>NC_045429.1:224964662-226323829 GCF_902635505.1 Sarcophilus harrisii
CTACCTGTATCCCTTTCTCTCTTCCTCCCTTCCTCCCCCCCCCTCTCTTTTATATTTGAATCTTCCTGTAGAAAATGACTAAAATGGAAATGTTTTCCATGATTGCACATGTAAACCTATATCAGATTGTTGACTATCTCAACAAAGAGGGAGGGGAGGAAAGGAGGGATAAATTTGGAACTCAAAACAAAGAAAAAAGTTTTAAAATTATATGGAATTGGGGAAAAATTATAAAAATAAATAAAGTCTAGGAAAACTACATCTATTATTTTAGTAACCCTATCAAAAGAGGAACTATTAGCTTGACATGACCCATTTTTTATGAAGAACTGAATTTGTAATGAAAGCTTTCTTTTCTAGATATTCACTAAATGCTTACACAATCTATTCTAGAATTTTCCCAGAGATTTTATAAAATAAAGCTCACTGGCCTCTTGTTTTCAAATTCTATTCTCTTTCCCTTTTCTGAAAATCAGGATACTATTTGTCTTTCTGCAAGCCTGGAGTGATTAAAGCAGCTAAATGAAGCAGTGGATGGAGTGCTGCCGCTGGAATTCAGAAAGATTTGAATTTAAATCTTTCCTCAGATATTTAGTAGCTGTGAAACTCTGGGTGAGTAACTTAACCTTGGTCTGCCTCATCTATAAAATGAGATTAATAATAACCCTTATGTCCTAGAATGCTTGTGGGGATCAAATGAAACAATAATTATAAAACAATCTACAAACCTTGAAATTATATAAATACAAGCAATTATTATTGGTAGTAACAACAACAATGATAATAGCTAGCATTTATATAGAGAAATCAATTTATGTATCTGGAATCCAAGTCCAGAATTTTATGTACTGGACCAAGGGGCTAGTACCTGTTTTTCACCACTGTTTTTCAAATGTCATTGACAGACATTTAGCGATCCCATTAAACATCTCTTAGGTCTAAGGATATAGTTATCTGGGGCAGGAGCCTTGCATTTTGTTGATTTGTTAATGGAAACTAAATACTCTCCCACTATCTCCTTACTTATTTTGGATGTCTATTCTCTGTTAATCATTTCTGTTCTCCAGAGGTTTTTGTTGGCCATTGCAGAGGTTATTCTCATTGGCAGAAAAAAATATGAAGCTTAAGGAGGATTAATCAGCTTTGACTCTTTTGTCATTTGATCATTGTACTATTCACCCCAAGCAGGGGGTCTCATTCTCTCTTTAATCTTCTTTCTTTCACGAGGTATGAGGAGCAGATCTATGATTTTTACTGATTTAAAGAACTGTCAGAAGAGCACAGGTTAGGTTATAACCTTCTCCATTACTTTTGAGATGAGAGAATAACTTATAGCACTGAGAGGTTAAGTGATTTATTCAACATGTGTCAGAAGCAAGACATTATCCCAGTTGTTTCTACTACCAACCATGCTATACTGCTGGAAAACAAACAAATAACAACAAATTAAAAGTAAAAAAAAGTCTTTAAATTTCCTCTCAGCTTTAGCTCATTCTGAGCTTCTACATCTTTACAAATTTTTTCTTAACAGAAGTATGTTATATTTATATTTATTCTCTGTTACCTGACCTTGATACCTTCTTTTGCATGTGTCTCTAAAAAATCTAAGTCAAAAAGCCATAGCTGCTCTACTTTAGACAGACAGAATGTGTTCTATCCAGACAGATGTCTGGATAATTGAAGTCCTCTATAACTAACTATATCTTTCTTCTGTTCCAGGCTTGTAATCTGCTTCCTAAATTGCTCATGTATTTATTTTATCCCCCCCCCCCCCACACACACACATGCCTAGTGGTCACTTTACTATAAAGTAAAGTGAAGTGAAAACATTTTTTCTATTTTTTTGTTCCATTGATCTTTAACCAAATCCTCTCTTCCTTGCTTCTCTTCTCTAGTTCTTAAATATCCTCACATGAGAATTTCTATATTGGTTTAGAAGAAGAGAATAATCCTAGTCTAGACCGTGGAAAGTATGAAATGGGAATGTAAGGAAATATAAAATGAATAATCATAACCTTTTTAGGTTCTCTACATTTGATCTACAATATCCATTAAATTTTTTTTTCTTTTCTTTTTTTAATTCGGAAAACTAGGATGGCATCCTTCTCTACAATAAATGTTCGGGAGAACCTCTTAAAAGGATAAATTCATAAGTTTGCTACAGCAAACTTTTCTCTCCAAAGCTTTCTTTGATATTCAGTTCTAATTACATCTAATTACAGAGAAAGTGTTAATTAGGTGCTAATGGTCTTCAACACCTGCTAATCCTGTCAATGAATTGAATGTGTCCAGGGCAGGAGTCAGTAGATTACAGCATTTGAAACTGAATTCTGAATCTAGTCATTAGACAAAGTCTATCTGTCTCTCCACTTTCTTTTCTCCCCTCCCATCCTTTAATACATACATATTTATATGTATAAATATACACATATGTGTGTATGTGCATACATTTTGAAAAGGGTTTCTCTATGTTTGAACAATATATACAAACTAAATAGATGAGTTAATTTTATTTTAGCCTAATGATCTGGAGTGTGGGAGAAGGAATAGTATGGAGTAGGACAGAATCATGTTAATAAATATGGATGGAACAAGAGCCAATTATATAGACCAATTATCCCCGATGTAACCTAAAACTTAAGAAGAGTCATTTACAAAATTAGGATAATTAATTTGTATAATAACCATGCAAAATCAGTATTATTTTTCCTGTTTTATAGATGAATCAAAACATCAATCACATCTTTGTCAAGATTGAATAGAAAGTAAATGGCTTGGATGTCTACTCTTTGCTAGCTATTTTTGTGGCCATTTCTGATAAAAAAAAATTCTTTTTGGCAGAGAAAAAATCTGAAACTTAATAAGAATTAATCAGTCATGACTCTTTTAAGTGATCATTGTATTATTCACCCTGAGTAATGGTCTCATCTCTTCTTTGATCTTCTTTGTTTCTGTGGGGATAGGGATCAGGACTAGATCCATGATTTTGTTGATAAAATGAACTGCCAAAAGAGGAAACTCTTTAAAAATGCAGGTTAGGTTGTTCATTTTAAAGGTCTGATTTTAAAATCATAGTATATATTCATTTTATCATGTATAAAATAATGCTTAAAATCTCCTTTGCCATTAATTTTTTTTAAAAAAAGTATTATATAAATACTATTTTGAACCCCCTGCAAATAAAAGTCACATATGCTAAAATTACTTATAATATTAATTTCTCTTTAAATACAATAGTATTTTATTTTTCCAATTACATGTAAAGATAGTTTCCAACATTCATTTTTGTAAGATTTTTTTTTCTCTCTCCTTTTCTTGTGAGCTCCTCCCAAAACTTCAAGCAATCTTTTATAGGTTATTCATGTACAATCATTTAAAGCATATTTTCATATTAGTCATTTTATGAAAGAAAAAACAGAACAAAAAAGAAAAACTATGAGAAGAAAAAAGCAAACAAATAAAAAAGGTGGAAATAGGATGTTTCATTTCACATTCAGTCTTCATAGTTCTCTCTGTGGATACAAGTGACATTTTTCATTTGAAGTCTATTAAAATTGTCTTAGATCAATGCATAGCTATGAAGATTCAAGTTTATTATAATTGATCATCACATAATCTTGATGTTATTGTGTACAATATTCTCCAGGTTCTGCTTATATCACTTTGTACCATTTCATATAAATCTTTTCAGATTTTTCTGAAATCTATCTGCTCATCATGTCTTATAGAACAATGATATTTCATTCCATTCATAATGACTTATTCAGTCATTCCCCAATTGGTAGGCATTCACTCATTTTTTAAATTCCTTGCCACCATAAAAAGAACTGATATAAATTTTTTTTGCACATTTGGGTCCTTTCCCTTCTTTTATTGATCTCTTTGGGATACAGTCTCAATAGTGAGACTGCTGGATTCAAGGGTGTACACAATTTTTATCAGCTTTGGGCATAATTTCAAATTGCTTTTCAAAATGGTTTGATCAGTTCACAACTCCACCAATAATGCGTGTCCAGTTTTTTCACATTTCCTCCAACATTTTCATTATCTTTTCCTGTCATCTTAACTAATCTGATAGGTGTGAGATAGTATCTCAGAGTTGTTTTAATTTGCATTTCTCTAATCAATAGCAATTTCAAGCATCTTTTTCATATGACTATATATGACTTTAATTTCTTCATTTGAAAACTAAACGCTATATCCTTTGAGCATTCATTGGTTGTATTCTTATAATTTTGATTCAATTCTCTATATATTTGAGAAATGAGGCCTTTATCAGAAACACTGGATGTAAAAGTTGTTTGCCAGATTTCTGTTTCACTTATAATTTTGGCTGCATTGATTTTGTTTGTGTAAAACCTTTTTAGTTTAATGTAATCAGAATGGTTCATTTAACATTTCATAATACTCTTTAGCTCTTCTTTGATCATAAAATTTTCCCTTCTCTAAAGCTCTTACAGATAAACTATCCTTTGCTCTCCTAATGTGCTTACAGTATCTTTCTTTATGTCTAAAACATGAATCCATTTCAAGTTATCTTGGTATAGAGTGGGAGATATTGGTCTATGTCTTCTGCCATACTATTTTCCACTTTTCCCAGCAATGTCAAATAGTGAGTTTTTATCTCAGAAGCTGGAGTCTTTGAGTTTATCAAATAGGAAATTACTCTAGTTATTGATTATTATGTCTTATTTACCTAACATATTCCACTGATCCATTATTCTATTTCTTAGCTAGTACCAAATATTTTTATGACTACTATTTTATAATATAGTTTTAGGTCTGGTAGGACTAGGCTACATTGCTTTGCATTTTTTCAGTAATTTCCTTGATTTTTAAAAAATTTTTATTCTCCCAGATTAACTTTATTATTATTTTTTCTGTCTCTATAAAATAATTTGTTTTTTTTAATAGCCTTTTATTTACAGGTTATATGCATGGGTAACTTTACAGCATCAACAATTGCCAAACCTCTTGTTCCAATTTTTCACCTCTTACCCCCCATCCCCTCCCCCAGATGGCAGGATGACCAGTAGATGTTAAATATATTAAAATATAAATTAGATACACAATAAGTATACATGACCTAACCGTTATTTTGCTGTACAAAAAGAATCAGATTCTGAAATATTGTACAATTAGCTTGTGAAAGAAATAAAAAATGCAGGTGGGCATAAATATAGGGATTGGGAATTCAATGTAATGGTTTTTAGTCATCTCCCAGAGTTCTTTCTCTGGGCGTAGCTGGTTCAGTTCATTACTGCTCCATTGGAAATTATTTGGTTGATCTCATTGCTGAGGATGGCCAGGTCCATCAGAACTGGTCATCATATAGTATTATTGTTGAAGTATATAATGATCTCCTGCTCCTGCTCATTTCACTCAGCATCAGTTCGTGTTAAGTCTCTCCAGGCCTTTCTGAAATCATCTTGTTGGTCATTTCTTACAGAACAATAATATTCCATAATATTCATATACCACAATTTATTCAGCCATTCTCCAACTGATGGGCATCCATTTATAGATAGAAATAAAATAATTTGTTACAAGTTAATTGGTATGGCACTAGATAAGTAGATTAATTTAAGTAGAATTTTCATTTTTATTATATTATCTTAGCTCACCCATGAGCAATTGATATTTTTCTGAATATTTAGATCTGACTTTATTTGTGTGAAAAGCATTTCGTAATTGTCTTTGATAATTTGAATTTGTTTTGTCAGATAGACTCCCAAATATTTCATCTACAGTTATTTTAGCTGGAATTTCTCTTTCTATTTCTTGTTGCTGGGTTTCATTAGTAATAGAAAGAAATGCAGATGATCTGTGTGGATTTATTTTATATCCTGTAACTTTTAAAATTATTAATTGTTTGAAGTCATTTTTAAGTTTATTTTCTTGGATTCTTTAAATATATCATCATATCAATTACAAAGAATGGTAGTTTTGTTTCCTAATTGCCTATTCTAATTCCTTCAATTTCTGTTTCTTCTTTCAAAAGTTAACCATAATTGTTAATTCTTAACATTAATATTCTAGCAGAATCAAAATTGTTAGTGTAAAAATAAGTTGTTTACTCACACATGGCACATAGGTTCCTTTGACAAATATATTTTATCTTTGAATGAAGTTTCAATTCAACTAACATTTATTAGGGACTAACCATGCGTTAGGCACTAAACTAGGCAAAATCCTAGTCATCATGAGAATTGAAAAACAGAAGTATGTCTAGAATGATTTTACATATATGTACATATTTATGTCACCTCAAGGGGATAGAGGGAAGAAAGGGAAAAACATAACTTTATTATATATTTAAAAGGAATAGCAAGTACTATTGATTTTTCTTCCACATTTGCAGTTCCATAAATAAAATTATTTTTTATTATATTATGTTATAGGAAAAAAACCTATAATATTGAATATAATATGCTCACAGATAAGTATGTTGGAACATAATTAGGGGCCTAGGAGGGGATCTACTTTAATGGTATTTGATTAGACAAGTGGAAGTATCACAATGGAAATGAAATCTAATATATTCTTATTCTATTTTCTATTCCTTTTGTGGCTCAGTTTTTAGAAGAAATAGCAATTTTGCAAGGAGATCTAGTAACTAACCTTTATGAAGAAATAAAAAAATAATTACTTGTGATATAAATAAAAACTCCACTCCCGTTGCATTCTAATGGGAAAAAGGAAACTATAAGAGAAGCTGAGAAAGAGGGTGGGTGTTAAGTAATGGTTTGGACAATGCCCTGTAAATGAGGTGGAGAACTAGATAAGGACAAGTTAGGGTGAAAACAAAGCCCAAGTTTCCTGGAGGAGAGGAAGCAGGAATGTTGGCTGAAAGATAGGTATAATGGTGTGGCAGAAATTCTCCATTACAAATTCTCCACTTCACTGGCAGGCTAAACTAAATCCCTATCCTGGGAAGGGTTCACTCACCATGAACTTGAATCAATCAAAATACTTGATAGATCTCAGCAATGCATCAGAAGACCTGGAGCTATGTGAAACAATGCAAGAGTGGTGCAGATGCACGCCACATAATAGGTTTTGTTCAATAGGAAAGAGAAATGTAGACCTGCCTAAAAAGCAGGGTTGGGTAGACACATTAATTAGACGTGGAACTAGAGATAGGAAATAAATGAATTTCCTCTTTCTATTTTAATCTCCCGTCCTTCATTGAAGTGTGTGGTCGTGCAACTTCTGGAACCCATTTTAAACTGGCATAGATATATCTTCCTCAGCTAATTTTAGCAAGAGAGGCAGAATTTTAGCAGCAGGTCTCACCCACTCTAAGTTAATTTCTCACTTAGTACTTGTGCCTGCTAACTGTCTGATGCTTATATGGGAACTTACAGTTTTGCTTTTCAAGAGAAAAGAGGGAGGGAAGGTCTACTGCGAACCATCTCCTGTTGGCAGGAAAGGAAATTGTTCCTGTGTTCTTGGGGGAATAGAAGAAGGCATTTAGGGACACATCTGTCAATCTGTGAAAAATAAAAAAAAACTTTCTGCAGAAGGTCTCACTTCCATGTAGTACTATTTCAGACAAACTGTGTCCTCAAATACTTTATAGGAAAGCATTTTGATCGCTAAATTCAGTTTGGAGTGGGGGTGAGGGGAAAGAATAATTTTTGATTAGGGTCACAATAAAAAGTATGTAACCTATTGCAAGTTAGTATAATAAAAGTTAAGTATTTTGTGAATTCAGTTCATGAAAGATATGATGTATGTTGTGACAGGTTAGGCAGTGGAACACAGTGGAAAGAACACTGCATTTGGCATTGGAGAAACTCAGTTTGAATACTGGCTTTGCTATTTATAATTTTGGATAATCATATAACCTCTTTAGGTCCCAATTTCCCAGATCTTAGATTATCTCTAAGATTTCCTTAAATTCTAAATCTATTACCCTTAGTTATGAATTGGAAAGTGACCCAGATGGTCCAGAAAACAACAAGCTGGCAGGAACCAAACTTCTTATTTTACATAAGAGGAAACTGAGGACTAGAGAAGTAAAATGCAGAAAGGGGTGGCTGCAAGTGGTTGGGGGTTAAAGCTTACATGAACTTAGTATTACAATATGAGACAAATCTCCTCAATACTTAGTGGGAAGAGGTAGAAAGGAAACATGCAAAACTGAAGGGCATGGGCTCAGTTAAAGGTGGCTATATACTAAAGAAGAGGCTAAAGGGTTTGAAAATATCAGAAACTTACATAAGCAGGAGCACTTGTGGCCCCCAGTTCGACATGGACTGCTTCCCATGAATCCTTCCCTGGGGCAAGTGAGACAAAAAAGGGTTCATTCACTTGGTCCTTCCTCTCCTGAAACAAGACCTGGCTCTATGACAATGAATTCTATGAAGTGATTTTTAAAAATTTTGTCTTGCTTTTACTTTATATTTGTTTTGCTTTTATTATGTTTATTATTATTGCAATTTTATAAAAATGTATAAAATATAAATAATATTTATATAAATATTTATGCTACAATATATTATAAATAAATAATATAAGAATTAATTAAAATAGATTTATTTTTAAATTGTAATTCTTTTTTATCTTTGGGTATGTCCAACTTCCTTTATATTTTAAAATTTTATTTATTTTATTCAGAAATTCTAAAATTCTTAATTTTATTTGAGCTTAAGAAAAAAATTTTAAATAGCACGATAAGGAGGAAATTATGAGGAAATTACAAATCCTAAATGATATAGATTGGTTGAAAGAACTAGGGAATGTTTATGTTGGAGAAAAGAAGACATGACATGGAAGCAATAGTTTTTTTCAAGGATTTGAAGTTTGTTAGGTGCAAAAAGGATTAGATTTGTCTTCTTTGGGAAGATGGAGGAGAAGAAGAAAAAGAAGGAGGAGAGGAGGACAGAAGGAGGGAATGAAGAAAAAAGGAAGTAAGAAAGACAAAAAAGATGGATAGACAGAAACAAAAAAAGAAAGAAAAGAAAAAGAAAAACTGAACTACTTTGAGAGGTAGTGAGTTTTTCTTTCATTGATAGAACTCTTCAAGCAATAAATGGAAATTGGATGACTCCTTATGAAGTGGCAACTAGGTGACACAGTGGATAAAGTATTGGTCTTGGAGTCAAGAAAGGACTCTGGGTAAATTGCTGGTTTCAATTTTCTCATCTGTATAATGGAGATAATAATAATAGCACCAAACCTCCCAAACTAGTGGTACAGATAAGCTAAGAGAATACTTGTAAAGCACATTGTAAAATCTTAAAGTGTTATATAAATACTAATAATCATAATTATTGTTACTATTAGGAATAATAAGTATAGCAGATTATTGTTCAGGAATAGGTTAAAATATATGCCCTCTGAGAGGGCATATTCTACATATTCTAGCTCTTGTATTCTATGATTCAATGTATAGTCATTGGATTTTATTTAAGTAAAAAACATTAGTTATGCTTTAGTGATAACTTTAATAATAATAGCTGACATTTATGTAGTGCTCTAAGGTTTATAAAGCCTTACACATATACACATTATTTTACTTTCTCCTCACAATAGTCTAGTTACTATAGCCATTATTCCCATTTCCAAATGCGGAAACTGAAGCTCAGAAAATTTAGGATACTTGTCTAAGGAAATACATTTTTGAACCCAGATCTTGACAAACTAGAGAGGATGTTAAAGGCCACCTCATACATCCCACTCCCTTTCCAGATGAAGAAACAGAGACCCAGAATGATTATATAACTTGTTTAAAGTGACACAGGTAGTAAGTTATTTCCTTCTTTTTTAGTTCTCAGTTAAATATATTACCCTTTCCTCTCTTCCTTTTCAATTAATCCTATTCATTAGTTTTTTAGCTTTTGTTTTTTTTTTTTTTAATGTGTCCTTTTCTAGAGAGAGTTTCTTTTATTTGCTTCATTATACATCCTTCCTTTCTGTCTACTCTTGACTCTCGTTTTCTTATAACCTTAACCCTATAATTATTTAGTTTCTTTCTATTCTCCATATTCTTCATGGAGTCAAAACTTTCAAGGTATAAATTATGAACTCTCCTCTTTAGGGAGAACTTTGTAGATGCTGCCCTGTGGATTCTCCTGTTCCAGCATTCCTCAATCCCAGAAGTATTCTAATTCTTACAGGTCACAGACACCACACTTCTTTCATGGCAAGAGTCTCACTCATGTATCCCTGATTATGCAACCTTCCATTGATCTTCCCCTCATCTTTTTTCTTCATTCATCTCAAAAATCTCCTCCCTGGATCCATGCCTTCTCAATCCCTCAGGTGCCAGTTTCCCTTTGCACTTCCAACTCCCTGCTCTTTTTCAAGCACCAAATCCCCCAAACACTCAACCTAGAAAAACTCCTTTTCCAGAACACTTCCCTTCACCCATGTGAGTTTTCATCAATGGAACTTCCTTTCAAAACCAAAGCAAGGTCTCTCTCTTTTATTCCCACCTTTTAATCCCTGCCCGCTTGGTCGCCTGAATCCTCTTTTCTTCCTAAGAGATTACAGGGATCACCTTCCTCTCATTACTAGTCTGTGATTTGATCTAGGCGCATGACATACTCCCCTTCATCTCTGTAGTTCTCTCTCCACTTTCATGTAACCTCCCATTTAGTACTATAGTCTCACAATAAACAATGATTCACCTGCCTATAAAATGTTGCCAAGTTCTATTCATAATGTCCCAGACCTATCTCTACTTTGTTACCTCCACCTACCTTCTGCTTTTATTCCTGTCTCCTTCTGTACATTTAGTAAGGAATTTCTTTCTAGCTTCTCTACTATTTCTCTGTTGCTGTTCCTTTCCTTGGCTGCTTCATTTGCTTACTCCTCCTGAATTTCTGTTGTCCAGGGTATTAGAAAAGCAAATAATCTCTGTACATTGGGTTTTCTTTCTCAGAATGTTTCAAAAAGCCTCTTTCAAATCCATCTTTTAAAATTTGTGTTTGAGGTTAGATTTGTAGAGTAGGTCTCTGTGAGCTATATCCTGAGCTCCATTGCTCTTTAGAAATTATGATTCCATCCCTTCTACATTTTCTGGTAGATGCAGAGTAATCGTGTTATTTCAATTTACTTTCCTTTGTATTTTAAATCTTTATCCTGATTTCTTGAAGAACTTATTGTTTTTCCTGAGTTTAAATTATACTTAACTGATATATGTCTTGACATTTGTATCTATTTTTTTTTCTGAAAATGATCTATGAATTCTTTCAATTGGTATTTCATTTTCTATATTCAGAAGTTATGAATAGTCCTCAAGTATTATTTCTTGGATTGTGATGTTCTGGCTTTTTGATTTATCATGTTTTGGGAGATCTATAATCCTTAGGTTTTCTCTTTGCATCCTAAATTCATGATCAGCATGTCTTGCTTGGTTAAAAAAGAGCTTGCTTTCTTTCTCTCTCTCTCTCTCTCTCTCTCTCTTTCCTTCCTTCCTTCCTTCCCTTCCTCCTTCCCTCTCTCCTTTTTTTTCCCTTCCTCCCTCCTTCCCTTCTTCCTCCCTCCTTCTTTTATTCCCTCCCTCTTTCTTTCCCCTTTCCCCCTTCCCCTTCCCTCCTTCCCTCCCTCCTTTCTTTCCTTCCTGCCTCTTTCTTTCCATCCCTCCCTCTCTCCTTCCTTTTCTCCCTCCCTCTTTCTTTCCCTCCTTCCCTCCCTCCCTTCCTTCTTCCCTTTCTCTCTCCCTTCCTCTCTCTCTCCTCTCCTCCCTCCCTCCCTCCCCCTCTTCCTGCCATCTGTCCTTCCTTGCTTCTCTTCTTCTAGATTGCTCTTCACTTCTGTGAATTTGCATTGTCAATAATTTTTTTTTTTTGTTTCTTTGGTGAAAATTGATATCACAGATTCAAGTTTATCTGTTCTTCCTATTAATTTTGGTTTACAGGTCATAAATTCTGCTCTTAATTGTTTCTTTTAAATTGCTCAGGAACAGTTTGTTGTGGTTTCATGTTCTCCTTAAATTCAACAGTGTCTCATCAAGTGTTGAGTCATTTCCCTATGTTTTATAGTGTTTGTTCATAGATGCCTGAACTAATTTACTAAATCTGGAGATCATATATTTATCTGCTCTTAATATTTTCTCTGGTGATTCATCTGCTTTTGCTCAAGGTCTTTGAGTTCTCTTCTTCCTGAGAACTTCAGTGATTTCACTCTTCATCCCTCTTTATTTCCCCCTGTTGTTCACTTTTCAACTCTTTCCCTTGTGATTATGGTTTCCTTGGGGACAGGATCTCAAAGAAGTGTCTCAGCTTTCTTCCACATTGGGTAGTTCACTTAGGTCTCAGCTTAGGTCTCTGTTCAAAGTGTTTTTTTGAGTGAACAGAACTGGTCTTAGCTGGATATTGGGCCCTTTTCATCAGTCTTAGTGGAGTACTCTAGAGCTTGAGAGGTTTGAGCTACTGTGGACTGATCCAATAAATGCCAATACTAAGTCAGACAATATGATGAACCCCTGAAAATGGGACTGGGAGTGGGGAGAGGGAATCAAGTTGACTATTGAGGAACAAATTGGCTCATGTCAGAAACAAAGTAGAACAAACATTCTATGCCAATCAGTAATGAGATGAACCCATGAGTATCCTTGGCACTTCAATCCTGAGTGAGATAGGGACTAATCTTTGAACCTCCAACCCCATCCCAGGATATAGTCACAGTGTTCTGCTCTGCTTCCTTTGTTCTTCAGTTTTCTTGTCCTGTGTCGGCCATTTGAAATATTTCTATATTGCTGCTATGCAATTAATTTTTGTAGTTTGGATCTCTGAGGCTTCAGAAGGAGGGGAAAATGGTTGAGTGTGGGTTTGAGCTCTATTTCAGGGCCAGACATATGTCGTGTCCTTTTCCTTCTTTTTCTCCACTCTCCTGCAGAGATCTTTTACAACAAAGAACACTGTTTCCCTGCTGGCTGTCACAACCTGAGAAAACTTCTGCAGCAGGGAGCCAGGATCTCCATGACCCTGGAAAGAGGGAAGGACTACTGGATTATGGGATTGGGTTTTGCTACAAGATCCTTCAACTAGCTAGTGCAGCTTGCTGCCAATAGCTTGGTGGGTGGTAAGGGAGGGGGTCTGGGGTGAGCTTAGTGTAAGTTCACTTTCTTTTTAAACTTTCTTTTGGCTTCTGGTAGTCCTAGACAATGGAGACAGCTGAAGTTGCTTTACTTTTGGTATACTTTTTCTGGGAAGAGCTTTGAGAAATTGTTCTGATAAAAAAAGTAATATTCTATCTTATTGGCTATATGACCCAAAAGAGGTAATAGCTTTTAAAAAAAATCTATCTACATGTGTGTGTGTGTGTGTGTGTGTGTGTGTGTATACATGGACATGTATATGTAAAACAACCCTGTATAAAACAGATACACAAATCTAGCATTTACTGATAATAAATAATTTTGTGACCCCCACGTTCAGTTACAACAAATCACAGTTTAATAAGTTAAGTCAGTAAACTGCTAATAAATATAGTATAAATGTTTTTTTTTCTCTTTCCTTTAAAAGATGGTTTCCCTATCTCTCTCAACTGGAAGTGACAAAGATTCTTAAGAGCACATCTAATTACTGATTGACACAGGATGTTTGACCTACTCTGTTACCTACCTACGTCAATTTGCTCCTCCACAGTCAACTTAATTCCCTCTCCCTACTCCAGCCACATTTTCAGGAGTTCATCATGTTGTCTGACTTAGTATTGGCATCTTACTGGGTCAGTCCACTGTAGCTCAAACCTCCCAAGCTCTAGAGCTCTTCAATCTCATAGACCTGGCAGTAAGACTTATAAACATATGTTACCATGCCTAGTATAATTGATTTTTTGAACTCACTCCTCATTGTCACTAATTTAAACTGATTTCATTGAAAAATTATTTTGTGTTTTACCTGAAGGAGGTGAAAAGAGTTCTCTTGTAGAAAAAGGCTCAGGAGACAACTTTAAACCCAACTCCAGATTTTTAATCTATGAGATCTCAAAAGTAACTTTAATGAAGGAAAAGAAGCAGAATAGTGAAGAAGAAACCATAAGGTTTAAATAAAAACAAAAACAAAACAAAAAACTTCTAGGGGAAATTTTTTTCCTATATTGATCGTTTAATATGTGCTCCCTTGTGGACAGAATGTGAATGACTATCTTGATAAGAAAGACATCTTTTCTTTTCTTTCTTTTTCTTTAGGGGTGGGGGGAATGATTAGTTAATTTGTTGATTCAATAGCTTTAATATAAGTTTATATAAAGTTTTTTTTATTATAGGTTGCAGAACGTAGGGAAATATCAGGTGTGGGCTATTATTGTTACCACAGCAGTAATGACATCAATGAAGTCATACCTAACCCTCACAACCCATCCCATTTTTAATCAAATGGCCTCATGATTTCCTGGTGGGGGCACTGCTTTTATAAAAGCTGATCACAACTCTTCCACACTCCTTTCTCCTAGCAAATTCATCCCCATGTTTTTCCTCCTTCAAAGATCCACCCACAGGCACTAGTCAGTTTTTTGAAATTATGCCCTGTGAAAATTGTCACGAGCTTAATTATATGGCCTAATTTAGTATGATATTTGAAATGTGTTGTACAAAACATTATTGCACTAAGTCATATATCATTTATCCTTAAGGAAACCCAGAAATTAAAATACCAGATAAATGGTTTCACTGGTGCACATGCTATGGCTTTCTCTATTGTATAGTAGAGTGAACTTTTAAAGAAACTTTTAGTACTATTAGTTCAGTGTGTCTAGGCCCAATTCAATAATGACTTTGGGGTATAAAAAGGGAATCTTATTCTGATATGTTAAAATTATGAAAATCCCTATCCTGTGTTTGTAAGATATCCCTTTATTTGAGCAATTTAAATTAAATTTAATTTATAATGCCAATGCATACTTTCATCATGCATGTTTAAAAACTGCACCAATTAATAGATAAATTGCTGGTTAGGGGTTAGGTTGGAGTAGGTGAAAGACTGTGGAGAAGATTTAAACTCCCTTCTGTTCCTACTATCTATCCTTCCCACCAGGGAAGTATTTACAAGTTGTTAGTTCAGTCCCTTTCAGGTTTGAACTCTTCTGCAACTCTGGATTTTGATGACAACCTCCAAGAACACTTAGTCCCTCTTTCTGCTGGTCCTGTATAGCCTATATGCTTTCCAGGAGATGTCCCAACTTTCCCTTTTTCAGCACCCAGCTTCTGAGCTATTAAAAATACTAGTAGGACAATAGCCCATTTATGGCCTGGAAAACAATAGTCTAAGAGACAAAAGTGTCTTAGAAGAAAAAGAAAGGAGGAAACTTAGGATATTAGGAAATATAGGAAAGAGAGGAAAGGAATAAGCATTTATTTTGTATCTATTCTGTACCAGGCAGTGTGCTAAGTACTTTATAAATATCTCATCCTCACAACAACTCTGCAAAGTAGCTACTCTTATTATTTTCATTTTATGGTTGAGGAAACTGAGGCAAACAGGTTAAGTGACATAGCTATTAAGTGTCTGAGGCAGGATTTAAAGTCAGGTCCTTCTGACTCCAAGTCCAGTGCTCTATCTATTGCACTATCTAGCTGTATGATATGTCTATATCTATCTCTGTAATGTAGATGTAGATATAGATTTATAGATAGATATGAATAGATATATAGATAGATGCATTCACATTTTATAATATATATGTATAAATACATGCATGTGCATATATACACATAAATATTGATGCATGCATATATGTGTAAATACACATATACACACATACACACATAGGTATAGATAAAACTATGGCCTACCTTCCTCCTATAGATCTAATTTTCCTACTCAGCTTCCAGGAGACATTAGAAACATTTGCTTCACAAATAATCTCTACACATATTCTGTCACCAGTAGAATATCTCTCTTTTCTTGTCTTTTTTTTCTAAAGTTTTATCTACTTTTAGCAAATTGCTGTCCACTCAGAAGAGATGTAATAAATATTTGTTGAATTGTTGACTGATGATTACTAAAGACCAACAAGTAATTGTATTAATTCTTTTAACTTAACAATTCTTTAAAACTTCTCTTTAAAAAATTAGGAGCTATATGCAGAGGACCAAAAGAGTGGTAAAATTTTCTTCAATCTTAATCATAAGTAAATGCAAGTGTAATTTTCAATTTGCCAGACTGAAAAGACACAATTTTAATGTACTGATAATCCCCCAAAATGAAATTAGTGATCACTTACAGAAATCTTTGTTTCCAAAGAATAATAATTCTTTACATTTGTGTAAGCATTATAGCTTATATATCTGCCATGCTTTTTAAAATAGTATTTTATTTTTCCAAATACATGCAAAGATAGTTTTCAACATTCACTTTTGCGAAACATTGTGTTACAATTTTTTCTCCCTCTCTCTTCCTCTTTCCCCTTCCCAAGATAGCAAGCAATGCAATATAGGTTAAACATATGCAGTTCTTCTAAACATAATTCCATATTTGTCATGCTGAGCAAAAAAAAAAATCTGATCAAAAGGAAAAAATAAACACAAGAGAGAAAAAAACAAATAATTAAACAAATAACAACAACAAAAAAGTGAAAATACTATGCTCTGTTCAAGTCTGTTGGAATTGCCTTGAATCACTGCATATTTGAAAAGAGCCAACCTCATCATGGCTGATCATATGATATGTTTTTATATGTTATATCATATCACTTTATATGATATGTATTTCACACATATTACTTTATTTGAGCCTCAACCCACACTACAAAGTAGTCACAATGAATATTATATTCTCATTTTTTAGAGAAACAAACTAAGGCCAAGAAAGGCAACTTACTTGCTTAAGACTATTACAAAGCTAAAAACTGGAATAGCCAGGAAGATAATTGAGTTTTATTGATTTCAAGTCAGATCAACATGAATTTTTGAAATGCTTACTCTGTATGCCAAGTATTTTGGTATGTACTGGGAATACCAAAATAAGCAGAAAGAAAGACAACCCCTTCCCTCAAGGAACTTACATCCTAATGTAGGAAGATGACGGATAAAAGATGAAAAGCTAAGGGGCAGGGTGAAGAAGGGATGATAAAGAACGTCTGGAGAATCAGGAGTAGCTTGGAGAGGAATGAAGATATAACTAACTTGGGCATTTCCCTTAAAATGGAGATTCTGTGAGAAAACTGTCTATTAAAGGAAGTAACCACAGGGGCAAAGCAGACTTCCAGGGTGAGGGTGGTAAAATCTAGTGTTAGGAATAGAACCTGCAGAGGAATAATGGCGTTTGTGCCTCAACTGCTTTTCTAATCTCTTCAGGTCAATACCAAGTCTTCAGAAGTGTCCTTTTATCCCCCATTCTCCCTAACTTAAACTGATTATTCTTTTAAATCTTCCCAAGTGTTTGACCCTAGGTAGTTGAAAAGAGTTCTTTTGTTGAAGAAGCCTCCGGAGACTCTAAAGCCTGTTCCAGATTTTTGTCTGTAAAATCTTAAAAGCAACTTTAAGGAAGGAAAAGGAATTCAATGAAATCTCTTTTTACAAAGAAATGAAGAAACCAAGGAGACTTCAATTAAAAAAAAGATTCCAAGAGAAAAATAAATTTTTCTTGTATTGGTCACTTATCCTGCTACTTTAGTTTAGAGAGAGTAGGGAATAAGAGACTTCTAGTAAGAAGCAAATGTCTCTCTTTGAGGGAATTTGAGGTCAGATTATAAAGTGACCTCTCCATTGGGAGCAAATACCTCCATTCCTTATGTAGCCATTGAATCCCCAAATGAGAACCAATGATTCCTTTAAATTGTATCAAGAAGTGTTGTGGGATAAATCTTGTTGCTGTGAAACTCAGGAGGACATTTAAATTCTTTCTTTCATTGGGCAATCATTGTTATGTGTTGTGTTGCTGGGTAATATAAATCTTTTTTGCCATTGAGATTTTGATTTTAATGTAATAACATTCCATTGTGTAAGGAAGTTTGACTTATTTTTTGGAATTTTTTTTTTTAATTTGGGGATCATTTTTGAAATCCAATTCTCAAAAACCAACAAATTTCTTTAAAGGGATGCCAATCAATTGGGGAATAGCTAAGCAAAGTGTGGCATATGATTACAGTGGGGAAAAAAGAAGCCTGTAGACTTCTTTTGTAGCCTACAAGGTACCTAGTATGGCACTGGTGATAGCAGAGACTTTTAGCCAATGCTTGTTGGTAGGTATGGTAAACAGAAATCTATGTGACTTTTTCTGATCAGTAAGGATTCTCAACCAATCAATAATCATTCAGTACCTACTATTCTAGTACCTGGAAATATAAAAACAAAAGCAAAACAGTTATTATCCTCAAAGAGTTTATATTCTTATTGGGGAAACATTGTGTGTGTGTATATACATATTAGTGTAAAACAAAGATAAACAAAAACAAATAGGAAGTAAATTTAAGTTGCAGGCATTAGCAGTTAGGAGGAGGGAATGGAGGAGAGGAAAGGACCCGAAAAGGCTTCTAGTATAAGGAGGAGTTTTAGCAAACTCTTGATGGAAACCAGGGATTACAAAAGATGGAAGTGAAGAGAGATAACCATCATCTTACTATGTATGTGTGTGTTTTTTAAGATTTTCGCAGAAGCTTCATGGAAAAGAAAGAGTGAGAATGAAGGAAGAGACTAGATCCTATTAAAAAAATTTACTGCCAGGCTATTCCCTCTTTTTCATGATATTTTATTTTTAAGGCAACTCTACTCCATGTACTGTGACTCTAAGTGCTATACACTTTATAAAATATGTGACATGTTTTGGATCAAATAGGAAATACTCAGCAATCTTTCACCCACTGAGTTTTCTTGCTGTGGATCAGCTGTCCTCTCCTAATAACCACCATTGGAGATCTTTCGTAATTATTATAACCCCCTGCCTGTTCACTACCAATTACATACAGCACTGGCAATGGGGAACAGTAGCTTTCATCTTAGAAAAAGCAATAGGAGATGTTTCCCTTCCTTTCTTCCCCCTCCTAGATTTATGGTGCTTCTGATGCATTAGCACATCACGTTTACTAATGTGAAACCACAGCGGTACCTTTCAGTTAGGTTCTTTCATCATCAGTCCCTCATTGTAATGAATTCACTGGAATATGTGCACCATGGCTCTCAAGGGGAATATAATAGGCCTGTTTAAAAATAACCATACTCTTTCCATGCTGAGTTAGTTCAGTCTCTCTGTAAACATTTGACATTAAAAAGATACAGTTTAAGGGAGGGAGTGGAGCAGTAGGAGGAGATGGTTTTTGCAAATTTTAGATAGAACATGAATTTTTAAAAAATTCATTTCTATTTACCTTCCTCTTTTCCAGAAATGCTTAAATGACACTACAATATTTATGTAACCTTTGAATGTGTGTGATGATCAGGAAGGAAGGTTATAACCAACTCTTACTATTATTTCTACATACAGTGTGGTGTAATGAAAAGAGAATTGAGTCTGTAGTCAGGGAAACTAAATTTAAACTCCAGTTTTGCTACTTACTACCTAGATAACCTTTATTTTACTCATTTTATTTCCACGAACCTTAGTTTATTCATCTACAAAATCTGCAAATTGGGCTAGCATGGTCTCTAATGTTGCATTAAGTTTTAAAGGTGTGGTCCTTTGAATGTAATTTTGCCTGCAGGAAATTATTTATTCACGTAGACAGGATTCAAATTAATTTATGTTTTTTTTTTCTTAGTTTACTCTGATAACTCTTTCTTTAAACTTCTCATTGAATATATTAAGGAACTAATGATCAGAGAAGAAAAGGTAAAATTAGTGTTTGCCCTGGAGTCAGAGCAGCTAGGTTCGAATTTTTCCTTTGATTCTCTCTTATGTGAGAAGTACTTAATCTCTTTGATCCTCAGTAAAGGATCTGTAAAGTGAAGGAATTGGACTAAAAGACTTCTTACATCTCTTCCAATTCTAGATCTATGAATGTATAATTCCACAATAAAGTCAGTGTTTAATTGGTGACAAAATAGAACTGATGCTTTCCTTCAATATATCATTGAATGTCCTTGTATCAACTTGAATTCATATAATCATAATTAAATTTTTAATTGATTTCCTAGTTTTTAACATTGTTAAATGCCAATGATTTCCTCTCTCCACCTCACTAGAACTCTTCCTTGTAATAATGAAGTACAGTGGGAGACCAGCCAAGATGGAAAGTAGGAAGAAGTATTGCTGAGCTTTCCCACCTACTCAATAAAGACGTAGAAAATGTAATAAAATTGAATCCTAAAAGGGAAATCCAAGGAAAAAATTATAGTCATTTTTTTTTCCAGTGGAAGCTGATTTAAGAAGATATAAATTTTTGGATACTGGAGACAGGGGTCTAGATAAGAGGGCTTTCTGGTTTGAAGAATGAGATAAGACCTAGGAATAATTGCAGGTCTGAGTCCGTGTGCTGGGTAATAAAAGCAAATAGCACTTGTGTGGGAGTGGAAATGAATAATGGAAGTGAATATCAGATTTTGATAGTCTCCAACCCTATTTAAAGTCTATAGTAGAATAACCAGGGAAGAGAAAACTAGAACCAAAGAAACTACTAGTAGTACCTTTCAGCTAACAGATGCTATCTAGAATCAGCAGCAGTCTACTGGAGAACCAACTGGGAGCAAGTCTGTAGTTGTATTGCTCAGACACAGATCTAGGCCAAGAGCTTACAAAATTTAGATTAAGGAAACAATTAGACTTGGACCAGGTCAGAAATTGGAAAGAGAATGAACAGTATAGTGTAATAGCCAAGCAATAGATACCTTGAAAATTAGAATAGATAAAAAAGATGATGATTTTATAAAACAAGAAATATTTTTTAAAAATAAAGAAAGGAAAAATGGAAGAAAATATGTTATTTCATATCTAAAACAAGTGACTGTGAAAACACACCAAGAAGATATTGTTTTAGAGTTATCAGATTACCTGAAAGTTACAACAAGAACAACAATAACAACAAAAAGAATCTAGACATCACATTTCAAGAAATCATGAAAGAACACTGACCAGATTTCTTAGAATCAAAACACAAGATGGAAATACTAAGAACTCATGTTACCTCCTGAAAGAAACTCCAAAATAAAAGCAGTCAGGAGTAAGTATAAAGCATCCAGATTTTAAATATATAAATATGTATGTTATATATATATATATATATATATATATATATACATATACATATATGTGTACACACTCATGTGTATGTGTGTGTGTAAGAAGCAGAGAGCTTTAGAATAGGATATTTTAGAAAACAAAATATATATTATTAATTTGGGGTGAGGGGAGAGAATAAAAAGAGGGAATGAATGTTTAATGAAATAGATGACTTGTAGGCCTTCCTTTTGAAAAAAAAAACCAGAGTTGTATAGACACTTTGAAAAATAAATGAAAGAGCCAAGAGAAATATAAAAAGGTAAATATGAGTGAGCAATCTCAAGGAATTAGACAAGGATGGGACATTTATTGTAACAACATCGTAATAACATTGAAGGAGTCACATTAGATAGAAGGTCTTGAAGTGATTTTTGTTATAATCTGATGATTATAATAAGAGAGGAGAAAAGGAATATACTAGGAGAAAATGAGAGAGAAGGTGGGGAAAATAATTTCACATCATTTGGGTGCAGAAGAAGGCTATACAAACCAGAGGATTTTGAAGAGAATCAGAATCTTGAAGCTCATTTTCATCTGAACTGGTCAAAGAAATAAACAGAAATACAGATACAACTGGTGAGGAAATGCATTTTACTTAACAGGGAAATGGGAATAAAATGGGAAAGTGAAAATAAGAGGAAGAATAGATCCATCTGTATAGGATTCTCTCTACCAATACAGATTGGCAACATGCTCTATAATATACAGTATTAGAGAGCTGGATGGGGGCACTATCCCCATCCTAATTTGTGTAAATTGCTTTACTAGTGTTGTATAGTTAATATGTTCTAGTGGTGAGACTTGAATTTATCAGTTCTCTCTCTCTCTCTCTCTCTCTCTGTTTCTGTCTCTGTTTTTGTCTGTCTCTGTCTATAATATGCTGCATTTATACCATTTTCTGTAGAAGAAAGATTTTAAGCATTTTAGTGTTATCAACCCCTTTGGCAATCTGATGAAATCCATAGATCACATCTCAGAATAATATTTTATTATCTACATTCACAATTTTAAAAATATAAAATTTTAGTTAGAGCTTAGTAAAAATAATGATTTAGTAAATTTTCCCACAGGCAAATTCACAGATGCTCTCCAACTCTTTCCCCTCCCCAAAATGTCTTTCGGTCCATGTCCCTGAGGGTAAGAACTATCACTGTAGATTAACCTAGATGTTTGGTCTGAATTGGTCAATGTTTATAAGCCAAAGATTGTTATTTCATGCACTTTCTTTTCCTTTTTTTTCTCTTCTTCTTCTTGTTCTCCTCTTCCTCTTCCTTTTCCTTCTTCTCATCTTCTTCCTTTTGTTGTTCTTCCTATTCTCATCCTCCTCTTTTCTGTTCTTGTTCTGTCTGTCCTTCCATGTTCCTACTGCTTCTCCCTGTCTCTTTGCTCCTTACTCCCTTGATAGCCCTTTTAAAATGACCTTTAGGGAAGAAAGAAAACATTTTCCAGATTTTATTTTCAATACTTGCATTTTTGCATATTGAAAATCAGCTGAGACCTGAAGCATAAGCCCATAGGAAACATGATCACACTCTCCTTTATGAATTCATGAACCAAATACTAAGAGGATACTAGATGCTTAGTTTGTTACTTTAATTGTGTTGTTTATCTTATATCAAAAGGGTGTAAGAAATGGTGTCTCCAGCACAAGTAATAATATCCCAGGCTCTTCAAACTAATATAGATCATTGTATACAGTTCATATTTTAATAACAGCATCTTGTAATCTGAATACAATGAAAAAAATAGGAAGTTATAGAAATGATTCACTTTAATTGTCAGACAACAGAAGGATAGGGGTCTCCCAACAGCTGGAACCTGTTGCCATGGAAACCTTAATGTTCCATCATCTGAGACATTAAAAATTGTGACATTTAATAGATACTACAGTTGTTTGCATGTTTCATTAGTTTAAAAAATCATTATTCTGGGACCCATGAGAGTTGATTTTTTGGGAAAAGCATTATTCTTTATTAAAATTTATCTCAGTGGAATATGGGATCACTAGAAAAGGAAGTGAGATGACTCAGGAATAAATGACCCATTTTGGCATCAGTGCTACTTGTTCTTTCTGTACTTCTCCTGATGATTGTCTGGCTAACTGAAATGATAGGATCATAGTTTCGAGCTGAAAATGACTTTAATGGTCACTGGTCCAACTCCTTAATTTACAGATGAAAAAAACAGGTCTATATACATGTTAAGTGATTGGCTTAAAGTTACATAGGATATAAGTGAGAGTTAAAATTTGAATTCAGATCCTTTAATTCTAATGCCAAAGTATTTCCCAGTATGTGCAGATCTCCATGATCCTTGTAAAAACAAATAAAATCTTTAAACTTAGCTTGACACTGTTACCACTAAAATTATCATAATGCTTCTATATAGATTTTAGAAAGGACATCCTAGACTGTATAAGGTTGGAATATTGCTGTCATATAGGAAATGATGAGTTGGTGGAATTAGAAAAATATAGAAAGACTTAGATCTATGAAGGATGATATTATCTATTGCAGAGAAACAGAAGACAAATAACCACAGTATGATTTTTACAAAGATGCATATGAATATATATGTTTATGTATGTACATAATTAAAATATCTATGTATATGTACATATATATGAAAATATATTTATATATACATGTATGTATGCATATATACATATACATATATATTCTTAGTTGTAGCTTCCTCGGGGAGGGGAGGAAGAAGGGGGAAAAAAAGAATAAAGTAAAAAGTGCACCACAGAAAACAAAAGAAAACCCAAAAGGAAACAAAGAAAAGATGGACAGCTCTAAACATAATGTGTAGTATTTATTAGGTAAGCTTTCTTGAAATGGAAATTTATTGCTTGATATGTTGAATCCTCTCATGTTTTGCTGTGCACATGGTAATTTTTTCTCTTTCTATTTTGTATTTAAATTTAAAAGAAAAGAAATGAAAAGACCAGCCTATATTCATCTCATCCATTTCCTTGTTTCCCACTTCATAACCCATCAATTTTCTTCTTTTCTTATTAAAACAGTTGTTTCTAAGTCACTAATGATCTCCTAATCTTGAAATCAAATGATCTTTTACAATGCTCGTTCATTTTGACCTTTTTGGAACATTTGATATTGATATTGTTGACTTTCTCCTCCTTCTGATACTTTCTTCTTCATTGATCTTCATGACCTAGTTCTTCCTTTAAAAGAAGAAATCTTGGTCTTCTTCAATGGTTCATTACTTATTTCTTACCTCTTAAGTATGGCTATACTTAAAGATTCTATGCTTAACATTCTCCTTACTCATTCATTTCTCTCCCTTACAATAGCTTATCTATTCCTGTGATCTCAATTATAACTAGATTAGATGACTCCGTAATCTCTTTGTTCCATTCCAGACCTTATCCTGAGTGCAAGTCCTGAATTTTCAAAGGTATTCAAGGAATCTCTATTTAAATGTTTTACTGGCACCTCAGACTTCTTGTGGCTAAAACAAAATTCTTCATCTTCATCCCTAAACCTGTCCTTTCCAAATTAAACTATTTTCTATTAGTAGCACCAACTCAAAACCTCAAAAGAACTTTCATCATCATCTAATTGGTCCTATATATGTCAGTTACTTCAATAATGATGTTTCTTTGACCCCTATTAAATCCCTTGCCTTTTTGAAACTGAAGTCGATACACATGCAGAGTAATTAAAGTCATACAGAACATACAGAACAATAAAACCAACAGAAACCATATGATAATCTCAATAGATGCAGAAAAAGCTTTTAATCAAAAAAAATTTTGCATACATTTCTTCTGATATGTTTAAAATAAGTTTTTATTGATGGATTTTTTTTACATGATCATAGATTTGTCTAATCTCCTTTTTTCCTCACTACTTTCTTTATGAGGGCTATTCCATATAAGACATTTATTTTTAAATACAAAAAAAAGAAAGAAGAGGAAAAAATCAGCATAGCTGATAATTACATGCAACCCCCCCCCAAAAAAAAGTATGTGCACTGTTCAATACTTGTGGACTCCCCAACTCTGCAAAGGAGTGAAGTGGGAGAGTCTTCTCATATCTCAACTTTTGTGCCATGCTTATTCTTTATAATTTTGAAACATTCATTTTTGGTGTTTTTAGTGATTCTTTACATTTATTTCTTTGTAGTCATTGTATATATAGTTTTCTTGGCCCTGTTCATCTCATTCTACATTCGTTCATATTTTTCCATATTTTCTCCACTTATCAAATTCATTGTTTCTTATATTTATCTGACTATTCCTCAGTTGAGGAGCATGTACATTGTTTTCAATTCTATGCTATCTCAAAACAATACATCTATAAATATTTTGGTATATATGGAGATATTTTTTTTTTAAAAAAATCACTGGTCTCCTTGAAGTATAAGCATATTAGTAGAATTTCTGGGTCAAATGGTTTAGATATTTTAATAACTTTGCATAATTCCACATAAATCCAGCATGATGGTATGGATTTATAGTTCCATCAACAATGTATTAGTATGCCTATACTCTCACAACTAACATTAATAATTCCCATATTTTGTCATTCTTCCCAATTTTCAGAGTGTGAGGGGAAACTTCAAGATTGTTTTGACTTGTATTCTTTGATTAATCTATTACCATTAGTGATTTGGAACATTCTTTCATGTGGTTTTCAATAGTTTTATTTTTTTCTCTGGAATACTGTTTATATCCTTGGATTTTATCTATTGGGAAATGGCTTTTCATATATATATATATATATATATATATATATATATATATATATATATTCATCTGAAAATTTTGATAAAATATTTTTCTCATTTAAACTATTCCCTTCTGATCCTAAGTGAATTAATTTCTTTTCCTTTTTGTTAAAAAGCAATTTTCATATAATGTTATATGAAATCTATTTTATCTATTTTATTTTTTGCAATGACTCTATTGGCTAATATGGCTAATAATACATCATTTACCTATAACTGTGAGAAGCATATTTATCTTCTAATAATTTTAATATGATTTTTATTTGAAAGCCATGTATCCATTTAGAATATGCTATGGAATATGATAAACAGTGTTGGTATAAGCTTTAATTTTTGCCAGAATGCTTTCTAATATTTTTCTGAGTAGTTTTTATCAAATAGGAAGCTTTTTCTTAAGTAACTTATATTTTCAGTTTTTTAAACACCGGATTATAAAATTTAATTATTTCTGATACTACCTCACCTGGAATGTTATATTGATTTGCTTGTCTCTTTTAAAATTGATACCACTTAGTTTTGATGACTGATGCTTTATAATAAAAATGAGGCATGGAAATACTATTTTGCCTTCATTCATACTTTTTTTTTTCCCCCTTCATTTCCTTTGATAGTCTATATATTTTATCTTTCCAAATGAATTTTGCTATTATTTCATCAAGCTCCTTACTATTGAATTAAAAGTGTGAAATAATTTTGGATGTATTATCATTTCTATTTTATTAGATCTATATTTATTACTTTAGCCATAAGCACTGCATAGTCTTCTAGCTATTTACTTATTATTATTTTTTTTTTTTTAGATAACTCTGTAACTGATTTCATTCAAATCTTTTATGTACCTTGGTTGATGGATCTCTTGATACTGCATGTATTTTGTTTATATTTGGAATGCAATTTCCCTTTTTATTATGTTTTTTCTTGAAGTTTGTTATTATTATTAAGAAATGATGTCATTTTTTGAGTATTTATTTTGATGTCTGAAACTTTGTTAAATCTATTGTTTGAATTATTATCTACAACTTTCCAAGTAAACCATTAAATCATTAACAAATAAGGATAGGTCATCAAATTCCACCTTCTCCACCTCAAATTTTATAGATGAGGAGCTTTAGATCCTGAGAGATTTCTAAGGTTCCAAAGGCTAATTAGTTTTAGCAGAGCCTGGACTTGGGGGGGGGTGTGGAGCCAAAATAATAGAAGAAAGCCAGGATGCTGCTTGAGTTCTCCCAGTTTCCCTTGATAACCAAATGAAGCCTCTGGACAGAGTCTGATGGAATGAAATCGCTCTCCAGCTCAAGATAAACTGGAAGAACTTCAAGAAAAGTCAGTTTCATTGAGCAGAAAAGGGTGTTCAGCCCAAGTTAGAACTCTGGGAAAATTGGTAAGAAGGTTGCAAAATCAGCAACTAAGACCCTTAGTTCTGGCTCAGTAGAGATGCAAATCAAGGCAGCAGCTTCCAGGCCCAGCCCAGAAGGCAAACCAGGATGTTTCCTGGAAAGAACAGGCAAAGCAACCTCCTGCAAACACAGGGAGTCCCTGTGCTCAGAGCCAAAGCTCAGAGCTTCACAGGAAGCTTAAGAAAGCACTCCCTTTACCCTAGGAGCAGAGCTCAACAATAAAAGTAAATAATAATAATAATAATAATAATAATAATAAAATAAAATAAAAGGATATACCAAAAGAAAGGGGAAAAAATGAGCAAGAAACAGAAAAGAACCTTGACTATAGAAAGCTACTATGGTGACATGTCAGATGAGGACATAATGTCCACAGAAGAAATCTTAAAGAGTGATATGGTTTCAAGCCCAAGTCTCAAGTACTTCTTGGAAGTGCTTATAAAAGACTTTAAAAGGCAAATAGAATAAATAAAAGAAAAATGAGAAAGGAAATGAGAGGAATACATGAGAGAGTCAACAGCTTGGAAAAGGAAGGAAAAAAATTATCTGAAGAAACAACTCTTTAAAAAGTTGAATTCACCAAATAGAAAAAAAAAAGATATAAAAACTGTCTGAAGTAAATCACTTAAAAACTAAAACAGGGCAAATGGAAACTAATGACTCTGTGAGACAGCAAGAATCAGTCAAACAAACTAAAAAGAATGAAAAAAAAATGGGAGAAAATGTGAAATACCACATTGGCAAAACAGATGACCTGGAAAATAGATCCAGAAGAGACAATTTAAAAACTATTGGGCAACTTGAAGGCCATGACCCTCTCCCCCCCTCAGAAAAAAGAGCCTGGATGCCATTCTTCAAGAGAACATTAAAGAAAACTGTCCCAGTATTCTAGAAAATTGGGGGGGGGGGAGGGGGAAAGAGGAGACTTATTGAAAGAGTCCATCGATCACCTTTGGAAAGAGATTCCACAAGGAAAATCCTAAGGAACATTGTTGCAAAATTCCAGAAATACAATCTCAAGGAAAAAATACTGCAAGCTATCAGACAAAAACAATTCAAATATCAAAGAGCAACAGTCAGGATTATCCAGGATTTGGCTACTTCTCCAATAAAGGATCAGAGGGCCTGGAATACCATATTCTGAGAAGGCAAATGTCCTAGGTTACAACCAAGAATTAACTACTCAGTGAAACTCAGCATCATCTTTCAGCGAAGATGATGGAGCTTCAAAGATATAAGAGACTTTAAATTATTTCTATTAAAAAACCCACAACTTAACAGAAAATTTAATCTACAAATACGGGGCTCAAGAGAAGGATAGAAAGGTAAACAGGGGAAAAATGGATATTATTTATAGGGTAACAGTTTATATCCCTTGATGGGAAAATGATATCTCTAACTCTTAAGAACTGTATGTCACTGGGACAGACAGAAGGGGATGTCATATGAACTGAGGATATGATTGTGAATGGACTATGATGTGATAATATCAAAGAAAAAGACATTAAGGAGTGAGGAAAGGTCTGTACTGGAAAAAGGGAAAAGGGGAGTATAATGGGACAATTAGTTCACACAAAGAGGTGCAAATCCAGAGAAGAAGGGAGGGGGATGAGCATTGTCTGAAGCTTAATTTCATCAGTTTTTGACTCTAAGAGGGAATAACTTAATCATTCAGTTGGATATAGAACTTTATTTAAAGAAGTAGGAGGAGAAAGGGGAAAGAAAAGGGAGGGGCTGGACAGAAGGGGGGGCAGAAACATGACTAAGGACAGGATGGAAAGAGAACAAAATATATACAAGGGAGAAAATAGGATGGAGAGAAATACAAAACTGGTAATCATAACTATGAATGTGAATGGGATGAACTCTCCCATAAAAATGGAAATTAATAGCAGAGTGAATTAAAAAACAGAATCCTACAATATGTTGTTTACAAGAAATACATTTGACACAGAGAGACACGTACAGAGTAAAGGGAAAAGGCTGAAACAGAATTTATGCTTCAGCTGAAGTAAAAAACAAAGTAGATATAGCAATTCTGGTCTCAGATAAAGCAAAAGTAAAAATAGATCTTATTCAAAGAGTTATAAAAATTATATTCAATTAAGGGCCAGGAAAAGATAGACTAAAAACCAATTGGAAATTAAGTAATCTAATACTAAAAAATGAGTGGATCAAACAACAAATCACAGAAACAACCCATAATTTCATCCAAAAGAATGAAAATAATGAGACAAGATACTAAAACCTAAGGGATGCAGCAAAAGCAGTTCTTGGGGAAATTTTATATTTCTAAATAGTTACATGAATAAAATAGAGAAAGAGGAGATCAATGAATTGGGCATACAACTAAAAAAGTTAGGAAAAGAACAAATTAAAACTCTGCAATTAAATACCAAATTAGAAATTCTGAAACTTAAAGGAGCGATTAATAATATTGAAACTAAGAAAGGTATTGAACTAATAAATAAAACTAAGAGTTGGTTTTATAAAAAACCCAACAAAATAGATAAACTTTTTATTGTGATCAGAAATAGGAATGAAAGAAACCAAATCATCAGCAAGAAAAATTAAAAGAATGAACTTACCATCAATGAAATTAAAGCAATAATTAGGAGTCATTTCGCCCAGCTGTATGACAACAGGTCTGACAATCTAACTGAAACACATGAATATTTACAAAAATACAAATTGCCCAAATTAACAGAGAGGAGATAAAATACTTAAATAGCCCCATTTTAGAAAAAGAAATTGGACAAGTCATTATTGAAGTACTTAAGAACAAATCTCCAATTGGATTTACAAGTGAATTCTACCAAACATTTAAAGAACAATTTATTGCAAACTATTTGTAAACTATTTGGAAAAATAATAAAGACGTGGTACTGCCAAATTCTTTCCATGATACAAATATGGCACTGATAGCTAAACCAGGAAGAGCCAAAACAGAGAAAAAAATTACAGACCAATCTCCCTAATGAATATTAATGCAAAAATTTTAAGTTGCTGCAATCTCTTTGCTAATATTCTATTTATCAGCAGGATAATACACTATGACCAAGTAGGATTTATACCAGGAATGCAGGGTTGGTTCAATATCAGGAAAACTAATACCATAATTGACTATATCAATAATAAAACCAACAGAAAAAATATTATAATCTCAATAGATGCAGAAAAAGCTTTTGACAAACTACAACACCCATTGAAAACACTAAAGCACAGAATAAAGGGACTTTTCTCAAAATAATAACCAATATTTATCTAAACCAATAGCAAGCATTATTTGTAATGGAGAGAAATTGGATGCATTCTCAATAAGATCAGGGGTGAAATAAGGATGCCCCTCATCACCATTATTATTCAACATTGTTCTAGAAATATTAGTTTTAGCAATAAGAAAACAACAAAAAATTAAAGGAATTAGAATAGACAATGAGGAAATAAAACTATCACTTTTTGTAGAAAATATGATGATATACTTAGAGAATCCTAGAAAATCATCCAAAAAATCTACTGGAAACAATTCACAATTCAACAGCATAACTATATATTACTGACAAAGCCCATCAGCAAGAAATAGAAAGAGAAATTCCATTTAAAATTAATGTAGATAAAGTAAAATACTTGGGGATCTATCTTCCCAGACAAACGCAAGAATCATATAAACATAATTACAAAACACTTCTCACACAAATAAAGTCAGATCTAAACAATTGAAAAAATATCAATTTTCATGGGTAGGCCAAGCTAATATAATAAAATGACAATTCTGCCTAAATTGGCCTATTTGTTCAGTGCCATATTAATCAAATTGTCAAAAATATTATTATTATTATATATGTATATAATAAAAATATTATTATAGAAATAATAATAACAGAATTTATCTGGAAGAACAAAAGGTCAAAAATATTAAGGGAATTAATGAAAAATCCAAAGGATGGTGGTTTAACAGTAAACCTAAGTAAACCTTAGCAAACCTAAAACTCTTATTATAAAGTGGCAGTCATCAAAACCATTTGGTGCTGGCTAAGAAATAGAGTAGTCAATCAGTGGAATAGATTAGATACACATGACACAGTAATCAATGCCTATAGCAATCTAGTATTTGATAAACCCTAACTCTAGCTTCTGTAATAAGGACTCACTATTTGTCAGAAATTGTTGGGAAAACTGGAAAATGATATGTTAGAAACTTGACATAGACCTACATCTCACACCCATACCAAAATAAGGTCAAAATGGGTACGTGATTTGGGCATAAAGGATGACATCATAAACAAATTAGGAGAACAAAGGATACTTTACTTATCAGATCTTTGGAGAAGGGAGGAATCTATGATCAAAGAAGAATTAGAGAACATTATGAAAAGCAAAATTGATTACATTAAATTAAAAAGATTTTGCACAAACAAAACAAATAGAAACAAGATTAAAAAGGAAGTACAAAGCTGGAAGAAAATCTTTGCAGCTAGTGTTTCTGATATAGGTCTTATTTCTAAAATATGTAAAGAATTGTGTCAGCTTTAAAGAATACAAATCATTCTCCAATTGATAAATGATCAAAGGATATGAACAGACAATTTTTAGATGACGAAATTAAAGCCACCTATAAGTATATGGAAAAAATGCTCTAAATCACAGTTGATTAGAGAAATACAAATTAAAACAATGCTGTTACCACTTCACATCTTTTAGATTGTCTAAGATGACAGGAAAAGGTAATGATAAATGTTTGAGAGGATGTGCGAAAACTGGAACCCACATGTGCAAAAATGTTTGTGGCAGCCTTTTTTATAGTGGAAAGAAGCTGGAAACTGAGTGTTATGCCCATCAATTGGAGAATGGCTGAATAAGTTATGGTATATGAATGTTATGAACATTATTGTTCTATAAGAAATATTCAGCAGACTGATTACAGAAAGGCCTGGAGAGATTTAACAGGAACTGATGCTAAGTGAAATGAGCAGAACCAGGAGATTATTGTACAAAGCAATAACAAGATTATATGATGATCAATTCTGATGGACATGGCTCTTTTCAGTGAGGAGATAAATCAGGCCAGTTCCAATGATCTTGTGATAAAGAGAACCATCTACACAGAGAGAGAACACTGTGGGAACTGAGTGTGGATCATAATATAGCATTTTCACTCTTTTTGTTGTTGTTTGCTTGCATTTTATTTTATTTCTCATTTTCTTTCCTTTTTTGGGGGGGGGGAGGGGGATTAGGCAATTGGGATTAAGTGACTTGCCCAGGGTCACACAGCTAAGAAGTATTAAGGGTCTGATTCTAATTCAGATTCTCCTGACTTCAAGCTGGTGCTCTATCCACTATGTCATATGGCTGCCCCATTTTCTTTCCTTTTTGATCTGATTTTTCTTGTGTCGCAAGATAATTGTATAAATATGCATATATTAGATTTAACATATATTTTCCCATATTTAACATATTGGATTATTTGCTATCTGGGGGAGAGGGGAGAGGAAAGGGGGTGAAAATTGGAACACAAGATTTTGCAAGGGTCAATGTTGAAAAATTGTTATGTATGTGTTTTTAAAATAAAAAAGCTTTAAAAAAAAAAGAAAGAAGAAAGAAGAAAAGGAAACTGGGACACTAATGCATTGTGATAAAATTGTGAAATGATCTAACTATTCTGGAAACTAATCTGAAACTATGATCAAAGAGCTATAAAACTGTGCATGTCCTTTGACCCAGTAGTACCATCACTAGATCTGTATCCCAAGGAAATCTTAAAGGAGGGAAAAGGACCCATATGAGCAAAAATATTTGCAGCACCTTTTTTTTGTGATAGCAAAGAATTGTAAAATGAGTAGATGTCCATAAGTTGGGGAATGGCTGAACAAATATGAAGGTAATAGAATGTTATTGTTTTATTAAAATTACGAACAAGCTGAAAAGGCTTGGAAAGATGTACACGAATTGATTCTGAACAAAACAAGTGGAACTAGAAATACATTGCGCACAATAACAGCAGCAAGAATGTATGATGATCAGTTGAGAAAGACTTGGTTCTTCTGAGTGGTTCAGTGATCAGGATATGTTCAATTTGAACAGAAATTGCCATCTGCATCCAGAAAAAGAACTAAGGAGACTGAATATAAATCAACACATGCTATGTTCATTTCTTTTTTCTGGTTTTTTTTTAATCTCTCATGTTTTTTTTTCCTTTTACTCTGATTTTTCTCCCAACATAATTCATAAAGCAATTGTATATTAAAAATAAATAAATTTCCTAAAAACATATAAGAATAGCTTTTAATATCTTTATCTACTTTTTCTTTCTCTTGTCTTATTCCTGTTGATAGTATTTCTATGTATAAAATAATAATAAAGAACACAGGCATGTTTCTTTTGTTCCAATTTCATTGAGAAAGTTTTGATATATCCTTATTAAAATGCTTGCTTATGATTTAAAATTGATAGTTTTTGTAATATTAAAATAGAATCCTTCTATGCCTGTACTTTGTAGGATTTTTAGCAAAATGAGTATTGTTTTCCAACAAAAGCTTTTCCTATGTCTATTGAAATAATCAAATGGCTTGTGATATTTTTGTTTTTAATACAATGAATTGTGTTGATCATTTTCCTAATGTTGAACCATTTCTTCATCCCTATATAAATCCAATTTACAAATAATGAATAATTTTTGCATGAATTGCTGTCATTTGTTTAACAGGATTTTATTTTAAAATGTCAGGTCAATATTCATTAATGATATTAATTGTTTATAGTTCTTGTGTGCTTTATCCTTCCTTAATTTAGATAATAGGAATATCTTCTCCCCTTCCCCTTCTTTATAACTAATTCTATTCTTTTTTCTGAGTTTGTGTTATTTCTTATTTTTTTTTTGTTTTCCTGTTATTTTGAATATTTTATATTTTAAAGGCATTCTATTTCTTTGGTGTTCTGTTTTGTTAAATCTGATTATTATTAGTTTTAAAATTTCTTCTGATTTTGTTGTAATTTTGCCTTGTTTGTTATTTTGTTGATTTTATTTTATGCCCTATTTTAATTAAATTAGCTAAAGTTTTTCCCCCAATTTTAATTAGTCTTTTGAAAGAACTAGCTTTTAGTTTTATTTTGCACCAATTTTTGTTGTTTTTCAGTTGTTTCAGATCTGTCTGACTCTTTGTGACTTCATCTGGAGTTTTCTTGGCAAAGACACTGGAGTGTATTGCCATTTTCTTTTCCAATTCATTTTACAGATGGAAAAACTGAAGTAAATAGCGTTAAGTGATTTGAAGACTAGATTCTAACTCAGGAAGATGAGTCTTACTGATTGGAGTTCCTGTCCTGTACTCTATCTATGCCATCTGACCAGCCTTGTGCTGATTTTGGATTTGTTTATTTGTTGAATTCCTAATTAAAAAAAAATTATTTCTATTTCATTAATTCTCTCTATTTTGTTAATGTATATTTGTAGGGATTTGATTCCCACCCCTCCCCTCCCCACCAGTAATGCTTTAGAAGGTTCCCAGAAATTTTGGTAATTTTTTCATCATTATCATTTTCTTTAATGCTTCTGTGATTTATTCTTTGACCCACTCATTTTTTATAGTCTCATTTTAAAATTTCCATTTGATTCTGTGTCTTTTGTTTTTGGTCCTTAAATTGATTACTATTTTTGTTGGTTATAATCTATAAAGGATTTACCATTTTTATATTTTTACAGTTTTTTTCTTGTAAAATCTCTGTGCAATAATATATTTTTTTAAAAGTTCCATATTGTGCTGAGAAACACTTGTTTAGCAATTGCATTTAAAAAGACTCTAAAAGTCTTTCAGTTGGGAGGATATAGAACAATAGCTTGAGGGAACAGCAGAGTGAAGATTTTTAAAGGATAAGGAAGATCTAAGTATGATTTTTAGGAAGAAGAAAAAGTTTATATAGAAAGAGAGTTAAGATTAGAAGGATGGCTGACCAAAAGGGAAAGCCTTTCAAGGAGATGGAAGGGGCAGGATCAAGAACATAACTAGAAGGGTCATTTCATCAGAGACTAAAGCAAAGAAGGATAATATGGTGAAGGTGATGAGAGAGAATGACGTGTATTGTAGAAATGGGGAGGGAAAGCTAACCACAGAGGGTCTTTATTTGGAGAAAAAAAAAAAAAGAAATGAAATCCTCTACTAAGTGAGAAAGGAGGGAGTGTCATAAATAGTGTGAGAGAAAATATCCTTGGAATAGAGGTTGTAGGAAATTCAACTGAGAGTCAATTTGGAAAAAGTAAAAATCTTGATAAAATATTGAGGGCCCACTTAAAATTAGTTTTAACTCTATCAGATTACTTGCTGTCTTGGGAAGGAGGAGGTACAAAAGAGAAGGAGAAAAATTTGAAACAAAGTCTTACAAAAATGAATGTTCAAAATTATCTTTTTATATATTTGTAGAAATAAAATACTATTGAAAAATTTTTTAAAATTAGGTAATGTAAATTTTGTATTGGGCCTACTCAGTATGATTGTGTATCTTTCTCAAATGCCGTGCTATAACATGTGAATATTAATGGAGAATGTAGATGGTGGTGGAAGGGGGAAGGAATTACCCAGATCTCTGATTTTGTTTTATATTTTTTGATATATGATTTGATTAATTATTGATTATGATTTTTGATTAAGGATTTGCTTCCTTATTTTGAAAACATATGTAAAGATAATTTTCAACATTAACCCTAGCAAAATCTTGTGTTCCAAATTTTTTCCCTCCCTTTACCTCACTCCCTCTCCTAGATGGCAAGTAATCCAATATATATTAAACATGTGCAATTCTTCTATACATAATTCCACAATTATCATTCTGCATAAGAAAAAATCAGATCAAAAGGGAAAAAAGCGAAATAAAATGGAAAGAGAAATAAAACAACAACAAAAAGAATGAAAATACTATGTTGTGATTCACACTCAGTTCCCACTCTCTCTGGGTGCAGATGAATTTCTTCATCTCATTGTTGAAAAGAGCCATTTCCATCATAATTGGCCATTGTATAACCTTGCTGTTACTGTGTACAATGTTCTTGTTCTACTCACTTCATTTAGCATCAGTTCCTGCAAGTCTCCCTAATAACCCTAAATTGTGTAACCTTAAAGATAAGTCTCTTCAGGCCTCTTTGAAATCAACCTGTTGATCGTTTCTTACAGAGCAATAATATTCCATAACATTCAAATACCATAGCTTATTCAGTCATTCTCCAACTGGTGAGCATCCACTCAGTTTCTAGTTTCTTGCCACTACAAAAAAGGGCTGCCACAAACATTTCTGCACATGTGGGACCTTTTCCCTTTTTTATGATCCCTTTGGGATACAGGCCCCTGATTAAAAAAAAAAAAAAAAAAAAAAAAACTTATATGGCAATAGGAAAGGATACCAGGGATTTGTGAGCTATAAATAGCACAATGCTTGACTGGTTAATTATAGGGTCAAGATTTCAAACCAAAGGTGATGGATCAGGAAAGTAGGAAAAAGTTGAATGACCAGAGGGCATCCTTTAATCTTTCTAATACAGTGCCTGATTAATGATGAACTGAACTGACAAGGCTTCAAAAGCAACCCCTTCTAAACTAAAGTTAGATTTTTAGGCCTAGTTCACTGACACTGACCACTGACTCAGCAGACTCATTCAATAAGGCAGTGCTTTTCAATAAACCACTTAGTTTCTCTCCTCTCGATTTTTCATCTACCTGAAGCTAAACTCTGAATTCATATTCTGGTTGCATAACTTACTAGCTATGTGTGAGACTTTGACTGATTCTGATTCAATGCCCAGGATGGCTAAATTCTAAGACTTAACTGACCTGGGAAACAGGACTTTCATGCTATGGAACTTGTAATTAGCTTTTCTAGTCCTCTGCCTCTCATTTCTCATTCCTTATTAGGCAATTCAGAGAATTACTCTCTCATTTAAATGGCACTGATGACCCCCAAGGCCTTGCTTCCTTGGTGACAGGGTACTCTCTTATTACTTCCATGTCAGGTCTTTGATTTAACTCTGGGTGCTTGAGCATCCAACGTCTTTGGTCCTTTAACTGGGATTTGCATCCTACTGGACATATGAACTATCAGACTGTCATAGAGCTGGAGATAGTCAAAGCTTCACATTTATGCTGTCACCCATAACTTCCATCCCCTTGTAGAATTCTTTGGAAACAACTTTTTCTTTTGTCTTGCATCATGCTACAGTGTGAAAAAATAACTTTTCTGACCCCTGCTTTTAAAATTTATAAAAGATAAATCATAATGCTGGTACTATTTTTTTCCACTGGGCTGTTGCAAACTGTAAAAGAACACATAAATATTAGCTGTGATTATTATTGTTGTTATTGTTATTGCCAGGGCAATGAAACCTTTCTATCAAGTGCTTGTTTTCTGATAGCTAACCTGTATATCTAATTCTGTCTCCTGTGTATACATCAAGATAATGCACTTTTCTCACTCCAATATGGGAAGTCCTTAATACAGGCTTTACTTGTGTCTGTGGACACCAAAGTTATAATGGGATTCTACTGCATTATATGAAACCCTTTGTAAAACTTATGTTGACAAATGTTAACATTATTATGTTTTTCTTCCAAGGCAGTACAAGCTTCAGGGAAAAAATTTTCTTATCAAGTTTCTTAACATATTTGAGTGAGCCACTAGGGCATCATTCAGTTAGTGCCTGGAAAAATAATTCACTAAATGGTACCTGAAAGGTTAATGGAGCTGACAAAAAGGCCACCCTCCCTTTGAACATTAAGAAGGTAAGAATGCAAGTCAGCATGTTCTATAAATACACAGCCTGATCTATATGTATATAGAGGAAGGTAAAAGATTGTTCAAATACTCAGGCACCCATGCTCCTGGAATGCCTGGGGACAGGAAAACCATAACTTTGGGGAATTGGAACATTTGTAAAGTCAAAGGGAGAATGACTAAGAGGAGAAGGAATAGGCTGGATAATTCCATTCCATGTGCATATGCACATATATATGTATGTATTTATTTATCTATCTATCTTCCTAGGTACTATTTAGCTACTTCTACCTGCCTGTCTGTCTTTTATCTATGTATCTATCTATCCATTTATGTATCTATTTATTGATCTAGATATCTATCTACCACCTATCTCTCTGTTCTGTCTTTCTAAAGGCATCTATGTATATACATTTCTATCTATCTATCCATCCATCATCCATCTATCTGCCTATCTATCTATTTATCTATTGTCTATCCATTTACAGGTAGCTGTAAATTACCTGTATTTATTACTGGGCCACATTACTAACTTTAGACTACTGTGAATTTTTTACACTGGAAACAGTTAAGTTTTTCTCAAATTTATTTGAATGTATGTAAGTATGAATGTAAATATCTGGGATTAGGTTTATTATTTAATTAATTACTTATTCAGCAAACCTACCATACCAATACAAATCTGTCTGTCTGTCTTTCTGTGCATCTATGTATATATTTTTATCTCTCCATTCATCATCCATCTGTCTGCCTGTCTGTCTGTTTATCTATCTATCTAACTGTTGTCTTTCCATTTACAGGTAACATTCTGTTAGTTAGTAATGTGTAACTAACACATTACTAACTTTTAGACTACTGTGACTTTATTTTACACTGGATACAGTTAAGTTTTTCTCAAATTTGTTTGAATGTATGTTAGTATGAATGTAAATATTTGGAATAATATTTATGATTTCATTAATTACTTATTTAGCTAACCCACTATACCAATACAAATTTATACCTACTCTTTTTCAACTTACATTCTTGAGAGTTGTCTGAGGCACTGAAAAGTGAAGGGACTATTGGGTTCACATAATCAGTATGTTTCAACTTGTCTTTTTAACTTTTAGGGTGGCTCTCTACTCATTATGCTATATTGTCAAGCTGTCCTCTCTGATATGCATTTATGTCATGTACATATGAAAAATATATTAATATATTATAAATGTACATGTATATGAGCTTATGGTTTTTATAGATAGAAAAGTAGTACTTTAATATATATATATATATATATATATATATATTGTATATATATATATATATATATATATATATATATATATAGGAGAATTCGGATAGTCTTAAACTCAAGGCCAGCTCTTTATTCACTGTGTCAAACTATATTTCTCAATTTCTCATTCCCTAACCAACTATGAGAGAGAGAGAGAGAGAGAGAGAGAGAGAGAGAGAGAGAGAGAGAGAGAACAGAGAGTCACACACAGAGAGACAAATAGAGAGTAATAGTGAGGGATGGAGAGACAGAGAGAAAGAGAGAGAGACATAGATACAGAGACGTAGAGACACAGAGGGAAAGACAGAGAAATGGAGACAGACAGACACACAAAGAGAGTCAGAAAGAAAGAGAGAGATAGCAACAATTGGGAAGGAGAGAGAAAGAGAGAGAGAGAGAGAGAGAGAGAGAGAGAGAGAGAGAGAGAGAGAGAAAGAGAAAGAAAGAAAGAAACCTGGCCTCTTTCTCTTCTTTGAATGCAAGCCTTTCCAGAGGAATCCTGTTCCCATTGAGTCTAGAGAGCTTCCCTCTTATTGGGGGGGGAGAGGAGGGTTTCTGGATTGTGAGTCATATCTTGAGTCACATTTCTATCCAATATGCTTCATGTAGTAGGCAGTAACCAAGTATTTAATGAATTTCATTTCTTGTTCTATGTTAGTATAAGTATGCTATCTTTCTGGGCTTCCATTATGATAAATGAAGTTACAAAGTTCCAAAATATCACTTTAGTAGCTGGGGGTAATATTTTCTTTTTTTTTTTTTTTTTTTTTTTGGCAATTTTGTTATCCCATTTGATCCCCCACTGGTTTGTATCTATTTAAGCAGGTACTGTAGTCGTGCATACTTTTTTTTTTTTTTTTTTTTTGGTTGAGGTAGAAAATCTGGCTCTACTTCCTTAGATTTTTACACTTTGATTGATGATGGTAAAATCCCTGTGGCACAATGGACAAAGTTTACTTCTCTGACTTACTGCATATTGTTTTGGTGTTTCTGAATGTCAGAATGCCCCAAGCAATGTGACTATGGAGGGACTTTTCTCACTTGACATACGAATGTCATGTGTTATTTTCATATACAAGATATATGAGTTTGTATATATTTCTCTTCTGCGAGCACTAAATTATATGGAAACCCCACAGCCCAATACTATTCTTCCTTTTTCTTTTTTTAACAAAGGAATCTAAATTATTCTTCAGTCATAGCATTCAATTACACACTTTAATTACCAAGGGATCTATATAATAAATAAGTATCTCCATGTTGCCTTTAGAAGGCACAGGTGATTCTACTGACCAAAGAAAGCCATAGGCCCAATTAGGAAAAAGGCAGATTTTGTTTAATGATATTAAAAGCAGAGAAGAGAACTAGATTTAATAATGGAAGAACTAAGTTTGAATCCCAGCTCTCCTATATATATGATATATACACATATGTGGTATATGTACCCACATATGTGTGTGTGTGCATGTGTGTGTGTGTAAATCATTTTCTCTCCTTTCATCTCAATTTCCTACTCCTGGTGCTATAAAAAGTTGAAAGGTAGAGTGATATAAAAGATAGGGCCAAGGATTTCAATAGATAGAGAGAGCTATGTGCAGTCAAAGAGAGGACTATGGGGATTGAATGTGGATCACAACATAGTATTTTCACCTTTGTTGTTCTTGTTTGCTTGCTTGTTTGTTTTCTCATTTTCCTCTTTTGATCTGATTTTCTCTCTATTTAGAAGAATTGCATGTTCAACCTGTATTGGATTACTTGCTGTCTAAGAGAGGGAGGGCTGAGGGAAGGAGAAAAATTTGGAACACAATGTTTTGCAAGGGTGAATTTTGAAAACTATCTTTGCATGTATTTTGGAAATAAAATGCTATGAGTATAAAAGATAGGACCAAGTTCATTGCTGTTAGTCAAGAAGACTTGAGTTGAAATCTTATCTCATGTGATCATAAATCAGCCTAAGAGTCTTAGTGTCCCAGGTCTAAACTGGAAAGCATTTCAGAAGTCATCTAGTCTAACACTCTTATAGAAAGAAACTTCAGAATGGGGAAGATTGAGTGATTTAGCCAAAATTATACAGGTAATAAGTGTCAGGTCTCCTAATTCTAGAATGAACATGTTTTCTATAAAATCGTTTCCTTTCAGCTCTTCCTTGAGATTACAGAATAAATTACAAGTGAGCTGCTAATTGGCATTGATGGAGGAAATTTGTATACCAAGAAATCCCTACACTGATGAAATCATAGATGCAGACTTCACACAAATATGAGGAAGTGTGATTCAAACACCCTCCCCTCCCCCACATTCTCCCTACTTCTAAGTCTTATGAGGCTTTCATTATCATTATCCTTCTTCCTACAATTTCTACCTCCAAATACATGCCTTAGACACAACAAGCTGGCAAATAATAATATCTATCCATGAAGATGTAGGCAGCTACAGCTCAAAGTATAATAACTCTCTGATATATTTGTATTTCAATCAATGATTCTCAAAGATTCACAGCAAATAATTTTTAATGGTTTCATTTTAGGCAATGTGACTGGTCAGTGAGAGAGATTGGCCAAGGAGAGATTTTCCAGGGCTTCTCAAATTATATTACCTTAGGAGAAGTTAAACTCCCTCCACTTCTTTGCAGAGATAGGAAACCATAGATGTGGAATACTTCATGTAATATCAGACTATGTTAATATATTTGTTAGTTTTATTAAACTTCTTTTCTTTCACCTTTAAAAATCTTTAACATCTCTCTGGAAGGTGGTGAGGAGAGGGATATAATGGGACTATGGTGATTTAAAAATGAAAGCTACCTATAAAATTTATTTTAGAAAGAGTCAGTTGAATGGGGCAGCTAGTTGGTGTAGTAGATAAAGCACCAGCCCTGAAATCAAGAAGACCTGAGTCTCAGACACTTAACACTTCCTAGCTGTGTGACCATGGGCAAGTCACTTAACCTCAATTGCCTCAGCAAAAGAAAAAAAAAAGAATCCATTGAGAGACAAAATAACAACATAACAATTGAGAGACAAAATAACAAAACAACAGGTCCTGTCTTGGGCACATATTAGCTATGAGATTTTGAGCAAGTAATTTCACTTTTCATAGCTCAGTTCTTTAAAACAGCATGTTATAAATACCTACATTGGTAGAAAGACATTTTTTATCAGGGTATTTGCTATATCAGTGAAATTGTAGTTTTCTTCCCTATCTCTCTCTTCTGTCACTAGAAATGAGAAGTCTTATGAATGCCTTACATATACATGGAGCTGTTTTTTTTTTTTTTTGTTTTGTTCGTTTTTGTTTTTTCCAGTGCTGGTGATGACTATACTCAGTCAACTCCAAACTTGTGTCTATCCCCCTGAACTATGGCATGCATTTACATTGCAGTTGGCTGCTTTGTTAGGATCTCAGTCTACCACCCTGAGACAGTATACCTCTTTGGGAAGCTAACTGACTCATAAGTGAGTTGACTCTGCAATTTCTCTTTTATGAACAAAATGTTTTATTATTAATTGTCCAACCTTGATGTAGCACAATGCATATCTGGTAGCTGTTTAATGTTTTGAAGAATACTCCTCACAGGAGCTTCTTGAGCTAAGGGGTATATGTTGGTCCATTACAAAGAAAGACTGTATTCTTCCCCCACCTTCCTTCTGAAAGCACAACTTGGCTGAAGTCTCTCTTCCTAGTCATTCTTTCTATCTGCCAGAAAAAAATCTACTTTCAATGTTTTTTAAATTGGCAATGATCATTCCTGATTATCATTTTTTAGGGGTGTAATTTTCACCTGCTGAAGATTCTCTTCCTAAAACCTTATTTGGGTGACCCAGATAGGTAAGCATATTGACATCTCTGCAGTGCACATTAGCATAGCAGCAATCTCACAGCATTGATTAGCAGACAGAAAACAGTAACAACGTCTTCAGATTTCCTTCCAAATGTTAGAGTTCTTTCATTTTCAAAGCTGGGATATTTTTTTCCCAATGAGTTGTTTCTAACCTATTTTTATCGTGGAGCATCGAAATTTTTAACAGCTTTGGAAACAGTGGGGTTTGTGCCAACATAAACATGAATCTTGAAGCAAAAACCAAACCAAACCAACAAACAAAAAGCACCCCCTTCCCCATTAATTGACAGGAGTGGACCCAAAGCAGGGAATAATTAGCCATTTACCTTCCACATGGGAATTGAACAAGATTATCATGAATGTTCTTTCCCTCTTTAATTTATTAACTAATTTATTTATTTAATTTTCTGCAAAACAAAGGACAATTCTAGGAGCTTGTTCCTTCATGGCTTTATGTCTAGTATATAGCACTTGGCTAGAGGTATCAGAAAAGATTTCAGATGGAAGGTGGTACATGAGCTGAGTTTTGAAAGAAACCAGAGATTCTAAGAGGTAAAAGTAGAGAAGGGGATACATTCCAGGCATAGAGATCAGACAGAATAAAAGTATAGAAATAGAATCTAGAGTATTGTGTGTAAGGAATACCAAAACTGTAGGGCAGCTAGGTGGTATAGTGTATGTAGAGCCAGACCCTTCTTCCTGAGTTCAAAATTGGCTTCAGACACTTACTAGCTGTATGACCTTGGGAAAATAACTCTGCCTTAGTTTCCTCATCTATAAAATAAGTTGGAAAAGGAAATGGCAGGTCACTTAAGCATCTCTGCCAAAAAAAAAAAAAAGTCAAACAAAAAAAAAAAAACCCAAATGGGGTTATCAAGAGTCAAACATGCCTTAAACTACTGAACAAGAACAATGACTAGATTGTAGAAAGTATGAAAAATAATGTATACTAAATTGAAACGGTAAATTGGAAGCATTGTGAAGCTCTTTAAAGACTAAATGGTAGAGTTCATAACTGCCAAATGATGGAATTCATAATTGATTCTAGAAGCATTAGGAAATCATTGAAATTTATTAAGCAAGATAGTGAATGATCAGAATTGTGTTTTTGGAAAATCACTTTGGCAGCAGTATGGAAGATGATTTATATCAGGGAAAGATTTGAAACAGGTAGGCCAATTTGGAAGCTATTGCCATAGCACAAGAAAATAATGATGAGGTTATGAGGTGGTAGCTATGTGAATTGAAAAAAGTAGAAAGGATGTGAGAGCAGTTGTGAAAGTAGAGTCAACTCTAATCTAGTAACTGAGCAATGGAGTTCCCAACCATCTGCCCCTTCTTTTTCATGTCCTCCAATGAATACTTTACAAGGGATTAAGGGAAAATATTCAGGTCTTTTTTCTATATTTCTTGATATTGCAATTACACCACTATAACTTTTGTTTTTTTTTTTCCCATTGGTTAATGTTTATTTTTGTTTCCAATCTTTATCCTGTCATATTCTGATGATATCCTTCCTATTGCATATCTTGTGTTATTCTCCTTGGGGAATATGTTACAGCTTACTCATGCTCATCACATGTCTTTTTGTTGCTTTTAGGGTACCCTACAACTTTAATTCTTTAGAGATTAAGTTATCCTTTGACTCACAGGCATATTGTATTATTAGAAGAATATCAATCTTTAAAAGATAGACCTTTGTTTTAGGGAGAAATTTGGGTCATTACAAAACACTGTGTAATTTCCCAAGGGTATGAATATGTACTCTTCACCAGCTATTCAGTCCTGTGTCCAGCAAATTTTTTGGAGAAGTTTATCCAAGATAAATGTACAGATGAACCATCTTAATGGGTTGTACAATCAATTGCATATTACATTCTGGACAACCAGCATTCTTAATGTACTTGGATTTTCCAATGGGAATAGTTAAGACAAACTCTTTTGAGTTATTATGGATGTGATTTAGGAGTTCTGCAATATTTCAAGGATTGACGCAATCATCAGGGTCATCTGCAAACAGTAACATCTGGAGGACATCACAATCTAGAGGGATTTAATTTGGATTCTGTACTAGACATCCTCTATGACTATGATAAATGCCTTTGCAAAACATGTCTCTCTATTTTATAATTCTCTTTATATTAATAAATGGAAAACATACTTATTCTGTTACACCATTAGAAGAATGTTCTATGATTTTTACATGTGGATGGGAGATAACTTTTGAAGGAGATCTTTTAAGATGGCATTTTGTCTTCCTACTTGAAGTACTTTATTTTAAAATAGCAAATGGATAAGTTTCTTATTCCTTTTATTTTGTAATAAGTTGTATGATTCTCCTTTCCCCACCAACATTTAGCATTAGCTCATCTTTAAAAAATTTTTATATATCAATTCATCAGTATCTTCTCTCTCTCTCTCTCTCTCTCTCTCTCTCTCTCTCTCTCTCTCTATCCCTCTCTCTCTCTCCATAAAATCCAGAAAGATCTGGATTAAAAATCTCATTCCTGACATATATAGGATGTGAAATCCTAGTTACCACCCTGATCTAGATGGCCCTTATCACCTTGTGGCTGAACTCTCGCCATATCCTGCTGATAGAATTCCCTGTCACAAATCGTCACAAATCACTTCCAATTCTATCTAGTCTTTATTTCATTTGTAAAAGTGATCTTCCCAAAGTACAGATATGATGTTACCTCCTCATCCAATTCAATAAACTCCAGTAGTTCCCTTTCACCCCCAGCATAAAAATTAAACACTCTTTGTTCTAAGTCCTTCAGAATCTTCCTTCCTCTCCTCCTAGCTTACCTTTCCAGGTTCCTAGTATTTTCCTTGCCCTATCTGCTCTGTGATACAATATTGCTATCCTCCTTTCTATTCATCATGTGATACATTCCACGTCCCAAATTTGGTCATTTTTACTGGCTTTGCCTTATACCTAGATCTTCTCCCTTCTCATTGGTGCCTTCAGGATCCCCTGGTTTCCTTCAAGTCCTTGCTAAAATTTCACCTTTTACAAAAAGCTTTCCTGAGCCTTGCTAATTTTAATACCTTCTTTCTTTTAAAAAAATTCCTCCAATTTATTCAGTAAATATTTTATTTGTATGTTATCATCCCCATTGTTCCTGTATCTTTAGCCTGTCCTGTACCACAGCTACAACTCATTCCTGGTGCATAGTAGGGACTTAATAAATATTTACTCACTGACTTTCTTTGGAAGCAGTAAGATTTCATGTTGATGTCTTTCCTTATTTATAAAATGGACATCATAGTAATAATGGTGCTCCTAACTTCTCAGTTTTAGTGAGAAAAGTGTTTTGTCAACCTTAAAACACTATACAAATAAGTTATTATTACTTTAACCCAAATCTTTCCCAATTCCAATGCCAAGTAATAAATCCTTCACTCGAAAGTGAACTTGTGACAAGCATGTGTAATAAATAAGTAGGAATCTGAGTAAGAGTCGGGCAAAGCTGTAATGAAAAACACACAATAATATAGAAGTGAATAAGCACTGAGATGAAGTAAATTTAAGTCTAGACTCTGACATTTCTTCACCATGTGATTTCACTTAAACTCTCATAGATTTAGTTTTCTCATATGTAAAGATAATACTTGTCCTATTTATTTGACATGGAATTTTTGTTTGGAAAAAGAAAAGGGACTAGACCAATGATTTCATTGATACAGAGAGCATCAGGATAAGGAAACTCCCTCTATAAATAAAATTCAGCACATTTTTTGTAATTAATAGTTTTAAGAGAGTTGACTAAATGATTTGCCCACAGTTTCACCACCAGTATATAACAGAAGTGAGACTGAAATTCAAGTCTTCCTAGCTCTACAGATAACTCTTTATCTATCATGCCATGTCATCTCTCATGGGCCTCAAAGAAAACATGCATACACACACATATACACACATATATGTATATGAATACATATATATATACTCATACACACATATATACAAATACACACATTCATATATAAATACATATACCATGCTGCCTCTCAAAGGCTTCAAAGAGAACATGTACATATATGTCCTCATATACATAAACATATGTATGTTCATATATATATAAAATTTAAAATAAAAATGTTTTATTCTTATGTATTACTAGTTAAACCAAATGGCTTATAGTACATGATTCATAACATTATATTTTGGGTTATTTATTCTCCCCTTTTAGTTAGTAGCTCCTGGCTGAGTGAATAATATGCCTGAAAATGATGCACCTGTATCCATCTTTCAAAGTGTTAATGCTATGATAATTTGTTGCAGTGATGGGCCAACCCCTTATGAGTTAGAAATGGATACTACTCATCAATTTGCTTGTTTGTTATCCAGATCATCTAGTCCTAGGGAAAAAAGAAAGAACTGAATTTTCATTATTAAAAATAAAGCACCTCTCAGTTTATCATATATATATGTGCTAGGGATATGTTATCCATTAAACTTCATATTTACTAGCTTCAAGATTTGAACCACCATCAGTTATAGTCTCCCAAATTTCATTATGGAGAGAACATTAAGGAAGGGAGAAGTTAATTTAAAAATCAAAATAAAAAACATAGTGCTCATGACTTCAAAATACAAAGGGTGGGAATGGGGGTGAATCATCACAAAATCAATTTGCAAGTACCCTGAAGAGACGTGGAGTATAGGGAATAATCATCATTGATTTGTAAAGAACAAGTCCTGTCAGATTAATCTGATCTTCTAGGACAGAGTGACAGGTCTGGTCGATAAAGGAAAGTGAGAGATGTAATCTATTCTGACTTTGCCAGGCTTCCTATTTGGTCACAAAACCATATACTCAATAATAACCCTAGAAAATGGTAGTGCTCCGTTAACTGGAGGGTGGCATCCAGAGAAAGATTATCATCACCAACTTATACTCTTAAAATAGGTGATTATCAAGGTTTTATCTTTATCTCTCCTCTTTTCTGTTTGCATCTGCTCCCTTAATAATCTCACCCACTCCCATGGCTTCTGCTGTTACCTACTAGTACATAATCCACAATCAATATATTTATTTCTTCTTCCTCTTTTGGGCAGCAGACTTATGTCTCCATTTCCCTAAAGGACCTCTTTTTTTCTTTGAATATTCTGCTGATACTGCTAATTCCCCATGTCTAAATGCAAACTTATCTTTTTTTTTTTTTTTCTGAAACTTGCTCTGTTTCCAGGCTTCCCAAATTTCTGTTAATGGTATCACAATTCTCCCAGTCACCCATGTCCATCTGATTTAGTAATGTCTCTTAAATCAATGTTCTTTCCATTTTCACAGCTACCACTTCATTTTAGGCCTCAGTAACTTCTTACTTAGGCCATTTCCTTCTAACTCTCCTCCCCCAAATATTTCTTAGCTATCCTAAGCACTGCAAACAGCTATTCTCTTGGTAGACAAACATTTATTTCTCTTTCAAATGTCTCCTTAGAAACTAGGGCGAACCTCCACCGATCATCATCTCAAAGAGATCCTTTGTGGAAAACACATAGGAATATTATTGCCAAATTTCTAAACCCCTAGATCAAAGAAAAAATTTTGCAAGAAACAAGAAAAAAACAATTCAAATACATAGGAGCTACAATTAGAATTGTACAAGACTTATTAGCAGCTACAATGAAAGAGTGTAGGTCTTGGAATCATATCTACCAACAATCAAAAGAATTAGGCCTGCAGTCAAAAATATTATATCCAGCAAAATTTTCTTTAATTTTGAAGGTGGAAAATGGACATTTAATGAACTTGCAGATTTTCAAGACTTACTATGAAGCAAACCCAAACTTAACAGAAAATTTAATATAGAAGAACCAATATCAAAGATCAATTTTAAGGAATTCAACATGGACAAATTGGTTTTTTTAAAACATGGTAAATGTAAATGTTTAAGATTCACATCAACAATAGGGTAGCTCAAGAGAAAGATTGGCAAAGTTAAGGTAAAAATAGTAATCATGTTATATAAATGAGGTGCTATATATATAAGAATAGCCATAGGGGCATTAGAAAGGGGAGGAGGCTTGTAGTTCTGAAAAACCTACTTACATCAGGAATGGGTTCAAAAGGCAACACAACATATATACCATGAAGGGCATAGCATTCTCCAAAAATCTATAAAGAAATAAGGAGGGATCAATGGGTAGATGGGGAAGCAAAGGATGAAGGAAGAAGATAAGGGAGGGATCCATGAATAGGGGAATGTCAAGTAATAGATTTAAACAAAGATTAGGAGGGATAGGAAAGATGTATGTGTATGTGGGGTATATGTATGTGTGTATGTATATATCTACATATGTGTACATATCTTTTCTTTTTTTTATAACTTTTTATTGACAGTACATATGCATGGGTAATTTTTCACATTATCCCTTGCACTCACTTCTGTTATGATTTTTCCCTTCCCTCCCTCCATCTCCTCCCCTAGATGGCAGGCAGTCTTATAAATGTTAAATATGTTACAGTATATCCTAGATACAATATATGTGTGCAGAACTGAACAGTTCTCTTGTTGCATAGGAAGAATTGGATTCAGAAGGTAAAAATAATGTGGGAAGAAAAACAAAAATGCAAGTAGTCCACATTCATTTCCCAGTGGTCCTTCTCTGGGTGTAACTGATTCTGTCCATCATTGATCAATTGGAACTGAATTAGATCTTCTCTTTGTTGAAGATAGGCTACTTCCATCAGAATACATCCTCATACAGTATTTTTGTTGAAATATATAATGATCTCCTGGTTCTGCTCATTTCACTCAGCATCAGTTCATGTAAGTCTTTCCAAGCTTCATCCTGCTGGTCATTTCTTACAGACAATATATTCATATATCACAATTTACCCAACCATTCTCCAATTGATGGGCATCCATTCATTTCCAGTTTCTAGCCACTACAAACAGGGCTGCCACAAACATTTTGGCACATACAGGTCCCTTTCCCTTCTTTAGTATCTCTTTGGGGTATAAGCCCAGCAGCAGCACTGCTGGATCAAAGGGTATGCACAGTTTGATAACTTTTTGGGCATAATTCCAGATTTCTCTCCAGAATGGTTGGATTCATTCACAACTCCACCAACAATGTATCAGTGTCCCAGTTTTCCCGCATCCCCTCCAACAATCATCATTATTTTTTCCTGTCATCTTAACCAATCTGACAGGTGTGTAGTGGTATCTCAGAGTTGTCTTAATTTGCATCTCTCTGATCAGTAGTGATTTGGAACACTTTCATATGAGTGGAAATAGTTTCAATTTCATCATCTGAAAATTGTCTATTCATATCCTTTGACCATTTATCAATTGGAGAATGGCTTGATTTCTTGTAAATTACAGTCAATTCTCTTTGTATTTTGGAAATGAGGCCTTTATCAGAACCTTTAACTATGAAAATGTTTCCCCATTTGTTGCTTCCCTTCTAGTCTTATTTGCATTAGTTTTGTTTGTACAAAGGCTTTTTAATTTGATATAATCAAAATTTTCTATTTTGTGATCGGTTATGATTTCTAGTTCTTCTTTGGTCACAAATTCCTTCCTCTCCACAAGTCTGAGAGGTAAACTATCCTATGTTCCTCTAATTTATTTATGATCTCGTTCTTTATACCTAAATCATGTACCCATCTTGATCTTATCTTGGTGTACGGTATTAAGTGTGGGTCCATGCTTAATTTCTGCCATACTAATTTCCAGTATTCCCAGCAGTTTTTGTCAAATAATGAATTCTTATTCCAAAAGTTGGGATCTTTGGGTTTGTTAAACACTAGATTGATATAGTTATTGACTATTTTGTCCTGTGAATCTAACCTATTCCACTGATCAACTAATCTATTTCTTAGCCAATACCAAATGGTTTTGGTTGCTGCTGCTTTATAATATAATTTTAGATCAGGTACAGCTAGGCCACCTTCATTTGATTTTTTTTTTCACTAATACCCTTGAAATTCTTGACCTTTTGTTCTTCCATATGAATTTTGTTATTATTTTTTCTAGGTCATTAAAATAGTTTCTTGGGAGTCTGATTGGTGTAGCACTAAATAAATAGGAATATTGTCATCTTTATTATATTCGACCGGCCTATCTAAGAGCACTTAATATTTTTCCAATTATTTAAATCTGACTTTATTTGTGTGGAAAATGTTTTGTAATTTTGCTCATATAATTCCTGACTTTCCTTTGGTAAATAGATTCCCAAATATTTTATGCTATCAACAGTTATTTTGAATGAAATTTCTCTTTGCATCGCTTGCTGTTGGATTTTGTTGGTGATATATAAAAATGCTGAGGATTTATATGGATTTATTTTGTATCCTGCAACTTTGCTAAAGTATACATATCTTTTCTTAACTGTAGCTTGCTTGGAGTGGTAGGGGAATGAAAAGGGGAAAAAGAATAAAGTAAATAAGGCACAGGAGAGAACCAAAGAACAGTTTACAAGGAAGTAAAGAAAAAGTGAACATTCATGAATATAATTTTTACTAATATATATATATATATATATATATATATATATACACATATGTACATATATTTTCTTGATCTGGTAATTTATTATTACATATTTTGGTTCTTTGCTGTGCACTTAAGGCCAGAAGGAAGATGGGAATCCACCAGAGGGCATAAATACTGCATAATCTTCAGAAAAGCAAGGGGAATTTATTGGTATTTAGGGGTTCAGATAATTAGTCTTTTATTAGTCTAGCAGGGGTCCTCAAAATTTTTAAATAGGGGGCCAGTTCACTGTCCCTCAGACTGTTGGAGGGCCGGACTATAGTAAAAATGTGGGCCTTTAAATAAAGAAACTTCATATCCCTGGGTGAGGAGGATAAACGTCCTCAGGTGCTAGCAGCATCTGTCCTGCAGGCCGTAATTTGAGGACCCCTGTAATTTAAGAAAAATCTATCCTGTATTCAATTTCTTGTCAACCTGAATCCTTTCAGGGAAAGTTTGGTGCCTTTATCAGATAAGACAAATTCCTGTGAAGACTCTGGGAGGCGGGGAGCAAAATGACTCTTTTTTATTTTTCGAGGAGAGGGACCTGTTGAGTTGTATCACAAATAACGGCCCATTTATCAGATATTTTAGGTATAGTTACAGCTTCAGAAGCATCAAGCATAATAATATTTATTAATGAGTATTGATGAATAAATCTTTACAATTTTTCTATGAGAAATTGACTTGTTGAACAAACCTTTCCCCACATACTCCATTCCTTTGTCTCTTGACAGACAGTGTGGTATAGTATATAGGGTACACAGTTTTCATTAATTCCAATAGTTTATCTTCTTGTCCTTTATAATCTGTCTAAACTATAGTCATACCTATTCCAGATCAATGTAAAACTGAAGCAGCATTCTTTTTAAGAAGGTTTCTGGCTTTGCAAGTTGCAAGTTTGAGATTTTTCAGTTGACTTTCTTCCTTGACTCAGCTCCTAGAAGACCTGATTGACAATTCTGCCTCAGATACCTTCTAGCTGTAGGACCCTTGGTTAGGCATTTATATGAGCCACACTTTGCTCTCTACAAAAAGAAGGCATTGGACTCGATGGCTTCAAAGTTTCCTTCCAGCTCTTAATCTGTGATCCCAAAATTTGATGATCTTTTTGCTACAAGAATTGATTCTGGGAGAAGAAACTTATATATATCTTAGGCATACTGTTTAGAATTTTACCTTAGTTTTAGCCCTTTCTACGTTTCTGATTACCACCCAGGTTCAAGTTGTGAAAGCCTCCCCCACAGAGATCCATGTGGAAAACAGAGCTGATGCTTGTACTTGGATTAATATCAGGAGTAAGAATATTTCGACTGTCATTCTGGCTCTACCACTTATTAATCTTGTGTCACTAGGGACCTAGGGAAGATACTTGCCATCTCTGAGATTGCTTTCCTCTTTGTAAAATGAGGATAATACTTGTAACAACTTACATCACATGACTGTTCAACTTGATTTAAGTATTTATTAAATGCCTACTCTGTGCAAGATTCTATAGGTGCTAAAGTGCAAAGGAAAAAAAAGGAAGCAATCTCTATCCTCAGGGACCTTACTGGTAAGATGTAACATATATAGGAAAAAAGAAACAAATAAAGCTAATTTGAAAAAGAAGAGGACACTAACAAAATTTAATATGTTGGTTTTCATATAACCTATCATTGGACTTACTTCTGAAGCCTTTCCAGTTTGTTAGAACTTCCCAATGCTTATGCTGTAGACTCATAACCTGAACAACTAAGTTCACTTCAATGCCACAGTGAGGTCTTGGAGGAAATTCTTAATGAAGGAACTATATTCATAGTTTTAAATGAGTCTCCTAAGACAGCCATACCATTAGGTCTACAGTCTATTTTTTCAACTTCAAATGTACTCTGTTGTGGTCTTATTAAATGCTTTCTCTGTATTGTCTCTCTGTCTCTCTGTGTCTTTCCCTCTCATCTCTCCATTGATTTGTGTATCTCTATTGCTATTCATCTAGCCTATCTTTTATTTCTAGCTATTCTATTTTTCTATCACCTGGATCTATCTTTTTGTTCCTCTATTGAGCTCTCTCCTAAAATGAGCTTAGAAAGTAAGTAGAGATAAAGGGTTTACCTTTGGGCCAGGAAGACAATGTGCTCCAGTCTTGCCTCTAATCTGTTCTGCCTGTTGATCAAGGGCAAATCTAATTCTTCAACACCCTCAGACAATTTACTAAGACCATTAATTATAGCTGATTGGCAGATCTGCTCTAGTGGAAGGAGCATCCCACACTAGGAGTTCCCTACACAAATGAAATTGTAGGTCCAGACCTCTTCCCCAAATATCTTGAAATAGGGAAAGAAGTTTAGGATTACATAATTATTTCAATATATTTGAAAGTATAAGTCTGGATTAAAACAAATGATTTGCTTTATAACATTTGTAAGGGAATTATATATTCCTTCATTTTTTGCAGTTATAGAGTTCAATGGTGATGGATTAAAAAGACTAGAAGCAATTTACTGTCTGCAGCATCCTTTCCCAAGGTATTAGGTAATTAAAAAATTCTTAGTAGCAAATAACTTGCCTCAATAAAATCTCTGACAGAGTTTCCAGGGTGGTTGCTTTTCTCTTTGTCAGTTTAGACAACTGCTTCTCTGTAAAACATTTTAAGCCACATCTAGGCATATGGATATTGAATGGGATGTGGTACAACCTGAGCATGAGCAAGATATCTTTCCTTTTTTCAAAAAACAACATGTCATGATAATGGACATTTAACCTCTTTGCTCCTGAGAACACGCTTCAAGACTATGTCAGTTTCACATAAGTTTCTGATCAGCATTGACAGATGCTGGAAATTCTCAATGCTGATGAAATTGTGCAACCAGATTTAAATTTAAATTTAAATGATATGGGATCAGCTAAGTGGGACAGTGAATAGAGCATTCAGCATGAAGTTAGAAATACCAGAAGTCAAATCTAATTTCAGATACTTGCTAGAGGTGAGATCCTGGGTAAGTCACTTAACTTCTGTTTCCCTCAGTTTCCTTCTCTGCAAAATGAGATTAATAATATCACTTGTCTCCCAGAGTTGTTGTGAGGGTCAAATATGATAATACTTATAAAGTGCTTAGCATACAGTGCCTAGCATTGATCCACACTTAACACCGTATACCAAGATAAGGTCAAAATGGGTTCATGACCTAGACATAAAGAATGAAATTATTAATAAATTAGAGGAACATAGGATAGTTTACCTCTCAGACCTGTGGAAGGGGAAGGACTTTATGACCAAAGAAGAACTAGAGATCACTACTGATCACAAAATAGAAAATTTCGATTATACCAAACTGAAACGTTTTTGTACAAACAAAACTAATGCAGACAAGATTAGAAGGGAAGCAATAAACTGGGAAAATATTTTTACAGTCAAAGGTTCTGATAAAAGGCCTCATTTCCAAAATATATAGAGAATTAACTCTAATTTAATAAAAAATCAAGCCATTCTCCAATTGAAAAATGGTCAAAGGATATGAACAGACAATTCTCAGATGAAGAAATTGAAACTATTTCTAGTCATATGAAAAGATGCTCCAAGTCATTATTAATCAGAGAAATGCAAATTAAGACAACTCTAAGATACCACTACACACCTGTCAGATTGGCTAAGATGACAGGAAAAAATAATGATGATTGTTGGAGGGGATGTGGGAAAACTGGGACATTGATTCATTGTTGGTGGAGTTGTGAACGAATCCAACCATTTTGGAGAGTAGTTTGGAACTATGCTCAAAAAGTTATCAAACTGTGCATACCCTTTGATCCAGCAGTGTTACTACTGGGATTATATCCCAAAGAGATTATAAAGAAGGGAAAGGGACCTGTATGTGCACGAATGTTTGTGGCAGCCCTTTTTGTAGTGGCTAGAAACTGGAAACTGAATGGATGTCCATCAGTTGGAGAATGGCTGAATAAATTGTGGTATATGAAAATTATGGAATATTACTGTTCTGTAAGAAATGACCAACAGGATGATTTCAGAAAGGCCTGGAGAGACTTACACGAACTGATGCTGAGTGAAATGAGCAGGACCAGGAGATCATTATATACTTCAACAACAATACTAGATGATGACCAGTTCTGATGGATCAGGCCATCCTCAGCAACGAGATCAACCAAATCATTTCTAATGGAGCAGTAATGAACTGAACTAGCTATACCCAGAAAAAGAACTCTGGGAGATGACTAAAAACCATTACATTGAATTCCCAATCCCTATATTTATGCCCACCTTCATTTTTGATTTCCTTCACAAGCTAATTGTACAATATTTCAGAGTCTGATTCTTTTTGTACAGCAAAATAACGTTTTGGTCATGTATACTTATTGTGTATCTAATTTATATTTTAATGTACTTAACATCTACTGGTCATCCTGCCATCTAGGGGAGGGGGTGGGGGGTAAGAGGTGAAAAATTGGAACAAGAGGTTTGGCAATTGTTAATGCTGTAAAGTTACCCATGCATATATCCTGTAAATAAAAGGCTATTAAATAAAAAAAAAATGTCAATTGTATATGTTAAAAAAAAATACAGTACCTAGTATATATAAGCACTGTAACAATACACTTATTATTACTATTAAATCTCTGAATCTCAGTTCCTAGAACAATACTTGAGAATATAGGAACTTCAGATGAGTTCTAGCATATGTGAATGAGGTAATTTTCCACACTAGGAGTTCCCCATATTGACAAAATCATGGGCTAAATACCAAACTAAAACAAAACAGAACAGAACAAAATAAGTCTTTTGAGGTAGGGAAAGAAAGTTAGCAATTTACACTTTCTTTTTGGAAAAGAATACCAAACATGGCCACTTTTCTCTGCTGTTTCTTTCTGGAAGTGTGCTAATGAGTTTTCCTAAAGTCTGAACTCTTTGCCACTTTGAATTTACCTTAAAAAAAAATTAACCCAGGAAGTGGTTGTGGATGTAATCATCTGATTAGCTTTTTCCTTTGGGATATCTCAAACTATACCAGTTGATATCAAGGGAAAAGGAGGTGATGAAGAGGTGACATGCTTTGCACAAGGGGCTGAATGGAGAAAAGCTCTGAGGTCTTCTTAGCCTCATTCTGGTCCCTGAATAGCCACAATGTTTTTTTTTTCCCCTTTGGGATTTTAGCAATTTAGGGAACCTTTAGATTCTAGGTAGGTCATAAGTTTGGAAACCAGTAAAAGAATGATGATAACTTATTTTAAAAATAAACCCTGAGACTTCAGCTCTTCTGGTTGTTGAAATCTCTAGGAAGAATCTAAAAAATGTCTTTCTCATTATGTTCTGTCTTCTCCTTCAAAGGATTGAGCAGCCAGACTGAAGCCTGGGATGTATGACGTGCCAATAAGACCACAAATAAGTTTTACTCACAGTTCATACTTAGATAAGGAAAAATAAATCTGTGGGGATACTGGGGGTGCTTATTGACTTGTCTTGACTTCTATATTAAGCCGTTTCTCGTTGCATTCCCCACACGTCTCCCCAGTTCCCAGGGACTTAATTTTTTTATTTTTTTATTTTTTTACCAAATTTCATTATATATAATCCTGTATGTGATCTCCATTAGAAAAGTGACTTTCATTTTCTTCTTCATATCTCCTGAATCTTCATACAGTATCTGGCACATACTAGATATTTAAATAAATGTTTGTGGATTGATTAATCAATTACATGGGATATTGTGCAGTAAATTGGTTTAGAAACTCTAGCTTCCATCTAACATTTAGTAGTTGAGAGACAAGCTGAGTCTATCTAAATATTAAGGATATTACATGCAGCACTTTAGTCATTCAGAATTACTTGAGGGAAAGCCTTCAAAAACTACTCAAATATCTGTTTGAATGAAATTTTAAAGTAAAGTCAAGGTAATTCTTTCAGGAACTCACAATAAGAGATTAATGCCCAATAATGAAATAATAATAGCACATCTCTATGGAGCTTTAAGTTTACAACATTGTGAGATATATAGTACAAGAATTACTGTCTGTAACTTACAGATACATTTTTGATAGGATACAATTAAGTTTAACTTGTATTGTTAACACTTTGTCCATAATTTTTTAAAATCTAGAAACCAATACAATCATAAATTATATTTTAATTTATGATATTAAAAAATTTCAGAGGTTTAAATGCTTTTAATAAAAAATTTCAATTATTCTCACACATTGATAGGAAGTGGTCACAGCACATTCCTAGAAATGACTTATCAAGTGTCATACAATTGAATTTGAACCCAGGTCTGTTAAGGGCTCCAAATTCATTATGCTTTATTGTACCATTCAATGTCCTGTAAAGATTCTGCCATGGGTTCTCTTATGATTAGCATAACTTGCAAATATTATACTCTGTTTTTAAATTAATATGACAATTAAAACATATTTCATTGTTTAATTTGTATTTAATTAAACTTTTCTCCATCACATTCTTTTTTTAAAAGCTTTTTATTTATAAAACATATGCATGGGTAATTTTTCAACATTGACCCTTGCAAAAACCTTGTGGCCCAAATTTTCTCCTTCTTCCCTTCATCCCCTTCCCTATATTGTAGTGTGATTTCTAGAGCCCCATGTTAGAGTGCCAAAATGTACTATCTGAACTAGCTCTCTGGAGGATATCAGGACCAGCCTGAGTCCTTGGTCTTAGAGAGACAGTGATGAGGTAGGGACCTCTGAGGATAGTCAAATATAGAGTTCATTTATTTCAAGTTCTCTCAGTCTTAAATACCTTAGTACAATTACATCATTACAGCACACTGAGAATGTGCTAACTATAAATCCACTGTTATTATTATGTAAATGTCTCTTTACTGCAAGTATCTCTGCTTCAAGTAGAACATAGGTTGTTATACCCCCCCCCCCGACTTCTCAGGAAGGCTAAGACACCCCCACGGGAAGATGAGAACCGAGGCAGACATTGTCAGCAAGTTCCTTCTGGCCTGAAGGGTCTTATTTATACTTTACCAAGAGTTCCCCCACTGTCTGCGGCTTGCTGCACTAGTTGGCAAGTAATTCAATACATATTAAATATGTTAAAAATATATGTTAAATCCAATATATATACATATTTATAGTTATCTTGCTGTACAAGAAAAATGGGATCAAGAAGGAAAAAAACCTGAGAAAGAAAACAAAATCAAGCAAACAACAACAGAAAGTGAAAATGCTATGTTGTGGTCCACACTCAGTTCCCACAGTCCTTTCTCTGGGTGGAGATGGCTCTCTTCATTACAAGATTATTGTAATGGATCTGAATCATCTCATTGTTGGAAAGAGCCACATCCATAAGAATTGATTATGGCAAAATATTGCTGTTGCTGTGTACAATGATCTCTTGATTCTGCACAATTCATTTAGCATCAGTTCACATCACATTCTTTTAAAATATATATATATATATTTATTACATATTAAAATAATTATTAACCTTTTTTAAGTCTTAATTTCCAAATTCCATCTCTTATATCTCTCTTTCTCTATGTCTCTGTCTGTCTCTCCTCTCCTCTCCCTAATCTCTGAGACAGTAACAGTTATATGTTATATATGTGCAATCATGTAAATCATATCCATTTACTTATTTTGTACAAGAAGACTTGAATAAAAGAAAAAAATGAAAAAAGTTAAAATAACTTCAGTTTATATTCAAACAATATCAGTTCTTTTTCTAGAGGCAGATAGTAGGCTTCATCATTAGTTCCTTGGAATTGTCTTGGATCATTGTATTGCTGAGAATAGCTAAGTTATTCACAATTCTTCACCAAACAATTGTTTTTGTGTACTATGCTCTCCTGATTCTATTTGGTTCACTTTGCATCAGTACATACAAATCTTTCCAGGTTTTTCTGAGATCATCCTGCTTGTCATTACTTATAACTCAATAATATTCTACCATAATCATATTCCCACAGGTTGTTTAGTCATTTCCCAATTAATGATAATTTGGTTTTTTTTTTAAAGGGTAAATATTCTCTTTTTACATTGTAAGAAAATCTGTAGCTCCTTCCCTGATAAATGTGGAAGCCCTGGTAAAGCCCAAATCCTCTGAGTCACTGTACCAAACTAAGGACTACAGTTGAGGGGAAAAGCTCCCTTTCTTACAAGAGAGTTTGATTATCATCTAGCTAATCAATTTCTTAGTCCCCAAACAATGACATTGATATCATCATCTTGGCTCTCTATTCCCTTTCTCAAAGTTTGATTCTGCTTGACCGATAAAAACCTCATAAAAACCTACCATGTTTTATGGGTTTTAATGTACTATTCAACCAGGGACTCCAGAGGGCCTGAATTAGTTCCCTCCTCCCTGACTGCCAACTCATATTAAGAATAGTTCAATCAATCTCTCAATCCCTCAGTCAGTCTGGTTTGCTTTGCTATCTCTGTTGACTCCCTTTTTATTCATAATTCCATCTTGTGTTATCTCCTCTCCTGCTTTGGAATCCTGAACCTTACTGAAACTACATTAATTCATCTAACCTATTCACACTTCTAACTTGTTTGGAAATCCTTTGTTTCATGGGTAGCAAATTCAATTCCAGGGCATTTCAATTGTGATGTGAAGAGGAAAGAGTAGGAGTCCAAGATACCTAAAGTGTTAGGAGTGACATTTCTTTTGCAGAATCTGAGCTAATATCTCATGCTGTCCTTGGGAATTGATTGGTCTAGAGAACTAGGGCTTGAACACTGCCTTGACTTCCTTGTAGCCTGAGGCAAAAAGAGCTCAGCCTATTGAGGGGGTATTGATACTCTGGAGATCTGGTAGAATTCCCTGGCAAATAAATACAGTGATGGAGAGGTTCATTGCTTATTTACAGTAAATTATATCATTTTAAACTTATTTTAAACGATTGCATTTTTTAAAATTGAATTTTATGGCTCATGAGTGTTTCATTGAATTTCAACCCTGAATTACTGAACTGATCTGGTCTAAGCCTAGTTCAGATGATTTGGTATAGTTGTGAGGCTTGGATTAAGATGATTTGTGGTTTATTTCACATTTGAAGTGAAGGAAAAGCCATGAAAAGGAAAAGGAATCTCAGGTGTTTGATAGAGAGTGCCAGAGGTATCCAGTGACTGGAACACTCTTAATCCCCTATCAGTGAGAAAAGGGGGGGTTTTTCACTGACCCTATACAATCAGTCTGATGGGACTTATGCATCAATTAGTCAATCAATAAATATTTATTAAATACCAACTAAGTACTAAGGATGCAAAAACAAAACAAAACAAAACAAAACAAAACAAAAAAAAACAGTGCCTCCAAAGAATAGTCTAAAGGGGAAGACAGCATGTGAATGAATATTTACAAAGCAAACTATGCGAAGAATAAATAACAAATAATTAGCAGAGGAAAGAATTAAAAGGGGTTGAGAAAGGCTTGTATTGTATAACATGAGGTTTTATTTGGGACTTAAAATAAAGAAGTAAAAATATTGCAAAAGATAGTATTCCCTGGCTCTTAAAATAGGTTTAAAAATTTTTGCTTTGTAAGAATGAGTAAAATAAATTATCATCATGAATTCAGCAGAGACAAGAATACATGTACTCTTGTTTTTAAAGATTGTGCCTCAAAGCAGAAAATTTGTCATGTTGTCCATGCCTCTATCTAAGTTATTGATAAAAATATTAAACAACATATGGCTAAACTTAGATCTGTGGTTTAATCCACAATGGCAAAATTGATATTGAACAATGATTCAATGATTATTCTTTATGTCAAGCTATCCTACTAGTTCTGAATCCATTTATAATCATCTTTTACCTTAGAAGTATACTTGTTTCTTCAAAGAAAAAATAAACCCAACAGCCTACTAGATTATTCTGGTGAATTAAAAATGTAATTGCCATTAATTTCATTGGAACAAATGAGCCCCCAAATTAATGCCCATTGGTAGTCAATGTTTATGTAATTGATTATGTAATACAAAAATAAATCAATAAAAACTTCAAAAATGATAACACATTAAGCAGATAAATTTATTATAATAAGAAGACAGGGGAATTGAAAGTTACATTAACACTGATCATTTTAAGGGATATAATGTTTGAGATTATCACTACTTCAAACTATCAAACCACAAGTACTCTTAGAACTTTATGTAATATTCATTAAATATACAATGGCTGAAATGAACTCATGATAGTTCTCATTTTGTGGTGCTCAACTGTCTACAGGATACACAAACACCAAATGACTCTTTGTAAATGCAAAAAAAAAAAAAAATGCCTTGTAAGCTAAAGTAGAAATATTAAATGAAATTTCTTATAAAGTCAAATTATAATAAAACAAACAATCATATCTCTGGATATGACAATAATTATATTGTCATTTATTCAACATTTTCACCAGAATAACATGGCACACTTTATCAAAAGGTTTGCCAAAATCTAGGCAAATTTTTCCTACAGTATTCTCCTCAACTACTAGTTTAGTTAAAAAAAAAAAAAAGAAATATAGTTAGGCAGTTAGAAAACATGTATTAAACAGTTAGTATGTTAAAGGCTGAGGATACAAAGAAAGGCAAAAATGATTTTTGCCCTCAAGGAGCTCCCATCCTAATGGGATAGATCACACATAATTTATTATGTACAAGGCAAATATAGTATAGAATAAACGAGAAACTAAGATTGAGATGAGAGGACAGAACATTTTAAATATGAGTGAGAGTCAATGTGAAGGCATAGAGATGGGTTTGGAGTTTTAAGTGTTTGATAAACAGTTGGATTATAGAGGAGATAAAAATTAGGTTTATTTGATTAAGGAAAAAGGAAAAGAACTTATTTTTTCCCCTCAACAGTATTTTATTTTTCCAATTACATGTAAAGATAGCTTTCAATATTCATTTTTGTAAGATTTTGAGTTCCAAATTTTTTATCCCTCTCTCCCTGATGTTCCCCTCTCCAAGACAGCAAGCAATATGATATAGGTTAAATATTTACAATCATCTTAAACATATTTCTATAGTTATCATGTCATAAAACAAAAATCAGAACAAAAGGGAAAACTATAAGAAAGAAAAAGCAAACAAAAAAAGGTGAAAATAGTATGCTTTAATCTGTATTCAGGCTCCATAATTCTCTCTCTAAAGGTGGATGCCATTTCCATCCCAAGTCTATTGGAATTGTCTTGGATCACTACATTGCTGAGAAGAGTTAAATTTATGATAGTTGATCATTACATAATCTCACTATTACTGTGTACAATGTTCTCTTGAGAACCTATATGTTCTAAAATTTTTATAGTGGTTCTCTTTGTGGTGGGGAAGAACTGGAAATTGCAGGGATGTCAATCAATTGAGGAAAGGCTGAACAAGTTGTAATATATGTTTGTGATGGAATACTACTATACTATAAAAAATAATGAGAATGATCTTAGAAAATCATGGATAGATTTGTATGAAATAATGAAGAGTAAAATGACCAGAATTAAGAGAATATTATATACAGTAATAGCAATATTGCTACAGTAATAGCAATACATATATATTTTGCTGAAGAAATTGGGATTGTGACTTGCCTAGGGTCATACAGTTAGCATGTTAAGTGTCTGAGGCCAGATTTGAACTCAGATCCTCATGACTTCAGGGCTGGTACTCTATCCACTGTATCACCTAGCTGCCCCACAATATTGTTTTAAGAATAACTTTGAGTGAATAAGTCATTTTGATTACTATAAATATCCAAATTAACTATGGAGAACATGTGAGGAAAGATATTATGTGCATCCAGAAAAACAAATGAAAAATAGAAATTTGTATAGAATAAATTTACATACATATACCTATTTGTATCTAATGATAGCCATTTCAGGGGTGAGACTAGGGAGGGAAGAAAAAATAAAATTTACATAATAATTTTATTATATATTTAGAAGGAATAAAAAGTCATACATAACAGATTTGCAGTTTCATGTACAATCATATTTTTATTATATTATATTATAAAATGCTTGTTTTATTTCATAAATTAAAGATAAAATAAATAAATGTTATATATTTAAAAAAGAAAAGTCATGTATAAGGAGTTTGAAAAGGTAGGCAGGGGGAGGTTAGTAAGTGCTTTAAATGTCCAAAGGAGGATGATATATTCGGTCCTGGAGGTAATTGGAAACACCTGGAGCTCTTGAGCAGGAGGGTGATATAGTTAAGCCTACTTATAAGAAAAACAACTTGGCAGCTGAGTGGAGAATGAAATGGTGTGAGGGCAAGTAGATCAACTAGAAGGCCATTTCAGTAGTCAATCTAATTCTGAGAAGATGAGGGCCTGACCCAGACTAATGATGAGGAGTGTAAGGGACATATGTGAGAAGTGTTAGGAAAGTAGACAGATTAGATATGGGATTGAGAGAGAATGAGGAGTTGAGAATAAGACCGATTCTTAATGATCCATGCTGCTCTTTGCAAATACTGCTTCTTTTTCTAAATGTTTGGTTACTAGCTCTTTAATGATCCATTCTATAATTCCCCCTGGTCCTAAAGTTCAGCTCATTGATAGATAACTGAAGATTCTATTCCTTACCTCCATCCTATTTTGAAAAAAATATTGGGACATTTCTGCAATTTTTATGTCTTCTCCTGTTTTCTTATATTTTTCAAACATTACTGCTGTTGCTCAACAATTATAGCTGCCACTTTTTCCCTCAGTACCTGAGTACCTCCAGTACCTTGTAAATCAGAGTAGGATTATTAAATGAAATTCCTTTTAAAGTTGAATTCTAATAACATGAATGGTTTTATATATATATGTGTGTGTGTATACATATGTACATACATTAAATGTACTTAAAATAAATATACACATTTATGAAAAAGATACATGGATATACATAGATATAAGTATTATGAGAATATGTCTCAACATGTATACGCATACATTAGGATATGTTGGTTGATGAACTCCCTGTGTATTCATATGAATTTTATTTTCCTCCTTTGCAGAACTTTAACTTTTATGCATTCATAATTTCTTAAAAATTTCTTTCTTAAAAATCTTTGAAATCTGCTTACCAGCCATATCCTCATGATTTTGCTATATGATAGAAATGGATAAATGAATGCCAATTAAAATGTTGAGGCTTTGTAATGTCTTCCTAGAGCTCTGGATTTGGAGTCAGAAAATCTGGATTAGAATATTGACCTTGATATTTGTTAGCTGTTTGATTTTGCACCAATCTCTCTTTTCTTCTCGGACTAGATTACATATAGGGTCTCTTTCAGCTCTAAATCCTATGATTTTATGATTCATTCATTCAATCAACTTTTGTTTTTAATTACTGGAGTTCTTCTGGATATCATCTACATTTGAATAACAGTTTCTCATATCATGGGGGATTGGGAATGTGGGGCTGGTGAGCAACCTACAATATCAATTGTTCCTACTTTGTTTATGTAAGGTCATCCCATCCCATCCCATTCCATCCATCACGTCGAGGAATAGAATTGCCCATTGGTGATGAGATCCTACTAGGAAGTTGAAATTTCTTCATGCTGATCTAATTGGACATCTGTTTTTTCGAGTCCCTGATGAACTTTTATTCTCCTTTCCACAAGTGTGTCTTGAGCAAAATAATTTACAAGTCTAAATGTGAAATGCTGAAGCCCTCTTGTTTATTCATATCAAACTGAGATATGATCATTGTAGTTTTCTAGTCATCGTAATTAATTAACTGAAGCCATTTTGAAGCAGCAGCTGGCACTCAGCAAGCTTCTTTTCTCAAATCACTTTCTATTGGTAAGGTCATTAATAATTTGCCTAAAAGGGAAGCAGATCCCCTAAAGATCTTTGTTATTCTTCTGGGGTTTTTCAGAGAGAGTAGCACAGATATAGTTCTCTTGATTCTTGCAATTAAATATCTTGCCAGTTCATTCTATGATGGTGATTTCAGGCCTGATTTTGATGTTTCCTCTATGTCTTTGCTGCTCAGCCCACTTAGAAAACAAATCATCATCATCAACAACAAAAGAAATCCATATAATTTTTCTATTCATCTCTCACTTAGAACTGCTTAACTGTCATCTGAATTAAATCCATTACAGAACCATTCTGTGTCTTGAAATAAAGAACTGGTCTATTGGAAATAATTAACTTTTGGGGGCGGGGATTTCCACAAAGAGAATATTTATATTTATAGATACTTTCTGGTTAATTCAATGCCACATTATTGTCTAAAGTACTTAAAAGGGTACAAAATAAATGACTTAGAATCATAGATTAAGGCTAGAAGGGCCTTTAGAAATTGTTTAGTATATGCTCTTTATTTTACAGATGAAGAAACTGAGACTAATTGAGGTTGAGTGACTTGTTAAAGCTAAAACTAAAATTCAAACCAAGTTTTTTTTTAACTCCATAGTTCTCATCTTTTCTACTGCACTTTAAGGAATTACTCATATTCTCCTTAAGGAATATGAGTAAAATTGAATATTCCTACCATATAGAAAAAATTTCCATCTCTAGACACTGTTGATGCTTTTGTAGTATATCATAGGTCCAATTTAGCCCTCACACAACTCTGAGGTTATCACTACTTCTGAGGTTTGACAAATTGTTTATTGTCTGCATCTATTTAAATCCATAGCTCTGAGCCCCCATATCAATAAATCTCAATGCCATTTCAGACAAACAGCATATGAATTTAAAAGAAGAGATAGATTAGTGACTCTCTCTTTGCTGCCACCATCTTTATTGTCTATATTACAGTTATTTATGCCCCCTCACAGCCCTCAGATTATTTCCCCTTCTTTCTCAAGGAAAAAACAAACAAACATTATTCTTCCTTTTAATGTTGACCTTCAGCACTTTATCATTCCTTGATTTCCCAGTCTACTTCTCTTACTTTCCCCTTATTACAACCTTGGCCCTTGTAATAGGACCAATATCTACCAGAGTTCTTCTTTCCTCCCACAACAATGATATAATGGGAGTTAATTTTCCTTAAAAGTGGAAAGGATCTTGTTGGTTCCTGCTTTTCTTGATCCTACTTACTAGTCATCTAAGGACATAGAAAAGAACATTCACATTTTCCCCAAATACTTCTCCTCTCTCCAAATTTGCTTATTTCTATTTTTTGTAACACCATTTTTTCTATCATCCTAATTAAAAAACAAGGAATCATTCTTGACTCTTTACCTTATCTACTCTACATCTATTTCAATCAGGTGCTAAAATTTTATCAGTTTCAGAAGATATTTAATATTCATTTACTTCTCACCCTCCAATCCTCTAATTAAGGCTTATCGTTTCTTACCTGAAATATTACAATAACCTCCTAATTCATCTCTCTGTTTTCAGTCTCTCATCTGCAAACAATCCTTCATAAAACTGCCAAAATAATTTTTCTACGACACAATTCTGAAAGCTGTCCTGCTCAAGAATATTCAATGCTACTAGGTCTGTATGCCGAAGAAGCTGCTTTAAAAAGGAGAAAGGAATTGTGTGTACACAATTGTGCTATGATAAATAATGAGCAAAAAAACTTCCCTTCTCCCAATGATGGCAAGAAATCTGATAAAAGTTATACATGTGCAATCATGGAAAGATATTTTCATATTAATCATGTTGGAAAAGAAGGAACAGAACAAAAGGGATAAGCCACAAAAACAAAGTGAAAATAATATGGTTTGATTCCATAGTTCTTTCTCTGAATATGAATAGCATTTTCCATCATGAGTCTTTTAAAATTGTCTTGGATCATTGTATTGCTGAGAAAGCCGAGTCAGTGATAATTTATCATCACACAGTACTATTTTCACTATATACAATCTTTTCCTGGTTTTTCTCACTTCACTTTGCATCAGTTCTTGTAAGTCTTCCTAGTTTTTTTTTTTTTTCTGAAATTTACCTGCTCATTATTTCTTATAGCATAATAGTATTCCGTTACATTCATGTACCACAATTTGTTTAGCCATTCACCAATTAATGGTCATTCCCTCAATTTCCAATTCTTGCCACCACAAAAAGAGATGCTGATAATATTTTCATACACATGGATCCTTTCCCCTTTTTTATAAACTCTTTGGGATAGAGACCTCTTTTGGAATATAGTATTGTTGCAACAAAGGGTATGCAGAATTTTATTGATCTTTGGGCATAGTTCCAAATTACTCTTTAAAATAGTTCAATTCACAACTCCATTCACAATGCATAAATGTCTTCATTTTCCTGCTTTTTTCTCCAGCATTTATCATTTTCCTTTTCTGTCATCTTATTCAATCTGATAAGTGTGAGATGGTTCCTCAGAGTTGTTTTAATCTGCATTTCTCTGACTATAATTCTTCATCTGAAAACTGCCTATTTTGGGCTTTTAATTGGGGAAAGATTTGTCTTTCTATAGATTGGACTCAGTTCTCTATATTATTTGAAAAATGAAGCCTTTATTAGTAACGCTAGTTGTAAAAATTGTTTCCCATCTTTGTTTTCCTTCTAATCTTGGATGGTTTTGTTTTGTTTATGCAAAAAAAATTATTTAATGTGATTAAAATTATCCATTTTGCATTTCATAATTTCCTCTGTCTCTTTTTTGGTCATGAAGTCTTCTCTGTAGATCTGACAGGTAAACTATCCCTTGCTCTCCAAATTTGCTTATAGTATCATCCTTATGTCTAAATCATCATCACTTAGACCTCATCTTTCTATAGATGATCCTGGTCTATTCCTAGTTTCTGTTGTATTATTTTCTAGTTTTCCCAGCAGTTTTTGTCAAATAGTGAGTTCTTATCGCAGAAGCTGGAGTCTTTGGGTTTATCAAACAGTACTTTGATTGGCTATGGCACTACATTTAGGTAGAATTGTCATTTTTATTATATTAACTTGGCCTACCCATAAGCAATAGATATTTTCTCAATTTTGTAGATCTGACTTTATTTGTATGAAAAGTGTTTTGTAATTATGTTCTTATACATCTTGGATTTGTCTTGGCAAGTAGGTGCCCAAATATTTTAAATTGTCTTTAGTTATCTTAAATGAATTTCTTTTTCTATCTCTTACTCTTGGACTATTTTGGTAATATATATAAATGCTGATAATTTATGCGTGTTTATTTTATATCTTGAAATCTTTCTAATGTTAATTATTTCAAGAGTTTTAAAAGTTGATTCTGTAGGATTCTTTAAGTTCACCATCATATCATCTGCAGAGTGAGTTTTGTCTCCTCATTGTCTAGTCTAATTCCACCAATTTTTTCTTGTTATTGATACAGCTAACATTTCTAGTACAATATTGAATAATAGTAGTGACAATGGATACCTCTGTTTCATCCCTGATCTTTTCTGGAGGGGTTCTAGCATATCCTCAGTACAGTAATGCTTGATAATGCCTTTATATAGATCCTACTTAAGGAAAACTCCATTTAATCCTATATCTGCCATATTTTTAATAAGAATGGGTGCTGTAGTCTATCAAAAACTTTTTCTGCCTCTCTTGAGATAATCATATTATCTGTGTTAGTTTTGTTATTGATGTGGTCAATAATGCTAATGTTTTTTCAAATATTGAACCAACCTTGAATTCCTGGTATAAATCCCATCTGGTTATAGTATATTATCCTTGTAAAAGATTGCTGAAATCTCTTTGCTAATATTTTATTTAAAAATTTTTGCATCAATATTCATTGGAGGAATTCTTTCCCTATCTTTCCTAAATATGTTATTGGAATTAATTGTACTTCAAATGTTGATAGAATTCTTAAATCTATCTGGCCCTAGAGATTTTTTTCGTATGGAGTTCATTGATGACTTCTCCAACATCTTTTTCTAAAATGGGATTATTTAAGTATTCTATTTTCTATTCTATTAATCTGGACAATTAATATTTTTGTAAATATACATCCATTTCAATTAGAATGTCAGGTTTGTTGCAGTACAGTTGGGTAAAATATTTCCTAATTATGACTTTACTTTCCTCTTCATTGGTGGTAAATTCACCCTTTTTCAACTTTAGTAATGTAATTTGGTTTTCTTCTTTCTCAAAATTAACCAAATTTAACCAAGTTAACAAAAGATTTATCTGTTTATTACTTTAATAACATCAAATTTGCTTTTAGTTTTATTTATTAGTTCAATAGTCATTTCATTTTTATTAATCTCGCTTTTGATTTTCAGAATTTCTAATTTGCTATTTAATTGGGGATTTTAAATTTTGCTTTTTTTCTAAATTTTAAATTCCATGCCCAATTCACTAAAATGCTCTTTCTTTATTTCATTCATGTAACCATTTAGAGTTATAAAGTTTCACCTAAAAACTGCTTTAGCTGCATGCCATAAATTCTTGTGTGCTGTCTCATTGTTGTTCTCGTTGATATAATTGTTGATTATTTCTATGCTTTGTTTTTTGACCCAATCACTTCAGGATTAGATTATTTAATTTCCAATTAATTTTTAATCTATCTTTCCAGAGTGTACTATTCTGTGTAATTTTTTTCATCATGATCTATAAAAGGATGCATTTAATATTTCTGCCTTTCTGAATTTGAAATTTTTAAAATATGTCCTAATATATAGTCAATTTTGTGATGATACCATGTACCATTGAGAGAAATGTATATTTCTTTCTATCCCTATTTGATTTTCTCCAGAGGTATAACATGTCTAATATTAGTTTACTGCAACAGGTCTTTCATATTTCTTTATGTGATATAATTTAACCTATTATACCTTCACCTTTGCTCCACTTCTAGTGCAATGGTTTTTCACCACTTTTTAAATAATTTTAAAATTACATTGAAGTCAACTTGTACCTATAATCTCTGTTCAAGTACACCTTTTCTAACTGACCCCAATAGAGATAGAATTCTCAAGAATTACAAGATCTTTCCACGTAGGGTTGTAACCAATTTAACCTTATGAAATATCATGTTTTTTTATTCTTGTTTACCTTTTTATGCTTCTCTTGAGTTGTATATTTTAAGACTGAATTTTTTGTTCATCTATGGTCTTTTCATCAGGAAAGATTGAAAGTCCCCTATTTCATTGGATATACATTTTTTCTCCTGAAAGATTACACTTATTTTTGAGTTTTGATTCATTTGATTTTGATTTCTTCATCTGAAACTGTCTGTTCATATTCTTTGACTGTTTATCAATTGGAGAATGGCTTGTATTTTTATAAATTTCAGTCGATTATCTATATATTTTTAAAATGAAGCCATTATCAGAATCCTTGGATGTAAAAAAGTTTCCCCAGTTTTCTGCTTCCCTTCTAATCTTGGCCACATTGGTTTTGTCTATACAAAACCTTTTTAATTTAATATAATCAAAATTATCCATTTTATATTACATAATGTTCTTTAGTTCTTCTTTGGCTATAAATTTCTTCCTTCAACACAGATCCTATCCCTTGTTCTCCTAATTTGCTTAGAATATCATTTTTCATGTCCAAATCATGAACCCATTTTGACTTTATCTTGGTACAGGGTTAGGTGTTGATCAGTGTCTAGTTTCTGCCATACTATTTTCCAGTTTTCCTAGCAATTTTTATCAAGTTATAAATTTTTATCCTAGAAGCTGAAATCTTTGGGTTTATCAAACACTAGTTTACTATAGTTAGACTATAGTGCCTTGTGAGCCTAACCTATTCCATTGACCAACTACTTATTTCTCAGCCAGCACCAAATGATTTTGATGACTGCTGTTTTATACTACAGTTTTAGGTCTGGTACAGTTAGGCTTTCATTTGCATTTTTTCATTAATTCCTTGGAAATTCTTGATTTTTTGTTCTTCCAGATGAACTTTGTTAATATTTTTCCTAGCTTTGTAATGTAATTTTTTGGTAGTTTGATTGGTATGGCACTGAGTAAGAGATGAATTTAGGTAGAATTGTCATTTTTAGTATATTAGCTTGGCCTATTCATGAGCACTTGATATTCTTCCAACTGTTTAGCTCTAACTTTATTTGCAAGGAAAGTTTTATAATTGTGCTCATATGGTTTCTGACTTTATCTTGGCAGGAAGATAAATATTTTATATCATCTACAGTTATTTTAAATGGACTTTCTCTTTGTATTTCTTGCTGCCAGACTTTGTGGGTAATATATAGAAATTCTGATAATTTATGTGGAATTAGCTTGTATCCTGTAACTTTGCTAAAGCTGTTAATTGCTTCTAGTAGTTTTTAAATTGCTTCTCTAGGATTCTCTAAGTATACCATCCAATTCTACTTTTAAAGGAATTGTATCCTTCAGTGCACTTTTTTTTTTTTAATTTGGCCAATTCTATTTTTAAGGAGTTGTTTTCTTCAGTCAATTTTTATGCTTCCCTTTTCAAAGTGTTGACTCTTTCCATAATTCTTCTATATCCCTCTCATTTATTTTCCTATTTTTTCTTCTACCTTTTAAAAAAAAGTTTATTTTTAAAAACATATGCATGGACAATTCTTCAACATTTAGCCCTTGCAAAATTCTATGTTCCAATTTCCCCTTTTTCCCCCACATCCTCCCCTAAATGGCAAATAATCCAATATATGTTAAACACAGTAAAAATATATGTTAAATTCAATATATGTATACACATTTTTACAATTATCATGCCTTACAAGAAAAAAAGAGAAGCAAAATAAAATGCAAGCAAATAACAACAGAAAGAGTGAAAATGCTATATTGTGAACCATACTCAGTTCCCTTAGTCATCTCTCTGGGTGTAGATGGCTCTCTTTATCACTGAACAATTGGAACTGGTTTGAATCCTCCCATTATTGAAGAGAGCACCGTCCATCGAAATGATCATTGTATAATCTTCTTGTTACCATGTACAATGATCTCCTGGTTCTGCTTATTTCACTTAGCATCAGTTCATGTAAGTCTCTCCAGGCCTTTCTGAAATCATCCTGCTGGTCATTTCTTACAGAACAATAATATTCCATAATATTCATATACCACAATTTATTCAGCCATTCTCCAATTGATGGGCATCCACTCAGTTTCCAGTTTCTTACCACTACAAACAGGGCTGCCACAAACATTCTTGTACATGTGGGTCCCTTTTCCTTCTTTAAGATCTCTTTGGGATATAAGCCTAGTAGAAACACTGCTGGGTTAAAGGGTATGCACAGTTTGATAACTTTTTGAACATATTTCCAGATTGCTCTCCAGAATGTTTGGATCCATTCACAGTTCCACCAACAATGCATCAGTGTCCCACTTTTTCCACATCTCCTCCAATATTTGTCATTATCTTTTCCTGTCATCTTAGCCAATCTGAGAGGTGTTCTGCTACCTTTCTTATTTGATTTTTTGCAAGGCAATCAGTGTTAAGGGCCACATAGTTGGAAGTATGAAGTGTCTGAGACTGGATTTAGAATTAGGTCCCCCTGACTCCAGTGCTGGTACTCTACACTTATAACTAGCTGTCTCCTTACTTGATTTTTAAGAAAATTTAAATTCTTTTTGAGGTCTTCCAAGAGGACTTTTTGGACTTGAAACTAATTCATATTTCCTTTTGAGTCCTTGCCTGATACATTTTGACAGTTTTCCTCTTCTGAGCTTGTTGTCATAGTATCTTTCTTTACTCAGGATTCTTTTTTGGTTTTTATTTGCATTTTTTAAGTCAAGTTCTGTTCCTGGGGCACAGGGGACATTGTCCCTAGATTTTGCCCAGACAAAAGACAAGACATCTGTGCTGTGGTTAAGAACTACTCTCTGGCTTGTGTGAACAATACCTGTGCTGGAATATACTCCCCTTTTACTCAAATAAGATAGACCATTCCTGAAGTCTTTCTAAATTATCTCAAGCTGGAAAATTCTTTTATTCCATCTTTTTCAAAATTTCTATTATTCAAGAATTCTTTTAGGGGCTTGATTTAAGGTTGTTTTAGAAGCAAATTGGAACTTCCTGGCTTCACTTTGCCATTTTAGCTCTGCCCCACAAAAAGTTTTATAAGATAGAAGATCTCATTGATGGCACCATGACCTGAGATCAAAGACTTAGTCCTGGAAGTACTTTAAAGATTCTTTGGTACAACTCCCTTATCTTATAGATATGAAAACTGAGATTTGGAGAAATTAATTCCATAAATATTAAGCAATTAAAGTATTTTTTATTTTAATTTTAAATAAATGTATATTTATTTGCATGTTCTTTGACTCCATATTTTTCACTTTGTCTTTTGGGGAAGGTAGGAGCAAATGGGAACAAGGAAACAAGTTGAAAGGTGATCTTGGCAAAAAAGAGGGGCACCATTTTTTTTTGACCCAAATTGTTTATTTTGCTATATAATAAAAATGTAGTATACTATAGATATTGTCATAAATTAACATCATTTCTATATAATAGTTTCCCAGGATCTCAATGCAAGAAATTATAAGCATAATACTAACATAAACCAATGCCATGGATTTAAAAGATAGACATAATATCCTAATTCAATTAAATAATCTTCAAATTATCTTACATGAAAAAAATATTTCATTTGCCTATTAATTTTGGGAATCTATACTAATTACATTCAGTAACCAGAAGAGAATAGGTATCTATTTTGCTCTTATTCTTATAAAGGTAGCACCAGGAGTTACTACTGAGTGCAAAGATCAATTATGTTAATAATAATAATTTATTTGCTCTGGTAGTTTACAGTAAATAATTACAGGCACATACCTGTTAAATTATGTTATTAAACATTTGTACTTCTAAGGATTTGGCTAAATTCTTTGTTTCTTTATATTGACAGAGGGTCAGTTTTGATTAAAGTCTTGCTGAAGAAATATTTGCACTTGATACTCTTCTTGCCTCTGAGTCTCTATCCCTTTTTCCCTTTTTCTCTTCTCATCTCATTTGCTTTTTGAAGATAAAAGTCATCATCAAGAGGATTTCAGAGAATTGTCTTTATTATCCAGAGGCAAGATAGAAGAGAACTATTGTATCATTTTGTAAGGGAATGAGATACTATGTCAGCAGTGCTTGTATTTACAGAGCGGGGAAAATGGAGAAAAGTCCTTCCATGGTCTATTCTTTTTTATGTAGCTTTTTATTTACAAGATATATGCATGGGTAATTTTTCAGCATTGATAATTGCCAAACCTTTGGTCCCAATTTTTCCTCTCCTTCCCCCTACTTCCTCCCCCAGATGGCAGGTAGACCAATACATGTTAAATATGTTAAAGTATATGTTAAATACAATATATGTATACATATCCATTTGGGGCACCACTTTTAATAAGACTTGAAAAGAGGACCTAGACTTAGAGGAGTAAAGAAGAAGAACAAATGAGATAATCCACATTGAATGGTTATGAATTTATTGATGAAGTTGATGGCAAGGTAATAGGCAGGGATAATAGAATCAGGTCTTAAAATTTCCAAAATTTGTAAATAGCTGATTTGGTAAAAGTGAGAGAAAGAAAGCAAGGTGGGAGGAAGGAAGGGGAGGGAGAGAGAGAAAGAGGAGAAGGGGGAATATGGAGAAGTAAATAGAAAAGGGAAAAGGAAAGAGGAGAAAGGGAGGTAAGAGAGACAGAGACAAAGAGAGAGAGACAGAGAGAGACACATACACACACAAAGACAGAGAGACAGATTCACAAATAGAGTGAGGCAAAGAGTCAGAGAGGGGAAGGGGGGAAGTGGGAGGGGAGGGAGAAAGAGAGGGGGAGAAGGAAACAGAGAGACAAAGTGACAGAAAGAGACAGAGAAGAAATAAGGGATGGAGAAATAATTTCCATGCAGGGGTAAGGGGCCCATATGAAGTTAACAGGACTTTATGGAGGACATAGTCATCCTTGTTTCATTATTTCCTTTAGCAGACTTCAATAATCTGGGAGGTGGATGATTGTAATTACTCAAAGCGCAGATTAGCAGTGCAGAAATGCTGAAAGAGCTACATCAATTTCTTGACTCAATTTCAAATTTCCCCTTTTATTTCACATCTTCACTTGCACTAGCTGCTCTTTTCCCCACTGGAGTTTTGTGGCAATGCTTAGTTATGGTTGTCTTTCTACTAGACAACTCTTCATTTAAATTTGCAGTGTCATCACTGTCTATATCCAACCTCCTATTTAAAGGTATCAAGGTTTAATACTTGGTCTTCTTTTCTTTTTTTCATGCAATCTATCCTTTTTAGTGATCTCCCAATTTGATAATTTTAGCTATCATCTCTGCAAATGATTTCCAGATCTATACATCTAAAAATGAATAAATCAATTCTTTTTTGATCTCTAGTCTTGCATCTCTAATGATCTGGAGTGGACATCTATTTGTAGATCCCATACGTATCTCAAGCACAACATTATCAAAAATGAAATCAGTTTTTTTTTTTTTTTTACCCCAAAGCCACCTGTTTCTTTCACTTTCCTTTTTTTCTATAAAGGGCATCACAATTCTTTTAAAATTTAATTTAATTTTAAATTTATGGGAGATAACAAGGATTTTCATGACAGTATGATAAAAAGATTACACATGAAATTGCAAAGCTACTATGTACAATTTGCTATTCTTTTCAAATATACCACAAAAATTATCATGTAAATTTCTTCCCCTCCCTTTTTTTCTTCCATCTCCAACCACAGAGATGGCTACCATTAGACACAAATAGGTGTGTGTGTGTGTGTGTGTGTGCGTGCATGTGTTTAAAATTATTCTATACATATCTGTATTTGCCCAGGTATGTAATTCCTGAGCAATCCTCAATTCTTCACTATCACTCACTTCCTATATCCAATCAGTTGTTATGTTATTGATTTTAGCTCCTCAATAATTTTCATATCTATCCCTTCTCTCTACTCTCATATGGTACATTTATAATAGTCACATATTCATTCTCCTCGTACACAGTCTTTATCCTCTCTAAAGCATCCTCCACTCAGTTGCCAAATTGATATTTTGAAAGCATATTCTTGACCACGTCTCTCATCCTACTCAAGAAGCTTCAGGGACTACCTAGTGCTTTCAGGACACAATATAAAATCCTCTGTTTGTCATTTAAGCCTTTCATAATCAAGTTCCAGCCCATCTTTCTGGGATGATTATATAGTATTTGGTAATTTCAAACTAAACTCTTTCTTGCTATTCCCCTTATACAATTTCTCATCATCTACATCTAACACTGAACAAGCTGTTTCCCATGTCTGGAAATCTTACTTCTAATTTTCACTTCTACCTATTAAAACTAACCCTCTTCTAAGCTCAGTTTAAGGATCACCTTTTTAAAAAAGTCTTCCCTAACTAACCCAGTTGTAGCACCTCCATCCCTGCAAAAAATAAAATAAAACAACCTTGAATTAATTTTGTATGCATTGTATATTTTTCTGTGAATATATCATATTTCCCTGATGTAGTGGTTTTCAACCTTTTTGGTCTCAGGATCTCTCTAGAGTCCTAATTTTATTGAGTCCCCATCCAAGAGCTTCTGTTTATGAGGATTACATTTGTTGATATTTTCTCTATCATTAACAAAATCTTAGTATTATGAAAAAAGTTTTCACTTTACAGATTCTCTGAAAAGGACTCGGGGAATACCAGAAAATCCTGGACCATGCTCTGAGAACTACTACCCTGGTAGAAAGAGTGATGATTTAAAAATGTTTTTTAAAGCAATGACTGTCTCACTTTTGTATTTATATCCCCAGTGTTTAGAGCCAGGCATATAGTTTATATCCCCAGTGTTTAGAATAGCCAGGCACAACAAATGCTTGCTGATTGGTTGAAGAGTGGAAAAAAAGGAATTATTTAAAATGCTGTCATTTAGATAGGGAGGGAAGTGAGGCTTCATTAAGGTTGATGAACTGGAATATATGGAAAAACTTGGGAATTAAATGTCTGATATGGAGATATTGTGAGGAGAGGTGGAGCAGAAGTAGTTGTTTGTGAAAATGAGCTCATAAAGGAGAACATCCAATATCCTTATTTTTAATTCCCATGCATCTTGTCATTTCTATTCTAGGCATGCATGGAACATTTTTTATCTGTAAATAGTTAGATTTTAAGGTTCTCTTTAAAAAATATGAAAGCAGTGGACTGGGGAGTCTCCAGGACTGCTTCCGTCATTCAGTAATATGTGTATATGTCAGGGGATGAAAGGGATGGAGGAGGCAAGACACGCTGGGCCTGGGTTTCCTTTGTTATAAAATGAAGGGATTGTATAAGATGTCTTCTATGGTCTTTCTGAGCCCTCAAATTCTGTGATTCTAAGAATCTCTGAAAGAAGTTAGTGGAAGCATTCAAATGGTTTAAATATTAAGGTTAAAGAGCTGATAAAGACCAACTTTAATATGAAATTTAAACAGGATATTTAATTACTCTCTGCAACTACCACTACTGAGGAAGTCAGGGATACTGCAGCTTATTAATAAGAGGTATGCTACATGCTGTGACCAAGTTTAACTCTGAAGAAAATACATGAAAGACTACCTTTTCTTTACAGAAGTAGGGAGTTATGAGTATCTAACAGTGCATATGATAGCAGATGTTTTTGATGTGTAGGTTAATTTACTGAATTTTTTCCTCTTTTTATTTTTTATTAGAGGAAATATTCTCTTGGAAGGAAAGGAGAAGGATATATTAGAAAGTACAAATGATGTAAAAACAAAAGATAGCAATAAAAATGAATTTTAAAAAGTCAACTATGCATGAATAATTGGAACAAATTTGAAATATGCATTCTAAATCATATATTACTCCTAAGTCTTTCATAAACCCCAAATCTTTTGTATTTGTATTTGTTTAGTCATTCATTTTTCTTCCTTCCTTCCTCCCTCCCTCCCTCCCTTTCTTTCTTTTTCTTTCTTTCTTTCTTCCTTCCTTCCTTCGTCCCTCTTTCCTTCCCCCCTCCCTCTCTCTCTTTCTCTTTCTTTCTTTCTTTCTTTCTTCCCTCCTTCCTTCCTTCCTTCCTTCCTTCCTTCCTTCCTTCCTTCCTTCCTTCCTTTCTCTTTCTCTTTCTCTCTCTCTCTTTCTTTCTTTCTCTCTCTTTTCCTTCTTTCCTTCCTTCCTTCCTCCCTCCTTCCCTTTCTTTCTTTTCCTTCCTTCCTTCCTTCCTTCCTTCCTTCCTTCCTTCCTTCCTTTCTTTTTTCTTTCTTTTTCTTTCTCCCTTCCTTTCTTTTTTCCTTCCTCCCTCCCCCTTCCTTCCTCCCCCCTTTGTCCCTTTCTCCTTCTTCTACCCATCTATCCATCCATCATCAGAAATAACCATCTTCCCTTTTTACTTCAGTATTAATTACTCCACAGTAGTTGTTATAACTAGGAATGAAGAAATGGGATGACATTTTTGATGTGTTTTTTTTTCTTTTGGCAATTGCCTGCCAGCAGAATTTTAAATAAACATAAAAGAAGATTAGTAGTTATCATTGTTTACTAAGAGCTTGTGGAAACTTATAAATTACCCACCTCCTGTGATAATGACTTGAGAAAACTGCTAGATACTGTAATAATTTATGGCAGCAGGTAAAAACCTGATTAATACTCCATGGAAATTCATGCACAAATAAGAAATGTTTCTAATGGTTCATTTTCAGTCACAAAGGAATGACACATAATATAGGAAAATCCAAAAGGTACATTGCCCAATTTCTTTGTTTATCTGTAATATTATACTTCTACAAGGTATTGTTCACATTGTGGGTGAGATTTTTGCTATATTTCTCATCTTAGTGTCACCCAAAAAATAAAGTCTCTCTGTCTCCCTTTCCCTCTCCCATTCCCTCTTCTTCTTTTTCTTTCTTTCTTTCTTTCTTTCTTTCTTTCTTTCTTTCTTTCTTTCTTTCTTTCTTTCTTTCTTTCTTTCTTTCTTTCTTTCTTCTTCTCTCTTTTCTTCTCTTCTTCTCTCCTCTCTTCTTCTCTTCTCTTTTCTCTCTCTCTCTCTCTCTCTCTCTCTCTCTCTCTCTCTCTCTCTCTCTCTCTTCCTCTCTGAGAGAGGAGAATGAAAATGCTAGATGACCTGATTCCTAAATTTTTTTAAAATTTAGGGCTCTTTCCACTGTATGTTCCACTTCAGGAGAAGAAAACTTGGGGTGCAAAAGGGGACAACATGATAGCAGCAACCTTCATCTAAGTGGGATGTTGGATAATTTAAATACTGAAGGCTCACAGAATGATATTACATAACTTCTTGAAAGTTCTATTCAAACTGGAAATGAAGTGGATGCACATCGTTGGAGAATGGCTGAGTAAGTTATGGTATATGAATGTTATGGAATATTATTGTTCTATAAGAAATAACAATCAGCAGGATGATTTCAGAGAGGCCTGGAGAGACCTCTCTCCATCAGTTATATGAACTGAAGCTAAGTGAAATGAACTGAACCAGATCACTGTACACAACAACAACATATTATACAATGATCAATTCTGATGGGCATGACTTTTTCCAACAATGAGATGATTGCGGTCAGTTCCAGTGATCTTGTGATGAAGAGAGCCATATACACCCAGAGAGAGGACTGGGAACTGAATGTGGATTACTACATAGTATTTTTAGTCATTTTGTTGTTGTTCACTTACACTATGTTTTCTTAATCATTTTCTTTTCTTTTTGATTTAATTTTTCTTGTGCAGCAAGATAATTGTATAAATGTTTACATATATTAGATTTAACATATATTTTAACATGTATAACATATATTGGATTGTTTACCATCTAGGGGAGGGGGTGAGAGGGAAGGGGGGAAAAGGCTATGCAAGGGTCAATGCTGAAAAATGATTTGTGCATATGTTTTGAAAATAAAAACTTTAATTAAAAATAAAATAAAATAAAATAAGAAGTTCTATTCAAGGCTAAGCTTAAACAAAGAAATCTCAGACTACTCCAGGGTAAAGTAAATTCAGTGGTGTCAGATTCAAATAGAAATGAAAGCCATTAAACTATGCATAAAGATCCCTGTAGGTTGCAACTTGTTCAGTTGTTTCAGTCCTGTCCAACTCTTCATGATCCTATTTGCAGTTTTCTTGGCAAAGAAACTGGAGTAGTTTGCTATTTTCTTCTCCAACTCATTTTACAGGTGGAGAAATTAAGGCCAAGTGACTTGCTTAAGGTCACACACAGCTAATAATTGTCTGAGATCATTTTTTGATGTTAATGGTATCTATGTTCTATTATATTCTCATTTATTTTGTTAAATATTTCCCAGTTACATTTTAATGTGGTGCCTTATAATCTGGACACAATGTTGTCTCTGGGATCCATGTCTGACAACCTAAGGAGTAATGAACAGAACTAGATTGGGAGGAACAAGATTTGAATCCTGCTTCTGATTTTTCACCATCTCAACATTTCAAAATTGGAACAGACTCAACAGACAATTTTGTTTAACCTATACCCTCTATAACCAACAACTAATTGGTCATTTAATCCTTTAAAAGAAAGAGTTTTAGTGAGAAAAATTGACTAATTCTTTTCACCCTATAATCTTCCCCTAAACCTTCTCCACTTTGGGATTAATCTAGTTACTAAATCTAGTTTAAAGTTATTTCTTTGTATCTTTGTACCTTTTGACTATTGATCTTGTGTTCTCCTCTGGGAGCAGACAGAATAGATTTAATTCTGCTTCCACAAGACAGTCCTTACATTATTTGAAGACTGTGAGCATGTTCTCCCTTCTGCCTGCTACAAAAGTTCTGCTCTCCAGGGTATCCATCTTCAAGGATGTAGTGCAAAAACCATTGATTTTGAAATCGGAGGACTTAGGTTTAGCTTTCATCTCTACCAACTTTACTACCTGAATGGCCTTAGGAAATCACTAAATCTCTCTGGGCCTCAGTTTCCTTATCTAGTAGGTGAGGAAATTAAGGGCCTCTAAATATCTTTCAAGTTCAAAATCTATGATCCCTGGGCTATTTTAACCAAATCCTCAATCTGCTTGTTCTCAGTCCTCATCATCCTGGTTGCACTTTCTCTTCCAGATTCTCTTCATCTAAACAATGTTTTTCTAAAAAATTATGGTAGGCCTCCCAACTCAACCCAAGTATCCAGATGTGATCTTGCCCCCAATATGTGATTTAGTGCCTGAGTAACCACAGAAAAATCAATTCAGATTCCCAATTCTTAGTTTCCTCATCTCTAAAACAATCACCACTACACCTTTAACCTCTGGCAATATTCTGAAAAAAGAAAAATGCAAAGTGTCCCAAAAGTCTCAGTGTAGTTTTGTTTTCATAACTCAATACTGCACTGACTTTTGGGTCACTCTGTGTGTTAAGTATATTGTAAACCTCAGGCAACTATAAAATGTTAGTTATTGCAGTGAACATTCTAACCTCCTATCGTATTTATTCAACTCTACAATTCATTTGGTTACTAATCATTGCCTTGGGAAAACTTGAATGAGAAATTACTATCTTTTTATTTTTATTTAACCTTTTCATTGATTTATAACTTATCTCTTTAAGTTATAAACTTCCTGAGGGCTGGTAGCATATCTTATATTGTTTTGTGTCTTCTACAGGCCCAAATAGAGTGATTCACAATCAATGGGCATTTCCTAAATATCTATGGATTGATAGAGAAAAGTATGGATAGATAACCAATCAGTTAACAAGCATTAAGTACCTATTATGTTCCAGGCAATGTACTCTGGCTCAAGATACAAAGAAAGACAAAAACATAATTCCTACTCAAGGAGTTCACATGCAAACAACAATGTACATACAAAAGGATATATCTATATGTGTGTGTGTATGTAAGTACTATGAATGTATGATCTATAAAATAGAAGATAACTAGAGTGAAGATGAAAACATTGGGAATAGTGATGGGGTGGGGGAAGAAAAAGAAGAAATTAGAAGGACTTCTTTTAGAAGATAGACTTTGAGCCGAGGAAACCAGGAGTGAGAAGGAAGAGCCCTTTAGGAATGAAGGATAGCCAGTGAAAAAACAATAGAATCAGTAGTCGGAGTACTGTGATAGAAGGTCTGTATTGCTGGATCATAATCAGTGTGAAAGAGATTAAAGAATAAGAAGACTGGAAAGGTAGGAAAAGCTCAGGCTGTGGAAGCTTTAAGAAGCAAAGCAAGATTTAGATTTTATCCTGGAAGTAATAGTAAGCTAATAGAGTATATTGAGTGGAGTGTAGAAATGCTTAAATATTTTGGCCACAAAAAGAGAAGATGGGATTCTTTGGAAAAGACCCTAATGTTGGGAAAGATTGAAGGAAAAAGGAAAAGAGGATAGCAGAGCATGATATGGATGATAGTATTATGGAAACAAGGAATATGAACTTGAACAGATTTCAAGAAATAGTGAAGGACAGAAGTAGTGTGCCACAGTCCATGAAATCACAAAGAGTTGGACATGACCAAATGACTGCACAGCTGAAAAACAACAATGACAGGGATGACAGAAGGCCTTGCAATAGTTCAGTCATGAGATAATGAGGATCGGTATAATGATGATGACTATGTGAGTGGATGTGTACAAAAGATGTTCTGGGGTGAATTCCAGTAAGGAGCTGTTCTTATGTGAGGTCAAAGATCTGTGAGATCTGAGTGCTACCGGAATCTGGGGCAGCAGAAAGAATATTTCAGCATGGATATTCCAGGAGAGTTCATGTAGCGAGTGTGAAAGAAGAAACATAGCATGAGCAAGCAGAGGTTGGTAATTAAGATTAAGGAAGGGAAGGGAAAAGTATGGGGTAAGAACTTTGCTTGGTATCCAGATTTGGTAGTAGTGACATTGAATGGTCCTAGAGCAATATTCATGTTTGAAAAAATTTCTGGATAAATACTAGGAAAACATAGGATAGATGGAAGGGCAGTAAGGCTCAAGGTTCTCCTGTCAAGAATTTGGTCCTGATATTAAGGTAGACTTGGAGAATTTTAATTAGTGACACGTTTACTTCTGCCTAGAACTCAAATTCCCAGTGTTATGATGTTAGACTCTGATTGTTGAGTATTTTCTTTACATGACCTTGTCTCAGGTCCCCCATATCACTTCCTAGTAATCTGCATGTCACTGTGAATGTACCACCTCTCCCACCCTGCAGTTCTAGTTCTGAAAACAGTAATCAAATTAATAATACAATTCCTTAAATAAAACACGTGCATCAAAGTGCTTTCTACTAGTCACCATTAACTCTAACTTCTTTGCCTAAAATACTTTGCCTTGGCCACCACTCCCCCTATTTGTGGTTTTCTCCTAAGAGAGGAGGAAGATGATATCCTCTTAGGATGTAAGCTTCTTGAGGACAAGAACTATTTTGCTTACCTATATTTGTATATCCAATAATTAGTGCTTTGCATATAAGAGAATATATCTATATGTATGTGTGATCTATAAAATGGAAGGTAATTTCAGAGTGAAGGCAATAATACTGGAGATTGGAATGGAGTGGGGGATGAGAAAGAAGAAATGGGAAGGATCTCTTGTAGAAGGAGGGCTTTGAGCTAAGTTGTAGAGGAAGCCAGGAGTGAGGAGGAAGAGCCATTCAGGAATAAAGGATAGCTTTCACTATAGCTTAATAACTGTGTTTTCATTCATTCATTCATCCTTTCATCTTCCCATTCACTTACCACAAAAATGTGGGAAATTTTTCATTTGCCTATGTGTACCTATGTATGCCATCTAGTTTTCCATTAAGACTTTTTGCTACTTCTGTAGTCACCATAAAATTCTGTACTAATGTGATAGTAAAATTGCACAGTAGATACAGCACTGGGCCTGGAATCTGGGAAATCCAAATTAAAATGTGATCACATGATTCTCTGCCTGCTTTAATTATTTCATCTGAAAATGGGAACAATAATAGCACCTACCTCCCAAGAATATTGTAAGGATCAAAGGGGATAATAATTGTAAAGGGCTTAGCTTATAGTAAGCACCATGTAAATATTAACTGCTATTCTTATTATTATAGTAACTCTGATTATATACCTATCAAGTGGTCATTCAGAATATACTTGAAAACCTCCAGTATTGGGGAACCTGCTATGTCTTGAGACAACTCATACCTATTTTTGCAGGAAAACGTTTGTTCCTTTAAGCTTCTGTTTTCCTTTTTTTGTGATTTAGAATGTATATTATTAATGGTTTTGATTCTGGAGCTGAGCAAATAAATCAAGGCTAATGTTTGATATGACATCCCTTCAAATATTTGAACAATCTAATCTGAATAACCTGAATCCTACAATTTATATAGCTTTTGTGGCATATTCTCCTTGTCCCTCTTGGTACTAAGCGCAATGTTTAAGAATACTTTCCTTTAAAAAGTAATCTTTTACTTCCTCCCTCTTTTTATAAGCTTCACTTAAAAGAATTGTCAGTTGTCAATTTGCTCATGGATTGGTTGCTTTATACTTGGCTCCCATGACCCTATGTTTGGTCCAATTCTCTTGCTTTTGGCTCCTATTCTCATGTGATTAATTCTGTCTGCTGTTCTTGCTCCTTGTCTAACATGATGAATTCACTCTTTGATCTTTAACACTGTTTGACACTTGACATTATTCCTGACTGTGGTTCTGCCTCATCCATTGTTAAGTTCTTGCCAGCTATTCCTCTCCATGCAACACCTGGCTGTACTGGGAACCAGGTGAGAACACTTCCAACTGGTCACTGGAGTCCAGGACTTAACTTTCTCACTCCATCTAAGAGTAGACACTTCTTCTCTTCTGTAATTCACGAAAGGACTTTATCATGAATCCTTTTTATCCATCTATTCTCTATCTTATTTTTTCCCTCCCACTTGTAAAAAGAAAGTTATGATGTTGGCCATAGGATTATGACACCCATGAAATACCAATCATATTGATGTATCCTTCTGACAGAAGAGACAGTGTGCTTTGGTATAAGGAGCTCAAGATTCATATCCTGATTTTGCCACTTAGTATCTATGGTGACTACTGGATGGTCAATTAAACCTCTATGATCCTTAATTTCTTTATTTGTAAATTGGGGACAATAAGGCTCATTGCCATCCTTCCAGGATTTTTATTTGTAAAGCTCAATATGTTAGATAAATGTGATTTGTAATCAGCTGTTTTAATCTTGGCTTTTACATTGTTCTTTGTTTCACTTATGGTCATGGGGCTTAACTTCTCATGTTTACTATAAAGATTATAAGAAAAGGCAGGCTTTAGTGTTATATTATACCTCAGTAAGATACCTAGACTACCTTTTATATTTGCTGTGACATGTACCTGGGTCTAAAATAAATTAGGGAACCCTAAATACAATTAAATTATACCCTAAAATGCTTAATGCACCATGAATCTACTCTTTCCTTTTGGATGATGTTTTCAAGTATTTGTACTGATAGGAAATCTTTGAGAGTATAGAAAAATGCATATTATATTCGATAGGAAATGGAAACAGGGATAACTAAAAAGGATAACTAAAATCTAATTGTTATAACTTCCTTGCTTAACAAATTCCAGCAGCTGTCTATTACCTCTAGGATCAAATGCAAATCCCTTTGATTGTCAGCTAAAGTCTTCCACAATTTGGTTCCAACCTACCTTTCCAACCTTATTATACCTTATTGCATTACTCTCCATCATGCAGCCCTAGCTCTGGTCCAGTCTGGTATTCTTTTTTTTCTCTTCAATATGCATTGTGATATGCACACAAAATTCTGTCTCCCAGTTTAGGAAGACCTGAATTCAAATCCAGCCTTAGAAACAAGTCACTTAATCTCTATCTGCCATAATTTCCTCAACAGTAAAGTATGGATAATAATAGGAATGATTTCCCAGGTTGCAGTGAATATTGAAGGTGTTTGTTCCTTTTTCTTGCCCCCATTTCTTTGCATATACTGCCCCCAGTGCATGTAATGTACTTCTTTCTCACTTCTACCTTTAGAATCACCAGTTCCTCAAAGTTCAGCTCAAACTTTACTTTCTATATGAAGCCTTTCCTGATACCTCAGACTACTAGTGTCCCTACCCTCTTCCCCAAACACTGCCTTCTAATTATTTGTTGTCAGCCTTCTCAGACAGAATGTAAGTTCCTTGGGGGGTAGGGATGATTTCACTTTTATATTCACATCCTATAACCTAGTAGAGTGCCTACCACAGGGGGTACCTAATAAATAGTTTTTTGATTGACTGACTAGGTGTCTGCATTTTTTCAATGACATAATGAGAGTCAAATCAGAAATTTTCAACAATCCTGTTCTAATCAATGAGTCTCTAGCACTAAGGACAGTTTTGAATTAAATCCTAGCACATGTTAAAACAAAGAGAACAAGGAGTAAAATGATTTTTCTTTTTGTTCTTCTTCTTTTTTTTTTTGTAAGGCAGTTGGAGTTTAGGGTCACAAATTAGGAAGTGTTAAGAGAGTCTGAATCCAGATTTGACCTCAGGGCCTCCTGATTTCAGGACCAGTGTTCTATCCACTGCACCATCTAGCTGCTCCTAGGAGTAAAATTCTTAATGTAGTACAGTTATGACAATTGGTGTTTATATTTAGTTTTACAATTTCTAGGGTATTTTACAAACCTGATTTCATCTGATTTTCAAAGAACACTATGATATATTTTTTTCCCCTTTTTACTGATAAGAATTTTTATTTCCTTTTTACTCATAAAAAACCAGGTTCAGAAGTGGTAATTTTTGTTGTTTGTTATTCGGTCATTTCAACTGTGTCAAATTCTTCATGACCCTGTTTGGGGTTTTCTTGGCAAAGATGGTGGAGCGGTTTGCCATTTCCTTCTCCAGCTCATTTTGCAAATGAGGAAATTGAGGCAAACAGGATGACTTGCTCAGAGTCACACAGCTAGTGAGTGTCTGAGGTCACATTTGAACTTTCCTGACTCTAGGCTCAGAGCTTTTATCCACTGTACCACCTAGCTCCCTCTAAGTGATTTATTTACTCAAGGTCAGGTAAACATCAAGTGTCAGAGCTGGGATTTGAATTCAGACCTGTCAAAACTCCAGATCTGGTGTTCTTTCTATGTAGTACAACACCACTGCCCCTTGTAAAATAAGCATCAATTCTTAATACTTTGGGAAAGAGCATGTTTAGATATTCCTGTCATGCTGTTTTATAATTCCCAGAAATACTGATTAATCTTAATAGAGTAGTTGTCAGAGTTATTTTCAATTGTTCTGCCTTGACTTTTAAAGAGATTATTTCTGAGGTGAAACAAGAGTAGATTAATAATACTTGGACTCTTCTCTGTCATCCAGGGCTAATTTGTGGAGGATGTTAGAGACAGTCAGGCAATAGCTCTTACAGCAAATTTCCTAGGCCACCTGTCAATATTTTACTAACTTGCAGGGTATGTCTTTATTCTAATTTTACACATATTTTCTTCTGGGATTCCTCAGAAGGAGCCAGGAAAGAGTCATATAAATATGTCCTTCCAAATGTGATGTGGGAAGAGAAGGAATTTTATGGGGTTTTTTTTGTTTTGTTTTGTTTTTGTTTTGGGTGGGAGGAAGAGTTACTTGGCCTTTTCTAATACGGGACTTGAATCTTTAGTTGTCAAAACAGAAATAGTATCATTTGGCAAGTGCTTTAGGAGTATGTACAGCTGAGATTCATATGCCAGCTGGGAAGACTCTAGATTCAAAGTCTGAAGCACATGTTGGCTTTATGCTATTATCGGAATTGCTTATATTATTCTTCTCTCCTCTCCTTACCTAAGTGGCAGTGGTTGGCATGTTACAAATGCTAACGTGCTTCAAGAGTCTGAAACAGAGGAATTTCACAGGAACAAAAAAATCTATTGCCTCCATGTTGCTCAGCAACAAAGGGATGCCATTACTCCAAGACTCAGGAGGTTCATAATCTCTTCTTTCCAGGTAATAAACTCTTTCCTACATGTGGTCTAAAGAGCAAAGATGACCAACTACAGAGGGGATGCTTCTAAAGATTCCTGCTATGTTATCAGTTCTCCAAAATTTTAAAACTCTATGACTTTAAAACTAAAAACTAAAAATTCTCCACCATTAATAGGGAATTACAAACAATATTCCCAGCTGAAGTTTCAGTGTGCAATAACACTTCTTTTCTAGCTGGTCACTCTTAGAACATTTCAGTAAATGACCAGTGGGGCAAGAAATAGAATAATGGAGAGAGAGCTAGACCTGAAGTCAGAAAGACCTGAGTCCAAATGTGACTTCAGACACTTACTAGATGTGGGATCCTGGGCGGGTCACTTAACCTTAATTTGCCTCAGTTTCCTCATTTGTCAAATGGGGTTAATGATAGCAAATTCCTGCCACAGTTGTTATAAGGATCAAATGTAAAGCACTTAGCCTGGTACAATATAAGCAAATATGAATGTTAACTACCATTATTATATTTTTGCAGTCACAATGACTGGTTTAATAGAAGACAACTAAATTCTGCCTCTGTACTCAACTTATTACAATTTGTTGTTTGGTTGAAGTATATGAAGAAAATCTAGCTTCATATAGATATGGAGCTAGAAATGGAAGAGTATTTTAGTAGGCAAAAATGCCTTCTTTTTATTAGGAAAATAGTTTTGATCTCACAAACTCCCCCAGGTACCCTAGGGGTTTTCAGTTCACATTTAAAACCTGCTGTATATCACAGCATATATCACACATATATCACAGGATCCTACCATAGTAATAGTAGGTTGAACATCATGGAATAAACAGAGAAGAGTTTGTGAATGTGTGGTGTCTGTCTGTCTCTCTCTCTCTCTCTCTCTCTCTCTCTCTCTCTCTCTCTCTCTCTCTCTCTCTCTGTGTGTGTGTGTGTGCATACTTGTATTTATGGGTGCCTGTGTGAGAGACAGACAGAGAGGCAGAGAGACAGATAGAGACACAGAGATATACAGAGACAGAAAGACACAGATAAAGACAGAAACAGACACACACAGAGAAATAGTGAGACAAAGAGAGGGACAGATACAGAGAGACACATACAGAAACAGAGACAGAGAGAGAGAAGAGAGATAGAGAGAGAAACAGAGAGACAGAGAAACACAGAGATAGAGACAGAGACAAAAAGCATTAGAGAGAGAAAGAACCATAGAGAGAACACACATCCAGAGACACACACAGAGGCAGAGACCCAGAGACAGAAATACTCTCTGAGAGAGAAATAGAGATAGAGAGAGAGACAGAGAAACAGAGAGACAGAGACAGGGAAATAGAGAGACAGAGACAGAGAGATAGAGACAGGCAGAAAGATTTGTAATAAAAACGTAAAAGGCACACTGAGAGAAAATTCTCTAGCTCACCAAAAATACAGCATGTTTACAAAAAGAATAGAATTAAGTTTGAAATAAATATTTCTAACACAAAATTGTGTGTATGAGGACATATAATCTCCATCTCCAAACCAGTGAAGGAAACTGTGTAACCATTCTTCTGCCAGCTAAAAAAGTACTTAAGGAAAAAGAGAAATATAATGAATTGACAGTTGGAAAGGTCCTGAATGACCCCCTAGTTCCCCACATTTTTAGATAAAGAAACTAAGACCCCGAGTGGTTAAAAATGATTTACCAAAAGTCACTTAGTAAGTGGTAGAATTGGGATTTAGAGTTAGGTCTTATGAGTCCAGATTGAAAGTTTATTTGCCATAAATTATAGATACATCTATATAATCTGCATCTCATCTCTCCTTGAGGGCTGAATTCTAATGACTATGGTAGACACAAGAGATATTTTTATAGTGTTACTTACTCCATAAACTAGAGGGCAGTTTAGATTTCAAAGTCTTGTATTGTTGCAACTGAAAACTACTTCCTTTGTCTAGTCATATTGCTTCTCCCTTTCCTAAGACCTACTAATTCTAAAGAAGAGGAGACATGTACTTGAAGCAAGGGACAGTTGGTGATGGGTCATGAAAGGGAAGGTATAATAAAGGCAAGATGATGGATGAAGGCAGGATAGGTTTGAGGGGTAGAGAGTCATTCAGTTTTTTAAAAATGTAGAATACAAGAAGGAGGTTTAAGATGACATAAAACTAAAGGAATAGGTGGGAGCTATATTGTGGCATTCCTTAATTGCCAGGATGTGAAGTTAGTATTTTTTTTTCTGCAGTTAATGAGGAACAACTGAATTTTTTTTTCAACAGGGTTGTTCACTGAAGGAAGATTACTTCAGTCAGATTACATCCAAAAAGTTGTTTGAAGAGGACTTGTCAAGAGGCAGGAAGAATGAGTGAATAAATGAGAAAAAAGCATTTATTTTTTGTGCTAAGTGTTGGGAAAACATACGAAAAGCAAGGAAGTACTAATCTAAGAAAGCTTACATTCTTATAGGAGGAGGCAACATACAAGACTACTACAATAGCCTAAGTAAAATATAAAGATGAGGACCTAAACTAAGATACTAGTAGCTTTGGAAATGGAAAAGAGAGGGATGAATAGAAAAGAGAATGTACTATAGAACTGCCTGCATTATCAGCTGATGCATATAGGATGCATGAAAAGAGAAAAAACAAATGATATACTTTAGAAAGTCTTGCAACAGCATAAAGAATGGATTGGAGGTTGAAGATAGTGACAATATATAAAAAAATGTTAGGAGAGTTGTAATAGTCCAGATACGTAGTGGCAAGAGATCTTTCCAATAGGGTTTAACAGTGTAACATGCAAGTCAAAAAACAAAATACAAACAATATAATACAATGTAATAAAGTATCAGGTCTCATTAAAACAACCATAAATTCCAGGAATAGGAGGCTGTAGATATATAAACATGATGAATTCAATATGACCATAGACATTGTGTAATCTTGGTTAAATCACATAATTGTGGACTGCTTCAGATTCCTTATCTGTAAAATGGGAATAATAATAGTACCTATTTTACAGGATTGTGTAAAGCTCAAAGGAGATCATTTCTGTAAAGCACTTAACCCCTAGTAGGAAGACCTCAGTAAGTGATTCCTCCATTGAACACTGTCCTGTGTGTTGCTGTGGTTTGGAGTATCATGTTCTACTCTGGGGACTAGAGTTTAGGAAGTACATCCAGAGTAGAGCAACAAGAATGAGGAAGAAATGGAGTCCATGTCATGTGAAGATTTGATGAAGGGAATTATTTCTGACTTAAAGAAGAAAAGATTTGAAGGAGGGGGAAGATTATTTGAGGGAGGGGAAGGAGTAATAGCTGTGTTCAAGAGCTGTCATATGGGAAAAAAAGAATTATACTTATTTTGTTTCTCCCCAGAGAGTAGAACAAGGGATAATGGTGGAGGAGGGGAAAAAAAAGGCAAATTTAGACTTGATACCAGGAAGAACTTCTAAACAATTTGTTCAGTGGTTTTTCGATTCTGCCCAACTCTTCATGATCCTGTTTGGGGTATTCTTGGCAAAGTTGCTGGCATTCTTTGATTTTTTTTTCCCAGTTCATTTTACAAATGAAGAAACTGAGAAAACAGGATTAAGTGACTTGCCCAGGGTCACACAGCAAGTCTGAGACTAGATTTTAATTCAGGAAAGTGAGCCTTCCTGACTCTAGGCCTGGCACTCTTTTCATCTAGCTGTCCTATATAATTAGAACTTAATAAATGCTTGCTGATTGATTGGGTGGTTTTATCAATTAGTATATCTTTTTTTTTTTTAACTTGGCAATTTAAAAATCTTATTTCCTGCAGTATGGCATTCAGGCTTTTTTCTCCATATATTTTCTGATAGACTTATAATACTTAAATGATCTTTGAGCCCCTATTTTCAAAGTCTGATGCTTTGGCTTAAGTAGAATTCAAAGTTGCTCTCTTGTTTCTCTGTATCCAAAGTTTCTTCAACTTCTCTATTTTGAAATTTTATAAATCAACAAGCATTTTCTTTCTTCCTTTCCCAACTCATTCACTGGAGGAAAGAAAAAAGAAAAAACAAAATCCTAGTAACAAATATTCATAGCTAAACAAAATAAATGCCCACATTGATGGTGTCCAAAAATGTATATCTCAATGTACAAATTTAATTCATTCCTTCTGGGTCAGGAAATGGGTCCATTAAGATTGTGTTTGACCATAGTTCTTTATTCTTTCAAAGTTCTTCTTCTTTTTTTTACAATGTTGTTATAGAACTTCTCTATTTCTTGAATTCCTAAACTCTTATTCTTCTTGTTAGAGCCTCATTTGCTATGAAGAAATTTTCTGTCATATGTTCTAAGATGTCTACTATTTTGAACCATTTATTTCTTCTTTAATAGTTAGGTTTCTCATCTAACTTTCACTCTAAACTCTTATATTAAAAGTTTTATTTCACTTTTTAATCATTCTGGAATTTTTAATTTTTATTTTATGATCTTTGGAAAACTGATAAAATACATTACCTTGCTTTTTTCTTTGGGGACAGTTTTTGGTTCTTTTCCTGTGAAAGTATACCCCTATTAGTGCTTTGTGACCTTTTTGAACTCAGTCTTTTTTCTTCTCTCTTTTTTTTTTTTTTTCTTTTTGGAATCCCATAATTGGTTTATATGCTTAGAGCTATACTTATTACACTCAGCCTCTTTGTCTTTAAGTCCTTTTCTTCTTTTTCTAAGCAGTTCATGACTTCTCCTCCCTTTTCTTTGTCAATATGTAAATATTCCTTAGCAGGGATCTCTGAAGCTGGTCAGCTTCTGCCTTCTCAAGTTGGGTGGTGTGAGGATATGGCTGACTCCTTCCACTGTGGGAAATGAAGAGGACTGAGAAAAATTTATAGCCTCACACTTACTCCCTTTCCTTAGGCAGTAAAATCCCTTCTTCTCTAGCTGGCCCCACATTATAGTACCTAAAGTACTGTCTTTAGTACACAATCACATCCTCTTTTCTTATGAAGTCATAAAAAATGTGCTAAGTGGCACAGGGATGGAGCATTAAACTTGCAATTAGGAAGACAAAGTTTTAGCTGTATACCCTGAGTAAATCACTTTACCTCAGTTTTCTCATCTATAAATGGGAATAATAATAGTATATACCCCCAAAGAGTTGTAAAAACGGAGATAATATTTGTAAAATGCTTTGTAAATCCTAAAACACTAAATAGATGCTAATTATTATTATTTATGTGAGGGACAAATAAATCTTTTTTCCTTGTAGGGGATGTAGGGAGATCAATTGACTTACTGTCTTTAAGAGATAGAAAACAGGTTCCCACTATTGATGGTGTCCAAAATAGTTGAACCAAGAAATACAAACTTGACATGTTATTTGCACTAATATTCTTATATTCTCATGAGCTATGGTTTGGTATGAGGTTAACCAGAGGTATTATGAGATTCTAATGAAGTAATGTCCGTAAAGTACTTTAAGACTCTTTCTCTCCCTCTCTGTATACACACACACACACACACACACACACACGCACGCACACACCACATACACATAACACAACACATATGTGTGTGTGTATATGTACACATACACATGTATACATACATAAACATGTCAGTTATTATTATTTTTATAATTATTATCACCAGGCCTCCAGTTTGATGATGATTTTATTTCCTGAGTTCCATAGTACTCCTGCTGAGCTCAAGCTTTGTTTATAGAGCAATGCAGAGGTGTTCTGGTAAATATTTTACAGCTAAGCTCTCTGGGAGAAAAACTGTATGCACACACTTCTAAATTTAATCTGCATTATTAATATTTTCTTGTCTATCCACAAAACAATAAATCAAGCCCTGATTTGCAGTGATCACCATGTTTGAAATATAAATGATTGTGCTAAACATTTAACAATGGGGTTTGCAAGCTGGAAATGACTACAACATACCTCTGATTCAAACCCACAAAATACCTAGAACCTGAGGGAGCTAACAGGAAGATCCTGAGATGTAGGGGAACCAGGTGTTATATATAATTAGATTTATTTTTGCTGATCTTCTCAAATCCCTTTGGTGGCTTCCTATTGCCTACTAAACATAGTTTAAATTCCTTTTCCTCACTTTCAGAGCCTTCTACAATCTTTTCATTTTCTATATCATTTTGTTCATTAGAAATTGGGGCCTTCTGGAATTAGAAGAAATAAACATAAATGCTGCTGTGGGGGAGAAGAGTGAGTCTTTGCAACATTTTCCTTGTTGATCAGCTATCATAATGTTCTTCTCTAAAATATAATGTTCTCTGGGAGCAGGTTTCTTAGGGGGCTTCTGGAGGCAACCTTCATTTCAGTTCTCAGTAATAATCACTGAAAATGCAGCCAGGGATTAAAGTCCAAATCCTTTATTTTCTTTGTCCAAGTCTTGTTCTTCCTTAGGCCCAGTTAGCTTTCTTAGAGGCCTATCTCTCTCCTTGGTTCCTGCAGCTAGTCCTTTGCCTCTGCCAGCTTCAGCCTCTCATCCTCCCAATGTCTCCGGCCAGCACGAAGGTGGAAGTTGGAATGAATCTGATTCTGCCTCCTAGAGTGGACTTGTGGGCTCCTGTCTTGTGAATCTCCTGGACTCCATCCTGGTTGAGGCTCCTAGCTTATATATGTTCTCTTAAAGGTGTGAAAGGTATGAATTCTAATAAGTTCTAAGTTCATTAGTGAACTAGAGAACTATTAAGTACCATGCTAAATTAGATAATTATTGTCTCTATCAATTCCAGTGACTTAGAGCACCTTGTAAGAATTCTAATAAGCTATCATGGTAGACTCCCAACATTTCTCCCTTGGATATTTTGGACTGGTATCTGAATTTTGGTGCATGTATAGTTTGAGTGCCACTTGAGATAGAGTGGATACAGGGTAGACTGTGTGATTTAGTGCCTGTAGAATGTAAGATAAGATTTAGTAGAGTTTTTAAGGGGAAAAGATTGGAAGATGGGAAAGAGGGCCCATGTATCCATTTCATTTCTGTTGAATGAGTAAATGAAAAAGACATTTATTAAATACTCTGAGAAGCACTAAGAATTCAAATAGGAAAAGAAGACAGTCCCGATTTTCAAGTATGTACAAGGGCCATGGGGACATCATTTTTTTCTTCACTCCCTACCTCACTACAACTAGCCTTGTGGAATTATGACCTGATAGATGCCATGTGTTGAAACCCCTGCTTTCTTAGAAGCTACAGCTACTGAAGACATAGAAAATTCTCACTGCCAAAGTCAAATGGTTCAACAGAAGTAATCATTATGGATTTTTTAAAATGTAAATGCCATTAAAGAAGATGTATTAAATGAAAGTTTTTTTTTTAAATAAAGAAGCCTATAATGGATAATTTTGATTGTAATTAAATTCAAAAGGTTTTGTATAAACAAAACCAATGCAGCAAAGGGAAGCAAAAAACTGGGAAATTTTTTTACATCCTTCTTCCTACATTCTTCCATTCTTCTGATAAAGATCTCATTTCTAAAATATGTAGAGAATTGACTCAAATTTACAAGAATACAAGCCATTTGCCAATTGATAAATAGTCAAAGGATATGAACAATTTTCAGATGAAAAAATTAAAGCCATTTCAAATCATATGAAAAAAAAGGCTTAAATAACTATTGATTAGAAAAATGTGGGCACCTAGGTGGTACAGTGGACAGAGCACCAACCCTGAAGTCAGGAGGACCTGAGTTCAAATTTGACCTTCAGATACTTAACACTTCTTAGCTGTGTGACCCTAGGCAAGTCACTTGACCCCAATTGCCTTAGCAAAAAAATAATGTGAGAAAATTGGAATAATAATACACTCTTGGTAGAGCTGTGAACTGATCCAATACTTCTGGAGAGCAGTCTGGAACTGTGCCCAAAGGGCTATCAAACTGTGCATATCTTTTGATCCAGCAATATCTCTACTGGGTCTGTATATATCCCCAAAGAGTTCATTAAAAAAAGGGAAAAGGACCCATATGTACAAAAATATTTGTGGTAGCTCTTTTTTTTTTAGTGGCAAGATACTAGAAACTTATGGATACTCATCAGTTGAGAAAAGGCTAAATAAGTTATGGTATATGAATATTATGGAATATTATTTTTCTATAAGAAACAATCAACAGACTGATTTCAGAAAGGCCTGGAGAGACATACATTAACATACATGAACTGCTAAGTGACCAAAGATAGAAGTCAAGTAAAACCAAGAAAAAATGGTACATGGCAACAAGATGAGATTTGGCTTTCTCATTTTTTCTCCTTTTGATCTGATTTTTCTTGTGTAGCATCATAAATGTGGAAATATGTTTAGAAGAATTGTGTATTTAACCTATATAGTATTACTTGCTATCTAGGGAAGGGGGGAGGTGGGGAAGGAGGGAGAAAAATTTGGAAGACAAGGTTTGCAAGGGAGAATGTTGAGAACTATCTTTTCATGTATTTTAAAAAATAAAAACCTATTGATATATTTTTTAAAAGAAAAAAAAAAGATGTATCACCATCTACTGTGCTATTGTATCCTAAGGAAGATAGGGCATTTCCTTCTACCTTGCAACTGTACCCTTTTTTATCTCCCTAAATGGAACATGAACTCTTGAACATTGTAAGTGCTTAATAAATTCTTTTATCGTTCATTCAAGGAACTCACAAACAAATTGAGGAAGAGAGCACATATATGAGAGCATTTTGACTAGTGGAAGTGGGGGTGAGGATAGAAAGATCTAGGAAGCCTTTTTGTGCATTGGGGTGAATCCCAGCAAGATAAGAAATTTGGGCAGGATTACCATATCACCCATAGGAATGAAGAATCCACCTAGGGATAAGAATAAAGCAGTGATTCTGGGATCCCCAGGATGGAGGAGAATAAGAGGTCAGCATCCAGGCAAAAAGGGAAAAGGAAGAAGGCAGGATTCATAGAAATGGGAATGTGTGTGTGGTGATACAGGAAGACGTATGAGAGGGATAGACCTACTTAAGACTACTTCCCTATTTATTCAGCCAAACTGAATTGCTTTCCTCCATCTTCTTTTATATACCCTATATATTGTCTTGACTTTGTGCTTTTCCTTACCATTTTTTCTTTAGCAGCATGCTTTCTTTGCCCCTACCCTTTCTACCTGTTGATTTCTTACCCATTCTTTAAAATGTAGCTCTAATGCTTGCTACCACCTTTGAGATAGCCCAGTTGATTTCCTATTATCAGTGACTTCCCCTCCATCTTCAGAGACATGTAGGATTTTGCCTACATTTTTATGTTATACATTATTATATATTGATTGCTATCTGTATTTGGGTTATAGTCTTCCCTTACTCTAAAACTTGCTCTATGAGAGCAAGTACTATGTTTTTGATAAACTTTATATTTCTTCTATCACTTTAGACAGTGCAAATCAAATTAAGAAGATTTAAGATATTTAATTGAATAAAAAATTCAATTATGTCATCATGGTATTGTGAAGAAAGAATCCAAATTGAAGTTTGAGGATCTGGATTGGAATCATGACTTCCTATCTCTGTGACTTTGAACAAACAATCTCACTTTTTGTGTCTCAGTTTCCTCATCTGAAAAGAACTTAAGTTCCTCCAATTCTAAATTTATAATCATATGAAACAGGGGAAATTTGATCTGTGTAATTATTGACATTTTGATGTCTGAAATGGCTGACTATTGCCTTAACCCTGGTTTTTGATGTCAACTCAAATTGGCAGCCTTTTAATCTTAGCTAACATATTGTAACTCCAAGTGGAAAATTATCAGTATGTTAGAAATCATTCTTCTGGTCTACCTTCTGGAGAATTAAAGTAGATTCATTGTTCTCTGCTAGCCTCCATTATCTAATGTAATACTTGGAAGAATTTCTTAACTTTTTTTTTTAAAAAGAAGAATGGCTTTACTATCAGCCTTGTCTGCAAGAAATATGCATGGCCTTGTGATTGGTTCATTTCAAAATAAGGCCTTATTTTTCAGCGGTTATTTTACTGTGAAGGAACTATATCACTGCTGGACAGAGTGCTGGACTTGGTGTTAGGAGACTTAGATTAAAATTTTACTTCAGACATTTATTGGGGCATGACTCAGGGCAAAACACCTAATCTCTCAAGATCTAGTTTCTTTATTTACAGGATGAGGGTGATAGTTGGATCAAATAAGATATAGTACTTTATAAAACTTAAAGGGCTAAATGGCAAATATAGTCATCATTGGTTATATAATATAATAAAAAATGTATGAAAAATACTCCTTTTTCCTATATTGACTATTCAGTACCACAGTTGGTCAGGCTATAAAACCCTTACTCTTGAGTTCATGTGACAAGTACAATATAATTTTTTTACATATTTTTTCCAGAGTTTAACTCAGAAATGATATCAAAGTTCATCCATTTATTTTTCTAAATGCTTTGACATTCATTCCTTTCTTTTCTAGAAGTGAGATCAGAGAGAAGAGTCTGGATCAAGGATACCGGATAGTCTTGAATGAATAGAACTCTTTGTTTACAAAGATCAAGGGAAGTGATCCAGATTCACACTGATTTTTTTTCTTTCCTTCAAGTTTCAAAACATCAACTCTGCATGTCCTAATGAATGATTCTTTCTGACCCAGAATATATTAGAATAACACCCAAAATCTGAGCAATATTTTTCCTATGTTAAATTTTTCCTTTTGTAAAGAAGAGTCATGAGAGTGAGTAGTAAGTGTGTGCATGTGTGAGGAGGTGGGGTAAGACAACAAAGGACTATGATTTGTGGACTTGAGTTTTCTCCTTTAGGTTATTCATCCTTAGTTTCTTTAATTAATGCTCTTCAGGTATGGTATATATTGTGTAATCCAAGTCACTTAACCTTTGTTTGTCTTAGTGCCTCATCTGTAGAATGGGGATAATGTCTCGCAATATATCTTGACAATATTGTGAAGCATTTTGCATGAATACTACCTATCCTCCTCCTCCTGATTATTACTATTACTATAATTTTCCTTGAAAGCAAATACTTTTTGAAAATTTTCACCTTCATAGTCCTACTTCCAAGCATGGTACCGTGCATGTAGTAAGTCCTTAATAAATGTTTATTAGATTCCATTCCATTCCATTCCAATCTATTGAATATCTAAGAGTCAATAAGACTTGTATTCAAATACCACATCTGATATATACTATGTGACCCTGACAAGTTACTGAATCTCTCTGTGACTCAGGCAATTTTCTATCACTATAAATTGCAGAGATGCTCTGATCTTCTTAAACCAATGAAACCACTTGTCCCATCAAAAGAAAAAAGGAGAAAGGACATCCTAAACCAATCTCTATTCTTACATGTAGATTTCTTTTTTAGGAGTTTTTTATAATGTAAATTCTCTGACATGAAGGCAGAGACAGAATCTAATTTATTTTTGTTTCCCCGCCCCCCCCCCCAGAACAATTCAGTTCTTTGCACATAGTAGGAACTTAGTGCATGTCAGAAGTAATGAGTGACTAATATTTCAAGGCTGTTGAAGATGTCTGTATCCTAAGGAATTAACGTAGGTGATAAAAATAAAAGAAGAATGCAAAGACCCACAGGAAAGGAACTCCAGTTTAATACAAACAAGACAGCAACACAGAAAGCCCTGAGATTATCTTTTGTAAAAGGAGAATTGGAACCAGTTTTCATTTCAAATAGCATTTGATGGTGTGTTGTTGTATTTTTTTTTCCTCAAAGGAGATTTCTTATTTGAGAAGAGATGTATAAAATAGAAACCCAGAATGGAAAGCTGCCAAGTCTGATATCAAAGAATCCAATTTATTGCTGAGAGACTGCAAACTTAAACTCTCCCTGTTTGCAAGTCATATCATCAACAGAGGTCTCACTGAAATTTCCTGTATGCAGCAGATTCTGAATCATCTTACAGAGTAGCTAGTCATAAAAAAAAAAAAAAAAAAAAAAAAAAAAACAGGGCTAAGAAACTATGTAATATTAGATTAGCAATAGTGTTTTGCAGGACCATTATCACCAGGAACAAACAAAGACACTGAAGGACAAAGAACAATTCCTTTCTTTCTTAGTTGCACATTCCTGCCAAAGAATAAGTGCTTTAGTGTCTATGAAGAAAAATGTCTGTTCTCATAAGGTGACCCATTCGCCATGTTTAATAAATGTCCATTGATAACTGTCCTTTCATCTCACACTTTACATTCTGGGTGTACAAGTCTCATGCCTTCACATTACTTTATGGATGAAATGTCAAAGTTTAAAACCTATAACCTTGCTACTCATTACAGAGCAGAATTCAAGAACTCAGGTCCTTCTTGAATCTATATCCTGTTTGCCTGTTTGCAAAACAGGTAAAATGTAAATTTCTTTAAAATCTCCCCCCATCTTGAATTTGTGCCTCTTTTCACCCACTCACCCACCCAACTTAGACGTGCTCCCTGGGTAGTCATGATACCTAGGTATGGAATAGTGAGAAAAGTTTGGACTTGGACTCAGGAAGAAAGATACCAAATGTACATTTCTATTTCCTGACTAGGTGACTCTGGGCAAATCATTTAATATTTGTGAGTTCTTCATTTGTAAACAAGGGTAATTATAGTACCTATTGCATAGGTTTACTATAATGGTCAAATGAAATAATGTATATTTAAGTACTTCACAATCCTTAATTTATACATATATAGCATTATATAACAAATATAATTATATAATAACATGACAAAAAAGCTTACATACATACATATTAGATTAGATTAGATTTAGATATAAATCTTAATATGTATGTATGTAAGCTTTTTTGTCACTATAACCTACCTTCCTTATTTCTTCCTATTTTCTTTTTCTAGAGCAAAATGTGCTCCCCTATGCCCTAATTCATTCCAACCATAACAACAATAACAACAGCTAGCATTTATATAGTGCTTACTATGTGTCAGACACTGTGTTAAACATTTTATCCCCCCCCAAAAAAAATTAGCTCATTTAATCTTTACAAAACCCAGGGAGATAGTTCTTTTATTATCTACATTTTTACAGTTGAGCTAACAAGTTAAATAACTTAAACAATGTGACACTTAATAAGTCAATCTTGAACTTGGATCTATTAGACTTCAAGCCCAGCAATCTATCTAGTATATCACCTAGCTATGTAAAGGTATGACTATCTCATCAAAGGAAGAAATTTGATTTCCTGGATAGTTTGCTAAAGGAATTAAGAAAAGTAGTATTTGAATCCTACATTCAACATTTGAATGAATGAATGATAAATAATTAACTGTATTATAAGTGATTAGTATGTGCTAAGTGCTGTGTTAAATATTAGAGATATAAACACAAAGAAGGAAGACAGTACTACCTTCAAGGAGCTTACATTCTAATGAAGGAAGAAGCACATAAAGGGAAGTTGGTGGAGGGGACACACATACAAAGCAACATGGTTTGGAAATGGCCAGGAGATGATATGGAGACCTATTTACTAACAAAATAATAACTAACTCTTAGAACCTTGAATCTCAGGGGCCATGTCCAAGGTTCAAGTGGGAGGAATAAGAGGGAAAATTAAGAGCATGATTAGGTGGGAAAAGAACCTCTCTGAGTCTGTTTTGTCACTCACAAAATAGGAGATAATAATATCTAGAGTACAGCTTCTTAAATTGTGGGTTGCACCCCATATTGGATCTCCTAGCTGAATGTAGGGGTCATGAAATTATGATTTATTATCAATAAATGTTTGATTTATATACCTGTTTATACCTGAGGTCACATAAAAATTTCTCAGGCAAAAAGTGGTCACAGTAGAAAAAGTTTAAGAAACCCTCATCTAGAGAATCTACTTTATAGAATTGTTTTGATGCTTACAAGAGATAAGTAGGTAAAGTGCTTTGAAAACCTTAAAATGCTATATAAAATGGTCAATTATCCTTAACTTGATTACTTTTTCAAGAGAGATATCCTTAGCATCTAGCCTATACCTGGCATTTCATAGGTGCTTAATAAATGCTGATTGAACTAAATTAAATTGAATTTACATGTTATTCTTTCCAGATTCCCAAATAAAGAAATGGTGGCAGAGTAAGACAAAGTGACTTTCCTATGGTCACATACCAAGTCAATGACCCATTTCCAGATTTTCTGATATGTTTCTTCCCACTAGACTATGCTTCATTAAACCAGCTCAGGTATGGTTGTCTCTTGAGCTTGCTTACATACATTTTTCGTTTTCAAAAAAGTGCACAAAAAGCACTTGCCAAAGTGTTAAGGTTGGGCAATGAAGCCAGATGTGGCCAGATGGCAGATTGTGAGTACTGACAAGGTCAGTGTGAAGTTCTAATGTTTATAAGAATGCTCTGGACCTCAGAATACAAAGGAAAAACTTGTCCTTCCATTATAAACTGATATGACTAAAAAATAAATTTCTGTAGAAAAATAGTTTGATGTCTTATAAACTTGGTCACTCTTGAGTTAATAAGATAATATTTCTTCAGTGACTTGGTGACTTCAGCCTGTGGTCCAGTATTACCCCTTTCTTGTCTTTCTATTTGAAACCCATGTATCAAACTTACAATCCAGTTTTTGACATAAAAGACCTGGGAGAAAGCTTCTCACAAATTCTTTCCTATATATGTCTTCATCCAGGGAAATCCTAGGAAGTATTTCCTTCCTTCTCTCCCTCCCTCTTTCCTTCCTTCCTTTCCTACTATTTTTTTTCTTTATTCTTGCTTTTATCTTTCTTTCCTATCTTCCTGTCCATCTTTCTAAGTGCTTATCTGTCTCTCCTAGCTAGACATCATAACTCTCATAAAATCTTCCAAGTTTATTCCCTGACTCTGGTGAATTCTGTGAATATTATTTTTTGGTTTCTTTCACTCTTCCCCAAAAGATCCTCAGTCACTTGTAAATACTCAAACTAACAAGACATTGAATATAAGATAAATTTTAGTTAATTCAATTAAAAAATTGCAGAATATTCTCATACTTGCAAGCTTTGAGAATGCCTTTCTAATAGGCTTTAGGCAATTCTTCTCTCTGATAGGTCCTACCGTATGACTCAGTACAATAAGGGGATAGGGTGATTTTCTACTATGCCAATATCTCTAGCACTTTTAAGGGCAAGGGCTAAGGACTGGTTCTCTTTTGTTAGGGTTCTGTCATCACTGTAATAATATCTTTGGCACCTGATTCTTCTGGACTGAGTAATCCTTCATATCCAGAAGTAAATAACTTTTTGCACATAGCCATCCTTATGAAAGAATAGGAAAGAATTTGTCCAAACCTTCATGGAGAGAGGCTTAGATGTAGGTCCATAATATATCCTCCTACCAGTAGCATGGGGGTGTTCTATGTGGCTTGAAAGGAGGTAGAATAGACATCTACTCTTTTCTCTTCTCATTCTTCTTCAAGAAAATTTTTATTTCTGCTAACAGAAAAAGCAGGTCATGGGTGCACCTTGACCATCCTGCTTCCCTCTGAGAGATGGAATACCGGGCTAGAATTATATTTCTTTGCCTCCATAAATATTATTAGTCTAGGAGATGTTTTCAGATTCAAGCTAAAATTCTGATTGCTATTCACTAATAGTATTTGAATGATTCCCCATTCACTAATGGGGAAAGAAGGATCCAAGCTCTGTAGATAAAATTTGTCTTTCAAGTTCTACAGAGAAATTTTAAAGAAACTTTTTTTTTACCCAGACCAATAATCACAATACAAATCAATAGCAAAATAGAAATCAGAGGAAAATATACGTAGGAAAACACATACTAGACAATTCAAAGTGTAGGAGTTCTTCCATCTAAAGAAAGGGAGTCCCAGATCTCACTCAAGAGGAAATTCCCTCAAGTCTCAAATGTAGTTAAGCCAGGAATAGTAACATGTTTACTCTCATCTCAGCTTCTTCTCAGAGTCTTATTTTTCCTTCAGTAATCTGAAGTGGAGGTTGGCATTTTTGATCTTTTCTTTTGAGGCTAGAAGTCAAAAGCACCAGAAGCAAATGTAGAACCTAAAAAGATTGAAAAGACTGAAGTTCTTCTTTCTCTGGTTCTAGCCAGCTCTACCTACCTCTCAAGCAGGTGTGGGACATAGTAGGGAAGAGAGAGCTCCATAACAATGGGCTTTGGGACTTGGATTACATATATTTTCTACAAGTAAAATACTGTGTATTTGTGTTAATTGTCTTGTCTTTCATTTAGAGATATTAGTAACTAAGGTAATCTATTAGGATCCATTTCGATATCCATAACATTCTGGGCAATGAATCAAGTTGATTTTGTTTCAAAGCAAAAACTATAGTCAAGTCCTATACCCACCTGTATAGGTGCTTGTTTTATGCAAGTAATGTTGTTTTTAGGTTATAAAGAAATCTTGAAGTTAATTAAGAAGTTACGAGAGAGAGATATATGATAACATCATTCAAAATCATTGATAAAGCATTTGGTATGTGTCAGGTACTCTACTAAGCACTGGAGATACAAGGTTAGTAATAGCAAATTATATAATTACACAGTCACAATTGTGAATAATTTGTGATTTTGATAGTCTAAGGAGCTCAGGGGTGTAGAAACGACTATCAGTTTTGCTAGATAAGTGCCCAAAAGTTTCTTGAAGCACAGAAAGACATGATCATACCTTAAGTTTCAGAAGTAGAGATTTAAATGTATTTCTTCCTAACTCAAAGCCCAAGTCTTGATCCACTATACTAAGCTGCCTCATAATTAAATAAGATTCAATGAAAAAAAAAAAGACTACTTAGTGAACTAAAATAAATGTACTACTTACTCTCCATTAATGTAATTTACAAGCTGCTATTCAGTCAGAAAGATTTAAATAAAAATCATGTATTCATAGAACATTTTGTAGCCTATTTTTGCTAGTTGGTTGGCTGATATTCACTGTATGAAATAAAAATGGTTCTAGGGAAAGTGATTGATCAAAATGTGTAAATATTTTTCAAACAACTAGACATTTTTACATTTTTTTTTTCTTGGAGAGCACAGAAAAGATGATGACTCATTAAACAAAGTAGGCACATTGTATTATAAAAGTAGAAATGATAACATCTGTTCTTATTCTTTTTCCAGGGGACATTCTAAAGATAAATAAGAGAATATATGGGAAAGCACTCAAGGCTTTTTAGAAAGCACTGTGGTGATTATTCAAGTTACAGCAGTAATAAGAAGAAACAGTATGGTATAAATGATAGAAAGCCAGTATTGGGGTGGAGATCTGGGTTCAATTTCCATCTTTGACACTGGTTGTATGACCCTGGGTTTGTTACTTAAACTCTCAAGACCCTAAGCAACTCTAAGATTGATAATTGTAAAGCAAGTGCTGAGATTTGTATTAACAGAGAATTTCCTTACTGAGGAGCTCCCTACCACCATGAAATTCCAAATTCAGACTTCTCCCCTTTCCCCTCCAAAAGGTAATATCAGAAATAATTACATGTAATTTTTTCACACTTCTAGATACTAATTCTTTCTAATTTTATTGATACATCTCCAGTTTCCTCTAGGTACTCTTTCTATTCTATTTCTAGACTGAAGCTACCTACAACTCAGTAGAACTAGGGTTAAGAACTTCTGTTCTTCTATGACTCTGTCAACCCTGACCAAATGACCAAAGAGTCACAGCAGTTTTGCAACTGCTGTTAACTCTAAAATCAACCAACCAAATAAACAGATAAAAAACTAAAAAGCTTACACAGGTTATCAAAACCACAGACTCTAAAAATGAAACAAAGCAAAATATAACCAAAGGGATAACCGTGAGTTACAAGCAAAAAAGCTTTCTTTATCCATTAGAGGAGGGAAACTAGACACATATCTTATGAAACCTCCTGTACAGGAAGATGTACTTTAGTGTGAACAAATACACCAATGGCTATATAGTGAGCTGGATTCCCTTCAATGAGGGTTAATAGTAACAATGAGACAAGTTTAATTCATAGAAAGGCTTCATGACTAGAACATGGTTATCACAGGTATTTGCCCAAACTCAGAGACCATTTGTGCTGGTATAAAACAATTCTGGGATTTTGCTGTGTTTGAGGTCATCCTGAGAATGTGCACAGAAAATTGTTGCTATGCCAAACGCAGGATACAGCTTGCTTATTGGGCCTCTGCTCTAAATAGGATGTTTCCTAAAAGTAAATTGAGAGAAGTAAAAAGAAAGGGATGGTCTTAACTAAGTGTCACATAACTCTAAACTCTTAATCTTTAGTATCATGGACCTTTCTAAAAAGCTGATGAAATCCAGAGACCTCTTCTCAAAATAATGCTTTTAGATTACCAAATTATATACATAGAATTGCAAAAGAAACTGCTTACATTGAAATACAATTATCAAGCATCCTGTACCCCAAGATGATGGTACAGGCAAAGAAAGAAGCAGTAGCTTCGCACTACCCCTCCATGAGAGAGTAACGGTCATTATCCTGCAAAGCTAAGAAGGCAGTGTTTAAGGATGTTCACAGTCAGAAAAAAAGAAGAAAATTTGAACTCTTCCTAGCCCAGATATTCTTAGAAAAGTGCTCCTAAGTGGAGCAAGCCTGGTAACTAGGAGGTTTATTTGGGAACTAGGATATGTTTCTTTCTCCCATCCCTTTATCTTGACTCCACCTTCCCCTTTTTGTTCTAAGAGCTATTAAACAACTCTTCTCTCTGATGAGTCCCACACTGGAAATTATACAGCTCAAATTATTCAATCTCAGTAAAGAGACAGGTGAAAATTGTTCCTCTTTACCCATGATTTTTCTGCTGCACTCATCTCCTTAGTACTGGGAAAGGACTGCTAAATCTGCTGCAAAGAAAACAGGATAAGAACACCCTCGATTACTTGTAGACATCAAAGCCAACAAACATCAGATCAAACGGGCTCGAAAGTTGATGAGTGACATTGATTTGGCCAAAGGTTAACATACTGAAATGGCCTGATGGAGAAAAGGCCTGTTGTGTATGACTTGCTCTAGGCTTTGATGCTTTGGATATTATCAGTTAAAGTGAAACTATCCAAACTACTTCCAAATAACCTGTTTCACATACAATAAAGCTTTCTAGGATACACTTTTTTTTTTTTTAAAAAGAAAGTTATTAAAGAATTTTAAAAATATATAGGCAATTCAGCTATGGCCATAAAATCTATCACCCTAAAGTCAGTCCATTAAGGAACCTCTCTGAACTCAGCTACGCAGTTATCAGAGGACAGACATACATATCTTCCATTATTGGTCTGGTATTTAAATCCTTTCTATCTTACTACTCCCCCTCAAGGAACCCAGGGTCACATCCATCTGTAATGAAGCATCAATATTAGGAACACAGAGAATGTTTAGTTTGATGTTTTTGTCTTGCAATTATTCTTTTCATCCCAGAAAATTCTCTGCTCCTTAAATATAACTCAATAAAATCAATCAATAAATCAATAAATAAGCATTTTTAAGTGCCTTTTAAATGACAGGTGCTGTGCTCCTGAGCTCAAAAAGATTACATTTTATGGGATACACCAATATATCTATACCCAAAGCCACAATACACATATAGGCAAATATATGAATAAATGTATATGTATTTATATATGTGCATACATATACACATATATTTGTAGTGTACTACAAAACAGACCAAGGTAACTTTGTGGGAGAGGTATTAAAAAATGGGAGAATCAGAGAAGATTTAATGAGGAAGATATGATCTGAGTCTTGAAGGAAGCCTAGCATTCCATGATCCCTCCAAACTACCACCATCAACAACAATAGCAATCAATTACCACCACCATTACAACAAAACAACAACTTACAAAGTTTCCAATATGGGCATTTTTGGGGCCAACAAAGTAACTATGAATATAGTCTTTGTTGGTTATTCAATTGTTCAGTTGTGTCCAGTTCTTCATCACCACATGAACCACATAGCACACTAGATCCTTCTTTATACTATAGAAGATTAACACTTTTTACCATATGCTATTTTAGAAATTGATTTTAAATTGATTTTGATTGACATAAAAGCCACAAGGGCATACTGTTTAGGCTTGGCAACCTAAATAAAAAAAAAGACGGCTCTATTTATACTCTTCTTTGAAGCTGAATTATTTTTAATATCAGAAATTTTATTTTTTTCTTTTTTGTTTTAGTTCCAAGTTCTCTCCCTCTCTCTACCTCCTCTCATATCCATTGAGAAGAGAAGAAATATGATATACATATGCATATATTTGTCTTTATATACATATTTATAGAGAGAGAGACACACCCATGTTATTTTTAAAAAAAACATTTCTGCATTAGGTATGCTCTGAGAAAAAAATAAATAAAGGAAAAAATATACTTCAACTTCTCCCCTTAGACTATCAGATCTCTAACTGGACATAGATAGCATTCTACATTATGAGTGAGTTGTGGTAGATTATTGTATTGATTAGAGTTACTAAGTCTTTCATAGTTGGTTACAATATTATTGTTGCTATATAGATTTTTCTCCTGGATCTGCTCATTTCACCTTGCATTAATTTATGTCTTCCTAAGTATTTTCTAAAATTGTCCCCTTCATCATTTCTTATATATAGAATGAGTATTCTATTACATTCATATATCATAACTTATTCAGCAAGTCCCCAATTAATGATATCCATATATTTGATTCCTTCTTCTAAAAATTGCTTATATCTACAGTTTGACAATTTATCAATTGGAGAATGACTTCTATTTTTATAAAATTGGCTCAGTTCCCTACATGTGTGAGGAATGAGAGTTTTATCAGGGAAACTTGCTATAAATTTCCCCTTCCAGCCTTCCCTACCAGTTTCCTGTTTTTCTTCTAATTTTGGCTGTATGGGTAAAGAGTGAGCTATTGAGAGTAGAATACGATTATATTTTTCCACAGGCAACATTACAACTCTAGTTTTCTCAACTAGAAATTAATGTCTGGAGAGCATAGAGAAAGCACTTGTGAATCTGGCCTTCTCTCTCCAATATAATGTTTTAACTTTTTTTTTTTTTTGCCATGGCACATAACTAAGTGCCAGGTGATGGAAATATAAATAGAAATAGAAAGCAAGGTAGTTTCTTTCCATAAGGATCTTATATTCTAATGAGGGAAGATAACACATAAAAGGGAGATGAAAAAAGGAGGGAAAGATGGTGAGGAAAGTATTCACTCTGGAGAATGATAAAAGAAATACAGTCAAGAGTAGAATCCTTAAAGGAGTAAAGTTATGGCTGGCATGGATTCTATAATGGAGGATTAGGGAAGAACCAGACAATAAGAAGAAGGGCTGAAAGGGAGGAGTATACTTTTAGTGTGACAAAGCCAAAATGAGTTTTCAGAGTTAGGAGCTGCTATGCAATGGCAAAGGAAATCCAGAGTGTCAGGAATGGAGTCCAAAGAGGAATAAAGACTTAGAAATAAGCAGAATCTAGATCTATGATAAAATGTTATTTCTATACTAAACATAGACAAGAAAAGAGCATGATGAAAGAAATGGAACAAATACAAAATAGTTTTAGGCATCAATGAGGACCAGTGCAAAGGCATGGAGATGATAATTTAAGAAATAGAGGAAAGGACAATTTGGTTAGATGAAGGAATGTGGGAGAAATGAGAAATTAAGACAAGATGACATAAAATCAGCTAAAAATTGCCCACGTGTTTGTTTTTTGGTCTTCATAAGATTGTTGTTGTGCAATCATTTAGTTGTGTCTGACTCTTTGTGCACCCTGTCGACCATATTATCCTTGGAGTTTTCTTGGCAATGATACTGGAGTGATTTGCTGTTTCTTTCTGTAGTGGATTAAACCCAGTAGTAACTTAGCTACTTGTTCAGTATTACATAGCTAGTAGGTGTCTGAGGCTGAATTTGAACTCATGTTCCAGGTGTCTCCAGTTCCAATGCTCTCTTCATAGCAGCTTCCTAGAGAAATAGCTAGTAAGTTTCTGAGGCTGAATTTGTACTCAAGTTTTCCTGACTCCAAGCCCAGGGCTCTATTTACTGAGCCACTTCCATGACTCAAATAATTTAAGTGTACATCACCCAGGATTCCCAGGTGGTTTTCCATGCAAGTACTAGCCAGTCCCAATCCTGATTAGTTTTCAAGATTAGATAAAATAGCATATTTAGGGAGGTATGATTATAGACAAGATAGATGATAAGATGGTGGTTCTGAAATATAATTCTGTTAATTCTTTACTCGTCAACAAGTCAACAACACTTATTAAGATTTTACTACGTGCCAGGTTAGGAGGATTATTCTAAGATTCTGGGGCACCATAGAAAAATAGAACATGAAGGGTTAACCAAAAGCTCTTGCACAGCTATACTGAAAATAATGGATGATTTTAGAAAGTTCAATATCAAACACCTGCATTTCTATACTGTCTTTCATATTTCTGGGTTATTGTTTACAAATGAAAAGTTAAAAAGCAAAATTGATTTTTTGAAGAATAAAGAAAAGGAAGGAAGATGTGTGAAGAGTAGATTTTATAATTTTATTTTCTCTAAGTGTGTAGATTTATATCAGTGTGGATTACTGTGGGATTTCTATTTCTAGAAGCCAGTTTTTGGCACTCCTCCACTTAGGACACCTTATCTGTTGGGTGTTGCCCTTTCTTGCAAGTTTGTAATAAATCCTTTTTGCTTTTCCAAAAAAGAAAAGAAAAAAAAAAAGCCACTTTTCTCTAGCAAACCCTCTCTCAGTGGCTGCATGGATTTCCCTATAAACACTCTTTTACATATATCAGAGCTGTAGCTGGAAGAAACCTCCAAGGTCCCTTAGTGTAATTTTCTGATTTTACAAATAAGGAAACTGAGGGACAGAAGGGTTAAGGACTCACTCAGAACACCACAGTTAGTAAGAGTCTGAAAAAGAATTTGAATCCAGGTGTGTCCGATTCCAAGTCCAGTATTCTATTTATTCCTCATGTTTCTATGCTTACTTTGACATATACGTTCCTGACTATTCCAAGTAGATCGGGAAATTCTCTTTTTCTAGTTTTATGCTGCTATGGCACAAACCTTGGGTTAACTGAGACTAGTGAAGATTTCTGCTATTGTGTGAATCTGAAGGTGGTGCACAAGGGTGCATCCAAGGGCCCAGAGGACTATAGGATAAAGTTCAGCAAACTGTACCTAATGAGATTATGCAGATGCTTTCAAGTGTCTGAGACTGCTGGAAAATGAAAAAAGGCATTCTGAATCTTCAACTCTTTGCTCTTCCAAACATTCTTGGTGGCCTACTGCTTTTTTCTTCTATTGCATTTGTTTTGTGACTTTTATTTTCTTAGGCCTTATTAGGGACGGAGTAAGTTCTTTTTAATTATTACTTTGGGGGGATTACCCCCTCTCACTGGGTTGTTGTGGAAACTGCTAGGCAGTTTCAGGTTTGGAATTTGGATTTTTTCAAGTTCCCTGCCTGTCACCATTGTCGACCAAAAAGCTGTGCAATGCATCCATTACCCTGGGAGTTACTGAACTCCTAGCTGCAGTTCACAAAGCTTTGTGAGTAATTTATTTTTTTATTTTTGTTCAGATAATGATGTCTAAGTCAAATATTAAAAATGGCCATGGGGCAGGATGGGGGAAGAAGAGTAAAAAGGCCATGGCTATCTCTAAGATCCTTTTAAGTTCTAAATTCTATGATCCTATGGGGAAAGTGATGAAATTTCTAAGACCAGTAATTACATTTGAAGAAGAGTGCTGACTGGGTAAAATCCTTGTGGGAAAAGGATAAGAATGAGTTATTTCAGCCCCAGATCAGGCACTGCTGTGATAACAGCAATAATGGTCCAAAGCTACAGACAATCACTTATGGTTATTGACAGAATCAAGTGCAGTCTGAGCCTTTCTCTGGAGGACATTAGGAAACTATTTTTCTAAAGGTAATATGTTCTTTCATCAACAGATTAGAAATATCGCAGTCTACAACCCATTAAACAGATTGTCCCTGGGCTCTCATCCAAAGTAGTACCAGTTTCCTCATTGTATCTGAACAAAGATTCCCCAGCTTCAGTCCTGTTCTTAGCACATTAAATCCTCGTTACAGTGGGATACAGCCAGCCAGAGAACATAGCTGTCCCTTTCTCCCCAAAGAGTATTATGACAGTCTAAGAATGGTCAGGTTTTGTACCCTTAAGAATATTTCACTAATAATTGCTAGCATCTATTGATTGCTTTAAGAATTTAAAAAGTGCAATAGCTCATCTGGTCCTCTGTATACGAGGGAAAGGAAGTGCAAAATGGTCAAATGACTTATTCTGGTATCATACCACCATTCAGTATCTTCACCAAGTCTAACTCACTGCCTTCTTGAACAGGACTCTCTCCGGTCATTAATATTCTTTCTGGTTAGTGAATTCTCATCTCATCATACTCTGTCCATCTCAGAGATTCTGAATCCTAAGTTATCAACATACTCATCTCATTCCCCATTCCTCATTGCCTACATTTATCCCTAACACTAAAATATCCAGTTCCAGATCTGTCTGCCTCTTCTACCATGCTCTTTGGAATTAAAGGATTTACTTTCATCTTAAACCTTTTCATTTTCTACTTCTTGTCTTCTGGCATTCACTGATACTTTTCTTCTTAATGATGATACAGTATTTCTGGCTAACCTTTACAATTCTGGTTGTACTTTCACTCATATCCCAAATACCATATTTGTGGCATTGGGGTTGAAATACTCCTTTTTCCCCATTGCCATTCCCAAATTCTTCTACCTTCCTCACTCAGTAACTTCTCCTTTAAAGTTTATTCAATTGAAATTTATCACCCTATCAATATTATGGGAGCTGCCCAGGGTCCCACAATTACTGTGTCTAAGGCTAGATATGAACCCAAGTTTTCCTAACTTCAGGCCAGTGTTCTATCCACTGAGCCACTAGTTGCCTCCTTTTCTCCCTCTACTTTCTTTTTTTGTGATCCCATCAATTCCCACAAAGTCAGTTATCATCTCTAGACAGATGACTCTCAAATGTGTTTATTCATTCCTAACCTCTCTCCTCATCTCCTATCATAGATATTTCATATTGGATGGTTTGGAGATCTCCTAAATTGATGATGTCTACACTGAACTCATTATATTCCCTGACCTTTCCCCCAGACCAAAAATTTCCTGTTTCTGTCAAGAGCATCACTATATTATCAGACACTTGGATTTATCACCTGGTGTCATTTCTGATTCCTCATTCTTTTCATCCCAAATATTTAATCAATTGTCAAGTAAATGTTTAACAAATACTAGATGGTGATGATGATGATGATAAAGATTCAACTCAAGTTTTCCTGGCTCCAGGCCTAGCACTCTACCCATTTCTCCACATTTCTTCTCTTTGATAAACTGAAATCATTGACCAATTTAACATCTTATAGTTTTCAAAGGTAGGGTTAACATTAAAGACAAGACCTAGCAATATTCTGGATATCTTCTTCTCTGAATATAATTCATCCAAATATACCAAAAGGATTTGCTTATTTCAAGTGGTACTATAAGTGGGTACAGATCAGCAATTTTGTTTAAATCTAATCAATATTATTATTTAAAAGAGGTAGTCTGGGGTAGTAGACAGAGTCCTTGGCTGAAAGTAAATGAAATGTAGGTTCAAATCTTACTTTTGATATATAATAGCTATATGACCCTGGATAAATCACTTAATCTCTATATGCCTCAACTGCTTCTTTTGCCAGATTTTCACTTAGTGAAGGAATGCCTACACAGGATTCTCCATGATGAAAACAAAAATCACAGATCCTTTGAAGATTTCTTTGTCATCAGAATAAAAGATAATATCTATTTAAAAGGTTTGGTATGTTATATCTTATTTTAAACCTTAGTGTAGCATTGATAGAGTTCAAAGAGCAGATAGGTAAAAGTTGGAGAATGGGCATGTCATAAATATTTGAAGATGATCACATTTGCACACACACATTATCTTTCACTATAACTTAACAATTATGGAATGAGTAGATATACAAAGAACATCAGGCATCATAATAAATTCATATGTTATGCTCCAGAAAAAATTGGAAACAACAAATCTGTTAAGAAATATAAGTAATTAAACAAAAAATCCCATATTGTCCATGTTCCAAAATATGTTTCATCTGCATTTTGAGTCCAATACCTCTATGTAAGGAGGCACAATAACAGACCTTTGAAATGGTGGTTGATTATTACATTAAGTAAAGTTCTTATGTTTTTCAAAGTCGTCTTTACGTGATATATATACATTGTTGTGGTAACGTTGTTCTATATCCACTTATATGAGGGTTCCCATATTTCTGTGAAATCATTTCTTTAATAATTTCTCATAGTACAACAGTATTATATTATATTCATATGCTATAATTCTCCAGATGATGGGCACTCCTTAGTGTCTAGCTCATTGCCACTATAAAAAGAGCTAGTATACATATTTTGTACATATAGATTCTTTTCCTTTTTGATATCTTTGGTTCATTAGTGACATAACTGGGTCAAAGGACACGTACAATTTAATAAATTTTATGGTATTGTTCCAAATTTTTCCCAGAATTACTGGATCATCACAGCTCTACCAAATTTTATTAATGTATCTTTCTTCTAATAACCTCTTTAATATTTGTCATTTTATAGTCCTCTTTAATAATCTAATGAGTATGAGATAGAACTAGAAAGATCTCTTCTCACCCTCATCACTATTACCCATTTCATTTTAAAGGTTAAATGAATTTTTTTATGTATATAAAATTTTAAAATATTTTGTAATCAAAATCATCCATTTTATCGTCTGTATTCATTTGTTCATGAATCCTTTATACGTAGAGGCAAAAAGGGATTTTTTACTTATTATTCTAATTTATTTATCACATGGATTAATTTTAATATATGGTATTAAGTGTTGTCTAAGTCTATTTTCTGCCTCTATTATCAAATTTTTCCAAAATTCTTTGTTGAATATTAGTAGGCTATTGTGGTGTTTTTCTTCTTTAAAATATAATGGTTCTCTCTGGGAGCAGGTTTCTTGGGGAGGTTTTCTGGAGGCAGCCTTCGTTTCAGTTAAAAGTAATAATCACTTCTAACTCCGCCAAATGATAAAAATGCAAATGTTTAATTTTCTCCTTCCTTGGGTCTGGTTAGCTTTCTTAGAGGCCTCAGCTTTGCTTGGTTCCAAGAGCTCTCGTTGCTAATCTTTTGCCTCTGCCAGCTTTGGCTTTTCTTCTTCCAAATGTCTCCAACCAGCACCAAGGTGAAAATTGGAATGAATCTCTTGTCTCCTTGCCCAGGGCTGGGCAGCTTTCTGGAGAGCCTTTCACAACAGCCTTGGTCTCAGTGGGGGAAGTGCAGGAGCCCAGCCACCACATTGGGATGAATTAATCTGATTATGCCTCCGAGGGAGGAGGGCTTCTCCTGAACTGCTCTGACTGGCTCACCGAAGCTCTATTTATGCTGGGTGTAAAAGGTTGACTGCTCCTCAGAGAGTGAGATTGTGGGTTTCCTCCCAGAGTGCTCTCTGGCCCTAAGAGCTTCTTGCTTATAAGAGCTCTCTAAAGGTGTGAACACAAGCATTGTTTCTATCAGTTCCACTTAGTATCTTGTTTCTTCTGGCCTATAACATCTCCTTGTAAGATCAGATCAATCATACTGAACCATGCTAAATTAGATAATTATTGTCTCTATCAACTCTAATGAGTTAACACATTGTAAGGATTCCAACAGGCTACGAGGCATATTTTCTTCTATATATTTGTATACTTAATCTGTTCCTCTAATTCATTTATCTCTTAATCAGTTTTAAAATTCTTTTACTGACTACTACTCTGTAGCATAGTTTGAAATTGGGAACTGTGAGGGCTCTTTTATTCCCATTATTTTTTCATTATTTCTCTTGAGAATCTACTTTTTGTTCTTCCACTGAAATTTGTTATTTTTCCTCCTAGATATCTAAAGTAACCCTTTAGTAGTTTGATTGGTATGATACTAAATAAAGCAATTTGGATGGAATTCTCATTTTTATATTAACTTTTCTTATTTTCCTGAGTGTTTTATAATTACATTTCATATAGTTCTAGATGTGTTTTGAGAGGCAGACTCCCAAGTATTTTATGCCTTCTATAGAAATTGTAAATAGAATTTTTCCTCTTCTTTTTGAGCTTTTTTTCTTTTTTTTTTTGGGGGGGGGGATGACATACAAAGATGTAAATTTATTTTAGATTCCACAACTTTTCTGAAGTTATTGTTTCAGTTAGTTTTTATTTAGCAATTATCTGCAAAAGAAATAAATTTTTTTCTTCTTTGTTTATGTTTATCCTTAATTTATTTTTTTCACCTTGTTGCTATAACTAGGCTGTTTAGCCCTTATCAAATAATAGTGATGATAATGGATATCTTTACTTTATATGTGATCTTATAAGAAAGGTCTCTAGTTTATTGCTATTACATATAATATTTTTGGAACTCATGTTTGTATTTTGAAATCTCTACATAGCACTAGTCCTTTTTTTTTTTTTTAAACATGAATGCTTGGAAGTCCTTTATTCACTAAAAAATAATTTCTTTTAACACTTGAAAGATTAAATTCAATTTTTATGGGTAAGATATTCTTGATTATAAAACTACACATTTTGTCTTTTGGAATATTGTATACCAAGATAAGGGCAGCTGCTAAGTCTTGCCTGATTTTGGCTATTATTCCTTGCTACTTAAAAAGTTTTCCTTTGGCTATTTATGGTATTTTTTTTCCCCTTTCACTTGGAAACTCAGGATTTTAGCAATGACATCCCTGTGAATTTTCATTTTACTATTCCTTTTAGCTAGTGACTAGTAGATTATCTTTATTTTCATATTACTCTTTAGTTCTCATAGATCTGGGCAGATTTCTTCATGATTTCTTGAAATATGACATCCAGGTTCTTTTTCATTGGTCAATGCTTTCAGATAGCCCATTATTTATTAAATTTTCTTTTTTAAAAAATTTTGTTGTGTGAAATATTTTTTGTCTTTTATTTATTTTTCATTTCTTTGGTTCATTCTAATTTTCTGGGAATTTATTACTTAAAGATTTGAAATTCTTGTACTAATCCAATAATTCTCTTTCTAAATCTTTCCTCCAAAGCTTTTAAACAGTTAAATTTGACTTTCAATAAAGAATTCTGAAAGAATCTGCATTTCAAAAAAAAAAAACCAAACCCTTTATGTTAACTTTACTGTCCAGTTCTGCACTCTTTCTCTGGCTCCACCCCCCCCCCCAAAAAAAAAAAAACCCTCTTAAAACAAAAGTCCCTTAAGAAAAAGAGAAATACCTAAGAGTGGTAGAGACTGGCACCTCTGCCACATTGGGGGATTGGCTTGAGGTCTTTGCCCTGCTTTGCCCAGTCATCTATCTCTCATTCTTTCCTGTCTATGATCTTGTATGTCCCCATGTGTCTGTGCCCTCCCTCCATGTTCTGACAAGTTCACCATATGGCTGATCCCATATTCTCTTGTTCCTCTTCCTGCTTGCTGTTTCTCTGTTCCTGGTCCCCAATTATTCTTGAATCTGATGCTGACTTTCTGTACTAGCATGTGCCCCTATTCTGCCTTCCTCATTTTGGTTGGCAAATTTGCACTATGTAAAAATTGATTTATATAGAAGACTGCAGAATGCTCTGCTTATGTAAAGTGAGAATTGTATGTATTTTGTGTGTATATGTATATCTTGTACATCTTGATAATACTCAGATATTTGGTGTGGTTTGTCATTATTGTAATGGATATTTCTTTTTTGTTTCCTTTTTGAAAAAACAACTAGCTTTTAATTTTATTGGGTTTTCTAGACAGAGAATTGTACTATTTGAAGAGACAGTTTAATTTCTTCAGAGCTAATACATTTTTCTTGTTTTACTTGCTTTATTCGTTCATACTTCTTGCTAATTTTAAAATCTCTAAAATAATGTCAAATGGCAATAAGTGTAGACAAACTTGATTTATACCTATTGTTAGTGAAATTGCTTCTAGTATTTCAACATTGTATATAATACTCAAATATTTTTTTCCATTTTATAGAAAAATCTTACTGTTCTGATGTAGTTAACATAAATAAATGCTGCATTTTGTCCAAGACTTTCCCTGAATCTAACAATATAGGCAAGTAGTTTATTTTTTTCCCTGTTGTTGGCATGATTTAGTATTCTGATTATTTTCTTGTCTTTATGCCATCCTTTCATGAAAAAAATATTTGGTAAAGATGTATAATTTTTAGACATTTTGCTGGAGTTTATTTTCAAGCTTCATTAAGAAAAATAAAAATTATATTACAAAATATATTAATCAGATTCACAGTAGATTGCTCAAGGAAGAATCAGAGAAATTAGAATAAAGAAATAATACTAATAGGCATGGGGCCATGAATCCAGAAATATCTACCCCCCAAAACTTGATATGATATGTAAGTAAAGGAGCTAAATTTTATGTTCTTTCTCAGCAAGGTTCAATGGACTTTTTTCTATTTGTGAAGTGTCATATTTTTCACTCAATTATATACAATTTTCTCAAAAAGTTTCCAGAAACATAGGATTCAGATTATTTTGGTTACCCTCTTCATTTCTCCCTCACCCATGATATTAGTAATCTTTAAATGGTTATGCATTGATCCATCTTCCATGTGTATCACTTGAATTTTCATTTTCTCTGATTCTTTTGATATTTCTATCTTTTTCTGAATCTTTTCCCCTTATTTATATGTCTTGTCCATTATTATCTTTCCTCCTCTGTTATTGGTTGCTTCTATTGATTTTTGATTTGTATTCTAGTATACTGAGGAGCAACTTAGTGGATAGAAAGCTGCTCTTGAAGTTGGTTTTGAATCCAGAAAAATCAAATGTTTGCCTCACATACTGGGTATGATCCTGAGCAAGGCATTCTATGTCCATATGCTTTGGGGAACTCTTGGGGAAAATTTATTTTCTTCTAAGCTTTTAAATCACTTTTATTAATTTTAGCTTTTTCTTATAGGCATTTTTACTTTAGTAAATATTTCTTTAAATTTTGAGATATCAAAGTTCATTTTTGTTTAATGTCATTAAAATACTATTGATCCATTTGAAAATTTCCTTTATGATATTTTGTCTTGTTTCTTTTTCCATCTGAGTTGCTTCTTGTACTTTAGATGATTCAGTTGTTCTGTGGTATATTATTTTTTTTTGTTTCATTGGCAGTCTTCTTCATCTTGCTCATTTTCTATTTTGGTTGATTTGTATTTTCATGTGTGGTTTCTTAGCTTTTTTTTCTTTTTGGTCTTTCTATTTGTTGCTTTTTTGAGGAGTATGTGAGGAGACTGGTTCTCTTTGAACCTCTCACAGCTGAGTCACTTTTGGCTGGAGAACCTTTCCCTGAACTTTTTGAAGTTAACTTTTCTAAAGTTTGAGTTACATGTATGATTATGCCCAGTGTTCCCTTCCCTTGCTATTTTGAACTTCCAGATGGCATGGTCATTTTCTTCCAAGGTTCCTATATCACTCCCACATTGCCAAACAGCTCTTCCTTGTTGATCTGAATGAAGTCAGGAATAGCAGTTCCTCTCATTGCTTCCTTTACTTACTGACATTTTTGCTTGGGGGCTCAGAATTTAAATTTATTCCAGTGGGTGGAAGCACTTATGTGGCCTTGAGCTATTTAAATGTTAACTGTTCATTTATCCTTTAGAATATAATGTTTCTTTTCCCAATATAGGCTACTCCACTTACCCTCTTAGGAAACTATATGTACACACAGAGAGAAATATATATGTATGTTTGTATATGTATATATATATATATATGCACATGTGTATATGTGCATATATGCACATATACACATGCAAGCATATAGCTAATTAGCACTACTCTGTATATTTGCTCAATATTCTAATAACCAGTTTTTCAGATTGGAATCTTTATAATGTTTTCAGGCCTGGAACAGTAACTACAATGTCATACACAAATAGGATCATTGGAAAAACCTTACCAGCTATAGGAAATCCTTGTTTTATTGGGGCTCTACACTAGATGCCTTCCATGATAGTGGCAAAAAGTACTGGTGGTTGTTTGTCTCTTTTATACATTATTTGATATTAATAATCAGAGAATGGTTATCCCTTCTGTCATATCTTTTAAGAAATCTTGTATGGTTTTGAAATATGCACTGGCATAGGGCATAGGGCTATACCATAGGGGCCAAAATACTATCCATCCCTACCACAGAACTATTTCCTTTTTCCTTAATGGTAATGATGATTATCTAAGCCAATGAGACTGGGGGTTAATACTGAGTGAGAAGATAAACCTTAAAAGAAGAGAGCTTTCTTCATTCTTTGATAAACTGGGATTTGAGCTTAGAGAAAATGGATAAAATGAGATTTTTGAGTTTGTGGGAATTTGTGAGTCAATTTCCCGTTATATCTAGTAGAATGCATATAAACCCCATATGAGAGAATTAATTAGGAAATAAATCAAATAGCAGACTGAGGAGTATGTGTGTGTGTGTGTGTGTGTGTGTGTGTGTGTGTGTGTGTGTGTGTTGAGATATCTTCTCTATGAAATTACTATAGCCTTCTATATTAATATTCTATATACTTAGGACAAACATCAGCAATAAACCATATCTAAATGGGAGGAAAATGGCCTGGACTGCCTTTGGGAAATAAGCAATAAGTTTAATGTTCTCTAAAGTTCATCTTTTGAAGATTTCCATTCTTCATTTCTTCTGAAATTCTTTGAATTTCAATTCAATTCAACCCTAACCCTAAATGCACTATTATGCGATACAGCTCGGAACTGTGGAATACTGCAATCATTAAAGAGTTAAAGTTAAATTAATTCAAGAAGCAGTGGAGGGGTAGATGGTCATTGTAAGTAGGCTACAAGTTACTAACAATAAATTGCAAAATGTAAAATAAGTTAGGGGCAACTAGATACTTCAGTGGATATAGCACCAGGCCCGGAGTCAAGAAGACATTATTCTGAGTTCAAATCTGAGTTCAAATCAAATCACTTACTAGCTATGTGATCCTGAACAAGTTTGAACCTGTTTGCCTCAATTTCCTCACCTGTAAAATGAATTGGAAAAAGAAACTGCAAACAGTACCTTGGCCAAGAAAACTCCAAATGGCCTAATAAAGAGTCAGACATGATTGAAACAACTGGACAGATACAAGATATTATCAGAAAAATGTCTGACTGGAAAAAAGAGGTGGACCAATCATATAATAGGAGTGGGGATGACTTTATGAAAAACCAAATACTCAACTGATATCAATGCAATTTTAAAGGAAATGAAAGAAGGTATCCAGCATGTTGGATAAATCTGGAGTTGTTGCCAGTCATCCTCACCTATTATTTCTTACTAGATTCCAAATAACTCAAGAAAGTTAGATTGATGACTTTGTACATCTCTGCTTCACTTAATTACAATTCACTTGCAAGTCAAGATGTTACTCTCCTGATGTCATTGTTCCTCTCCAAGAATGAAGGACTAACAAAAACAAACAGAAATCCTCTGTGAAAAATTTGTGAAAGAACATGTTTAAGGGTCATACATAATAGGAAGATATGCATAAATTGCAATCTATACTAGTGAACGGAGTAGTTACATAAATGAAATCAAATCTATTGAAGTAATGAAATATGCTTTTTCCAATAGACATCTGAAATAGAATAATACCTGAATTCTATGATAATCCATTCATAAATTCCCCCTGACAATTAGCAAGACTTTAATGAGTAGAGGAATTTACCAAGGTGGGAATAGTAAAAACAGTTGATAGAAAATATCCCAACCCTCAAAATTTATGGCAGAGAGAGAGAGACAGACAGACAGAGACATAAACTGAGATTATCTTTCCACTCAATAGCAGTTTTTTTCTCAGGAGAGAAGGCTCAAACTGGAATGAATCCTCTCAAGTGAAGATCTTCTACCATTAAACTAATCCTTTGATAGAATGAGGTCACCACTGAACCACCTGCTTTTTAAATAGATAGACCCAAAGCTTTGCTTGATTCTTTTAACCAATCAGAAGATGTTTCCTCTGTGGTAGTCTTCATCCAATAATGAAAGCCCTTTGATCTCAAGATAGTATGTATTTTTCCTGTCTGTGAACTATGAGTCAGATTCACAGTAGAAAGGACAAAGAATTTGTTGTCAGAGGCAAGAGTCCAAATCTCACCTCTGTCAGTTACTACCTGTGTGATCTAGGGGAAGTTATTTCATCTCCCTAACCCTCAATTTTCTCATCTTCAGAATAAAGGAGCTAGATTAAACGAACTCTAAGGTTATATCCAGAGCTTAGATTCTGTGATTAATGGACAAATGGCAAATATACTAGTAACCTAGAATTCTTATTTTAATTATTACAAGTTTTGCTTAAGAACCCAGTGAGTTACAGAGGAAAAAATGAACCTGGTTCCTTAGACTATATAAGTCTAGGGATCTTTCTTCTCTATAGAGTCCACTAATTGTAGTGTTTCTTATTTTTAACAAAATTGTCAAAAGTTTCAATGTCACTAACAACTTTGAATAGTTTGAAGAGCGAAGATGGTTAAAATTGAATAATAATTGAATATATGATTGAATAATTATTGAATTATAATGACAATGAATAATAATAGTCAGAACAAACCAAGATTGGAATGATACTACAAAAGAAATTCTCACAAGTATAATATTAACTTACATTTCTATATTTATATATATATATTTTTTTTGAGACACAGTGTGGTAGAGTAGAAAAAGAGTAATTCTTGAAGTTAGAGAGATCTATATCCAATTCTGCTTCTGCCACATACTACCTGTGTGTCTGGGAAAGTCACTTAACTTATCATTATTTTTGGAAACTCTTTCAAGATTATAGATTGTAGTGAAGATGCTCATCTTCATTGGTAATTGGGGTTTCATCACTGAATATTCCCTGTACTTAAAAAAATCATGTCTCGTCCCACTTATATTTTATGCAACTATTTATATTCATGATTTCATTTGCTTTTCCCAATACACTTTTGAAAAAAGGAAACAAGGCTATAGTTGATTTCATCAAAATATGGAAAGGTCATCCCACTTGGAAGAGGTTACAGAGAAAGAATTTGAATCTGGTTCCTTAGACCAAGTCCAAAATTCAAATACAACAGAGTTGGGACATCGAACCTGTTTTGCAATTCTAAATCCAGTGCAATTTCTACTACACCATAGAGTTCAAGTCACTGTAAATTTTTCAGAAGCTGAATGCTCCTAGTCCTCTTCTGTCCAATACTACCACCTTTCCTTTAGAATTTCCAGATGGGGCCAGTAGCCGCTAAGCTTCTGGAACTGCAGCACACAGAGCCCTCCCATAACTAACAGAAACTAACTATGCCTTTTCTTTTTTACTTCCATTCCTTTGAGCCATCTTCCAATTGATGAGTTACAAGTTGAATTCAGTAAGGTTTTGTGTATGTGTGCCTGAGAGACACCCAATTGCCAGAAATACTACTCATTCCCCTTAAACCTACAGACTATTTTTCATCATTTTCTCAATACTGCAATATGTCTGCACTAGATTTTCCAGACAGGTTGGAAGAGATATGGCTCCTACAAGGACAACAGCTCCCTAAGGCTATATTCCATTCTCTGGAGCACTACATATTGATAAAAAAGAATCCATACCACTATTCATTGCACTTAAAATAGGAAAATGCAAAGAAAAGAAAATTTCTACTGAGGGCCACTTGTTCTACCAACTTTACTTCTGTAATGGTTATATTCCTTGTCACTTTCAGATGAATTATTTCTCCATTTTGATCCATATTTAGGGAATTATTTACATTTTTCTTGAGAGGCAATGTGAGATAGTGAATAGAGAGCCAACTTTAGGCATGTAGTACTTTTGATATGTATCATGACTTCCCCTCCTCATCCAGTGTGACTTTTACTCATATCATTACATAAACATTTTACTCATCCTAAACCTTAGGAATTTTCCTTTGACTTCTAAAATGTGTTATGACCAAAGAGTACCATTAAGCTTTCTTTATCTATTACCCTCAATTCAAAATGCACAACTATCCACCTCCTTTTCCAACTGTAGCCTATCCATAAATTTTTCTATTGCTATTTGATAAATTAAATTCTACTTCTGAGGTGATAAGATTGCATAATTCAAAACCAGAGAAATTCTCAAAATGTAATCTGAGAACCATGAAAGTGGGGGATGCTTCCTGAAACCCTCTTGATAATAATACTGAATCATTATTTTCCTATTAAAATATTTCTCTATTTTCAAACCACATATCTATGTAAGATTAGATTTTCTTCATACATTTAACCAAAACCACATATCATAACAGATTTAATATGAAAGGAGATATGAGAATTTAGTTATTTTCTATTAAACCTCACATTAAAGAGATTTGTAAAAATATGTATAATATCCCTGCTCTTCTCATTATTTTTTTTTCATTTTGGAAACTATAGTTATTTTTCCTTTAAAATATTCTGTTTGTGTTAACATATAATAAGATTATTATTATTTTAAATGAATTAATATATATCTAGGTAGATCGATAGATTTAAAGTATATCAGTTTAAATTCCAAATATGGAAAATAGTGGTAGATATAACCCACATAAACAAAAACTCTTTGGGGATTTTGATAGTTTTTTAGGTAAACAAAATGCTCCTAATATCAAGAAAATTTGAGAATTGTTGCCATATAGCATCAGTAAAAGAATATAGCAATATATACTCAGGCAGCTAGGTGGCCCACTAGATAGCATGCTAGTCCTGGAATTAAAAAATCTGAGTTTAAATCCAACCTCAGATACCACTATATGTCCCTGAAAAGGTCACCTAAATTTTTCCTACCTTAGTTATTTCTGTAAATTGGATTAATAGCACCTCTTGCTTTGTAATCGTAAGCATTACATACATAATAGTTTTTATTGTTATTATTATTATATATCAAGGACTTCTAATTTCATCAGTGTGAGAAATACAAGTTTGAGCCCATGTACAATGCAGATTGCAAGCCATTCAAGTCCTTAGAAATTTTCTGAGGGTCTGAGAGAATTAGTGTCTTGCCAATGATCACATAGCTAGGTATTAGAGACAGAATATGACTCAGGGCAGTTAATCATATAAGCTTTACATTCCCTTATATAAAATTAATTATTTCCTGAAGATAATGGGTAAATCATCCATTATAACCAACTTATTTTCAAGCAATGGCTTGAAAAGCACTTTCATTCTTTCATTTCTTCATTTAACCAACGTTTATTAATCCTGAATTAATCCAAATCCATCCTGTCTTCTACTTATTATATTCTGTGTTCTTCTCATTGTTTGTTTTCAGTGCTTGTTCAACACATATATATCTTTCTATATTGATTTAATGAACTTTTGCATCTGGTGAAAAATCACAGCACCTATCATTTATGCTTCTCAATTACTAAAGTAAAGGGGAATTGTTGCTGATTCCATATCCTTAAGAGTACTGATTAAGAAAAGTAGATTCAGAGATAGGAGATGCAGTAATGAAGTTTAGGGCAAAAGGCACAAAATGAGAAAGGAAGACAAAGTTAAAAACATACGTTTACATCCATCACTTCTTCCTGATATTTCTGTTTTGGAGGTGGATACAAATAGACCGAGAAAGCCCACTGGAATCCTATCTATCTTTCCAGCCTCACTTCTAAAGTTACCACCTTCATAAGATATTTCCTAGTCTTTTTTCTTTGACTCCTCATAGCATCTTTTATTTCTTTTTGATCCCTAATTGATCTAGTTTTATTCTAATTATGTTATACAATAACTGATTAATATTTATTTTTCATTTACTTTGACTTCAGTGTGGATTTAAAGATCAATTTCTTTCAAGTGACTATGTAATTTTCTGGAACTTGAAATAATTTAGAATTTATTAAGTACCTATTATATAAACACTGTGCCAGACACTGAGAATGTGAAGAGAGAAATGAAATACCTTACATTGTTCTTGGTGAAACAATATGAACAAAGAGTGATAAATTTAAGTTATTTACAAAGTAAAAACAAAATAACTTTCTCAGTGGAAGCATTCTGGGACATCCTCATACAAGAGATTGCCTGAGAACTGAACTTTTAAAGGAACATGGGAGAAATGGAATTACAAGCATGAGGGCCTGTGCAAAGGCATGAGGGCAAAAATAGAAGTTTATATATGCTATTTTTGCTAGAATGTGTGTTACATTGTCAGTGCAGAGAAAGTGCAGTGCAGTGCAGTGCAGGGAAGAACATCTTTAGAACCTAGTTATTAATATACATATCATCTACATATATCAACATGATCCATCATGTATTTGAGCTTTATTTATGACATCCTCCAGGATACCATAGTACAATTTTGGCAAGCATTACAGAAAAATTTCCATTAAAATTGTTAAAAAATAAAAAGTTTGGGCAGTTAATCATATAAGCTTTACATTCCCTTATATAAAGTTAATTATTTCCTGAAGATAATGAGCAAATCATCCATTATAACCAACTTATTTTCAAGTAATGGCTTGAAAAGCACTTTCATTCTTTCATTTATTCATTTAACCAACATTTATTAAGTTTCTGCTATGTGATCAAAAATTGAATTAATAAAAAAATTAGTTTTTTAAAAGGAAAAACCATATGAACCATTAGTTAATTTGATTTTTTAAAAAAAGGAAAGTTAAATTGCCAGTATTAAAAATGAAACGGTGAATTAACAAGTGAAGAAGAAATAAAGGAAATTATTAGGAATTATTTTGTACAATTATATATCAATAAAACTTATGAAATCTAAATAAAATAGGTAAATATTTACAAAGGTATAAAATGTCCAGATTAACAAACAAAATTAAAGGAATAATCTAATCTTTACCAAAGAAATCTGAATAAATCATAAATGAAATCTCTAAGAAAGAATTGTATCAGATTTATAGCTATCAAAAATTTAAAGAAATATTAATTCAAATATGATATAAAGATTTTTAAAATAGTAAAAGATTAAATTATTTTATTCATTCAGCACATTAGCAATCACATTATCAAAAATTATTTTATAGACTAGAAAAAATAATAAAATTCATTTGGAGAAAGGAAAAGTCAAGAATATTAAGGGAAGAGGGGAGGATTCTGAGAGGAAGGTGGAGTAGGTAGGTAAATTTTAAGCTTTCTCGATTTACCCTACAAATAGAACAAATTTGCTCCTCAGGGTAAATGTAGACCAATGAAAAATCAAGAAGATTTGGGGCAGAGTAGGAGTCCTCTAGATACAACTTGAGGAGATCTGAAGAAAGATCCTGACCTGGGTCAGGATTAACCTGAATGAAGTACAAATACCTCCAGTCTATCTGTGCAGAAACTTCAAGTGGGGATCCCTCCGGGTAGCAAGGCGTGTCTGTAACCTAAGCAGGAACCACAGAAACTTTCACTTTCTTAGCCAGTGGAGGTTTGAACCTGGGACATCCGATTGAACCACAGCTAATTGGGAACTCCAGGCCCAGCTGTGCTACTAAGACAGGGCACTGAGTGAGAAGGAACCAACCCCCAGGTGAGTACAGAGGCAGTGGAGAAGGGATGCCTGCTGGCTATGGGCACTTGAAGGAGGGTGAAGCTATTAGTTTGGGGGTCCTGGTCAGAGTAGAGAGTTGAAGGGAAGTTTGAGGCACCATTGCCCCACTCCAGGGAAGATGAGAATTCATCTTCAGAGAAGGACACTTAAGTGAAAAAAAATTTTTTTTTCCTTATGAGATGTTTTACATTCGGTTCTATTTTCTCATTCTTTATAATGTGTTTTGTTATTTGTTGGTCTTTCATATCTTCACTGCCTTCCCCTTGTCCATTTCTAATTTTCAAAGAGTTATTTTCATCTTTGAGACTTTATACTTTCTTTTCTAATTAATTAACTTTTTTTTTTCATAATCTTCTTGTTTTTCTTGGATGATTTTAATTTTTTTTTTTTTTTTTTTTTTTTTTTTTTTTTTTTTTTTTTTTTTTTTTTTTTTTTTTTTTTTCTTTTTTTTTTTTTTTTTTTTTTTTTTTTTTTTTTTTTTTTTAGTTTTTCCTCAATGTCTCTCATTTGATTTTTGAATTCCTTTTTTTGAGTTCTTCTATAAATTCTCTGTAGGCAGGGAGCCAATTCACCTTACTTTTTGGGCTAGAAGCTTTTTTTCACTAAAGTGTCATCCTCTCAAGATGAACTCCTGCCTTCTCTGTTCCCATAATATGTTTCCATGATGGTGTTCTTTCTTCTTGGCTGATTCATTTTTTTTAAAAAATAAGAGGTATTATTAGTGTAAACACCTCTAATCATGGGGTAGGGGAATGGGGTTATCTCTATTTCTGCCTCTTAGAATCCATAGTTGCTTTTAAAAGTCAAAGCAAGATTCATTGTCTACCAGAAGTTTTTCCTGACTTTATTCAGTCTCCCCCCACCACAAAGATCTTATATTTATGTATTTATTTTGCATTTTTATTGTACATACCTACAGATCTGCATGTTATCTTTGTTGATAGAATGTAAGCTCCTTGAAGGCAGTGATTATTCCTTTCTTGTCTTCATCTTCCCAATGCCTCATATTAATGCCTAGAACAAAAAAAGGCAATTGAGAAATACCTGTTGATTTGCTGAATAATAAATAGAACCACTCTCAAATAAGGCTGATCTTCCTTGAAGCCTGCCCAAAGTAATTTAACAAAAAGATGTCATTCATTGTTTTTAAAGTGACTCAATTAGATTGAGGAAAAATTTAATGATATCAAGCATGACAAAATAAGCATAAACTCTATCCATCATCTTATTGAAAACTTATCTCATAAACAACCTCCTTCCACACCCATTGGAGTCCCAATAAAATTCTTTGATAAAGAAAAATGATATTCACACACTTTTTTATCTGTGAAGATGATCTAAGGCCTATATTCTGGACATCATTTTCTCTTAGACAGCTAAATGATCCAAAAAAGAGAGTATTGGAATTGGAGTTAGGAAGACCTGCATTCACATCCAGCTGCAGACACTTACTAGCAATAGGACCTAAAGTAAATAATTTAAGTTTGCCCCAGTTTCTTTTATTATAAAATAAGGATAATGGCTCCATCTATCCCTCAGAATTTTTGTGAAGATCAAGTGACATATCTATAAAGGTTTTAGCATAGAATTTTAGCATAGAAATACTTATTCCCTCCTTCTTCCTCCTAGTTATTTACTGTTTGAACATCACCAATTTAAAGAGTAGGAAGGAAGGGGGAGCTCACTGAATCTTAAGCAAGTTTTTAAAAATCCATTAATCTCCCTTTATACACTTTCCTTCAACTTGAATGCATTTGCATCTATTTCTGACAGATTTCTCTTAAGATTTCTTATCACATAAATTCTAAAGATGGTGTACTTGCCAAAGAGACAAACTTGTATTGCAACTGGATTATAAACTTCTTACAAATAGGGATTATTTCATTCTTTATACTTGTATCCCCAGTCCCTATTACAATGCCTGGCACATAGTGAGTGGTTCATAAATATTTCTTGACTGATTGATTGAAGACCCAAAGAGTTCTCTGTAGATTTCCAGTAAGGAGTATCCAAATAATCATTTACCACATCCTGAAACTTTGGTGATCTCAAGAATCCCAGCGCCTGAAGTCAGAGAGTTGGAGAACCTCATAGTGAAAAAGAACCTAAGACATTATCTGGCCTACATCAGATATGAACTACAAACATAATCAAATGTTCATCCAGCTCCTTCCTGAAGAATCTCGTAGTAGAGGCAGCTGATTTCCCTTCTGGATTGCTCTAAACTAGAGGGAGTTTTTTCTTACACCTTAATTTATCTTTTTGTACATTTTTCCTAAGCTTTCTAAGACAAAACAGAAAAAGTCTTATCCCTCTCTCAAATGACAGTCTTTTATATAGTTGAAGATAGAGATTTGTCTTGTTATTGTTCCCAGGTTAAATATACTCTTTTCCTCCAACTAGTTCTCTTATGGAATTAACTCCAGGTCCCTTCATCATTCCAATTGTTCTCCTCTAGATTCTTTCCAGATTATCAATGACTTTCCTAAAAAGTGGTACCAGAAATGAGCACAGTTCTCCAGAAATATCCTGATATGGGGCATAGCAGAGAAACTATTATTTCCCTAGGCCTGGACACTAGGCCTTTCTTAGCAAATCCTAAAATCATATTAACTTTTTTCCATCTTAGACTACAGGCATGCTTCTGTCCTTTAGTGAACCTTTTAAATTTTTTTTAAAACTTCATTAGATCTCCTTTAGTTCTCCAAGACTACTTTTAACAGAAGCTTGGTCTTGATACTTCTAAAATGTTTGAAATAATCTTTTTGTACCATTTTTCCTTTTCCTGCTCTTTTAGCTACTTTTTTCCAAGCTTCCATTAATATTTTAAGATGGCTACAATGTCTTTTAGTTGTTTCAGCTCTTTTTAGTCTCCTAGAATTTACATATAGTTTTAGCTAATTGGCCAATTATACAGTATTTTTCTGTTGTCTTTAACTTTGTAATCTTGCTCATAGAGGTTTATAAATAGCAAAAGAGTTCAAAAGAGCATTGAATTTGGAGTCAGGAAGACCTGTGTTCAAATTCTATCTCAAACACTTGCTAGCTATGTGTCTTGAGCAAATCACTTAACCCTATCAGTCTGAATTTCCTTGTCTATAAAATAGAGATAATCTTAGGACCTACTTACATAGTTTTTGTGAGGATCATATGTAAAATGCTTGGCAAACCTTAAAGCGCTAGATTGGTATTGATGGTGATGATGATGTTAGTTTTAATTTTGTTTTAGTTTTTTTTTTTAGCATTTTTTTGTATTTTAGTTGATCCTTGAGTAAATAAGGAAAACATGTTTTACTTTACCCCATCCAGCTCATTAATGCTATAAATGAATTGACAAGGTCTATTTATCATTTGGGAAGAATATCCTATTCCTATTTGGTTAATTTGGAAAGGAATGATGCCTTTGGACAAACAGTAAATGGCTTCATCTCTAAGTGATAGCTAGTAAGATGTACTTTGAAAGTTGCAGAAAGTTTTTAGATAGGAATAACTATCTAACTAACAGGAAATAATCATTGAATGAGTGGGTAATTAGAGAGTCAGTTCAAGAGAATATTAGGCAGTTAAAGAAACCATTTTCCAGATAATCATGGATACAGTGAGGTATCAAGCACAGAAACAGTTTCAAGGGGCATGAACCCACCCAGTAAAAGAAGTAAGCAGATATGGGCTCAAAAGAGCTAGCCCTAGTAATTGAGTTAGGCTGCAAAAAAAAGGTTAAAAAGGATTGTAAATTCCTGCAGAAACAGAATAATGAGTAGTTTGGGCAACACATTTTATTTATATGTGTTCATCATTACTATTGTACTCTAAATTTGCTTCTTCTCTTCCTCTAGATGAAGTATGTATTACTGAAAGGAGAACTCCTCAGGTTTTTATGGGAGGGTAAGAGGAATGGTTTATATTTTATTTTTTCTATGCTATATTAGTAAATATCTTTGTTAAGAGCTAAAATGTGTCTGTTAGCTTACTGTTAAAGAGAAGCATACAGGTGGGGACTTATGAACTATAGTTTTAGGAGAAGCTACTGATAGAGTACCCTAGAATCTACTAATAATTATCTCTGGATTACCCAACTTGTAAGTGAGAGAACAAATTGAAGAAATATTTCTGAAGGGATAAAATCATACATGATTTCATTAGGGTTGGAATTCCCTTTTCATATCTTAATTATTTCTCACTTCCTCATCCCTCAATTCCTTTTATACCTATATGCAGGATTTATTCAACTTAATGGAAGACTCATTAAAAAAAAATTTCAATTCAACTCATCTACTCTAGAATATTGTGCTAAGTGCTGATAGTTAACAAATATTTTATGTAGATGAATTTTATGTAAATGTTAATAAACTATGCATATTATAAATCATCCATGCCTTCTCATACATCATTCTTGTCTATAATTTCATTTAATCATAAATTCACAGATTTAGAACTAGGAGTTATCTTAGATATCATCAAGTCTAATCTCATCATTTTACTGATTAAGAAACTGAGGTTGGGACAATTGATTTGCTCAGGGACCCATAGCTAGAAATTGTCTGAAGCAGAATTTAATCTCAACTTAATCTCTTTTCAACTCCAAGTCCAACAGTCCACTCATCATATTGTTTAGGCTGCAACATTCTGAATATTCTATTGACTATTTCTGTATTTCAGAAATACTAGTACAATATTCAGGATACACATCTGCTACCTTCACTCTCATTACAAGACTATTCCATCTCCTTTCATGCTACTTATACTTAAGCCTACTCATTCAAGTGTTTGAATCACATGTACATTTTATTCCTCAGGGAATATAGTATGACCTCTAGCTATGTACCATTACTAGAGAATAGAGAAGGATCTGTGATTTCTTCAGTGTGAGGAACTCCCCTCATCAAAGCAGATTGTAACCCTTTACCATTTTTAGTAGAAAAATCCCAGAAAGTTGTCTGAGAATAATAGGGCATAAATAACTTGCCTATTGTTACAAAAGTAGTGTCAGGAGAGAAATAAACCTGTATCTTCCTGGCTGCAAAATCAGCACTCGGTCTAAAGACAGCCACACAGTATACTTCTAGAAAATGTTAATGTTTAACACCTAATAGGATTAGGTGGCACAGCAGATAGAGCATTAACTCTGGAGTTTGGGAAGATCTGAGTTCCAAAGTAGCCTCAGGCACTTGCTAATTGGATTAATTCTGTTTTCTTTACTTTTCTCATCCGTAAAAAGTGAACTATAATAGCACCCAAAACTGTATGGATCAAGTAAGATTGCAAAATTTTTGTCACAGTTCTTGGCACATCTTAAGCACTATATATTAGTTATTATTGTTTATATTATATTATTTATTAGTGGAAGTTAGCAGATTGTGATAATTGAAAGTGCTTTGTGATTTCCCAAATGTAATTCAGGTTCAATCTCCTCTTCTTATACAGTTTTGGGCTCTGATCATATTTCCCTGCAGTAACTGTCCATAATATATGTATCAGCAGGCTAATTCAATGGGCCACCCATTCAACTGCATGCTATAATCTGGCCAGTATGCATTCTACATTTGCTTGATTTTTCCTGTGTGGATTACTAGGCCATTTCCTTTAAGTAGTGGAATTCAATGAGGAGGTCTTGAATCATTCTAGATTTGATTCAATAAGCACATTATTATCCTAAGCAGGAACAGCTGAAGAACCTCAATAAATATTATAAATCCCTCTTCCATTCAAACTCTTATATGACTAGGCTGAATAAATTTGACTCATGGATGACTCTTGGATATCTCATATGACTAGAATGAATAAATTTAGCAAGCAGATGTAAGGCTGTTTTGTGCTTGACTTGATATTGGTAATCCAAGAATCACTGAACAAAATCATCTTTGTGGTTTTATCTACATATGCATGAGAGCCACCTAGTAACAAACAAACAAACAAACCCAAAATAAAACAAAACAAAAATTGGGGGGGAGGGGAACTAATCTACTCTAATGCTGTTTTGCTTTGCAAAGTCCAATAACTCTTCTTTTTGTTAATCATAAAAATAATAAAGAAAGTATGTTCTTGTGTTCTCTAGGCTTCCTCATCAGTTGTATGACTATGAAGATATATTTTGTGGTAGAAATCATCTGCAGAAGTCTGTCTGTTGCCTTACATTTTCATGAAGCATTCTCTTAGCAGAGTCAGACAGTAGATGCTTACTTACAATCTGGCCGCTCAGCCTACTACTCTTCTAAAATTACATCTTCAAATTACCAATAATTTTTTTAACCTCTTGTTTTACTGAATTTTTCTCAGTCCTGTTTGTGTTTACATGTGTCATATGGCCTTATGAAAATGTTTTCCATAATTTCACATGTATGATTGCTATTGTATTCGTTTCCTTCTCAGTGTGTAGGGGAGGGGTAGAAGAAAGAAGAGAATCTGGAAACTCAACATTTAAAAAGAAAATAATATTAAAAATAAATAATAAAAATTTTAAAAAGACTAAAATGGAGATGAGTTATTGATTTACAATGGTAAGAAAGAAATTTCTTACTGGTGATTCCAAATAACAATGAAATCACAGTTTCAGAGTAAAATAAATTTTTTTTCCTGTGTATTTACTCACTTTCCCTCAGAACAGAGGGATACCTTATCATCCATCTCTGACTACTTAAGCATGGTTGTCACTCAGGGCTTTAATATAAGCAATATTTTCTTTTCTCTCTACACTCCTTTCATGATTTTATAAAACTAGTCAGTTAACATTATTTAATTATCAAATCTTAATAAAGGATTCCTAATATCTAAAAATAATCTCTTCCTAAACTTCCAGTTCCAAATTGCTAATTGACCCCTGTACATCTTGAGATCAACTTGTTTACAAGTGAAATCATTATTCCCCTTGAATTTCCAATTCCCCATAATACTGTCTCTTTTTAGGATAATATGCTCTTCAAAATCTTCCATCTTTGTAACTCTGGAGTTCTTGATCTTCCCTTTCCTTTGCCTTCCGTTATCAATCAGTCATCAATTTTATCTTTATAACAACTCTTAAATCTATCCCTCTCTCTCTCCACTTTAGAGGTACCACACTAGTTGAAGCAGTCATTAGTACTCACATGGGTTACTATATATAATAGCCTCTTCATTAGTATCTATGCATCCTGTCTCTTCCTTCTGATTCATCCTCCACATAGCAACCAATATACACTTCCTCAGGCACATATCTAACCACATCATTCCCCTATTCATAAATCTACAGTAACTTGCTACTGCTTTTGTGATAAAAAACAAATCCCCCAATCTGGCTTTTAAAACTACCTTATTTTTCCAATCCTATTTCATTTTTTTCCTTTCATTTACTCTGAGTTCTGTACAGACTGGACTACCAGTTATTCCCCAAAGTTGGCATTACATCCTTATTTGTGTTTCTTCCAGCAGGCTATCCTCCATGTCTGAAAAAATATTTTCCCACACTTCTTCACTTTTCAAATTCCTTGTCCTTCAAGACTTTAGCTTACCCGTCACCACCATTCTCTGGATAGCATCCATGAAACCTTCTCTAGACCCCCCAAGAGGTTAGTTCTGTCTCCTTCCTCAGATTAGCTCATATTAACTTATTTGTGTACAAACTGTATCTATTCAGTTGAATTTAAATATTTTTTGTCCTAGTATATTCGATGTCTAGTTTTACACATAGTAGATGCTTAGTACATATTTATTAAAATAACTTGTTTTCATTACATTTTTATAGGTACAAGAAAAGAATACGAATCAGATGTTACTGATTTCAATCATCTTTTTAAAAAATGCCATCTGTGCTCATTTCTACTGTTCTGAAATATTCTTTCTTTAAAAATGTAACATTAAGTATTACAGTGGAGCACAAAGAGTCAGTTCTTTCCTCCCTTTCTCTTCCCAACCAGAAAGAAGCAGGCTCAAAATCTTCACTAACCATACTTGCTCTTCTCCAATTATGTTGAAACCTCCCTCCCTTTGGGAAAAGAGGTGAAGTTTTGTCTTCAGGCTCGGTATTCAGGAGCATTATGAGTTCAAAACTATATATATATATATATATATATATATATACATACATATATATATATATATATATATATTTAAATGATTCTGATCAAATCATTAATCTCTTGATGGCACTAGATAACACTCAAAGACATAAAATTGCAGAACAGGTATGAACCTGCATCAATTTAGTGAGTTTACTCATCAAGGCCTCTTTAGTTATACCTCTAAAACCAAGGAAACCAACAAAAAGATAAGAAAAAATTGAAAAAGCAGAAATAGAGAACAGATTAAGAGATATATACTTAGGTATATATCTATTGGAAGAAAGGAAATAAATATTTGTTAAGTACGACCTATGTGCCAGGCACTGTGCTATGTGCTTTACAAATTTTATCTTATTTCATTCTCACACCAACCTGGGGGATGTAAACACTATTACCATTATTTTACACATAAAAGAAATGAGGAAGACAGAGAAGTCACACAGCCAATAAGAATCTGGAATCAGGAAGATCGGACTTCAAGCTCAATGCTCTATCCACTGTTCCACCCAGCTGCTCCTATTAGGGCTGGATGATTGAAATGGATATAGAAGAGGAGAGAAAGGGAAGAGTTAAAAATAACCTGAAACCACCATACCTTGGAAACTGAGTGAATGGTATTGAAATTATGACTTCAGAAGAAAGAATAGTTTTGAGAAGAAAGGTCAATTACAAATAAAAGCTAGAACTATATTGTAGATAGCTGGAAATAGGAATCTGTGAATTAGAAGACAACTCAGCACTGAAAATAGAGAACTGGGAATTATTTATATAGATTTAGTAATTTGAAGAGATTGGGGCAAATTAGGTTGCTTAAATGCAAGAATGTAAATGTAGGAAAAAATGAGAATCAAGGATAGACTCTTGATTTTTATTTTTTTCTGCATTTACATTCATGCATTTAGGATTAAGGATAGACTCTTGAGGGACACATACCTTAAAGAGTCAGAAAGAGGACATGAAAGGAACAGAGAAGCAATATGGCATAGTGGAGAGTGTGCTGCACTTAATTTAGGTTTGAACTGTGTTTCAATCACTTACTATTTGGAATACCCTGGGAAAAACACCATCTCTCTGGTCATACAGGTTAAGGATCATAGATCTAGTGCTTGAAATTTACCTAGAAATCACCAAATCCAAATCTCTCATTAGCTTCCCCTCTCCATTCTTTGTTCCCCAAGAAAATTACCTTTTTTTCTAAGAAATGAAGGATAGACAAATGATTTAAGGATTTCTTTCTTACTCACTTTCTTCATTTGACACATACAGTTGAACTTGATCTCCCTCAAAACCTATGCTCCTATGATCCAATTAGGCAGAAAAACTAATGCTTATTGAAGTGCTCAAGAAGGCTTTTGAGAGTCCCTTGGACATCAAGGAGATCAAATTAGTCAATATTTAAAGAAATTAATTCAGGCTATTTGATGGAAGCACAAATACTAAAGCTGAAGCTTTCTACATAATGAAAAGATGAAATTCACTGGAAAAGAATGATGATGGAAAATTTGAAGGCAAAAGGAAAAAGGGGTAATAGAGGATGGGGCATATGGATAGTGTCATGGAAACAACAAATATATACTTGGACTGACTGAAAGATAGTAAATCGTAGCCTTGGTGTATTATAGGGGGAGGAGGAGTTGGATATGACTGAAAGAATGAACAAAAATAGCATGGGCAGTATAACCAGGAAAGTATAGCATTTCCATATTTAAGAAAAGAGAGAATGAAGAGTAAAAGGTATTAATTTATAAATCACACCAAAATCTGAAAAGAAATTAAGCAGCATAACTAAAAACAAAAGGAAGTGGGATTTAATTTCTTGGAGGTCAGTGGCATTTTGGGTAGGATTGAAAAACCTTGAGCAATAGTAAGAATTCAATGGGAAGAGACAGATTGAAGTTTGTTTTTTTTTTTTGAAAGATTTATGCAGAAAATTCTTAGAGAAAGTGGGAGGACAGGAATAGAAGATCCAGCTAGAAGGACTAGCTTTAGTAAAAGGGGATACTCTGTTTGCTACCAGAGGCAAGGAGAAGAGAGTTGGAGATGATTCAAATAATTTTTGAGAAATAGTTTTTTAGTATTTCATGAATGTGCATGTAACACACTATCCATCTGTTATCTCTCAATTCAACATTTAGCTTTTAAACATTTTTTCCTTTTTGTTTATCATTTTATGTTTTAATGTTTTTAAGAATTTTATTATAATTTGCTGTGTGCCATTTATATTCCTAATGACTTTAATCACTTAAGACTTTATTATTTTAGTTTTCATCTTAAATTTTTCTTGCCTTTTTTCCCTTTAATATTTTTAGATTATTCTTATAGACAATATATAAGAACTAGAAGGGACTTGAGAGAATAGTCTAGAACCCTCATTTTACAGATTAGGAAACTAAGGTGTAGAGAGGTGAAATGATATTTGCAAGGAAGGGAACCCCATGAATAAGAATAAAATAGAACCCAGTCTTCTTGAGTTTCATTCCAGCAGTATTTCTTCTATGGAATCATTCTTAGGCTTGTAACACAAAGCATCCATGACCCTTTTAACCAACTACTCTAAACTTGTATGTTTTTGAAATCTAATTTTCTAGCAATAATAAATCAAAAATAATAAAAAAACAAGTATTTAAAGGACCCATTAGTATCTTTAATTCAAATACTTCAAATTACTAGATTCTCTATATTTATCAATTTTTCACCCACTCAGGAAAATAAAAAGTTTGCTATGACAATGGTGAATTGATTTGACTGCCTTCAGGTGGAAGATTTAATCCTCAGAGCAGGAAGGTAGGAAATTTAATTAAATTTGACTGACTCCCCCTTATACCCTACAGACAATACTAAGGAACTAAATGCAAGCCTAGATATTGGAAAAGTCTTGGCTAAAGAGTTAAACCTGATGGCAGAGACTAACAACATAGGACACACTAAGTATAGCAATAAATTAGATCTCTTCTCAATCAATAACACTAGCTGAGTGGACTCTATCCAAATAATTCAGAAGCAGGCAATATGACTCACTGAAAGGAGGTAAGTGCCAGTTCAACTTCCCTCTTGTAAAACACCTCCTCCCTTTTAAAGGTTACTGCTGCTCCAAGTTTTAATTCACCGGGGAGAGGCAAACAGGAAGCCCTTAAAAACATAGATATGGTCCAAATCATGACAGGAAGTGAGTCGAGAACCAGGGCAAAGGAAACAAGAAGGTGGCCTCATCTGCTGATGCTCTGAGCCACAAAATTTGCCTGCCCATCCTTCCAATTAAAGGATGCTTTCCTTCCTGGTGTCTAAAAACAAATGTGATATATTTTAGGAAATGATCAAGAATAAATTAAAAGTAGCCATAAACTCAATTCTCCAAATATTTATTGAGGGCCTATCATGTAAATAGAATACAAGAGAAAACTCATGAATGGTCCCTCCTTTATTCAAAATATAAAACCAGTATAGCACACAAGAATTTAGCTTTGTGCTATTCTTGGGAGGCCATGTTGTATAGGAAGCACCATATTTATACGTGACTGTGTCATTTCCTCTAATGGACTCTAAGTTCCATGAAGCTAAGAGGGTGATGACTTAACTAAACTATCATCTCAGAAATACAAAAATAATTTTTTCCTATGAAGTTAGGAGATTGATGTTTGAACTCTGATTCTGTTACTTATTAGGTAAATAACTTCCACTAAATCACTTAACATCTTCTGGACTCAGTTTCCTTATTTCCTGCGTAATCTTAGGTTAATATTAGTTGTATTGCTATCTCATAATGTTATCATTAAAGAAAACAGGTCATAAACTTCAAAGTTCCATATGATTGTGAGATGATTTCAAGACAACCTGGTAGTTTCAGGAAAGCTTAGGATTTAAAGGGAAAGAAACTTTAGTTTCAATAATATAAGAACTCTGATTTCTTTGACCTGAGGTAATTTTTATCGTTATACAAGGACACAACAGTTTCATTGGTGTAAGGAACTTTGAAGAAAAGAGAGTTGTCAATTCAGGATAACTTTGGAGCACCTTACAGTCTTAGAATTGCCAAGAACATTGAGAAGATACAATTAAATTGCATGACTGTGTGAGTTAGAGGCAAGAGTGTAGTCCAGGATGTGGGTAGTTTTCTATCCACTTAGCCATCCCACCTCTCAGTTCCTTGTGATTACCAAGTAAATGACCAGTCAATAACAATATCCATAATAATACACATCTTAGTTTTATATAGCTTTAAACATGTCATATCTATTATTTCATTAAACAATTAGCCTAAGGCCATATATCTATAAAGTGGCAGAATTAGGATATTATTCTAAATTTCTTGACTTCAAGGCTAAGACTCTTTATACTACAGTTATATTTCCCCCCTGAAATGACTCAACAACATGACAAAGTAAGTATCTTATTAAAAACATTTTTAAGTTAAGATATCCATTCTTTTTAGGAGTCATAGTTCTGATTAGCCTAGATTAGGGGAAATCTCTCCTTTGAGAAATCATTTGGATAAGATGCCAAAATCTGTCTTCTTCCAGTGTTCTAATGAGAGAGCATATTAAAAAAAAGCTAAGAGAAGAAAAAAAAAAAAATGTGATTGCGGCTCACTTTCAAGTTGCACGCCTCCTAAATTCTTCTAGTTTACAATTCCAAAAACATTTATTAAGCTCCACAATATGCAAGATACCCTTTTAGGTTCTGAGATACAAAAAAATGGAAAATGACACAAGAAGCTTCCCCTTTTCTGAGAAGCCTGTAGTCAATTAAGAAGGATACAACATATATTGGATTTGTCAGTCCCAGTTCTGCTATTTACCATTTGCATGACATTAGATGAATCATTTTATTTATTCTTTATGCCAGTTTTTCCTTCTTTACCCCTGTTTCATGTGAAGAGTTGGCCATTCCCCTTGCCAAAGCAAATTATTCTGCCTGTACAAATGATTCCATTTCATCCCATTTTCTCCAGCAATTATACCCTCTATACTTCCCAGTTATTTTTACAAATCTTCAAGCTTTCCCTAACAAATGGCTATTCCCTAACTTCCTCCAAATGTATCTGTTTTCCCTCATTCTCATAAAATTCTCACTTAATTCATCCATCCTCAAGTGTTATCATTCTTTATCTCTCTTACCTTTCATAGATAAAATTCTTGAAGGTTATCTACAATAAGTATTTTCCATTTCTTTTCCTCTCATCCCCTTTTAAACTTTCTACACCCTAGCTTCCAGTCTCATGATTCAACTGAAACTTTTGGTCTTTTCTCAATCCTCATCTTTCTTGATCTCTCTGCAGCCCTTGACACTGTCAATCACTTTCTTTTCTTAGAGGGAAGTTAACTCTAGTTTTTTTTTTTTCCTTTAACACAATTCTCTCTTGGGTCTCCTATCTGTATAAGTTTTCCTACTGAATCTCCTTTGTTGGATCTTCAACCATGTCATGTCCATTAACTGTGGATATTTTCCAAAGCTCTATTGTGGTTCTATTCTCTTCTCCAACAATATTATTCTACTTGCTGATCTCATTAATTTCTATGGATTCGATTAGCATTTCTATGCTGAAGATTTTTAGATCTATTTATTTAGCTCTATCCTGTCACCTTACTGGATCTCTTACTGCATCTTGCTATTGGGCTAAGATGATTCCAGAGGAGGAAATGAGGCTGGTGATTTTGCACATCCATGCCTCACTTAAATTAAATTCACTAGCAAGTCATGACATCACCTCTCCAATGTCATGGTCCTCTTTGAAAATGAAGGAGAAGCATCAACAACATGTGAGTAGTAGTACTGGGGATCCAAATGGTCAGTTCCAATTTAGCAAAACAACTTCTTCCTTCATTTATTTTTCCTACTGCATCCCTCCCTCCCTCCCTTCCTTCTCTCCTCTCCCTCCTTCCTTTTTTCTTTCCTTCCTTCCTTCCTTCCTTCCTTCTCTCCCTCCTTTCCTCCCTCCTTCCCTCCTTCTCTCCCTCCTTCCCTCACTTGCTCCCTCCCTTCCTCCCTCCCTCTTCCTTTTTCCCTCTCCCTCCCTCCCTCCCTCCCTCCCTCCCTTCCTTCCTTCCTTCCTTCCTTCCTTCCTTCCTTCCTTCCTTCCTTCCTTCCTTCCTTTCTTCCTTCCTGTGGTGTTCTTTTTCTTTAAAATATAATATGATGGTTCTCTCTGGGAGCAGATTTCTTGGGGAGGTAGCCCCATATGTATTGGGGCTAATATCAGTTCAGATCAATAATCACCCCAAATGCAGCCAGGGATTAAAGTACAGTCTTTTATTGTCTCTTCCAAAATCTTATCTCCTTCACTTGGGGCTCAGCTAGTTTTCTGGAGGCCTTCTTCCTCCTTGGTTCCAAGAGTTCTTGCCGTTAGTCCTTTGCCTCTGCTCCCTTCAGCCTCCAGCCAGCACAAAGGTGAAAGATGGAATGAATGTGCCTCTGCTTTCTTCAGCCTCCAGCCAGCACCAAGGTGAAAGTTAGAATGAATCTGACTCCACCTCAGAGAGTGGGCTTGTGGGCTTCCTCCCAGAGTGCTCCTGGCTCTCAATCTCCCAGAGTGCCCTCTGGCCCTAAGAGCTTCTTGCTTATATGAGCTATCTAAAGGTGTGAACATAAGCATTGTTTCTATCAGTTACACTTAGTACCTTGTTTCTTCTGGCCCACAACATATAACTGTAAGATTAGATCAATCATATTGAACCATGCTAAATTAGATAATTATTGTCTCTATCAACTCTAATGACTTAACACTTTGTAGGATTCCAACATCTTCCTTCTTTCCTTCCTTCCTTCCTTCCTTTCTTGCTTCCTTCCTCTTTCCCTCCCTCCTTTCTTCCCTCCCCTCAACTCCTCATTCTTTCTCATGTCCAGATCCTATCTATTGCCGAATCCTGTTGATAGTATCTTTCTGATATTTCTCATAACACTCCCTTTTTTCTTCTGACTCAGCCACTCTTCTGGTCTAGACTCTTCATTATTTCATTAATGGACTATTGCAATAGCCCACTGGCTTGTTTCCCTGCCAAAAGTCTCTCCCCACTCTAGTCCATGCTCCACTTAGCTATCAAAATAATCCTAAAGTATAATTATGACCATATTGTCTCTTTCTCTCTCTCACACACATACAAATCCCCTCACACCCTCCCTCACCCAACATTCAATAAATTCTATGATTACTTCCACAATTAAATTATAAACCATTTCTTTGGCATTCAGCGCTCAATATTCACCTTTCTTTTTCTTATCACTTTCTATTCTCTTCCTCCATGTATCCTATAATCCAGTCATGTAGGTATCCTTGTTCCTTGAATAAGATTCTCTAACTCCTAACTCCAGGCATTTTCATTTGCTATCTTCCATGTCTGGAATTATCTCCTTCTTCATCCGTACATTCTGACTTCATGGGCTTCTTTCAAGTCCAAACTAATATTCCATCTTCTACAAAAAAGTGTTTCTTGATCCTCCTTAATGTTACTGTCTTCTATTTTCTACAGTTTATCCTACATTAATCTTGTTACTTATTACTAGGGATTGTCTTTTGCCATTATGTGTGTGTCTGTGCATGTATATAATATAATATAATATAATAACATATGATATGGTATTATATGATATGATAATATATAATATATATGTAATATATATATATATATATATATATATATATATAATATATAATCTCTTCCTCCCCTCTTTGCTGTGGGAGTTCTATCAATTTCTTTTCATCTTTCTATTTTTAGCTTCAAAAATGGGATGTTTGAGGAGGAAAAGAGGAAAGAAAATAAGAAAGAGGTTTCTAATCTCACTGATAAGTGATTTTTCAAGTGATATAAAAGCACCCAGCTTATACTTGCCTATTTTTTGTAAGTTTTGTTATATCCTATTGGTATTTTGCCATATCATTTTCACCAAGTTTTGGTTCTTGAAGTTTTCTTAACATTATGATGACAACAATAGATCACATTGTCTATTGGTTACCCCTCCCCAGAAGGCTGACTCATCTTCTTAATTTATGAAATAAAAATTATTTTCATAAAATAGTAGAATAAAAAAGATAATTGCACATGAAACTGCAAATCTATTATGTATAATTAGTTTTTTCTTTTAAAAGTATAATAAAGTTATCTTGTAAATTTATTTTTTTCTCCTTGTATCTCCCCTGCCTTAGAGATGATTACCATTAGACACAAATATATATATATACATATATATATGTACATAGTATGTGTATATATACACATGCATAGTATATATGTATATATAATTTTATGCATACGTCTACTTATCAGTTCTTTCTCTTGTTGCAAGCATCTTCCTTCATATATTCTTTGTAATTAATTTAACTATTTATAATAGTCAAATAATAGTCAAAATGACTTAATCATTTAAAAGTTGTTCTTAAAACAACATTGCTATTATCGTATACAATGTTCTCGTGGTTTTACTCATTTCATTCTTCCTCATTTCATTTAATCCCTGATTTTCTAAAACCAATAAACTTGTCTTTTCTTACAGCACAGTAGTATTCTATCATGATCATATGCCACAACTTTTTCAGTTATTCCCCAACTGACTGGCAAAAAATTTATAGACAGTTTCTCAGATAAAGATTCCATATCTAAAATATATAAAGAACTTTTAAAATCTATTGGAGAATAATTTTTCAAAATTATATGGAAGAACATAAGATAAAGAAGATCTTGGGAAATATTGGGGTGAGATAAAGGTCAGAGAAGTAGTAATGAGGGAAGTTTGGCAGGACCAGATCTTAAATGATATTATAAAATAGTATTTCTTTTCGGGGTAAAAAGGAAAGGAGCTGTTTGTTAAGAGCAATAATACCAAACAGGGAATACAGTCATAGAAGGGAAAAAAGATGCCAATGGGGAATAATCTAGGTGAGTAGTACTTTCTCTCCCACTCTTACTTCATCTTGGGTGTACAACAGGATGAACACTCTGGTCCAAGATTCCAAAGTTACTCAGGGAGTAGTTGTAGAAAGTTTTATCCAAAAAACTTATGGAGAGTTTTTAGCCAAAAAAGTAATTTAAAAATTAGTAGGAAACTATTCTATCACACATGAAGAAGCTAGATGATATAATAGAACACTGGGCCTGGAATCAGGATTACCTGAATTCAAATCTGACCTTAGAGATTTACTAGTAGTGATCACAAGTAGTGTGATCCTTGGCAAATCACTTAACATCCGTCTGATCCATTTTCCTCTGTAAAACAGGAATAATAATCCCGTTTACTACCCATAGTTGTTGTAAAGTTAAAATTAGATTGTTTTAAAAGCACTTAGCCATAGTGCCTGGCAAAAAGTAATTACTTTGCAATTAATTGCATATAATTAATAATTGTAAGTAATTAATAAATGTTTATTTCCTCCTGTTTCTCATGAGATAAAGTAATGAAATAGTCTAGACCACTAAAACTTAGATATTCTTTTTGAATTGCTTAATAAAAATGAAGTAACAAAAGGCAGAGAGCCAGGAAACTTAATTCTGAATGTACCCCAACAAGCAAATCAAATGACATGTATCCAGGTCAGTTAAATTTTAGATTCCTACAATTTAGTATCCTTAAGACTGAGGCCATATCAGTCAAACAGGTTTTCACTGGCTTACATTCTCAAAACTGGTAGCAAAGGGAAGGAATTTTTGGCAATAATTATAAATATCTAGGCTTAGGGTATTGATAGAGTCAAATTTGCTGCTCATCAATCACAAGAACAATGTGAAGTAGGTAAAATCAATTCCATGATTTTAATTAGAATATTAGTGTCATGGAAATTTCCCAAATCCTGTTTCACAGGTATTTTGGAAGGCATTGCAAAGAAGCATCACTACTTTTGCATTGGAAGTATTCTAAATTGACTTTAATTAATCAATCTGTGATCATTTAAAAAGTTCATTTATTCATTATTTAACAAATATTTACTGAGGAATTCAAGGTTTGTGGAGTTAAAGGAATTGTGATAAACAAATGTTTATCACAAAAGTTAGACTTTAAAATATGCATGACATGGCCCTGTCCTAAGAAGATGGCACTAATAAGTTTTATTAGTCTTCTAAATATATATAGTCAGTAACTGGAAGTCAGGAATGCCATATATAATTGATTTTCATTTTATTTATGAAACACAAATCTTCTTCTGAAAATGCATGCAAGCAGTATTAATATAATGTTTCTAATTAGATGATGGAAATTTCTCAAGAATTCAATACATATGTCAAATTCCCTGATTACAATACTCTTTTTCCAGTTGTGATTAAAGAATTATAATATTGTAACTCTGGATGCTAAATTTAAAAAAAAACAGCTTCTTAAGAACATTCTTAGATTTTGAAACCTCATGTTATAGCTTGGCTAATTTGAAATTAACTTATTCCTTAAACCACAGAGACTGAAAAATTGAGAGAGAAGATGCCAGAGACAGAGAGAGAGAGACAGAGAGAGAGAGAGGGAGGAAGGGAGAGAGGGAGGGAGGGAGGAAGAGCAAGAATCACTGAAACTCAGGCACCAGAAAAAGTATATTTTCATTCATGCTACAGTGTGGATGATGTGGATGTCAAAAGCTTTCAGCAAGGACAAAAATGGCAAAAAAGCTCAGCTACTACACTGATGGTATTTAATTTCAAAAGGCTACAAGGCAAAGTTTAGGGAGAGTTTGATGCTTGACTTTTTGTTCATCGATAGATGACTGTGCACTCATTGTAGCCTCTGAGACTAAGATGCAACAGAGTATCGATCAACTCTCTGACACTTATGCTAACTTTGGTCTGACAATTAACACTAAGAAAACAGGTTCTCTACCAGCCAGAACTATAAAATCTGTATGTGAAACCATCAGGGATACAGAAAAGGGATACAAAGATGATATTACCAGAGCTAGTTTAGTGCTGGGGAGATTCTGAAAGTGTGGGAGAGAAAGTCTATAGAGCTGCTGTGCTGATCTCATTGTGAAACCTGGACAATATGTTAGTGCCATTCCAGGAAATTGAATCATTTCCATTTGAATTGTCTTAGAAAGATCTTGAAGATCACCTGGCAAGATAAAGTACTAGAATGCCAAATATTCAAGCTATATTGCAGAGAGTGTAACTCCAATGGTCTGACCATGTAGCTTGAATGCTAAATATATCTTTACCTACAAGAGAATTTTATGGAAAATTAGCACAGGCATGTGCTCACACAAAAGTCAGAAGAACTGGTACAAGGTCACTCTCAAAGTCTCTCTGAAGAACTTTAGTATCAATTGTGAGACATGGGAGACATTGGCATGGGATTGTCCAGCATAACATGTCCACATCAAAAGAGGCACTGTGTTCTAGGAACAAAGCAGAATTATAGTAGTACAAAGGAAGAATGAGATGTGCAAAACTAGAGATATGTCCATCCCAAATGTTCATATGGACTATTTGTGCCCAAACTGTGGTAGAAGCTTTTGAACTTACCTTGAACTAATTAGCCACAGTTAAACACCCTTTGTATTGAACACAATATTGTGATATCATTAGTCCTCTTCAACACCATATGGGTGGGCATATTTGTCCAGGGCCTTGGCAAGTCTAATGCTTTTGAGCATTAGACTTATTGGTTACAAGGATTGTATAAAGAGGTGTACTGTAAACGTTTAAAACTAACCTTCCCAAAAATATATGCACAAACACTTTTAAGTTTTATCTACATCATTAACATTTTTCCTGTTACTTTTTTAAGTTTAGGGAATCAACAAAACAGTAAATCAAAACGCTGGTTTTGTCGATTTCCTTGGCTGCCTGATTTGAGCCAATTCTATATTAGACTTGATTTGCATGTCACTACTGTAAAAAATGCAAGCCAGAGAGATTTAAGGGCTCAGAGTAAACTGTCCTTTTTTTTTGTACCATGGGCTCTTTCCTCTAAAGTTAACTCTTCTTTAGGTTCTTGTGTTAGAGGACTTAAGTTCAATTCTTCCTACCTGTATGACTTAGTAACTCATTTAACTCCTTGAAAAATTAGGGGAATGGATTAGATAGTATCGAAAATCTCTTCTAAAACAACATTTATGATACTACAGCCTTTCTACACCAAGAGGTCATTGTTCCAAACTCTAATTTTTGATTCTGTTTAGCCATCTGGATTTCCTGGCACTTGGAAAATTGGCCTATCCCTATCAGAGTATTTTGGCTCTTTTCTTGGAGCACAGCTCAAACCATGTTCTTCCCTCCACCAAGCATGCTTTCTTTTTATAATCCTGTTATTTGCCCTTCTTACTTCACCCCTGTTTACCTCAATTTTCACATCTGTAAAATGAACTAGAGAAGGAAATGGCAAACCAACTAAGAAAATTTCAAATGGGATCATGAAGAGTCAGATAAAATAGAAAAATTACTAAACAACAACAAAAATTTGAATTCTACCCTACTACAACATATCTGTAAGTAGTGTAGAGTAGGAGGAGCAACATTTTAGAGATTTATCTTGGTGATCCTGATTCACATTCCTTTTTAACAAGTTATGGAAGTTTCACAATGGTGAAAACAATTTAGAATCATAGGGATGCCCATAAATTGGGGAATGGCTAAGCAAACTGTGATTTATTTTATGAGGGAATACTACTGTGCTATAAAAAATCATGAACTCATTGATTTTTAAAAAAACATGGATAGACTTGTACAAAATAATAAAAAGTAAAATGAGCAGAAGCAAAAAGAATATTGTATACAGTAAAAACAATATTGTTTTAAGAACAACTTTGAGCAATTAAGTCATTTTGACTATTATTAATACCCAAATTTACAACAAAGAACCTATAAAGTAGGTCATTATTTGTATCCAGAGAAAGAACTGATAAATACAAGTATGTATGGAATGATTTTATACATATACCCTGCCTCACCCCCCCCCCATTCCCCCTAACACACACACACACACACACACACATTTGTGTCTAATGATAGCCAACTCTAGGGGAGAAGAAAAAAAAGGGAGGAAAGCCACATGATAATTTTATTATATATTTTAAAGAAATAGTAACCTATATATAATAAATATGCAGTTTCATGGGCAATCTTTTTATATTTCCATATTTTAAGAGCTAGAGAACGCAAATAATTACAAACAATCCTTTCAAAATCAACAGAAAAAGCAAGGAGCATTTTGTAAGAAAATAATAATTTAGTTTAAAATTTAAGGATTGGGGCAGCTAGTGATGCAGTAGATGCAGCACCACCTTGCAGTCAGGAGGACCTGAATTCAAATTCAGCCTTAAACAATCACTACCTGAGTGACCCTGGGCAAATCACTTAATTCCAAATAATTCTAAAAATAAAAAATAAAAATTTGAGGACTGGGCAGACTTTGAAGAACATGTTGTATCACAGCAAGATACTCTGTCAAAATTTTCTGTCCTTGTGTATTCTCTATAATTTATGAGATAGTTTAAATTGATAGCAGAAATATTTTGTCCTTGAACCAAATTCCAAGTATTTTCAGGTATTACTGATTTATATTATTAGACTACATTGTTAGTCTGCTTTCTGACGTGCAAATCAGTATAATTTCTATTGTACTCCACATCAATGCCAAACCAAAAAAGCTGTCAACATGCACTGTAACTCATGTACAACATTTAAAATCATATTGTGTCCATTTGGTCATATAATATATTTTTTACCATATGGATCTGTTCTAGTTTTATCTTTTTTGTCTCCAGAACCTAGCACATAGCAAATGCTTAATATTAAAAATTTTCATTCACTTAATAAATAGGATTATATATATATAATATATGTCAAATTATATATATATATATCTACATAGTATATGTATTTGTATATTTTATATATTTCTGTATGTGTTGTCAGACTGCTGGGCAGTCAGAAAATGGATCTTTCTGAGCACAAGTTTCTGATAAATGGAGAGATCAAATATAAAAGAATCAAAGAAATTCCTTTTGTACTTTATGTATTTACTCTATGAAGAACTTATGGGAAAATATGCTAGAGATTTTTTTAATTAATGCATTTAGTAAATCACATAGAATTGGAAAATATGGAGACATTAGAACCTGAATTAATGGTGGGAGTTTTCATAACCATGAAATAATGGAGGCAAATGAAGACCAGAAAGATTAAATGATTTTTCTCAAGCTCACATAGGTAATGAATCATGGAGAGGGGACTAGAGCCCTGATTTCTTGATTCCTAGTACAATGGAGCTAAAAGAATATTTCTCCTTTCATCTCCCAGAGTTTCTTCTCCCCCTTCCCCCAAAGGATCAACATGAGGGTTTGAGTTATGTAGGGAAATCAGCCAGTACAGTCTGAGATAATACATGTACCTATAAGCTGCTTGTAGATGTGAGGAGACCCTTTAAAGAGAGATGTTAATGTTTAAAAGGAATCTTTCAGGCCAATTTGTGGAAATTTCCTCAAAATGCTTTAGCCCTTCCTATTTACATTTCCTTTAGCTTTATATCCCTCTTGGTGCCAGGTGTCCAAACATGTGACCTATAATGAATTGTCTATCAATCATTAGCAAGTATTTACTGAACACCAAAATAGATACTGTAATACTGTGAATAACATTTGAGGTGGCAGAGTTTGGGGTTTTGGAGAATATAGAAAAAGGAAAGGAAGAAAAACAAAGACAAAGTTGAAAATTTTCTAGTTTTTCCAATTTCACAAGGAAAACTACTATGACTAAAATAAATGAAATTTAATTTGAAAATGTATCTGAAACTTCCATTTTGACAACATGTAATTTCAGGAGAAGTCATAGAAAAATAAATTTCATCAAAAGAAATAGAAGAGGGAAAGGTCAGAAAACAATTTTTAAAGATCAAGAAGAGTTTGGGAATCAAAATCAAGTTTAAGAAATCCTCAATGTGCTACTTAGAAAAAGCATAAAATTGCTTTAGGCAAGGTTACTTGTCCTGGACTTATCTGTTATCTGGTAATTGTTATAGTTCAATTTTTTGCCTTCTTTTGTGAGGATGATGATGGTGGCATCTTTGAGATCCTGTGTCATTCCTTGTATCATTGCATGTGTCAAGGGAAAGTCTATACTGATATGTGTACCCACAGTCTATATATAACCACTTCTAGCTAGATTTTCTGTCCTCAGGCATTCTTGGAAAATTATATCGATGTATCTTTCTATGTCAATTATTCTTACCAACTTTGCAAAACTTTCTTGAGTGAAATAGGACAATAAAAAACTCAACACAAAACTCATAAATGTATGGTCTTTGAATTTCATTAGAATATAAGCTCAAGATACTGTCCCCACCCCTTTTTTCCCCCTAGATTAGCACAGTGTTTAATATTAAGAAAATGCTCAATAAATACTTGTTGATTAAGATTGATGTATTGACTACATAGTGGATCAAATCATGTCCCTGAACTATAACAGGAAGAATCTGATGGAATATGGTTTGTCTTTGAATCAGATTTAGGTCCCATATCTATAGTAGGATAATGAAGTGGTTATATTACTAGAAGAAAATTAAAATATAACACATTCATTAGGATTATGATATATTCCTCCAAGTCCTTCTCTGTTTCCTTGTTTATGATAACCCTAGGTCCTTAAAGGCCAGACCAATAGTCCCAACTTCTGACAGATTTAGATGTTGGTTAGAATTTGAGTACTGGGGCTATGTTTATGTTGTCTATTATCTGATGATGATGATGTTGTTTAAGTCATGTCTGACTCTTCATGACACCATTTGCAAAGATAATAGAGTGGTTTGTCATTTCCTTCTTGAACTCATTTTACAGATGAGGAAACTGAGGCAAACAGAGGTTAAAAATTTGCCTAGAGACACACAACTAAGTATCTGAGGAAAAAACTTTAATTAGGTCTTCTTGACTCCAGACCTGATAATCTATCCACTGAGCCATCTCGCTGCCCCCAAATTCTTTGAACACTTGTCCTATGGTCTAAGTAAATTCACAGAGCTTAGCTCCTGTTTAATAACACTAGGATGAATTGTTCAGCCCCAGCAATTGTCAAGGACCATTTGTTAAATTATGGAAAAGCCATGAACTTTAAAGAACATCCACACTGCTGAAATCACAGATCTGTGAGTTATTAAAGCATAACATAGTTTTTATATGTTCTGAAGGTCCAGACCTATGATTTCATAAGGATAAAGAACTCCTAGAATGAAAATTGGTATACCAGTAGAAATCATCAGCTCATGTGTAGCTTACAGTTTCAGAGTTACCAAATCATTGAGATTTAATGGATTTGCCCATGCTCACACAAGCAGAATGTGAGATAAGATATAAACATATATCTTCGTAATTTCATATAGCAAATAGATGTCCAAAGTGAAACTTGAACCCATCTTCTTAGCTCTAAATTCATCTCTCTAGAGAGAAAATAGAACATATTCATTGTTAATGGGGTGGTTTTCCAAGTCAATATGTGGCTACAGGGATCACTATGTATGATTTAGTGGCCCATTTCTATTTGAGTTTGACTTATACTTTAAACTACATTACCCTCTATAATTAAATTATCTAATACTAGAAAAGTTGTAATTCAGAGACTACATTTGGACAAAATGAGGCAATTTTTCTTCAGTGGTCAAGTATCCTTCAGGGGCATTCAGTTACTCAGACATGGAAAGGTGTCTTAAAATGAAAATTAATTAGTGAATAAGGATCAATTAGAAATGGGCAGTTATATGAAAGAACTCATCACAGAGGAGCTGATTTTAAGGTAGTAATAACAGGTCAATCTCTTTTTAGAATAAAGGATTTTTCTAGTGACCAGCTTTACATTAAGTATTGACCTATATTTACAATCATTACATTTGTAAGAGGGTTCTTTAAGTCCCACTTTCTTAAACCATAGGTTGCAGCTCTATGTGAGGTCTCATACCTCAATGTGGGGATTATGAAATTATGATTTATTATCAGCAAATGTTTGATTTGCATGCGTATTTTATATACTTATATAGCCAGGGTCATGTAAAAATTTTCTCAGGAAAAGAGAGATTGTGAGTGGAAAAAGTTTAAAAAGTCTTGCCCTACATAACAGCATCTCTGGTTCCTATGAGGGGACATGAAATAATTAGACTTAGATATTATATATATTACACATATAATATATATAATAATATGTGCTATAATATTATATAGACATAATATATTATAGATATAGGTATACCGCCACTGAAAGGCAACTAGAAGGCTCAGTAGACAGAATTTGGGGTCTGAAGTCAGAAAGACTTCTCTTCCTGAGTTCAAATATTGTATCAGTAACTATAGTGACCTCTCAGTCACACTTAGTAATTGTGTGATCCTGGGCAAGCACATTTATCTCTGTTTGCCTCAGTTTTCTCATCTGTAAAATAAGCTGGGGAAATAAATGGGGAAAAAAATCTCCAGTATCTCTGCAAGAAAACCTCAAATGGTGTTATAGAAAACCAGACATGACTGAAATGACTGGATAACAATTACAATTAACATGATGGACTTTATTTACCTAAAGACAAGAAGAAGTCACTCAGGAGTGCACATGAGAGGTAACTGAGATGGCTAATTAATTTAGATAATCAGTCTGCTGAGACACAGCTATGTAGTTACTTTCATGAATCAATTAATTAGTTGATAAATTAGAACCTAAAGCACTGTGCAAACTTAGGTACAAGGACAATTTGACCTGTGATAACAACAAATAATATCCTTTTTTCTCCAAGACTCTCTCCTTTCAGTTCTTTATTTCATAGAACTGTCAAAATAATCATGTTAGAGCATAAGTATGATGATGTCATTCCCTTACTCAAAGACCTTCACTGGCTCAAAATAAAAAATACAAACTCCTCAAACTGGTACTTAAAACTCTTTACAACGGCCTCTACCCTATTTTTTGAGTCTTATTTCATTTTATATTCTTCTCACATTATCTTCCAGCCAATCTGCCCTTACTTATGTCCTAAATTGTACTGTCCACCTCCTGCTTCTGATGTCCCTTTGCATAGATTGTCTCCCATTCCTGGGGTATATACTCCTTTATATCTTCCTCTTAGAATCTCTGCCTTCCTTCAAGGCACAGTTCATGTGCCACTTGCTATGGAGAGCCTTTCCTGGAAGATTATGGGAAGATGGCAGAGTAGGTCAACAAATTTCAAGCTCTTCAGATTTCTCCCACAAACAAAACAGATTTGTGCTCAGGGTAAACATGGACTAGTGAAAAATCAAAAAGACTTGGGGAAGAACAGAGGTCCTGGTACCTGAAGAAGATCTACAGAAAGCCCCCAGGCCAGGAATTAATCCTTGAGAAGTGCAAACACCTTTGTTAGCTCTGCAAAAAATTTCAAGTGGGGAGCTCTGGAGAAACCTGTGTTTGCCTGGAGCCTCAGCAGGAACAACAGGAATTTTTACCTCCTGGACAATGTGTGGAGTCAGGGGTCAGAGTCCAGGAAGACTGAGGGAATCTCTATTGATTAGGAATGCCAGGCCCAACTCTGCTGGGGAGATGTGGCCCTGGGTAAGAAGGAAGCAGAACATCTGTGAGGGCAAAAGCAGGGGGACTGTAATGCTATTGATTGTGGGCACTTGCAGGAGGATGGATCTTTTGGTTTGGAGTTCCAGATGTGTTGCAAGTTTTGAGGTAGTATAGGATAGGGCCTATCACTGAACCCAGGTTTTCAGGATATGAGAGATTAAGGAAGGTTAAAATTCCACAGAACAATTAAGTGATCAGTAGAAGTCTTGAGCAAACTAGGAATTGGAGAGCTAGGAAGAGAAAGGTGGATTCAGCCAATTAGAAAGTGTCTTGTGGTTTTGAGAAAACCACAAAACTTAAGATAATAGCCATTCCAGCCCAAACTAATTGGGGTCAATAACCTAACTTGACCAAATCACTATTGTGCCTGCTTAATAGGCTAATTAAACATTAGACAACACACCCAATAGGAGAAGTTTTCTGGCATTTTTTAAAGGGGATGTATGATGAGGGAGGGGAAACATATATAAGGAAAACATATAGTGGGCATATTAGAAAGATTATAACTTGAAAGAGAATGGACCAATCTGGTCTCTGAAGAGAAAGACTATGTCAAACTAGCAAGTATAAAGCTTCTCCCACTTCTGTGCTCAATGCATCCTCTTCCCAAAGAGGAGTGGGGCCCACTCCTGGACAGAAACATTGATTCTTTTTTTTTTTTTTTTTTAATAAATTTTCCTCAAAATCTGATTTTTCAGTGTCAGAAATATATTTCTAACACAGATAATAGGGTAGAGTTGAGGTGAAGCTGGAGATACCATTCTCCTACCCCATGTGGCTTAAACTAATTAATTAAACTAATACCTCTTATTTTAAAAAAATGATCCTACAAAGAAGAAAGACCTCATCTACAGAAACTTACTAGGGAAACAGGGAAGACTGGGATTCATCTTTAAAGAAAGAAAATTAAGTGAAAAAAAAAAAAAAAGCTTCTACCCCAAAGAGTAATGTTAAATGGCTACCTGCCCAGGAAGAATTTATAGAACTCAAAAAAGAATTTAAAAATCAAATAAGAGACCTTGATGAGAAAACAAAACAAAACAAACAAAACAAACCATCCAAGAAAAATAGGAATATTATGAAAGAAAAGTTAACCAACTAGAAAAAAAAAGATACAGAATCTTAAAAACAAAAATAACTCTTTGAAAATTAGAATTAGGTAAGGGGAAGCCAGTGAAGCTATAAGAGACCAAGAAATAACAAAATGGAATATAAAGAATGAGAAAAGAACAGAATGTAAAGCATTGTATAAGAAAAAACAACAGATCTAGGAGGACAGATCAAGAAGAAAGACTATAAGAATAATTGAATAACTGAATACTGTGACCACAAAAAGAACCTTGACACAATAATGCAAGAAATAATCCAAGAAAAGTGTCCTGGAATGATAGAACATGAGGGAAAAGTAGAAATATAAAAAAAAAAAAAATCCATCAATTATCACCTCAAAAAAAAGGATCTTTTGTGGAAAATACATAGGAATATTATTGTCATTTAACATGTATTGTTCTACTTGCCATCTAAGGGAGGAGGTAGGGGGAAGAGGGTAAAAGTTGGAACAGAAGGTTTTGTAAGGGTCAATGCTGAAAAATTACCCATGCATATATCTTGTAAATAAAAAGCTATAATAATAAAAAGGAATGATATTGTCAAATTTCAAAACCCCCAGATAAAAGAGAAAATTTTATAAGAAACAAGAAAAAAATTCAAATATGCTGGAGCTACAATTAGAATTGTACAGGACATATAGTCACAATAAAAGACCACGGGTCCTGAAATTATATATACTGGCAATCAAAAGAACTAGGCCTGTGATCAAAAATATTATATTCAATGAAATAATCCATATTATTGTATGAAAAAATGGACATTCAACAAACTTGCAGATTTTCAAAACTTAAATGAAATCTGAAATAGAAAATTTAACATATGAAAGCCAATATCAAAGATCAATTTCAAGAAACTTAACATGGACAAATTGTTTATATTTTTTACATGGAATGATATGTTTAAGATTGACATCAGTGATTGGGTAGTTCAAAAGAAATATTGGGCAGAATTGAGTGTACGCTGATTCTAAAAAGTAAAATCATCTAGAAAAAAGATAAAAACAGTAATTATGTTATAAAAATGAGGTGCAGAGGAAGAATAGACATAGAGTTATTAGAAAAGGGAAGAGGGCTTGTAGCTTTCAAAATCTTCTTACGTCAGAAATGGTTTGAATAGGCAATAATATATATATGTCATGAAGTGTATAGCACTCTCCAAAATCTATGAAGAAATAAGGGGGAGGGGAAATTATAGAAAGGGGAAGAAAAGGGTAGAGGAAAAGACAAAGGAGGATCCATGGTGGAGGGAGATTAAGTAATAGCAAGGCATGTTATGGAGCAGAATTAAAGCAGAGAATTAGCAAGGATGGAAAAGAAGAGATATACACAAACTACAAAGATCAGGAGTAGAATTTATCAGAAAATAAAGTATGGCTAGTAATCATAATCTTAGACAAAGTAAAACTTAAAAGATTCAATCAAGAGAGAAATCTACATTATATGTCAGCCATACTAATATTATTTTAGACATATATTTACACATGGGTAAATGTGTGTGTATGTATAAGTATGTCTGAGTATTTGTAGGTATGTATGCATGTTGCTCTATGTGTGTATGGATATAGATATATGTGTATGTATAGGAGACCGTAGGTGTGTGTGTGTGTATATGTTAATATCTGTATATGTATATATAAATATATTTATGCTTACCTATAGCCTGCTTGGCAGAAGAGGAAGGGATGAAAGGGGAAAAAGAATAAAGTAAAAAAAAAAATAACACAACAGAGAACAAAAGAACAACCCAAAAGGAAGCAAAGAAAAGATGGACACGCATAAATATAATTTCTTTTTACTATTATATATCATTTATTGAACTGGTAATTTATTTCGGTATATTTTGAATCCTCCCTGATATTCTGCTGATCACATGACAATGTTCTGTCTTGTTTTGCTTTATTTTTCTTTTCTGTCTTTTTTTTTTCTATTCTGTTTTTAAAAAATAAATAGAAAAATTTAAAAACAAAGGAGAGCCTGTCCTGATCCCCTTAGTTGTAAGTTCTATTTTTCCTCCTCAAAATATCACATATATCATGCTTTTGGAGATGTGGTTAAAGAACCTGGATTCAGGATACAACTCTGGTAGGTGTGAAGCCAGAGCCAATCACTTAAGCTCTCAGCTCTCTTTCCCTTCCTTCTTTGTCCACCATTGTAAATTTCGAAGGACACCTAAATCTGCACTAGTAGAGAAAGGTTCCTCAATGTAGATGTACTGAAGAAATAAACAGTTATGGATGATGATAATAATAATATAATATAAGACATTATACTATTCTATGCTATGCTATGAAATATTATAGCATACTACATGAATATAATAATATAATGTAATATGATATGACAGACATGGCATGACATAATGCAACAAAATGCAACACAATACAATGCAATGTTCAAAAACTTCAAATTAATGTTATCTTCATTTTATTGCATAATTTATTTTTGTTTAGGCATTTCCCAATTACATTTTAATATGGTCCAGAACTATTCCTGCTAGGGAAAAGTTTGACACTTTGACTTAAAAAAAAAAAAAAGAATAGAATGTATTGTGATATGATATGATATGGAAAAATAATATGTAATATATATAAAATATATATAATACATTATGCTTTGTTATATCATAGTACAATATAGTATATCGTAATATATAGTATAGTCTAATAGACTATGATACAATATAGTATAATATAGTGTAAATATATTACAGTAGTTTGGCATAGTATGATATATTACAATACAGTATAGCATAATAGGATACAACATAATGTAGCATAGTACAATATAATATAGTATAATAAAATACAGTATAAAATAATACAATACAGTATAAATCAATGCATTACATTGTGTAGTATATTACAATGTGGAATAATACAATATAGCATTGTATAATGTATAACATTATATAGCATATTATAACATATGGTTATATAGATGACAGTGGATAGAGAAGAAGCCAGATTGAATAACAACCACAAGGTAATAGAATACAATAGTATAGTATAATATGGTGTTGCACTACATGATATTTTACTTGAAATTACTAAGAACAACTAGGTAACTCTTTTACAATCAGTCTCCTCATGGATTATAAGTTTATTGATGGAAATAAGCTTTTTTTTTTTTCCTTTTAGTACTCAATAGTTTCCCATACAAAGTAGTGGCTTCACAAGTGCAATTGATTGGATTGACTTGAACTGGATAAAAATAGCAGTAATTTGCATTTATATCCCATGGTAGCTAGGTGGAACAGTGGATAGAGTGATGGGCCTGAATTCAGGAAGACTCATCATCCTCAGATATTTACTAGCTGTATGACTCTAAACATGTCATTTAACCCATTTTCCTGAATTTCCTTATGTGTAAAATAAACTAGAAAAGAAAATGGCAAACCACTCTAGAATCTTTGCCAAGGAAACTCCAAATGGGATCACAAAAAAGTAAGACATGACTGAAATGCCTGAAGAATAAAATTTAAATTGTGCTTTACAACTTATTTACAGATGATGAGATGAATGTAGGGAAGTCAAGTTACCTGCATTTGGAAATAATAGCCAGGAGTAGTTAGATGGCACTTGTAGTAGCTAGAACCCTGGCCCTGAAGTCAGGAAGACCTGAGCTCAAATGTGACCTCAGACATTTAATACTTACTAGCTGTGTGATCCTGGGCAAGTCACTTAATCCCATTGCCTTGCCAAAAAAAAAAACATAATTAGAATAATTAAAATGGAAATAGTAACCAATTTTAGTAGGGATGAGTAAATAAATACTCTTAGTATAGGCATTAACTATTTTTCAGAGTTTGATCCAAAATTCGCAAGACCTTTTCCAGGGAGCCAGAACATCAAAACTATATATAACTCACATAAGCAAAAGCTCTTTGAGGGGCTTCAGTAATTTTTTGAATATAAAGGGGTCTTGAGACAAAACAACAACAACAACAACAACAACAACCTTGAAAAACACATAAGTTTAAATACTGCTTCTATCCCTAACAAAAAAATGTCAGCTATTTGCAAAACAAGCAGGTCTCTATTAGAGAAAGGATTCATTCCTTTCTATTCTCTTTTGCTACCCCGAGGCTGTTTAGCTATTGTTTATGTTTCTGGTGCCTACTCTCTGTTACTGTTTTCTAAGATGTTTAATTTTGTGCAAGGCCTGCCTTTGCTTCAGTGCTATTAAAATTGGGAGACAGACATGGGAACGGGAAGTTGCAGAGAAATCTTGCCCTCACTCTTAGAGGCTTTTTGTAGGATAGGAGACTTTCCAAAGAAAAATGCTGCTGAGGTAGTCACAGTTGATTCTGAAGAGAAAAAGAGCTAAATATCCTAAGAAACTAAAGAATAAGTGATCAGCTAACTTAGGTTTAAAAGTCTCTTATCTTTTAAAAAGAGACTGTCCATCTTTTTAATTTTTACATTCTGTAGAGGAGGATGTAGAGGATGTAGATGATGACAATGATGGTAAGCCATTTATTAAGCAGTTATTATTTTCTAGGAATTGTGATAAGCACAAGAAATAGAAATATAAGCAAGCAAAATAGCTCCTGACTTGCAGCTTCCATTTGAAAGGGAGAAAACAATATGTAAAGGGAAACTAGGAAGAGAATAATCAGGAACTGATATCGAGGTCGGCTTAAGATAAAGTGAAGTTCCATCTGTCAGAGCCCAAGATCAGAGATTAAGATTATAGAAAAGAAAGGGATGAAAAGATTGGCTGGAATGTAGCTGTCCTGATTTGGAAATAACTGAAAAGTGATTTGGAGGTGGTTTTAAACCAGGTATATTTAAAGCTTGTGAGAAATGAAATATAACTACTTCAAAGAATTAATATCTTGTGGAGAATCACACAGTAGCTTATATCATTTACCCAATAAGGAACTTCAAAAAGAAAAAGGTAGTAAGAGACCTCATCAAGAAATTCTATGATTGCAATAGAATTTGAATTGGTCATGTGGTAAAATGAGGAGTGGCAGTTGGACGACTGGAGTGCTCCATGAGTCCCCTAAACCAGGAAAAAACAAAGAAAATCTCTAGCATATTGAGTTGACTTCATGGTAACCTTATGGGGGATGGTGCAAGAATCACACAGGACAGGTAGATGTTGATGAATTGCAATCTGTAGGATTCAAGGGAAGTCAAATGTATGAGATTATGAATAAATTGGAATATGGATAAGAAATGGAGGCAAAGATCAGGAATTAAGAATGAAGACCAAAGTGTTACATGATTCTGTTGTTTTTGTTTTTTAATAGTGATAGGAATTTCAAAGCCTAATATGAACTGGAACTTTTGATAAATATTAAAGATAATACAACTTTTTAAAATCTATGTTGAAAATAGGAGAACATTAAGGTCATTTGTTAGTTATAAGCAGAAAGCATAGATATACATAACATGTGCTAAGTATGATGGGAATTGGGAAAACATTACTCATCTTCTGATATGGAAGAGATGAAGAGAAGATGAAAATGCGTAAGAGAATGAAAGCAGAACTACTCACTCCTATTGTACCTTGTTTTCTTTATAAAGGAGAATTATTTTTCAGATGAAGAAATAAGAACAAATTGTTTATTGTTTAGCAAGATAAATAAGAGATAATAAGAGAGCACTAAACTGTTCTCAGTGAGTTCAAATCTCTTGTCTTGGTACTTTGACATTATACCATACTAAAAAAAAATGGGTCAAACCTCATTGGAGAACTATTCTCAATGATCTTTCAGGAATCATACTAAATGAGGGAAATGTTCCAGGGCTAATAATATAATTAATAGTATCCCAAATTTCAAAAGGAGGAAATAAGACATTAGGGCAATAGATTTAGAGTGAGATTCTTGCATGAAGTTTTTAAAAAAGATATTCCTCTGACTTAATTTTTTCACATTTTTTCCAATTACAATTGAAGACAATTTTCAATATTTACTTTCATAAATTTTGAGTTCCAAATTTTATCTCCCTCCTTCACTTTACTCCCAAAGACAGCAAGCAACACATTTCCACATTAGTCATGTTGTGAAAAAAGAATCACAAAAGTGAAAAAACCACAAGAAAAAAAATGAAAATAGTGTGCTTCAATATGCATTCAGATTTCATAATCTTTCTTTGGATACAGACAGCATTTTCTACTATGGACCATTTGGAATTGGCTTGGATCATTTTATTTCTGAGAATAGCTAAGTCATCCAGAGTGTATTGTTATAATATTGCTGTTACTGGATACAATGTTCTTCTGATTCTGCTTACTTGGCATTAGTTCTTTTAAGTCTTTCCAGGTTTTTTAGAAATCTGTCTGCTCATTATTTCTTATAGCACTTATTTCTTATATTATTCCATTACATTCACATAACACAACTTTTTAAACCATTCATCAATTGATGGCCATTCCCCTCAATTTCCAATTCTTTATCACCACAAAAAAGAGCTGCTACAAATATTTTTGTACATGTGGATCCTTTTCCTTTTTTAAAGATCTCTGTGGGATACAGACTTAGTAGTGGTAGTCCTAGATCAAAAGGTATGCACAGTTCTATAGTCTTTTGGTCATAGTTCAAATTGTTCTCCAGGATGGTTAAATCAGTTCACAACTTTACCAGCAATGTATTAGCATTGCCTTTCCATCCCATTTTCTCCAACATTTATCATTTTTCTTTTTCTGCCATATAAGCTAGTTTCATAGGTGTGAGGTAATACCTCAGAATTGTTTTAATTTGCATTTCTCTACTCAATAGTGATTGAGACCATTTTTTTTCTTTTTCTTTTTTTTTTTTTTTATTTAATAGCCTTTTATTTACAGGTTATATGTATGGGTAACTTTACAGCATTGACAATTGCCAAACCTCTTGAGACCATTTTTTTCTATGATTATAGACAGTTTCAGTTTTTTCATCTGAAAATTTCCTGTCCATATCCTTTGATCATTTATCAACTGGACAATGACTTGTGTTCATATAAATTTGACTCAGTTCTCTGTATATTTGAGGAATGAGACTTTTTATCAAAAATATTCATGGTAAAAACTTTTTCTCAGCTTTCTGATTTCCTTCTAATTTTGGTTGCATTGGCTTTGTTGTGCAAAATCTTTTTAATTAGGTGTAATCAAATTTATCTATTTTGCATTTTGTAATGTTCTTTATCTCATTTGATATTTTTTACCCTTTTCCATACCCTTGACAGATAAATTATTCCTTACTATTCTAATTTGCTTATGGTATCACCCCTTATGTCTAAATAATGTACCCATTTCGACTTTATCTTGGTATAGGGTATGAGATGTTAGTCTACAACTAGTTTCTTTTTCTCTTTTTCAGTTTTCCCAGCGGTTTTTGTCAAATAATGAATTCTTATCCCCAAAGTTGGAATCTCTGGGTCTATCAAATAGTATATTACTAAAGTCTTTTACTGCCATGTCTTGTGTACTTAACCCATTCCACTGATACACCACTCCATTTCTTAGCCAGCACCACATAGTTTTGATGGCTGCTGTTTTACAAAGTTATTTTGAATCTGGTATGGCTAGGTCACCTTCCTTTGCAGTTTCTCCCCTATTAACTCCCTTGATATTCTTGACATTTGTTCTTCTTATTATTATTTTTTCTAGTTCTATGAAATAGTTTCATGGAGAATGGTGGGGGAACCAAGCCAAGATAGCAGAGAGCAGACACAACTTTATGTGACCTCCTCCAAGCTTTTCTGAATCCAACAGCAGATTTAGCCTATGAATTAGTTTTGGAGTGACAGAAACCACAAATATTTGGAATAAAGCACATTTTCAGAAGAAGATACTTTGGAAAAACTTTAAAACAGGGCTGTTTCAAATGGGCAAGGGGAAAGTCTGTAGAGCCCAAACTGCTGCACAGCGATCCCAGGGCAAGGAGCTGGGGCGGGGAGCCAGAGTATTGCAGTGTCCAGACATTGAGGAATCTTCTGTGAGGCTCTGAGGCTACTCTGTCCTGGTTGCAAGCAGGTGGTTTAGAAGATTTGCTGTAAAACACACAAAAGTAAAAACAAAAGGCAAATTGTAAGCCCCAGAGCCCCAGATGACCCAGACCTAGCAACTATTATCCAGCAGTGGAAGTTAGTCAGAAATGTTGACCCCAGGATAAAGTAAAGTAGCTGTTCCCTGTTTGCTTTAAGAACAGCTCTCAACCCTTAAAAATGAGTAAAAATGCAAAAAGAACTTGACCATAGATAACTTTCATGGAGAGAACAGACTTCAAACCCTGAGGTTCCTAAAGCCAAATCAACTCCAGCTGAAGTCCCGAAAGGAAATATGAGCTGGTCCCCATTTCACAAAGCTTTCTTGGAAGATTTCAAAAAGAACCTTAAAAGAGACTTAGAGGAGAAATGGAGAAAGGAAATGAGATCTTTGCAACAAGGTATGGAAAAGGAAAAACAGAAATTATCTGAAGAAAACTTCTTAAAAATAGATTTGATGGAATAGGAAAAGCATATAACTCCCTACAAAATAGATTTGATGAAATGGAAATAGCATATAACTCCTTACAAAATAGATATGGAAAAGATACCAACTTGCTGAAAAACAGAATTTGTGAAATGGAAAAAAAGTGCAATGAACAAAATAATTTCTATTATCAGATAAAGTAAAAAATATTGTAGGCAGCCAAAAAGAAATAATCCAAATACCAAGAAACCACAATAAGAATTACCCAGGACTTAGCAGCTTCCACCTTAAAGGATCAAAGGGCCTGGAATCAGATATTGCAAAAGACAAAGGATATTAGATTATAGGCAAGAATAAACTATACAACTAAATTAAATCATTATCTTTCAGAGATAGCATCTTTCAATGATACAGATGAGTTTCGTTTGTTTTTGATGAAAAGACCAGAGCTGAAGAAAAAAATTTATCTCAAAACACAGAATTCAAGAGAAGCATAAAAAGATAAAAAGGAAAGAATTCTTGAGAACTATATTTCTGTTATGGGTATACTTAGAGAGTGTGGGTATAATTTGATTGCATTATGGTAATATGAAAAAGAAACTGGAAGTAGAATTGGATTGTACTGGAAAAGGCGGAAAATGGAAGTAAAATAAGGGAAATTATATCTCATGAAGAGGCAAAGAAGAGGTATTATAATTGAGGGAAAAAAGGGAAAGGGATGAACATTGTGTGAATTTTACTCTCTTCAGATTTGGCTCAAAAAGAGAATGTGAGGCATATTTGGTTTCACAGAGAAGCTTTTCTCATCTTATAGAGAAGTGGGAGGGGAAAGGGGAAAAGAAAGGCTAAAAGAAAGGAAAACAGAAGTAGTAGAGAAAAAGTGTAAGAAAGGAAGAGGGGCTCTAAAGGGGGAGGACTCTTTGACGGAGGTGGTTGTCAGAAGCAAATACTGGGGAGGAGGGAAGGAGGAAAGAAAAGGGAAAAGCATAATTTAGGGTAAATAAGATGGCAGGAAATACAGAATTAGCTATTTTAACTATAGGATGAACTCTCCCATAAAACAGAAGTGAATAGCAGACTGGATTAAATGCCAGAATCCTACAATATAGTGTTTACAAGAAATACATTTAAAACAGAGTGATACATACAGAGTAAAGATAAAAGACTGGAATAGAATTTATTATGCTTCAGGTGAAGTAAAAAAAAAAAAAAAGCAGAGGCAGCGATTCTGATCTCAAATCAAGCAAAAGCAAAAATTGATCTAATTAAAAGAGATAAGGGAGGAAACTATATCTTGCTAAAGGGTACCATAGATAATAAAACAATATCAATACTAAACATCTATGTACCAAGTGGTATAGCATCCAAATTCCTCACGAGAATGTAAGAGAGCTGCAAGAAGAAATAGACAGCAAAACTATACTAGGGGGGGATCTCAACCTTGCTCTCTCAGAAGTAGATAAATCAAACCATGAAATAAATAGGAAAGAAGTTAAGGAGGTGGACAGAATTTTCTAAAAATTAGATATGATAGATCTTTGGAGAAAGTTGAATGGAGACAGAGAGGAGTATATTTTTTCTCAGGGGTTCATGGAACCTATGCAAAAATTGACCATGCATTAGGGTATGATGCAGAAAGGCAGAAATAGTAAATGTGTTTTTTTCAGATCATGGTGCAGCAAAAATTACATGCAATAAGAGGCCAGGGGAAAATAGACCAAAAATTAATTGGAAACTAAATAATCTAATCCTACAGAATGAATGGGTAAAACAAGAAATCATAGGCACAAAGAATAACTTCATACAAGACAATGATAATAATGAGACAATATACCAAATTTTGTGGAATGCAACCAAAGTAGTTATTGGGGGAAATTTTATATCTCTAGATGCTTACTTGCATAAAATAGAGAAAGAGAAGATCAATGAATTGGGCTTACAACTAAAAAAGTCAGAAAAAGAACAAATAAAAACCCTCAATTAAATACAAAATTTGAAATTCTGAAAATAAAAGGGGAGATTAATAAAATGAAATAAAACTATTGAAATAATAAATAAAACTAAGAATTGGTTTTATGGAAAACCAAAATAGATAAACATTTAGTTAATTTGATTAGAAAACAGAAAGAACATTAAACATCAAATTATTAGTCTCAAAAATAAAACGGGAGAACTTTCCACCAATGAAAAGGAAATTAGGGCAATAATTGGGAGTTATTTTGCCCAACTATATCTCAATAAATTTGATAATTTAAGGGAAATAGAGGAATATCTACAAAAATGTAGATTGCCCAGGTTAACAGAAGAGAAAATAAATTATTTAAACATTTCCATTTTAGAAAAAGAAATAGAAGCTCAATCAACTCCCTAAGAAAAAAAATCTCCAGTGCCAGATAGATTTACATGTAAATTGTACCAAACAGTTAAAGATCAAATTAATTTGATTACTATATAAACTATTTGAAAAAATAGGGAAAGAGGATTTCTATCAAAGTACTTTTATGACACAGATAATGGTGCTGATACTTAAACCAGGTAGAATGAAAACAGAGAAAGAAAATTATAGACCAATTTCAAAAATCTTAAATAAAACATTAGAAAAGAGATTACAGAAAGTCATCCCCAGGATAAAATATTATGACCAAGTAGGATTTTTACCAGGAATGCAGGGCATAGATATAACTGACTATAATAATAACCAAAATAACAAAAACCACATGATTATCTCAATAGATGCAGAAAAAGCATTTGACAAAAATCCAACACCCATTCCTATTAAAAAACACTAGAGAGTATAGGAATAAATAGGTTTTTCCTTAAATGATCAGTAGCATCTATTAAAAACCATTAGCAAGCATCATATGTAATGGAGATATACTAGAACTATTCCCAATAAGATCAGGGATGAAATAATGTTGCCCACTATCACCATTATTATTCAATATTGTATTAGAAATGTTAGCTTTGGCAAGAAGAAATTAAAGGAATTAGAGTAGATAATGAGAAAACCAAATTATTACTCTTTGCACATGGCATGACAATATTTTTAGAGAACCCTAGAGAATCATCTAGCATTTTTATATATTACCAACAAAGTCCAGCAAGAAGAGATACTAAGAGCCATTCAAAATATATAGTCAATAGTATAAAATATTTGGGAATATATCTGCCAAGGGAAAGTCAGGAACTATTGTGTACATATGAACACAATTACAAAGCACTTTCTACACAAATAAAATCAGATCTAATGAAGTACTCATGGATAAGCTAAGCAAATATAATAAAAACAACAATACTACCTAAATTAATCTATTTTATTTAGTGCCATACCAAACTCCCAAGAAATTATTTTATAGAACTAGAAAAAATAATAACAAAGTTCATCTGAAAGAAAAAAATGTCAAGAATTTCAAGAGAATTAATAAAAAATCGCCAATGAAGGTGGCCTAGCTGTGCCAGACCTAAAACTATATTATAAAGCAGCAGTCATCAAAATAATTTGGTACTGGCTAAGAAATAGAGTAATCAATCAGTAGAATAGGTTAGGTTACCAGGACAAAATAATCAATAATTATAGCAATCTAATGTTTGACAAACCCAAAGACCCCAGCTTTTGGGATAAGAACTCATTACTTGACAAAAACTGCTGGGATATTTAGAAACTAGTATGGCAGAAACTAGGCATTCACCTATACCTATCACCATATACCAAGATAAGGTCAAAATGGGCTCATGATTTAGATATGAAGAATGAAACTATAAGCAAATTAGAAGAACATAGGATAGTTTGCTCTCAGATCTGTGGAGAAGGAAGGAATTTGTGACCAAAGAAGAACTGGGAGTCATTACTGCATACCCAATAGATAATTTTGATTATATTAAGATAAAAACTAATGTAGTCAAGATTAGAAGGGAAACAATAAATTTCTAAAATATATAGAGAATCAAGCTATTCTCCAAATGGTCAAAGGATGCGAACAGAAAATTTTCAGATAAAGAAATTAAAAGATTTCTAGTGATATGAAAAGTTGCTTTAAATCACTATTGACCAGAGAAATGCAAATTAAGACAAGGCTTGAGATACTACTACACACCTCTCAGATTGGCTAAGATGATAGGAAAGGATAATGATGAATGTTGGAGGGCATGTGGGAAAACTAGGACACTAAAAAATTGTTGGTGGAATTGTGAATGGAACCAGCCATTCTAGAGAGCAATTTGGAACTATGCTCAAAGCTATCAAACTATTCATACCTTTTGAACCAGCAGTGTTTATGCTGTGCTTATATCCCAAAGAGATCTTAAAGGAAAGAAAAGGACCCACTGTGCAAAAATGTTTGTGGCAGCTCTTTTTGTAGTAGCAAGAAACTGGAAATTGACTGGATGCCCATCAGTTGGAGAATGACTGAATAAGTTATGGTATATGAATGTTATGGGATACTATTGTTCTGTAAGAAACAATCAGGAGGATGATTTTAGAGAGGCTTGCGTGAACTGATGCTAAGTGAAATGAGCAGAATCAGGAGATCATTGTACATAGAATTGGTACATTGTACCAATATTATATAATGATCAATTCTGATGGACATGACTCTTTCCCAGTTCCAATGATTTTGTGATGAAGAGAACCATCTACACCCAGAGAGAAGACTATAGGATTTGAGTGTAGATCACAACATAGCATTTTTACTCTTTTTGTTGTTGTTTGCTTACATTTTGTTTTCTTTCACATTTTTTTCCTTTTTGATTTGCTTTCTCTTGTACAGCAATATAATTATATAAATATGTATGCATATATTGGATTTAATATATATTTTAACACGTTTAACATATAGTGGATTACTTGCCATTTAGGGGATGGTGTGAGGGAAACGAGGGGAAAGTTTGGAACATAAGGTTTTGCAAGGGTCAATGTTAAAAAATTATCCATGCATATGTTTTGAAAATAAAAAGCTTAAATAAAAAAAAGTTTCATTGGTATGGTACTGAATAAGCAAATTAATATAGGTAGAATTGTTATCTTTGTTATGTTAGCTCAGCCTATTCATAGCAATTGATATTTTCCCAATTGCTTAGACCTGATTTTATTTTTGTGACTGTCATATAGTTCCTGGGTTTGGCTTGGCAGATATTTTGTATTGTCTAGAGATGTTTTAAGCTGTTCATTTGTTTATTCATTTGTTTAAAAGTTATTTATCTGTTTGTTTATTTAAAGGTTAGTTATTTATTTAAAAACAATTAATTAACTAGGTAATTTAAAAGTTTTTTTTTTTAATCTTTTGATCTCTTACTGCTGGGATTAGTTGTTAAAATTAACACATGGAGTACAATATTAAGTATAAGTGCTGAAAAATTAGTGAAGAAATTCTAAGTTAAGGCATATGGGTAGATTGCCCATGTTTATTGTATTTACTCAGACAGATGTGGGAAAATGTGGATTCTCCTTTTGTTAGATAAGTAATATAGAAATGGATATCTCTTCCTCAAGACCAAAATCAGGATAAGCAAATCTCATTATAATATTCATTCTCTCAACTTTTTAAATGGGTGCTAATTTTTTAATTAAATATAAAATGAGGAAAGAAAAAAACATCATGTATGTAGCAGAATATGAAAGGATTGAAAATATAAAGCAATAAATTTCCATTACAAGAAAGCCTATGTAATAAATATACTATGCATTGTGTTCAGAGGTGTCCATCTTTTCTTTGCTTCCTTGCAAGTTTTCTTTTGTTCTCTGCTGTGCATTTTTTACTTTATTTTTCTTTCTTTCTTCTTCCCCCACCTCCAGAAGATTACAAATAAGCATAGAGATATTTTTATATATACATACACACAAAGATAGATTTACACATGCATAAAATACACATATACATACTTACATATATATGCATAGACATAAATATTTATAATCATACACATACATAATCATAAATATTCATATACATGCTTATTTCTAGTTATCTTCTGTTTCTCTAAAGATGGATAGTATCTTCATTCATAAGTCCAAGTCTTTCCATATTTTTCAATTGATTAGCTCATCATTTCCTAGAACATAGCAGTAGTCCAATCTTATATTGTCTAATTATTTTAAATGGTCTAAACAATATGATTAATATGGCTAACATATAGGGTAATTTCTCAATTTCTCTCTTTTAATTAAATCTATTTTAGCTTTAACTTTGTGTGAAATCATGATTATGACCTTTACTTTTTTTTAATCTAATAAATTCTACTCCAGGTCTTTATTTTATGTTTGTGTATATCTCTCATTTTTATATTTCCTGAAAGCAACATATGGTTGAGTTCAAATTTTTAATCTATAATTAGTTTCCATTTATGCATGAGTTCATCCAATTCACATGCTGAACTATAATTAATTGTTTGTTTTTTTCTCTCCTATTTTCTTCACCATCCTTCTCACAAATTTTTAATCTGTCAGTTTCCATCTTATGTGTAAATTCATTCCATTAACATTCTAAGCTATAATTACTTGTTTATTTTCCTTCTATTTTCCCTCACTATCTTTTTCACCTTGTTCCTATGCCTCCTCACTCCTCTACTTTACTTTTACCTAATATCTTGACCTCCTATTTAAACTCTTCCAAAAATCTCTCACTTATCTTCTCTCCTCACTGTATCTCCTTGACCTCTTATTTCTTTCTGTATTTAGAAGACTTTTATATCCTTTTAGATAAATATTATTTAACTCATTCCTGAAGAGAGTAAGGTTTCAGTGCTACCTGCCTTCTCCCCTACCAACTTCTTCTGTATAATTTCCTTCACCTCATTTGTTTGAGATAATTATTCCTTTAATTATATTATATTATATATATTACATTAATTGCTTTTTTAAGAATTCAGTTTAACTCAAGCCTTTCTTTCAAACTGTTCCCCCAAAATAGCATAAACGAACTGACAGTATTTTTATATATAAGAAGTAAACAATTTGATCTTATTGAATCCCTTATAATTGGTCCTTAATATTCATATTTCTTCTGAATGTTATGCATCAAAATTTCCCTTCAGTTTTTCTGCTTTTGTCAGAAAAATCTAAGAGTCTTCAATTTGTTAAATATCTATTTTTTCTTTTCATTCCGAATTATGCTTAACCTTATCGGAGAAGTTACCATTGGTTGTAACTTTTGTTTTATAAAATTAGTATCCCAAGACTATGGTTCTTCTATATAATATTATACTGGATATAAATATTACTATGTAATATTTATTGTGACTCCATGATATTTAAATTGTTTTTGTTTTTCCTTGTTTCTTACAATATTTTCTCCTTAATCTAGTATTTTTGAAACTTGACTATGAGATTCTTGTAAGTTTTCCTCCTGGGATATCTTTCTGACGGTGAGTGATGGAATTTTTCCTATTTCTACTTTGACTTCTTATTCTAGAATTTCAGAATATTTTTCCTTGATAATTTCATGTAATATTGCATCAAGATTCTTTTTTTAGTGATAATTTTTAGGGAATCTAACTTTTTCATATTATTCCTCCTTGATCTGATCTTCAGATTAGTTGTTTTACTGATGAGATGTTTCACATTCTCTTTTTTTTTTCATCCTTTTCATTTGTTTGTTTTATTATTTCTTTGTGTTTTAGAGTGTCATTAGCTTCCCTTTGTTCAATTCTGTTTTTCAAGGAATTATTTTCTTCCATAAGATTTTGGTTCCCTATTTTAAATTGGTTTACTTTCTTTTAATAATTTTCTTGTTTTTCTCAAATTACCATTATTTTTATTCCCTAATTTTTCCTTGATCTCTCTCATGTGATTCTAAAAATCCTTCTAAGAAATCTTTTTGGGATTGGGACCATTCAACTTTTCTCATTGAAAAAAGAGTAGCTTTTTAAATTCCTTCTTCACAATATGAATCCTGAACTTTTCTATCCCCATGGGAACTATTTATGGCTGGTGTCTTTCTCCTTGCTTGCTCCTTATTTATTTATTTGTTTGTTTGTTTATTGTTTTATTTTAATTTTAGCAGTTATTAGTGTGATGAAGTTCTAGTCCTGAGGCATGGAGAATTATGCCCCAAGCCTCGGTTCCTTCTTACTATTATTTTCTGAAGTCTGTCCTGGACCTCAACCTTGAGCTCTCCCTTCTACTCTTAATCCTTGATCAGAGCCTTCAATCATGCTGTTTTGCAAATAATCTTATTACTTGCAGCTCCTCTGGTGGCTGCAAACAACAGTTGTCTAGTCTTCCCTGGAACTGAAAACAGGCACTCTCCAATGCTGCAAGTTCGCAGCTAGCAGGGTCTCTGCTCCTCTGCTACTGCACTCACAAGACCTGTACAAGCTCCTTCTTATTCCCTTCCCCCCAAACTCCTGAGGCAGTCAGCCCCCGGGGAGACTTCTGGCCAGCACAGCTGTGCTTGAAGTCCCTGAACAGTAGATGGTCCTTCAATCTTCTCCTACTTGATCAGTAAAATGAAAATTTCCAACCCCAGCTGCCCCAGGGCTTATTGTTTGTTGATTCTACAGAGCTGGCCTGGAGGTGTTTGCACTTCAATTAGGCCAAACTTCTACCACTGGAGGTCAGGTCTTTTCCGAGATCTTCTTAGGTTGTTTTTGGAAAGCAACTGCTTTAGCAAGACTTTTATTTCTGCTACTCTACATTCCCTCTGAGGCAATGTTCTGTGTTTTTTCTTTGGAAGAAATTTAGAGCGCTAAAAATTTTCTGGCCTACTCTGCCATCTTCTTAGAGTCTTCTCTCCTCTCATTATTTGTTAGTCAAACAGAGTGGATTTATACCCTCAAGTTCATCCCCTTTTACAAAGGCATATCAATTGTAAGCCTACCACTATGAATTGTGTTTAGATTGAGAGAGATAGTAAAATGACCATCCCTTTTATTAATAAAATGCTAACATTATCAATAAAATGACCAATATTCAGAAATTATGTCTCTTGGACTTTTTAAACATCATATATTGAAGCCATAAGATATGGAACCAGAATGTTAATGTTATTTTGGGGAAAGAACACCTATTATGTATACAATTCATGTACTATTTGATCTTGAATAGTATTAATAGAAGTATAGTATCTAGAGTAAGCAAATTTATATTTCCATGGACTGGTACCGGTCAGTCATTAAACACTTATTAAATGCTTATTATGTTCCAGGCACAGGGCAATTTAAAAATGACAAATAAAATTAAAATATTATGTCCACTTCTTGGGGCCACATTGTAAAAGGGAAATTTGCAAAAAAGAAGATGCCAGGAGGAAATTAATCAGAACAATGAAGATGTTAGAAATCATGCTTTATAAGACTTGGTTGAAAGAATTGGAATGTTTAACCTGGAAAAGAGAAGGCTTAGATAGTACATGAACTCAATCTTTAAATATTTGAAGAGTTATTGTGCATGATACAGAGAAAGAACATTGCCTCTGGAGTTAAGAAATTTTTATTCAAATACTCTTTCTGAATTTTATCTTAAGAGCCTTAACTTCCCCAGATCTACATTTCTTGCTCTATCTATATGCAATTTTTCTGTTTGGTCATTGATGGCAAAACAAGGTAAGTACAAAGAAATAGATTTCAATTCAAATACAAGGGGGAAAAACTAACACTGAGTTAAGTAGGATATGTGATCTGCCTAAGGCAATGACATTTCTGTATATCATCAAGTAGAGATAATCTTTTTTATTCTCTCTCTCTCTCTCTCTCTCTCTCTCTCTCTCTCTCTCTTTCTTTCTCTATTATATGTAGGATTCATGCTTTGGATAAGGATTGGACTAAATGACCTCTGAGGTCCCTACCTACTCAGTCTCTGATTCAGTGAATCTCATTCTAAAAACTGAAAGCTATTTTAAGTGTTGAAAACAGGTATAATTAGGTTGAAGCTTTGACCACCCACTGACCATAGTGACTCGCTTCACAGAAATGCATAATTTATGCCATTATCTCTGTTCCTGACACTACAAACCCAGCACTCCTGGGGGCATATGCTGTCCAGCAAAATGTCTCTGGCAATTACCTGCAGAATAGCCTAGTGTCAAATCTTGATTAATTATATTTGCAAAAGAAAAATATCTCTAAGTAGTAGGAAAGATCCCTTAACAATTGCTTTATTCAGAAAAGGGGGCGGGGGGGGGGATTCCAAAGCTATTGAGTGGGGTCTTTGAAAGTGAAGTTGTTGCAGTTTAATTTATGTGGGTGACAACTGTAACTAGTTTTTTCTGCCAGTGTTGAAGATCCCATCTAAAAGTAAATCTGATAGGCCAAGGGGGAAGAGGGAGATCCCATTCATTGTGCCTGAAAATTAGGATGAATGGAGTTTCCATTAAGTCTTCTGATGACACTTACTAATTTCCCCAGTGAATCTGGCTGCTTCAGATGGCTCATGTGCTATTTATCTTCATCTGCATTTGGACTGTATTTCTGAATTCATGAATTACAATTGCTTTATTTGAAGGAAAAACAATCCTAGGGAGAATTAAATTCATAACCCCAATCTGAAAGTTTTTTTTTCTTTATAAAGCCCTCGTGGGTTTTCCTTTTCTTTTTTAACACCCCATCCCCCAAAGTATTTCATTGCAGGGGCCAAGAGTCAGTGGGTGATAAGAAATAGAAATGGACATAGACTCAATTCTTCCATTGTTTTTATTCCAATGATTTTTGCTGTTGTTTAGGTACTTCGGTCGTGACTATCTATGATGCCATTTGGTCTTTTCTTGGCAAAGCTATTGGAGTAGTTCTCCATTTCCATCTCCAGCTCATTTTACAGATGAGGAACTGGGCAAATAAGAGTAAATTACTTGCTCAGGGTAACACACCAATAATTGTCTGAGGCTAGATTTGAACTTAGGTTTCCTGACTCTAAGTCTGGTACTTGCTGCACTACTTAGCTTCCTTAGATCTAGCTTATATAAGCAGAAAGTCAGAAGTGTGAGTTTAATCTGTTCCTATAACACTAGACTTGCCAGTATTTCTGGAATCATTGAGGAACAGGCATTTTCATGTGAAAGATCTAGTATTTATCCAGCAGGAAGGAACTTTGGAGTCCCATCCCTTTCACTTTATATATGATAAAAGTGAGCTACAGAGAGAAAACATGATGGAATAGAAGAGTCCTGGCTTTAAAAATAAACAAACAAAACAAAACAAAACAAACAAACAAACAAACAAAACCCAAATCCTCTGGATTTTAATCCTAGAGCTGTTTCTTAGTTTCTGTGTGACTTTAGATAAGTCACTTCACCTAGCTGTGCCCCATGAATTAAAACAAAAACAAAAACAAAAACCTTTACTAGTTGTATTCATTGTAATTGGACCTTTGTGATTCTATGCGTTTTATTTTATGCATTGAAAATTATTCGAAAGCTTCATCAGATTGCCAAAGGGGTCTATGACACTTGAAAAAAAAAAAAAAAAAGAAGAACTTTTGGGCTAGATGATTTCTAAAGTCCGTTTTTGCTCTGATTTCTTTTATATTAAGGTTCATTGACTACTCTGAGGTCACATAATACTCAAATCTCAACACATTACCAGACTTATATGAAATCATTTTTTCTATATTTTTCCTAAGTTTAATGCTTCACTCATTATAAGCTAGATGTTGGTTTTTAGAACATTTGATTACTTCCTGACTGCCCAGGTTCTTTGTATGATTTTCCTTTTATTTCCACTCCCCCAAAGTACATGCTATACTCGATTTTACTCCTTTCTTTCCACCCTAATCAACAACAAGCATTTATTAAGCACCAATCATATTCCAGACAATCAAAATTCTCTCTATGAGCATATCATTCCTTTAAAGACTGGCTAGAAAGTGCCAAATGGCATCCTTAGAGAATATATCATATATACTTTGTACTTACTTGTGTTTGAGTCTTGTATGTGTAATAGATTGTAACATAATTCATTTTTTAACCTTTGTATTCTATCTTCCTTACTCCATAATTCTCAATTCCAAGTCTATGTTATACACTTGCAAGAACTTAATAAATATTTGTTGAATGACTGATTAATTTGATGATTTTTGTTATAATTAATAAATACTAATGAAATATTAATTTTTTCAGTGTTTCTCAGAAACTTGGTATCTAAAAAACAAAGGAATAAATCATGATTTTTCTGGGCCCCAATTTCTTCATCTGCAAAATGAGGAACTGATTGCATTAGATGGACTTCAAGAACCCTTCCAACGTTAAATCTATAATCCATGTCTACTAATAGGGATTTCAGGTCCTTTGGTTGATGAAAAGATAGGTAGACCTCCAGTATTGCATATGATACCTTTGTCTCAGAACTGGCTTTAATGAAAATTTAGGTGTATTGAATCCTACCACAGACACTTAGTATCAGTGTTGTTTTGGACAAGTCTGTTAAATTCCCAGAATCCCAATTTCTTTATATGTAACATGTATGCAATAATATTTCTACTATCTGTCTCATAGTATGGTTCCTGCAAATCCTAACTTACTTTATACTTCAAGGACCTATGATTTTAAATTCCTTCCTTTACATATCATAACTTAAACTCTTGAGGAATTGTCTGAAATGAAGCTCAGAGTATTTAAATAACTTGCCCAATATCATATATGGTGTCAGAAGCAATGCTTGTCAGAACTTTACAATTACTCTATCCACTATATTATATTGCCTCTTAAGCACTACATTGACAAGAACAGTAGTCATTATTATGTTGTTATTATTCAATCATATCCAACTATCATTAACCCATCCAAGCTTTTCTTGGCATCTCATTTTACAAATGAAGAAAGTGAGGCAAACAAGATTGTGTGACTTGCCTGGAGTCTAAGGCCAGATTTGAATTCAGAAGATGAATTTTCTTTACTCTAGGCTCTATCCACTGTGCCATTTAGCCATCTTTATTTTTATTAGATGGTAAATTATTTATCTTTATTTTATCTTTCTCTCTACTGTTATAATCACTTGTAGATAATAGCAACCAACATAGATCACATTGATTCTGAGCTAGAAGGGACTCTTGTGGCCATTGAGTCCATATTTCATAAATGAGGAAACTCAGTCATTTTAGAGAGGTTAAGTGATGTGACCAGGTTTGTACAACAATAAGTCGAGGTAGGACTTGAACCCAGATCCATTTTTCTTAGTAAATAGTTTGTTTTACTTATAAACAAAAAGTTTTACTTGGGCATTTTAGCAATTCTGTGGCAGATATAGTCTTTTCAGGTCAGAGCTGGGCTGGCCAATAGTGAGACTAGTTGCCAACTATTTCTAAGAAATAAAATCATTAAGGATCAGTGCTTGATGTAACCTCAGTGATTTAGATAGAGCTGTTTGAATATAGGAAAAGACTGGAAAATAATCAGGGAAAATCTAGAAAGAGCAAGGCCAATATTAGTTGATAGGAGATCTAGATCATTTGGAGGCAGGAGCAGGTGGAAGCAGAAACTGTAGCCAAGGAAAGAACATCTTCATGGGCAGCCATGTCTTTTTGAGATGAAGGTGAATTCCTGGGTCTTTTTTCTTCTCTTTGTGCTTCCTATTCCAACCTGGCTCTGACATGCATAATAGATAAAAATGAAAAGAATTGGGCATTTTGTGTTGCTTTCTTGAAAACAAGCCTCTTTACTGATAGATTGAGGAGTAACTTCAAGGCTCCAAGTGAATGATTTCTAAGACCTTGAAATGAATTATTGGCTTAGGATATACCCACTGTAAATGAAACTTAGAAGATTAATTGCAGCTTTGCATGCCAGATAAGTTGGAACATATTCCCTGAGTTTGGGCCTTCTAGAAATAAATGGTATATCAAGTCATATCACCCAAATTTGGTTCCTAGAAGAAAATATTTTTGGTGGGAAAAAGAAGATAATAGCTTTCCAAAGAAAATGAAACATGCTTCTTTTTTTAAGAAAGTATTTTTGTGTGGATATTTTTTCATTTCACTTTTTTTTGACTTAAAATAATATTCCTCAGGGTCCTCAACACAGTGGAAGACAGGAACATTTCTGCAATTCAAGGAATGAATTGAGTTTAGTTTTGTCAGAACTAGCTGTTGGCTCCTTCAGAACTGCAATAGAATGGTTAAAGTAAATTATGGGTAAAACTACTGACAAAACTGGATTTTATGCTGAGGAGTCAGAGTGATTAATCTGTCATGTAGCAGAGGAAAGTTCAGTTCCAGAATATCTCTTAATTTGTGGTCTGCTCTCTACTCTCAAGTAGAGAGGTTTTTTTTTTTTTCTATCTTTACTTTTTTGATAACTCTTCTTTTTATTTTGCAAGTCTCCAAAGCCCATAAAATTCATTATAAGTGATTCAATTCAGTAGTTTTACCTAAGGTAAGGGCCAATATGTCTGTCTCTTATCCTCTTCACTCAGACTTCATCCTTACCCTCCAAATATTCTGATTCTGGTTTAACCCCATGAAGCTAGGTCTGTAAGGGATTGAGCACCTAACTCAAAGTGATCCTACTTTATCCTTGATTCAGAGAACCCTGGAAAGATTGAGATTATACTATAATTCCACCAGGAATGTACTAGAATTGCATTCTTCTCTTCTTGAAAAATCTGTAATGTTATGTTATTTTACCAGAAATTTATATCTTCATATTGTGATTTCTAGAGTAGTGATAGTACTTTCCCTAGCCTCTATCCCCATTATGTTTATTATCTCTGAATTTCAGAAAGTAAATTCCTTGAAGACAGGAATGATTTTACTTTTGCACTTGTATTCTCAGCACCTAAAACACTGCCTGCCACATGGTAGATGCTTAATAAATACCAGTTGATTCTTTTATTCATTCTATAAAGTCAAATTGATCTCCCAAGTTTCTTTGTATCAAAAATAAATCAGGGTCTAGTTTGATCTTTGTCTTAAGGGCTAGTATAGAACCAGAACACTATTTGGGGAGTGTAATTACTCTTTCTATTTTATGTTACTCAGTCCCATTTTAATTATTGACATAGAATTAAAATTAATAATATGGTAAAAGAATTTTTGAGGTAATTTAACTAGATTGTTTCTAAAGATCTTTTCTGAAAAGATATAATCTTGGAGGCATCAGAATTGGATTCCTTAAAATATATTCTTCTCTGTGTCTTAAATTAGAGGAATAAATATATTAGTTATAATGAAGGTAGAATGAATGAGACTTTGCTCCAGGAAACCAAACTAAAGAAGGTATTGCAGAAGATAGAAACATTTTAATTTAGCACCTATTTAGTGAAAACAATTAATTAGCATAGAAAGCTACTTGATGACCTACTTCTACTCCCTAACTGCCAGATCTCCCTACCACCACCACCTAGGTTTGGATTTAAAGGTTAGTTAAGGGGCATATGTTGTGAAGCTTGTCACGGGTGTCAACTTTGCTAGTAATGATTATGAAGCTATACTGTTTCATTAAAAATAAGATTAAAAAAAAATTCAATGTATGTACGCTCAAAAAGACAATTCTCGATGCATTTAAAATTGGGATTCAGTGACACTGAATAAGTGAGAAAGGAAAAGGTTGGAGGAAGTCTGGAAGTGTATGTAAGATAAAAGAAGGTAGCTTGAGATTAAACATGGAATCTACAAGTGAACCTAGGCTTACTTTTGCATAAAATTATGTTCTGGTAACCCTCTTGATTCGATCAACATGCATTTATTAAGTGCTTACAGGACACAAATACAAAAGATTATCACAATCTTCAATTAGCTTCCATTCTACCAGAGACAAATAGCATGTTAAGAGATAGCTAAAGACAAGGTGCATAAAAAAACATATGTTGCAGGGGACACTCACCATGGGGGTTTCAGAAAAGGTCCTGGGAAGGATGTGGTAGTTGAACTAGGCCTTGGAGGAAGTTGAGAGTTTCCAGAAGCCAAAGTGACAAGAAAATACATTTTAGGAATAGGTGAGAGGGGTCGAAGGTTCTGCAAAGTTATGGAGATATAATGTCATGTTCAGGGAACATTTAGTAGACTGAGCTGAAACATAAAATGAGCGACAAGGCAACATCAGTTTCCATGGGAGAATGAATGTTATTTTTAAACCTCTGACACTTAATGTAGTCCTATTTCATTCTTTCCATTAATAATAATAATAGTAGTAATAAAATGTAGAAGAAATGTTCAGGAAAACGCCTGATTGATTAATCTGATCCATGTGAACAGATTTCAGTGCATGGATCTTTGTTAAGACTGGGATACCTCAAATGGAGCTGAACAAACACACTTGGCCCTTTTGGAGGGATTTCAGTCTAACAAAGTTCCACATTCTGTAATGTCTGCTACATTAAAGAAGGTGGGTAGATAAGGGGAATCAAATAAAGCAGAACTATCCAAAAAAAAACCCAAAAAAAAAACCCCAAAACATCTCACCTTAACAAAGCCACCAAATTCAGAGCCATTTAATAATGATGATACTCTTCATTTAAGAGCTAAAAATAAAGTAGGTTGGGGTTCAAAATCATCAAATTTTTATGAAAACTACTCCTATTTAGTTCATTACCACTCATGGATGGTCAGCATAGAGTATTAACAAAAAAAAAAAATTGAAATTAGATTTCACAGAATTCATATGCTTGCAAAGTAAAATTATTAGTTATTAATTAACATTCAATTTCCTGCTGCAGTGTCAATATTTGTGCTTCATCTACTTTTTTGGTCTGTTTTAATATATACTATGGCTATCTTCCAGGCTTTTAAAATATTTTAGTCATGCTAATCAAAATATTAAAGAAAAACCCCCTTATTTGTCAGGATGGTTGAATGTGGTGCTGAATGCTTTTGGTTTCCTATTTTGAGGTAAAATTGATAGATAAATAATCAAGCTATCAAAAGAAACAGTTGATCAGAGTTTAGGAAATCAGAGCAGATAGGCCCAAAGTAAAGGAGGCAGGAAGCAGAAATATAACATATCATTTCTCCTATTTGATTTTTGTTTAGTTTTCCTAAAATCAGGTATTTGTATATTAATAGTAGCTCACATTTAAGTCCATAATGTGTTTTTTCACAATAAGCTTTGAAATATATAGTGAGAGTATTATTGTCTCCCTTTTACTGATGAGGAAGTTAAAGCTAGGAGAGTTTAATGGATTTGTCTACAATCAAGCAAATATGACATACCAGAACCAGAATCCAATCCCAAGTCTTTTTGCTATGAATTGATTTATGGTCCTTTTTAACCATGCTATATAATTTCTAAAGGGGGAAGAAGGGGGCAGAAGAAAATTAAATGTGGTTGTTATATCTTAATGAACTTTGTTGTCATCTTTTGTTAATATTGCCCATATATTGATAGAGTTTGAATGTGAGTTGGACTCTCTAATCTAGACAGTGGGACAGAGTGCTGGATCTGGAGCTGTGGAAATCTGGGACTTCAATCCCAACTCTGATACTGAGTATCTGGACAACTTTGATTCCTCCCTCCCCCAACTTTCATGTGGAAAATTGAGTGGAGCTAAATGAACACTAAGGTTCCTATGATCTTGACTGTGATAAGTGCTCAAGATTAAACTTTCTTTTGGATTTGAGGCAGTTCTGCAGTTTCCTGTATCATTTGAATTGATCTCCAATGGGTAGTAGATGTATTCAGAAGAATCAATATTCTTTGATGTTTTCCAAGATGACAGGAGGAGTAGGAAAGTGGGACACATGAATATCCTCTGTAATTCTGTATGTGGTCAGAGAACTTATTGAATTAGGATGCTGGTAGTGTTTTGTTTTTTTTGTTTTTGTTTTTGTTTTTTTTTTGTATTCAATGGAATACAAAACAAAAAACAAAGAAAATTCATTGCATTTACAGAGGAGGTAAACATGTTACAGAATTTTCCCAGTTGCCAAAAAATTTCCAGAAATCAAATTTATTGTGGTTATTTGAGTCTGAATCTCTGGGTATGCAATTAGTGAAAAGAAAATTCAACTCCTCCAAGGCACAATGATCCTCTTCTCTGAGAGAAACAAGTAGATGGGGAGAAGGTGTCAGTTCTGGGAGGGAATTTCTGTCTAACAGATTCACATAGCCAGCTTAGAGAGCGGCTTTCCCCAGGATCTGTCAGACAATCTTCCTTTCCCTGTTCCTCTTGACAGTCATCAAACTAATGACTCTAATTTATATTCTTAAACAGAACATGAGACCCATTTTCCAGATTTAGATAAATTGATAATTGAAAAGAGGAAGATGAGGTTGAATGCAGGGGAGGTGATTCCTGTAATAGCCTTGTAAGCATTCCTTGGTACAAACTAAGTGAGCTTGTCTAGATAATTACTGGTATAGCATAGGTGTCAAATGGAATGTTTGGAGGTTAAATGAGGAGTAATAGTGAAATTTTAATTATGTGGGGAGCATAGTAAAGGGACCTCCTTGCATTTGCAACATGTGTGCAAGTATGGGAATATGGAGGAGGGAAGAAACCTCAAATGGCATTTCAAGGTACATGATTGATAGGGCTACTTAATTCACATTTATTTATACATGAATTAAGTATGGAGAGGGTTGTAGGAAAAGACTAATAATTGTATTTTGTAATCGTAATCATTATATGAAAGGCAAATGAATGGTAGTGTAAAAAGAAAGCTGAGTTTGGAGTCAGAAGACATGAATTCAAGTCTTGCTTCTTCCACCTATAACTTCTCTGAAATGTTTCCATTTACTTAATCTTACTGCATCTGTAAAGTGTGTGTGTGTGTGTGTGTGTGTGTGTGTGTGTGTAAAACTAGATGATCTGTAAGGTCCCTTCTAGTCAGAAATGTACCGGTACATGTTTAACAATTAGATGTCTGAAAAAACAAAGTACACACAACATATTTTTAAATTTTATCTACATTAGCATTTTCTCTTACCATTTTCTTGAGTCTAGACAATCAACAAAATAATAAATCAAGCCCTGATTTGGTACAATTCAATTCCTAAGGTGTAAATGCTTACACAGAAAAACATATAAGCTCTTTTGAGTGAGTTCGAAGCTGATCTTTGATTCAATTTTTAGAAGCATCATGATGTAGGGAATCTAGCTCTGCATCTGAAATTGGAAGATTTGAGTTCTAGGCCTGCCTATTATGTTTATTGTGTGAATTGTAGGTAGATATGTTAATTTTTGGAATCAATTTTGTTCACCTTGTAATATGGGAAACTATTGTTTGGTACTATTCTATAAGGTTTTTTGAGGAAGGAGGGACAATTAGGATTAAGTGATTTGTCCAGGATCACACAGTTAGTAAACAGGGTCTTTTAAAGGAAACTCCTTTGTGACCTTTCAAGGACTACATAAATATATGCTTTTGTTACAAAAGAAAAAGGATCTGTTGTTATGGTACCAAAATTTTAAAAATAAGTTTCATCAATAACTTTTGTTTTTTGTGAGGCTATCATTTCTGAAAAGGCCTTCCTCACCCACCCACTCACCCCTACTAGAGACTGAACCCTTTTCTACAACAACAACAACAAAAAAGAAAAACAAGTAAACAAAAAAAAAATCTGATCCAAATTTTTAAAATAGAAAAAAGCACACTTACTAGAATCAGAGAAATAGGTTCACATTCTGTCTATGCTATTTACTTGTGTGACCCTGGACAAATCATTTAAACTTTTTAAATTTCAATTTCCTTATCTATAAAATAGGAAAATAGGAGTCAGCAAGTTTACTTTGAATGAGAAATATTTTTATTTGGTTTGATTTTGTGACATTAATGGTCATGTGCATGTTTCTGTGGACACTAGACTGCCTTAGAATTTTTTGTCTTGACCAGATGAAATTTAGTTAAATGTGTTTACTTACCACTGTAGCTAGTCATTATAGATTCCATAATCCATTTTATTGTCCTTTTAAATTCTGTAGTTTTTAAGAACAGATATTACTTCAAAGAAATGTGTCAAAGAGCATACTTCAATGACTGTAAGAGATATTGCAATGGCTCATAGTATGGGGAAGTCAACACTTAGATCCTTCAGTGAAATAAGATCATTTGCCACAAGAAAATACAGTTGAAAATGAAAAGAAATGCTAAGAATTATTAAGCTATTGCAATCTAATCAAACCTCAGAAAACAAAATAGGACTCCATAAGGAATATTGCAAGTAAAAGGATTGTTACTGGGTTTTCTACATGTAGTGTAGGGATAGGATTCTCAAATTTGTAAGAACAGTGAGAAGATCAATTTAAAAAAGAAGCCAGTTATTTATCATTGCTATGAAGGAAAAAAAAATTTGTCATGGACAGGACAAATACTGGAGTGTTGCAGTTTGGATTTGAGGCTTTACAAAACTGTTTTCAGAAGTTTAGCTGAATCCATAAGGTCTGGACTGCTTTATAAAACTGAAAGATACCCACTTTAAAAATAATTAGGGAATTTTTTTTTAAACTTTCAATAAGCCTATAAATCTTGTCTTTTTGTTTGGAATAGTGAAAAGAATAAACATACTGATATTGTGAGAAGCAGGATTATTCTGGAATTATAATATCTTCCAAATGGAAATGGAATAAAGCAACATGGTCTAATGCCATGATATATGTCACAGAAGTTTAAGATATGTATCCAAGAGATGGAAAGAAATAGAAATCAATAACCTGAGAATATTTAATTTATTGTTGTTTAGTTGTTTCAATTATGTCTAAATCTTTGTGACTCAATTTGGGATTTTCTTGGTAAGGATACTAGAGTGATTTGTCATTTCCTTTTCTAGTTCATTTTACAATGATAAAACTGAGGCAAATAGGTTAAAGTGACTTGCCCAGGTTCACATAATGTGAGGCTGGATTTGAACTTAGAACTTCTTGACTACTGGTGTTTTATCCACTGTACCACCTAGTTATCCTGAGAGTGCTTAATATTCAATGTAATAAGTAAAGTTTCCTGATGAAAAAATAAAGTGTACAATAAACCTTATGAAATTCAAGACCAAATTTGTTTAAAAAAAAAAAAAAAAAGGTGATTGTAGCAAAATGAGAACCTATTGGATTTTCAAAAATTTTGAAGATGGGAAAATATTATAAAGTTTACCACACAAATCAGCATATTTAATTATTTTACTTTGTTTCAAATAATCTATGGTTCAGGAGGGAGGCTTATTTTTTTATCTGTTCTCTGAAAACAAGGCTGGTTTTTCAATTGCTAAAAGTTTGGCTTCTTTTTAAATGACCTTTCCATAAATAGTGTTGAAGTCATGGTGTCTATTGTTGCCAAAACAACCTAATCAATCTCACTATAAATAATCATTATTGGGGTGAGGGGGGGAAAGAAAGTTAAAGTAATTGGCATGGTGTTGAGATAACAGGTTAACAATTGAGTTCTTCACTTTATGATGAGTTCTTTGAGTATTGATTAGACACAGATCAAGATTAACAGATTGCCAAATGAGGGGCCTCAAGGTATGATCTTGGGGCAGACAGGTGGCACAATGGATAAAGCACTGGTTCTGGAGTCAGGAGTTCAAATATGGCTTCAGATACTTATTACCATTGTGACCCTGGGTGAGTAATGTAATCTCTCTTTACCTCAGTTTCCTCATCTGTAAAGTGGAGATAATAGCACCTACCACCCAGGATTGTTGTGAGGACCAAATGGAATAATAATTATTTAAATTATTAGAACACCACCTGACAGATAGTAATGTGGCAAGTAAAAGATGAAATGACTGAAGAAAAAAGATTAGAACTTCTGAGCATATGAATTTATTAAGCAATGCATGACAACTGCCCAAAAATGTTGGCACTGGACCCCAAACAGAGGGAGAGACAGATTTTTATACATTAAAAACAATCAATTAAATAAGACTAATTAAAAGAGAACAGTTAATCAGGACACTAAAGTAGGGAATCTGATTTATAATTGGAGGAAAGATTAGAGTTTCTAAGTTAGAGAGGAAGAAAGAGCAAGCAAGTATAATTCCATGAAATTAGAAAAAGATTTGTCCCATCCTCCCCCTCCCCAAGTATCTGTAAGCAATCAAAGGAATATGGAAACCATAAGCAACTGATCAGCATATAGCCAGTTTTTAGGCATATGGGTCGCTTAAGATGCATATTTGTGAGAAAACTCCTTGGATCTGATGGATTTTTAGTCAGTTTAATTTAGGTCCTTAATTTGAGATTTCTAAACAATGGGTAGGGATGCCAAGCGGGGCTAGTTTCAAACAATGCAACAAAGTCTTCTTATAATTCCCACAACTGAATAAAATTGTGAACAGAAATTAAATTAGACTCATAATTAAATAGAAAGGGAATTGACCTAGCTCCAGAATTGAGTCCAGAAGATGGAGTCAGTGTGATTCACTCAGTTCACACTATAACTTTTTGTTCTAATCCTCTTAATTCCTTTAGTAAGTAGTATATAAATGTCAGCAATTATTATAACAATAGCAATTATTGTTTTTGTTATCAACATTGTTGTTATTTAAAATTGTATCAACAGTATCTCTAATCCCTTTTCTGAATTTGACATTATAATTTCTTTATAATGGTGAATTAAAAGTTCAAGATTAGATTTTGACTTCACCTTCTGCAGTCTTAAAACATCTACCTGTTAGGTAGTTGAGTTTAGTGTCACTGAGTCTCATATATGCACCATTTAAGATTTGTGCAGTAAATAACAAATATAGTTCTTTAAAGTAAACTATGATTGCATTTTACAGGGGAGACCACATACAGCTTTCCCACCTGCTTTAATATTGATTTAACAAGAGAAGTAAATCTTGAACATTTAAAAAGTAAACATTTGATTTCAATAGTCAGAACAGCCCAGAATCTGGTTCCCAGTCTCTTTTTTTTTTTGCTAGACTCTCTGCTCATGTCACATAAGCTTTCTTTCCCCATTTTGATGGATGTATTCAGTTTTAGGTAGATAGTGTATTTAAAGTCTTCCAAAAGAAAAAAAATCAGTTTATTGTGTCAAAAATGTCTTAATCGAGTGACTTTTCATTCTGTTGGGCAGTATAAAAGTATGCCAAATTTCAAAGTACAGGCAATCCAGTTCCAGTGCCATTACTATTTTTAGCCACTCTCTTTCTTTTTTCCCCATTTACCTCTACTCCGTGTCATTCCTCATAATACACATACATGCAGAAACACATGCACATAGGATCACAAGTCTGGAGCCACAAAGTACATCAGAAGCCATTTAGTCTAACACTTTCATTTTACAGAAATGAAAACAAAGGCTTCAGAAATGTTAAATGCCTTATCCAATGCATCTCAGGATACTTATCTTCTCTACTATAATCACCATTAAGGCAAATATATTTTCTTGCATGCAAACAAAAATGAAACCACAAAGGTTTGTGAAGTAAATTCTTTGTCTAACTATCTTTAATTTCATATAATACACATGTGCTGTCTTGAATACAATTCCTTTTATAAGATCTATGATGAGCTAGATGTTGCATATTACCAAGGATGGTTCTTCAGTGCTTGAAATATTTTTCCTTATTATCTTTACCCTTGTAATTCACGTTTCCATTTATATTCAAATACTACTTTTTACAGATGGCCTTTCCCAAATTCCTATTAGAGTTTTCCCATATCATTCCACACCTCTTCATTCCCTAATATTTACTTTAGAAACAATTGTGTCTAAATAGATAGAGCATGAAGGACAATCTGCATTCAAATCCTGCCTCAGGCATTTACTAGCTATAGGACTCTAAGCAAGTCTTCAAATCTCTCGAAATTTATTCATTTATAAAATGAAGATAATAGTAATCTCTATCTCACAGGGTTATTGTGAAGATCAAATGAGTTAGCATATTTAAATGACTTCAAATCTTAAAGTTATATAGAACTATACTAGCAATCATTATTGTTATTACTTCATATATATTTTGTGTTACCTTTTCTATGTATGTACATTTTACCTGTAAGATAGAACAAAAGCTCCTTGAAGGCAGGCCTTTTTTGTTTTGTCTTTGCATGGAGGTAGCATGGCTAACTGAGAGAACAGTGAAGTTGGAGTCATTAAACCTGGACTCAAATCTTGCCTGTAACTTAGAACCTGCGTAAGTTCAAGCAAGTCATTTAAGCTACTTGGGCCTCAAATTTCTCATCTCTACAATGAAAGAGTTAAATTGCATGGCATCTTATTTCCCTTGCATCTTGATACCTATGTTCCTGTGATCTCTAGAGATCAACACATTGATAGATAATATAGTCAGTACTCAAGAAATACTAGTTGAATAAAATGGAATGAAGTTCCACTGAGAATGAAACAGATAAAGAATAATCAAAAGTTTACATCTGATTTGCTGTTTATTTTTAATTGAACACAATGGATTTTTAGTCAATTATTCAATAAATACTTAAGTGTTTATGTGCCAAGCTTTATGCTAAGTAGTGAGGCTACAAAGAAAGGCAAAAAAAAAAAAGTCAAGGATTTTATATGTAATAGAGACGGTAATATGGAAACAACTATGCACAGACAAGATAATCTTTCACAATCATTTGCTTATACTGGCTAGATTTACTGTGGGTTAAAAATGATATTAAATTATTTCAAATTTTTGAGATATGAAAAGTTTTCAGCAACCTTGGGCAAGGATACCCAGCTGACTTTGCAAGGTGAATAGCCTTAGGGAATGAATTGCCCTCCATTAAATATGGGTCATTTTGAAAGAAATATGGCAGCTCAATCTACCCATGGGGGTTGGCAGTAGTCAACCACCCTGCAGTTCTATGCATACAGTTTTTCTATCCTTACTAACTACAGAGTCTTGGTAGGAGGAGCAGTGCTTTTTTTCCCCCTTAAAAGCAGTCACCTCTTTCCAATAGTAAGGAGAGCAAGAGACCTCCTGCCGAAATGTCTATTAGGCCATTGCATCCAAGGCCAGGCCAGTGCTGCAAAGCTGGGCAAAGCAAATAATGGAAACATATTTCAGTTTTTTCAGCTCAAGTGGCTCTAGCTTGAAGATGTTGGAAATGGTAGTCAATAAAAGGATATTAAAAGATTGAAAATGTCATGGTGACATTATCTTTTAGAAATACCAGACCATCAGTTAAAGTACTGAGTCCCAATGGTACAGTTTGTAGGATTTGTAGCAAGAATTTGTGTGAATTCTATCCCCATTGATAGCAGTCTTTTTATGGAAGACTTGGGTATATGCAGTTCTTGATATCACTCAGCAGGGACTGGGTCTCATTGTATAGGCTGTGCAAGCCTAACCCATTTGGGCAATTTACAAATAGTAATAAATTAAGTGTAAGGAATAATTGATTGCATTTAGTAATGGGAAAAAAATTTTTGTAGTAAAAATCTGCATTTCTAAAACACCAGGTTTCCTATGGACCTAGTCATTTTATAGACTACAGAGCTTATTTGGAATAGTAGTCTGTTTTGGTTTCTTTCTAGGATTTATGAAAACTACACCCATTGCCAAGGATTCCAAGCCACACATATTGCAATAAAAGCACCCCTTGCTTTATGGTCTGGGCACATGCTAGCAAAACTGACTATAAAGTGAATCTTATTTTGTATTTTATTTCATTATGAAATTGAAAGTGCATTCTGTAAGGAGAGCAACAATCTGGACTTTGGGTATGGAAAGGATAAAATACTGATCAAGCACTTGGCATGCCAATATTTGCAAGTATTTTGCTTGCTTAAACTTATAATTGTCTATTAAGATTCCCATTTTTTTCTTTTGAACATGTTTCTGACGGATTCCTTCCCCCTTTAGTTTCCTTTATCTTAAGACCTTAGTTATCACTTGTGTCAATTGGTTCACTTGTTGTCCAGTCACAAGAAGAGTGGAGTGATGCAGCAGAAAGGACAGAGGGTTTGACATCAAATGACCTCAGGTCTCATTCCATTTCTGCTCTTGACTAATTGTGTGATTTGGGCAAGTGATTTAACCTTTAGAACCTCCAACTTTATTCCCTTACAACTAAGCTGATCGGAGCTCCTGGCAAGCATCTATGAGTGGCCAAACCAAATGATCATTAGGCTTACAAGATGTAGCATGAGAGTTTTTGAAGTGACAGCTCACTATGGCTTTTGCTTAAAATGGTTTTTTGTCTATTGTCTATTTAATAGATGACTTGGCTCTATTTAATTGAACTCACTACATACCACTTGGTGCAAAGTAGTTGCTTACTTGTTGCTGGGTCTTAGTGGCTATTGACTCAGCCTTTATCCAATTGCCCATTATGAGTTGTATGAGACAGGATGTTCCCTCTAATAAGATGGGTAGGGGAAAATAGTGCATTCATGCCTAATTTGTCCAGGCCCTTTGGATGTCAGAATTCTTCACAAAGAGGTTTTGACTTCAATAATCTTGACATTCTTCCTTCTCCACTAGCCAAATCCCTGCCTTACCTTTTTATTCCCAAAGACCTAGTTTCTAAATAAAGCCTTTTTGCTTGAGTCATCAATATCTGTGACTGTCAAAAAAGAAGATGAAGTTCAGGAGCCATTAATCTGTTAATTGGAAGTGCTGAGAAATGGAGTCAAGCTAGACCTCTTGGGAAGAAGACTAGTATGTGAGTGTTGAGGGATGAGACCAGTTAACATCTTGCTCTATAGCTGATTCTTTCAAGGCAGCCATGAGTCTGGCCAAATGGTTGTGGACTTTGAGAGAAAAAGATTGTACAGTCAAAGACTATCATTTGGGGTCAAAACCAGTGGAAGAATTTTGTTGATGCCTCCAGCCACATACAGTTATTTGTGGAGAACATCAGTGTTTATTTGAGATGACCTCTATGGAACTAAACAACCAAGTTAATCTTGTTATGAGAATGACAGAGGCAATGGAATGGACATGGAGGCCATGATGTTATGTTGTGGTGGGAATAGGATCATAAAAGCTGCATAACTAAGAGCAAAGCAGCTACTTCTGCTCAGTGGGGCTTCTGATGATCAAAGGACCCGCCTATCCTGTTCGCAAGTGCAATCTCAAGTTATTAAGTTGGTTCCTGCTAAACAAGCTTTGTTGTCATACCTCCTGACTACAAGGATTGAGTACCCTATCTCTCAAAAACCATATCTAATGAACTGGTACCAATCTGGAAAGAAACAGAGCTCTACTTAGTTATCTGTTTCTTGGATCCAGACTCTAGAAAGATCTCTCTAATAAGGATGGACTGCTTCTGGATATAGTTCTGGTTGATCCTCTTATTCCTTTCTTGTTGTCCAGGCTTAAAATTCCATGTTTCTTCAGAAGACTCCATTATTCCTGAAGAAATGATTCAAGTTCCCTTATATCCAGTAGCAGGTCAGCTTTCCCAAGGGATGGTTCAGGCAATTCCTTTTCAAAAAGGGTTTAGAGGAAAAAGGATAATATTGTCTGGAGGTGTCATGTTCTGCAATTATCTGAAGAAGAAAAATGTTATCTCTGCATAGCTATAGTGAATGTCAGTCAATCAATAAGTATCATTAAGCATTTTCTATGTGTAAGGCATTATGCTAATTATTGGGGATACAAATAAAGGCAAAAACAATTGTTGCTCTTAAGGTGCTCACATAATATGAAAGGCAGACATGGAAATAACTAAGCACTTACAAGATTTATGTAGAGACATAATCTCTGAGGAGAAACATCTGGGGGTCTGAGAAAGGTCACTTGCAAAAGGCAAAGAGATCCCTAGCTCATGTGACAGTGCTGCATTTCTGGATGAAGGTGAAGGAGAAGGTCTTATGTAGCCTCTTAGAAAGAAGGGGACAGGCTTTCACGAGAGAGCTGAAAAAAGATAAAAATTTGGTATCTTATTTGTCTTGAATCTCCCAGGAAATGGGGAGCTTCAGATTGATGGGCCAAAAAATACTGAATATGTGGTGGTACAAGGCAAGACTCTGGCAATGAGACAAACTACATACAAGACAGTCATGAACTTTTAGCTCTCAATTAGAGATGACCCTAAGCAGAGAAACAAAGAAAGGTAAAAATATGGTCCCTGGTCTGAAGGAACTCACATGCTAATGATCTAAAACAGGGAAATGTCAACAACTCTTAGGATGAAGAAAAATTTCACATAAAAGGTGGTATTTGATTTGAATTTTGAAGGAAAATGGAGATTCTAGTATAAAATGAAGGAGGACATTCCAGGGAGGCAGAGCAAAAGCTGGAAGTGTTATGTATAAAGGACAATAAGAAGGTCAGTTTGGACAGACTATAGGGCTTAGGAAGGGAATAATATATAATAAAGCTGGAAAGGTAAATTAGGACCAAATTATAAAAAGCTTTAAATGCCAAATAGAAGATTTTTTATTTGATGCTACAGGCAATAGAAAGTCACACTATGATTTGTTATTATTTGTCCTCATTCTCAAAGAGAACATATGATGTTGTAAAAATAATGTCTTGATTTGTGCAAATTGGATATGAGGCAGAGTTGCACAAGTCTCTAGCTTAACTCTCTCCTCTAAAGTTATTGATAGTTCAATGACAAGACAAAGACCAAGTTAAACTGGCCATGACCCAGGATGCACTGAGTGACCTTAGCCTTTCTACACTGAGGTCTTTTCCAGAACTCAGTTTATGTGAGACACACCCATTTAAGTACTAAGAGCTAGGTAAGAGTTGAAACAAAAAATGACTTAATACCATCACATGGACTTGGCTCTTCTGAGCAATGTGATGATCTAAGAGATTTCCAATAGACTTAGGGTGGAAACTGCCATCTGCATCCAGAGAGAAAACTATGAAGACTGAATGTGGTTTGAAGCATAGTATTTTCACCTTTTGGATTTTTTTTTCCTTTTTGGTCTGATTTTTCTTGCACAACATGATGGATATAGAAATATGTTTAAAAGAATTGCAAATCTTTTACCTATATCAGATTGTTTGCTATGTTGATGACGGACAATAAAGGTGGGAGAGAAAATAAATTTGGAACACAGTCTTACAAAAACTTATATTAAGAACTTATAGTTCCCTTTATAGTATTTAAAAACATAAAATATATTGAGAAAAAATAAATAATAATAATCTTTTAGAAATTTATCATCACAAAGATATTAAGGGAAGGACATGATTGGAACTACCATTAGGAAAATTACTTTACAGATTGGCATACTTGTTTAGTAGTTAGTTCCTATTGATATTATCTTTAGACTAATATCCTTGTTTGTAAAGAATGTCTAAGGATACTCTATAGAGTTATGCTTCAAAGACATAAAGTTATAAAAATAACTATAACTTTGGCCTTTACTCAGTAATGTCATTACATAAAATTTTTGAGTAAGTATGGGTCCTTGGCAGAAAACTCAAAATTTGAACTATTGACACATACTTATGAAATTCAAGTGTAATTACCTATCAAAACTATTATAAAATATAATAACTATCATAAAAGATGAGGCCAAAATTTAGTACAATACTTATTTTAGTTCATAATCATTAGCTAGTTGGTACAGGTGATAGAGAACTAGGTCTAGAGTCAGGAAGACCCAAGTTCAAATGTTCAAATTTCATCTCAGACATCTATTAATTGTGTGACCCTGTGCAAATCTCTTAACATTTGATTTGTCTTGGTTTCCTCAATGATAAAATGGGGACAATAACAGCATTTACCTTGCAGGATGATTGAAGGATTAAATGAGATAGTATTTGTAAAGCATTTAGCACTATGTCTGACAAATAGCAAGAGCTATATAAAAGCTTATTCCCTTTCCCTTACTGTTTAATTGACATGTAAATATAATCTGGTTCATCATCTTTCCAAGATTTGCTACCCATTGGCCTGCAAAGCAGCCTTTTTTAGTTTTTACTTGCAAGGAGATACCTAATGCTATGTATGATTGCCTTGAAGAAAGGCACACTGATACCTTGTCTCTCCATAGCTCTCATACTTCTGAAAGGTAAGAGTGGAAAGGTAATACATTTCCTTTTCTTCAACATTTTGCCTAGAGATGACCTGCCTTAATATATACATTTTTTCTGGGTTTGCCAATTATGGGCATATATATATATATATATATGCCAATTATTATCATGGCCAGTGGGTTCCTGAGTCATTGAATGAGATTCTCTGACCCAGATATAGGTTTCAAATGTGCTGCTGCAAAATAGTTTTACTGCAGAACTCTCAGGAACAAAATAAGCCCAGACTATAGATGATTTATTTTGACAAACTATGAATATATGTTTATAAATCAATAAATATAATGTTCTGTAACTAGTAACTAAAATCTTAGATAAAATTTGCATGCATGATAAAAAAGAGATTGTTCTAATAACACCTATCATCAAAGAGACTTAGTAGGACCTTCACCTGACAACTCTTTGTTCAACCCTTAGTTCAATTTGTTGTGTGTACCCTAAATGACTTTTGGAAAGGCACTTAATTTCAGGTTTTCTATCTGTCTTTAGAAGAAGAACATTGGGATACATAATTTAAAGGTCCTTTTATATCACTAAAAATTTTGTAATTCCGTGATTCCATTAAGCAAAGTGATAAAGTGAATTAATAGTTCTCAATTCTGCTTAGTCACTCTACTGTTGCTCAACTCACTCAGCATTCACATATAGCCTGCAATGCAGCAGCTTCAAGTTCAAGATGTCACACCTTCAGAAGTTAAACTAAACAAACCCAGTCTACTTTAAGTAGCAGAAACTGGTGCTCCTTTCTACATGATAGGAAGGATCTTCTACCTTAGTATGAAGAATGAGGTAAAGATTAGAGTTCAGAGATTCACTGCAAGAGGACATAGCAATCTTACTCTGGGGATGCAATGACCTACAAAAATATGACTTTGGACATGATAATTTCTGAACAGTTTGTTCTACTTCAACTATTGATAACTCTCTCAAAAAGGTATAGAGTCATATCAGAAGAAGAGATGAAGGAAATGTATCCTGGATTAAATTCCTTTTATTCAGCACTTCAAACCCATCAACACATCATGAATATGCAATGGCAAGAAATGATGGAGGAGTTGATTAGATTTCAGAGGGTTTAATGGAAGTAAGCTTGATGCTAGGACAGATCCAAAATCAAGAGCCATAAGGAAGTCTTAATTAATTAGTTTTGCTACTTCCTCTTTTTTTTTTTTTTTTTAATTTAATAGCCTTTTATTTACAGGATATATACATGTGTAACTTTACAGCATTAACAATTGCCAAACCTCTTGTTCCAATTTTTCACCTCTTACTCCCCCCACCCCCTCCCCTAGATGGCAGGATGACCAGTAGATGTTAAATATATTAAAATATAAATTAGATACACAATAAGTATACATGACCAAAACGTTATTTTGCTGTAGAAAAGAATCAGACTCTGAAATATTGTACAATTAGCTTGTGAAGAAATCAAAAATGCAGGTGTGCATAAATATAGGGATTAGAATTCAATGTAATGGTTTTAGTCATCTCCCAGAGTTCTTTTTCTGGGCATAGCTATTTCAGTTCATTACTCCATTAGAAATGATTTGGTTGATCTGTTGCTGAGGATGGCCTGATCCATCAGAACTGGTCATCATCTAGTATTGTTGTTGAAGTATATAATGATCTCCTGGTCCTGCTCATTTCACTCAGCATCAGTTCATGTAAGTCTCTCCAGGCCTTTCTGAAATTATCCTGTTGGTCATTTCTTACAGAACAGTAATATTCCATAATTTTCATATACCACAATTTATTCAACCATTCTCCAACTGATGGACATCCATTCAGTTTCCAGTTTTTAGCCACTACAGGCTGCCACAAACATTCGTGCACATACAGGTCCCTTTCCCTTCTTTATAATCTCTTTGGGATATAATCCCAGTGGTAACACTGCTGGATCAAAGGGTATGCACAGTTTGATAACTTTTTGAGCATAGTTCCAAACTACTCTCCAAAATGGTTGGATTCGTTCACAACTCCACCAACAATGCATCAATGTCCCAGTTTTCCCGCATCCCCTCCAACAATCATCATTATTTTGGATGCTTTGTTTCTACCAATACCAAAACCATAATCACTATTCATAGTGGTAAAGACAAGAATGTGGCAACATGGATAATTTAAGTTTAAATCAAATTTAACAATTTCCGTTTAATAAATTTACCTAGAAATTGAGAAGCAACATTACATAATGGATAGAATTGTTGTTATTTTTCAGTTGTGTCCAACTCTTTGTGACCACATTTGGGATTTTCATGGCAAAGATGCTGAAATAGTTTGCCATTTCCTTCTTCCACTCACTTTATAGATGAGGAAACTGAGTCAGAGTTAAGTGACTTGCCCAGGGTCACATAGTTACTAAGGGTCTGAGACGAAATTTGAACTCATGAAGATGTCTTCCTGATTCCAGGCCCTGAACTCTATTCATTGTACCATGTAATAGATGGAATTAAATTGCCTCTGAGATCTACTAGCTACACAATCCTCCATAAGTCACTTGAGAAAAATCTTGAAGATTAAAAGTATCTTCATTTGTAGAAATTTCATCTCCTGAGAAATCACAGATCTTATCCTTAACCTAAGTAGAAATTATATTATTATTATTATTATTACATTATCATATTACAATTCTATATGATTACCATCATATAAAATCAATCATGCCAATAATTATTACTTTTTTGTTTTGCTCTGGATCTGCAAATTCATTTGTCTAGAGATCTCCCCATGAAGAAATTCACTGTATGAATGCAGAAGACCATTGACTCAGCAACTTACAGTTTTAGATTGTTGCTTAGTACATTGTTAGATTAAAAGCTTTACTCAGAATCACATAGTCTGTATTGGTAAGGAGTAGTACCTGAATCTAGGCTCCACTATAGCCACAGAGACTCACTAAACACAATAGCACATTACTTCTTCATATATTATTATATATAATATATCTCTAATAATAGAGGCCATGTGGTAGCAAAATGTAAATTCCTAGAGGACAGAAACTGTATTCAGTTTTTTCTTTTACCTCCTCATCACCTAGCATATTGCCTGGCTAATAGTGTTTAGATAAATGCTTATTGAATATAATATATACATATAAAATATATTACACATACATACATACTTACATATACCCACATATATATTATGGCATTATATTATGTTATCATATGAATTATATATTAACATTATCTATCTATATATAACATTATAGATAGATAAATAAACATTTATAAGGCAGCTAGATGGCTCATGAATAGAACCCTGGACTTGGAATCAAGAACTGACTTCTAATACAATTTCAAACTCTTACAAGCTGTGTCACCATGGACACATTAATTAATATCTGTGTGTCTCAGTTTCCTCATCTATAAAAAATGTATAATAATAGTACCTAAGGAGCCTATGAGATAATATTTGTTAAATAAGCACATTGTAACTTCAGGCATTATATAAATTCTAGGTATTGTTATGTACTATTTTATGGCTTATGAAACCCTTAACAAACATTTTCACATTTTATCTTCTCTTGTAAAAACAGATAACATAAGAATTATCCATTTGACATTTATGGAATTTATTAAGTATGGTCTTCTTACTTGGTATAAAAGAAAGCTAAAGCTAAGTGGTCCCATAGATAGAGTGCAGGACCTGAAATCAAGACTACTCAATCTTCATGAGTTCACATTCAGCCTCAAACATTTACTTAGCTGTATGACTTTGGGCAACTCACTTAATTTTGTTTGCCTTACTTTCCTCATCTATAAAATGAGCTAGAAAAGGAATTGGCAAACCACTTCAGTATCTTTGCTTCAAAACCCCCAAATGGGATTGTGAAGAGTTGTACACTGCTCAAATGACTAAACAACAACAAAGCACAAAACACTGATATGACAACTTCATTAAAAAGTCCATTGGTTTTATTCTGAATTCCCCCCCCCCCCCCAGAATATTTGTAGGTAGAATTAGATGAAAAGACTAATGCATAAGATTATAGAATTTTATTTTGATTGGAATCTGAGATGCCATCTAATATTACCCTCTTTTTTAGAAGATGGGGTAACTGAGATCCAAAGAGATCAAATGATTCAACCAAGATCACCTGCATACCCAATATGGTGGAGGCAAGATTCTAATCTAGGTTCTCTGATTCAGCATTATTAGCACATTCAAGACAACTGGAGATGACCTAGGATGCAGTAGGAGATCTTGATCTTTTTAAGTTAAAGTCTTTCCCAGGTTTCTGTTTGACTTAGACAATGTCCACTCAGTGGTTAAGGATAGGTAAGAAATGAGGCAAAGCATTCCCTCTTTTATCTTTAAAAAAGATAAAAGTTTAAGTTTAAAAAAAAAATTCATCTGGAGGGGAAGAATCCCAGGGTTTCTGGCCAAAACAGAAACAATTGCTATTTACATTCACTTTGCTCCAATCAGGGCTCAAATAGTGTCAAGTAGGGCTTGGCCTGGGATCTAGAGTTGAAAAATCTCTAAAAGCTTGAGTGATTTGAATTTAAGGCCTAGAGCATCAACCTTGAGATATTTTACCAGGCTCTAGGAATCAAAGTTTACATTCCTTTGGGTGGAGTACTTGCAGATAAGGATACATTACCACATGGGACAGTTGGAAGGAAAGGGAAAGAACAAGAAAAGGAAAGGGAAAAAAAAAAAGAAAGGGAAAGAAATGTATTCTCCAACTGGCCAGTTCCAGTTTGATTTCCAGTAGGCAGTTTTTACTACTCACAGAAGTTGTTTTTATCCTTCATTTTCAAAGAGGACCAAGATATCAAGGAAATGATATCATGACATGCAAGTAATTTGTATTTAAGTGAGGGAAGGCTGCACAAAGTCACCAGTTTTACTTTTTCATTTGGAGCCCTGTAGGTCCAATGGCAAGATATAGATTAGGATGAGTGATGAGTGCCCAAAGGAATGTAAATATTAATCCTGAACTCTCACCAGAATTTATTGGTTTTTTTGTTTTTTGTTTGTTTTGTTTTGTTTTGTTTTTTACTAGATTTCTTCCTTAAGGACCATGCCTTAAACCCAAATCACTCTGGCTCTCATTGAATTGTCAATAATAAGTCCAGGGCCAAGCCCTACTTGGTCATTATTTGGGACCTGATTGGCTTAGAGAGAATGTAAATTTCAGTTGTTTTTGTTTCAGCCAGAAACTCTGAAGATATAAATACTAATGTGTACATATATAGATACATTTTTTGACTAGGTAAGAAAAGACTATCCTCTATCTCTTTTCTTACCTAGCCTTAATCACTGATTGGGTATTCCATTAGTCAACCTGAGACTTGTTAAAGAACTTAGCTTAAAAAGACCAGGGTCTCCCCACTGTATCTAAGGCTACTTGCCTCCAGATGGTCCTTTTCCAGAACGAAGGACAAACAACAACAATAATAACAACAACATTAGCACGTTATTTGGTTGGAAATGTGAGTAATGTTATTTAAAGTAATAACCTGATGCACAAAATCAAGAAAAAGCAACTTTTAATGAAATAAGGAAAAAAGCCAAAATTTAATTAAAATTGTACATTTTAATGTCATAATTTCATTCACTAATATAATTTTATCAAGTAATACAAAAAGAATAACATTGTATTGACTTGCTCTGATTAGGGGAATCTACATAGTATGAGTGTAGACTTTATTTAGTATATATATTTAGCTCTTATTTTGGAAATATTGATCTCATCTCAACTTGTTTACTTTTCCTTGCCATCATACAATGGATGCCTACTAGATGAAATTGTGAATATAGATTTCAGTCAAGGAATATAACTCAGAAAGTGAGCAGTCCTTTTAATCTGAAAATCCTTTTAATTTTAATTCTGAATGATGGCTTACAAATTACTTAAGAGGAAATTTTTTTTTCATAATTATAACTTTTTATTGACAGAACCCATGCCTGGGTAATTTTTTACAACATTATCCCTTGCACTCACTTCTGTTCTGACTTTTCCCCTCCCTCCCTCCACCCCCTCCCCCAGATGGCAAGCAGTCCTATACATGTTGAATATGGCACAGTATATCCTAGATACAATATATGTGTGCAGAACTGAACAGTTCTCTTGTTGCACAGGAAGAATTGGATTCAGAAGGTAAAAATAACCCAGGAAAAAAAACAAAAATGCAAACAGTACATTCATTTCCCAGTGTTCTTTCTTTGGGTGTAGCTGCTTCTGTCCATCATTGATCAATTGAAACTGAATTAGGTCAGTCAAGACCTAATTCTTGTCAAAGAAATCCACTTCCATCAGAATACATCCTCATACAGTATCTTTGTTGAAGTATATAATGATCTCCTGGTTCTGCTCATTTCATTTAGCATCAGTTCATGTAAGTCTTAAGAGGAAATTTTAAAAAAAGTGATACCTCAAGTTTTAGCCTAAAGTTATTTAATAACAGCAATGTAGAAATAAGGGATAATAAAAATGACACTATGTTACTTTCATCATCAAGAAGTGTCCAGAACAAATATATTTCCTTTCTCCTTCTCCACACCCTATCCTGACTCCTATCACTTACTGTTGTCAGAACAATCTATACCAATGAGATTTTTTTTCTCCTAAAGAGTAAATTTTAAAAATTGGATGTTGATAAGGGGAACTGTGATGAGTGACTGTTGCATCAGTGTCATTATGTTGGTAAGGAAATTCATCCACAGAAATCTCAACTTTGCTGCCATTGAGGCCTGATACTCATTTAGGGATAGGGGAGTTATCTTGAGCAAACTACCCATCCCGAAAAGGGTTCTGTATGACTCAGCCAACAATTCCAAAAGGAATGAAAAATAACTAACTCTGTGTAACTTATTGAAAAGTTGCATAGAATGAATCCTCTAGGAATAATATTTTGAAGTTGGGAATGCTTGACTCTATTCTATTTTGACTACCAGTGATATATGACTTGTTAGTGTTTTTCCCCTTATGGTGATCCTTTCAGAGGTAGCCTTTGTTTAAGCAAAAACACACAACAGAACAATTTTTGTATTGTTTTGTTTTGTTTTTAAGGGCAGGAAGCTGAAAGCATGTGGCAGTATAAGAACCTTACCTTAATAAAAGCAAAGATTGGTGAATAACAAAATTACCTCTTCTAGGTCAGTTTGCTTCTGATTGAAGCAAATATTGCATTGTGTCCTGGATGACAGTGAAAGTACACAATTATTATTAGGTACTTTGTAACAAAGAGTTAGTTAATCACTGTCATCTGTCTTTGTTTTGCTATCTTGTTTGACTGAAAGCTAGAATGTAAGGAATGCCTCAGGCTAAGTCTATTTATTGCCTGTTGGTTTTCTTCCTTGCTCCAAGGGCCATTTTCATTACTGATAAAATATGACCAAATAGGTATATTTGAAAGCTCAACAGTATTTGAACATTTCTCCTCATTCTGAGTCATGATGTGAAAAGGCAGCAGGGACATTATAGTTTGTAATACAGACTGGCAGACTTTGCAATTGTGAATGCAAACTGTCTTCATGTGAGAATGGAAAGAGACAGAGAGTCAATTAATCAATAAGCATTTATTAATCATTTACTCCTACATGAAACATTGGGCTAGATACTGAGAATACAAATGTAAAACTGAAAAGGCTCCTACCCTCAAGGAACTTACATTCCAACAGAGAAATCTTCCATTGGTAACCATGGATGCTTCTTGTTCTTTAGAGATCATGCATGGTAACATAGGAACTGGGATAAGATGTGGTTTATTTATAGCCTGGCTACCTATCCACTCAGATGATGGGGTTGCTAAGATAAAAATGAAGTGGCCTTGCCACTAAGGGAGTTTAACTTCAATAACCATATGTTTTTGCTCATCAGAGCTCAGACTTGCTTTATATATCCATATCTTACTATCTATCCTGATGTATATCATACATACTATATTGATATATTATAATACATACACATTATATGTATACTACATACTATCATCTATGTATACATCTATATATGTATGTGTGTATATATATATATATATCACTTTATCTATACATGCCTTTAAGTCTCAAGTAAAATCTCATCTTTTATAGGAAGTTTTTCCTTTGACACTAATGCCTTTCCTAATTATTTCCTATTTATTCTCTATAGATTTGTGTACATGTTTTCCCCGTTAGTAGATTTTAAGATTCTTAAGATCAGGGATGGTCTTTTATCCCTTTTTGTATCCCTAGATCTTAACACAATGCCTGTAGTACTTAATAAATGTTTATTGGTTGATTAATTGATTGATCTGTTGTTGTTCAGTCATTTTAATTAGATCCAACTCTTCCTAATCCTATTTGGGATTTTCTTGGCAAGAATACTAGAGTGGTTTTCCATTTCCTTCCATCTCATTTTATAGATGAGGAAACTGAGGCAAACAGGATTAAGTAACTTGCCCAGGATCACACAGCTGGTAAATGTCTGAGGCCAGATTTGATCTCACCAGCTGATTCCAGGTCTTGCACCATATCCACTGTGCCATCTGGCTGCCCAGAGATGATTGATAGTAATACATCAATAGCTTTGTTCCTTTAAACATGAATCATTTCCTCAGGAATCCTAGTGTAGTTAATAGGATCATAGATTAAGATATCAAAGGGACATTAGAGATGCATCCCACTCATTTTATAGGTAAGGAAACTGAGGCCTAAAAGGTTACCCAAAGTCAGATCTATAAGATAAATCCAATTGAACCCCAAATCCAATATTCTTCCTTGTTCCTAGATGTTCCAAGCATTTAATCAAGATGTGTTCTTTGCAATGCCTAAATTCTATACAAAATTGTTATTCTGCCTTCAGCGTACAGCTGGGCTTATATCTGGCTTTCCTTTCTACAAGGTGGTTTAGTGTTCTACCATTTAGTTTTTAGGTAAGTAGATTGCTATCACTAATATTCTCCTGTGTTTTGGTATGAATCCAAAGATATCCCTCATTAGCTTCTTTATTAGTACATTTAAATATCCTCTTAGCATCATTAAATCTGAAATGACTTTATTCTTCATTCAGCAGTATTTGTGTTCAACATATTTGCCCAGTTTTCTCACAGGGTTCTCAATAGCAGACACTAAGATGCAGTTGGCATGATGGAATCAAATTGTATTACTATTCATTTGGAATAGCTGACATTTCTATGACTACCATTTCTTTGCAGCCCTATTTGTGTCTTTTGCTATAGCTATTAAGAGATGACATCTTTTCATGTTTATGATATGACTTGGCCACATAGTAGGCTTTCAAGAAATACTTGCTTTTCATGAACATTCTAAATGGATGGTTTTTTCCATGAGCTGAAAATCCCTATTATTGTTGGCAAAACCTTCTTGGGGGCTTATATCACATTCTCTATTCTTTGTTATTGCTATCTTCATTCTACAGAAGCCCTGTTTCAGATCCTTCACCTAGTAGTTTGGTACTGTAGGAATCTGTCAGGCTTGATGGATTAGAACAACTAAACTGGCCTTGTATAAAATAATTTAAAAAGAAGTTTTGCAAATTATTGTAAATAAAGTAGGCTCTCATTAATTGGGAGAGTAGCTGAACCATCTGTGCTACATAGTATAGATCTAGAGATGAAAAGGACCTAAGAGATGATCCTATCATACACACACACACACACACACACACAAACACACACACGTGTGTATGTCTGTGTATACATCTCATTTTATATACACATTCCTTTAAGTTCCAAGTAAAATCTCATCCTTTATAGGAAGTTTTCCCTAATATTCTAACAGAGAAATCTTCCATTGATAACCATGGATGTTTCTTGTTTTTTAGAGATCATTTGTGGTAACATAGGAATTGGGGGTAAGATTTTATTTATTTATATTCTGATTATCTACCCACCTAATCACCATGCCACTGAGATGCTTTAAGAAACAACAAATGTGAGAAATTCAGAGGAACATGATAAGATATGTATCACTTAGTGCAGAACAAAAACAGAAATTAACTTTCCCTTTCTGTATGGGTATAAAATATACACAGAAAAAGAGTATGTATATATAAAATATATATAATATACATATATGTATGCATTTTTAAAATCATGCATCCATATATAGAGTAACTACATTAATATAGAGAGCTATAACATAAAAAGTCATAGAATTCGGATCAAATATGATGAACAATCTTGGCCTTGGAGAACTGACGATGAAACATAATCTCCTGGTATCACTAAAAGGAAAGAGAGACTGTGGATGTGAAATGTAGTTAATACTGTCAGAATCTATACCTTTGTCCATCGGGTTTGTTTAAGTGTTATTATTGCTTTTTTGTTGTTATAAGGAAGGATTCATTGGAAAATAGGGTGGGTCAGATTAAGGTGAAACTGTGGTATAAAAAGAGAAGCAATAATAAACTTAAACCTAAGTTTTCTCCTAGTGGTATAGAAATTATGGCAATTATATTTTATAAAAACAACAGAAAAATATCATTCTTCATGTGCTTTTTTTTTTTTTATTCTACAATGCCATTGAAAAGAAGCTGAGTAATATTCCTGGCAAGCAGTAGGAATTTTGAAACCCTAAAGAGTATCAATTAAGGAAAATCACCAGAGTTATTTCTAAATGTGCAAAGAAAAATGATTACTTACTATAACTGATTCACAATATAAAACCTAAGAAATATTGTTAATGTTAATAGTAATAGCTAAAATTTATATAGCAGTTTAAGGTTTGCTAAACAGTTTACATATGTTAACTCATTTGGTCAGTAATAACTAATAAAGAAATAATGGAAGTGAAAATTAAATTGAGAAAGTAGAAATTTTTTTTCAACTTTTTTGTAAGGAGTGGGACAAAGAGAACATGCCAAAGTTTTTGTCCAGGATAAAACAGCAAAAAGTTCTTGTAGAAACCTGTAAATAATTAACAGACCACTTAATTAAATCCAACACAAACTTAGCTAATCACATGGAACTTAGCTAAAACATGAAAGTTTATAGTGATATACATACACACTTATAGTCATTTATTTGTTAATGTTGCATTCATTAACCTGTGCATATGTTTTGTCTAGTAGAATGCACCTTGAGGGAAGGGATCACTTTATTTTTACTTCTGTATACTTAGAATTTCACACATAGTAGGTGTTTAAAAATAAGTCAATTGCAGTGGATAGAGCACCAGGCCTTGAATCAGGGATATTTATCATCTTGAGTTCAAATTTGACTTTAGATACCTACAGTCTGCATTATCCTGAGCAAGCCATTTAACCCTGTTTACCTCAGTTTCCTCATCTGTAAAATGAGCTGGAGAAGGAAATAGCAAACTATTCCAATGTCTTTGCCAAGAAAATCCCCAGTGGGAACACAAAGAATTAGACATGATTGAAAAAAACAACTGAACAACAACAAATTGAATTGAATGCTTCTCCACCTATGATCTTTCATAGGATATGAGTGGATATGAGGATTGTGTCATGGAGAGGTGAAATCTTGTATCCATGGATACAAGTAAGACTGTGGCAGTCCCAATTTTGGAACCTTGCCTAGAAGCAAACTGAGGACTGAGGGGAAGGCAGAGAAAATGGTCCCTGATCTTCTAGTTAGTTGCCTGGATAAATAAGTTAGAGAATGCATAGCAACAAGCTCAGGAACAGTAGAGTAACATGTATTCATTCTAAAGGCATACCCATGTTCCTTTACTTTCATAAGGATGAATCTCTGACATCTGTATATCTTTCTCCCCCCCCCCCAAAAAAAACCCAAACCACCCAAAACTCATTTCATCCAATCTCAGAAAAATATTGGCATTCTAAAATTTCTTTTGGGTGGAGTATTTTGGGAGGAAGGCATCATTATTTTAGTTCTAAAGAAGCTACCCAACCATTCTCAACCAGGTAATTTTTTAACATCATATTGCTAGGAAAATCACTGTCAAGAAACAAAATAAAGCAAAACAACATTACATTAGGAATCTGATATTGCTTATTTGTGATATAGAGGAAAAACCACTGGAATTAGTCAGAAGATGTGGGTTTATTAGTTTCATGATCTTGGAAAAGTTATGTCTTCTCTGAGACTCAGTATGTTTAAAATAAAGGCAACTAAACCTGAACAACCCACCTCCTAGAATTGTTGTGAAGACCACATAAAGAAATGTATGAAAAGAGATAAGCCAAGTTATTATTTGTGTAATGCTTCATGGAACTCATATGTTATTCATGATGCCTTGAACAAGTAATTTCCTCTATCTAGTTTTTAGTTTTCTTATCTGTAAAATAAGAAGACTGGAGGAGATTCCATATCTACAGCCTATGATTTCAGAGTCATAGTTAGGGTTGAGCAACTTGAACAATGTCCAAAGGAACTGAAATTTAAAGAGTATCAGACAATGCAAAACAATGTAAATTAATATGCATTTATTAAATGCTTACTCTGTGCCAGGCATTAAGTTAAACATGGGATACAAAAATGGGGGGGGGGAGCGGGCGAGAAACAGATTGAGAGAGGTTCCCCTTTTGATATTAAGAATGGGCTCACAGTGTCTAAGAGCCCACCAGAGGTGTGGCTGTCCAAAGGGAAAGTACCTGTCCAAGGACCCAATTTATATCTAAGGAAAGGCTTGTGGGTGAGCCAGTGATGTTGGGGAAAATAAACTCCTTAATGAGTTCGAATGCTAATATGTCATAATAATAGAGACCAGATCAATATTCATTTTATTCACAAATAATGGGGAAAAATGAGAGGGGGGAGGGAAGAAGAGGAGAAGGGGAACTGATATATATCAGACAAATACATATTAATATAGAATAAAACTCATAAGGGCAGCTCTGTTTTGGGGAGCACAGGCACATGATGCATTCAAGTGGATCATTCAGGTTGAAAATCTTGGTCCCATGGGATTGGCATGGTCCTAGGGAGAAGAAATATACTTCAGTGGGAGTATGTACTCCCAAAGAAGGGAGATTGACTTCAAAATACCTTTCTCAGGGTGAAATACTTAAAATCTGATCTTGATGATAAAACTGACCAATATATATATTAAATTTCAGGACATACAGGGCATTCTTGAGATACACAGATACAGGGAGAAAAAGACAAACTAGTAGTTGGTAAGATGTTATTTTTGGACATACAGCTATATTAAATGTAAAGTGTTATTGTCAGTATTTTTCCATATCCTAATCATGTACTGGCAATGGTTTCCATGCATAGATTCTATAAATTGTAGGCTCTCGTGATGGCCTCAAGTTCCCCGGCCTTATCTTACAACATTACTCCCCCAAATACTCAAATTTGTCTTAAAGAAATGAGATAAGTATATATTTCATTTTGCTTGTCCTGGTAACATTTTGTAGACCTAACTCTGGGTTCAAAAATTGCTGACTCTTTATGATCCTGGAAGATACTGCTAATTTATGACTTCAAAATTAGTTTCTTATGTTTCTTTTCTTTTCTTTTTTTTCTTTTTCTTTTAGGGAGTAAGGAAGTAATCAACCAATGTGGACTTTTCACGAATAATATAGAGTTGTTCAGCTGAATGATTGAAAAATGAGGGTTTCTCAGGGACTTTTAATTCTGTTCATCCTATTTCTCCAGCATCTGAATGCACAAACCAAGGTCTGGTTACACTTTTTCCCAGAAATGTGTGTGCATATTGTGTGCAGAAGGAGGATTTTTATCTGCAGCCACAAAGCCCCAAATGATAGCTTTTCCTTTTGTTTTAGGAACCAGAGCCAAACCAAATAAAAGAGTGGAAAAAGTTACCAAGTGTTTAACATCTGAAAGCAGAATAGTTTATAACTAGAAAAAGAGAAAAAAAAACTAAATTTGAGGAGTCACTGCTTTGCCATACTGCCTTCCTTCCCTCTCCCCTTCCCCTTTCCCCCTTCTTTTCCTAGCTGAAAGAGATGCTGAGGTTATTTTGCAAGTAAAATTTATCATGGTAAAATAGACACATGGACATGATTTCCACTGTGTCTAATGTGGCAACAGAGAGTGGGGGTGTGATCATTTTTTCCATTTAGCTCAGAAGGCTGCTTCATTTTTCATTTACACAAGTCTTCTTCTCTAGTAGTTTACTCTGTTGACGTGGCAATAAGGTGCTTGACAAGCTTGGGTTCTGATGTTGGCAGGAATTACCCAAAGCCGGCAGGTCTCTAAAGACTGGAAAGAACACTGGTGGCTGCAAAGGATGAAGTCAGGCTTCCACTAAAGCCTATTGAATAATTCTAGGAACCATAGCAAGGGAACCTATGAAATAACATTTGGTGTGAAAATGCATAACAGGTCTCTGAGGACTGTTATTTCTACAGCAGTTCTGAGTTAGAAGAGAGATCCTCTCAGTCAGAATCCAAGCAAATGCTTATCTTAGTATTGCAAAAAAAAAAAAACCCTAAGAATGTAGTTGGAAAATGCAGCAAAGGTAAGTTAAAGAAAGTCCATAACTAAGCAGAGAAGCTACACAATTCTTAACAATATAATTCAATCCAATTATTGCTCTGTTTGCTGGTCAGAGCCCATACCTTCTAGCTATGACTGATATGTGTTCCCCAATACAGCAAGATATGAAATAACAGATTCTGAAGTATTGTGCTTCTTCTTACTCCAATTCAATAACTCAGTTCAGGTCAACAATGAATACTTATTAAGAATCTATTATGTACCCAGGCATCCTAGGCCACTGCTAGTCATCTTGACCTTTGCCTTGTCACTGGTCTTCAATGATTCTGGAGGAGATAGTGAGGCTGATGACTTTGAGAAGCTCTGATCCATTCTTATCTAATTCATGCACAACTCAAGACATCACTCTTGGGCTGTCATTCATCTTCTTTGAGAATGAAGGAAGAAGAACAACACGCTCAATTTATTTCTTAAGGATTTAAGACTTTAAAATAAAAAATAAATATCAGACCTGAGTCCTTCAAAAGTAATCAGTCAAGAAACATTTATTCAATACCTATAGTGTATGCTTGATATGGTACTAAATGCTGGAGATATGAAGGCAGAAGTGAAATAGCTCTTATTCCTAAGGAGCGCAATAAATTTTCTATTAGGAGAACAAGTACTTAGGTACTATTAATTAAATAGTATATTTATATAGTAATATATATACATATATACATTAGCATGTAAATATATATGTAATGTATATATTAATATAAATAAATATACGTATATATAAACATATAAAATACATAATAATATGTACTTACTATTAAATACAGAATATGTACAAAGTAAATACAAGTAAGTTGAGAGGGAGACACTAGCATTTAGGAATTACAAGAAAGACTTCATTTAGGAGGTAATGATTCACTTGAGCTTTGAAGGAAAGTAGGGATTCAGTGATATAGAGGTGAGAAGGGATCCCATTGTAGGGAAAGGAATATGTCTGTGAAAAGACACAGATATAAGAGATAGAAAGCTGGGTACAAGGAATAGCAAATAGATCATTTTAGCTAGAACATAGTCTGTAAAAAGGTAATAACATATATAGTAAAGCTAGATAGATAAATTGGAGCCAGACTGTGAAGGGCTTTAAATGACAGAATTTGGGATTTTCCTAGAGGTAATAGAAATTTTTAGTGAATAGTGGAGAAGCTTAGCTTGTGGTTTAAGAATATTATTTTTGATAGCTGTTAGAAGCAGCTTTGGAGATGGAAAAATCCGAAGAAGAAAGAACAATCATAGGAAAATATTGAAATAATCCAGTCTAGGTAAAACCCTAGATTAAGATTAGTAGCCCTATGAGTAAAGAAATGGGGATAGATGTGAGTGATATTTTTTGAAGTAGACTCAACAAGATGGTACAATTAGTTGCATATATGATGGGTGAAGGGAATAAAGGGAAGAGAAAAGTTGAAGATTATGCCAAGGATGATAACTTGGGTGATTGGAAGATGCTGCTCTCATTTCAAATACTTTTCTATCCTGGTATTTATTCCATGTTGAGATTAAGTGAAATAAAATCAGAGATATTATTACAAATAGCAATAAGCTTAAAATCACTGCACTTTTTGGAAAAGCAAGTGAGGAGAGGTCACACAATTTGGTTGCTAATGTGTGGCTTGGGAATGAAAAACAGATTTGAGTTTGGATTGAGATAAAGGCTGAAGTTCTTATAGTGAACAATGAGCTGAGATTACCTGAAACCTAACATTTGCAAATTTTTATTATCATAAACACACTGCAGTGCTTTCTGGACTGAGAAATGTTGCCTTCATTTGCAAGGATAGGCAATTCAAATTGAAGTATTTTTTTTTTCCTTGTCCACATTGTGATTTTAAAAAACTTGACCATTTTAAATATTTTTAGTTTAGTATTAAAGAATATTTTTACTACGTTACATAAAATAATTTCTCCTTCATTGGTCATATTCCTGTAAAGTATAAATGCAAAGATAGAACTTCTTCATTCCCTCTTTTAATATTATTTTATGTTTTTAAATTTTTTGATTGGTCAGGACTCAGAGGGCCTAGCTAACATAGACTACAAAGGTAGCCTGTCTCCATTTTGTGACCCAAAACTGGTTGTTATTGATAGCTTAATCTAGGAAATTAGGATGGTGATTTAGAGAATTCCCTTTGCAAATTCAACTTGATGAGCTAAACTAAGTAGTGGATAAAACTGGACCTAAATCCTAATCCAGCCTCAGATTTAACTAGTTGTGTGATCTGAGTAAATCATTTCACCTCTGTCTACCTCAGTTTTCTTGTCTGTAAAATGGGGACCTACCTCCCATGGATGTTGAGAGAATCAAATGTAATAGTATTTGTAAAGCACTTTACAAAGCTTAAAGCACTATGTAAATGCTATTATTATTATTATTATTATATACTATCCCTAATATTTTCCTACAATATTAATATGCCTATCCTAAAATTCAACAGAGAACAAAGAATATATTAGATTTTACTTTTTATGAGAGAATGTTGAAAATAAGAATAATGATATATGATGTATTTTATAGCAGTTAATACATTTTGAAGCTCTTTCTCTAGAATTATCTCATTTGAGATCTTAGAAAGATGAATAAACCAGATTTGGAGAGTCACACTACTTTGTTTAAAATCTTATCATTGTTACTTTACTTATACACTGTAACTTTTAACTGTTAGTTAGTGTTACTAACTAAACACTGTTACTTGTTTGGACTTGGAGAAATTATGACTTCTTTGTGCCTTAGTTTTCTGATCTAATAACAATATTAGCATTTATAGAGTCATTTAAAGTTTTCAAAACACTCAGGTTGGCAAAAAACTGAACTTATTTGATTCTCTCCATACCTTCCCCTACTTTTTACCATCAAGGATACTACTATGCTCCTATCACCCAAGTTCTCTATATCATTGAGTACAAAATAGTTACTTGCTTGGTACTGGGCTCATCCTTTATTCAATTGCTTATTATGAGTTGGGGATGGTTCTCAAACTAGGTGTCATTCTCAGATCCTTATTCTCAGTCACCCTCATATCTAATCAGTTGCCAGCTACTGTAACATCTCTGTTGTGTACCACTTTCTCTTGTTTAACATTTCTACCACCCTCATGCTAGCACTGATCAACTCCTAATGGAATTATTACAAGATCTTGATGGTTGCTGACTCTACTTCATGTCTCTACTCAGCAGTCCCCTCTCAGATGTCACATCCTAAAGTGCAGGATCATGTCACATCCCTATTCAATTAGAAATTAATTTAAAATCTGCTGATTTAAAATATTGGGCCAAATAATTGGGCCACTTCATGCCTTTTCAGATTTCTTATATCTTGCACATTTCTTATACCTTATACCTCTGGGTATTCTATGATCCAGTAACACCTTCTGCTGTTTGTAACACTAGGATTATGAATTTTCACTGATTGTACCCATGTATGAAAGTCTCTTTGTCCTTATCTTCATCCTTTACCTTTCCTGGCTTTCTTCAAGCTTTAGCTAAAGACCTATCATTTGCAAGAAGTCTTCTTACCGCTAGTGCTTTCCCTCTGTTAATTATCTTCAATTTATCCTGTATATATTTTGTTTGCATATAGTGATTTGTATATAGTTTATACATAGTAGATGTTGTTTTCTCTATTAGACTATGAGTTCCTTGAGATGGACTTTTATTTTTAAGCTTTCTTTATATCTCCAGCACTTCACACGCTCCTGGCATAGAGTAGGTATTTAATAAATTTTTTATGACTTAATTTGAGCTAATATAATAAATAAATAACATAAGCAGGATCCAAATAGACCTGGACAGTTCAGGACAATTGATTGAATCTAGTAAGGCAAAATTTAATACAGATAAGTGTGAAACCATTCACTTGGGTTCAAAAAATCAATTTCACAAGTACATATTTAAAAAATGACTTTACAGAGGTTTGGAAAAATGGTTTTAGGGGACTGAAAGCTCAGCATAAATATAATATGAAAGCCTCTCTCCATCCCCTTAGGCTGTATTCATTGACAAATATATTGTCCGGGAGTAAGAAAAGAAACTAATCATTTCTCTTTATTCTGCACTGGTCAGATGGCATCTGGAGTATTATACTTAATTTTCAGAGCCATATTTAGAAGAACATTAGTAATCTGAATTGAGGAAGGATAACTAGGATGGTGAAAGCCTTTAAGATAATGCCAGATGAAGATCAATGGAAAGAACTTAAGCTATTTAGCCTGGAAAAAAGAAAATACAAATCTCTATTTTTGATGGACTTGCATATGGAATACAGAATAGCCTTGTTTTATAAATATATATATATATATATACATATATATATATATATATATATATATATATTAATTATTGTTCTCAATCCCAGAGAGGAAAAACTAGAAATAATTCATGAAAGCTAAGAAGAGACATATTTTGAAGAAGAGACATGTACAAGAGTACATGAGGGAAAATACTGTGATTAGAACTATTTAAAAGTTAAATTGGCTTATTTGGAAAATAATGGGTATCCCCTTTTTGGAGGCCTTAATGGAAAGCAAGATTACCATTTGTCATATATGTTGTAGAATGGATTTTTGCTGAGGTATGAACCTTATATCTCTGTTGTTATTTAGCCAATTAGTCATATTTGACTTTTTGTGACCCTGTTTTCTTGGCAAAGATACTAGAGTGATTTTGCCATATCCTTCTCCAGCTCATTTTACAGATGAGAATACTGAGGCAAGCAGGGTTAAGTGATTTGTCCAGGGTTACACAGCTGGTAACTGAGTCCAGATTTGAACTCAGATCTTCCTGATTCCAGCAACAGCACTGTTTACTACACTACCTGCCTGCCTCCTAGATGCTTCTGCTATCCCTCCAAACTCTGAGATTCTAAGATATTTTTAAAAATACTTTGTGCAATAGGTTGGGGAGGAATTATAATCCGCAATTTTCAGGTATAATCTTTTTTTAATGTAATAGAGGCATGTCTGTAGGAAAGCATGAATCCTCAGGCCAGACAGAAGTCTTCAGAATCTACTTTCCTATGTGATTATAAGTCTATGGTATTAAGTGATTATATCAGAAGAAGGAAATGGAGATATCAAAATGAAGGATGGAGTAATCACATGGATACAGTACATGACTGTGCCAATAAGTAATTCAAACAACAAGCCTTTACTAAGAACCTACTGTATAGCAGGAATAAATTATGCCCTGGAAATAAAAGACACAAATGGAATAGTTTCTGCCTTCAAGGTACTTACATTCTATAATCCATACAGGAGAAGGAATAGCATTAGTACAGAATCATATTTCCCTGCAGAGAACAAGATGAGAGAAACCAAGCAAGGTTACCTGTTATTAGGACAAAACTGATAGAAGGCAACAGATGTTTTGAGTAAAAATTTTCATGATATATGAGTATATATGATATATGAACATATATTATATATGATGGTGGGATGATTGATTTATTCAGATCATGCTTCTTAAAGCAAGTGATAAGATGTCAATCTCATGGGCTTTAGACTAAGCCCCAAAAAATTCTTTACTAAAAATCAAATTTTGGAAGAATCATGTTGAGATAGGCGGAAGAAATTTGCTCATGTCTCACAGGTCTATAAATTACCAACTAGAGAACCGGAGTCATTCAAGAGATTAAAGAAAGCATTTTTTTTTTTTCATTTGAAAGAAAATGTAGGATCTAGTTGTGACAGAGAAGGGAAGTATAGAGGAATTTAAACAACTCTTTGGCAATTTGGAACTGAAGACTCAATTTGAGAGAAGATCCAGATAAAGATCAGTTCTTTCTCCAACCTGCTCTCAGTACCTGTCTATCCAAACACACTGTGATGTAATTTATAGCTTTATCTTTCAAATGTTTCCAGTAAAATCAATTTGACTGAAACACAAAAAGAATAGAAGCTAACCAAAAAGATGTAAATGTAAAGTTAGGTAGAGAGTGTCCAACATTTACCTAAATGTTAGGAATTTCTTAATTGGGAATCTTGAGATATTGTGTGTAGTCTGAGAACTTTTCATTTAATGAATTCCCTAAAGTTGAAGATGGAGAACCACATGAATCTTAGGTACCATTATATGGTTTTATACTTTAGCATGCTAATTATTATAATGGTATTATATATGGATATTTCTAGCCCTTGGTATAACTCCACAATAGATATTTTCCACTTTTTCTTCAATCTGATATATAAATCTCAGAGAGAAGTATTTCCACACTCTTTGCTCTGAGATAAAGCCCTGTTTTTTGAAGCAGGGTTATTCCTTTTCTTTACCAATTACTCTTTTTTTTAAACTTTTAAAAATGCATGTTTCTAGAAAGGGGCTGCATGTGTCACAATAGTCATAGAAACATATTTTTGTAGTTATATAAAACAAAACAAAACAAAACAAAAAAACCAACCAGTTAAGCACCTATAGATGGAGAAAAACTATCCAAATTGCTGCTAATATAATGGAACATCATTGTACCATAACAAATGAAATGAGAGAAAGTATGACATAGTACATATAGATTTGACATTCAATTTAGACACCTGGGTTCAAATCCTATCTCTGAATCATCCTGATTATATACCTGTGGGTTAGTGATTGAATCTTCCAGGGTTCTAGGCAACTCTCTAAGATTATAAATCACACAGCAGATGTTTATTTGCATTGGAAAAACAAAAAAAACAAAATTCTGCACTAGCAGCTCCTTACATTATAATGAAACCACAAGATTGATTATTTAAAAAAAATAGAAATGAAAAGTATGAGAAATGAAAAGTATACCAGCGAAACATGGTATGACTTGCATGAATTGACACGGGGCAAAGCAAACAAAATTATGATAACAGCATATACAGTAATGTAAATGAAAATAACCCCCCAAAGTAATTTGAACTCAGATTAAAGACAAAGTTCAATATTTATTCCAGAAGAAGGATGATAAAACATACTTCCCTTCTACTATAGGGAGGTGCAGGACCACAAATATACATTGTGGTATAGGATAAAGAGGAGGAGGAAGAAGAGGATGAGGACATGAATGTGCATAAAGTACTGAGTTGTTTTTATTTAACTGTTTCTTTGACAAGGCCCTGGATTTTCAGAGTGGGGGGGGGGGGGAGGGCAAAATATTGGCAAGTATTTTTGGTGCCTTCCCCAAAAAAGGGCATCAGTAATTTTTATAAAGGATGTACCTTGTTTGATCTGCTTTCTAGATATAAACTAGAATTTAGATGATCTTAGGAATTTCCAGCCAAACGAGGATGAAGTCTCAAAACAAAGAGTTGCATATTATCATTCATATACCCTTTATTAAATCTAATAATCCATGTCCATCCAGTATTAAGTAGTAGTAATGCTAAACTTCATTTGAAAAATGTATACTAGTACAATATGAGAATAAATTGAATAACAATTGGGTAGCTTTAGTTAGCAAAGGTACAATGTTTTGTTTTTTCCATTAAACTATGAGCTCTGAGATTATAAATAAATTAGAGGAACATAGGTTAGTTTATCTCTCAGACTTGTGGAGGAGCAAGAAATTTATGACCAAAGATGAGCTAGAGACCATTATTGATCACAAAATAGAAAATTTTGATTATATCAAATTAAAAAGCCTTTGTACAAACAAAACTAATGCAAACAAGATTATAAGGGAAGCAATAAACTGGAAAAACATCTTCACAGTTAAAGGTTCTGATAAAGGCCTCATTTCAAAAATATATAGAGAATTGACTCTAATTTATAAGAAATCAAGCCATTCTCCAATTGATAAATGGTCAAAGGATATGAACAGACAATTTTAAAGATGATGAAATTGAAACTATTACCACTCATATGAATGAGTGTTCCAAATCACTATTAATCAGAGAAATGCAAATTAAGACAACTCTGAGATACCACTACACACCTGTCAGATTGGTTAAAATTACAGGAAAAAAATAATGACAAATATTGGAGGGGATGCAGGAAAACTGGGACACTGATGCATTGTTGGTGGAGTTGTGAACGAATCCAAACATTCTGAAGAGGAATCTGGAATTATGCCCAAAAAGTTATCAAACTGTGCATACCCTTTGAGTTACCCCAGTGCTCAGCAGTGCTACTACTGAGCTTATACCCCAAAGAGATACTAAAGAAGGGAAAGGGACCTGTATGTGCCAAAATGTTTGTGGCAGCCCTGTTTGTGCTGGCTAGAAAATGGAAAATGAATTGATGCCCATCAATTGGAGAATGGTTGGATAAATTGTGGTATATGAATGTTATGGAATATTATTGTTCTGTAAGAAATGATCAGCAGGATGAATAGAGAGGCCTGGAGAGATTTACTTGAACTGATGCTAAGTGAAATGAACAGAAGTAGGAGATCATTATATACTTCAACAACGATACTGTATGAAGATGTATTATGATAGAAGTGGATTTCTTTGACAAAGAGACCTAACTCAGTTTCAGTTGATCAATGATGGACAGAAGCAGTTACACCCAAAGGAAGAACACTGGGAAATGAATGTACTGTTTGCATTTTTGTTTTTCTTCCTGAGTTATTTCTACCTTCTGAATCCAATTCTCCCTGTGCAACAAGAGAACTGTTCGGTTCTGCACACATATATTGTATCTAGGATATACTGCGACATATTTAACATGTATAGGACTGCTTGCCATCTGGGGGAGGGGGTGGAGGGAGAGAGGGGAAAAATCGGAACAGAAGTGAGTGCAAGGGATAATGTTGTAAAAAATTACCCAGGCATGGGTTCTGTCAATAAAAAGTTATTACAATTTAAAAAAAAATAAACTATTAGGTCTTTGGAATCAGGAGCATATAATCCAGTGCAAATAGAATTTAGGGAACTAGAAAGTACATATACCAACAAAATAAACAGAATTCAAATGACTAAAATTGCTACTATAAAAAAAATCTCTATGTATCTATTGACAGATATAAAAAAGTTTTTAAAGTTTAAAAAAAAACTATAAAATATAAAAAGTATTTGAAATATTCAACAGCATGAAAAGAAATTCATTCATATTTCTGAATCCTTCCATAGCCTCCCACAAGCATCTGCAACTTGCAGGTTGATTTTTAAACTGGTAAGTGTCAAATTTATTTCAGTAATACTTTAAAGAAAGGCAGAAAAGAAGGATTTTTTCACTTGGTTGTAGTGTGTGTGTGTGTGTGTGTGTGTGTGTGTGTGTGTCAGAGGGGAGCATAGTTAGACACATCCCATCCCATTTGGAAGAAAGGCATCAAAGGGAGTTCAGAAGCACTTAACTTGTGCCTTTCTTCCAATTGTGTCATATGAATGAGCTATTCTGTTTCAGACTTGAAAATATTGTACTATTCCTTGTTCACCCTGATATTTCATCTGGAAGAGAAGGCAAGAGGACTCAGGGAAAATCTCTTTTTCTCTCCAGATTATTAGAGAGAATGAAGCAAACTATCTTTTTTTAAAAAAAAAATTATTTTTCCAAATACATGTAAAGATACTTTTCAATATTCATTTTTGTAAGACTTTTTGTTCCAAATTTTTCTCTCTCCTTTCCTTACCTCCCCTCTCCCCAAACGAGCAAGCAACTCTGATTTAGGCTAAATGTGTGCAATCCTTTTAAACATATTTCATGTTGTGCTAGAAAAATCAGATTAAAAATGAAAAAAAAAACCCATGAGATAAGAAAAACAAACAAAAAATGTAAAAATACTATGCTTCAATCCACATTCATTCTCCATAATTCTCTCTTTGTGGATGACATTTTCTATTTAGAGGACTAGAGAATAAAAATACCAACAAGTCTATTGGAATTGCCTTGAATCACCTCATTTTTGGGAAAAAAAAAAAAGTCTATCACAGTTGATCATCACTTAATCTTGTTATTATTTGCAACCTTTTCCTGGATTGGCTCACTTCCTTTGGCATCAATTAATGGAAGTCTTTACAGGCTTTTCTGAAATCAGCCTGCTCATCATTTCTTATAGAACAATAATATTCCATTATATCCATATACCAAAACTTATTCAGTCATTTCCCAACTGATGGACATCCACTCAATTTCCACTTTCTTGCCACTACAAAAAGGGCTGCTACAAACAATTTTTTTTCATGTTGGTCTTTTTTCCTCTTTTATGATCGCTTTAGGATATACACCCAGTAGAGACACTGTTGAATCTGCACAGTTTTATAGCCCTTTGGGAATAGTTCCAAATTGCTCTCCAGAACTGTTGGATCATTTCACAACTCTACCAGCAATGCATTAGTGTCTCATTTTTCCCATATCCCATCCAACATTTATCATTATCTTTTCCTTAATCTTAGCCAATTTGAGAGTTGTGAGTCATTTCTCTAATTAATAGTGATTTAGAGCATTTTTTCATATGACTAGAAAAGGATTTAATTTCATGAAGCAAACTTTCAAAAATGAAAAGCAAAGCTGAAAATAGGAAAGGTTTCTGTGTAATAATTGATGGGTAAGGATCATCTGAAAAGACTAGCAAGAATCCTTACCTATATCAAGCAGTTTGAAGGTGGGAGACTGCCACAGAGAAGAAAAGGAAAGACAATATTAAGGTCTTTATACCTTTTCAAGGTGATCCCTCACTTCTCAAAAGTCAGCACTTCTCACTTATCAACTTACACTTTCTAGATTCTTTAAAAGTTTATTTCTTGGTCCCCTCCAGTTACTAGCACTCTCTCCCTCTTGAAACTCCTTTGTATGGATCTATTTAGTTATTTGTGTACATGTTGTATTGCTCCCAGAAGAGTGTAAGAACTTTGAGGGCAGGAATAATTTTATTCTTGTATTTGTATTCCCAGTGTCTAGCACAGTAGTTTTTACATATTAAATGCCAAATAAATATTTATTGAATTGTTTTTTTTAAAGAATAACTGAATGCTTAGAACAAGCAATAGATAGGAGGCTTTTCTAGAAGAGGAGGCTTCTGAGGAAAAGCACCTTTTTTTCCTTAAAGGTCAAATAATATGGATCGATAAGTGCTAGCAATAATTTAACCAAAAGAGGGAAAAGAAAAAGAGATAGTTGTGGTTGTTAATGAATCCTTGTTGAAAGGTACAGAGGAAGTTATTAGTTGACTTCATAATAATTACAGAAAAATCAAACTAAGTGACTGTTGCCCATTTCCAACGATTTACATGGGTACAAACAAGACTGGCAAAGGCGTCTGGAAACATTACAGAAAAATTACAAAAACTTTGGGGAAAAACGATGACTATTAGCAATATTGGTGTTTTCATCACAGTTATTCATCAAAAGCAAGGAATTTAGAAGAGAAAAGCAGATTTGAGAAGTGAAAAATTATGTTAGATGACACCTGAAAATGGAGTTGGGATTTCTGGACAATAACTTAAAATATTGGAGTGACTGGATCTTAGCCAGCTATGCAGTATGTACATAGCTCTATGTATGTACATGTGTATTGTACATTGTATTGGATGTAAATGTATATAGGCATGTATATGTGTATGCACATGTACCCAGTAACCTAGATATCACAATAGCTAGAAAGAAAAAATGCATATATGTTTTTGTTGCATGTATATTTTAAGCCATATTAAAATCATCATAGTCTCCAGGATTAAATGTCCAGGTTAGTATTAGGGATAAAAAAGAATGTAGAAAGGATAGTGGTGAAGGGGCTGAAACAAGATTTTGATACATAAATACTCAACCTATGGATAAAAATTAAGTAAATTAGGAATCCCATTACAAGGCAGATTTGACTTTTTCTCCATCACTGAACTTTGATGGTGAACTCTGGAAAGGTACGAAGAAGAATTTCTTTGAAAAAGAATAAATTAGAAAGTGGTCCTGGACAATTAGAGAATGAGAGAATATTATTAATGTGAAGAAATCCTGAAGCCAAAGTAAAAGCATGGTAGAGAACGTTGGAGTGATATTAGAAAAGATAGAACCTGAAAAAATATAATCAATGTTTATGCAGCAATTCATTTGATTAGAAAGAGGAAGTAGATGAGAAGTTTGGGAAACAGATCATAGATTTGGCACAGAGGTATGCTTTACAACAGATGAGAATTTTTGGTATCCAAATACATGACAGATCTACTTCTCTATTTCAATCAGAACAGCAAATAAGCTTTTTTTTTTTTTTTTGACTTACCTTAATGATAAGATTTCATTGTCTAAAGAATATATTAAGAAATAATGTAGCTGCCATTTTGGATTTTATTCTCACAAAAAAATTGAAATGGCAGTTTAAAAATACATTCTTAGTTTATATTTATAGTTGTGTCTAGGATCAAAAAGATGATATGTATGCTGTCCTGCTTAAATCACCTCTGATGTACTGTGTTCATTTCTGACTCAAATTTTAATTAAAACATTGATAAATTGCTGAACATCAAAAGAAGAACAACCAACTTTGTGATAGGCATTGAGATTTTACATATATATATATATATATATATATATATATATATATATATATAAAGAGAGAGAGAGAGAGAGAGAGAGAGAGAGAGAGAGAGAGAGAGAGAGGAGGGAGGGACCAAATGAACTAGGGATATTTAGCCTGAAGAAAAAAAGACTTAGCTGTTTTCAAGGATTCAAAGTTCTGTCATGTGGAAGATGTAATCAATCTATTACACTGTGTCTTCTTGTTCCCAGAGGACAGAAATAGAAACAAGTAGAACTTGCAAAGAAAAAAAATTAGTTTTGGGACAAGGAAAATCTTTCTAACAAAATAACCTAAATGCAAAGTAGAATACAAAGAGCTTTGACTTGAAATCAGAGTACTTCAAATGCCATCTCTGACATTTGTAACCTTCTTGGACCTTAATTTCCTTCTCTATAAAGAGAGAATGTTAGACTACAGCAGGAACTCCATAATTCCTCCACAACACCCTTTAGCATATAGATAGATTTTACTGTGAACCTGGATGTGAAAACAACAACATATTGATATGCATTAGTCTTTAACTGATATTTAGGAATTCTTTCAATTATGGGTGTAGGCAACAAACGTGATTCTGAGAAGAGATCTATAGACTGAACCAGTCCTCCAAAACAGTCCAAGACATCAAAAAAAAAGTCTAAGAATCTCTGAACTTGATGGTCTCTGAAACCTTTTCCTGATATTTTCCAATGTTCCTTTGAGAGAGATGAGAAGAAGTATTAGGTCCCTTTGTTGGAGGTCTTTAGGCAATGGTTGATTGATTATTAAGGGGATGTGCTGTAGGGATAATTCTTATATAGATTCAGTTTGGACTAAGGTCCCTTCATACCATGAGACTAAAAGTTTTTCTGACTATTGTCTCTTCCCTATTGCTGACTACTCTTTCTAAGGTTGTTTTGTAATATTTTCAATCCCTAGGAGTGTTTGAAGCTTCTTTTGTGTGGACATCTTTTCTACTTGGAGACATTTTTTTTTTGGCAATTCAAAAATCAAAAGAAAGGTAACAACAAAGAAAAGGTAATCAATATTTAATTTTAATTGAAACTTAAAAAAAGAATAATGGTTTGCTAAAATAAATGAGCAATCAAATAAATATCTGTCTGGTCCCCTTCCTCCCCCCTACCCCCATTTCATGATGTATTCATAAGTATGGGATTCCTAATCAGGTCACAACATCCAGAGAATTTTCAGCAGTGTAATCCTATCATCATTTCATGAGTGAGTTGGAATAAATACAGCATAATAGCTTTGAATAAATTACAAATTCAATTAATCTTTCTATTTTTTTCATTTCATTTTCCATTCATATTATAGTAAAAAAAACTTTTTTTTCTACCATGAAAGAGATATTTCAAAATGCAGACTTGAAAAATCCTATTTCAATTTGCAGTCTGAGATTCTGGTGATATTAGGGTTTGTATATCATTGTTTTGCACAGTGTCAGGTATTTTTTTTTTTTGCCAGTTCTAGGATTTGGATTATTGAAATGCAAATGCTCAGAAGGTTAAAAGTCAAGCTCCTCTGGGGCTTGTTATTATGTAGTTAATACCCAATAGTTGTTCATTTTTTAAAGTACTTTATTGCATTTCAAAGGGATATAGAAGAAAGTGAACATATATGTAAAGAGGGGAAATTTTTCTGAGATTTGTGATTTAATATTATTATTTACAATTCTCTTTCTTTGGTGGGAAATTAGACTTTCTGGGGAAAAAATGAGAGGGACTTTAGAAACCACTAGAACCATAATTAAAAACAGAATGATTTGGTTTTTTAATTTATTTTTTACATTTTTTATTATACCTTTTTATATACAAAACATATGCATGGGTAATGTTCATATAAGTTTCTCCAAGTTTCTCTGTATTCATCCTGCTGGTCATTTCTTATAAAACAATAATATAGAATGATTTGGTTTTGCCCCATGATGACAAAATTTAGAATACTTAACAACATGTTAGCAGTAGAAAAGACTGTGTTTAACACCTAGTTAGCAATAATAAGTTAAAATAGAAAAGTACCAGATATCATCCTTTGGCTTCATCTCGTTAGCTCTTCCCCAGTCTAGTCCTATACTCATGAGACAGTAACCTGTCCATCAGTGACTTCCCAGAATCAACAATTTAGTGTCCTTTCATCTTTGTTGTTGTTATTGTTTAAATTTTTCAATCTTCTCCAATTCTTTGTGACTTCATTCAGTATTTTTTTGGGTAAATTTACTAGAGTGGTTTGCCATTTTCTCATTTCTTGTTAATTAATAAATAAAATATTTAGAAATAAATCAGAGAGAGGAAAAGAACACTGTGGGGTATAAAATGGATAATTTTGATTACATTATATTAAAAAGGGTTTGTATAAATAAAACTAATATAGCCAAGATTAGAAGGAAAAGAGAAAATTGAGAGAAAACTTTTGTAGATGGTTTCTTAGATAAAGGTTCATATTTCAAATATATAGTGAACAGAGCCAAATTTATTAAAAAATGTGATTCATTTTTCAATTAATAAGTGGTCAAAGGATATGAACAAGCAGTTTTTCAGTGAAGAAATCAAAATTATATATAGTCATATAAAACACCCAATAACTATTAATTAGAGAAATGAACATTAAAACAACCTTGAGATATCATCTTATACCTACCAGACTGGCTAAAATGATTGAAGGGGAAAGTAACAAATGTTGGAGATGTTGTGGAAAAATTGGAACACTAATTCCCTGTTGGTGGAACTATGAACTTATCCGTCCATTTTGGAGAACAACGTGAAAGTATGCCCAAAGAGTTTTAAAACTGTATAACCTTTGATCTAGAAATACACTATTAAGTCAATTTCCCAAAGTGATTAGAAAGAAAACAAAACTTATATATTCCAAATATTTATAGCAACTCTCTTTGTGGTGGCAAACTACTGGAAATTGAAGAGATATCCACTAATTAAGAAATAATTAAATAAGTTGTGGTGATATATGATTTTGATGGCATTACAGTTATAAAAAAAATTTAGTTGATTTTAGGAAAAACATGTAAAAACTTTCATGAAATAATGAAGAGTGAAATGAGCAGAACCATGAGAATATTGCACATAGTATATTATTCAAAGAATACTTTGAATGGCTGTCATTTTGAGCATTATAAATACTCAAAAACTTATAAAGGAAAACTATCCACAAACAGAGACAGATTTGATAAATAGAAGTATATATAGTATGTTTTACCATGTTTAAATTTTTAGTGTATATTCAGACAAACTTTCACAGGATGATTTTTCTGGATTTTTTTTGGGGGGCAAAAATGTATTTTAAAACTTTATAAAACCGTAATTTTATTGGTGTGGGTTCTTTTTCTACTAATACAAATAATTGTTCTTGTAACTTTGGTGGATGATGTTGGAGAATTGCTGTGAATATATATTTCATCTACTCATTATCCTGTATCATCATTTACTTAGGTTGATCTTTAGTCAACAGATACATAATCCATCACTAGGACTTAATCCCTTAAATTTTTCCAATTTAGCAAAAGCTATCAGTGCCTGTGTTACCTAAAAGAGTGACTAAAACTTTTTCAGCCTCAGTACTCCTTTGTGTTCTTTAAAATTGTTGAGGTTTAAAAAAAATGAAATTGTTGAGGTTCTCATTTCCAAAATATAAAGAGAATTGACTCTAATTTATAAGAAATCAAGCCATTCTCCAATTGATAAATGGTCAAAGGATATGAACAGACAATTTTCAAATGATAAAATTGAAACTATTTCCACTCGTATGAAAGTGTTCCAAATCACTATTGATCAGAGAAATGCTAATTAAGACAACTCTGAGATATCATTACACACCTGTCAGATTGGCTAAGATGATAGGAAAAAATAATGATGAATGTTGGAGGGGATGTAGGAAAACTGGAACATTGATGCATTGTTGGTGGAGTTGTGAACGAATCCAACCATTCTGGAGAGTAATCTGGAATTATGCCCCAAAAGTTATCAAACTGTGCATACCCTTTGATCCAGCAGTGCTACTACTGGGCTTATATCCCAAAGAAATACTAAAGAAGGGAAAGGTGTCTGTATGTGCCAAAATGTTTGTAGCAGCCCTTTTTGTGGTGGCTAGAAACTGGAAAATGAATGGATGCCCATCAATTGGAGAATGGTTGGGTAAATTGTGGTATATGAATGTTATGGAATATTATTGTTCTGTAAGAAATGACCAGCAGGATGAATACAGAGAGGCTTGGAGAGGCTTACATGAACTGATGCTGAGTGAAATGAGCAGAAATGAGATCATTATACACTTCAACAATACTGTATGAGGATGCATTCTGATGGAAATGGATTTCTTTGACAAAGAGAAGATCTAACTCAGTTCCAATTGATCAATGATGGACAGAAGCAGCTACACCTAGAGAAGGAACACTGGGAAATGGTGTAAACTGTTTACATTTTTGTTTTTCTTCCCAGGCTATTTTTACCTTCTGAATCCAATTCTCCCTGTGCAACAAAAGAACTGTTCAGTTCTGCACACATATATTGTATCTAGGATATACTATAACATATTTAACATATATAAGACTGCTTGCCATCTAGGGGAGGGGGGGGTGAAGGGAGGGAAGGGAAAAGTCGGAACAGAAGTGAGTGCAAGGGATAATGTTGTAAAAAATTACCCAGGCATATGTTTTGTCAGTAAAAAGTTATAATAACAAAAAAATGTCGAGGTTCTCCCCAAAGAGCTTTTGTTTATATGGGTAAAACTTATTGATATTTACTGTTTTTTAAATGGCTTACTATTATTATGAAAATAGCTTTCATCTTGAAGACCTCTTGAAAAGATCTTGGGGACCATACTTTGAGAACCTTTGACCTGGGATTTAAGCTTTTTGAAGGCAGGAAGTAATTCATTATTGCCTTTATACATGGCCCAGGCAAAGAGAATTATTTCTTCCTGAGAGACCGACTCACCAAAGGAAAAGGCGGTGGAATTGTTGATGGGTTTAAAAGTGTGCAATAGGGGAGAACAGACTTCAAAGTAGATGGCTGGGATTTTCTCAGTAAAAATAGAGTGAAATCATTGAGGGAAGACCCTGCCTCGGTTTTGTATTTATGTCCTCAGGTTATAGTTAGGTACATCTGAAATTCATTGATCTTGCAGAATCTAATAACTTTCATCACCTAATACATTAATGATGCCTCCTTCTTCCATACCTATGTCATGAACATAGGGGTACTTTCACTTCTGGATATTTATTTTCATTTGTTATTGTCTTAATAAATCTTTACATTTGTCAAACACAAGGTTATTATAATCATGTATTACTATATGTTGTATATCTTCTCTTTTTCTTGTTATTGATATATTAATTGACTAATAAATGCTTGATGATTCATTTCTGGGATGGTGTGCAAAAGTAGGGTAAGGGAGACTTTGTACTAGGTGCCCACTAAATATCTCACTTTAGATGTTAAGGGCCTAGGAATTGAAGATCTTGCTCTTCTCAAAAACCTCACCTTAATCTCTAAGCTAATGATGCTTCTTTATGAATAGTAGTTAGTAACTACTAAATCAGCATTTCTTGAGCTGGATTGAATCCAATTGAATGGAGTATTACAACTCTAAAAGTTTTGTTTTACATGTTAGACAAAGAAGGATATTTTCAAATGGAAACACTTGAAATGTTGTGTGATGGCAAAGCTGTAAACCACTACGAAAGGGATCTCATTCTGTGTATTTGCTTGGTGAGCACAAATGAATTCTCCAGTCAAATTGGGTGTAATTTAACAGTTGTTATATCTGTTTCTGAACAATAAGTTTCAAATTAACATGAAAAGAAACTCTTCTACTTTTATTGCAGCATCACATTTGTTAGCTTAGTATTCTTTTATTAATACAAATGATTTATTCTCAGAATTAACTGTCAGTTGTCATTTCATTAAATTATCAAATATTTATAAATTCCTTTTATGTCTTATTCTACACACTGTGTATTTTCTATATAAGCAATTACTTCTTGTCAACTTGAATATGTTTTAAAATACTTAAACATATAGTAAGTAGCCCTACATCTTAAAAATATCCCAAAGTCTACAAGTCTCTTTCTATGTATTATTTAAAGCATAAGGATTGTTCTTCCCTTTCCATTATTCATTTTGCTCTCAAGAAAAATGTTTGAAACTCTAGCCTGCTCTTTGTCTCATATTTAGTAATAACTTCTGTGATATTCTAGACATTGATTTAGATGTCTCCTTTTATCTATGTATTTTGGAAGTTCTATCATTATAATGCCAAAGTGCTCACACAAATATTTGAGATACTACAAGACAGGGCGACAAATTTCTCCACACTTCCCATTACATTTTAATAGTGGAAAGCAGAATGGAGAAGAGAGATAATAGAGAATAGGCAAAGATTATGATCATTTTCTGGATTCATTGTAATAACTCAGGCCTTGGCTACTTTACCCCATATTTTTTAATCCTATTCAAGGGGAAGATGTATATAAGAGAAATAATGATCTTACTATGTCCAAGGACTTGCTATAGCTCTGCCCCTAGGGTGATAATATATTACAGAATTCTTGTATAACTTTAATATGTTCAATGTAGTCCTCTCACCCATTGTTATGTGTCTTTGTCAAAATCATTTGATGTCTTTTGGCTTTAATTTTCCTCTCTGTAAAATTAAGGGTATTGATCTACATTATTCCTAAAATCCCTTCTAGCTCTAACATTTTGTATTCTAATTGTCTAGGTCCTTCGTACCTCTAAGAGCTGATGTTCAAAGTTTTAAAGTTCCTTCCAGTACTGACATTTTGTGATTCTGTGGTTGTTCTTTCAAATAACAAAACTGTTTAGACAGTATCCAAGATGGATCTGCACTATAGTAGAGAGTGTTATAACAAAAATCCCATTTTATCTGTCTGCCAATTCAATTTAAGAGAATTTATTAGTGAAATATGAATAGTGAACTCTGGAAAAAAAAAGACTTAGGTACATTCTGAAATTCATTGATCTTGCAGAATCTAATAACTTTCATCATCAAGTACATTAATGATGCTTCCTTCTTCCATACCTATGTCATGAGCATGAAAGAATTTTTCCTTCCTGATATTTATTTTCTTTTGTTATTGTCTTGTTTCATTAGCTTAATTTATTTTTTCTTATTAACATTTATTGTCTCTCTCCTATAGCGTCAACCTATTGAAACAAAAAAAAAAAAAAAAAAAAAAAAAAAAAAAAAGGAAATGAAGGAAAGAGAGAGGAAGGAAAAGAAAGGGAAGGGAAAAGAAAGAAATGCCATAACAAATATTCATATTCAAGAAGAGCAAGTTTCCATTTTATCTTTGTCAAAAATTTATTGTCTCCTTCTGAATTTTAAATCTATCGTCTTTCTGATAAGTAGGATAGTAAGCTTTATTTTTAGTCCTCTGGAACCAAGGTCAGCATTGATCAGAATTCTATCTTTTGATAGAATTTTTGGAAATCCATTTTTGGAAATCTCAATTAAATTCATCCTTTTCATTTGCTTAGTTTTTTTTTTTTTTAAGAAACAGTAAAATGGAAACTTGAATGCGTCTATTCTTGGACCCCCCAAAAAGATATATGTTTACTCTTTGTCCTTTTGGACTGTCTCTGAGATAGTTGGAAATGACAGCTTTTCACTATCACTTATCATTGTTTGTCAGGCTAAAGTCAGCAAGCCAAAGAGGTGAGCCAAGTGAAAAGACACAGGCTAACAAGAAACTTCTCCTTGGCTATTTCTTGCTGACAAAGAAATGCAGACTTCTACCAGGGGCAACATGTTCTCTGGAGTCACTGACTGCTATACTCAGATTGGAATGCTTCCAGTTTTAGAGATTATATATATATATATATATATATATATATATATATATATATTTTAGAAGACTATCTTTCCTCCTTCTGTGATTTGGATATAAACAAAGAAACCCAGAGCATCACTATTTATTTCATTCATCACTCATCTCATAGAAATACATATATACATACTTTTTACATGTATATTTATGTATATACATGTATTTGTCTATATGTTTCTCTGTGTGTATATACAACAGACACATATAAATACACACAAAATGTAGCCCAGAGCACAGTTTTTAATTGTGCTACTCAACTCAGGTATAGGAAATATACATACATACATAATGTGCATGAGTATAAACACATTTAAGATAAAACTATCCAATTGGGTCTCCTCTCTCAGAAAAATTAGAGATTGATTTTTTCCTATTCATTTCCTCCATAGGCCCTTTTCTATCTGGCTTCTATTTCCATAGCTTTGCTTCATACATACTCAGTTCACAATCAACAAATCCAATGGGCTCCTTGTGTTACCCTTTTGTTACAAACCTCCCTTATTTATTGTTTGGATTCAGATGGCTCAAAGTGAGTGTAAATACCAATTATTATACTTTTGACAGAATCCCTGAGGGTCTTCCTCTCCTAGATTTTTTTTTTTGACAAGTAAAAGAGGCTCTCTTTGCCTCATTTGTGCCCAGCCTTAATCACTGAATGGGTGTTGGTTGCCTTAGACAGACTGAGACCTGGGAAAGACCAAGGCTTCCCATTGCATCTGAGGCCATCGTTAGTCATTTTGATTTATATTTTGCCACTATATCCAGATGACTCCAGAGGAGAGAGTAAGGCTGGAAACTTTGCAGTTATTCCTTACTTAAATCCAATTCATTTGCAAATAATGACATCTTCCTGTTGTCATGTTCTAAATAAAGGACAATCAACAACAATAATCCTTCTTAATCCTTATGAAGTCTGATTCTTTTGACTGAATGTCTCTTGTTGGACAATTTCTTCTGTGGTATGATGGCTGGGAAAGAGCAATGGAAATGAAGTCAGGAACTGATTCTACTGAACAATCCATGAATTGCACTTTATTTCTTAGTAAAATTCTTGATATGTTACAAAAGGATAGTGTATAAATATATCTGATTATAATATGTAGAGCTAATTAAAATGTTAGAAGCATCCAATACAACTCTTTTATCTAATAGATGAGGAAACTGAAGTCTAGAAAGATGAAGTGTCATGTACAGGATTGTAAAGGTAGAAAGTGAAAGAATGAAAATTCAGCTTAGATTGTCTAATTCTAAATCCATTGGTCATTTCTATAAACCTATAAAAAGAAATAATCACTATGAGTCAATAAAGATTCAAAAATATTAGGTCATGACCAAGTAGTCATTTTCTTTTGTGATAGCAAGCATTATCAGGGAAGTTTTTGAAAAAAATCATATTCCACCACAGATAAAATGGAGAAATATGGTCAAAGAATAGGACAGTTTTGTTGAATCTGAACTGATTAAATACTGAATCCAAAGATTAATGGTTTGATCTCACCTTAGAAAGGGATGTCTAGTAAATACACCCACCATCTGCTCCTGAATCTATGTTATTTCACATTTTATCACAATTTTATCAATAATTTTATCAATTATCCACAATTTAATCACAATCAGTCAATATTTGATGAATTCTTATCAACCCTTTAGATTATGTAAAATAAAAGATAAACTAGAGGGTGACAGAATAGGATCACAGAATAACTTGTTAATCTAGAACAATGAGTTAAAGAGTATCTAGATGGCACAATGGATAAGGTGCTGGGACATGAATCAGAAAGACCTGAGTTCAAATCTGACCTTAGACATTTACTAGCTATTTGATCCCGGGAAAGGCACTTAACCTCTGTTTGCCTTAGTTTCTTTATTTGTAAAAAGGGAATAATAATTACATCTATCTAACAGAGTTGTGATGATCGAATGAGATGACAATTATAATGTGCTTGACACATAGCACTACATAAATGTTATTTATTATTATTACATCAAATAAAATTAAACAATATGAATAAATAAAAAGTTCTTTGTATTAAACTTCATAGTCATAAGATGGGCAGGCATGAAGAAGATTATTTGAAAAAAACTGAATGTTTTGTAAACTTAATATGTAAAGCTTAATATGAGTCAAAACTCTACTTGAAAGTCAGAAAAGCTAAGCAAGTCTTGGGCTATATTAAGAAAAGTACAGTATCCAAAGCATGGAAGGTCATAATCCTACTGTAGCCCACCCTGATCAAACTACATCTGGAGTACTGTGTTCCTTTGAAAACATCACATTTTCAGAAGGACATGACAAACTGGAGGGGCGCAGGCAGGATATGAGGTATGATGATGATCATGTGATCAATAATTAAAGTGATTTGGAATGTTGAGTCCGGAGGAAAAAAATAAAAATAAAACTAACATTTTTAGAGCTTTAAGTTTTGTGAAGTACTTTACAAATATTAACTCATATGAATCCTCATCACAACTCTAGGAGGAAAGTACTTTGTTTTATTGTTCAGTCATTCAGTAGTATCCAATCTATCTACTGTGACTAATAGAGTCCAGCTTTTGGACTATAGCATGTCAGAGCTTTTTATCCTTTACTATCTCTCAATCTGCCCAAGTTCATGTTCATTGTTTCCATGATACCATCTATCTACCTTTTCTTTTTGACATCCCCTTTTTTTTCCTTCACTCTTTTCCAACAACAGTGTCTTCTCCAGTGGGTTGGTCCCATGTTCTCAATATTTGACCTTCTAATGAATAGTCTGAATTACTTTCTTTAAATATTGACTGATTTGATCTCGCTGTATCCAAGGGGCTCTCAAAAATCTCCAGCACCACAATTTGAAAGTATTTATTCCAGAGCACTCAGTTTTCCTTATAGTTCAGCTTTCACAATCATACATTGCTAGTAGAAAAACCATAGTTCTGACTATACAGACTTTTGTTGGTAAGTCAGTGTCTAATTTTTAGTATATTGTTGAGCTATATTATAGTTTTCTTTCTATGAAACAAATGCCTTTTCATGGCTATAATCACCATCTGATCTTTGAGCCTAAGAATATCAAATCTAATACTGCTTCCATCTTTTCTTCCTTTATTTGCCAGAAAGTTATGAGATTAATTACCAAAATCTTAAACTTTTTTTTGTTGTTGTTAAGCTCCAAGACAGCTTTTATATTTTCCTCTTTTACTTTGATTAAAAGGCTTAATTCTTCTTCACTTTCTACTATTAGAGTGGTATCACCTGAAATCATGGATATTTCTCCACATATTTCTCCTTGATTGATTATCTAGCCTGGCATTTTGCATGATGAATCCTACATAAAAGTTAAATAAATAATGTGACAATATAAAGTTTTGTCATACTCCTTTTCCAAACTTAAACCGATAAGTTATTCCATATTTAGTTCTGTCACTTCTTGGACTGCATACAGGTTCCTCAGGAGAGAACTAAGATAATGTGGTACAAACATCATTTTGAAGACTTGCCACATTTTGTTGTGATCCTTAGTCAATGGCTTTAGTGTAGTCCATGGGGCAGAAGTAGATGTTTTCCCCTCTGTAATTCCCTTGCATTCTTTGTAATCCAACAAATATTGACAATTTGGTCTCTATTTTCTCTATCTTTTTGAAAACCAGCCTGCTCTTCTGGTAATTCTTTGTTCATTCATTGATGAAGCCTAACTTGCAGAATCTTAAGCATAATTCCATTAAAGTGTGAAATGGGCTCAATTATTCAGTAATTTGAATATTCCTTGATTTTCCTTCTTTAGAATTAGGACATAAACTGATCTTTTCTAGTCCAGTGGCCACTGTTGTATTTTCCAAATTTTCTGGCATATTGAGTATAACATTTTAACAGTTTCAACTTTTAGAGCTTTAAATTGCTCATTTGGAATTCCATCACTTTCACTAACCTCATTGTTAGCTCCCTAATTACTGATTTACAAATAAGAAAAGTGAGTCAAACACAGGTTAAGTGATTTGCCTAGGTTTACATAGTTAATAAATATGTAGGACCAGATTTGAACTCAGGTCTTCCTGGCTCATGGCCCAGTGCTCTATCCACTCTCTCAACTAATAGCCTTTTTAAACTATTTTACATTAACAAGGCATTTAACTTTAATTTAATCCTAAATCAATTTCAATGCAATTTCTACCCATTGCTCCCAGAACCAAGAAGAATAGTATTAATTTCTCTTCCACATGACAGTTCTGCAACTATTTGAAAATAGTGGATATAACTTTTGACAATATGATTCTGTCATTATGGGTAAAATGGAGAGATAGAGTCAAGGCAATAGGACAGTTTTGTTTAATCAGGACTGATTAAATGATTGAATCCGAAGGTGGATGGTTAATGTTTCTACCTTAAATTGGGAAGAGATATTTAGTGAAGATTCATATAATTCAATTAAATTTAATAAACATTTATTAAAGGCTTACTAGGTGCCAGGCATTGTGTTAAATACTAGCACTATAAATAAGAAAAAGAGCCTTTAAGGAGCTTACAATATACAATTATTCCTTCTAAAGCATGACTTTCCCCATCACAATTTCAATATTTTGTGAAATAAATGGTAAGTTTTTGAGAGTTTTCCAGAAATTGTAGATGACACTTGAAGGTCAGCAGATGCCACAAAAATGCTTAGAAACTCAGAAATACATTAAATAGATATTTAACACTGAAAAATATTCACCCAAATTTTATAATAAGGTACTGTGAAAACCCTATAAAAGGAAAAAGATCAGACTCCTCTGGTGCAAAGGGAGAGCTAATAAATTTATTTGGATTTTCCCTGCCCCTAATCCCCACAATATGGAAAGGATATTGTGATGGGAGGAGAACAACACCCAAAAATAGATGGGGGAGGGGTATCAGGGAATATCTTTTTCCATAGAGATGAAACTAATCAGAGTAACAGATGTAAAGTGAAGTTAGGGGAAGTCCAATTCCTGCTCTCTATAAGGGAAGGCTTTGGAAGTTTATTTCTACACCACCAGGTCTCCAATCAGAAGGGAAAGAAAGTTGAGAGAACTGGAAAAGTATTGAATATACAAAGTTTGAGTTAGCAGTATGTTGCTGAGATCAGAAGTGATCAGTTTATTGTGAGAGGGGCATTTTGTTCCTTGGTTGAAACCAAGCAGAGTTGCAGATGCAGAATATAATATAATTATTACTGAAAACCTGAGATATGGGTTTCCCAAGGTGGAAATCAATTATTGCTCATTAAAGGCTTTTAAATAATGGCCAAATGGCTACTTATTAGGTGTATTGTAGACCTATTCTTATTAGTTGAGTGTCCATTCCAATATTGAGCTTCTGTTATTCTAAATTTGTATATCTTTGTGCAGTTTTTCTGGGTTTCAATCTCCTCATCTGCATAATGAATAGTTTCTAGTAGATAATAAGGTCCTTTTAAGCTTTAAATCCCATCATTCTATGGTCCCTTAAAGTCAGAGATACCATTTTCTAGCCACTCTTTTGCCTTGCCCTAAAAGTGTGCTTTTCTCAACAGTCTCTTTGCAGTCATTTCTTCTTTCTATTCTCTTTTTTGCCAGTCCTACTAAATCCCACAGCTTTTGCTATCATCTCTATGAAGAAAATTATCAAACATTTATCTCTAGGCCTGATCTCCCTAATCTCCCAACAAACATCTCCAACTGACTACATGACACATTCACTTGATTTATTCACTATCACTTTAAATTCAACATTTACAAAATAAATATAATTATTTTTATTAAAAACCTGCTCTTCCTCCTAACTTCATCATTTGAGCCAGCAGTGCCATAATGCAGTGTTAGTTACTGATAACTGCAAGTAAGCCAGCTTGGCTTAAAAAGCAGAGATTCAATAGAGGTGATAAACCTGGAAAGATAGACTGGAGCCAGATGGAATAGGGACTTTAAAAGCCAAGCAGAGGAGTTTGAATTGTAACTTAGAATCAAAAAATCTTGTAGCTTCTTGATCAAGAAAATGTCAGAATTTTCTGTTAGAAATATCAAATTGGCAGTTATGTAGAGTGGAAATGGGAAAGAGAAGAGACTGGACATATGAAAAAGTGACAAGAGGTGATAAAGAAGAGACCAATTCCAAAGTTATTGAAATTGTGTCAAGAAGTGATAAATATAAAGAGATGATTAAAAAACTATACTATAGGATGGTTATGTGATTAGAGAAAGGGATGGAAACAAGAACTGTTATCAAAGTAGAACCAAAAAGTCTTCGATGTAAAAGGTGAGAAAAAAGTCTTAAGAACTGAAGACAAAGACTGGGACTTCTCTCCCAAATGAGAGCCTTCCCAGAAAAGGAAAGTAAATCTCATCCTAATTTTCCAAAAAGAGAAGAGAAGGGGAACTAAAAATTATAGAAAAGTGAATTTAGCTTTAATGTCTGGCAAATCTGTAATATATCATTAAAGAAATAATTAATGAACAACTGGGAAAGAAAGTGGTGATCACAACAAATTAGCGTGGCTTTGTCAAGATACCATGCCAAAAAATATGATAGAAGGGCAAAAGCACTTTATTTAGGGCCAGAAAATCTGGGTTTGAATCCAAGTTCTGTTACAAAGTTCCTGCCTGACCTTGGACAAAGCACTTTTTCTTTCTAGGCCTCAGAAATTTTCATCTGTAAAATTAAAGTTTTGGATTACATGGCCTGTAAGGTCTCTTTCAACTATAAATAAAAAAAACAAAACAAACAAAACAGTTAGTGGACTTGATAGCAAAGAGAATTCTATACTTTATCCAGATTTTACCTAAACATTCAATAAAGTCTCTCAGGAAATTGTTTTTTTCAGTTTAGTTTTCCCTATCTCATCTAAACTAGAAGTTCACACCCTTACTATTGAAGCTGGATGTGGAAGTTTTGGCCATTCTGTTTCTGACCTGAGCTGGTTGTCCCCTTTGTAGGGAGCTGGGTGATTGCTTCACTCCAAGAAGCTAACCACATTGGTGCTGGACTTAGTTTGGACACCTAATACACTTAGCCCACTCAAGTTCAAAACTTCAGAGCTCAAGAGATCCCTAAGTCTCAGTCTCTCTGAGAACAGAGACTATAGGCATTAGCCACTATCCCTGGATTCTCAAGTTTTTTTTTTTTTTTTTTTTTTTGTGGAAAACATAGGAGAAAATGTGAATTAGATTAAGATATAATTAAATTGTTGGATCAAATGAGTGATCATTAATGGTTCAATGACAACTTGGAAGAAGACACAGAAATGTTTTCAGATTTGTAGAATATACACAGTTTGATGGGTTTTTTTAACATGCTGTATGACAAGAGTTAGGGTAAAAAAAAAATAGATCCTGACAGGTTAAAACATTGGTCTGAATCCAAACAGTTGAAATTTTATAGTTATTAGAAAGTCTTGGGTACAAAAGAAAATATCAAATTCACAAGCATAAAATGAGCATTTTTGAATAGACAACAGTTCATCTGAAAAAAAAAGATTTAGGGTTTTAGTGAACTACAAGTTTAATATAAGTAAATTGATATGATAATCAAAAAATTAATGCAACCTTAAACCACATTGAAGTAAGGAATGGTGGCCTGATAATTTGTCCTGATAAGGTCCATTTTGAATTATTATGCCTGTATCTGCAGTCATCTCTTAGGAAGAACAATTATAAAATGAAGAGTAGAAAAGACAGGTAAGGTGGAGAATATGCTCAAGTGGATTCTACATAAGAATCAATTGAATGAAATGAAGACAGTTGGAGAAGAAAAAGTTTAGTCATGATACAATAACTGTCTCAAAAGTATTTGAAGGATTGCCATTTAGAAGATGGATTAGGTTTGTTCTGTTTGGTCCAGTGATCAAAACTAGGACCAATGCAGAGAAATTGCAAAGTGGAACATTTGAACCAATTAAAAATTTCTTAAAAATTGGAGCAGAAATATGTTGCCTCAGAATGTAGTAGGTTCCTGTCTCCTGAATTCATCAAACACATGCCAAATGACCATTTTGAAGGTGTATTATAGAGAGGCCTTTTGTTTTTATGTATGAGTTGGCCTAGGTAACAAATAGTCAACACTTATGAGTACAGGCTGAGCCAGATTAAAATGTAATTGGGAAATATTTGACAAAATAAATTAAAAAACAATAAAACATAGATAAGATTAATATTATTAATTAATACTTTTCTAAGTCAATATGCAGCCCAAAGGGATTCTCATGTACAGTTCAATGGCTTCCATTTCAATTTAAATTTGACACCATTGGTTCACAGCATTCCTAAAGTTTTTTCCAAATTTTAAATTCTGGGGTTCTCTGATTCTGAGTAGCATCTTAACTTATAGGAAACCAAGAGCTCATTATCTGTGGTCAGAAGGGCTGGGTCCAAGTCCAGGCTTTGCCAACTACCAAGTGTCTCTCTGATCATTAGTTTTCTCATCTGTAAAATAAGACAAGGATTGATCTTATTCCATATCCATTCTCTCCCTCTTTGCCCCCATAGTCTTAACATTTTGTTATTTAATCTGACACTTTGTGACCCCATTTGAGATTTTCTTGGCCAAGACATTGCAGTGGTTTGTTATTTCCTTCAGCTCATTTTATAAATGAGAAAACTGAGGCATTAAGTTACTTGGCCACTTTTAAGCTGAAGGAGGATACTTTGGAATGAGGAGTCCAGAAGCAAGAAGGTCACTTAAGAAGTTCATGTGTGTACCACTACACATCTATCAGATTGGCTAAGATGACAGGAAAAAATAATGATGAATGTTGAAGGGGATGAGGGAAAACTGGGACACTGATGCATTGTTGGTGGAGTTGTGAATGAATCCAACCATTCTGGAGAGCAATCTGGAATTATGCCCCCAAAATTATAAAACTGTGCATACCCTTTGATCCAGCAGAGCTACTACTGGGCTTATACCCCAAAGAGATACTAACTGTATGTGCCAAAATGTTTGTGGCAGTCCCGTTTGTAGTGGCTAGAAACTGGAAAATGAATGGATACCCATCAATTGGAGAATGGTTGGGTAAATTGTGGCAAATGAATGTTATGGAATATTATTGTTCTGTGAGAAATGACCAGCAGGATGAATACAGAAAGGCTTGGAGAGACTTACATGAACTGGTGCTAAGTGAAATGAGCAGAACCAGGAGATCATTATATACTTCAACGATATTGTATGAGGATGTATTCTGATGGAAATGGATTTCTTCAACAAAGAGAAGATCTAACTCAGTTTCAATTGATCAATGATGAACAGAAGCAGCTACACCTAAAGAAAGAACACTGAGAAATGAGTGTAAACTGTTTGCATTTTTGTTTTTCTTCCCAGGTTATTTTTACCTTCTGAATCCAATTCTCCCTGAGCAACAAGAGAATTGTTCAGTCCTGCACATATACATTGTATCTAGGATATATTGTGACATATTTAACATGTATAGGACTGCTTGCCATCTGGGGGAGGGGGTGAAGGGAGAGAGGGGAAAAATCGGAACAGAAGTGAGTGCAAGAGATAATGTTGTAAAAAATTACCCTGGCATGGGTTCTATCAATAAAAAGTTAAAAAAAAAAGTTCATGTGTATTGTATATATTTCCTTCATTCATTTGTTCCTTCCTTCCTCTCTTCCATCCTCCTTCTCTTCTCTCCTCCCTTTTTTCCTTCCTCCCTTCCTTTCCCTCTTCCTTCCCTTCTTTTTCTCTCCTCCCTCTTCTTCCTCCTCTCCTTCTGCCCACATAGGGAATTATATCCTTGCCTGTGATTGGTCTGCTCAAAGGAATATAAGTTTTGATTGCTGAAGCCTTGCAAGATAACTTGGTGTTTATGGGCTAGATTTCTTTTTTTTTTTTTCCTTCTTATTTATTCTATCATCTTTAAAAACCATGCTTTAAACCCAAATCACTGGCTCTCTTCAACTGGTCAAGAATAGTTTCAGTTCAAATCTCATTTAATCACAGTTTGCATTATGATGGATCAGAGTGAGTGTAAATCACAATTGTTTCTGTTTTGGCCAGAAACGCTGAGGTCTTCTTCTCCCTGATTGCTTTTGTTTTGACTAGGTAAAAGAGATCATTTTGGGGCCTCATTTCCTATCTAATTTTAATTACTGAGTGGTCATTGACTCAGACAAACTGAGGTCTAGGAAAGACTTTAACTTAAAAAGGTCAAAGTCTCCCACTGCATCTGGAGCCATCACTGGTCTTGACATATCATGTCATAGGACTCTAATGACCTGAAGAAGAGAGTGAAGCTAGTGACTTTGCACAGACCTACTTAAATTTACTTGCAAGTCAAGACATTATCTTCCTGATGTCACTATGTCACTATGGGCAACAAGAATAAGAAAGCTATATATTTCAATTTCTTCATCAGATCAAGAGGAAAAAATATGAAGCATCTTAACTTACCAATATATGCATGCTACTTTGTAATAGTATAATCAGTTTGGTTATTTTATGATATGTAAAGCTATGTTTTTTTTTTTACTGGAACAAAGGAAATGGTGCTGTGGTAAACTGTCTGAAATTATATAAGTAATAGTATGTGATTGTATACTTGTTGGTCCAGCTTCTTTTTGGAAAAACCATGGAATCTCACTTTCCTTTTCATTTATAAGATTGTTCCATCTTATATAAACAAGTGATTTTTGTCATTAATGAGTTAAAGGCCATTTTCCCTTTAGTTGTGAAGTTAGTGAAGTTGAACAAAGGTTAGTGAGCAAATGCATAATGTAAAAATACAAAATGGATCATTGGGTCCATCTGTAGAGGGTTTATGAAAAGTCAAGGGATAATAACCACACAAGAGAAATGAGAAAGTATCCATGATAATGAAATAACAGATCCATACAACAAATGATCCTGAAAAATTCTAAATGATTAAGAAGGAAACCAGGGCATTTGCCAGATTCAATACTAAGCAGAATATGAAATATGTATTGGTCAGAATCTCTCTGCTATGAGAGGTTTAATATTCTAATAATTTGTTCCAAATAGAAAAAGAAAAATAATGTAGTTACTACCATGTTCTTTAAAAGTGAAACACAAGTCCAAATGTGTCTGGATAATCTTTTTATATATCGTGTTATTTCTTCTTTTGTCCCAAATAAAATGTTCAAATGAAAATTAAAAAAATAATAAGAAGAAACCTAAAAAACCAGTAGGTAACAGGAAATGAGGAAGGAGTTAGAAGGAAGAGAGGCTAGAGAATTTTATGGATGGCTTAGACCAATCTATGGGCATGGGGGTTTCACAGGGCTCAGGTCTTTGTAGTTTAGGGCCACTATATTGTTGCTCTTGGATGTTAGTCATTCCAAAGTCACATTCACCAAATCTAGTGGCATATATTTATTGTCTGCCTTTACTATTGTATTGTGGAAAGAGGTCTATTCCAAAAGTATTTCTATACATTTTAAACTTGTTAATCATGTATTCTTAGAGTATTTGATGAAGTATTAATTTTTTCTTAATTGCCTTAGAATGAGGAGTCTTATATTTTATTAGCATCATACAGGTTTTTGATTGGGCAACTTTTAGTTCCATCACCAGCAATTTTTACTATGCCTTAACTCAGGGGTCCTCAAACTTTTTAAATAGGGGGCCAGTTCACTGTCCCTCAGACTGTTGGAGGGCCAGACTATAGTAAAAACAAAAACTATGAACAAATTCCTATGCACGCTGCATATATCTTATTTTGAAGTGAAGAAACAAAATGGGAACAAATACAATATTTAAAATGAAGTAAAGTTAAATCAACAAACTTGCAGTATTTCAATGGAAACTATGGGCCTGCTTTGGGCTAATGAGATGGTCAATGTTTGGTTCCATATTTGTCACTGCTAGTTGTAACAAGTGATGCAAGTGTGCATCCGTTAGTCTTGATCTGGTTGGAGATTTCAAATGTTTCATTCTAGAAAAAGTCTGTTCACAGACATAAGTGCTGCCAAAGATGGTTGCCATTTTGAGTGCATGGTTCCTGAGATGAGGATATGTCTCAGAAGGGAGAGATGTATAGAAATTATGAAGGCTGCTTGACTTGAATGTGTCTTTCAGAGAGTCACAATTCTGCAGTTCAGCCAGTTCGATTTGATAAATTGTATCCACATTTTCAATGTCAATAGAAAATGGGTTACAGAAAAGCTACATGTCCTGTTCATGGAGATGAAGCTTTTTAAATCTAAATTGGAATTCCTTTTGCAATTTTTTCCAGTGGATCCACACATGTTTTGTTTGGGAATGCAATCAGTGGTTTTTCCGCTAACAGATTTTGAGTTGTGGGGAGATGGCAGAAGTTTTCCTCCTTCACTTGTTTGATAAAGAGGGCTAATTTTACTTCAAATGCTTTGACATGTGATTGCATATCATAGATGAGCTTCCCCTTTCCTTGAAGTTGCATATTGAAATTGTTGAGTAGCTCTGTTACATTCTGCATCATTGAGCTCTGGTACTTCTTTGTTTTTTGAAAGCAGAAAAGTTATAATCTGTGGAAGTAAGTCATAGAAACGTTTCAAAATTCTCCTTCGACTCAGCCAATGGACTTCTGTGTGATATAGAACATCTTCATATTCAACATTTAGCTCAGACAGAAATTCCTGAAATTGTTTGTGATTTAGTGCATTAGCTCTAATGAAGTTAACACAAGATACCACAATTTTCATAACAGAGTCCCACTTCAGTGATTTACTACACAGTGCTTGTTGGTGGATGAGGCAGTGTATGTCTATTGGATGAGAATGGCTATGTTTGTCCATCTCTTGGTTACTGCAAGAAATTCCTCCTTTCTTAGACCCCACCATGCTAGGAGTACCATCAGTTGTCACCCTGGCTAGTTTAGCCCAGTCCAGCTCCAAACCATTCATAGTTTGGCAAATATTTTCATAGATATCCTCTCCTGTAGTTGTTACTTTGATGCTTTGCAGTGTAGCAAGCTCTTCTATGACTTCAAAATAATCATTTGTCCCACAAATAAAAATTAGAAGTTGTGCAGAATCACAAACATCATTGCTTTCATCGAGTGCCAAGGAAAAATATGAAATTTTTTTTTATGGAGTTTTGCAAATGCTAGTGCAGATTGTCTCCCATTTCTTCAATCCTCCATGTAATTGTAGATCCTGACAGACTTACTGTACTAAATAAATCAGCCTTCTCTGGACACATCTCTTTGGCAACAGAAAGAAGGCATTCTTTAACAAATTTTCCCTCCATGAATGGTCTGCCAGTGCATGCTATTAGCTTGGCAACTTGAAAACTTGCTCGCAATGATGAAATATTTAGCTGCTTCTGCTTCACAAAAGTATTTTGCTGAGTTGTCAATGTATTTTTCAGTTTTAATATTTTATCTTTTCTCATTTCTCCAGCCAACCTATCATATTTATCTTTATTATGAGTTTCATAGTGTCCACGCAAATGATATTCTTTGAACACAGACACTATATTCTGGCATATCAGACATACAGCTCTTTCCTTGTACTGCATGAAAAAATAATCATAAGTCCACTGTTCTTTGAATATCCTATACTCCAAATCAATTTTTCTTTTTCTTGACATCATTATTTCCTAGGGATTCCAAATTGCTATTAGTAAAATACATATATATATATAGCTATAAAAACAATGTACCAGCAATAACTTTGCCCACACAGAGACATACAGACTGCAATGCCCAACTTCCTCCAAGCTGCCTCTGCGCTGTGATGCCTCTGTTTCCCACACTCTCCCTCCCGCTCTTCATGCTCCCACTTCAGACCTTCACTGCTGCAGTGAACTCCCCCTGCAGCGGCTGTGACATGTGCAGCATGCACTGTACATCCCCCACGCCTGTCTGTTGTGGTGGCTGCCATTACTATACAAGGCTGCAGGCCATCAGTTCTCCGTCTTCTGCAGAAGTAGGCTCAGGATCCCTTTTACAGAGGATAAAACTGGGAGAGTTATTCACACCTATGCCAGGAATAAAGTCAAAATAAAATCCTGGCAATAGGAAAGTAAGGCAAACCTCAGGTCAAGAGAGAATGAATCCTCTGATGTCAGCAGGGATATATAAAGAAAAATAAATCTCAGAACTGCCTAGTAAAGTAGAAAGGACTCTGTAAAAGGGATCCCAAGCCTCTTTCTGTTATTGAGCATAATTATCTGATTAACACCACAAAACATACGGAAATAGGTGACCACGTGGCATTAAATATAAGAATGCTGAAAATCCTACTTCCATTCATAAAGGGAAAATCCAAAATTGTTTAGCAGAGAATATAAGACTTATTAGAGTATGAAATATGGCAATTGGCTCTAAAGAGAGCTCAAAACCACTCAACTTTATCCAGATAGAAGCTTGCTGAATCTGAGGCAATTCAAATCAGATATTTATTAAGATCCCACAGTGTTCAAAGACAATGAACTTTGGGCATTTTTGGATAGAAAGATAAGAAACAGGCACAATCCTCAAAAAACTTAGAATCCAATCGGAGAATTAAGATATGCCCCAATAACTATGATAACAAAACAAGATGGGATAAGCACAAAGGAATAGGTGTAACAAAATGTTATGAGAAATTTAAAATGAGAGAAATCATTCTCTCCTATGGAGAGAAAGGAAATCAAGAATAATTCACAGATGCATGATATTTTGAAGCAAGGGATTTGAATAAAAATGGGGAAAGGGAGGTCCATTCTAGGATGGGTAAGTACAATGAGCAAAAGCTCAAGAGATGAGAAAAAGCAAGAAGAATATGAAAGTGAGTAGTTGATTTTGGATGGAATTTTAGAATATGATATAAGGGGCAGCCAGATATCTTAGTGGATAGAGTATTGGGTTTGGAATCAGGAAGATCTGGCTTCAGATCAACCTCATATTAGCTTTGTGAATCTGGGCAAGTCACTTAACCTCTATTTGCCGTAATTCACTGGAGAAGGAAATGGCCTTTGTCAACAAAGCCCAATGGAAAGTGTTGGTGTTCTATGGCCGTGGGGTCATAAAGAGAAAGATGGACAGAGTGGTAGGGTGGAATATATAAACTTCTAAGTGTCATAGAAGCAAAGGAAGGAGAGATATCATCAAGAGATAGTTGCTCTGTTCATATAGTATAGAAAAGCACTAACAGAGATGCTGAAAAATAAGTTTCTTCTTAAAGCATAGTAGTGAGCATTACATGATCATCAATTAATTAGCAACTATTAAGTTTCTACTATGTTCCAGACACTGCATTATGTGCATGTATCTACATGTATATATATATATATATATATATGCATATAAGCATGTATATACACATGTATACATAGTTACAAGTATAAATAGCGTAAAGGTGAATTACTGCAACTAAATACAAAGTAATTAAACAAAATGATGTGTGGAAGGGATTTAATTTTAAAAGTTTATCACCAGTTTGAATAGAAACAGAATTTTAGAGCTAAAAAGAACCACTGGATCTTCTGTTCCAGGAGATGGCAAATTAATCATCTTGAGCCACATATAGCATATTACCTGTTTATATGGCCTGAAAGCTAACTTTTGATTTTGTTGTTGAATTGTTTTCATCTGTGTCCAACTCACTCTGACCCTATTTGGGATTTTCTTGGCAAAGATGTTGGAGTAGTTTGTTCAGCTTCTCCAGCTTATTTTACAGATGAAGAAACTGAGGCAAATAGAGTAAAGTGACTTGTTCAGAATCACACAGCTAGTACATGTTTCAAGTTAGATTTGAACTCAGCTCCAGGCCCAGCACTCTATCCATCATGCTACTCGCCACAAATCAAGAATATTTTTCATATTTTGTAAAAATTTTATAAAATTTTATAAATTTTATGAAAATAAGAAGACTTTTCTTAAATCACAGATCATACAAAAACAAGATATGTACTGGATTTAGCCATAGTTTGCTGTTCCTTAATCTATTCCAGGGTTTTCTGAACTTATTTGATTAAAGAATATTTGGGGCATTGAATAATATTTATAGAATGGATAATTATTCCTACAGGTATAGACCTCCTCTAGGATAACAAAAGAATATGAGAAAATTTGGCTCAAAAATAGAGGAAATAAAGCCTAAATTCAAGTCAAATTTCTTTTTTTTGCAAGTAATGTTATTTTTCATGAATTTTTAATTTCCTAATTAGTATATGATAGAAAAGTATCATTGAGGCAATTTTTCATGAACACTAGGGGCGTTTGGAACATTATTTGGAAATGTTGATCTATTCCAATCTTGTGATGTTATGATAATGAAGAAAACTGAAATCTAGAGAAGTTAAATGAATTTCCTCAGGTCATATAAATTGCTACTGTCTGAAAAGTTCTCTCTATTCTTTGTCCAGGATACATTTTATTACACCAGACAGTCATCTTTTTTGAACACAAGAAATCCAAGGTAAGCTCTGGATTTTAGTACCTACAAAACTGCCCATTTTTTTAACTTGATATATCTGCTCCCCACTCTCCTCACTTATGTACATAAATAGTATTGATTCTGGGTCATCACTAAAAAGCAAATGGAAAACTTTTGCCATTTTTTTAAAAAGAATTTTTAAGGAACAGCTGTCTGCTCCCAAGGCAATCACATTTCTGTTCAAAATGGCACTCTTGAAACATTCAGAAATAAACAACAAGCAAAGACTTATATTATGAGTTACATTTGGTCACGAGAGCCTTTATATACTTGCTAAAAATTCCTGAAGTTCCAACATTGCTCTGGATGGGAGTGATTAATATACAGTAGAAAACAAAATGTTGTTGGTTAGTCATTTCAGTTATGTCTGTCTCTCTGTGACTTTGTTTCGGGTTTTCTTGGTTAAAATATTGCAGGAGTCTGTTGTTTCCTGCTCCAGGTTATTTTACATGAGGAACTGTGATAAACAGAGTTGGGTCACTTGTGTAGAATCACATATCTAGTAAGTTTTTAAGGCCGAGTTTGAATTCACCAAGATGAGTCTTCTGGATGCCAAACCCAGTATGCACTGAACTACCTAGTATCCTAGAAAACAAGATGAATGAAATATAAATTATTTTAACTCATCACAACCATTCAAGGTGTGACTTTGAGCAATTGATATTATTTTTGTAAGATTCAATTTCCTTACATCTAACTGAAGAGAATAATAAAACTTGCTACCCAAGAAAATTTGTCAAGGACAATGCTACTAACATGCTTTAAGAGCTTTGAACAATACAAGGCTTGGATTAAAAAAATGCTCTGCTCATTCTTCTTCATTCTGTCTCTCTCTCCTCCTAGCCTTCTTTTTACCTCCTCCCCAAACTTTTACAATTACAATGGACAACTTCAATTTATTCATAACCTTTAGATTGGTTGGTACTGAATTAAAGAGGATGGAGCAAAATTGAGCAAATTTGAGCAAATTCAGGCATAAATTTCTTAAACTCATTTTATTGAATTTATTTAAATATACTTCTTCAAGTATTCTTCTTCAAAACTATTCTTGAATAAACTCTGCATCCTTATTTATAGCAAGTCATGATGCATTTGCTCTCATATCTGCCTCTGATACTTTTAAGTTATCAGTGCTACCACAGGCAAGTCATTTAACTTTCCCAGACTTCAATGTCCTCATCTGCTGAATGAGAGGGTTAGATCACATGAACTATGAGTTCCCTTCTAGCTCTAGCTCTTTCATCCTATGATCCACTTATGTTATTTACATTAGCCTCTCTTTACTCACAGGAAAAAGGTTAATTCTAACTCTTCCTTGAAATGGTTTATTAGTATTTCCCTTATTCTAACACCAAAAAATTGTGCATCTTATTTGGCTGACCTACTCACATTAAAGTGTTGCTTTAATCATTCTAGTAGAGATAAGAAAACATTAGTAGACTGTAATAAAAACATTTGTTTATTTAGTGTTGTAAGGTTTATGAAGTACTTTACATAAATTATTTCATTTGATCTTCACAACATCCCTATGAGGTATGGGCTATTATTATCCCCAGTTTGTTTGGCTGGTTGGTTATTGGATCAAAATGACATCAACATGTTGAGGTCAAGATACAGTGTGTTCTACTATGACTGATTAGACCATATGAGCTCAGAAGCCTCTCCCATAGATTGGACACAAATATAAACCTTTGGAGTGGAGATGCCTCTAAGTTTGTGGGTTTCAATGAAGGGAAACCCAATTTGGGAGAGTTAACATGATTTGCCCAGAGTCATGCAGTTAGTAGAGGCAAGATTTAAATTCATAGCTTTATAATCCTGTGACTCCAATTTCAGATATTCTCTCCACTTTCCACACTGATTATATATAATATGGCCATACATTTATGGTTTATGGGATTTATGCTGTTCTAGAGTAAAACTCTAGATTGGGGCTCAACTTGATCACTCAGATGAGAGGACATCTAATCCCAATGTTGACTATTCTTGCTCAACAATACAAATTACAAAATCTATATAAATAATATGTTGTGAAACAATATTAATTGTATTATTATCAATGTCATAATATTTGTTACATGTTTTGCATATCATAAAGCACTGGATAAATGTCAGCTATTAGTGTTATTACTTTCATTAATTATGAAGCAATGTTTAGTTGAAGAAAACTATAGCTCAAGTACTGCATTCATATTTGAAAAGTATTTTTAAGTGTGTTTTTTTGGGGAGAAAGTTATAGTGAGAGGTTTAGAATTAAAACAAAGGTTTTATTTGCCTTTTGTCTGTGTTAGATTTGGGACTGAAAGAGAAAAGAGTCGGCTTTTGTATTTGCTTAGATTAGCCACAAATATATATGGTTAGCTTCACCGAACTTCCTCATCACAATGATGCAAACACAAATCACAAAGAACACTTTTTTAAGTTTCAGAGGTGACTCACAAAGTCTAGCAATCCATCTTGGAAGTCTTAGCGGGCCTATTTTTGGGCTGTTCTCAACACATGGCAAGGCTAAAGATTCCCAGGTGTTCTTGCCGAGAGCAAGTGAGAGCATGAGGATTGCCCTGAGAAGAGAAAACGCACTCATTAAACAAGCTTTCTGGTGGGGGATAAAGACAACTGGCAATTTTGAGTTTCTCCTTCTAGTGACCCTTTTCCTTGTTTTGGAGGGGGAAGGATGCTCACACATGCCTGAGCTTAATGAGCTGTGGTTCACTAGGGATAGAGTGAGGACAAAGAAGTGCCTTCTAAGAATCATTGTTTCTTGGTAGATAAATAACAGTATTTATTAAATGTATTACATAAAATTTATTAAACTAGATTAAAATGTATTAAATGGTGTCTATGTCTTAGATTGTACATCGTCTAAATAATGGAGTTATTTCTCTCCTATAAGATCCTTCCTTCCATGATTTACAAATTTGTAATGTTACATAAAAGGACAGCCAAACACAGGTTAATGCACAAATAAGTTGACCGATTTCATGAATTTCTGTTGACAACTCTACCTCTCAAAATCCTAACAATGATTTTTATAAGATCGGCAGTCATTAATTTTTGAACCTGAGAACAGAAATAAAATTTTATCCTCTCTTCTCATTAGTGTGCTGAAATTCTTAAGAATGTGAAAATGATCTCTGAACAAAGGATAAATTTTTTGATAACTCTCTTCATGTATTGAAATCTATCAAATATTTTATTAACAATAGAATTACTTGGTTATCTTGTATCACATATTTAGATGGAATAGGAGAAACAAAGTCTGAGTTAAGCCTAATACAAGAGAGGCAGGATGGATAGGAGATAAAGAACTAGCTTTGGTGTCAAGAAAACCTGGATACAAATCCTACCTTTAACACATATTGATTATGACTATGGATAAGTTATTTAAATTCTTAGATCCTTAAGGAACTCTAAGTGCATCTAAATTACAGATGAACTACATTGGTGGAGGAGCTCCCCTATGATCATGAATTCACAAGTCTAGACTGGCTTTCTCTATATGGATATTACATGTATATATAATACATGGATTGCATATAAGAAAACTTCAACTAAAATGTAAACAGAGAATATAGTTTTTAGACCTAATAAAAAGGGCCATGCCTATCAAAAACATTCAAAACTTACCAAAAATATAGCATAAGCAGAGTTAAATATCCTGGGATATCAAAGAAGAGCATTTTTTTTTCTTTGCCTGACATTTTTGAAAGATATATTTATTTTCAATCACTCAAACATAGGTTTTTTCCTGAAAATCTTCTAAAGTTCAATTTGAATATGGTTAGCATGTACTAAAGAGTTAGCTGCTATAAATTAGCATAGCAATCAGACATATAAAGAAAAAAGCATCCATGCTTTCCAGAAAGAAGTTGAAAGCTCCCTTTACTGAACTGATACTGCAGAACTCTGTCAAGATGGAACTTTTTTCCCTTCCCCTCAGCACCATTGGATTACAAATCCCAGTTCAGATTCTCAAGAATTTGAATTTGATCAATTCAACAGACATTCCATTGTTTGTCTTATTTGGGGCTATATGAAGTATAACAGTGAATCTGGTGAGGAATTGGAAGACATTGCAGACTAAATAAAAGACAAAATTACCACGCTGGTAATCAATAATAAAGGTTTCAGAAATGACCATAAGCATTTAATCTGAAAGCAATTTGGCACTATCTTAATCTCTGAACTGACTTAAATCATATACCAGTTCCTAAAGTCTGAGTCCCATGGTCTGAGAGAGCCAGACGGAAAAGGAGTGGGGATTATGAGATGAGCAGTAGTGTAGAGAAAATATTCTCAGCCCCACAAGGGATTTAATGAACCAAGCTAGAAAGAATTTGTAGCACAAGGGCAATAGTTGAAGGGAACAATTGAAAAATTGACATCAAAAGGGGTGCTGAGCTTCCCATCTTCCAGGGAAATGGAAAGGTGGTCATTGGTCTTACAAGTCCCTCAAAATAAAGCATTCAAATTGAAGCTATAAATTGTATTTACTGCTTCAAGGATTGGTGAAAATTCCTTCCTCCCCCACAAAAAATGTCTGCTCTTTTTCTAACTTCATCTCTCTCTCTTGTCCATTATCAGATAATGTAATATAATCTGTTTTACTTGTACTTAAATATTTCTTCTATATTGATTTTCATCTTTGCTTCAATCATTATTGGCTGGAAATACACAAAAATTTAAAGTAGGGCAGGGACTTAAGTTGGTCTAATTGTTTGAAATTTTCCCAACTGGGGGCTCTGAGCTACTGAGATTATATTAATAACTTTCTACTTGTAATGCAATATAAATGTAAAATATAAATATGGTCCATGAAAGAGAACCCAAGAGCCCTAAGGGGAAAAAAAGCACACTAACAGTAGTGACAGGATATGGTTGATTAACTCCTCTGAGAAAGGAAATAGAGAAATAGCAGTGACCAGAAAAAAGAACACACATTAAATAACTCCCCAGATTGTAGATAGGAAAGATCTGTTCACAGTCAGTTCTGCTCCTGTCCAACAGGATAAGGAAAAAAGGAAGAATGGAGTATTAGCTGTCCAATTCTATACTCCACAGCAACACCAATCAGTGCTACATCCTTAAAAGAGACAAAGGAAACTGAGAACTGGTAGAATCTTTTTGATTAAGATAATTAAGTAGAAGGGCACAAAATTGCTATGCTAGAGACTATTGCCAAAGGCACATTAACTTCTCTCACTAGAAAAACTGTTTTACTCAATTTGTTTTTATTCTCTCCTTCTGTAAGAACTTTGACACATAATTATGTAGCTCTTTTAGGAAGGAGAGAGAAATGTTATGAGTTATGATTAATCCTCATCTGCAAAATAGAACTCATAATATAGAAACATTTAAAGAAGGCTTTTGAAAATTGAGCATGAAGTGAACATACTAGATGAAATAATTTGTGCATAGTGAAAGAAAAGTGATCCATACACTTAAGCTATCCACATTTTAAAAAAATATGACTTAAAATAAATTTATAACTTTTAGATGGAGAAAATTAAAGTATGAAGTATAAGATTTAGAGCAGAAATTATTACTAATTGCATATTAGATGACTAAGAAAGAAAAGAATATAACTTCTTATTATAAGGCTAAGACTTCACTAAATCATTTGCTTACTTTTGTCTTACATCCAAATAATGGAATTTCACTGCAGTTGGATTCAATTTATAATTTTGGAGACCTCAGTGGACTATACAAAGCTTCATTCTGAAGTTCTTGCCCTCTGTTGATCCATTTAAAAGAAACAAATGCAACTGAAATCTGAGAGAGTATTTTTCAATAAAATAATTAGCTAGAAAGTTAAAAATGTTATGGTCTGCAGTTAATCTCCCCTCCCTTTTTTTGGTTTAAAATCTGAATGACAAGAAAATGAATTTTTCTGATGAGATGATTAAAATGTACATTTTCTAGTTCATGAATTTTTCAATAAGTATTACTGAAGTATTTACTTCCATAGAGTAAAATCTTTAACATATACCAATTGAAATTTTATTTATAAACTAGAGTTCTACTAAACTGTTTAAAAATAAGAGAAATAATCAACAACAAGATTGTGGTCACTCAATAAAATGAGGTGACCCAAGACCCCTTTTCCTTAAAAAAACAAAAGGTTTGAGTTTAATATGGCATGTCTTGAGGTGGTTGTGATTGGCTATGTAAAACAGGAACATTTTACTACATTCCTTGACCAAAGCTGGCAGCACAGTGAATGGAGTACTAAATGTGGAGTCAAGAAGACCCAAGTTTAAATCCAGCCTCAGAAACTTAACTAGCTGTGTGAACCTGGAGAAGTCATTTAACTTCTGTCTGTCTCATTTTCCTCAACTGTAAAATGGGGATAATAATAGTACCAACCTCATAGGATTGTTGTGAGGATCAAATGAGATAATATTTGTAAAAAAAACTCTTAGTCTAGTGCCTGGCACATAGTAGGTACTACATAAGTGTTTTTTCTTTTTCTTTCCCTTGCCCCTATAACATATTTTGACCCATTGCTGAAGATAATCCTGAATACACAGTAGACATTAAGATAAATACATTTTGTTTGATTTGGAAAATTACTAAGGTTTACTAGACTTTTATATATAGCAGAAAATAGTGATGATGATAATAATGGAAATAGTAGTAACTGACATTAATATAGCACATAAGTTCACCCTGTAATAATTCTACAAGATGAGAACATTGACTACTCTTATCTTCCATTTTACAGTTGAACTGAGACTTAGAGAAGTTAAGTGATTTCTCTAAGGTTATAAAAGTCATACAGGTCAAAAGTGCGACTTAAAACCACATCTTCCAGATTCCAGGTCCAGCATTCTGTCTATGGTGTTAGCATATAAAATGACTTATTTTTGGAGAAATGGAAACAAACATACTTTTTCAATACAAGGAAAAATTATATATGATAGGAATAATTATAATATTTACTAACAGAACACAATAAGAAATTGCTTCTTGAAAGTGTTTGGGCCTATGTGTGTGTGTGTATGTATGTGTGCATGTGTATGTAAGTATATATGTATGTGTTGAAATTTGATTAAGAAAATGCATTTTTTCAAGGCAATTGGGGTTAAGTAACCTTCCCAGGATGACCCAGCTAGTAAGCATTTATTGTCTGAAGCTAGATTTGAACTTAGGTACTCCTGACTCCAGAGCTGATGCTCTATCTACTGAGCCATGTAGGTATCCTCTAAAAGAGAAATTTTAAAAATATATCAATAATGATGGTCATATGAGTTTCAGGTAAGTAAATGGGAGCTATCAAAACTATTTTATATTAAATCTTAAAGCTTCCTAGAGCAGGCTAGTTCAGTTTTCTTTTTGAATACATAAGCATTAGAGTTTCACTATCTGCCCAGATGGTTTTCAAAAGTCTAGGGAAAGCACAGAACAGAGATATACTTAAACACTAGGGAAGAAATCAAATTAGACAGAAATAATGATTTTATGAACAAACTTCATCTAAATAAGAATTTTTTTGAATAATATAAATGAACTCTAAATGCAAACATTTACCATTGTCATCAATGCTTTTCTTCCCAGGAGCATAATTTTTCCAGTGCCAAATACAAATGTAAAATGCACAACCAATTAATTGTTCTTACTAGAAAAAACTTTTACTCAATTTGTATGTATTTTATTATTTTGCAAACATATTCACAAACATTGGCACATAAAAATACTATGTTAAGGTTTTACGCCTACATAAAACCAAGATCCTGAAAACAGTATTTTCCTATCCACCAGATGGTTTTTTCTCTTCTTATTTCAGTTAACAGTGTATAGAATTCACAGATATATTAAGTCTCCTATTGGTTTGTCTGTAAGTATCTCATTCATTCACAGGATAGCTACCAAAGTTTATACTTTGTATTCTGTAGCTGGGGAAATGCTGTAAAAGAAATGGAGCCTTACAAAAGCAGCTATTTCTTTTCATTAAATTAATTCTTGTTACTGAATTACATCTCAACCTACAACTGACAGCTAAAGAAAAACAAATAGAAGGCAAGAAATCACTTTGGTTTGTTGTTTGTTGTTGTTTCCTGATAACATCCTGGCAAAATGTATTTGTCAGAGTAGGATTAATCTTTTCATTTTGAATTTTGTTCTAAGTGACTGCTGAAAGGGTGAACATCTAGCAATCCAAGGGGAATGGAAGTTGTATAGGAGTCTAGTTGCAGGGAAGGCATATATTGAACAAACATTTTAGTGCCTACTCTCTTAAAAGGAGTGTCATAGAAACTGGAGAGGCAAGGATGGAATAAAGACATAGTCCCTGCCTTCGAGAAGCTTCCAAATAATGAATGTGGGGAGGGATGAGGAAGAACAAACTAAAAATTGGACACAAATGGCAGATATTTTACTAGGAAAGGAACAGAGTCCATGGGCTGTCCTTAAGAGAAGGAAAAGAACTAGAAATCCTTTATTGTGTGCTCAGAATCAGAATACAAAAATGAAAGAATCCCTGTTCATTGCACACTGAAGGACTCTTCTTATCACCTGGACTTCCTTAAATTGATCACAAATCCTTGACACACTGTGAAAGGATTGCTTAGACTACTGTACATCAGCGTCTTGGTGTTCTTAGCATAGATGTGATTTGTGTGTGGTTTCTCAAGCTTATACAAATCATAGATCCACCCTCCAACAATACTAGACACAACTCACTTATACTTGGTTCTCCTGAGTGACTATCTTTTCTTCCCAAAGCATCACAGGAAATGCACAGAACTTACTAGGGGGAGCAGAGGTTGCTTCCTTTGTTACCCAGTGAGAGTACCAGTGGAGCACATCTTCCTGCCTATAACATAGAACTAATGATCAAAATTTCTTGCTATATTTTACATAATATATATATAAGCTTGTATTGTTGTATATATAACTTGTATTATATAATTGTTGTATATATATATGTATATATATATATATATATATATATATATATAACTTGTATTATATAATTGTTGTATATACAACTTATTTTAGTTGTCTAAGCACTACACCAGTAAGGGAGACTATCATTAGGCATATTAAGAGTGGAAGTCCCCTGAATAGAAGCCATCTTCTCTGTCTTCTATAGTATGAAACACAAACTCATTTCTTTGATCAATACAGTAAATATTAAATAATAAATTAAACAGAACTCCCAGGGCTAAATCTCATCCTAAGTGTCTCTCCAAGGATTTTTAGCACAAGGCAGAGTTTAAAACTTCTAAGAAATAAAATCCATTCACAAAATGAGCATCTCTAATTGCTTTCTTTCTTCACCAGCTTCCTTTAAGGGAGTATGATGCCGTTTTAATTACCAGTACTATTTTATGTATTTTAATTAATGTTTTAAGTTTTGCACTTTTACCCTGAAGCAACTCCACAAAGGGTAGTTTTTTTTTTTTTTTTAACCATCAAAACTGTAATTATCATTGCCATTCTTGGACCAGTTGCCCAGAAGGAAACATTTAGTAGGATTTTTATCTTATGACCACTCATTAAATACTAATCACACCCAGACCTCTACATTAACCCATTGGCAGGAATTATGGCTTCATCTTTACATGTTCTGTGCTTACAATTATAACTAAGGACCATGTTTTCTTTGCCAAACTAAGACTATCTAATGGAAAAATATTTCCTGATAAATTAAATAATAGAGGTTAAGTAGGTGCGGGAAGAATGGGGTGACGGTAAAAATGTGTTCTGGAACACAGACTGAACTGAAATTCATCATTGATTTGAGCTTAATTAAAAAAGCATTTATTAAGTACCTAATATGCAAAACTCCCTGAAGTACTGGATTATTTAAGAACCAAAGCTTTACTTTATTATTGATAAAGGTTCTCAAACCTATTAAATGGAAAAGGAAAAAATATATTTGAAGGATGGCCACTGAGAAATCCAAAGATTCAAAATCCTGATCTCCCTCTAATTTAGCTTATCATTCCTTCCTAATAACTACCATGTGTGTGGTGATCTAAGCTGAGAAGCATATATATTCATGGAATCATTAATGTAGAAATAGGAGAGACATCAGAGGTCAACTCATTCAAACCTCACATTTCACTAATGAGGAAACTAAGGTTGAGATTAAGGAGGTTGTCTGAAAGCAAACAACATGATAGAGCCAGCAACCTTGTGAAATAAATACTAAAGTAATTATTAGTTCTTTTTTTACAAATGAGGAAAACTTAGAGAGGTTGTGATTTTCCCTTCACTTAATCTCATTGGGCCTAAGTTTCCTTAATTGTAAAATGAAGTGGCTGGACTAGACAGCCTTTGACGTCCCATTTAGTTCTAGATGTAGGATCCCTGGTCACATAGTTAATAAGTATCAGAGACACAATTTACCTCTCAAGCTTCCCCAAATCCAAGGTTAGCATTTTTGCCAGTGTGGTAGATCACACTGCCTCTCATTTTTGAAGTATATAAGTATACACACACACACACACACACACACACACACACACACCAGTCGAGGCATTGTCTTTGTTTAGTAACATGGAATTAATAATATAGCTATTTTCCTACCTTGTCATTTTTAATGGCAAATTTTACTTTAATCATCACTTTTTAAAAAGATAAAATAAATTAAAAAGATCAGAGTTTTCTAATAAAAAAAACTTAAAGGAACAATTATTGTATGCATTATTAAAACTCATTAAATATTGAGAAATTTAAACTGAAGGAAAACATTTATAACAGAATAACCAGAACCTAACATCCTTACAGCTTCTGTTAAAGGTTTCACTTCCAGTTAAGACTTTTAGCTCTCGGCGGTGAACCTAAAACTTAATCCTTAGACTGCTTGCAATATGACAAATGCACTCTGACAAAGAAATATTTAATGACTAGTTTGCTGACATCCACAGGTAAGAAAGAGAAAAATCCCAGTTCTCAGAAAGTTCAATTTATATCTAGCATTGCAACCCTCGGGAGCTGCCTCCAGGGCTCCGTGCCTATTTCCATGATGTGTCTGCATCCCAGGAGCTCCAGGCCAGTGCCTGAATATGATCTCTATGGAGCCAGCACAAACTGGGCCAAAGGAGAATTTAGTTTTAACTTGTTAAAATGTTCTGTTGTAACCAATGGAATAAATATTTACTTCCACTAACCTTTACTTGTATAGGATGTTTTTACTCAAAAAAGAAGGGGGTGGGAGTGGGGAGAGTTCTTTGCAGAAACATTCTGAAGACTTCCATCAAATGCCCATAGACCAGGAGTTCTTAAATTTTATGGCATGAACTCCTATGTCAATCTCATAAAGCCTATGGAACCTCTTTTCAGGATAAAGTTTTTTAAAGCATAAATAAAATATATTGGTTTATACAAAACCCAATTCTATTAAAATACAATTATAAAGATACTATTTGCAAGCAAGATCACAGGTTGTAGGTCAAACTTGTTTGTGTAATCAATACACATACACATGCATATATGTACATGAAGATTTGGATACATGTACATGTATATATACATACACATCCTAAAATAAAACCAAAAAAAAAAATCCTTACTGCAGAAATATATGTAGAATATCTTTTAACCCAGCAATTATAAGTAAAATTATGGTAACATTTTCTTTAAGTAATATATTATTTGTTCAAAGTAGTATTAAAAATACTCTGACTAGCATGAATTTCTATAGAATAGCTTTGACCATGCAAACTCAGCCTATAAACTTATGTACTTTGATTTGTAAGCTTGAAGCAAAACATCAGTGATTCATTAACAATAATTAATAAATACAAATTCATTTAAGATATCTTCAGATATGGATAAGGTTTATTCTGATTTTCCTGGCATATAAAAATATACCAGACTAATATGTATTCATTGGTCAGTGAATTTCCTAATTTGGAAATTTCATTATCTCTAACCTAATCCAATGTTTTAATAGACTTCCTTTTTTGGATTATTTTTTAAAAATAACTTTTTTAGAATAAAAACATCACTTTTTGTTGACAATATTTTCCGTAAGAACTTAATCCCAAGCAATGAATTATGGGGTAAATGAATAGCCATAGATGACACATATAACAGTAACATCTGGTTTGGCTAGATATATTATTTTAAAAAATAGGTCAAGTTGATTATTTTGATATCATTCATCAAATCCTTTTGGATTTGATATGTAATATTTTCAGAATTCATGATCACAAAATTACTGAGAAAACCTTGCAAAACGTTAAAAAAAAAACCTTGTTCAGAACAATAATAACTTCTACTGGATTGTGATTGCCTTTCTGGGAAATGAGGAGTGAATGTTCTCTATCACTCTTCCAAGATGGTCATAGCTTGTTTGAAAATGACAGGACCTGAGCAAGGTGATGTCAGGCTACAAGCTGAGATCAAAGGATCTCAAGCTCAGGAATTCTCTGCTGCAGTAAAGTAATCATATCAGATGTCTACACTAAGCCAAGAAATAATATGGAATAGGAGGCTACCACATTCACTAACAAGTTTTTCATGCAGATCCAGAGAAAGATTGGATCCTTGAATAGCTCCTACATTTTTAGACTAGGTAAGAGAAGGAGAAAGAAGAAAAAGAAGAAATAAAAGAAGGAAGAATGAAAGGAAGGAAAGAAGGTAGGAAAAGATAACTGAAGAGTAGTGACTTCCCTGTGTTGAGGATCTATATCTTCATTGTCAGAATAAAAGTAGAAATCCTGCCAAATTGACATTCTTGCAGGATGAAAGACACATCTATTCCTTGTAAATTATCATTTAGAGCTATGATGTACCAACATTTTATAGCTAACTCATAAAGCCAGATTTGTACCAATTGCATGCTTCAATTTTTTAAATGTTCGGTTTTAAGGAACTTGAGAGATTGTTCAGTTCAATTCTCCCATTTTCTAGATAAGGAAATTGAGACTTGCCCAAAGAGTAAGTAGTAACTCCTGGATTTGACTCCAGTTTCTCTGATTTCACACTCACTGTCTTTGTTTTTGTTTTTCTAATATACCATTTTATCTACTGCAACTTGTTATTTTAAAACATTACTTTCAACCACTTGGAAATTTCACATTCAATACATAGGAAAGTCACAAAAATAATATAAAGCACTGTTAGTTTGCCAAAAAAAATCCCCTCATAAGTAGTATAAAATGAATAATACTAATTTTTATATTATTTATATGACCCCATTTTATTCCTAAAGATGTCTAACAAGTCCATTGAAGAAAGACTAACAAATGACATTAGAAACTCAAAGGCCCTAAGTTCAAATTCTTCATCACCTCCTTCTTATGGCCATTGGGCATATCCCTTAGCCTTTATGGAACTCAGTTTTTTCATCTATAAAATGAAAATATTAGACAAAATTACCTGGAAGAACTCTTCCAGCTCTAAATCCATAATCCTATACTTTACTAAGCAATTGCAAACATTGTTTCTAGCAGTGGTACCAAATGTACTTGTCATTCATTAAATGTCCAAAACCAAAAATCATGGTCTTGCTTCTCCCTCCTTTCAAAATTACTTCTCTCACCTTTTATTATTATTAGTGTCAACCTAGTACAGATTCTCTTCATGTCTCTACTAGATTATAGCAAAAGCTTTCTCCTCTTTTCATCAAAGCCACACACTGCTGCCAAATTCATCACTTTTGCCTCTATTTTGTTTTACCTTTTATTTTTTTCAATTAACAAGCATTCATTTTCTCTTCTATCTGATTTCCTCTTCCAGTTGGAAAAAAGGTGAAAACTTTTGTAAGAAATATAAATAGTCAAGCAAAATAAATTCCTACAATTGCCACATTCAAAAATACATGTTTCATCTATATCTTGAATTCATTATCTCTTGTCAAAAAGGGGTAACATACTTCATAGGTCCATGGTTGCTATTATGTTGCTTATAATTCATAATTCTTTTCAAAGTTTTTTTTGTCTTTACAAAGATGTTAATATTGTATAACTTTTCTCTTGGTTCTGCTCATTTGACTGTGCATTAATCAGTTCAAACATGTCTTCCCACACTTTTCGTAAATGTCTTTTATAATTCCTTACATCACAATAATATTCCATTACATCTATTTATTATAATTTGTTCTGCTAGATTAATTTTCTCAAAGCAAGACTCTGTTCATATTATAAATTCATAGTTACAATTGAAGAACCAGAGAAAGAGAGAAGCTATGTACATTCCCCAAATCACACAAATATAAAGGGCTTCAGTCAGGATTTAAATTAAGATCTTTTTGATAACAAGAAACCTAGCACTCTATCTTCCATACTGTTATAACTCACTTGTTCAAAAAAGCTTCAATGATTCCTTAATGCCTATTAATAAAATCCAAGCTACTTTAGCATAACCAAAAAACTTAATAAACTTTTTTTTCTATTCTTCATCCTCTTTAGTTCTAGAAAATTAGACTAATAGTAGTTCTTTACAAAATATCCCCCAATGTCCTATCTTTATCTTTGTTTATGTCATTGCCTCTATCTGTAATACCAGCTTCCTTTTATGTTCATGTCAAAATAGTTTCTAACCAGTGATCAGCAATGTAGCAGACTAGACATTGTCTCTAGCCACCGCTAATTCTCAAAAACAAAACAAAACTAAACAAAACTAAAGAAAAATTATTTTCCAGGTCTAAAGAAAATAAAACAAAATCTACAGGACAAGATGTAACATTTTTATTAACACTGGGTATATCTCTAATTCTTTTCCCCCCGACATTTTTATTTAAAGTTTTCAGTTCCAAATTCTATCCCTGCTTCCTTTCTTTTCCTTCTACTTCCCTCAGTTGGCAAACATTCAAATATAGGTTATATATGTGCAATTACATAAAACGTTTTGTACAAGACTCAAATAAAAGAAAAAGAAAGAAAATAAAAATAGCAAGCGTCAGTCTGTATTCAGTCAATATCAGTTATTTTTCTGGATGATAACATGCTTCATTCCTAGACTTTTGGAATTATCTTGGATTTTAGTATTGCTTAGAATACCTAAATCATTCATGACTCTTCACTAAACAATATTACTGTTACTGTGTATAACATTCTCCTGGTTCTGTTCACTTCACTATGCATCCGTTCGTGTAAATCTTCTCAAGTTTTTCTGAAATCATCCTCCTTGTCATTTCTTATAGACTAGAGTAGTATAGAATAGAGTAATAATATTACTCATAATCATATACCACAGTTTATGTAGCCATTACCTAATTGATGGGCTTCTCTTTGATTTCCAAGTCTTAGTCACCACAAAAAGAGCCACTATAAGTACTTTCATATAAAGAGATCCTTTCCCCCTTTTTTGGTATATCTCTAATTTTTGAAGCATTTAGTCATTTAACTGTTCTTTCTCTGGAAAAGCCCACACACCCAATATTTTGTGCTATTACATACAGAGAAATTCTCTTTCCCAGTTACAATTAATGCTAAACATATTCATTCATTTAAAAAACATTTATTTAAAAAAAAGAAATACCATCAAAAGGAAAGTAATCTGAAAATGAGTAAAATAGCAATGCATGGGGTAAAGTCTAAAACCACAAAAAATTTCAAGGCAAACTGAATTTCATTAAAATATAAAACATATACAGAAAAATCAGTAGAAATGACACTAAAATTACAAGATATTGTGAGTAATAAACTGCAAAAAATATTAATTTTCCTAAATAAATAAGACAAAGGAAAATAAAGCAATACCTGAAATGAAACCCTATGACATCTCAAGAGGTCATGCATGGAACTACAACAAAGTGTTCTAGAAATGGTGAGAGAAATTGAAACCATAAGAAGGTACTACAGAAATAATTAGCAGAATAGAAAAACACATACACAAATCTACATTGATATCTCTCGTGAGATATCGTGAAAGAAAATGTGTTAGAATACAAAGGTATTGAAATAAAAGACAATTTGGAGGAAGGGGTAGCTGGGTGAAGGTAATAACACTTAAATAACATATAATCTATATAAAGCAAAAGTCATTGCTCTCAACGATATGCTGTGCGGATCAGGGATTTCCTAGAAGAATCAGATGAATCAAAAGAACCCTGTAAAATATAAGAAAATTGAAAATTGTCCAGAACTTCGGAATCCAGAAAACAAAGTACCAATTGAAAGAATATACAAATTCCTTCCAAGAAAAGAAGAAAAAACCTTGTCCTTTAAACTTTAAAATACATAGGGGTTAAACTGAACAATTCTGATGATAAAATACCAAATACTGCAAATGACCAGAAGAAAGACCTTAAAATATGAATGAAAAACAATTAAAATAACAAAACTATTCTGTATCCATCAAAAACTACAGAAGGCAATAGAATAGTATAGTAAAAAAACCAAAAAAATAAATCAAGATGCAACCTAAATGAAATAGCCTGAAAACATGATCCTTATCATGAAAATAAGAATGTGGATATTTGATATTGCGTGTTTTATTTGAAGCATTCCTTTTTTTTTTTTTAATAACTTTTTATTGACAGAACCCATGCCAGGGTAATTTTTTACAACATTATCCTTTGCACTCACTTCTGTTCTGATTTTTCCCCTCCTTCCCTCCACCCCCTCCCCCAGATGGCAAGCAGTCCTATACATGTTAAATAGATTACAATAGATCTCAGATACAATATATGTGTGCAGAACCGAACAGTTCTCTTGTTGCTCAGGGAGAATTGGATTTAGAAGGTATAAATAACCAGGGAGGAAGAACAAAAATGCAAGCAGTTTACATTCTTTTCCTAGTGTTCTTTCTTTGGGTGTAGCTGCTTCTGTCCATCCTTGATCAATTAAAACTGAGCTAGATCTTCTCTTTGTCAAAGAAATCCACTTCCATCAGGATACATCCTCATACAGTATCATTGTTGAGGTATATAATGATCTCCTGGTTCTGCTCATTTCACTCAGCATCAGTTCATGTAAGTCTCGCCAATCCTCTCTGTATTCATCCTGCTGGTCGTTTCTTACAGAACAATAATATTCCATAACATTCATATACCACAATTTACTCAACCATTCTCCAATTGATGGGCATCCATTCATTTTCCAGTTTCTAGCCACTACAAACAGGGCTGCCACAAACATTTTGGCACATACACGTCCCTTTCCCTTCTTTAGTATCTCTTTGGGGTATAAGCCCAGTAGAAACACTGTTGGATCAAAGGTATGCACAGTTTGATAACTTTTTGAACATAGTTCCAAATTGTGAAGCATTCCTTAAAGAAAAAAAAGTAAGCATATCATTCAATTTGCACACAGAAACAGAGAAACACAAGAAAATTAAAGAAATATAGCTAAGAAGAAAAAATAGGAAAAGAATACTTTAACATTTTTAAAGTATACAAAAGGATAAAGAGAAAAACTGAATTTAAAGAAATAGAAGTAATAGTAGGGGAGCATTCTTGAAACACCATGTATTAAAGCTCATAGCCTCTGTACAGGTGAATCAGTTTATTTTGTAAAACTAAATTACATCCAAGACAATTCCATATAAATTCCAATAAACTTGGGGAGGAAAATGCCATCTGCATCCAGAGGAAGAACTGCAGAAATTTAATGTGAATTGAAGAATACTATTACTATATGTTTTGTTGTTGTTTGCTTTTTCTTTCTTATGGTTTTTTCTCTTTTGTTTTGATTTTTCCTTCATAACTTGATTAATATGGAAATATGTTTAAAATAATGTATATGTTTAACCTATATCAGATTTCTTTCTGTCTTTGTGAGGGGGAGGGAAAAAGAGGAAGGAGGGAGAAAAAATTGGAAACTCAGAATCTTACAAAGATAAATGTTGAAAACTATTTTTATATATAATTAGAAAAATAAAAACTAAATCACAAAATGAGGGAGTGCACAAATGGGAAGAGTTAAATGGAAATGGAGGAGGGTTTCAGGGGAAATCGTGATATATCTTAACCAAGTCCTTGGATAAGCAACAAAGAAAATATAAACCCTATAGTTACTCAATAAGGAAAGGCTTGGGAAAGAATGAGAGAGATGGCAAAAGGTTAGGACAACATATATATGACATTGACACAATCTGATCATTTGAACACAGAAAAAAATTGCAAATAAATTTAAAAGCAAAGAAATACTAAATACTTCCTTAACAGATCATGACACAATAAAAAATAATCAATTCAAAAAGCAGGGGAAAAAATCTATAGGACTAAATGGCAGCTTAATAATGAAGTACTAAATAATAAATGAGTCAAAGAATAAATCATAAAAGTAATAATATATGAAAGACAATATTGAGACAACATGAAATTTATGGAAAGTAGTTAAAACAATATTCAGAAGGAAATATACACCCCTATAAGCTTATGTAGACAAAATAATGGGAAGAAAGGAACAACTGAATATGCATTTTTTAAATTATAAACCAACAAATAAAGTCCAAAATAAGCACCGAAGAGGAACACTTAAAAGTCAGAGAAAAATAGGTTAAATGGAAACAAAAAAAATTATAGAATTGATAAGCAAAAATAAAACCTGTTTCTTTGAAATGGCTAACAAAATGAATAACATGCTTTTAAATAAGAGGTTAGAAAATTAAATAAGCAAAATAAAAATGAACAAGGCAAAAATCACAGCAAAACCAGAAAAAAATATATTTTAAGAATCTACTATGCACAATTATATGTCAAGAAAATTGAGAAGCCCCACAAAATAGTGTATTACTTTTTAAAAATAAAATATTCACCAGAACATCAGAAATCTTGTATAATAATGCATATGCACAAAAGGAAATAGAACTAGTTATAAAAGAAATTTTTTAAAAGCCTTGCGAATTATGATAGATTTATAGAATAATTTTAGTAAAAGTTTAAAGAATTGATACTCATTTGACAAAAATTAGTCTCAAAAATTGAAAAAGAAAGCACTCTATCAAACTCTTTTATGAGACAATGTAATGCTAATACCTAAACTAGGAAAGCAGAAAGAAACAGAAAGAATGTTTATCATGTAATTAATGAATCAATTAAAATTTTAAAAATACAGACAAAAAGTTGTTGGTAAATTATCACCCCCAATATTCATTATGACCAAATTAAATTTGTACTAAGGATAAAAGAATGGTTCAGCCTTTGAAAAACAAACATAATTATTATTAAAAAGAAAAAAATTCAAAAACTACATAATTATCTAAATGATAAAGCATAGAATTCACAGATTAACATAAGCTAAAATATTATAAAAACATAAGTATAAATAAGTTTAAGTTTGTTTTAAAAATAATTTAATTATTTTTAGCATTTATTTTAAATGTTGAGTTCTGAATTCTTTCCCACCTCTGCCCCTCCCCCACCCATTGAGAAGGCAAGACATGTGATATCAAGGATACATATGAAATCATAAAAATACATTTTCATAATAGCCATATTGCAAGATAAAAGCAAGAAAAATAAAGTAAAAGAAAAATATGTTTCAACTTGTCCTCCAACTCCATTAGTTTTCTCTGTGGAAATGGATAGCACTTTTCACCATATGCCCTTCAATATTGTCTTAGATCATTGTATGATTAGAATAGCTAAGGCATTCACAGTTTATCATTGTAAAATATTGCTATTATTATATACGACATTCTTCTTCTCATTTCATTTTGCAGCAGTTCATATGTGTCCCCAGAGTTTTTCTGAGACCATTCTGTTCATTTCTTTTAACAGAATAATATTCCATCATGATCATATACCACAACTTGTTCAACTATTCCCCAATTTATGGACATCCCCTTGGTTTATAATTCTTTGCCACTACAAAAGAGTTGCTATAAATATAGTGCATCAATGTCCCAAATTTTTCACATCCCTTCCAACATTTGTAATTTTCCTTTCCTGTAATTTTAGCCAATTTGATAGATGTGAGGTGGTACTTCTCAGTTGTTTTAATTTTCCTTTCTCTAATTGGGTGTGATTTAGAGAATTTTTCAGGTGACTAAAAGAGAATTTGTAAAAAAACAAAAAAACACTAAAAGTATCTATCTAAAATGTTTAAAAAAAAAAAAAAAGTATGTGTAATGGAGATGCATTTGAAGATTCCCCTGTAAGCACTGAAGTAAAACAGGTTGCTTATTTGCTCTGACACTATTTCTATTCTAGAATGGTGCTAACAATGTCAATAAGACAAGAGACCCAAATTAAACGTAAAAAGATGGCCAAAGAGAATTAAAAAAACCTTGCCACTTGTTGCTATTGACATGTTGGTATATTTAGAAAAATTTAGTGAATATAAAAAGAAATGAATTAAGACATTAACTCAATTAAATTCACAAGCTATACAATACCTCATTACAAATCAACAAAATAAATAACAAAATTCATATGGCACTAGAAGAATGAATATCACAGTCAATGATTCAATATTATATTTGAGAAGAAATCTACCAATACATATTTGATATTTGTAGAAATTCAATTACAAAATGCTTCACACTGATGGCTATTTTACATCTGGTATGGTGTACTCATTCAGAGCCTAAGTGTTTAAACATACAGTCTTTTCATTAAAAACATATTCCTCTACATTTAGATAGAAGTAGTTTCCAGTGCTGTTAAAAACAGCTTAGGGGGGAAAAAATAAAATAAAAGATTTCTACAAGGAGATAAGCAGAATCACAAGATCTTTACCAAAGTCCTACATGCTGTTTTTATATTCTTTTTGCCTACAAGGTCTATAGTTGGACCCCAGAATAACTTCTCTGGGCCAAAGTTAATCCAAACCACCCTAGTTCTGCACCACTTCTTTGTTAGCAAAAGTCCAAATTGATATTGTAGGGTATTAACATGTCTCCCTAGTTCAACCAATATCCTCACCACAGATGCTTATTAAATTAAAAAAAAAAATGAACAACTAAATAATAGGAGAAATACTCAGTACTCCTGGCTGAATCATGCCAATGTAACAAAAATGACAATACTACTAAATTAATTTACAGTTCTCCTGCTATACCAACCAAACTACCAATATTTTTTATAAAATTAGATAAATTAGTGTAAAATCATTTAAATGAATAAAAGATCTGTAATATCAAGGAAATAATGAAAAAATTGTAGAATTTTCTCTTTTATCTGGGGGTTTCGAAATTTAGCAATAATATTCCTATGTGTTTTCCACAAATGATCTTTTTTGAGATTTTTGATAATTGGTGGATTTTTTCTATTTTTCCCTTTACCTATTATTCTTATTTTTTCTCTTCTTGACCTATTCTCCAGATTGGTTGTTTTTCTTGTTTCCCATTCTATTTTTTTCATTCTTTATATTTTGTTTTGTTATTTCTTAGTCCCTTATAACTTTACTGTTTTTTCTTGTCCAATTCTTATTTTTGAAGAATTAATTTCTTTTTTTAGACTCTGTATCTCCTTTTCTAGTTGGATTAATCTTTTTAAATAATCTTGTTTTTCTTGAATGATTCTAAAGTTTCCCCATTAATCTCTTTTATTTGGTTTTTGAAGTCTTTTGTGTTCTTATACAAATTCTTTCTGAGCAGGTAGCCTTTTAACATTACTCTTTGGGGTAGAAGAGGCTTTTTAAAATTCAATATCTTCCTCTGAAGATGAACCCCCTGATCTTCCCTATTCCCATAGTAAGTTGCTCTGCTTTCTTTTTTGCCTTTTTCTTTCTTTCTTTTTCTTTTTCTTTCTCTCTTCTCTCTTCTCTGTCTCTCTCTCTTCTTTCTTTTTTCTCTTTTCTTTCTTCTTTTTACAATGAGAACTATAAATGTGAGCACCTCTAATCCTGGGGTTGGAGAGATGGTGTCTCTAGCTTTACTTCAGCTCTCCGCTCTGACCTCAATCCCTAAACCAAAGGCTCTACCCTTATGGCAAGTGCCCCAAGACAGTAGTGTCCCTGTTCTACTGCTTCTGCACTCACCAAGTATGCTGGTTTCTTCTTGCCCAGCTGGGTCTCGCATTTCTTATCTGAAGAGGTTCCCTTACTCTTCTTGGACTCAGATTTCCATTCCCTAATCCAGAGGGTGAAAGTTCCTGTAGTTGTGGTTGAGATTACTTCTAAAATCAGGATTCCTTGCTTGTTGTTTCTGTAGAGGTAACTGTTCTACCTTCACACTGGTTAAATCTCAGTCCTGGATCTTTCTTGGGGGGTCTTCTTAGATAATCCCAAGAGGACCCCTGTTTTGCCCCAAGTTTTATTTGTTTTTCATTGGCATATGTTCACCCTAAGGTCCAATTTTGTTTTGTTTGGAGATCTTGTTTTTGTTTTGTTTTCTATCTGGAGATCTTGGAATTTTCTGACCTATTTTCCCCCTAAATGATTTTTCCAAAGCCTAGAACTGGCATTATCACCTGCCTACTTAATAAACTTTAATGGTTCTCTATTACATTCAGGATTAAATATCTGCTCCTCTTTTAGCAATTAAAGTTTCATCTATAACCTGGCCTTTTTTACCTTGTTAGGCTTCTTACACTTTATTCTTTTCCACACATGCTATGATTAATCTACATTCACATATCTGCTGTTTTTCACAACAATGAGACAGAAGACCTGGGAGTGGTATCTTAATGATCTTAAAAGAAAAATGGAAAAGAAAGGGAAAAGAAATCCACTGAAGTGGATTGGAGAGACACAGGGAAAGACAGAAAGAGAAGTTAGGATAAATCATCTCACAAAATAGGAATACGCAAGTAGAGGTCTGTACAAATAAGGATAAAGGGGTGATGACTGACAATTGAACCTCATTCTTACATGAACTGGCCAAAGAAGAGATGAACACACACAGCTGATTAAGAAATACATTTAACTCAACAGAGAATAGGAAGGGAAACAGACAATTGCAAGGAAGATAAATTAAGGAAAGAACTAGTACTAAACAAAACAAAGTTTAATGATGTGCAAAAATATTAATAACTTTCAGGTATCAGAAAATTAGAATCTGAGAGGATATACATCAAGTTCAGAATGACTGAATGGGTTGGGTTTCTAGATATAATGAATTGCTGTAGTACTATAAAAAAATAATGAAGGGAATTATTTCAGAGAAACTTGGGAAATTTATATAAACTGATACAGGGTAAAGTGAATAGAATAAAGAGGGCAATTTGTGACAACAGTGACAAATTATAGAGAAAAATAGCTTTGAAAGAATTAAGAACTCTGATCCATGTAATGATCAAATATGATTCCAAAGGATGATGAGACATGATATACCTTCCTTAAAGAGGAGAGACAAAGTAGAGAATAAGACATATATCTATACTTATATGAACCCATGAAAATGTATACATATAAATATGTTTAATATATGTTCATGTGTATCCATGTCAAATGTGTATAGACACACATGTGTGTATATGTGTGTACATATACATATTTACATTTTTTTTAGACATGGCCAATGTAGAAATTTGTTTTGCTTCACTATACATGTTTGTAAAAGACTTTTTCCCTTCATTTTTAGCTGAAGATGGGTAGGATAGGAAGAAAAAAGAGTAGACTTTTGCCCATTGAAAAATAAAATTTAACTTAAAAAAAAGATCTATGTAAGCTAAGTTGGAAATCTTTTCAGGAAGTTACTAGTATCTAGAGAGACTAGGAAAAAATGCTTAGAAGAGATAGAATTTTAGCAGAGCCTTGAAGAAACCTGGGAACCCATTATCTCTTCTGGGCTTTTTGCTATGGGGGTTATCCAGGATCTATTTATATCCATTGTCTGATTCTCTTATTGTTTCTCTTCAAAGCTACATGGCTCTTATGGGAATTGAGGGATGGAGGAGAAATTCTCTCCTTTCACACAAGAGTCTACCATCATAGGCAGCTCCCAGATTGCAATTGTTATTACTTTTGAACTTCTGAAATTTGTCCAGGATTTAGCTATTTATCACCCCACCCCACCTCCCTAGGCATGGTAAATGTGTTTGCTTGTGGTTTAATCAAAGAGGTCTTTACACCTCATAAAGGGACCATATGGAGTCACACCTTATTAAGTATTAAGACCTCTCACATGTGACAACATTCTGTGACTTTATCAACTGAGCTAGAAATGGAGGAGAGATGATAATTCTGCCTTCTTTATAGGTAAAATGAAATATTTTAATGAAATTATCTTTAAGATTCCTTCTAACTCTAATAATTATATGACCCTCTATAATTTAGGTCCAATAATAAATAGAAAATATTCTAACCTTGTTTCATATTATTCTCCTATCTACACTTTATGTTCCAGAGGAGGAAAATGGATCACTAATTATTCTCTGAACTTTATCTGCCATTTTTCACCTTTCTGTATTTGTTCAGGTGATTCCTCTTACCTAAAATACAGTCCTTCCTCAATTCTGCCTATCAAAATCCTATCTTCCTTTCATATACTATTTTTAAGATTCCAAGATCTTTGGCTTAGTGCTTTTCCTCTTATCTCAAATAACCTTATATTTATTTATACATATGCATTCATAATGCATCAAAAGCTCCTTAAAGGTAGAAGTTGTTTATATCTTTCTATCTCTAAGGTCTAATGTGGTATCTTGTACAAAGCATATTTGTTGATTTGAATTACATGCTATGTGTAGAATTGAGATAGAGATAGTAAAGGGAGTATTTCAAGAAAGATAACCAGCAGTAAGAAAGGCATGAAAATGAAAATGGGCATGATGATATATATAAAGGACAGCAAAGAAGCAGGGCTGCTGGAGACGTTTATATTAGCAAGTTGCAGGGGAAAAAAAGGATGGACAGGTAGGGTAGAACCATTTAGACAGTAGGGATGGGAGCAGAGAAAGGAACTTCAATAGCAAACTAATGAGTTTGGACTTTATCTCTTGAAAACTTTTGTACAGGAGAGTAATATAAGCAGAATAATACAAGGAGACCACCATTTTGAAAGGTTACTTTGTTAGTACTGGGCAGAATGAACTGGAGGGAGAGAGAGAAAGAAAGGCAGACAGATAGAAAGGAGAGAGACGGAGATAGAGTGAGTGAGCCAGCCATTGACAATCTACTTTAATATTTGAAGCATGAGATAGAGTTGTGGCAGTGAGCATAGAGAACCTTACAAAGGAACAACATGGATATGAGACTTTACAAAGGAATAATTGATAAGATATGGTAAGGTGACTGATTGGCTATAGGGGAGAAAAGAGAAGGATAAAACCAAGTTGACTCTGGGGTTTTGAGCCTGGATAACAGGGAGATGGTAGCAACCACTGACAAAAATAGGGAAGCTGGTTCTTAGGGATACAGTATAATAATGAAAAAAGGTCACTGACTCAGGAGTCAGAGAAAATGGATTTAAATCTTATTTCTGACTATAAACAGTTATCTGAACTTCTGTAGCATTGTGCAGTGGATAGGACACCAGAATTGGAATCAGGAAGTCCTGAGTTCATATCTGCCTCAGCACTTAGTTGAGGTGGGTATATGGGCAAATAGCTTAAATACTCTGTGTTGTTTTCTCATTTTATTTTTTAAAATAATATTTTTAATTAATTACATGCCAAGATAATTCTCAGCATTCATTTTTACAAGATTTTGAGTTCCCAATTTTTCTTTCTTCCCCCCTCTTCTCCCCTCTTCCTAAAATGGTAGGCAATTTGATGTGGGTTATACAAGTGCTATCTTGTAAAATATTTGTTCATATCAGTCATAATTGTGAAAGAATAAACAGATCAAAAAACAAAAATAATAAAGTAAAAAAAGTATGCTTTGATCTGCATTCAGAGTCCATCAGTTCTTTATCTGCATGTGTATAGCATTTTCCTTCCTGAGTCCTTTGTACTTGTCTTGCATGATAGGATTGGTGAGAAGTGCCAAATCATTCATAGTTGATCATCACACAATGTTATTGATACTATGTACAATATTTTCCTAGTTCTGCTCATTCCACTTTGCATCAGTTCATAAAAATCTTTCCAGGTTTTTCTAAAATCTGCCTGTTCATCATGTCTAATTGCACAATTATATTTATATACCACATGAGGAATTCAGCTATTCCTCAATTGATGAGCATCCCTTCAGTTTCCACTATTTTGCCACCACAAAAAGGGCTGCTACAAATATTTTGCATATGTAAGTCTTTTTCTATTTGTCATTATTTCTTTGGGATATAGACCTAGTAATGATATTTCTGGATCAAAGAGTATGCACAGTTTGGTTTCCCTTTGGACACAATTTCAAACTACTCTCCAGAATGGCTGAATCAGTTTGCAATTCCATTAAGAATGCATTAATATCCCATTTTTTCCACATCTTCTCCTACATTTATCATTTTCTTTTTTGGTCATATTAGCCAGTCTGATAGGTAGTACCTCAGAGTTGATTTAATTTGTTTTTCTCTAATCAAAAAGTGATTTAGAGCACTTCCTCAAATGCCTATAGATAGCTTTTATTTTTTCATGTAAAGACTGCTTGTTCAACATTCTTTGAGTATTTATAAATTGGGGAATGACTTGTATTCTTATAAATTCAGTTCTCTATACATTTGAGAAATAAAGCTTTTACCAGAGATATTTGCTGTTAAAATTGTTTTCCAGATTTCTGCTTATCTTCTAATCTTGGTTGCATTGGTTTTATTTGTGCATTCTAATTTAATATAGCTAAAATGATCTATCTTACATTTTGTAATGCTCTATCTCTTGTTTGATAATGATCCTATAACTTGCTTAACTTCTTTAAGAATTTGTATGTTTTACTACTTTGTATATATATGTTTAGAACTAATTCTATGGTACTTTTCAGCAACATGTAGTTTCCTTCCTTATCTCTTTTAATTAGGTTTAATTTTGCTTTTGTTTGTCTGAGATCAGGATTTCCATCCTTGCTTTTTTAACTTCAGCTGAAGCATAATATATTTTGCTCCAACCCCTTAACGTTACTCTGTGTGTTTCTCTCCATTTTAAGTATGTTTCTTGTGAACATCATATTGTAGGATTCCATGCAGTCAAGAATAACTTATCCAGCCAAAATGAACATATTGTAGGATTCCAACTTTTGATCTACTTTGCCATCTGTTTCCATTTTATGAGCAAGTTCATCCCATTCCCATTTACAGTTATGATTACTTACTCTATATTTCTTTCCATCCTATATTTCCTCCTGTTCTTTTTCTTCTTTTACCCTTTCTCTCCTAATCAGTGTTTTGCTTCTGTTTATCACCTTCCCCCAAGTCTGTTTTCCCTTCTCTCAATCCCTCACCTGCTTTACTTAATCTCCTTTACTCCTACTTTTCCATTGAACAAGATATATTTCTTTATTCAAATGATCATGTATGTTATTCCTTTTTTGAGCCAATACTGGTGACAGTAAGTTTCAAATAATGCCCATTGCCCACTCTCCCACCTTCCCCTCTACTATATTATTTCCCTGACATCTTTATATGAAATAACTGACCCCATTCTATCCCTCTCTTCCTTCTGTACCCAGTATGCTTCTTTTTCTCACCTCTTAGTTATTTTTGTCATTCTTTCAAATTCCCTTTACATCTATGTCCACTATTTATGTATATTCCTTCTACCTATATTGTTGTTGGTGGTATCATTTTAAAGACTCAAAAGTATTATCTTCTCATATTGCAGTGTTATTGTTATTGTTTGTCCTTCATTCTCGAAGAGGACTGTGACATCAGGGAGGTGATGCCATGACATACAAGAGAATTGGATTTAAGTGAGGAAGGGCTATGCAAGGTCACCTGCTTCACTTTCTCCTCCAGAGTCATCTGGGTCCAGTGACAAAACTTAGATCAGGATGCCTGGAGATGTCCCTGGATGCAGAGGGACACATTGGCCTTTTTAAGCTAAGGTCTTCAACAAGTCTCAGTTTGATTGAGGTGAAGCCTCAATTGAAGCAAAGAATCTCCTCTTTCACCTAGTCTAAAAAAATCTTAAAGAATAAATGAATCAATAAATTTGGGAGAAGACCCTCAAGGTTTCTGGCCAAAGCAGAAATGACTGCTATTTACATTCAATGAGTAAAACAAAATTCTAACAATGCTCAAATGGGGTTTAATCTGGGACCTATTGGTGGCCAATTAGCATCAGAAAATGATTTTGGTTTAAGGCATGGTCCTTAAGAAAGATATCTATCCAGTAAAACTCAAGATATCTTAGGAGAATTCAGAGGTGCAAAAGAGGAAAAAAAAATACTTTTAAGAGCATTGGGAGATAAGGATATGATACTCTATGTGAGCAGAGGCAGGAAAGGTAGGAAGGAAGAAGGGAGGGAGAAAGGGAGAGAGGAAAAGAAAAGAGCAAGGGAGAGAGGAAGGAATGAATGGAGAAAGGAAGGAATGAAGGAGGAAGGAAAGAAGGAAGAAAGGAAGGAAGGAAAGAAGGAACAAAGGGAGGGAGGGAGGGAAGAAGGGAGGGGAAGGAAGAGAAGAAAGGGAAGGAAGGGAGGGAGGGGAAGGAAGGGAGGAAAGAGAAGGAAGGGAGGAAGGAAGGAAGGGAGGAAAGGAGAGAAGAAAGGAAGGAGGGAAGAAGAGAGGAAAGAAGGGTGGGAGGGAAGAAGGGAGGTTGAGAGAAGTCTTCCAACTGACCAATTTCATGCTAGTTTTATTCACAGAAGTGATTGTCCTTCGTTTATTTATTTATTTTGATTTTGGGACTAGGTATTTTCAATATAGAGGGATTAATATCCATGGCTAACCAAAAGAATAAGGACTATTGTTTTTAGAACCTCAACTATACAGGGGCAATGGTCCAGCAGAGATTAAGCTGAAAAGATGTGACAAATGACCCAAATCTCTGCTGGCACTGAAAGTGAAAGGGAGGATTTAGCAATTATCTGATTCCTGTGATTAATGTAGACATTCAAACCAGATAACTGCCAAAATATTTAAGTAGGGCTTGAGATACTTCATTTCTCTGTATTGATCAAATTATGCAAATAGTTTTCCAGATCTAAATCTTATGGGATTCTTCCTTAAAACCTTTACTTCAAAGACTGATTTGACTAGTCACAAGTTTAAAAAGTATATATGACTAAGTTACTAGTTGTTATTTAAGAAAACAGAAACAAAACTGAAAATGTGTTTTAGCTATTATAGCATGTTTTCTTACAATTAAAAAAAGCATCATTATGGAAGTCTTTAACATAATAAACTTTTAAAAAATTTAATTGACATGTTTCATTTTTATGTCACTATCACTTCCTAAAATATTCCTTTTCCAACTCAGAAAGTCATCATTATAACAACACATGAAAAACAAAGATGAAAATAGTGCAGAAAAATAAAATAATTAATCAAATAAGTTCTACAGTATATGCAGTGTTTTGTAACAATAGCTTCCCATCTTTGCAAAGAATAAAATATCTTTTTAGGTCCTTTTTTAAACAAAAATGATGCAGTTCTTATGAATTTAAAATACCTTAATGTAGCCATTTTGTTTTAAAAAACCTATTATTGAATGATACAAATGCAAAATATCCTTTAAAATAAAATAAAAACATATTGAAGCTTAACATTCCCCTTTGCTCCCCTTCTCCCACAACGCATATCCGCTAAATTAAAGGGGGGAAAAGCACTGGCTTATTTTTAAGATTTTCAGCGAATAGCATTCAAAACAAAAGCTTGGTGCTTTCTAGTACAGGACTTCAGTTTAAGTTATGCTTTTTAGAAATGAGCAATTTACTATAATGACTATTTGAACTTAGAGACACATTCTTTTAATTTGATGAGGCTATTAGTGAATTATCTATTTTGGAGATTATTCAAGCTAACTGCTACTCCTTTTATTCCCTTCCGACCATTCTTGGCCAATTCCTGTCTCCTTAGAATCAGCAGCAAAGAATGACCTTAGAAAGGGAGGAGATGGAGTATTTATCTGTCTTCCTGTCAGATACAAGGGAAGTGCTGCATTCATTTGTTAGGCTGAGAAACTCATTCAGTTTAATAATTTAGATTTGGGGGTTTCTTAAGTGTCTGAAGTTTTCAATAGCTCCCCCATTTGACTCTGAACTTTCTGAGAGCAGGGGCTTTTTTATTTCCTTTCCTTGTAAATTTAGCATTTAGCACAGTACCTGGCATATAGTAGGTGTTTAATGATTTTTAATTGACTGACAGCAAAGAGTTGGGGGTAATTTTTATTTGTTAAAGTAGTGGCCTAACAACAATATACAAAGGGTCACACTAACATGATGGATTTTAAATTAAAAATTGAAGATTACTATAAGAAAACACACTTGCATTAAATATAAATACAATCTATAAGTAAAGCTTGGGGGGTGGGTGGGTGGGAAGGTTTAATTCAGCTTAAAAGCCAGTTAGTTCAACAACTCTTGAAGTACCCTGTACTTTTCTGTTCCTCCAAACTGGTTTGGGGAGAAGTGCTATTCAAATGCTCTTTAAAATGCTAGATAGATGCATTCTGATTATGGGAGCTCCATTAGTGAAGTAGAAAGAACATTGATCCTGCAACCAGAGATCTCAGTTCAAATTCTGTCTTTGATACTTATTTCCCGGAGCTTTGCACAAGGGAAGGAGGAGAGAGGAACAGGTTCTGTGTTAAACATTTTACAAATTCATCTCATTTGATCCTAATAATACCCTGGGAAGTAAGAGCTGTTATTATTACTTCCATTTTACAGAAGATGAAACGGAGGCATTTAGCAGTTAAAGGACTCTCCCAAGGTCATATAGATGGTAAGTGTCTGAAGCCATATTTGGATTCAGTTCTTTTTAACTTCAGGGCTAGTAGTCAATGTTCTGTGTCACTTAGCTGCCAAGTCATTTAACCTGCCAGTCTCAGTTTCTTTATCTATAAAGTGAAAGGTATGATCTCTAACGATCCCTTTCAGTTCAAAATCTCTGATATAATACATTACCTTTAATAGGTTTGCAAAAATAGATAACTAAGAATGTAAATGAAGACAGATGAAAAGTATCTTGTAGTTGAAATAAATATTTTGTTTAGTTTTGTCTACACAATCTAATTCCTTATGTTGTTTTTGTATATGTGTTTCTATGTATGTGTGTACACATGCACAGTGAAAAGGTGATCCTTGAAATGATTTGGTATTTGTAAATCATGACTGAGACACATAATAGGTATCAAGCCAGTTTCTACTCACAGTTTCTAGTTTATCTCTAGTTCTTAACTATTTCTAAACATATGTCAGTGTTGATGAAAATTTTTCCTTTGATATGAATGCACCATGGTAGAATTCCTCTCTGTGGGAGATTCCTTTTGAAGTTTGTAAAGTTATCAGTTACAAAGTAACTGAAACAGACTGATGCCTTTCACATACTGGGTGATTCTTCTACCTAGGAATATCCACATAGCAAATATATCTAATATCTTAGTTAGTCTGATTCTGCATGTAGTCCAAATATATTACAGTTTTCTTCTTGGACAATCAAAACATAAAGCAGAAGGAATAAGAAAAAGGAAAATTTTTAGATTTCATAAAGATGGTTAGCTCTATAACCTACCACCTGCAGACTCTTCAAAGTATTATACAAAGTTTCATAGATTTCACAAAACCATACAGCAATTATTATAGTTGGTTGTATTTTAAAGCACAGACTATCCAAAAATATTTTTATGTGAGCCATTTTACCAAGTTAAATTAAGAACCATAAATAAATTCCATTATCACCAAAAATATCAGTATATATCCTGTGCTTTTATAAACAATTGATATGTTTACAACAGTGTAATAATGAGCCTTAATAGAAAAAGTTTAGTTCCATTTTTAAACTATAAAGAGCTATAGATAAAGCAAAGTACTTTGGAATAGAAGGAAAGAATGTGACAAAGTGACATATTACACATAACCATTATAAACATTTGTGAAACTTTAGACCCAATATAAAATAACTTAGAATTGCACATGCTTAAATCATAAGCCTTTTGGAATTTGTAGCATACATAACATGTCTGAGGGAAACAGGGATCCTAATAAGCTGCATTTCATATGTAAGGATATCCATGACTGTAGGGCACATGTAAGTTGCCCTACCAGTGAATATGGATTTGTGTTAATCTTTCTCACTCACTGATACAGCCAGGAATGTATGTATGGCTGTTTGAGTTTAGTAGTGAAGCGGGGATACACAAAGCTAACTGAATCATATGAACTCCAGGAGGAATGTAAGCTTTAGAAGGCAGATGGCTCCAGTTTTACATCCCTAGTTATAGAGTAGGTATTTAATAAGTGCTTATTGAATTAATTGAAATGGGAATTGAATATGACTTCATCAATTCTCTAACCACATGAACTATCTAATCTCCCAGATAGATTTACACCCGTCAACATAAATTTCAAGAGTTTAATTCTTTCTTTTCCATAAGATACAACTTTTGTTTTACAGGAAGGACTTCACATTACATGCACAAAGTCTAAGATATAAAATTACCAAATATTTGAATAATATGACACTGACTCAATGCAACTTCTCGAAAGTATTAATGCTGTGAATAAAATACCCAAAATCTTTTTAAGTGCACCCAGTAGCACATAAATAATCATCTTAACATTTATGGTTTTAAAAAGGATAACTGTCTAGACCCTATATTGCATATAGAATAACTAATAAATTCCTTTTCTCCATTATATATGACAGTATCAAGGGTTCTAATTTTAGCAATTAGAGTTAGTAAAAAGAGAGCTAAAATATGAATCAAAAGACTTCAAGCTATAAAATAAAGGGGGCCTGGAGATATAACCTCAAAAGGTCTCTTCAGCCCTATCATCATTATTTCTTGATCTAGTTATACAGACCCAGTTTTGCCCTAAAGTATTGATTACCTAAGAGGATTTTTAGGATCCCTTACAACCAAAAAAAATATGAATTTTGTTCCCTGTCAAGTCTACATAAATATATGAAAAATATAAATGAAAATATTACATGAATAGATCACACCAAAGATACTATGAATAAACTATTCAAATTAAAACACTACAGAAGCTAGTTTATTTTATAACAAAAATCTGCAAAAAATAGAATAGAAAATTAACTGTACATGGTAACCAAAAAGATCTATTTGTCCTCTATGCAGAGGTGAAAGGATCTCATGCACAGTACAGAGAGCTTATTATCTTAAGCCAATTATTTCTAGTGTATCAATCAAGTATACTGTGACCAGTGTTGCTGACAGATTTTAAAAGAAGGCTGTCAAGGTATTTTTCCCACATTACTTAGAAATGTAATTCCCTCCTTTCATAATACTCTTAAAGAAACCATAATCTAATTCTTACTTATTTCTTTTTTTATTGTATAGCATTGTTCCAAAAACTGGAAGAAGCTTAATAGTTTTGGGGACATGAGGAAATCCTAAATCAGCTTGTTTTTCATTTCTATAAATATAAACACTGTATCTTAAAATGAAATCACAGGTTATGAATTAAAACAAGCTAACTAAGAAATAAGATGTATAAACTGGAATTTTATCTGTTAACAGCTACAGTGTGTAGGATAAAGTTAAGTTGTATAAATAATAGAAACATTGGACTAAAAGGCATGCTTTTATAGAAGGATTCAGAATACTCAAGAATATGATTTCCCTAATCTTCCTTTTAAAACCTATATTAGCAAAAAAAGAAAAAGAACAAAAATATTACTTCTTCTAATCAAATGTTCAAATAATTAGAAATTGGGGACAATGAAGAACTTTAAGTATCAGTATAGCTCTCTGTCTACTTTGATAATTTATATTAATTTTTTTGATAGCTAGCTTATTTTCATTTACAAAGTCAGGACAAAAATGTTTAACCTCTTATTTGAAAGCTCTTAACCAGTATTAGTTATTCAATGCTCTTCATAGCCACCATTTATTTATTTTCCTGATAGCACAATTACAACAAAGTAGTTAGTAGACATGCCAAAGGAAATGAGAAAAAGAAGTTATTTCATCATCCTAAAATTTGTGTCATTTATAATAGAGATTTGTTGGATATTTAATGAATATAAATGGGAGCAATTGGCAAATAAATATGTAAATATTTCAATAATTTCACATAAATGAACTTAATAATGAATTTTTCACTTTTGCCTCTGAAAATTGTTACTCTTAGAAGTGTTCTATAAATACGCTGACAAATCAAATGTCTACAATCAAATGCGTATATGTGCCCTGATATTAATTGAACATGAAACTTAGAAAAAAGCAACTATATGCATTACAAATATATTTAAGATTTTCATTTTATCCTGTATTTCTTCACATTCATTGAATTTATATAGCTATTATCTTCTAAAAGAGTTTAGAGGACTATATTTATTATAGGTCTTACATCATGCAGTATTAATTTTTGGTTCAAATACTATTAAAGTTTTAAATATGATACTGTTAACTTTCAGTTAATAAGTATTGTCTAATGTCATGTGTGTAGTTGGAAAGAAAATGAAGAGAAAAAAACCTGTAAATGTACACAGGGGAGGAAATGATCACATGAAAAGGAAGCAAACAATGTTAACTTCCAACAGAGCTAAAGTCTTGCTTTAAAAGACTTTGATTCTCCTACAGGCCAGCTGTGCTGTCTAGTATCCCTTGCAACCTGAATCTTTGTCCAGTTTTTAACTACTGGTCCACACCTGGGCTTTCATTTGTATAGGAAACTCAATGAGTCCCTCTCCTCCCTCCCTAGTCAAAGTAGATCAGCAACTGTTAGGCAATTTAGTAACAAGTTGCCCAGAGCATTGAGAGGTTAAGAGATTTTCTCAGGATCACACAGCCAAAATATGTTGGAAGTGGAATTTGAATCCAGGCTTTCTTGACTCAAGAATGATCCTTTATCCACTAACCCACTTTTGACCTTTTATTTCTACCCAATAATATGGCACAAATTAAATCATTCCTTCTGACAGATGCTACAGCAAGCAAATAGTTCTGGCATTTGTTTCCCATACAATCGCAGATTTGGTGCATTCCTGAACAGCTTAGTAAACTTAGTGATTTCTTAAGGTTTCTAATAGAAATTTATCTTTAAGTATAGCTTTATAAAATTATGCTGTGTTGTAATTAATAAAACATCAATAATTCAGGCAGGCTAAGTAATGCTCTATTTCTTAGTAAATAAAGACTCACTGATCTAGGATATGAATCATTTAAAATGAATGACAGCAAACAATACATTTTTGTTTTTTCAAAAGTAATCATGGCTCCAGGATATAACTCAAAACTAATGAATAAAGTGATATTTCACAAAATAAATATTATTTTAAAAATCTTTGAGGAAGTTTGAAATGTTTTAAGGTGCTTCTATCATTATAAACACCAAACTTGACTTTAATGTGAGAATTTAAAGTCATTTAAATTCTAATTATTAAACTAATGATTTCTGAAACATGTTTCTATAAAACGCACACTCTCAATTTTTTCTCATTTATGAAAACACAAAAATCTATATTCCATATGCATCACATTGATAAAAAAAAATAATAACCACTTTAAAACCCAGGAAAAAAAGAATCCTGAGACTAATACAGGCTACTTTAATTAACTAAATTTAATGATATCTTGTAAGTCAAACACATTATGAGAAATTATTTAAGGGGATTGCCTTTAAGGCTTAAATTCTTATGATAGGTATAAAATAGTTACCTAGTATTTTGAAAACAACAGGCCAAAGATTGTAAACAAAGGAGCTATACTAAATTACTTTAAAAAAAAAACTTATCAATGTTTAACATTAAGTTAAAATAGGACGTTTTTACTCTTTAAAAATTAGAATGCTAAATTTAATATGAATAAAAAATTTAATATCTATAGGAAAAATGTCATCATTCCTGAGGATTTCAATGACAAAAGGATCTGCTTTTGTCATTTGCATCATCTAAATCAAATTCTAGATGTATCTGTCCTTTACAAAGTAATCTCTTCAAATATCAACTTACTTAGTATTTATATCCCAACTTCTTCCAACAAAGATTTTAAGAAATATGATATTTTCAAATTTGTAATTTGGCTAAAGTCAACAAGCAGAACAAAGTACCTAAACACTAACTAGACTTACCAGAGGGTCACTTAACCTCTCTGGACCTCAGTTTCCTCATCTATAAAATTAGGGAACTGATCTAAATCACTTCCAAGTTCCCTTCAAACAATTATTCAATAAGCATTTATTAAGTGCCTACTATGTAGCAAGCATTTGATAGACACTAAAGATAGTGATGCAAAAATGAGACATACTACATGGTAATTTTCTAAATGTACCTGAGCCTCCCACAACATTTTACCTTCTACATGCTCCAGTTTAAATTAAAATTTCTAATGAAAAATAAAAACAAACCCAATAGAGGAATACCTATTTAGTTTATTTTGTGATCTTAGAAATGTAAAAATAATTATTTTCTTAAAAGTCAATCCCATAATGTAAAAATGTATTTTAAACTGTTCCACATTTACATTTTATTTTTAAAGCCTTTTTTGAATGTTTCATATTCTGCTCTCAGACCCCAGCCAAGTGATTTCACCTGTGAAACTTTATTTATTGTTAAACTCTAAAAGCAACTTCATTAAAATTTGGAGAGCAGAAAATTCAATTTGGCTGACTATACACCAATTATTATCTTTTCCTATTTTATACTGCTCAAATATCTAGTTCTGGGTTAGTATATACTAACTTATAGGTCAAGAGAAGGCAGTTTCATATAAATACTCACAGTCAATACATCTATAATTTATTAAATCTAACCAGACCCAATAATTCAAAAGGAATCTCTAATTTCAGTCTGTACAATAATTGTTCAGATTATGCAATTATTCAGGCAAAAGATGGCAGCATGAATGAGTAATTCATTAGTCTGAACTAAATCTAGTCAAACTATTTTCCACTTACAAAGTCTAATAACAGTATACATAACTTTGACACTGCTGTAGTTCTTTTAAGAACCTTTATTGATTTAAAAAACAATTCATTCTGTTGAATCTAGATGCATCCAGTTACATTAAAAAAAAAAAAAACCCCAATGTAGCTTCATGTAAACTGCTGTTAAAAGTAACTTATTTTTTTCAGAGAAACTTCCTTTTTCAAAGAATCTGAGTTGGGAGTTATGTTTTGTAATATGCAGAACAGTTACTGAAGGCATGCATGTTCTCTAATTGTTTGCTCCTCTGTGTGCTACTGAAGGGGGAAAGCTTTCTAGATTCTGCAGGCAGTTTGTGGAATGAAATTTTTTTTTCTACAATTTAGTTACACAAGAATAAAATCAGCACTGACAAATAAAATATGTTCTCAAAAAAAGTTGAGGCAGGTTTTGTTGAATGGTATATACAAATTCTACACCTTGTACTGTACTGTGAGAAAACCAGGCTCCAAGAAGTCCTCAATCATGCTGAAACTTGAAAAATCTCTCCAAACAAGTTCAAACAAAGTTCCAGGAACAGGTGGAGAGTGGGTGGGAAGAGGGGAGACAGCAAGTCTCTCTCCATACAGCCAAATACTATGTATAATTGTCCAGTGTCTTAGGTTAACAGAAAACACCAGAGAACTCTACAAATAACATGGAGGCAGAGCTCCTGCGTGGCTTCCCATCAGTCTGTGATTTCTATAGTGAAGGGTGAAGGGTTAGCAAGCCTAGGGTGTTGTAAAGCTTAAGTCTACGTTTCATGCATAGCTGTTGTCAATGCTCTGCTTTCTTCACTTTTTTTAGACATCTGAATTTGAGCTGAGGTTTGTTAACCTGGGATCTGCATTGATTTCGTATCTGTAGTGATAACCTTCCATGTGATCCCGGCAGGCATCTCTGATATTATATAGCCACTTTTTTATCCCTTTGCGGTTCAAATACAAAACCAGTAAAAAAATTGCTCCAATGAGGGCTAAAACTATCCCTAGAAAAACATAAGAAGTCTGCAAAGGGTCTAGAGGGAGTGGGTCACAGTCCAGGTCAGAGCTGTTGAGTTTCACCAAGGGACGGTTCCTCATTTTCTCTGGGAAGAAGCAGGAGAGGGAGGCTTTACCCTCCACTACGTTAGTTTCCTTCAGCCAAGCTACCATATCAACCAGGTTACAGTCACAAAGCCAGGGGTTGTTGTCTAGGTTGACCCGCAGATTGGGCAGAGACTGCAGCTGGACCAAGGATGCATTATACAAAGCCTTGAAGGCGTTATTCCCGAGATGGAGGGTCTCCAGGTGCGTTAAGTTACCTAAGGCCAAGTTGCCCAAACCCACCAGAGAGTTGTTGTGGAGATCCAGGTGCTTGAGTTTAGGCAGGCCCGAGAACATGTCTCGAGGCAGGTAAATGAAGTTGTTGCCGGACAGCTCCAGGCGGAGTAGGTTGCCCAGAGCACCTCCACTTTGCAACGCAGCCGCCACCATGCCCACGAAGCTCCGGTTGCGGAGCTGCGAGTCCCTGGGTGGGAGGATGTCGTTCAGGAACAGCTCCGAGAGGGGACTCCGACCCAAGCTGCTGGCATTGCTGCCGCCGCCACCGCCAGAAAAAGCAACCGGGCTGAGGTCTGCCAGGGGATTGTGGCTGAGATCCAGCTGGCGCAGGCTGGGCAGGTGTTCGAAGGCGCCGGCGCTCACTTCTTGTAGGCAGCTACCACTGAGGTTGAGGGTAGCCAGTTCGGCCAGGGGCGGCCGCGAGGCGAAGGCACCGGAGGGCAATATTGCTAGCTGGTTGCCTGTGAAGAAGAGGGTGCGAACGTAGCGGGGCAGGTCCTCCGGCACCTCGGTCAGGTTCTTGTTGACACACTTGACGGTTCGGGCCGCTTCAGAGCACTCACAGGGCGCGGGGCAATGGCCTGGGGGCGGCGGAGGTGGCGGTGGCGGGGGCTGAGCTGACACCGAAGAGGATGGAGAAGATGAGGAGGTGGAGGAGGACGATGGAGACGATGAGGAAGTGCCGGTGGACGAGGAGACCCAGCCCAGGAGAACTAGCAACAGCCGGGCCAGCCGCAGTCTCCTGTCCCCAGCAGCGGCGGCGGCAGCGGGGCCCCGGGCGCACCCCCCAGGCATCGCGCTTAGCGGTCTGTCCCGGGCTGGGCTGGGGGCGCTCCCCAATAGCTAAGCGGAGCGCCAGGAGCGGCTAGGAGCCGCGGGAGGAAGGAGCTTCCAGGAAGTGGAGACAACTTTCCTTTCGTGAGTGCAACAGCTCCCAAGGAGGAGGGAGGGACGCCACAGCCTAGATAGCCAGTGCAGCGCTACCGTAGCCCCACCCCGCCCACCTCGGCCCCCAGCCTCCAGAAAGCCGCCGATTGTCTCAACCCTTTGCTTATCCTTGCTTCTCTTCCCGCCGCCGCGGGTGGCACTTCCTGGGCTTTATTGTGGTCACTGCTCCCAGCCAGTATCCACAACTCGACCTGGGACAAGGAGAACAGAAGGATGAAGAATTGATGGGGGCGGCACAGTCCAAGGACTGACACTGAATACGGGAAGTGAAAGACTAGTCAATGCCTACTTATCCCTGGAAGTTACCCTCCTGCAACCCAGACCTGGAGATTGGGTATCGCCTCCCCCAGCTCCAACGCACACCTCTTCTCTATTCCTTACCCCTTTCTCCTACTGGTTACCCAGTCTGCTGGATTTAGGGCTCAAATTTACAAAGTGTATAGTCTGCCTTGCTCCATTTTGGACCACACTCGTCCCCTTGAGTCTAACTTCATTAGAAGTCCCCCAGCCCCTCTTCTTTCAAACTTCTCTGCCTCCTCTCGGTTCTGCTTTCCCCCCAGTCGGCAACCTGGCTGCCTTCTGGGGGTCTGCGCTCCGGCTCCTGCCTCCTCTGGGTTCCTAGACGCGAGTGAGGGAAGTTTCAGATTACAAGAGGCTTTTTGATCTCTCAAGCTCCCTTGGCTTTCGGGTTTGTGGAAAGGGGATGGGGAAAGTGGGGGGGGGGGGGGGGGGGGGGGCGCGGGGGAATTGGGTTGGTGCAGCTGTCTCTCTCTCTCTTGGCGCTCCCTACTACCCCTCCCCCCGGGTTCCCCCTTAGGTCCCGACTCCTCCTGAGCATGGCTGGAGAACAAAGCTGCGAAAAAGGGTTGGGCAGGGCGAAGCCGGAGATCCACCCCCACCTTCCAACTGAGCTCAAGGTGTAGAGGATAGAGTGGCCGTTTCCTTTTGCTAGTCTTGACCTACTCTAGGCACACCGGCTCGGTTCACGCTACTCACCACCTCCCAGGCTTCCCTTTGCGTCTCCCGATCAAACCCAGTTTGAGTCCCGCCTGAGTCAGAGTGACTTCCACAGCTCAGCCGGCGCCGATTCTACGAACGCCCCAGCCCCTGGCCCAGCCTCCGCGGCAGGGAAAAACCAATGGCGAGGGGATATGGGGGGAGAAAAGTCGGGGTCTACTTGAATGGACTTCTCTCTCTTCCCCGCTGCCTGGGGACCCCTTGCTTAGGTGGGTGCAGGGAAGTGTCATTGGGGAGCAGGATGTTTGGGATACGAACCCTCCTTTCTTTGGAAGTTAACCATGGATTTGCGGAGAACGATGAGACAATTCCTTTCCCCGTCTCCCCCTCCCGGACATTCTTCCCTAGTTCCCGGTTTTGCATACTGTACTAAACCATGGAAAGGAACCAAACCTCAGTATTTGCATGTGGAGCTCACACTACTCCTCCACCTATAAAGCAGCAATTGGCTGTAGATCCCAGCAGCTCAGAAAGAGAGAATTAGAGGAGGAAAAAAAAAAAAAAAAAAAAAAAAGAAAAGAAAAAGAAGGAAATATCTGAACAAATAGAGAGCCATCACGGAGCACATTGAGAAAGAGATTCAGGACATTTTCCCAAACCATGTGGAACTTACTGGTTATAAACTATGGAGAAAGAGAAGTTTTTAAAATAATTGGTCCTCCCCATAACCTCACCCTCCTATATACATGTCCCCCATCTCCTTCCTAGGTAATCACAAAACTGTGAAGAAGAGGCAGAATCCGCTTTAATTTAAAAAGTTAAGGAGGAGAAGTCTATACTTGATTCTTTAGTTTTTTCCTTCCCGGAATCAAAAGCAGAGGGAAGAGAATTGCAGCCAAAGCATCTTAGAAACAAAGGACAGAATAGCAACATCATGAGTCACAGCAAATTTATCCCCGCCTTTCCCACCAGATGTGGAACTTCTAGTTTGAATGGGGTAACTTTGGGGAATAGTTACTGACAGAATGAAAATTCTGTGTAGGGGAAAAAACACCTTTGCTTTTGTACTAATAGTATAAAAGGGAATATAATATTAACTTAGGAGGGAAAAGTCTTTGCTACTCAAGAATCTATTTCTTGCTCTCTGTCTTTGCCATATTTTTTACACCAACAAATATCTAAAGTAAATGTTTCCTTAGGATTCCTTAGGACATTTTGTTTTAAATCCTCCAATAGAAACTAGGAAAGACTGATAGAAATCTTAAGATCTGGGCATTACATGAAATATATTTGCTCTCCACAATGATCATGTGGGCTCTACCATGAAAAAAAAAATGTGGAAGAGAGAAATAAGATTCTAAACAGAGACAGTATGAGTTATTGAAGTAATTGCCAGGCAACTCCAGGGGAAAGTATCAAAAGATTGCCGGAATTTAAGACAATACGCTAAATAGCATGGTATAGTAGATAAGTCACTAAGTTTGGAGTGAGGAATTCTGCAAATTCTGCAAATGACTAGGAGAAAGATTTTCAAATATCAATGGAAAACAATTAACATAACAAAACTATTCTGTAGCCATCAAAAACTACAGAAGGCAATAGAATAGTAAAGTAAAAACAAAAACAAAAACAAAAACACCCAAATAAGTCAAGAGGCAACCTAACATTAACCTGATCATCAAAATAAGAAGATGGATATTTGATATTGCATATGCATTTGAAGCATTCCTTAAAGAAAAAAAATAAGCATATCATTCAACTTGCACACAGAAACAGAGAAACACAAAAAAATTTTTTAAAGAAATATAGCTAAGAAGAAAAATAGAAAAAAGAATACTTTAACATATTTTTAAAGTATACAAAAGGATGGTTCTATCTCACCTCAAACTGTCTGATACTGGATACATTTCTTAATCTCTCTAATCTCTCTATGCCTCTGTTTCTTCCACCTGTATTAGAAGGAGACTGGATTCCATCTATCCTTTAAGATTCCTACAAGCTCTAAATTTATGATGCTATGAACTTCTTGGAGGCTAGCAATGATGTACTAAATTCCTCTGTTTTAATGCTTTCTTTAGCCTGGACCTTCAATTTCATTGTGTGGGAAATGCCAGTAAGGGAATTTCCTCTCTTAATACAGATTAGCACTTGATCTCCAATTCAGTTTTAGAGAACTACTTACCTAGTATTTGGTTGTATCACAGGCAAGATATGAACCCAGGTTTTCCTGCCTCTGGGACAAATTCTTAGAGTCAATCTTTCATTAAGCCAGGATGCTTCTTGTTATGAAAATCATCTCCATATAGTTATTTTTACTTTATTATTGAATGCTTGTGGCATTTCCACATAAGATGTCACAGTTTCAGAGCAGATGATCAGAATTTTATTCCCAATGAAAATTTAAAAAGAATCTGTCTAAATATTCAACAGTTCATTCTATGTATTCTAATAGATCACTTTATAGCTTTCAGAAATTTTCCTTCCTTCGCAATTGGGGTTAAGTGACTTGCTCAGAATCACATAGCTAGTTAAGTGTCTGAAGTCAAATTTGAACTCAGATCCTCCTGACTTCAGGGCTGGTGCTCTATCTACTGTGCCACCTAATTGCCCCTCGGGAATTTTTTTAAAGCACTCCCTTTTTATTATCTATTTAGCACAGGGATTCTATAAAGCACTTTGCTTCCAAAAACTTAAGATCAGATGTTTAGTTTCCTCTTAGAATAATGCTGCTAGAGTACAGGGAAAGCAGGAGTAAAGGAGATGATAAAAGTGGGTAGAAAGCAATATTTTTGTCTGTCTTAGAGGAAGCAAACATTAATTTTCTAAAAGCAATTTGTTTGGGTCTCTACAAGAAGATTAAAAAAAACAACACCAACCCCCAACAACTTTCTATCTTAATCTAATAAGGAAGTTAACAAAAGAGAATATCCTCCTAGGGAAGAGAATACCAACAGAGGAAACTGGTAGTGATGAACATAAATCAAATATGTCCTAAACTAAGAAGCAAATGGTTGACCTCAAATAAATGAAATCACACAATCCAAAAGATGACAGTGTTTACCACTTTCAAATACCACCTTGGAAATATATTTATTATGAAAAACAGTAAACAAAAAGTTTTAACAATTAAGTGGGGAGTAGTATACTATAAATTTATTCAAGATTGACTTTAAAAACTAGATAATGTACAGCAACAAGAAGATTATGTGAGGATCAACTATGATGGACATGGCTCTTTTCAACAAAGAGGTGATTCAGGCCAATTCCAATATATTTGTGATGGGGAGAGCTATCTGCATCCAGAAAGAAGATTGTGGTGACTGAATGTGGATCACAACATAGTATTTTTACTCTTTTTGTTGTTTGCTTGCTTTTTTTTCTTTCTCTTTTTTTTCCCTTTTTAATCTGAATTTTGTTGTGTAGCATAAATATAGAAATATGTATAAAAGAATTGCACATATTTAACATATATTGTTAATAATCATTTGCTGTCTAGTAGAGGGGAAATTTTTTTGGCACACAAGGTTTTGCAAGGGTGAATGTTACTATCTTTGCATATATTTTGAAAATTAAAAGATATTATTAAAAAATAAATGAATAGAAATTAGATAAGGACTATTATACCTAATCTGGAATATGTAAAATACAAATCAAAGAATGGACCAAAAAATAACATAGTTATTACGTTACACATAATAAATACAACATGAATTTAGTTGTTAGATAAAAGTATATCCTAAAATATTTAGAAAGGTTAAATGAACTTCACTTAAAAAGCAATCTAGAACAATGATAAAAAATAATTAAATTGAATAAAAAAAAGTGATCCTGAGAAAATATTTTTTGATGTTAGAAAAATGACTGAAACTTCTAAAAAAGATTAATTAGAAAGTTGAGTGAGAAATTCTGCAGAGAGAAATATATAATGATTACATAATCTTTATCTAAAAGAAATCTGATGTGATCTCTATGAGTAAGAATGGCTAAAATATACTTTAAACCAGTAATTGTTCTGGAAATTGAAAATTTATAAACATGGTTTCTACATTTTAAGTAATCAAGTATAAATGATCCAAAGAGTTATAAGCTTTATTTGTGAATTGCAACTTTTTTTTTTTCAATAATTCTAATTGAAGGTAATGTTTGTTTCCTCTAAGATAGACAAAAATGTTGCTTTCTGCCCACTTTTATCATCTCCTTTACTCCTGATTTCCCTGTAATCTAGATAGAGCAATACATCTAGCTAGAGCTAGATTTAAAGACTAGCCTGGAAATTACAAACTTTCTGATTTATTTGGGAAAGAATTTTAAATACACATTATATATACAATCTTCCTATTGCGTAGCTCATAGAATCACAAGATTACAAAAATGTTGATTTTGAAAGGTCAATCAATAAACCTTAAATATCTGCTACAAATTCAAGAAAAGGCAAAAGACAGTCCCTGTCCTCAAGGAGCTCATAATATAATGAGAAAGACAATAAGCAAATAAATATGGATTTAAAAAAAAACTATATACAAGATAAATAGGAAATAATTAAAAGAAGGGAGACATTAGAATTAAGACCAATTGGAAAAAACTTCCTGTAGAAGATGATGTTTTCTTTCAAGGTAGAGATAAAAAGGAAGAGTATTCCAGGCATGGGAAAGAGCCAGAAAAAATACCTAGAGCTAAACAGGGGAATGTCTTATCTGTGGAACAGCAAGGAGACCAGTGTCACTTGATAAAAGAGTACATGACAGTAAGTAAGGTATAAGAAGTCTAGAAAGATGGGAAATAGGGGAATGGGGTGGAAATAAGTTATGAAAGGCTTTAAGTATCAAATAATTTTGGAGTCAATAGAGAATTGGAGTTTAACTGAGCAGGGACATGACATGGTTGAACTATCAGTTTAAGAAATCACTTTGGTAACTGAATGGAAGTTAGATTATAGTGGTGAGAGATTTGAGGCAGGAAGATCTACTAATAATAGGTTATTGCAATGGTTCAAGTGTGAAATGATGAAGGCATGTAATAAGATGATGAAACCATCAGAGAAAAAAAGAGGGAAATTTTTGTGGACTTACTACTAAACATACATAATATACAAAAGTTAGGTTAATAGCCATCTATTAATTTCTATATATATCCAAAGGAAATCTCTGTAGAGGACTAAAGATATTGGGGAACTCTGAGAAAAGTATACTTGAAGCAAGGATATTTACAGCAAGGTGTTTACTCAGTGTGATTGATGAGATAATGTTCTCTAGTTCATATATACTTAGTGTGATGTAATGATGTAATCACTCTAATTGGCACATATTTAGTATGATATGGTGATCTAATGGTTCCACAGTTGGCACATGCTCAGTGTGCTATAGTGATGTGATCATACTAAGGTATTTAAGGGCTGAGAGGACTGGAGAAGAGTGTGTGTGTGTGTGTGTGTGCTTGAGCTCGATCTCAGACTCCAGACTCCAGACTCCATTCTTGACCATTCTTGTAGTGGGTCTCCTGCCTTTATCACTTCTCCACTGAAGACCAAGGCCCATCCAGAGATCCTGCAGAAAGCTAGTCTTGACACTACAAATCTCCACTACAACAAATTCAATAAGTGGTCATTCAACCTTTCCTCAAAGACCTCTTATACAATAGAAACGCAATACTTCCCTCTGCAGCTGAAGTTTCAAGCATCAAGAAGTTATCCCTTACATCAAACCTATTTGTCTCTTTTCAACTTCTACCCATTGCTCTGGGGACTAAAGAAAATTTAGCATTCAGTTAGAAAATGGAATATGATAAAAACCTAGTCATTACCCAAACATTGGGACAGCTAGATGGCATAATGTATAGAATGTTGAATCTGGAGTCAGGAAGGCCTGAGTTCAAATTTGGCTTAAACACTTATACCTGTGTAACATTGGGCAAGTCACTTAGCCCTATATGCCTCAGTTTCTTCATCTGTAAAATGAATTGGAGAAGGAATGGCAAACCACTTCAATGTCTTTACCAAGAAAATTCTCAAATGGGGTCATGAAGAATCCGACATGATTGAAATGACTGAACAACAACAAATAAATATGACTATAAAGGCAATAGAAAGGCTATTTCTACATTTCTAGCTCTGGGATTATGTTATAATTTCTGAACTGTCCATGGCACAGATTCACGTCAGAGTTTTGTTTTCTTAGATCTAGTTTCCTTCATCTATTTCCTAAGTCTTGTGTTGTGATCAGAAATGAATGGGTAAACATGCTATTTTTTTCACCCTGCTTTTTCACCTAAAATCAGTTGAAGTTTTATCAGATTTGGTCTAGAAGATGATCAGTAAAATAAATTCAAATGTGGAAATTTTTGTGAATTTACTACTAAAATAGAAGACATTTTGGGTTATTTAGCATCACCTTGGAAGTGAATCTGGGAGACAATGATATTATCAGGTGTAACGTTCTTCTCTATAAAATATGATGTTCTCATGGACCAGGTTTCTTGGGGGGTTTCTGGAGGCAGCGTTAGTTTCAGTTCTGTGTAATCACTCCTAATGCAGCCAAGAATTAAAGTCAAACTCCTTTATTGTGTCCTTTATTGTGCCCTTCCTGGGACCTGGTTAGCTTTCTTAGAGGCCTATTTCTCTCCTTGGTTCCAAGAGCTCCTGCCGCTAGTCCTTTGCCTCTGCCAGCTTCTGCCTCTAGCTCCCTCCAAATGTCTCCACCTAGCACAAAGGTGGAAGATGGAATGACTTCTGAATGTACCGGACTGATTCCTGATTGAGCGTCCTAGCTTATATATGCTCTCTTAAAGGTGTGAATCTTGTAGAACTCTAATAAGTATACTAAGTACATTAGCCAATTAGAGAACTGTTTAGTACCATGCTAAATTAGATAACTGACTTAGCACCTTGTAAGAATCCTAACAATCAGGGGAACTAATTTTATGGAGTTCTGAGATAAGAGAGCAGTATATGTATGGGGGAGGGGCATGAAATAAAACACAAATAATAGGCCCCAGATCAAGAGCCCTATTACCCGATAAAGGACAAAAATATTTTCTGGCAAATCAAGATATATGCTTTGATCCAAGAAATATTTACAGGTAAATGTCTATATGAAAAATGCTGAATATCTTCAGTAAATTTCACTATATCCTTTCACTATGATGTGCACAATCAGTTCAAACTGAAGTTTTCATCTTTTTTTCTCCCTTTCTATTTCAAAAAGCATTTGTTAAGTGTTTAGAATGTTGAAGCCAGTATTAGGCAGTGAGCATATAAGAACAAAAAGATCTCAAAAAGTTTACACTCTATTGGGTGAATATTTGTCTTGTATCAAGACAAATAAATGCAAAGTAATTTGAGGAAGGAGAGAACATTAATAAATAAGAGTATCAGGGAAGGCTTCATAGAGAAGATGGTATTTTAAGCTGAACCTTGAAGGAAGAATAGGGTTTTGGCAGACAGCAATGAGGAAATAGCAAATTCCAGGAATAGGAAGTATCTTGACTATCCAAAATTGAAAAATTTTGGATACATTTTAGCATCCTCACACTCTTGGCTTTGACATTCACTCAAATAAAGAAATGAATGAAAGAAATTAAATAAAACAATCATGAAGGACCTATAAAGGAAGTTGCTATCTATCTACAAAAAAAAACTGATAAATATGCATAGTATGGGGAGTTCAAGGAGAAGGAATGATGTAGATTTTATGATATGAATTTTAGAGCTACAAGGGATCTTAGAGACCATCTATTTCAATCTTCTTGTTCTTCAAATGAAAAACCTGAGGCAGAAGTTAAGTGATTAGCCTGGGTCACACAACCAGTAAGTGGAAGTATTTGAATTCAGGTTCTCTGATTCCAACCTCTCCACTATGCTTAGAGCATTCTATTTTAAATGTAAGATGTTTATACTATTAAAAATCACCTATTTTAGAGAAAGGACATTAAGAATAAAAAAAGTTGAGTCTAAAAGGGAAAGGAAAAGAACAAAGAGAAGAAGAGATGAAAGAAGAGAGTAAGAAAAGAGTGATAGAGATTAAATGAAAGGGAGAGAAGAGAGAAAGAAAAAGAAAATATAATGGGGATGGAACAAGAAATAATAAGTAATGTAAAGGGGAAAGGATGAGAAAGAGGCAGAGGTAAAGGCAGACATGTGGGAGGAGAAAAAGGAAAAGAAGAAGAAAAGATCATTTCATTACTTAGACTGGCATCTTTATAATTACAAGCCCTTCCATATGGTACCTAATGACTATCATTGCTCCTGTAAAGCATCTATAAAAAATTATTTTTCCACATTATCTTATAAAAATGATAATTTAAACCATGAAATCTATTATTTTTTAAGATTTCCAAAATAATGAGAAGTATCCAAAAAACCCTATAGGAATTTAGTAGCATATTATTAACATAAGGCAACAATTCTCAAAGTTTCTGGTTTTAGAATCCCTTTTATACTTGAAAAAATTATTGAGGACTACCAAAAGAAATGTCTTTTTATGATTCAGATTGGTTGATACTTTTCTTATTAAAAATTAAAACATTTTCCCAGATCAAAGAGAAAATTTTACAAGAAACAAATAAAAAAATTTAAATATGCTGGAACTTTAATTAGAATTTTACAGGATTTATCAACACTCCAATAAAAGATCACAGGTCCGGAGATAATATATACAAAAAATCAAAAGAACTAGGCTTATAGTCAAAAAATATATCCAGCAAAACTAACCGTAAAATTGAAAAATATTGAAAAAAATAGACATTCAATATACTTGCAGATTTTCAGGACTTTATCTCAATCAAATGAACTCAATAGAAAATTTAACATATGAAAGTCAACATCAAAGATTAATGTCAAGAGACTCAACAAGGACAATTTGTTTATGTTTTATTTTTTACATGGAAATATAAGCCATATGTTCAAGATTGATATTAATAATTGGTATCTCAAAAGAAAGATTGGAGCAGAGCTGAGTATGATCTAACTCTGGAAAGCAAAACTTTCTAGGAAAAGGTTAAAAATAGTAATTATGTTACACAAATTAGGTGCAGGGGAAGAATCAACACAGAGACATTAAGAGGGTAAAGGAGGACTGGTAGTTCTGAAAACCTACTCACATCCAGAATGGATTAAATAGGTAATTGTACAACATATATATGGTGTAGCACCCTCCAAAATCTATAGAGAAGGGAAAAAGGAATAGGATAAGGCCAGTTATAGAAAGGTATGCAGATTTATAGCAGTAGGAGAAAGTGTGTAGATTAATGGGAAAGGGATAAAGAGGGAGGAAAAGGATGGTATAAAATAAGGTGGGGTACAGAATGGTGGTTAGATTAACAGTAGTGGATAAGGTTTGTAGATTAATGGGAAAGAAGGAAAGAAAAGTTGGGGAAGAAGATAAGGGAGGAATTCAGAGGTGAGGGGAAGTTGAGTAATAACAAGGCAAATTAAAGAGTAGAATTAAAATAGAAGAGTTAAAAAATAAAGATATACACAAATATTATAAAGGATCAGAAGTAGAATTTATTAGGAAAACAGGAGGGTTAGTAATCATTGATCTCAAAGTGTGTTGGTATGAATATATATGTATATATAAATATATCTATGCTTAACTGTAACCTGCTTGAGGGATGTAGAAAGAATTAAAGGAAGAAAAAAAGAATAAGATTAAAAAGTGCGCAGCAAACAGCAAAAGAATAACCTACAGGAAGCAAAGAAGAGATGGACAGTTTTGCATATATAATTTCTTCTGTTGTTACATATGCTTTCTTGAATTGCAAATTATTCTTACATATTTTGAATTCTCCTTGATGTTCTGCTGATGTGACAATGTTTTGTTTTGGTTTATTTTCATTTTGTCTTTCTTTTTCTATTGTATTTTCTCTTATTATTTAGTTTTAATATTAATATTAAATATTGATTTATTAATATTAAATATCAAAACAAATAATATTTATTTATATAAATATTTATATGAATATACAAAAATATTTATATAAATATTTAAAATTATTTTCCGAAAATGTCTTGGGGACCACAGTACACACTTTTAGAACCACTGACATGAAGGGTACTCTTACCTAATATGAATTTTAATTATTATTATTACTCTTTCTATTTGAGCTCCCAAACCACTGACATCCTATTCAGAAACATCATTGTTGTGTGGCAGTGACTCTGAATTCTTGAAAGTGATGCTAGTGGAGCAACAGTTGTAACAGGTCCAATCAAACTGAGTTTGTAATACCCTGTCCAAGGACCAATATACCTAAGTATGGTGAGATTGATTATCATCTTGAGCTTAGGGTGATTGAATTTTTTACTGCAACAGCTTCTATGACTTCTTAAATCATAGAAAAATTATGACCACTTCAATGCCAAAGACATCTCATGGAACCCACTCAACACTTTCCTCTATGGGTATGAGCTTCCTCATCTGTAAAATAAGAAGAAATATATTATCTACTTTGTTGGGTAATTGTGAAGATCAAAAAGCTGATGAATTTCAAATGTCCTGAAAAGCATCAGATGTCATACAATTCATTAATCCTTTATCTAATATGGTGGATGGTTGGGAATATAAAGCAAAAACAAAAATAGGTCTTGTTTTCAATAGGCTGACATTCAACATTTCAGTCTAATGTAATAACCCTCTTCTCCAAAGAACAAAGAATATGCTTTAGGGCCTAATGAGCTCCACCATTGGATTTACCTGTACCCAGTTCAGTCCTGTGGTAGCCTGGCCCAAAAGGGAGGGATTAGGATTTTTCTAGTTCATAACATTGCTGCCCAGAACTCCAGGGAAAGTTGCTTAAAGCTTAGACTGACTCATGACTCTAGTATCCCCAAAGGAATAATAGTAATCATTAATAATAGTAGCTAACATTTATATAGCATTTTAAGATTTGAAAAAAAAATTTATGTATGTCATCTCATTTGATCCTCATAACAATTATGTGAAATAGATAATATTATTATTCCTCATTTTACAGAAGAGGAAACTGAGGCAGTGAGTAACTTACTTGTTCACAGTTATATAACTAGTATCTCAGACAGAATTCAAACTCTGGTGTTGTGAATCCAAATCCACTACTCTATCCACTATGCTACCAACTGCCTAGAAAAGTACTTAATGTTACCTGTCCTTGGAAGAATGGGTATTCCCCATTGAGCAATTGACTCTGATTGGTTAAAGAGAGAATATAATTTTAATAGTATAATATAATAAACATATTCTAATAAGGGGTTAGGGAACTTGACTTCCATTACTTAAACCTGTCTGATTAGAAAACAATGGGCCAGATTCCACAAAAATTAGATTAAATTCTTTGTAAGCTTCTCCAGTTGAGTGAGGTCTCCTATCCAGGATCAAACAATATGTCTCCTGGAGATTTAAGCAATGTCATCCATCAATAATGCCCTTCAGAGTCTGAACAATCTGGTCCTAATCCAATAATTGATTATTAACATAAAAGAAAAATAATAATTTCTTTCAATTGTTTAAATTCAAAGAGCTTACCATTTAGTTAGGTAGACACTGTACAACATCAATTCATTGTTAGTTTCAAAATTATAGAGGATAAGTGAGTTTATATTGACTGAATGGATGAATCAATTATATAATAGCACTCAGGGATAGTTTTCTGGAATACATATATTGAAATCTAATATTTGTTTTGTTTTAGATCGAATGTTTTAAAGGAAGTGATATGAACATGGATAAATGAATTATAGTTAGGAGGACTTCTTAATTCTAAAATGTATTAATTTTCTACATGATCTTGACTAATTCACTTTATCTTTCTGCAGTATTTCATAATTGTATTAGTTATATCTGTTACATTTCTAGTTAACAGGATTTAAATGAGAGGGTTTTTTTTTATCATCTCATAAAAAGGAAAAAAAAACTAAAAATTTAAAGTTTGAGTTTTACTTATCATAGAAGTCAGTGAGGCTCTTCTCACTCCATCCCTAAAGTAAAGATTAAAATAAGTTAAAAATAAAAAGTGGGGAGAGAGAGAAGAGGAGGAAAAAAGAGAAAAAGAAGAAAGATAAAAGAATAGGGAAAGGGAAATGGACAGAAGAAAAGTGGGATGGGGAAGAAAAGGAGATGAAGAGAGAAAGAAAAGGGAGAGAAAGGAAAAGATGAAATTATTCATGCATAGTGGATAGAGTAGTGAGCCTGGAATCAAAAAATCTCATCTTCCTTAGTTCAAATACTGTCTCAGACATTTATTAGCTGTATGATTTTGTAAAGTCACTTAACCCTGTTTGCTCGGTTTTCTCATCTATAAAATGAGCTGGAGAAGAAAATGGCAAATCATTCCAGAATCTTTGACAAGAAAACCTCAAATAGTGGCATAAAGAGTCTGGTAAAAGGAAAAGTGACGAAACAATAACAACAACAACTAAAAGAAAGGAAAAGAGGGAGGGAAGGAAAGAGATATAGAGATGGGTGAGGACAGGGAAGAGAGAATAAAAGAGAAAATAAATTTCATGATATAAATTCTAACTTCAATGGATTAGGTAAAGGAATCAATGCTTTAGCTAGCTGTTATGAAAAGGCTAATGATTTTAGGGTTCTATGGAAATCAAAGCATAGCTAATTGAAGCCAATAGAAACACTATATTTGAATAGTAATCCAATACTTAAGGCAAAACAGATGAGTTAATAGACTGATATAACAGGGAATCTTCATATATTAATGGAAAGAACACCAGATGTGGAGTCATAAAACCTGGATTCACATCCCAGGTCTGCTACTTGTGTCACTGTGTGACCTTAGCCAAGTCACTTCATTCAGTTTCCTCATTTATAAAGTAAGAATCAGACTAGATAAGATTTTCTTAAACTTTTTCCACTCATGACCTCTTTTTACCCAAGAAATTTTCACATGACTATATAAAAGAGATACAAGTTAATCACTTACTGAAAATAAATCATAATTTTATGAGCCCCACTTTCAGTTATGAGACCCCATATGGAGTTGTGAAACACAGTTTAAGAAGCTGAGGACTAAATGATGTCTAAGGTCCCAAATCTAGGATTGAATAAAAATAATTTTCCTCCTAAAGCATATATACAATATAACATCTTTTCTTCTCTACTGACAGAATCAGAAGAACTTAGTAGATTAGTAGTTGTTTCTAAAATAAAAAATGCTAATGTCTAGTTCTTAGAATATTAAATATCTCTTATAGTATACTTCAATAGCTTCATTGAACTTAATTTTTTATTCAGATTTCCAGGATTTTCCCCCATTATTTATAACACCATTTAGGTTAAAAACAGATATGTTAGGTCTGTGAGATAAGTTTTGTCTCTTGAAAACTTTTTCAAGTTCAGGTTATTTGTTTCTATCTAATAGTATTTATAAAATTACTTGAAAGGGTACTTTCTTCAAATGCTTTGATTTGCATCTCTGAAAGTTATATCACATTAAAACAAAAGAGAGTGTTTAGTATATTGGTTTGTATCATGACGTCTGGAAATGTCAGTTTTATATCTTTAAGAGCATGATAAACTTTTTGTCTATAGCTCTGAACAGGTGATCTAGCTGAATCAGAGGCCCTTACTTGGGATATAGCACTGGACCCATACCATTGTATCTTTCTGGGCCCTCTTATTAACTCTATTCTTTGGGTCTGTTTTTTTTTTTTGTTTTTTTTTTTTTTTTTTTTTTAGCATAGTGGATTCTGGAGTTGAGTCCATAAGATCTTAGTCCAGTGGGATGAGAGAAATGGGACAACTAAACTATATATAAAGATCCCTGCTGGTTACATATTGACTACTGAATTTATTTATTTTGTTAAATATTTCTCATTACATTTTAATCTAGATTGTGCCATACTCTGAAATATTATTGTGTGTAATGCAGCCTAAACCCTGTGTTTGACACCTCTGTCTTAAAAATTTTGTCCTACAAATGCCTCCTTCCTTGCTGGCCCAATTCTATTGATAGGGAAAGAAAATTTTCTGCCAGAAGCAATCTTTCTCCCTTTTGAACTCTTGTAGCATTATATTATTTCTTTTCTCATGATTGTTATGACATTTTATCTTGTACTATAACTACTTGTATTATAACCAATGCTTTCTCTTCTTTTCTTAACAATGCTGAATACTCTATAAAAACAAACATCATCACAGTACCATCCTGAGTTGTCCCTCTTCATCCAATATACTTCTATTAACTTTCTAGGCTTTATAGTCTTTGTTTAGCTTTCTTGATCTTTATCTAAGTGCAACACAGAGAATCATCTAGATTCTCTTTCTGGAGGCCGATGTAAAATCTTAGGCTTTTGTGGTCAGATTGATTGAGTGAACCTCACCTGGAACATTAGGATGGTCTGAACTTAAAGAGGTCTGCTGAATAAATTTTGAACCTTTAACAAAAGCTGGGTGGAAATAATTAGACTGATGCAGTCATTTAGCACAGTCTGGCACATAGTAGACACTTATTGAATGTTTATAGAATGAATGAATGAAAGTACAGTTCTATCTGTGTAGATCTGAACACTTTGTATTTAATTTTAATTTTTGAGTATAAGGGTGGACAATACTCTCAAATACCCAAATAGATAAATGGCCAAAAATGTTTTAGAAATCACGAAAAGTTATCATGGTACTATGGCAATGATTAGTGAAATTAAATTATGTTCTGGGAGATGCCAAAGATAAAGGTGTCTATAGACAAAAAGCCTATACCACAAACATCAGTTCTAGTTCTTAGGGACACCAGTTATGGGTAACAGAATTATGGATGGAGTAGCTCTATGCTTTAGGTTGATTCTCTATCACTGCCTGGTTTCACTGGAGAAGAACAGGATTAGATTACAAATATGAACAGAGGTACCCACACATGGTAGATACATGATCAGTGCAGTAATTTTCTGAAGTATTAATAATGAATAATAATTTATTTGCCAAATATGTGAGTGCTTAGTATTGTGGATAATATTTGAAAAGTACTATGTTCTTTTTTTCCTTCTCTCTTTCCTCCACCCCACAATGTAATTTATTTGAGAGCAAGAGCTTTTCATTTTTGTATTTGTACCCATAGTAGATTAAGCACTGGACCTGGAGTTAAGAAGAACAAAGTTCAAATTCTGCCTCAGGAACTAATTGTGTGGCCTTGGGTAAGTCACCATTGGGTGATAATAATAGCACCTGCCTTACATGATTGCTGTGAAGATCAAATGAAATAATATTTGTGAAGCACTTTGCAAATATTAAGGTGCTATGTAAATGATAGCTTTTTTTTTAAACCTCCAGCACCTAGCAATTTTCTTGCCATACAGTAAGTGCTTAATAAATGCTTGTTGGGTTTAATTGAATAGAAGACATTATCTTTAACTTGGATAGAAAAGGCATTATTATTACATTATGATTGGAATACAGATAAAAAGGTTAAACATCAAAATTTAAAAATATCACAAGGAAACATCAGGGCAAATTAGTACTACACATAAGTACTATAAAGAATAGATAATTCCCACATTGTTTATAATTTTGCAATTGAATTTATTTTCTATCTGTGAATACATATATAAATAAAATAGAGTTTTAGAATTAAAAAATAAGAAAAGTACAAACCCCCACTAGTTTTGAGAAGAAAATTTTGAGAAGAAATTGCTTTGATCATAAGGAAAGTTTCGGGGGTCATCTCCAGTCATCCTAATCTGTCTTGCCACTGAACTCAAATGATCCTGGAGGAGAAAGTGAGACTAATAATTTTTCATTGTCTTACCTCACTTGCATCCAATTCACTTGCAGATCTAGATACCCCCCCCCCCCATGCCATTCTCTTGGAGAACAAAGGATAAGTAACAACAAGGAAACGTTTAATGAAGAAGGTTGAACTTGATCTTAACTTTGATGGATCAATAGGTTATGAAAACTCAGAAAAGAAAGGGAAGAGTGCGACGACTGCGCTAGCACCCAGGACACCCCAGAATCAGCCAGAGTCAGGATAAGCAAAAGTCCTTCTTTATTCTTGGTCTTAGACTCAGGATTGAACAGCATGGAAGCAGAATCTCTGCGACCACCTTCCGTCTCGTCTACTGCTCAAGTGTGCGTTCCTGGCTAGTCTTACTCCATCCCCTAGTCCCTCCTACAATCCTCTATACACCAATCATTGAGCTAGTACGGATAGTGGAAAGGACCATTTTCCAAGCATATGCCCATAGAGTATTGTCCAATCAGTAGTTAACCTCAAGTGCTCAGCAGTCCCGACTTCAGGGCATCAACCCAATAGCTTCAGCCTCTACAAGGGAGGGGTGTGCAAAGATATTAGTCTCACTTTCGCCTCTGGAGCCTTCTGGTTCCAGTGGCCAGATATGAATCAGGATGACTAGAGATGGTCTTGGATGCAGTGGGTGACGTTGGTCTTTTTACATAAATGTCTTTTAAAAGTCTCAGTTTGACACAGCTCCATATGGAGCTTTGCTTTGATATGCTTTGAGAACAAAAGAAAAACAATTTCTTTATCCAACTCAACAATATAAGATATAACTATCTTACACAGCCTTCCTTCACTTAATATTTCCCTAATGTCATGGTCCTCTTCAAGAATGAAGGACAAACAATAATCTTTATGAGTAAGGGTATGAGTTACCCTACTGGGGACCCAACTGGAACTGGTCATTTGGGCATGAGAGCTTTTTTTTTTCCTTTTCTTTCTTCTTTCTCTTTCCTCGGCAACACAGGGTATCCTTACCTCCTGGTGTTCTGCCCAAAAGAATGTAAATTTTAATCACTGAAACCTGGCAAGATATCTTGGAATTTATGGGCTAGGACCATGTCTTAAATCCAAATCATTCTGTTTCTCATTGATGGACCAATAATAGATTCCAGACTAAGACCAAATTGTCATAGTTTGGACCTTGATTGGCTCAGAATGAATGTAAATATTTGTTTCCGTTTTGGCCAGAAATTCTGAGGTTCTTCCTCTCCCCAATTTTTTTTTACTATGTAAAAGATTTTACCGTAAAATCTTTTTACCTAGACTTAATCACTGATTGGGCATTGCTTCAGTCAAAGAGAGATCTGTTAAAGATCTCAAATCTCCCACTGTATCCAGGAGCATCTACTGGATTAAGTCCTGATTAAGAAGTATAGAAATTATTTTTTAAAAACTTGATGAAATTTTACAAACTAAATCAGGATTTACTTTGATACTTGGTGACTTCAATATGAAATATGATTTGATTACAAGTAATGAAAAGATCAGAAGTATCCTACTAGTTGAGGATGTATGCTGTCTTTGAGAAGTAAGAAGGGAAGTGCTAAATGACATAAGAAGAAATCTTGACAGTCAGAAAGCTACTGCTTCCAGATATGGAAGTGATTTTAGAGTTAGCTCTATGTGGGGTATTATAATGTCATAGATTTAAAGCCTAAAGGAACCTTAAAGATCATTTAGTTTAATCCTCTTATGTAGTAAGATTATGAACTAGTCAAAGCAAATGTCAGAGTAAATACCAAGTTAGAAGAAAGAAGGAAGATGAGAAGGGAACACTGTGTGTGATGACAGCAGCTCCTGCCTGATGTGTTTAAACAAGTTGCCAACTTCCCTAAATGGAAAAAGAAGATATAAGCTTTATGCAAGGGAAAATTTTCTCAATATCAAAACTGTCTAAAAGTAAATGGATTGGATGTTTTGGGGTGAATGGTCATATGTTCAGGATGTAAGAAAAGGGTTCTTGATCAGATACATTTTTAACTGGATGATCTTCGCAGGTCACATATGCTGTTGGGACTGTGATTCTGGAAATGAACCAAAGTAAAGGCATTGGCTCTATCAACATTTCTTAAAGAAGTTTAACTGATGCAAAACTGTCACCAAAATGAAAGAATGGAAAAACTGCCTAAGACTTAAATAAAGACTTAATCTCATTACTAAGAATAGAGATATAGCAGCCAAGAATGACACTTTCAGAATGAAAGCTCATTTGTCACTCCCCCAGAGGATTATGATAAAAGATTATAAGGAATTTTGCCTTTTTAGACAGTATAAAGCAATTAAACAGATATCAAGTCTGAAAATAATTTGCCATAAGATCCTGATAAATAATATTTTATTCCATAAGCATTTGAAAATAAAACCAGAGGTAATAAACATCTACAACATAGCACAGATATTCAAGAGGATAAAAAAGCAACATGACCTAGTGGGGAGAGCATTGGAACTGGAGACAGAGAACGTAGGTTTAAATCTTTGTTCTTCCACTCACCCCACTTAAACAAATCATCATTAGTTCTATGTGTATTATAGCCAATCATCAATAAATTGGTCTAGAGCCAGTAAGACCTAAATTTAAATCCTGTCTCAGACAATTACTAGCTTTTTTTTCTGGGCAAATCACTTAATCATCATTTGCCCTAGTTTTCTCAACTATATACTCAACCTTAAAATAGGGGGTGATAAAAAATAGCACATAATTGGAATGAATTTCAAATAATATAACATTTGCAAAAGCACATAGCATAGTCTATTATATAGTAGGTCCTATTTAAATGCTTATTTCTTTCTCCTCTGACATGCCTATTTTTGTTTATAACAATCTATTTTCAGTAGTAATAATAGTGGGACATTAGTAGTAGAAAGAAAAAAAAACATGAATAATGATTCGCATATATTGTGTGCTATTCCTCATATAAAAACCTAAAGGGATAGATAGTATAAAAATTATAATTCCATACAGATGAATTGAGGCTCACTGGAGTTAAATGATTTGCCCAGAGTCACACAACTTATAAGTGCCAGAGCTAGGTCTTAAAACCAGGTCCTCTACTTTTTTAAATCTATACCATACTGCCTGCATTTTTAATACATCATGTAAAAAGAATAGGATGATGAAGTCAGAAATAGCAACTGGATCTGACCAAGTTCATTCTTAAAAAATATGAGTGAAAGTTGGAAAGATTTTTAAAATACTCAAATATCTCAGGATATTTCATGCAAAGATTCCAAATGGATGGAAAAGATCACAAACAATGTTTGTACTGGAAAGGGTGGGAAAGATAACTAAAAAGACAGAAGCATTTAGTTAGCCATATTCCTGCTTACCCATCTCTATAAAATGTTTATGAGAGTGGTCTTTCATATATCAAGGGCATCCTTATCAGGTGATTTTCATCTCAAGTGATTTTCTATAACAAACCACATCTTCACAGTGACCAAGTTTAATGAGAGGTATAGAGAATATAAGAGCCTTCAGTGTTTATTGTTTACTGATGACAAGAAATCAGTGCAACAGAACAATATACAGTCTGGAAATCTGTCCTTAGACAAGGTGTCTCTTACATATGTCAGAATTATACAAGACTCCATGACAGATGCAATTACAGAGATTGCTGTGTTAACAATCCACAAAGTACTAACATCAATCAAGGCCTTTAACGGGGAAGTAGATGTTTGCCAAAGGTACTCACCAGTGTCATTGAAGATATGCTGTGTAAGGTCCAAACAAAAGTAGAATTTCATATGAATGGTAAAGCTTTCTTTATGTAGTAGTGAAAAGAACACTGCATTTGGGCTCTAAACCTGGCTCATTGACTGACTAGTCATGTGATCCTGGGTCATACATCTAGCATCACTGAGTCTCACTTTCCTCATTTGTAGATGGGAGATAAAAATAGATATAGAGTATTTATCTTACTGGGTTGTTTTGAAGATTAAATGTGATAATGTAAACAAGAGGTTCTTTACATTTTTTAAAAATTGTCATGCTCTCGCCCCCCCCCCCCCCCGCCTTAGCAATCTGGAAAAGCTGACCTCAAAATAATGTTTTGAATACCAAAAATAAAATGTGTAGGATTATAAAAAAACAATTATATTGAAATATAACCAATAAAATTTTTTTCTCTTTTTTAAAAAAAGATAGCTTTTTATTTTAAAAATATATACAAAGATAGTTTTCAACATTCATCCTTGAAAAACCTTTTGTTCCAAAATTTTCTCTCTCTCTTCCCATCTTCCCTCTCCCCTAGATAGCAAGTAATCTAATATATGTTAAACTTGTGCAATTCTTCTATATATATTTCCATATTTATTGTGCTGCATAAGAAAAATCAGATCAAAAAGGAAAAAATGAGAAAGAAAAAAATACAATCAAACAACAACAAAATGGTGAAAATATGATGTTGTGATTCACATTCAGTCCCCATGGTCTTTCTTCTGAATGCAGATGGTTTCTCCATCACAAGTCTATTGTAATTGGCCTGAATCACCTCATTATTGAAAAGAACCACATTCATAAGTGTTGATCACATAATTTTGTTGTTGCTGGGTATAATGTTCTCTTGGCTCTACTCACTTAACTTAGTCTTTACAGGCCTTTCTGAAATCATTCTGCTGATTGTTTTTTATAGAACAATAAAATATCAAAATATTCATCTACCATAAGTTATTTAGCCATTCCCCAACTGATGGGCATCCACTCAGTTTCCAGTTTCTGGCCACTACAAAAAAGGCTACTACAAATATAAAATATTTTTAAAAAAACAAGTTTATGATGTGCAATAAGAAATGATGAGCTTTCTGAGAAAAACTAGGAAAGTTTTGAATAAAATAACAAAAAGTGAATGAGCAGAACCAAGAAAATATTGCATATAATAATAACAGCAATATTATTTGAAGATTAACTGTGAATGACTAAACTATTCTAAGTAATATAAATATTCATATAAAATTACAAAGGACCTATATAGGAAGATGCTTTCTATCTCCAGAAAAAGAACTAATAAATACAAGCATACATAGTATGGTTTTACATATATTTATATGTTTACATACATATACATATATATGCCCATATGTATATATGTGTGAAATGGTGGCCTCCTAATGCAGAGTGGGAAAGAGGAAGACAGTTGGAACTTAAAATACAACAAAATTTTAATTTAACTTAATTAAAAATATAAAAATAATCTCATGGACCGTAGGTGAAGAATCCTGAATGCATCCAATGGTTTGCAAATCTTAAAATGCTATAAAAATGTTAATTACAATCATCAACATCATTCCTCTCCACATGAACCAGTGATATTATACAAAGTGTCATCCTGAGCTCTGAAATGCTACAATGACTCCTCAAGAAAATTCACAGTGAGTTTAAAAAAAAATCAAGATACTTTGAAGCCTATGTGTAATTTCACTTTTTCCTTTGTACTGCATTCTACTGTACAATATTATGGTATAGTGGATGGAGAGCTAAACTTGCAGTTAGGACTCAAATACTATTTATGACACACTAACTCTGAGCAAGATAAAAGTACGTACTTCTCTGTTCAACTAAGACTGTAATTTTCACAGAAATCCCAACCTGTATTGATGAGTCTTTTTTTTTTAAATTAAGAGTTTCCCTTTACCAACAAAATCATAGGTCTAGTTCCTTTACCATATCACGTTATATTACATTATATCAGCAGACCAGCCATACCAAATAAATAAAATAGATGAACAATATTTATTGCCCAGATTATGACAGGCAGCTATACAGACATTCCTATGATGTACACACATACACACCACACACACACACACACACACACACACACACACACACATATAAATAAATACATATGCTATTGGATATTCAATGTAGATAATCAAACTAGATTAAATATGAGGAGAAAGGACTGATTCATATTTGGCAAGGTGTTAGGCTTTCAGTTATCTCAAACTCATCCCAAACTGCTGTGTTTTGTTTTGTTTTGTTTTTGTTTTTTTGCAAGGCAATTAGAGTTAAATGACTTGCCCAGGGTCATACAGCTAGGAAATGTTAAGTGTCTGAAGTCAAATTTGAACTCAGGTCCTCCTACCTCCAAGAGGCAGCTGTTCCCCATCACCACTGCTGTAGCCACACATTTTATCCTCATCTGTTCTATAAGGCTGTGAAACCTTGGGAAACCACAATCTTAGAAAGATATATACCTTGCTTTAGGACATGGGTCGGAGTTTCATAGCACTTATTTTATTACATAGTCTGAAGGTAAATCTTAAATAGCTTCATTTTGGATACTTAGAATATTCTGATACCAAATACTTTACATAACCCTACTACATGAAATAGCTAAATAAGGAGAACACAAACATATCATTTTTATCCCCCCAAATATACATAATCTCTGCTGACTTGCTGGAAGGTTAGCACAACTCGGGAAATACACATACAGGATCCAAGGAAAAGCTCCAGGTCACTAGGACAATCATAGCTGCCTAATAAAGTACCACTTGGGTCTCCCTTCTCTTCATTCCTAATTCAAAATACTTCAAAGAAAATGAATCAATTTAGTAATCTCTATGATAGGTGCTAAAGAAGACACAAATTTTAGGAAAGTCATGGAACTCCTAAAGTTCTTTAGGAGGGTATGTGAGAGACCCTAAGCCTGAACCAAAAATATCAGGGAAGGTACTATGTGGTATTTCAAGTTATGAATTCAATGCTTCCAAGAATGATGTCACAGTTTTTAACGTCATAGAAACTGTCATAGGCTATGTTTGACTTCAGTCCAGTCTGGTAGCTCATAATTGACAATAAACTGAGACACTTAGAGAACAACTAACAAGTTAACAAAAAAGTTTTTACTTAACCATACCATGAAAAGGATATTCAGAGGAGGAAAAGGATGTTCAGTGAGGATGCAGGATTCAAAATGTTGATCAATCTGTTTTGCCAGCCAGAAACTAAAAAAAAAGAGTTTATGACTAAGGTCCTGGCTTTTTTGTAGCTTGATTACCAAGAAGGTATATTAAAGGCTCAAGATTTCAGGGCCAAGAGTCAATAATGTCTCAAATATAGCTTCAACACTTTATAAGGAAAAAAAATCCATCCTAGCCAGTGTAGGTATAGCTGTAGGATATTCTTTCTCCTACACAGGCCAGTGATGGTTGGGTAAAATATACTCAGTAGGAGGTAGCACAGAGATGAGAGATGAAATACTATCTCTGAACAGCTGGGGGAAAAAAGCTGATTGGGATAAATTATGGGTTGAGGAAAAAGGAGTATTATCCAGTAAAGATTGGTGTCAGGTTGTGTAGGGTTTTAAAAATGAAACAGAAGTGTTTATATTGATCTTGGAGACAAAAAAGAAGAAACTAGAGCTAAACAGAAGAGTCATATGGTCATCTGCCACAGTATGTAAGGAGGACTAGAATGGTAAGAATTTGAGGAAAGGCAACAACCAGGATGCTATTGCAATAATCTAGGTGAGAGGTAAAGAGAGTCTGAATTAATACTGTGGCTGTATGAGTGCAAATAAAAAGTTAAGTGCTAGAGATGCTATGGCAACTTATTGAATATATGTGATAAAGAAAATGAGGGGTCAGAACTGAAGAAGGCATATAAACTAATGAGGTGACTCATGGAAGAATATATAGCCAGAAGAGAAGAAGGCTTAACACAAAACTTTAGAGAACACCCACACTTAGGGAGTTGATATGTACTATGAACCAACCAAGGAAATGGAAAATGTAGGAAGAGAACCAGTAGAGAGGCAAGAGAATCCAGCAGGGAGAAGGTGTACTTAGTGTAAATTCATTGATTGATTAAGAAGAATCAGGACAGAGAAGATCCTCATATTTGACAATTAAGACATCATTAGCAACTTGGGAAAGAGCAGTTTCAATTTAGTGATGAGATCAGAAGCAAGATTTCAAAGGATTAAGAAATTTGTGAGATGAGAGGAGGTAAGATCAATTAGTATAGAGAGATTTTTCAAGGATTTTGGCTAAGAAAGAGAAAAGAGATATAGGACTATAGTTTAAGTAGTTTTAGAGAATACAATAGAAAGGTCAACCAAAGTATTTTGTTTTGCTTTGTTTTTAGAATGAGGGAAATAGGAGCAAGTGATATGGAAGGATCCGGTAGCTTGGGTGAGGATAGAAGAAAGACAGACAGACAAAGAGACTGAGGAAGACAGAAACAGAAAATATTTATGATTCTTTCTTTTGGAGATAACATAAAAGATGGAACTGAATCAAGTTTGACCTTGACAAAGAGAAGGGTTACCTCCTTGTCAGACTGGAGAGAAAGAGGAGGGAGTGGCAGATGATGTCAAGGGGTTTCATAGTTGTGTTGTTGAACATAAGGAGTAAGATTTTCAACTAAGAGAGAGAGGAACAGATGAGACGTAGGAGACTTAAAAAAGATATATAAGGTTTGGAATACAGTTTCTAGGGAATCGATTAGAGAACAATAAAATAGCTACCTTAATGAAATGAAAGAGCAGTTAGGGTTGGATAATATGAAGTTGTAATATACACAGTAAAAAAAGTAGTGAGTTTCTTCCATCTATATTCAGCAAATTATGAGTAGAAATGGAGAGACTGTACAATGGAAGTAATTCAAAGATGATATTTGGCAAGAGATATGCTGTAATAAAACAACTAAAGCATTAGATTCTAGAGCAGAGAATTGTCTAGAGTTAAAATGGCTTACTACTGGGTTGATATTAAGACAGGAGGGAAAGTGGAGTCAGCAGAGATTATGGCCTGAGAAAGTATTGAGAGGTATAAAGATTGGAGGGATTAGAGAGAATGATGAGCTAGGAAGGATGGTTGTGGTGGAGTTTATATAGCATCTACTATGTGCCAATCATAGTGCTAAGTGTTTTTTATAAATATTATCTCAGTTGCTGAAAATGAAGGAAAAATTTGCAAGATATGAGGCATAAGGTGAGATAGAATAATAAGAGGTTATGGACAGAAAGAGTGATGTTAGTTTCTAATAAGGAAGCACAACACTTATTCCTGGAAGAGGGTAGGTACTTAATAAATGTATTCTGACTGACAGACAAAGCAGAGTTTGGGGAAATAACTCAGAGGTAGAAGGATTGATTTGGGGTCCCTCCAGGTTGAGGGAATGAGGATGAAGGAAGGTTGAGGCATAAGGAGAGAGAAATATAAGGAGTTTTGGTCAAATCAAGGCATGTCAGTTCTTCTTGTAGGAAGTGAAATACTTCTGGGTAATGATGAGATACAGGGCATGTCCATCTGTATGTAGTTGACATGGAGTGGAAGATCATTGTATTTGAGGACAATAAAAAATTAAGTTCTCATGATGTTTAGGAGTGAATCAATGTGAGTGTTGAGTCTTTTGGTATAGGAATAAGAGTTAAGAAGTAGACAGTAAGCCAAAAGCTGAACTCCTTGAGAAAGGACACAGAACAACCTGGGGGTCATTAGATAGCATAATCTTTATGGGATGAAAATGTTAACAAAGTGGATTTTAAAGGTGGAAAAGTTGCAATCTAATGACAAAAGAGGATCTGGAAATACCAGTGGAACCAGGAATATTCCAACTCTCACTTCACGATCAGTTCAAACAATCCATAAATTAGATACTTTGATGCTTGTATGGGTCCATTATCTTCATTACATAAGTATTTCATTACATAGAACAAACCACAAGTCATACATGCTATCCATTTTTTAAGATTCTTTCATAAGATTTATGTTGCCCTAAACCCTCCATAAAGGATAAACCTGGGATACTGCAATCTTTCTCTAGGACCTTTATTCTTTCATGATTACCAAATGCATCCTTTTGGCTGATGTCACTTTTCAATTTCTAAAATCCAATCTAACCTACCTTCCTCTTATTCACTTCTGCTACCATTTTATCATTCATCTTCAGTACCTGTCCAAGGTATATTCATTAAAAGACTCACTCAATACTAGTGCTGCCCATCCAATAGTATGTTATAGGTTAGGTTCATTACTCATTCATTTTATTTTTTTCCCGTGTGCATTTTTTGAACAAATTTAAGTCTTTGCAGGCCTCATTGAGGAGGATCTACAAATTTTTAAGGTCTAAACTGTTAGGAGAATGTCATCTGTAACCAAGTACATTTAGACCACTTTGCCATCTACAGGGAATCCCTCTTATGAAATAAATAAAAACACAGAATGTCCCTCAGATCTATGTGGATGCTACATGGCGCAATAGATAGAGTTCTGGTTCTGAAGTCAGGAAGATCTGAGTCCAACTCTGCCTCAGATTCTTAGTGCCTTTATGACCCCAGGTAAATCATTTAACTTCTTTGCCTCATTTCCCTCAATTGTAAAATGGGGATAGCAGCATCTATCTTACAGGATTGTTCTGAGGCTTAAATGAAATATTTATGAAATGCTTAACATATTGCCTTGCACATAGTAGGTGCTATGTAAATATTTATTTCCTCTCTTTCTCTCTCTCTGTCTGTCTCTCTCCTCCTTCCTCCTCCTACTCCTCCCTTTCTACTTGCAAAGTTAAATAACTAATTGACATAAAAACATTTTACACCATTGGACAAGCATTAATTTTACCTCTGATAATGTGTGATTTCTGACCTCAAATAATAAAATTATCATGGTATATTAATTGAAACAAAGATACATTATATTTTAACATAGTACAAATTCTTTGTTTTGGATCTTTGTCTTAGTTGTTGTAAAGCAGATTGCTGAAACAGCTAGAAGAACTACAAGTCTAGTAAAGCAACTGAATCTTTATATGTGAGAAAAGGGAGGAAATAAACATATACTAAGCACCTACTATGTGCCAGGCACTATTATCTCATTTGATCAGGAAAATATCATGTGGTGTAGTGACTAGAGTACTAGATTTGGCATCAGATAACTTAGACTCAGATGCCTATTCTGCTACTTACTTCTTGTGTGACCTTGTATAAGTCACAATCTCATTTTCCTCATCTGTAAAATAGAAAGTTTAGAACAGGTAACCTTTGACTAAATGACCTTCCAGCTTAAAATTACATTATTTATTACAGATAAGACTTCAGAATTCAAATCATATTGACATAGGGGAATAAGTATCTCTAGCTATTGGCATTGGTTGTGTCAAGAAAAAGGGAAGGCATCTGTTGTACATAGACATTCCTTTTGTACTTATCATGCGTACAACATAAAGAATATACACAAAAATTCCCTGGTAACTTGAGGGCTAGATATGGAGCCAAGTGATCTTTTAAATTTCAGCCCAATACTAGTAGCTCTATAAACCTGAACTTGCCCTGTATGTCTTAGTGTCTTCATTTTCATCTGTAAATTAGAAATAATATCTGTACTGTGCTCAACTGTACCACAGGGCTATTGGGAGAAAAGTAATTTAAAGCTTTGTAGCTATAAATAAAGCTTTTTTAGAAATGTGTGCTATCACTAATTGTAGACTCTTCTGAAAAAAGAAAACAATATTGAAAGTGATTTTTAATTCAAATATAAATTCCACTTTCAATAGGTAGCTAGGTGGCACATTAAGTAGAAAGTTGGACATGTAATCAGCATAACTTGAATTTCAATATGGCCTCTGATGCTTACTAGCTGTCTGACCCTGGACAAATCATTAACCATATTACTTAACCATCATTAACCTAACCATTATCTGCCCGTTTCCTCATCGTTGTTGATCCATCATTTTTGAAAAGGACCATTGACATCATGAAATGTTTTTACTTGTGAGTTAGTTGTATTTAACTGATTCAGAGTTGAACAAGGTCATCAGCCTCACTCTGTCTTTCAGAGTCAGCAAAGTCTGGTGACAAGACAAGTCAAGACAATTGGTGATAACCTGGGATGCAGTGGATGATATTGACATCTTTGATGTCTGATCAAGCTCTGAGTGTTTCAAAGTGCCTATTTTCATCCTTCTTCATCTCCCTGACTCACTCATGCATTTGATGCCTGTCAATTATCTTTAGCTGGTTTAGCTCATTAGTCTTATTTGTGGAGACCATTTTGCTGGGCAGGTTTTACATGTTCTTAGTTTCTTAGAGTCACAGATGGCTAGTTAGTGGTCACCAAAAGTGGTTGAACAGCCCTGAAAAGAGCTGAGCATGGTCACAAAAGAAATACTAGTCCTTTTAAACACAGGATAAATCCCCTTTATTTGGTAAAATAATGAATAACAGCATCAATCTCTCTGGATTGTAATGAGGAAAAAATATCTCATTTTTGTAATTGTGTGCTGAAAACTTTAAAGCTATATAAATGCTATTATTGTTGTTATTATTCTTCAATTGTTGATGTGCATAAACATACCTTTATCATTGTGTGTCTTTTGAGTTGCCAGTCTTTCTTATGTAAGAGACAACCTGATATAATGACTAGAAGAAGAACCCTGGGGTCATACAGACTTGAGTTCAAGTTCTGCCACTGACATGTTATTCATACTGAGACCATGGGCAGATTACTTAAGCTCTCAATAAATTCAGGCAACTTTTTTTCAAATTTTTTATGATAGCTTTCCACTTTCAAAGTACATGCAAAAGTAGTTTTACTCATTCATCCTTGCAAAACTTTGTGTTCCAAATTTTTCTCCCTCCCTTCCCCCTCTCCCCTCTACTAGACAGCAAGCTATCCAATATATTAAATATATACAGTTCTTTTATACATATTTCCACATTTATCATGCTGTACAAGAAAAATCAGATTAAAAAGAAAAAATGAGAAAGAAAAAAAGCAAGCAAACAACAACAAAAAAGGTGAAAATACTACGTTGTGATCCACGTTCAGTCCCCATACTCCTCTTTCTGGATGCAGATGGCTCTTTCCGTCACAAATCTATTGGAAGTGACCTGAATCATCTCATTGTTGAAAAGAGCCCTGTCCATCAGAATTCATCATCACATAATACTGTTGCTGTTGTGTACAATGTTCTCTTGGTACTACTCACTTCACTTAGCATCAGTTCATGTAAATTTCTCCAGACCTTTCTGAAATTATCCTGCTGATTGTTTCTAAGAGAACAATAATATCCCAGATAACTTTCTAAAATTGTGAATTACAGAAAAAAATTGTTGACCCCATTGAGAGAGAGAAATCTCTGCACTAGAAGTTCCCAGCAGCAATGAAATCACAAGTCTGAACAATAGCAACAAGAAAAATTATTCCTAGTAATTGGTATAAGATTATAAACAATTTATTATTGAAAATAAGTAGTGGAATTTCTCCTTTCCATCCTCTAAATAGGACCATATGTACAGTAAATCACTAACACAGTTAAGGACTGTAATGATACTTTCTATATTTATTACTTTATTTATTCTAGTTTCCTTCCAATTACCAGCATGAGAATCACATCCTTCTCATCTTTCTTCCCCTGTATATTTTATCCAAGTCACCTGTTACTGAGCTACAGGGTCCCATTTAAACCGTTATTTGTTAGAATTAAGTAAATGAAACCCTTAGTTTTTATGTTTAACACAATCCAGATAAACATTGTCGCTATCCAGGATTTGACAAAAACTAAAAATCAAAAGACCAGTACTGTCTTGGCTGTCCTGATTCAAGGGAACTAAGAGAACTAGTCTAGCATAAACTACTGCATCTGCTAGCTTCTTCGACCAGCTCTTGTTTTAAAACTGTCTTTCATTCTATGTCAATTTCTCAATTCTCTTCCATCTTTTTTCTAGTTCAGCTTCATATCAAAGATTCTTAAATGTCAAAAGTAGGTTCACTGGCATTTCTTGTTGAAGCATATGGTAGGACTCATAGCTATCAGGATTCCTTGTCCCTCTTCCCATCCAAGTCAGATTTTCTCTAAAAGGTGACAAATTCTAAAAGGTGATAGGCCCGGGGGAGAGTTTAAGCTCAAACTGTGCCTCCTTTGACACAGTTTCTTAGTAGTCTCTGTAAGTATGCATATAACTTCCTGATCTCCTAAGAATATCAAGAGTCCTCTCCACAGGAAATATGCACCCCTCAATCTTGGTAAATATATTGATACCATGTGAATCATCACACCTTCTCCTGCTGAATAGATTCATTTCAATACAGAGATAAGGAGGGGAGCTATAACTGTGAAATTTAAATACTGCTGTATCTCTATAGTGTTTTTTGATATGTTCAGCTAAATAAACCTCCTTTAGTTAACTTCTCAATACCCTGTGAAAGCCTCATTTCCTCCCAACACCAAATCTGAATTTTCAGGTTGCTGGTATCAATCTGCTATAGCATGGCAAATCTGTTTGGGCACCATTCATGGTAAAGGAAAAGAAGAATAAAAGATTCAGGACTAGATAACTAGCTTAAAATCGGGAACAAAATAATCAGGAAGTTTAGCAGAAGATATATCAAACAGAAAAAAAAAAAGATTAGGAGCAAAAGAAGTAAGAATCTGTTCATCAAACCAGTATCAGGAATCATAAAATCTGAGAGCTGAACTCCAGCTTTAATATTTGAAAAGAGATACCCCTTACAATATCCTTAATAAGTTACCATCCAGCCTCTGCTTAAAGACCTCCAAATGATGGCAAATTTACTCCTTTTAAAGTAACCCATTCCACTTAGGAGTAGTTAATTCTAATAATTTTTTTTTTAATACTTTAGTTCCTGGTATCAATTCAAGGAGTTTCTCCACGCAATGGAAATTGCTCCTAGTCTGCCCCCTGGAGCCAAGAAAAATAGGTGTCACTCCTCTTTTCCATCAAAACCTTCAAATTCTAAAAGACTGCTCTAATGTGGCATTGCCTAAAAGTTCTCTTCTTGGGAGTGACCATATTCAGTTTCTTCAACCATTCATTATATAGAATGATTTTCATACTTTAACCATCTTAGTTGTCTTTGCTAGATGCTCTATAGTTTTCTAGTATTTTTACTAAAATTTAGAGTCTGGAACTGACCATGGTACTCCTGGTTGTGTTCTGATTATCACATATTCACATTTCCTTTTTGTTTTGGACATTAACTTGAAGGAAGCTTATGTTGGCTTAGCTTTTTTTGGCTGCCATAGCATAGACAAAAGTTTTATATTGAGCTTGTAGTCCACTAAAACCTTAGTTTACGTGTGATTTTTTCATGCTATACTTGTGACTAATTTTCTTAAATTCATAGGATTTTTATAATTATTCTTATTAAATTTTATTTTGTTAGATTTATTTCATGTTTTCCATTATCTATTGAAGCTGTTTTGGTTCCCAGTCCTAAAACACAAAAAGTAAGATTAACTTTTCCATTTTTATGTTCATCCAGTTTGATAAATATGTTTATAGTGCTTTCATCTGAGTCAATGAGAAAAATGTTAAAAACAGTTGATCTAAAAATAAATACTTTATATGTTCTACATAATTCCTTCTCGTCCATTCATATTTCATATATCACAATTTAAAATGGAAATGATTAATAAGGAGGCAGTGTATTTCAGTTGAAAAAAACACTGGACTAGGGGATTGCAGGAACAAAATTCAAATCTGAGCTCTAGAATTTCCTACCAGTATCACTTAGCCTCTCTGTCTGTTCTTCATTTTCCACGCAGAAATGCAAAATGAAAGGGTGGGACTAGATGATCTCCAAGGCTCTTTCTAGTTCCAAATTTATGATCTTAAAGTACTATATAAAAGATTTTATCAATAAAAATAGGATTAAGAAGAGAATATTTAAATGGAGATCATAAAATATAAAATAGACAATTTCCTTTAAATAAAATTAAGAAGCTTTTGCACAAGCAAAATCAATGAAAATAGAATAAAAGAAATGGCTGGAACAGGGGTATTTCCATAAAATCTGTAAGGGAGAGGGAAAGTCTGATATAAAAGGTTTATAGGGAAATGACACAAATAAACTCAAAGTAATTTATCTAATAAATATGTTTAAAGAACATGAAAAGTTTTCAAAAGAATTATAAAATATAAAAGTCCACTAAATTACTAGAACTGAGAAAAGCAAACATTAAAACATCTCTGAAGTTTTACCTTATACTCTACAAAAAATGGGAATAATTAATGTTGGAGGAGCTAATATATTGCTGGTGGGGTGAATGAGTTCAACCATTGTGAATATTAATTTGGAATTATGCAAGAAAAGTGACTGCTCTTTAACCTAGAAATCCCACTACTGGACATAGAAATAGCAAGGAGAGCAAAGATAGAAGTAAATGTCCAAACCATTCAAAGTAATATTTTCTGTGGTAGCAAAGAACTGGAAACAAATTGGTGGCCATAAGTTGGGAAATGGCTAAAAATAAATAAAAACCTTGAGGTATATGAATGTAATGGAATATTATTCTTCAGTAAGAAATGAAGAAAATGAAGGATTCAGATTATATGGGTGGATTTTTATAAACTGATAAAGAGTAAAATATGCAGAACCAAAAAAATACAACTATATATAATAATTGAAAATAAATAAATATGTAAACAAAAAGATCATTTAAAGGATATCAAAGTCTAAGAATATCAAATTCTAAAAAATGGTTTCAGAGAATACTATAGATTAGGACTTAAATTTTTTCCACTTTCCTTTTAACCCGAGAAATTTTTACATGATCCAAGGTATAAAGGTATAGAAAATGACTTTGCAAATCAAACATTTACTGATAATAAATCATAATTTTATGACCCCCACATTCAACTCCATGACCCCTTATGGGATTGTAATTCATAGTTTAAGAAGCTTTCTGTAGAAAATGAAATATAGGGAGTGGAGCCAAGATGGCAGAAAGGAGACATGTCTTTATCTGAGCTCTTCCTAGTATCCCTCAGATCAAAACCAGATCAAGCCTCTGAACTAGTTTTGGGGTGAAAGAACCCACAAATATTTGAAATGTAACAAATTTCCAGAAGAAAATACTTTGGAAGAACTTCAGAAAAGATCTGTTTCAATCAGGCAGAGAGAGAAACAGACGAGTGCAGATGCAGCCCAGGAAGCCAGGTCAGGTAGTCAGGTCATTGCCATGCACCTGGCAATCTATTGGGAGGCTCTTGGGCTACTCTAAACTGGTTATAAGCCAATAGATCAGCAGAATAGCAGTGAGACATCCAAAGCAAATACAAAAGGCCAATAGTGAGCATCTGAACCCCATAAAAAAATGCAGGACCTGGCCACACTTAACCCAGCACCACAAGTCAGTCAGCAGCATCAGCCCCAGGGTAAGCTAAAATATTTGTCATCCCTTTGCCCTAAGAACCAGATCTCAACATTTTAAAAAATGAACAAAAAAGCAGAATGTCAGACCATATATAGCTTTTATGGAGAAAGGAAAGAACAGACCTCAAACCCTGAGGATCCTAAAGGCAAATTATATCCAGATGAAGGCCCAAAAGGTGATAAGAGTTGTTTCCCATTTCACAAGGCTCTTTTGGAAAATTTCAAAAAGGATCTTAAAAGAGAGTTTGAAGAAAAATGGGGAAAGGAAATGAGAACTTTGCAAGAGAATTTGAAAAAAGAAAAACAGAAATTATCTGAAGAAAACTCCTTAAAAATAGATTTGATGAAATGGGGAAAAAAAGCTTATAACTCCTTACAAAATGCATATGAAAAAGAAACCAATTTGTTTAAAGACAGAATTTGTGAAATGGAAAAAAATGCAATGAATAAAACACCTCATTCAAAAGTTCAATTGGCTAAATGCAAAAGGAGATAAAAAAGCTAACTGAAAAAAATTCACTAAAAATTAGAATAAAATAAATGGAAGTGAATGACTCAATGAGACTTCAAGAATCAGTCAAACAAATCCCCCAAAAAAAAGAAGAAGAAGAAGAAGTAGTAGTAGTAGTAGTAGTAAAATACCTCACTGGAAAAACAACTGACCTGGAAAATAGATCTAGGAGAGACAATCCAAGAATTACTGGCAGTCTTGAGAAACCATGATGAAAAAAGAGCCTAGACATCATGAAATCATCAAGGAAAACTGCCCAGATGTCTTAGAACCAGAGGGTAAAATAGCTGTTGGAAGAATTCACCTATCTCCTCCTGAAAGAGACTCTAAAATGAAACTCCAAGGAACATTGTAGCTAAATTTCAGAATTAAAAAAAACAAGGAGAAATTATTGCAAGCAGCCAGAAGGAAACAATTCAAATATCAAAGAGCCACAATCAGGATTACCTAGGACCTAGAAGCTTCCATTTTAAAGGATCAAAGGGGATGGAATCTGATATTCCAAAAGGCAAAGAAACTTGAATTGTAGCCAAGAAGCAACTATCCAGCAAAACTGAACATTATATTTCAATGGGGAAAAGATGGACATTCAATGAAACAGGTGAATTTCATTTATTTTTGATGAAAAGATCAGAGCTCATTAGAAAATTTGATCTTCAAATACAAAACTAAAGAGAAGCATGAAAGGAAAAAAAAAATTTTCTTTTAAAAGTTAAAAAGTTATATCCCAATATGGAAAGAGGATATATTTAACTCTTGAAATCTGTATCTCTGTTATGGATATATTTAGAGGGTGCAAGTATAATTTGATTTTATTGTTGTGATATAAAAAAAGAAAATAGAGGAGTAAAGGGGATTTTACCAGAAGAAGAAAATGGAGTTAAAATGGAGTAAATCACATCTCATGAAGAAGTAAAAAAGACTTATTGAAGGAAAGAAAGGAAGGAGATGAGTATTCTGTGAATCTTAGTCTTATCAGATTTGACTCAAAGAGAGAATCTCAGACACATTTCGCTTCAGAGAAGCCTGTCTCACCCTATAGGGAAGTAGGGGGGAGGGGGAAAGGGAAAGAAAAGGGGGAAGGATAATAGAAGGAAGAACAGAAGAAATTGAAAGGTATAAAAACGGGGAGAGGCTGCAAAGGGGGAGGGCTGCTTGAGGGAGGGGATGGTCAGAAACAAAATAGTGGGGAGGAGGGAAAGCGGGAAAGGAAGGAGAAAAGTATAACTGGGGGAAAACAAGATGGCAGGAAATACAAAATTAGTCACTTTAACAGTGAATGTGAATGGGATGAACTTCCCCATAAAACAGATGCTGATACCAGACTGGATTAAAAGCCAGAATTCTACAATTTGTTGTTTATAGAGACTCATTTAAAGCAAAGTGATACATTTAGAGCAAAAGTAAAAGGCTGGAGCAGAATCTAGTATGCTTCAGCTGAGATTAAAAAAAGGCAGGGATAGCAATCCTGATCTCAGATCAAGCAAAAGCAAAAATAGATCTAATTAAAAGAGATGAAGAAGGAAACTACATCCTACTTAAAGATACTTAGATCATGAAGTAATATCAATACTAAACATATATGCACCAAGAGATATAGCAGCCAGATTCCTAGAGGAGAAGTTAAGAGAGCTGCAAGAAGAATTAGACTGCAAAATTATACTAATGAAGGATCACAAACTTGCTCTTTTAGAGCTAGATAAATCAAACCCCAAAATAAATAAGAAAGAAATTAATGAGGTAAATAGAATTCTAGAAAAGTTAGGGATCACAGACCTTTGGAGAAAATTGAATGGAGAAAGAAAGGAATATACCTTTATTCTTGGCAGTACATGAAATCTATACAAAAATTGACTATGTATTAGGGTATAAAAAATATCTCAAAATCAAATGCAGAAAGGCAGAAATAGTAAATGCATTTTTCTCAGCTTATGATGCAGTGAAAATTACCTGCAATAAAAGGCCAGTGGAAAATAGATCAAAAATTAATTGGAAACTAAGTAATTTAATCCTAAAGAATGAGTGGGTGAAACAACAAATCATAGACACAATCAGTAATTTCATCCAAGAGAATGACAATAATGAGACAACATACCAAAATTTGTGGTATACAGCCAAATCAGTTATCAGGGGAAATTTTACATCTCTAGATGTTTACTTGCATAAAATAGAGAAAGAGAAAATCAATGAATTGGACTTGCAACTAAAAAACCTAGAAAAAGAACAAATTACAAACCCCCCATTAAATACCAAATTTGAAATTCTGAAAATAAAAGGGGAGATTAATAAAATTGAAAGTAAGAAACGATTGAATTCATAAATAAAACTAAGAGTTTGTTTTTATGAAAAAAACAACAAAATAGATAAACATTTAGTTAATTTAGTTAGAAAAAGGAAAGAAGAAAATCAAATTGTTAGTATCAAAAATGTTTCATTTTTTAGGTATCAGATTAGGTATCAGGTATTAGGTAAAGGGAGAACTTTCCACCAATGAAGAGAAAAGTAGAGCAATAATTAGGGGTTATTTTGCTCAACCATATGTCAATAAATCTGATATTCTAAGTGAAATGGAGAAATATCTAAAAAATATAGATTGCCCAGATTAATAGAAGAGGAAATAAATTACTTAAATAGTCCATTTTAGAAAAAGAAATAAGACAAGCTATTAATCAACTCCCTAGAAAAAAATCTCCAGGGCCAAATGAATTTACAAATGAATTCTACCAAATATTTAAAGAACAATTAATTGCAATACTATGAAAAATATTTGAAAAAATAGGAAAAGAAGTCCTATCAAATTCCTTTTCAGACACAGATTTGGTGCTGATACCTAAACCAGGTAGAATGAAAACAAAGGAAAAAATTATAGATCAATTCCCATAATGAATATTGATGCAAAAAATCTTAAATAAAATATTAGCAAAAAGATTAAGGAAAGTCATCCTTAGGATAATGCACTTTGACCAAGTAGGATTTATACCAGGAATTCAGGGCTGGTTCAATATTAGAAAAATTATTAGTATAATTGACTATATCAATAACCAAACTAACAGAAATCATATGATTATCTCAACAGATGCAGAAAAAGCATTGATAAAAGCCAACACCCATTCCTATTAAAAAACACTAGAGAATATAGGAATAAATGGAGTTTTCCTTCAAATGATCAGTAGCATCTATTTAAAACCACCAGCATGCATCATATGTAATAGGGACAAACTAGAACCATTCCCAATAAGATCAATGAAGCAAAGTTGCCCTATCACCATTACTGTTCAATATTGTATTAAAAATGCTAGCTTTGGCAATAAGAGAAGAAAAAGAGATTAAAGGAATTAGAGTAGGTAATGAGGAAACCAAATTATCACTATTTGTAGATAATATGATAATATATTTAGAGAATCTTAGAGAATCAACTAAAAAGCTACTAGAAGCAATACACAACTTTAACAAAGTTGCAGGATTCAAAATAAACCCACATAAATCATTAGCATTTTTATGTATTACCAACTGGGACCACCAGCAAGAGATACAAAGAGAAATTCTATTTAAAATAACTGTTGATAATATAAAATATTTGGAAGTCTATCTATCAAGGCAAAGTCTGTTACTGTATGAACACAATTACAAAACACTTTCTACACAAATAAAGTCAGATCTAATCAATTGAAAAGATGTCAAATACTCATGGATAGGCTGAGTGAATATAATAAAAATGACAATACTATCTAAATTTATCTACTTATTCAGTGCCATACCAATCAAACTCCCCCCAAAAATATTTTACAGATCTAGAAAAAATAATAAATTCATCTGGAAGAACAAAATGTCAAGAATTTCAAGGTAATTAATGAAAAAACTACAAATGAAAGTGGCCTAGCTGTACCAGATCTAAAACTATATTACAAAGCAGTGGTAATCAAAACCATTTGGTACTACCTAAGTACCAAAGAGTAGTCGATCAGTGGAATAGGTTAGATTCACAGGACAAGGTAGTCATTGACAATAGTAATCTAGTGTTTGATAAACTAAACCTAAAGTTCCCAACTTTGGGGATAAGAACTTACTATTTGACAAAAACTGCTGAGAAAATTGGAAATTAGTATAGCAGAAACTAGGCACTGACCCACACTTAACACCATATGCCAAGATAAGATCAAAATGGTGGGAAAACTGGGACACCCAGAGAAAGGATTGTGGGCATTGATGTAGATCACAGCATAGCATTTCTATTCTTTTTGTGGTTGTTTGCTTGCATTTCTATATCTTTTTCATTTTTTTTTCCTTTTTAATCTGATTTTTCTTGTTTAGTATGATTATTGTACAAATTTGCATACATATAGTGGATTTAATATATTTTTGAACATGTTTAACATATATTGGATTACTTGTCATCTAGGGAAAGGGAGAGGGAAAAGGGGGGTGGTAAATTTGGAACACAAGGTTTTGCAAGGGTCAATGTTGTTTTTTTTTTAATAGCCTTTTATTTACAGGTTATATGTATGGGTAACTTTACAGCATTAACAATTGCCAAATCTCTTGTTCCAATTTTTCACCTCTTACCCCCCCCTCTCCTCCCCCAGATGGTAGGATGACCAGTAGATGTTAAATATATTAAAATATAAATTAGATACACAATAAGTATACATGACCAAACCGTTATTTTGCTGTACAAAAAGAATCAGACTCTGAAATATTGTACAATTAGCTTGTGAAGGAAATCAAAAATGCAGATGGGCATAAATATAGGGATTGGGAATTCAATGTAATGGTTTTTAGTCATCTCCCAGAGTTCTTTCTCTGGGCATAGCTGGTTCAGTTCATTACTGCTCCATTGAAAATGATTTGGTTTGATCTCATTGCTGAGGATGGCCTGATCCATCAGAACTGGTCATCATCTAGTATTGTTGTTGAAGTATATAATGATCTCCTGGTCCTGCTCATTTCACTCAGCATCAGTTCGTGTAAGTCTCTCCAGGCCTTTCTGAAATCATCCTGTTGGTCATTTCTTACAGAACAATAATATTCCATAATAGTCATATACCACAATTTATTCAGCCATTCTCCAACTGATGGGCATCCACTCAGTTTCCAGTTTCTAGCCACCATAAAAAGGGCTGCCACAAACATTCGTGCACATACAGGTCCCTTTCCCTTCTTTATAATCTCTTTGGGATATAATCCCAGTAGTAACACTGCTGGATCAAAGGGTATGCACAGTTTGATAACTTTTTGAGCATAGTTCCAAACTACTCTCCAAAATGGTTGGATTCGTTCACAACTCCACCAACAATGCATCAATGTCCCAGTTTTCCCGCATCCCCTCCAACAATCATCATTATTTTTTCCTGTCATCTTAGCCAATCTGACAGGTGTGTAGTGGTATCTTAGAGTTGTCTTAATTTGCATTTCTCTGATTAATAATGACTTGGAGCATCTTTTCATATGACTAGAAATAGTTTCAATTTCTTCATCTGAGAATTGTCTGTTCATATCCTTTGACCATTTTTCAATTGGAGAATGGCTTGATTTTTTATAAATTAGAGTTAATTCTCTATATATTTTGGAAATGAGGCCTTTATCAGAACCTTTGACTGTAAAAATATTTTCCCAGTTTATTGCTTCCCTTCTAATCTTGTCTGCATTAGTTTTGTTTGTATAAAAACTTTTCAGTTTGGTATAGTCGAAATTTTCTATTTTGTGATCAGTAATGATCTCTAGTTCTTCTTTGGTCATAAATTCCTTCAAGGGTCAATGTTGAAAAATTATGCATGCATATATTTTGAAAATAAAAAGCTTTAATTAAAAAAAGAAAAAATAATATAAAAACAACTCAAAAAAAAGAAAAGAAAACATATCTTCTTCCTTGTATAGAATTACTATGGAAGAATATATATAGTGTAGGAAGTGATGATTACACTGGGTGTTTTGGAATAATTTGATTAATTTGAATTAATTCTTTTATTAGAACAATGGGTTTGGTCTGCATTGGGTTTAGGCTGGTATTTCCAGAAATGACTATGATGTAAAAACTAAAGACAACACTGAAACATTTTGAAAATAAGCTTTTTTTTCCTCCTCTGAATCCATTAATCAACATTAACTATTATTTTAGAGGTCCCATAATTCAAGTAATCCTGTAATCGCCAACTCTGCTACAATGCAGTCCACTTTTTTTTTCATCTTTCACATTAGGAAATTTAAAAGACTTTGTCAAATGTCTTCCTGAATTCCGGATATATCTTGTCTATAGAATTTCCTTCTTTGTCAGTCATATATTGTTATCATTGATAGAAGTGAGGCAAGGTTTATATGATCTGTCTTGAATGAATCCAAGTTCATCACTGTAAATGATCATTGTTGTTCTTTCTAAGTGTCTGCAACCAGAAATATTATCTAGTTTCCTGAGAACTTAAATCAAGCTCATAAATTTTCAGTCAGTTGTAGACCCTCTACCACCTTCTTTCTCTTTGAAAGACAAAACATTTGCCCATTTCTATTCTTGGGGCACTTTTTCTCTTTCCAGTGATTTATCAAAGGTCACTAATAGCAGCACAGCTATTATATCCACAAACTCTTTTTTCTCTATACTATAATAAAAACAACAATAGCTAACATTTATATATAATACTGAGAGTTTGCAAAGCACTTTACAAATATTACCTTACAAAATCTTCATAAGAATCCTGGGAGGCAGATTCCATAAAGGAATTGAAGCAGACACAGATTAAGTGACTTCCTCAGAGTCACAAAGCTGTATAAATATAAATATAAACAAATAAATGAATATGTACATATATGTGTGTCTGAGGCCCAAATTGAAGTCAAGTCTTCCTGAGTTCATCTATGGCAGCTAGAAGGCATAGTGGATAGAGTACTAGATTTGGAAATAGACAGACTCACTTTCTTGAGTAATCTGACCTCAGACTTGCTATATGACTCTAGGTAAGTAATTAGCCTATTTGCTTCAGTTCTTTATCTCTAAAATGAGCTGGAAAAGGGATCAGCAAACAACTCCAATATCTTTCCCAAGAAAATCCCAAATAGTCACAAAGAGTCAGATACATCTGAAAAATGACTGAACAAGAACTTCCTGACTCCATGTTCAGCCTTCTATCCATTGTACCACCTAGCTGTTTATATATCTGACAGATAATCATCAACTTTTACTTGAAGACTTCAGGTCAGCCCATTGAACTGTGAGTTGTAATTGTTGAGGTTTTTCCTGACATCAAATCTAAATTTGTCTACCCAACTTTCATTCATTCCTCTTGGCTCTGCTCTCTGAAGCCAAGCAAAATGAGTCAAATCCCTGTTTCTTGTGACAATCTTCTAAACACTTGAAGAGATCTATCATGTTCCTGCTAAGTCTTTTCCTTGAAAAGTCCAAAGTAAAAGTGTCAAAGATGGAGTGGGTCACATTTGGCCCACAACACTCTTGGGTGATCTATAATCAGATTAAAAATGTAATTGTGAAATTAAAAAAATAAATAAAAAACACAGTAGAATAAAGATAATGTTAACATGTGGTTTTTAAATCAAAATGGTGCCTATAGAGACCTTATATACAGACCTTATGTACAATTTAATGGCCTTTATTTATATTTAAATTAGACACCACTGTCTACACATTATTAATTCATATATTCCTCAAATAGCATGATCTCAATACCCTTCACTATCCTAATGTCATCTCTGACCATTTTTGAACAACCTCTAGTCTATCTTTCTTGATGTCATTTCTAAAATAAAGCAGAAAAAAGAGATTCTAAAAGAACTAAGACCATAACTCTCAAAAAATTTAAGTGTTTTTTTCTAATTATATGTAAAGCAATTTTTAAACATTCAATTTTTGAAATATTTTTAGTTCCAAATTTTTCCCCCTCCTTCCTTCTTTTCCTCCTCCTCAAGAAGGTAAGCAATCTGATACAGGTTAAATATATGTAATCATGTATGATATATTTCTACATTAGTTATGTTGTGAAAAAAGAAATAGAACAAAAAGGCAAAAAACAAAACAAAAACAAAAAAGTTAAATTCACATTATTGCATGCTTCATTCTGCATTCAGACTTCATCAGTTCTTTCTCTGGATATATTACCTCTCTTGCTCTTTGGTTGTTGTTTTGGTTGTTGTCCTCTGTTCTTGAAGAGGTTCAGATTGACATCACTATGTTAAAGTTGAGTTATTCTGACTGTGCCTAATCAGCCCAATACAACCTCATAATGTTTTGGTATTTTGGGATGGTCTCTCTAACTTTATGTATCTCACATTTCTCCTGAGCTAATTCAATTCTGCTTTGCTCATAGAGCACAGCACCTTCTCTGATGAGGACATGCCATGGTTGCTGGTCCTGTGCCCATGTTTCCCATGTCATACAGTCAATTCTAAAGTTCTTAAGAGAAACTTTAAGAGGGTTCTTGTATTGGTTTTTTTTGACCACCTTGTGAGCACTTGCCATGTGTGAGTTTAGCAGTGTACATTTGGCATTTGAACAATGTGGCTAGCCCAAAGGGGTTGTGCTCTATGCAGCAGAGTTGGAATGTTTGGCAGTTTAATTCAAAACAAGACACCTGAGATGCAATTGTATTATTAGTTTTGGTTTTGATTCTTCCTCCCTCTCTCCCTCCCCTCCCCTTCCTTCCTTCCTTCTTTCCTTCCTGCCTTCCTGCCTTCCTGCCTTCCTTCCTCTCTCTCTCTCTCTTTCTTTCTTTCTTTCTTTTTCCTTCCATCCATCCTTCTTTTCTTTCTTTGCAGATTCCCAGATCAACGTACATAATCTTAGTATCTCTTCCAAACTCTATTCCCAAACCAACAAGAAGAGCCTTTTAGGCTTCTCAAACTGGAGGTCCTCAGGGCATCTTAAACTTATCATGTCAAAGACAGACTGCATGATTTCCCTCTCCCTTCAAATCCATGTTTCACAGGGTTGCTGTAAAGATCCAATGAGTTAACATGAAAAGTATTTTGCAAATCCTATAATGCTTTTAAAAATTTATTTATTGTTATTGTTTTTATTGATGTCTAATACACCTTATTTTATAATGTCTTATATGTTGTTCAATCATTCTTCAAGCATGTCTGACTCTTTGTGACCCCATTTGGGGTTTTCTTGACAAAGATACCTGAATGGTTTGCCATTTCCTTCTCAAGTTCATTTTATAGATGAGGAAACTGAGGCAAACAGGATAAAGTAACTTGCCTAGTGTGTCTAATACTGAGTTTGAACTCAGGTATGAACTTAGGTATTTCTGATGCTAAGCCTAGTTCTCTATTCACTAAATCATCAAACTGCCTGTTCCATCACTTGGTGTTGTATGATTGCTCTCTGCTGAGTGTTTCATTGTCTTTGCATCTTGTTATGCTATTAGTATCCACTGGGTGTCTCTGCTAGTATCAGAGTTATTCACTACTCAGAGGACAGAAATACAACAAAAACAATCTTTGCACATCACTGGCCCATCCTACTTGATAAAAGAAGGATCTTCAGTACTGGATCATGTTTATCACTAACTCCTGTTTTTAACAGCCTGTTTGTTGAAACTGTTTAATACACTGAGCTCTCTTGCTATGTACTTAGGCTCTTCCTGATGGTTCCCCAGAGAGGCTCTATCTACTAAGTGCTTGTCTGCATTTTTATGAGTTTTCCCTAACTATTCTTGTGCTTCGTGATCCTATCTGACTCAGACACATCACACCCAGGATCTCTGCTAGTGGTCTATACTAAATAATAACTGCATCAGCTATTGAGAAATCCAAAATCCACTCTTTTCTCAGCTTCCTTTCTCTTTTTTCCTCTTGTTACTTATAGAAAGATCAAAGTTAAGTTTTCTTATCCAAGGGCAAGACCCCTGAAGGTCCAAATCAGGAGATTTAATTACTGGGCTAGTTTCCTGTGTTTATATTTGGTCCTTAAATGTAGTCAACGCAACCCTTTAGGAAGGTGTACCTCTACAAAAGGGTCTAAGATCAATCTGACCCACAGGCAGAAGAAATATAAGTACTAAATTATTTCCAACCTTGCTTCTGGTCCCTCTTTGAACTTTTACCCTGGTTTTAGTAACTGGATTCTTGCATTAATTCTAGTAACCAAGCCTTCATCTTTTATGTCAGGTATAGTAATTGAATCTCTCTCATGCTCCTCTGTCCTTGCTATCTTGAAATATATCCAACTCAGTTGTTCTGGGTTTGGGAATCTAACTTGTGCTTATCAGTGTGTATCAATTCAATAAACATTTAAATATCTAATCTGCACCAGGTATCATTCTAGCTATTAGGAATATGAAGATTAAAAGTTATCAAACTGTGCATACCCTTTGATCCAGCAATGTTACTACTGGGCTTATATCCCAAAGAGATCATAAAGAAGGGAAAGGGACCTGTATGTGCATGAATGTTTGTGGCAGCCCTCTTTGTAGTGGCTAGAAACTGGAACTGAGTGGATGCCCATCAGTTAGAAAATGGCTGAAAAATTGTGGTATATGAATATTATAGAATATTATTGTTCTGTAAGAAATGATCAACAGGATGATTTCAGAAAGGCCTGGAGAGACTTACACGAACTGATGCTGAGTGAAATGACCAGGACCAGGAGATCATTATATACTTCAACAACAATACTATATGATGACCAGTTCTGATGGACCTGGCCATCCTCAGCAATGAGATCAACCAAATCATTTCTAATGGAGCAGTAATGAACTGAACTAGCTATACCCAGAAAAAGAACTCTGGGAGAACTAAAAACCATTACATTGAATTCCCAATCCCTATATTTTTGCCCACCTGCATTTTTGATTTCCTTCACAAGCTAATTGTACAATATTTCAGAGTCTGATTCTTTTTGTACAGCAAAATAACAGTTTGGTCATGTATACTTATTGTGTATCTAATTTATATTTTAATATATTTAACATCTACTGGTCATCCTACCATCTGGGGGAGGGGGTGGGGGGGTAAGAGGTGAAAAATTGGAACAAGAGGTTTGGCAGTTGTTAATGTTGTAAAGTTACCCATACATATAACCTGTAAATAAAAGGCTATTAAATTTTTTAAAAAAAGGAATATGAAGATTAAGACAAAACATTCTTTATTCTATAAGAGTTTACTTCTTATTGTTGGATACCGTTGGGCTCAATACTCTATTGAGTCAGCAACATGTGCACATTTATGGAAATACAAATGTGTATTTAGATTTGAACTAGACCAGAGATTTCACCGGCATAGGGAAGTTACAGAGAGAAAATATGCTCTATAAGAACAGAACTGATCTTCAAATTATAGTCTTTTGATGGGGGTGAGGTGAGGTTAAGTTACTTGCCCTGGATCACACAACTAGTAAGTGTTAAGTGTCTGAAGCCAGATCAGGTCCTTCTGCCTCCAGGGTTGATGCTCTATCCACTGGACCATCTAGCTGCCTCTAAATTGTACTCTTTAAAAATTAATCTGGGGCCACTGAAAAGTGACTTGCTTAGGATCACACAGCCAGCACGTGTCAGAGGCTGACTTTGAATCATGAGGCCTATTAATGGGAAGTTAATGTAAAGCCACATTACGTTGGGGATAGTAGTGGTACAGAAAGCAATAACTGGAGGGATTAGGAAAGAATCCTTATTATCCCTTTAAGGTTGGTTCTTGTGTCTTGGTACCCAGTACTATTGCCAAATATGCCTCCATCCTCTTGCAAATTCTGCCTGTCTGCTTGCTTTGGTGGTTGCTAAGTTATTTTAATAACGTCCATCTCTTTGTGATTTTTTTTTTTTTTTGCAAAGATACTAGAGTGGTTATCCATTTTATAGATGAGGAAAATGAGAAAAAGAGGGTTAAGTATTGTTCAGAATCATATAATTAGTATATATCTGAGGCTACACTTGAACTCAAGTCCTCTTGACTACAGGTCAGATGCTATTTATTATGCCAACTAACTGCCCTACCTGCCTATTACTGTATCTAAATAACAGAACTTTAAATGATATAAAAAATGCATTCAACTAATTCATGTTCCCTCAATGGAAGACAATATTAATATGTTGGACAGCAAAGCCAAAATTTCAAAAGTTCTAAAGAGACCCATGAGATGAAATCTAACTATTCTAAAATTAACAAGATAAAATATAAGGTCTAATATTTATATCACAAATCAGATATAAGGGAAGTAAGTCCAAGTTTATCCATAACTCATATGAAAAGAAAAAAAAAGGGACTACAGGTTTCAGTTGACTGTATCCTCATTACAAACCCCACAGTATGAAGTGTCTGTTAAAAACATCTCATACAAATTCAAGTAAAGATTAAAATTGGGTTTTCTGATATCTAATCAGTGCTATTTTCTTTATACCAAGATATACTCCTAATATAAATATAATATCCAAGAAAAAAGAATTAATGGTCACATATCACTTTGTGAGGATTAAAACACAAAATGTAGGCAACTAGACAGATAACTAGTTGGTACCATCCTGAGTTCAAATTCAGCCTCAGACACTTACTATCTATGTGACTGAGCCAATCATTTGTCTTCTGACTGAACCTCTAAAAAAAATAAGAATATATAAAAAGGTACACATCTAGAAAACTGTTTAATTGATGGTGCTCCATTTTTATTGGAGCATATTGAGAAGAAAACAGCTAGGATGACAGAACATTGAAGCAATATTAGATCTTTTACCTTTGGAATCACAAGTACCCATCTCATCCTCTCCAATAACAAAAGAATTTTCTAATCATTAAGGTCATCTCAAAATGGAATGGGGCATTCTTGAGTCATTGAGTTCTCTCTATCACTAGAAGAGCTGATTGAGAAACTAATCTGAAAGAAATAACCCTGCCAGAAATATTGTGGAGTTTATTCTTTCGTGGAAGAGGAAGAGGCTAGACCAGATATACTATAAGATACTTTGCACTTTTAAGATTCCATGACTGTAAATAACCCTCAGATCTGTATTAAATACCCTATTTCAGGACTTAAGTAAAAGATGAAAAAAAAGTTTGAAAAAAAAAACCTTTTGTTTTCGAAAAAATTCATTCTATGAGAGTTACAAGGTTTCACAGACTAGAAAAGAAATAAGATATACTGAGGAAGAAAGACTGTGTGGGGCAATGTGCCATAGTGGATAGAGAACCATCCTGAAAGTCAAGAGATCTGCTGAGTGATACATTCTGTTTGAGTGACCCTTTGCAAATCATTACACCTGTTTATTCCTGTTCAAGTCTCTCCTCTCCTCTGATTGAAGGATGTGCCAAACTCCTTTATAAAGGGCAGAAACTGAACTCAGTTCATTCCACTTTGCATTTGCTACACTGGCTGGCTTTAAATTCTCAGAATAAGATGCCATCAAATATGGTTATCCCCTAGTGTCCCATTTCCACCCTTCTTTTTTTTTGCCTCTTTTTGCGTGCTTTCCCCCTTTAGAAGGTAAGTTCCATGAGGGAAGGAATTGTTTCTTTTTACTAATTGTATCCCTAGTGTTTAACATAGTGTCTGGAATACAACTTATATAATAAACATTTATCAAATTGGATTGGAGAAGCTGCTGACCGCCATTAATAGATAGATTTCCCTGAATCAATGAAATCATAAGTTCAGTGCAACTATTATATACTATGGAAGAGATTAGCTGCCTAGAAGACTAATGTTAAAAGTTATGATGAAGTGATCTATTATTCCTAGAGCTGCTTGTCAATGTTAGAAGAGCCATCATCCAATCTGCAGCTTTTATAATACCTTACATCACATAGCAAGTCAGCTCTTACCTGTTTGTTCCTGTTAAAAATCACTTATTAGCAATTGGGGAGGAACTAAGATAACAGGGCCCATACCCTTTTGCTGACTTGGACCCATCTGAATGGTCTTTACATCATTATGAAAGTTATCGTAAAGGGGACTCCATCCTGAATCCCTTGATGATTGATCCATCCATCATCAATGTGTTGCTACCTTGACATATTTATTAATAAACTCCTTTTAATTTCCTTTGTCCTAAGTTTTGCTTCATTGATCAGGATGAAAGCCATAAGAAAGAATTTTCCTTTTAATAGAAAGGTCTTCCAACTGAAAGTGTGCTCATTGTAAAATAAACAACAATTCATATTATTATAGTAATATCCCCAGTGTCACAAAGCTATAAAATGTCAAAATTGAGATCTGAATCTAGGCTTCTGATTTCAAGTCCAGTGTTCTTTCCACCTAAGCTTTGCTTTAGAAGATTTGATCTCTAAACATGTGAAAAAGATTTTTCAATAAAGTGGAATAATAAAACCAAAAAAAGTGGATGAAAATTGAGTTTACAAAAGACATAGGGGACATTTGGAGAATGAGATATGTGATCAAGCTTTTAGCACTGGCTAAAGAAGAAATTGTTTGGATATTAAACACTCAGTTCCAGTTATTGAGACGGGTAGATCATCTTTAAATCTGTTACTCTATGACCTGCACTTAAGTTAGTTCCCAAGGGAAGGCTGCTGTTTATAATGAGAAGAGCACTGGAATTGGAGTTAGAGGGTCAGCGCTTTAATCAGGGATGGGCTGAGAGTAGACTGTTAAATTTTCACTGTGAACATTTATACCTTAGAAATCAACAAACTCCACAAATCAGGGCTTGATTTGTTGTTTTGTTGTCTGTTTTGACTTAAGTAGGTGATTGAGAAAATGTGAATAATGTTGATTAAATTTAAAAGTGAGTTGTGGGTGCTCCTCTTCCCCAGAGCCCATTGTTAACTATTTATTAGCACACCCCTATCTTGAATCTTAGCTCTGCCATTTATTTGTTGTGTGGTTTTCGGGTTTTGACTTGTATGGACTTTACTTTCCATATTATTAAAATGAAGGTTTGGGACAGGATGATTCCACAGGGAAGAATTTATAGTTTAAAAATATAGCAAGAAAGTTAATTTGTCAGCTGAGAATAATTGAAAGGAAATCTATCTGCTGTGCACTAAAAAAATAAGGGTGCACATTTTGAATGTTGACACAATATTTACAAATGTAAACATCCATGATAATTTCTGCTAATGTGGGATAGCATATTAACAACTGTTGATAATTCATTGCATTAATTGCAATAGCAAACCAAAAGTAAAAATTCAAAACAATGAGCTTTTGCTTGAAATTTGAGCAATGTAAACAGAATTTTAAATTATTCCTGAAAAATGGAAAGTATTATTGGAAATAACAACTTAATGTAGTTGTAAAAATCCTGACTTTATTGTGGAAAACTTGAGCTCTAAATTTGATTCTGACCTTTGTGAATATCACTTGCTTTATGATTCTGATCAAGTTATTTCATTCCTCTGAGTCAATAGTTCCTCATCAGTAAATAGAGGATGATAATAATTTCCCTAGTTATCTCAGAGTTGTAATGAAATTGATATTATAAACTCTAAATTTGTATAAACATTATTATCATCATGTATGATAAGAATAGTTAACATTTATATAGCACTTTACTATATGCCAAGTACTATAAAATGATTTAGAATTATTATCTCATTTGATTTTCACAGCCATCCTGATAGACAGATATTTTTATTATGCCCATTTTATAAATGAAGATACTGAGGAAAATAGATATTAACTGACTTACCCAGGGTCAAAGAGCTAGTGAGTGTTTGAAGTTAAATTTCAACTTGGAGCTTCCTGATTCCAGTTTAGGCACTGTATCTTGTGTCTAAATTCCATAGACTCATTTCTCTGCCTACTGTTAAAGAATGAATCATTTCTACTATTATTCCTCTGCTCTTTCCAGTCACCAAGTAACACATTAAGTCCTATCAGTAATTTACTCCTTTGATGTGAATGAATTTATCAGTTCCTTTTTTTGGGAGCCAGAGTTTAGGAAACTGCCAAGAAACAAAATAACTTCAAGATAAAATCCCAGCAAGAGTGGAAAAGGAGAGCAGGAAAGGGGAATATTGAAACAATGAGAACTAACTTGCCTCTTTCATTCAGAATTGGGGCTAGCCTTCTAGGTTTATTAATCAAATAAGAAAAATCCTGGAATAAGGGTTCTTAACCTTCAGTTTGTGAACTTTAACAAAAAAATTTATAATTATATTTTAATATAAATGCTTTACTTTATAAGCCTGTAGTGTTTATTACATGCATTTAAAAATGTTATTGTGAAAAGGGGCCATCAGTTTCACCAAATTGCCAAAAGAATCTATTGAAATTAAAAAAAAAAGATTGTGTAGTTGTGTCCTAGAAGTTTCCAAAAATAGTCATAGTAGTATACTGTTGGTAGAGTTGTTAATTGATACAATCATTCTGTAAAACAATTTAGAACTATTTCTCACTCATATCCTTTGACCCAGCCATAGTTCCAGTAGGCACACATTTCAATGAGATAAAAAAGGAAAAGTACTCATAAGTACAGAACTATTTATAAAGCCATTTTCTTAGTAGCTAAAATTTGGAAACTAAAGCTATTTGGTATTTAGGGGGAGCTAAACAAACTATAATCTAGAATGTAATGGAGTATTATTGTGTCCTAAGAGATGATAAAATGGTAAGTTTAAGAGGAAACTTGAGAGGCAGAGCCAAGATGGTGGAAAGTAAACAAATCTTTGTCTGAGTTCTTCCTGGCTTCCCTCAGAAACATCACCATATCAAGTGTTTGAACAGGTTTTGGAGTTACAGAACCCCCAAATAGTTGGAGTGTAACAAATTTCCAGCAGAAGATATTTTGGAAGAACTTTAGGAAAGGTCTATCTCAATCATGCAAGGTGGAGGGAAGGGGGGGGAAGGGAGAAACATGGCTCAACAATACATTGTTCAGGAAGGCCCATGGCAGAGAGGCCTCTGTGCACCATGGAATCTAGCCAAAATATTAGCTACTGTATCCTGGTTCAGAAACAAGTGGATCAGCAGATTAACTATGAGATATCCAATGCAACTACAGAAGCGCTCTTAATACCAGAATAACAAGTAGGACTTGGCCATTCCCACCCAGGATGGAAGGAAACTGGCAGTACTAGCCTCAGGGCAGTATAAAACCCTTGTCATCCTGTAGAGGAAGCTTGGAACAATCTTTTCTTTGCCCTAAAAACAGATCTCAACCTTTAAAATGGTTGAAAAAAGCAAAAAGAGCTCTGACCATAAATAGCTATTATGGAGACAGGGAAAAAGAGACCTCAAACCCTGAAGACACTAAACACAAAATGTCTCCAGATGAAGTCTCACAGGGTGATATGTGTTGCTCTCTAATTCAAAAGTCTCTCTTGGAAGAATTCAAAAAGTATCTTAAAAGAGAATTAGAAGGAAAATGAGAAAATAAGAGTTTTGGAAAAGGAAACACAGAAATTGTCTGAAGAAAACCATTCATAAAAAATAGATTGTACAAAATGAAAAAAAAAAAAAACAACTCCTTGAAAAACAGAATTGGTAAAATGGAAAATGAGAACAATTCCCTAAAAAAAATAGAATTAATGAAATGGAAAAAAAATACAATGAACAAAACAATTCATTTAAACATTGAATTGGCCAAATTCAAAAGGAGGTTAAAAAAAAAAAGTTAAGTGAAGATGATAATTCATTAAAAATTAGAATTTAACAAATGAATGACTGAATGAGCCATCAAAAATCAGTCAAACATAACAAAAAATGAAAAAAATAGAAGAGAATGTAAAATATTTCATTGGAAAAACACCTACCTTGGAAAATAGATCAAAGAGAGACAATCTAAGCATTATGGGACTACTTGAAAACCATGATTTAAAAAAAAAAGCCTACACAACATCTTTAAAAAAAGTCATCAAGGAAAATTTCCCAAATATCCTAGAACCAGAGTATAAAGTAGCCATTGAAAGAATACACCAATCTTTGAAAGAGACCCCCAAATCAAAACTCCAAGGAATATTGTAGCTAAATTCCAGAATTATCAGATCAAGGAGAAAATTACTGCTAGCAGTCAAAAAGAAACGATTCAAATATCAAGGAGTCACAATCAGGATAAATCAGGACCTAGTAGCTTCCATTTTAAAGGAGAGAAGGGCCTGGAATATGATTCCAGAGGGCAAAGGAGCTTGGATTACAGCCAAGAATAAGCTACCCAACAAAACTAAGCATTATCTTTCAGAGGAAAAGATAGATATTCAATGAAATAGGGGATTTTCAGTTATTTTGATGAAAAAACCAGAGCACAACAACAACAACAAAAAAAATATGTGATTTTCCAATACAGAACTCCTTTTTACCTTATTATGGTTCTTTTGAGTCCTAAGGAACACAAAATTTGATCTTCAAATCCAGAACTCAAGAGAGAAACATAAAAAGGTAAAGAGGGAAGGGAATAAAAAACTATGTTTTTAAAGGTTAAAATATTTATATCCTTATATGGGAAGGTGATAACTTTAACTTTTAAGAACTGTATCTTAGTTAGAGGTATACTTAGAGGGTAGATATAATTTCATTTTATTGAAATGATATATAAATAAACTAGAGGTGAAAAGAGGATTGTACTGGAAAAAGAGGAAAGGGATAAATTCTATTACATGAAAAGGCAAAAAAGATCTTGTAATAGATGAGGGAAAGAAGAGAGGGGGATGAACATTGTTTCAACTCAATCTCATGGGATTTAGCTCAAAGAGACAATATCAGACATGTTTAATTTGACACAGAAATTTGTCTCACTCTATAGGGAAGTAGGAGGGGAAAAGGGAAAAGGGAAAGGAAAGGGGGAAGCTGATAGATGGGACAACAGAAGTAGAATGGGGAAAGGATAAGAAAGGGAGAGGGATTGTAAAAGAGGAGGGCAGATTGAGGGAGGTGGTGGTCAGAATCAAAACACTGGAGAGGAGGGAAAGGGGAGAAGGAAAGACAAAAGTATAAGTTGGAGAAAATAAGTTACTGGGAAATACAGAGTTAGTAATTTTAACTGTGAATGTGAATGGAATGAACTCTCCCATAAAATGTAAGTGGACAGCAGACTGGATTAAAAACCAGAATCCTACAATATGTTGTTTACAAGAAATACATTTAAAGCAGAGTGATACAGAGTAGAGATAAAAGGTGGGAGCAGGGTCTATTATGCTTCAACTGAAGTAAAAAAAAAAATCAGGGGTAGTGCTACTGATCTTAGATCAAGCAAAAGTAGAAATAGATCGAATTAAAAGAGATAAGGAAGGAAACTACATCTTGCTAAAGGGTACTATAGATAATGAAGTAATATCAATAATAAACATATATACGCCAAGAGATATATAGCATCTAGATTCCTTGAGGAGAACTTTAGAGAGTTGCAAGAAGAAATAGACAGCAAAACCTTACTAGTGGGATATCAGAACTAGACAAATTGAACCACAAGATAAACAAGAAAGAAATTAAGGAGGTAAATAGAATTTTAGAAAAGTTAGATATGACAGATCTTTGGAAAAAACTGAATAGGAAGAGAAAGGAACATACTTTTTTCTCAGCAGTAAATTGAATCTACACAAAAATTGACCAGTATTAGGACATAAAACCTCAAAATCAAATACAGAAAGGCAGAAATGCATCTTTTTTCAGATCATGATGCAATAAAAATTATATGTAATAAAGGGTCAGGGAAAATAGACCAAAAATTAATTGTAGATTAAGAAATCTAATCCTAAAGAATGAGTGGATGAAATAACAAATCATAGACACAATTAATAATTTTATCTAAAAGATTGACAATAATGAGACAACATACCAAAATTTATGGAATGCAGCCCATGAAGTTCTTAGAGGAAGTTTTATATCCTTAGATGCTTACTTGCATAAAACAGAGAAAGAGACTAATGAATTGAATATACAACTACAAAAGCTGGAAAAAGAACAAATTAACCACCACCACCACCCCAATTAAATACCAAATTTGAAATTCTGAAAATAAAAGGGAAGAATACCAAAACTGAAAGTGAGCAAATTATTGAACTAATAAAACTAAGCTGAAGAAAAACACCCAACAAAATGAATAAAACTTTACTTAAGGTTTACTTTACTTTAATTTGATTAAAAAAAGAAGAAAAATAAATTGCTAGAATCAAAAATCAAAGGGTTGAATTTTCCACCAATGAAGAGGAAATCAGAACAATAATTAGGAACTATTTTGCCCAAGAGTCTTCTTGTGCAGCAAAATAACTGTATGGATATGTATACATATATTGCATTTAACATATACTTTAACATATTTGACATGTATTGGTCTACCTGCCATCTGGGAGAGAGTGTGGGGGGAAGGAGGGGTAAAATTGGAACAAAAGGTTTTGCAAGGGTCAGTGCTGAAAAATTACCCATACATATATCTTGTAAATAAAAAGCTATAATAAAAAAACAATATTATTCTTGTATAAGAAATGATCAGCAAGATGATTTCAGAAAGACCTGAAGAGATTTACGTGAACTGTTACAAAGTGAAGTGAGTAGAACCAAGGGGACATAATGCATAGCAACAACAAAATTATGCAATGATTAATTCTGATCAATATGGCTCTTTTCAAGAGTAGGGTAATTCAGACCAATTCCAATAGACCTGTGATGGAGCTATGTGTGCCCAGAGAGAGAACTGTGGGGAGTGAATGAGGATCATCACATAGCATTTTCACCTTTTTTGTTGTTATTTGTTTGCTTTTTATTTTATTTCTCAGTTTTTTCTTTTCAATATGATTTTTTTTGTGAAGCATGATTAATGTAGAAATAAGTATAGAAGAATTACACATATTTAACAAACATTGGATTACTTGTTGAATGAGGAAGGGGATGAGGGAACGGAGGGAGAAGAATTTGGAGCATAGGCTTTTGCAGGAATGAATGTTGAGAATTATCTTTGCATATATTTTGAAAATAAAAAGCTATTTTAAAAGGAGGAAACTTGAAAAGGCACACACTTATGCAGAGAAAAGCAAGTATAAATAGAAGAAATGATTAATACAATTACAATAGCATTATAAGAAGAAAACAACTTTGAATGACTTCACAAAATTGATCAATACAATAAAAAAAAAAAAAAACTGAAGTCCAGTAAATGGAAGATCAATTATGCCATTTGTTTCCTGCCAGAGAAATGATGGATGTAAAATTCAGAGAGAGAGACATAAATATTTGGGGGTGCAACCAGTGTGGGTATTTATTTTGCTAGATTACATCTTCATGATAAATATTTTATCACTCATTTTTGCTTGATTGCTATTGTGTAACTGGAAGGTGAAAGTGTGTAAAGGCAGGTGATAGAGAACTGGACTTCAAATCAGGAACACTCTTCTTCCTGAATTCAACCAAGTTTCAGATACTTGTGACCATAGGCAAGTCATTTAACTATGTTTGCCTCAGTTTATCTATAAGAAGAGTTGTAGTAAATAGCAAATCATTCCAATATCCTTGCCAAGAAAACCTCATATGGCATCATGAACTGAAATGGATTCATAACTGAAATAACTGAACAATAACAATGAGGTGGGGGGGGGGCGGGGATGAGAGAGGGACAGATTATAGTGCATATAAAAATAAATACATTTTTTTAAAACTCCTAAAAAAAACTTTCCTGACATGATTCTAAAATGCTGAACAGAAGAAATATCTCCATAGAGAAAACAAAAAAAAAGGAAAAATAAAGTCTAATATGTTGTGAATATATTATAATCCCATAAAGACTGAAGATTTTAGTTAACGATGTTTAAAACATGATAACTTTTTAAGATCTTCAGAAAGCACTATCCTCCACCTGCTGTGTTTCCCATTTTACTTTCTGCTTGTTTGAAAGAAACTTTTTGTTCTTTTGTCAAATTGTTACATGACAGAGAAAACAATAGACATTGAAGCTCAGTTCACTTTATATAAATCATAGATAATTTAAAACCCATAAATGAGTTTTAAAACCAGAGAATCCAATGTAGGAATCTCCTCACTTGAGACACCAGCAGAAACCCAGGTTTATTTATTACATTTTTTCTTATCCCAAATGCATGAAAAAATAATAGATAATTTTGTTTCTTGAGACTTACAATTTCTATTAGGCCATCCTTCTATGGCTTTTGAAAAGTCTGAAAAGTGTTGACTATTTCTTGTGCCATCTATACCTGGGAGAAATAGAAGAAACCTGTATTTGCATAGAGATTTGAAGTTTCCAAAGTGCTTTCCATGTATTATGGATGATGGGCTGAGTTTCTGTGGGTTGAGAGGAGCTCAAGCTCATAAAACCAATAACCAGTACTGAGGATATTATATGACAAGTGAAGCAACCCTCTGCTTCTCTAATGACACTCCACATGAGACAACACAAGTAGATACTGGTTCAAAATGCTTCCTACGTGAGACTTCTCCTCCCAGGTCTTGTTTGGCTCAAAGGTTTCTCAGTTATGTCTCAAGCTGTATAAATTATGGCAAAATCTCTTCTGGTTAGGGGAAAGGTTGTATTTGCCTAAGATCATGATAATGATAAGTCTCACTTGCTCACAGGAAATCCAAACAGGATCAGTCTCCCCTTCTTCCTCAAACTGTCACCTTCCTCAGCTCACACTAAAAAAGGAATACCATCCCTTGACTCTTTAAAGCAAACTACCTTAGAGTTTCCTGAAGATTCTTAACTTTTAAAAACATTTTAATACTATATTTCAATATAATTGAATACTGTGTGCTTTATACGTAACAGGTTTATGTTTTGTGCAGACCAGAGCCATTAAAATGAATGATCCCACATGGGAGAAACCTGGTTGCAGCTTCTGGGAGAAGACATACTCCTACTATATGGATGGAAATAGCTTCTTTTGCATGACTGTATTGCTTGAATAGACCTTGTCTTTAAAACAATTAGACTGGGATCATTTCTGTTTTCAATGATGTCCAGAGACAGTAAAAGCTCTGTTCACCCAGAACAGGGACACTATAAACTAAACTGAGTAAGGTCCTTTTCAGCTTTCTCCTCCACCCCTTAGTCATTGTGGTCCTATGAGGGAATTGTTCTTGTGTGTATCATTTGTCATTTTCAGTTCCAGATGCAGGCAATGGAATCCTTGGTCCAAGGAGAGTTGAAGAAAGTATTACAGGCTGGATATTGCTACCAACCTAGCAAGGAAGACCTGAGAATCCAAGGTGGCTGAGACTTCAGCTCAAGGATTTGAACTTGGAGTTTAGTGGGACTATGTTATACAGGCCCCAGACTGAGCTAAATTCTAGATCTAATGTCCTCCCTGCTGTGGACAGTAAAAAGGCTGGATATTGCTACCAACCTAACAATGAAGACCTGAGAATCCAGGGTGCCTGAGATTTAAGCTCAAGAATTTGAATTTGGTTGGACCTTAGTGGGACTGTTATACAATCCCTTCCTTGACTGAGCTAAATTGTAGATCTAATCTCCTCCCTGCAGTCGATACTAAAATGGTTTAGGGCATTGTTATATTCCTTTCCCCACCACCACATGCTGGGGAGGGTGTTTGTATATTTGTTTTTGTTTTGCTTAAAGTAAATATTCTTTTGTACTTGTCAGCTTATCTAACAATGTGGCTAAATCAAACTGAAATGCAAGGAATTCCTATAATTGGGGAGGGCCCTATAGGTGGAACATGAGCCAGTGGCAAAAAACACTAAGCACTCACAAGCCTCCCTAAAGTTCTTGGAGAACCAGGGGAAATTATGAAATGTAACATATCTGGTCTTCAGGCAGTGGGGCCAGAGTAATCATTTACATTTGGGTTTAAAAACTTTATTCTGAGAAGAGGTCCAAAGGTTTCACTGGACTGTCAGAAGAGATCACAACACATACAAAATTAAAAACTCCTGTTTTAAAAGGATCAGGGGTTGTTTTTTTCTTTATTTTATTTTTATTTTAGTTATATCTGATTCTATCAGTAATCCAAAGCAATACCAATAAACTTTGGATAGAAAATACCATCTGCATCTAGAAAAAAGAACTATGGAGAGTGAATGTAAATTCACACATGTGATGATCACTTCCTTTTTTCTGGTTTTATTTTTCTTAAGTGATTTTTCTCTTATGTTCTGATTTTTCTCTCCCAACATGATTCATAAAGAAATGTATATTCAAAAAGTTAAAATACATATATAATTAGAAAACATAAAACAATTAATTTTTTTTAAAAGGAATGAAGGTAGGATCAAATACATAATAGATGAGAGCAGAATCTGGAATAAAAAACATATCTGAATGAGTCAACAAGATCAGGAAAGCCACCCCTCCCCCCAAAAAACCCTGCTAAACCAAAACAAAGCTCACCCCAAGAGAAGGTTGTTGTTCTTTGTTCTTTGTTCTTGAAGAGAACCATAAAGTCAGGGAGGTGATGCCATGACATACAAGTGAATTGGATTTGAGGGAGGGAGGCTGTACAAGGTCACCTGCCTCATTTTCTGCTCCAGAGACATTTGAGTCCAGTGGCCAGATATTGATCAAGATGACTGGAAATTGCCCTGGATGTAATGGAAGATCTTGGCATTTTTAAGCCTCAAGAAGAATTATAAACTGTTGGCCATACTCCCTTCTTTATTAAAGAGAAAGAATTTCCCCAATGTCCTAATGAGTAAGGCATTGGCCTCTTTGAAAGGCAGTTTTCAAAGCTGGGACCTAAAAGACCAAGAGAAATCACAGGAGGATAGGAGTCATAGCTGGACAGAAAAATCCTGAATGAATTAATTTAATTAAGATTTGTAAGTAATCTAAAACTGAGTCCATTTGAGTCATGAGCCTACTGAGGGCAACAGACAGAAATTAAACAGGTATTCTCCTAAGAGATATATGCACTAGCCAAGTGAATCAGTTGATAGCTTGCTCTTCTGCTCTGTATTTCATATCATAATTACATAAAACTACAAACATAATCTACCACACAAGGAAATTGTCTTTAAATTTTGTGAGTGACATAAGAAACTTACTGAGAAAATCAGAGAGACTATATGATGTAAGATGGTTTGGGTGGATTGAGGTAGAGTTGAAAGTATGGGAGAAAATCTTTGGTGAGAACTTAATCTTTTATTATTTTGGAAACCTGATTTAAAGTTTTCATTGTTGGGGCTGGAAGTGATTCCTGAATATTAGGGTTAAGTTTTATTAACATTCATGGAGAATTGTCTTCAGAGCTTTACCTCAAATGTATAATCTATGAATCTATCACTTCTATGGCAACGATCACAGTAGGAAGTAGGTTGGGTTGGGATTTTTTGTTTTTGTTTATTGGGGGTTGTTTTGGAGCAAGGTTTCCATTTCAGAACAAATAATTCAGATAGGAATATCTTACTCTCTCAAGCCTTAGATTCTAGGGAAATTTGACATCAAATCTAAGGGAATCCACACCATTTCCTGAGAAATCAACAATGACATCATAAGGGTCTCTGAAATTCCTGAAGGATTTTAATGTCTTATTTCAAAGTTGTTCTAAAATTTTTCAGCCATGTACCGAGGGCATGGAACTATACAACCATTAATATTTCATAATTTAGGAGTATTTGCCCACCACCTCTTTCATCATATAGATACCTCACCTATAATGATAACAGTACAGCCAGTGCCTTCTAGGGTCAGTACCAAGAGCAGATTTCATATAACTGCAATAGTTTGGGTTGCACTGGAAAAAGTCTGAACTAAGTTCAGTATAAGTGCTGATATAATTATCAAAAGTCTGAACTAAGTTCAGTATAAGTGCTGATATAATTATCTTGGCATTTTACTTTCCATTAAGATGCAGTTTTAATAGAAAAAGAAAATGGGGATGAAGGCCAGGCAAAGAACATCATTCATTTATTCTATCTTTCCCTGAACTCATGAGGGGAGAATTCAGTTGTTTCACTCTGTCTCTGTTTTTCTAGTCATCTGTCTCATTTCTTTCTGTTTTACATTGTTAGTGTCTAGGCCATAGCTATTCATTATTTGTTTTTTGAAGAGGATCAATGACATCATGGGATAATATATTGACTTGCAAGTAATTAGGATTTAAGTGAGACAGAATTACACAAAGTCATCAGCCTCATTTTCTCTTCTAGAATCATCAAAGTCCAGTAGCAAAACAAAAGTCAAGAGGCCTGGCAATGTCCTGGGATGCAGCAGATGACTTTGGTGTCTTTCATGTCTGACCAAGCTCTAAGCACTTCACAGTTGTCTTTATGGTCATTGGAACAGAATTATTTTTCCAGAAGTCTTCATATGCTTTTGATAGACATCCCCCTAATTCATCAGTGGGTTTAAGGTTTATCAGTTATCTTTAATTAGGTTTAGCCCATTTGCCAAGAGTGGGTTGTGGCTGTTCATGCTTTAGCATTTTGGAGCCACAGATGAGAGTTGGGTGACAGGTGGACGCTAAAGGTGAATGAATTTTTTTTTAACAGATCCCTGAAAAGGGTTTAGCAAGTTTCCCACACTAGCAGTGCAAGTTGTCTTTGAACACCTCATACACACGGAACACAATATGTACTTAAAAGATTTTTGTTCATTTGATTGATATATTACAAGAAATGAGCTTTAGGGAAGGGTAGAGGGGAAGAAATGTTTCTTGAAATGAAGATGATGTAAAATGCATCAATACAAAAAAGAAATATCTATATCTATATAAAAAATTTCTTTAAAAAAAGTTTAGGGAGGAATCTGGAAAGATGGTGGAGTAGGTTGGTAAATTTCAAGCTCTCCCTATTTCCATCACAAATAGAACAATTTGAGCCGCAGGGCACAGATAAACTGGTGAAAAATCAAGACCGGGCAGAACAGAGATCCTTCTGATAAAATCCGAAAAAAAAACTGAAGAAAGACCAGGGAAGATCAGAAGAAAGATATGGGTTTGGGATAAACCCATTGAAGTGCAAACACCTCCAAACTACCTGTGCAGAAACATCAAGTGGGGCCTCTCGGGTTAGCTAGGTGTGGCGGGAGCATCAGCAGGAATTGCAGAAACTTTCACATTTTGGACTATTTTGAAGTCAGGACTGAGTATGGGAAAATCGAGGTAATCTTCACTGATTGATTAGGAACGCCAGACCCAGCTGTGCTGCAAAAATTTGGTCCTGGGCAAGAAGGAACCAGCACCGGGTGAATGCAGAAGTGGCTGGGCAGGGATACTAACTACTGGCTAAGGACATTTGCAGAGGATGAAGTTCTTGTTTGGGGATCCTGATCAGAGGGGAGAGCTGAAGGAAAGCTTGAGGCACTATCCTCTCATCCCACAATTAAGAGTCCTTACACTAATAGGTCTTATTTAAAAAAAATAAATAAATAAAGAACCAGAAAACAAGAAAGAACTCCACTGCTGAAATATATTATGGGAATAGGGAAAACCAGGGTTCCTCTTCAGAGAAGGACACTTTAGTGGGGGAAAAAAAAAAAGCTTCTGTCCCAAAGAGTAACACAAAATGGCTCCCTGCCCAGAAAGAATTTATAGAACTCAATTTTTTTTTTTTTAAATATCAAATGAGAAACATTGAGGGAAAAACTAAAACAAAGAAAAACCAGAAATTTATGAAAAAAAAAGTTAACCAACTAGAAAAGGAGTTAGTGTTTCAAAAATGAAAATAATTTCTTTGAACATTAGAATTGGGCAAGGGGAAGCCAGTGAAACTATGAGAGACCAAGAATAACAAAACAGATTGTAAAGAATGAGAAAATAAACCAAATTGTGAAATATCTTATAAGAAGAACAGATCTAGAGAGCAGATCAAGAAAATAATAAGAATAATTGGGCTGCTAGAAAGTTGTGAACAAAAAGAGAACCTTAACACAATAATGCAGGGAATAATCCAAGAAAATTGTCCTGGAGTAATAGAATATGAGGTGAAAGTAAAAATAGAAAAAAATCCACCAATCACCACCTCAAAGAGATCCTTTATGAGAAACACATAGGGATATTATTTCCCAAATTTTGAAACCACCAGGTCAAAGAGAGAATCTTGCAAGAAACAAGAAAGAAAGCAAGTCAAATAAGCTGGAACTATAATTAAAATTGTACAAGATTTATCAGTAATTACAATAAAAGATCGCAAGTCCTAGAATCATATTTACCAACAATCAAAAGAGCTAGCCCTGCAGTCAAAAATATTATATCCAGAAAAATTAACTATAATTTTGAATGAGGGAAAAAATGGACATTCGACAAACTTACAGATTTTCAGGACTTTCTATCAATCAAACCCAAACTTTTTTTTTTTATTATTATTACTTTTTTTATTTTGAAAAAAAATTTCTTTACAACATTATCCCTTGCACTCACTTCTGTTCTGACTTTTTCCCTCTCTTCCTCCACCCCCTCCCCCAGATGGCAAGCAACCCTATACATGTTAAATATGTCACAGTATATCCTAGATACAATATATGTGTGCAGAACAAAACAGTTCTCTTGTTGCACAGAAAGAATTGGATTCAGAAGGTAAAAATAACCCGGGAAGAAAAACAAAAATGCAAACAGTTTATATTCATTTTCCTGTGTTCTTTCTTTGGGTGTAGCTCTGTCCATCATTGATCAATTGAAACTGAGTTAGATCTCTTTGTGGAAGAAATCCACTTCCATCAGAATACATCCTCATACAGTATTGTTGTTGAAGTATATAATGATCTGCTGGTTCTGCTCATTTCACTCAGCATCAGTTCATGTAAGTCTCTCCAAACCTCTCTGTATTCATCCTGCTGGTCATTTCTTACAGAACAATAATATTTCATTACATTCATATACCACAATTTACCCAACCATTCTCCAATTGATGGGGATCCATTGATTTTCCAGTTTCTAGCCACTACAAACAGGGCTGCCACAAACATTTTGGCATATACAGGTACCTTTCCCTTCTTTAAGATCTCTTTGGGATATAATCCCAGTAGTAACACTGCTGGATCAAAGGGTATGCACAGTTTGATAATTTTGGGGGCATAATTCCAGATTGCTATCCAGAATGGTTGTATTCGTTCACAACGCCACCAACAATGCATCAATGTCCCACTTTTCCCTCATCCCCTCCAACATTCATCATTATTTTTTCCTGTTATCTTTGCCAATCTGACCGGTGTGTAGTGGTATCTCAGAGTTATCTTAATTTGCATTTCTCTGATCAATAGTGATTTGGAACACTCTTTCATATGAGTGGAAATAGTTTCAATTTCATCATCTGAAAACTGTCTGTTCATATCCTTAGACCATTTATCAATTGGAGAATGGCTATTCAAACCCAAACTTAATAGAAAATTTAACATATAAGAGCCAATATCAAAGGTCAATTTTAAGGAACTCAACATGGAGAAACTTTAAATATGGACAAATTTTTATTATTTTTTTTTGCAAGGGAAAGGTATACTATATGTTTAAGGTTCACATCAACAATAGGGTAGCTTAATAGAAAGATTAGCATAATTAAAGTAAAAATAGTAATCGTGTTACACAAATGAAGTGCAGAGGTAGACACAGAGACATTAGAGGGGGAGGAGGGCTTGTAGTTCTAAAAACCTGCTTACATTGGGAATAGGTTCCATAGGCAATTCTACATAAATATCATGAAGGGTATAGTACCCTCCAAAATCTATGAAATAATAAGAGGGAAGGGATGAGTGAATGAGAAAGCAAAAAGTGAGAGAAGACAAGGGAGGGATCCTTAGATGAGGGGAAGTTAAATAATAGTAAGGCAAGTTATGAAGAAGAGTTTTAATTAAAGAATCAGCAGGGATAGGAAAGATGTATGTGTGTAAGTGAGGTGTGTGTGTGTATATGTGTGTGTGTATAATCTTTTCTTAACTGTAGCTTACTTGGGGGTGGGAAAGATAAAAGGGTGGGAAGAGTAAAGAAAATAAGGTTTATAGCAGAGAACCAAAGAAAAATTTACAAGGAAGTAAAGAAAAAAAAGTCATTCATTAATATAATTTCTTTTACTAATATAGATGCTTTCTTGATCTGGTAATTTGTTGTTATAAATTCTGAATCCTCCCTGATATTCTGCTGGGCACATGACAATGTTCTCTTTTGTTTTGTTTTTCTTTTCTGTTTTCCTTTTTTTATCTTCTTACTCTTTTTTTTTTCAAATAAAATAAATTTTAAAAAATTAAAAAAGGAAAAAAAAGAAAAAGAAAAAATAAGCTTATAGTAATTTAAAAAGTGAAACATCTATCCAAAGCCAGTCCTCTTCATCATCACCTCAAAAACAGTAATAAATGAACTAAATGAAGCAAAGAGTTAATAAGGGAAAGAAATCACGGTAAAACTCATGGAAAAAAATCCAAAAATGTGTTAACACCATCAGCTTTCCAATTAAGGGCTCCCATCCTAAATAAAGGCTCCCTGGGACTATTATCAGTTATTGGGATGATGTAAAACATTGAATATTTCTCTCCTCTCAATAGAGCAATGACTGACTGTGGATGCAGAAAGTTCTGACCATTGTTTGACATGGTTGCTATGTTAGTTATGCTATTTCTATTTAATGCAAGGGAGATTTTTATAATAGAGTGATTATTAGAAAATTATTTTTAAAAAGCATCAAGAAAACATTTTCTAAGAAAAAGATATAAGTAGTACACAAAATTGTATGCAATATAGATTCATGGAAATATAGGAGAAATAATTATCATGAAGAAGGAAAGCAAGAAATATAAAGGAATTGAAAGAAAAGCACACTAGAAAGAAAACTCTAGAATGAGGAAAATAGTGATTAGGTGAGAATGCAATCCTGATTCTGTCACTTCTTCCCTGTGTGACTATAGTCAAGTCATATCACTTGTTATTTCTTATTTATCTTGTGTGCCTTACTTTGTGCATATTTGTTTGTATATTGTTCTCATCCATTAAACTGTATGTTTCTTGGGAAAGGGGACTGTCTTTTGCCTCTATTTGTATCTCCAGATCTTAGCACAGTGCCTGGAATACATTAGACATTTAACAAATGTTTACTGAATGAATGGGCCTTTCCCAGTCTCAGTTTCTTTATCTGTAAAATAAGAGAGCTGGACTAGATAGCCTCAATGGTCCAAAACTATATAGTTCTAGGTATATGAGTCTATTAAGCCATGAGTTAATTATAGACTTTTTTCAAAATGCCACTATTGGCCTAATTATAACCACTGATTCCCAATACAATTTATGCAGCCCTGTTTTCAATAAAAGAACAGAAACAAATTTGCTTAATTAGTCTTGGCTGAGAAAGAGGTCCCAAATTCATTTTGTTAATATCACTATACTATAAAAATAGATGTCTAAGAATGTGAGGAAACAAATTCTTGTAAACATTATCTTCCTTACAGAAAATAAGCAAACAAGAAGAAAGAAAACTAAATAAAGGAAGAAAGACCAAAGAGAACTTATATAAGCTTTCTGTTAAATGGGGTCTTCTACCTTTTGTAACCTTTGCCAGATAAGTGGTAAAACACAACAAAACAAAAAAAAAAATTAGGTCATAAATAGAGAAAAATTAGATGGTGAAGATGGTGTTAACAGTAGATTGAGAGGCATCTTAGCTAAAAGTAGACAAATGCAGGGGTGATTTTCTAACTTCTCTCTGAAAGAAAGGGCCATCTTTTTAATATTCATGTTCTTCCAATAATGTGGCCTAAATCTGAGTCATACAAATTAGAGAGATGTATGGAAGGTATGAGTAAGCTATAACAAATTATAAACAAATATAGGAGAGAAGCTAACAAAAGAATCTCACTAGGATAATATTTGATCAGAATTCAACAAGGATCATATGGTAAGGGCAAAGAACAAAGGTGTACACCTCATTGGTGATTCATTAAAATGTTGAGGGATCTAAAGCAGGGGTTCTTAATCTTGTTTGCATATGGACTCCTTTGACAATCTGGTGAAGGTTATAGACCCCCTTCTCAGAATAATATTTTTAAATATATACAATAAAAATGGAGAATTACCAAGGAAACCACTGATATTAAAGAACAGCTATCAAAAAAATTTTTTTAAGTTTACAAAATCCAGTTAAGACACCCTGATTCTAACTAAAGGAAAGCTCCTAGCATATTGGGAGGACCATCTCTAGTGAATACACAGAAAGACATGAATAAGAGAGTCCTATTGGATGGGAAGGCATAGATGGATTCCCACTATATCATTCATGGGAATACATTCATCTATGACATTCAAATCCATTGGAGTATTGATGTAGATATTGACTGCCCAATGTGTAAATTGCAAACAAAAAGTAGTTGTCACAATTTCAATTTCACACCATAAATTAAAGAACCTCATCTTAAGTTTCTGTAAGTAAACTTTGGCTAGAATGCCAAGTTAGCAGAAACAAAAGCAAGAGGAAGATGCTTTATAGCTGATGTTAAGACCGTGTTCACTATGGAATGCATTACAATAATGTAACAACATGATGGATTGGTTGCAGAATGAGGTTATTGGGTTTTTTAAAATTGTAAATCCTTTGTTTTAAGATTGCTTTCATAGCTATGAAGGGTTTTTTCAGATTCAAAGAGAGTAAGATAAAGAAAATGAAGCAATAGATTCCTCCTTGATAAGAGTACTGAAATTTGGTTCTTTTGGCTGAAATGCAGTTACAAGGCTTCTTTATGTAGAATTAGAATACAAATCTAGCTGTTTAAAATGAAACTAGCTTCATAAAGAATGAACAGATGTCTATAGCTTGAGTAATAAATGTCAAATTAAGTCAGTTTAAGAAGCATTTATTAAGTCACCAAGACATTGTATTAAAAAAGAAGGGGGGGGGGGAGGGGGCTGGGAAGAACAAAGGAAACAGTACCGATTCTTAAAAAAAAATTGCAGTCTAAAAGGGAGACAACATGAAAATAACTAGATGTAAACAAGATATAGACAGGGTTGAGGGAAGCTGAACTAGAACTCTTGGAGTAAGTCAGAAGAAACTTAGTGATTTGAGTTCTTTTTTTATTAAAGCTTTTTATTTTCAAAACATATGCATGGATAATTTTTCAACATTAACTCTTGCAAAACTTTGTTTTCTAATTTTTCCTTCCTTTTCCCCAACCCCCTCCCCTAGATGGCAAGTAATCCTATATGTTAAACACAATAAAAAGGCATCGAATCCGTATATGTCAAATCCAAAATGTGCATACATATTTATACAATTGTCTTGCTGCACAAGAAAAATCAAATCAAAAAGGAAAAAAATGAGAAAGAAAATAAAATGCAAACAAACATCAAAAAGAGAGTGAGAATGCTATGTTGTGATCCACACTCAGTTCCCACAGTCCTTTCTTTGGGTGTAAATGGCTCTCTTAATCACAAGATCATTGGAACTGGCTTCACTTATCTCATTGTTGAAAAAAGTCATGCCCATCAGAATTGGTCTTCACATAATCTTATTGTTGCCATGTAAAATGATCTCCTGGTTCTGCTCATTTCACTTAGCATCAGTTCATGTGAGTCTCTCTAGGCCTCTCTGAAATTATCCTGCTGGTCATTTCTTATATGAGAATAATATTCCATAATATTCACATATCATAATTTATTCAGCCATTCCCCAACTGATAAACATTCACTCAGTTTCCAGTGAGCCACTACAAAAAGGGCTGCCACAATTTTGCACATGTGGGTCCCTTTCCCTTCTTTAAAATTTTTTGGGCTATAAGCCCAGCAGTAACTGCTCTCCAGAATGGTTGTATGCATTCACAATTCCACCAGCAATGTATCAGTGTCCCAGTTTTCCCACATCCCTTTCAACATTCATCATTATCTTTTCCTTTCATCTTAGCCAATGTGAAAGATATGTAGTGGTACCTCAGAGTTTTCTTAATTTGCATTTCTCTGATCAATAGTAATTTAGGGCATTTTTTCATATGACTAGAAATGGTTTTAATTTCTTCATCTAAATATTGTCTGTGCATATCCATTGATAAATGGTTTCCATTTATCAACTAAAGAATGACTTCTTATAAATTTGAGTCAATTCTCTATATATTTTAGAAATGAGGCCTTTATCAGAACCTTTGAATGTCTTTCCAGTTTATTGCTTCCCTTCTAATCTTGTCTTATATTTTAACTCAATATAATCAAAATTATCTATTTTGTGTTTAATAATGAACTCCAGTTCTTCTTTGGCCACAAATTCCTTCCTTCTCTAAAAATCTGAGAGAGAAACTATCCTTTGTTCTTCTAATTTATTTATGACATCACTCTTTACGTCTAAATCATGAACCCATTTTGACCTTATCTTGGCATACGGTGTTAGGTGTGGGTCAGTGCCTAGTTTCTGCCATACTAATTTCCAGTTGTCTCAGCAGTTTTCATGAGTTCTTATCCCCAAAGCTGGGGTCTTTAGGTTTGTCAAACACTAAATTACTATAGTCATTGACTATTCTGTTCTGTGAACCTAACCTATTCCACTGATTGACTACTCTGTTTGTTAGCCAGTCCTAAATGATTTTGATGACTGCTGCTTTATAATTTAGCTGGGCCAACTTTGTTATTATTTTTTCTATATCTGTAAAATAATTTTTTGGAAGTTTGATTGGTATGGCACTGAGTAAATAAATTAATTCAAGTAGTATTATCATTTTTATTATATTCTCTTGGCCTACCTATGAGAACTTGATATCTTTTCAATTGATTAGATCTGACTTTATTTGTGTGGAAAGTGTTTTGTAATTGTGTTCATATAATTCCTGACTTTGCCTTGGCAGATAGATTCACAAATATTTTATATTATTGACAGTAATTTTTTTTTATTTAATAGTCTTTTATTTACAGGATATATGCATGGGTAACTTTACAGCATTAACAATTGCCAAACCTCTTGTTCCAATTTTTTACCTCTTACCCCCCCACCCCCTCCCCTAGATGGCAGGATGACCAGTAGATGTTAAATATATTAAAATATAAATTAGATACACAATAAGTATACATGACCAAAACGTTATTTTGCTGTACAAAAAGAATCAGACTCTGAAATATTGTACAATTAGCTTGTGAAGGAAATCAAAAATGCAGGTGTGCATAAATATAGGGATTGGGAATTCAATGTAATAGTTTTTAGTATTGACAGTAATTTAAAGTGGAACTTTTCTTTCTTTCTCTTACTGTTGGACTTTGTTGGTAATATATAAAAATGCTGGTGGTTTATGTGGATTTATTTTGTATCCTGCAACTTTGCTAAAGTTGGGAATTGTTTCTAGTAGTTTTTTAGTTTATTCTCTAGGGTTCTCTAAGTATACCATCATATCATTTGCAAAGAGTGATAACTCAAGTGATTATTACCTACTCTAATTCCTCTGATCTCTTTTTCTTCTCTTATTGCCAAAGCTAACATTTCTAATACAATATTAAATAGTAATGCTGATAGTGGGCAACCTTGCTTCACCCCAATTTTATTAGGAATGGTTCTAGTTTGTCCCCATTATACATAATGCTTCCTGATGGTTTTAAATAGATATTACTTATTGTTTTAAGAAAACTCCATTTATTCTTATACTCTCTAGCGTTTTTAATAGGGATGGATGTTAGATTTTATCAAATGCTTTTTCTGCATCTATTGAGATAATCATATGATTTTTTTTAGTTTGGTTAATATAGTCATTTATGCTAATAGTTTTCCTAATATTGAACTAGCCCTGCATTCCTGGTATAAATCCTACTTGATCATAGTGTATTATCCTGGGGATGACATTCTGAAAGTTCTTTCCTAATATTTTATTTAAGATTCTTGAATCAATATTCATTAGGGAAATTGGTCTATAGTTTTCTTTCTCTGTTTTCACTCTACCTGGTTTAGGTATCAGCACCATCTCTGTGTCTTAAAAGGAACTTGATAGGACTCCTTTTCTTATTTTTTTCAAATAGTTTGCATAGTATTGGAATTAATTGTTCTTTAAATATTTGGTAGAATTCACATGTAAAACTATCTAGCCCTAGAAATTTTTTTCTTAGGGAGTTGATTAACAACTTGTTTTGTTTCTTTTTCTAAAATGGGACTATTTAAGTAATTTATTTCCTCTTCTGTTAATCTGAGCAATTTATATTTTTGTGGGTATTCCTCCATTTCATTTAGATTATCAACTTTATTGACATATAGTTGAGTAAAATAACTCTTAATTATTGCTCTAATTTCCTCTTCATTGGTTGGAAGTTCTCCCTTTTCATTTTTGAGACTAATAATTTGATTTTCTTCTTTCCTTTTTCTAACCAAATTAACTAAATGGTTATCTATTTTGTTGTTTTTTTTCATAAAAAGAACTCTTAGTTTTATTTATTAATTCAATAGTTTTCTTACTTTTATATTTTATTAATCTCTTTTTTATTTTCAAAATTTAAAATTTGGTATTTAATTAGGGGGGTTAATTTGTTCTTTTTCTAGCTTTTTAGTTGCAAGTCCAATTCATTGATCTTCTTTCTCTATTTTATGCAAGTAAGCATCTAGAGATATAAAATTTCCCCTAATAACTGCTTTGGCTGCATCCCACGAATTTTAGTATGTTGTCTCGTTGTTGTAATTCTCTTGGATGAAATTATCAATTGTGTGTATGATTTGTTGTTTCACCCACTCATTCTTTAGGACTAGATTACTTAGTTTCCAATTAATTTTTGGCCTATTTTCCCCTAGCCTTTTATTGCAGGTAATTTTAATTGCATCATAAGCTGAGAAAAATGCATTTACTATTTCTGCCTTTCTGCATTTGATTTTGGGATTTTATGCCCTAATATGTGGTCAATTTTTGTATAGGCTCCATGTGCTGCCAAAAAAAAGTAAATTCCTTTCTGTCTCCATTCAATTTTCTCCAAAGTTCTGTCATCCCTAATTTTTCTAGGATTCTATTTACCTTGCTAATTTCTTTTTTATTTATTTTGTAGTTTGATTTATCTAGTTCTGAGAGAACAAGCTTGAGATCCCCCACTAGTATAGTTTTGCTGTCTAATTCTTCTTGCAGCTCTTTTAACTTCTCCTCTAGGAATTTGAATGATATATCACTTGGTGTATATATGTTTTGTATTGATATTACTTAATTATCTATGGTACTTTTAAACAGGATATAATTTCCTTCCCTGTCTCTTTTAATTACATCTATTATTGCTTTTACTTGAATTGAGATCAGGATTATTACTCCTGCTTTTTTTTTTTTTTTTTTTTTTTTTTTTTTTTTACCTCAGCTGAAGCATAATAAATTCTGCTTCAGCCTTTTACCTTTATTCCAAATGTATCTCTCTGCTTTAAATGAATCTCTTGTAAACAACACATTGTAGGATTCTGGCTTTTAATCCACTCTGGTATCCACTTCCATTTTATGGGAGAGTTCATTCCATTCACATTCACAGATAAAATTATTCAGTATTTCCTGCCATCTTATTTTCCCCTCAGTTATACTTTTCTCTTCCCTTTCCTTCTTTCCTTCCTCCCCAGTATTTCATTACTGATTACTCCCTCCCTCAAATGGTCCTCCCCTTTTCTTATACCTTTCCTCTTTTACTTCTTTTCTCCCTTCTATTAGTCTTCCCTCTTCCTTTCCTCTTTCCCCTCCTACTTCCCTATAGGGTGAAACAAGTTTCTTTATGAAACTAATTGTGTTGGATATTCTTTCTTTGAGCCAAATATGATTAAGAAAGATTTGTACAATGCTCATCCTCTTCCCCTCTTTCCCTTAATTACAATGGGTCTTTTTTGCCTCCTCATGAGATGTAATTTACTCCATTTTAACTCCATTTTCCTTTTCTTCAAAAAGAATCATCTTTCCTCCTCTAATTTCTTTTTTAAATCATCAAAATAAAATCATATTAGATTTGTACTCTTTAAATATACCCATAAGAGAGATATAGATCTCAAGAGTTAAACATATCATCTTCCCATATAGGGATATAATCATTTCAACTTTTAAAATAAGTTATTTTTTCTTTCCTTTTTACCTTTTTATGCTTCTCTTGAGTATTTGAAGATCAATTTATTCAGCTCTGATCTTTTCATAAGAAATAGATCAATTTCACCTGTTTCATTGAATGGCCATCTTTTTTCCCTCAAAGATAATGCTCAGTTTTGCTGGATAATTGATTCTTGGCTGCAAGGCAAGTTTCTTTGCTTTTTGGAATATCAGATTCCATGACCTTTGATCTTTTACAGTGGAAGCTGCTAGATCCTGGGTAATTCTGATTGTGGCTGCTCAGTATTTGAATTGTTTCCTTCTGGCTGCTTAAATTTAGCTATGATTTAGCTGATTTGCTTTTAGGATCCTCAGGGTTTGAGGTCTGTTCTTCTCTTTCTCCATAAAAGCTGTCTATGGTCAAAGTTCTTTTTGCTTTTTTGCTAATTTTTTTTTTAAAGGTTGAGATCTGCTCCTGAGGCACAGGGGTGATATCCACTTTAGTTTGCCCTGGGGCTGCTGCTGGTTGCCTTCCAGTGCTGGGTAAGCCTGACCAGGTCCTGTGTTCTTTTGAGGCTCAGTGGCTCACAATTTGCTTTTTGTATTTGCTTTTGAGTATCTCACAGCAAATCTGCTTATCACCTGCTTGCAAGCAGTACAGAGTAGCCTAAGAGCTTCACAGAAGATTCCTAGGTATGCAATGCTCTGGCTCCCCACTCCAGTTCCCTGCCCTGGGCTCCCTAAGCTGCAGTCTGGGCTTGGCAGTCTCTCTCCTGCCAGATTGAAACAGACCTTTTCTGAAGTTTTTCCAAAGTATCTTCTGGAAATTTGTTGTACTCTGAATATTTGTGGGTTCTATCACTCCAAAACCAGTTCAGATGCTTAATCTGCTGTTGATTTTAGGGAAGCTCAAAGGAGATCACATAGAGATGTGTCTACTCTCTGTCATCTTGGCTCTGCCCCCTAGTACATATGTTATTCATTTGGTGAACTTCACCACAATATGAAGGATAGATGCTATCATATACTTATATTACAGATAAGAAGTTTGAGGCTGAGAGGTTACATGAATTGGCCATGATCACACATCTAGTAAGTAGTCTGAAGCAGGATTTGAAATCAGTTCTTCCTGATTTTAAGGCCAGCACTTTATCCTCTGAGTCATTTAGTTCTTTCTCCTAGGTTATGGATAACTACCCTTATTATATGTGTGAACTATGAAGAACGAAAAACTAGACTTAATATCAAACACAATAAGAACCCCCCACTTATGTAATAGGGGAAACAGTACTGTTTGACCTTCACAAGACAAGAAAAAAGAGTGTCTCTTCCCAGGTCATTTACTTCACAGGTGCTAAATGGATGTCCATCTTACCAGCACGGCTAAATTGAAGTTCGGCAAATTTGACCCATGACTACAATAATATATAAGTATGGGGTAGGGAAGTGAATGACACCAACATAAAAATCAAAACTTGGGGGAGGGTGGTTAATTTAGAAAAAAAAAATTCATTGATATTCCCTCCATCATACCTCCTGACATTTCAATTTCTTGGTTTCATGTTCATCTTAAACTTTACATTTTAGTACTCCAGAGAAGCCTGGATTCTTACCCTAACCCGATCTTTCACTTACATTCACTCAGTATTTAACACATAACACAGTACTTTTTACATAGTGAGTGCCTAATAAATGCTTTTTCATTCACTCATTCATTCATTCATTCATTCATCATTGCTTCTACAAGATCTAATACTCTGTCTTTCCCATTGTATGTATTTAATAATTTCTTGTTGAATTGTTGAATCCATTCTGTTAAAACTGTCATCTCCACCTTCCCAAAGTACACTTATGTTTTTGTTATTATTGTAGACTTTCAGGGCCTATTTCCCCAAAAAAACTAGTAATTAAAATTTGATTTTTTTCATATCCCAACCCCATACCTTAAAATACCCAAAATCACATTATAAAGGCACAGATTTGTACTTCTAGTGATATTTGGAAACAGAAAGTTATCATTTCCTACTTTATCCTTTGTTATTGTTGTTCATTCATTTTCAGTCATGTCCAACTCTTCATTTGGTGTTTTCTTGGAAAAAAATACTAAAGTGGTTTGCTATTTCCTTCTTTAACTTATTTTACAGATGAAGAAACTGAGGCAAATAGAGTTATTTGTCCACAGTTACAGAATCATGGATTTTGAAATAATTAATGTTATATTATGTTAATGTTATAAATATATAATGTTATAAATGAAAAAAACTGTTAGTCAATAAGACAATAAGTATTTAATGGAGGAGATAACAAACAAGTACAAACAAGTTTATTTAGGATAAACAGGAAATTATTAAAAGAGGGGAAGGCACTAGAATTAAGTCATTGGGAAAGATCTTCAGATGGGATTTTAGTAGGATACTTAAATGAAGCCAGGAAAACTAGGAGATAGAAATAAGGATGGAAAACATTCCAGGTAAGGGGAAAAACTAGAGAAAATGCCTAGAGCTGAAACATGGAGTGCAACTTAATAAGGCCAGTGGAAGTCAGCAGTGAGGTGAGGGCAGGATAGACATACTTAACAATCATTAAGTAACAAACAAACAAACATAAAATCTCAAGTATTGAGATGGGAATTAAATCTGTGGGAACTGATGAGACCTTCAAGGGAAAAGAAAAGAGAGTTTAGCACAATGGCTACCATGTTTGTCAACTCTTCCTTACCTCATAGACCATACAAAGCACACCAGTACTGTCTATGGGGTTTTCTTTGACAAAAATACTGAAGTGGTTTTCTCATTTCCTTCTTCAGTGAATTAGGGTAAACAGGTTAAATAACTTGTCTAAGATCACACAGTAAATGTCTGAGGCTGGATTTGAATGCAGGTCTTTCCAAATCCAGGTCTAGTGCTCAATCCACTGAACCATTTACCTTCTTCAAAGTAGGTGCTCAATAAATACTTATTGACTGACTTAGATACCATTAGATACCATGCCATATGAGAATCACCTAAGAGAAACAGGGAAGCTTAGCTTAGGGAAAAGAAGATATAGTGAGGGCACAATAGTAGTCTTGAAGCATTTGAAATAGTTTTAAATGGAAGAAGAATTAGATTTCTTTTGTTTGGTCCCAGATGACGGAATCAGAAGCAATAAACTGCAGTTGCAGAGATGCTATTTTAGCTTTAATGTAAGGAAAAATGTCCTAACAAATAGGAGCTACTCAAAAAATAGTATAGGCTACCTCAGGAGGAGCCATGGAGTTCTTCCTCAGTGGAGATTTTCAAATAAAGACTGAGTGACAATTTGGCAGGTGTAGTGGCAATTCTATCCAGGCACAGCTGGATTTGATGGCCTCTGAGGTCCCTTCCAAATCTCACACTGTGATTCTGTGAGCACTGGGAGTGATCAAGAGACAAAGCACAAGAAAACATAAGTAACTTCACTGATCAAGAGATAGAATGCTTTTGAAAAATAGCTCTCCTGAGTGCAGAATACAGTTGTACTGAAGAAATTGAGAGATTCTTAGAAACAGACAAATATATATGTACATATTTATATATTTACACGTACACATTTGTGTGTATGTGTATATATTTGCACATTGCACATATATATGTGTAATATCTATGTTATAGACATCGTGCATACAGATATATATATATATATATATGTGCGTGTTTATATATATATATATATATTTTTTTTTTTTTTTAGACTAATAATGGTCATTGATATTGCATCTTTCTTCCAAAGGAGAGTTTAAGTCTTTTAGACATTATTTCACTAGTATTTCACAAAATGAAGAACAAGACCAAATAAACTGAGTAATGGCCAAAAGCCCCTTTCCAGCTGAGTTTGAATATCAGTTAACTGAACCTCTAGAGTCAAGACGGTAGAATGCTAGAAGGCAGCGTGATGATCTGAATGGATCCTTCCAACCCTAACCCTAACCCTTCCAACACACCTGGAAAATGTACCAGACCAATCCCGTTGGAGTCCTCCAGAAAAAATCACACAGTTATTTGTCCAACCTTGCTTGACAAGACGAGGAAGTCTCCATACACTGGCAATAAGGGAGAAAAGCACCATGCTTAAGCAGTACTACAGGGCCCTGAGAGAGGTTGTGCTCAAGGACAAGGTGAGATTCCAGATCCATAGCAGGGCACCAGATTCATTCTGGGGCATTGCACGGGGCTTGGGGACAAACTGGCAACTCTGTCTTCCATAGTCAGTTTCAAGTCTTAGACACGGTGCTGACTGAGAAGTGGACTTGTGAAGGAAGTAGCATTCTGTGGGATGTTTATGGATTAAAAAATGAAATTCAGAAATCATCAATAGCAGTGGTAGAGTTCAAATTCCAAGCACAGAGCAGGGTTTAACTTCCAGCAACCAGCCTGCAGGAGAATGAACAGAAGAGGAATCTCAGACCAAAGGAGAACCTAAAATTCTGCCACTTTGAACCAAGAAAGATTTCCCGTTGGCTAACAGGGGCATAATCCAGCAACTACTCTTGCACAGACACAAACTCAGGTCAGGAACTTGCAAAGCTTGGTGAGTAAGGGGTGGTGGTGGTGGGCAGTAATTTTTGCTCTGGATCAGAACTCTTTGGGAGGAATGAAAGCTTGCTGTTTCCAACCAATCTCTGAGATCTTGAGATAAAGTGATATGTAATATCTTTTAAAAAGCAGCAACACTGGGGGCAGCTAGGTGGCACACGGGATAGAGCACCAGCCCTGAAGTCAGGAGGATCTGAGTTCAAATATGACCTCAGACGCTTAACACTTCCAGGCTGTGTGACCCTGGGCAAGTCACTTAACCCCAATTGCTTCAGGGGGGGAAAAAAAGCAGAACTATGATTGGCCCAGATCTTCCCTCCAGAAATGTGGCAAAATTCAACTCCAGCATCAACTCTGAACATTTATTAAAACAGGTTTGAAAGATTACATATTATGCTATATTGTCTTAAAATATTGATCAGTGTTCCTAAATTTTCCCCTTTTTCTCCCCTCTTTTTCTTTTTCTATTTTCTTCTTTGTTAAAACAAGCAAACAATGATTTTCTGGAAGAGGGAGAGAAGCAAAGAAAAATTTCAGTGATTTGGAAGCAAGAATATTAATATAAATCTCTTTTCTGAAAATTAGAAAATAAATGCTTATTATTTGATTCATGTCTAAGCTTTGAAAACTGATTATTTTCTATCTCAATCTGTATATTAAACAATAGCTAAATCTTGTCAATTCTACTTTCTCAATTCTATTTTTCACATCTCTTGCCTCCTCTCCATTTAAATAACCTCTACCATAGTTCAGATTTTCAGCACCTTTTATCTGGACAACTACAATTGTCTCCTAAGTGATCTCCCCATGCCCATTCTCTTCTTATAGTTTCATAAGACAGCTTCATAATATGAGTTATTCAGGGAGGAATAACTCCTCCAATGTGAGGATTTTCTGAGGCCTTTTTAGGGCTGCTCATCCACCTTTGGTGTCCATCTGTCACCCAGTTCTGACCTGTGGTTACAAGAAGTTGTAGCATATGAATAGTGGCCATATCTCGGTAAACTATTCTGGTAGATGGATTAAGTTATAGGTTTAAGGTTGAACTGATGAGTCTCAAACTTATCAGTAAATGAGGAGAATATCTGCATGAAGCATATTAAGATTTCCTCTGGCAGAATGATAAGAAGAGAACAATTTGTTCCATTAGCCGTGAAGGCAAGTGTAGAGTACTTGGAGCTTGGGGACAAGGAAAACACCCAGGTCATTCATTGCATCCCAGGCCATTGTCAGTCTTCATGACTTTTATCTTGCCATTGGACTCTGAAGGAGAAAATGAGGTTGACAACTTTGTGCATCTCTGTCTCATCTAAATCCAAAATATAAAAATCAAGGCATCCCACAATATTGTTGATATTCAAAAAGAAAGATGAACAGCATTATAAGATCATAGATTTAATTCTGGCAAAAGTCCCTAGAGATCATTAAGTCCTCATTTTTACATATGGTTATCTTAGTGTTTGGTATATACAATAAGTGCTTAATATATGTTTATTGATTGAATAAGGAATAGAGAATAAGTGAATTGTTGAGCTGCATATATCAGTGACTAAGGCAGAATCAGAACCTTTGTGATTCCAAGTCCAGTTTCCTAACCATACTATGCCATGTCTACTTCCATCAATCCTTTAACTAGCAACCAAATTAATAACATTAAAACACAAATCTGATTATGTCACCTTTTTCTTGAAAAGTCTTCTCTAGGAAAAAATGCAAAATCCTCAGTCCAGAATTTTAAAGTTCTTTATAGTTTGGATCCTTCCTACCTTTCCAGTCTTTTTCCACAGGACCCTTTATGCACTCTACCTTCTATTGAGACTGACCTACCAGCTGTTCCCCAAACACAACATTTTATTTACTGCTCTTGCACAATGTTTTCTTCATGTTTGATTTGCTCTCCATCATCACCTTTCCTTCACAAAATCCCCAACTCCCTGTAGCTCAGATACTACGCCTTATATAAAACCTTTCTTGATTCATCCTCTGGTTATTAGCAATACTATTTCCCCACTTGAAATCACTTTGATTACTTTATTTTTACTTTCCATTAATATTTATTTTTTTCTCTCTTCCACCTCTTTTAATCTTGCTGCTTCTCAAAATAAAACAAAATGAGGTTTGTAGCAAATATACATAGCAAGCACCACAAATACAAGCAAAATAAATTCCTACATTTGCTATGTCCAAAGCTGTATGCTTTATTTTGCAGGAAGGGCATATAGTCTATGCTTTGTATTTATTTACTTGTATGCATGTCGTAACTCCCTAATAAAATGTAAGCCCCCTGAAGGCAGGATTTTTTTCCTAACTGTGTATCCAGCACCTAGCAGTGTTTTGCACTTGATAGATGTTTGTTGAATTTAACAAAATGGAATGCAACTGAGGCAGCTACCTTTCAATAAATCAATAAACATTTATTAAGCTCTATTAAGTATCAAGTACTGGGACAGTCACTGGGGATGCAAAGGTAAAAATGAAATAATCCCTGAGCTATGTATATAATATAATATGAGGATCAGTGGGAAAAGAAACTTGATAAAAAATTTATCCTCCCTCTAACACCAGTGTCTGAAATGCTTAATATTAGCTTCTAACTATGAAAGCTTTTTAAAAAATAATATATTATTTTTATTTTTCAACTAAAAATATCTTTACTAATCCATTTTCCTCATTGAGCAAATTTAAAAACAATACCCCAAATCTTTACTATACAGTTGTGCAGTCTAGCAAAAGAAATTCCATATTAATCATGTCCAAAAATATATTTTAGTAGTTTAAGTTTATCATCTCTGGCAGGGAGTGAGTGGTATGTTTCATTTTCATGCTTTTGGAGTTAAGGTTTTTCATTTCAATGATTGGAGTTTCAAAATCTTTCAAAGTTATTTTTTTCCAATAACATTGTTGTCACTATATATATAATTCTCCTTGTTTTTTCCACTTTGCTCTATGTCATTTCATAATGTCTTCCTAGTTTTCTCTGAAATTGTCCATTTCACCATTTCTTAATACCCAATAATATCCCATTACCTTCACATACCATAATTGGTTTAGATGCTACTCAATAGAAAGAGAGCCTCTTATCTCCCAATCTTTCATTTCCAGTGAAATAAAAACAGTTGCTATAAACTATTTTTTACACATGGGTTCTTTTCCTCTTTCTTTGACCTCTTTTGGGGCATAAGCCATAATGATTTATCTGGGTCAAAAGGCTTTCACAGTTTAACTTTCTGAGCGGTTCCAAATTGTTTTTCACAATAACCAAACAAACTTGCAGACAATTCTACCAATATTGCTTAGTGTATGTATTTTTCCCAAAATGATTCCATTTGTTATTTTTCTCTTTTGTCATCTTTGCCAATTTGATCAAATCTTTGATTTGAATTTTTTTATTAGTGATTTAGAACATGTTTTATCATATGATTATTGCTTTCTTCCTTTAAAAACTGTCCTCATATCTTTTGACCATCTGTCTACTGGGGAATGGTTCTTAGCCTTATAAATTTGAATCAATTCCTTATATATTTTGAATATAAGACCTTTATCAGAGTAACTCATTTTTTTCCCCCAGTGGCCTATTTCCTTCCTGAGTATATTCTTAATGCTAGGCATCTTAATTGGTTTAAGGCTTTATAATATTGGAAGAGGATAATATATGAGGCTAGTTTACACATTAGCATGGATTAGTTTATTCTGAAATGAGAACAGGACTCTAAGGAGTGGGGACTAGGAAAGGTATGTGCTGTGCTGCTGAGGGAGAGGTATTTGAGAGCATTAAGTTCTGTCTAGTGCAGGTAAGGTAGTAAGATGAATACTCTAGATAGCCAAGAGGGCAGCATAAAGACCTGGGGCTTGAAGGAGATGAAGTACTAAAAATAAATGCTTTCTTCACAGTTTTTATTAGCCAGCCATACCATTCATTATCAAAGGCTATATTATATATTCTGCTAAATATTAGATTCTATACTTGACACAAAGTATTTTAAGGTTTTTTAAACTTACTTTTATAGTTCTGGACACTCAATTGATTCATGGTTCCCATGGATTCTCTAACATCAACCTGGTAATTAGAATTTTTTTTAGTCATATGCTACCGACATCACATAACTATTTCTTTTTCTCGTCTTGTTAATAAATTTGTACCTAATGTAAAAAAACAGAGTGATCAAGACGTGGAAAAATTTAAAATAGAGAGAAAGGCCTTAACAATTTTTGAAAGTGAATGTCCACTACATATTTAGTGATGAGCCTAAAACTTGTTTTAAAAAAAATAGGAACTATTTTCACTAACAAAGTTAGTTTACTAACAAATATAAAAATGTATATTAATAGATGTATAATATGTGTACTAATTAATATACCATAACATGGCATGATATGATAAGCTATAACATAGTACACTGTGAAATAAGATGATATTTTCTTTATAATATAATTATATGATATAATATTAACGTAATATAATGTATTATAAAGATAACATAACAATGTAATATAAAATGGAGGGAGTATAGAGACACCTAAAGAAAACAAATTTCTTTAGGTAGAATTCAATTCATAAATGATTATCATGTCTCAGAAAAATAAACCTTCAAACTATTACCTAGTTTTCAGTTGTCTTCCAGAAACAAATTTGGTCATGTAAAATAAAAAGTAAATTTACTAAAAGAAAAATGAAACATTTCCAATACTTAAGAAGCTTATATTTTATTGGGGAGGAGGATGTCAGGGAAATCTATAGCATGCATACAACTCAACAATTTAAAACAACAAAAACCATAAGAAAGTGTAAGAACTCAAGGAAATTTTATAAATTCAACTCAAGTTTAATGTCTGAATCCTTTCTCTTCCCACAAACCAAAATCTTGCAATCTTGAAGCTACTTCTAGAAGATTCAAAAACTTCCAGAACAATTTAGATTAGTGAGTTTACTAATGTGATTAGGGCCAGGAGGAAACAGGGGAGTAAAGAGAAACTTTGAAGGCACAGTGAGAAGAAAATTGTTTCTGAAGCCAGATGATCTAAATTAAAATCTAAGCTATATAAAATAATGAGACTGGACTAGATGGCTTCTTTCAGCTCTTGCTCTGTAATCCTGCAGGTATATGTTGGTTAAGGGTCACAATTTCAATGATCCTCAAACTTTTTGTAGATGATTGCTTTTTTGACTAAACCTTTCTTTTCATTAGTCCTGCTATTCCTTTCCCTCTCCTCATTCCATCCTTTTGCTGTGTCCTCCTCTTTTGAAAAGTTTTTGCATTTTTCCAAGTTAGTATTTTAAAGCTGCAGACATCAACCTCACACTTACCCTGACATTGATACTAATGAAACTCATCTGAAATGATTGGCCTGAAGACATCCACATTCACATAGCCTAAATGCCAATAACCCAAGATTATATTGCAGCTTAAATTGCTGCCGAAGGAAAGATTTTAGTCTTTCAAAGCATGAAAAGCTTGTAATATGGAGCATTTCAAAAAAAGTCAATCCAATAACAGAAACATAAAATTTCAGGAAAGGAAATATAGTATTTAATATATCTTTGAGTAATATTCAAGCAAAAGAAAAAACCTTGAGTTTTTGCTTCACTGACATTGAAACAAAATTGATAGACTGCCTCTGTTTCTATATTTGCAAAACAAAGTCAGATTATGTTCTTTCAAATGAACATCTAACATTTTATCTATGTCAGTTCACAGGCCTTTTATATTTTTCTATGGGAAGTCCCAATTTACTTTCCTCTCTTCCTCTTCTCAATCAGTCAGCAATTTTAATTCTTGCCAGTTTTTTAGAACTATTTCATCCAAATGACTTTTTATTGTTCTTCCCAAACTTACTTTTGTTGAGGACAGGTTAAGAAGACATTCTGTTATTCCAAAAATATAGTTTCCTTTTTGACTGCCTTTTATATGTGCACTACTTAGTTGTGGGAGCAAATGCTTTCAACTTCAAATGCAGAATTCCTATTCAAATCTAAATTTTCTATTCCAAAGGTTAGATTACAATATAAGATTTTCAGACATTGCTTCATAACTAATTGATAATTGAACTACATTACTCATACAATGCCTACATTATCCATAAAGATAAATGTATATACAAGAAGGACAAATACATAAACACACAGCCATCAATGTAGCAGGCAGAGGGAAAATTGTAGTGTTTTTACCAGGATAATGTAATGACTGTTAATTATTTTTCATTCCTAGTTCATGCAGACAGATTCAATCTAAACAAAGAAGGACACATGTAATTTCTAGTATTATTAAGCCCTCCTATCTGCAAAACTTAGAACATGGAATATCTATATTATAGACATGTTTAGTGTAAAATGAAAAACTTGGAGGAAGCTGAATTAATTTTTATTCTTGAACCAAGGACCTTATAGAGTTTTCCAATACAGTAAACTCCTAAATCAAAATTAATGAAAGAAAATAGATAATCCAAAATGTTTAAAAACTATATTTAGACATGGCATACAATAAAATGAATATGGTTCTACTTCTTTTGTAAACCTTAAAGTATTATAAATATACATATTATTTCAAAGTTCTTTCTTAATTCGGTTTATAACAATCGTGGTTATTTTAATTAGGCAACAGTAGAAGAATTTTTTACATTACTAACTCTGAATATCAATTATTCATCTGAGTGTCCTGGGCTGTAATTGAGCAGGGGGGAACGAGGCAGCCATTGTTCTATGGGGAAAAAAAATACTATCACACCACTATACTTCTCTTTCTTTTACCATACAATGCTCAAAAGTTTTGCATGTTATCATGAAAGTACCATGGTTTGAATACCACTTATGTTACTTATTAGTGGTATGATCTTGGACAACTTTTTCCTCTCTGAGTCTGAGATTCATGTCTAAAATGAGAGTTGGACTAAATTGAATTTCATAAGAATGTATTAAGGACCTATTGAATGCCAGGCACTGTGTAAATATCAATAGTCTTCAAGATTTCTAATCACCTCATCTCTGATTCTATAAGGTAAAGGCGGTTTGGCCCTGGATACTATTTTTTCCCCCAATCTGGCCCTGTGATTTCCTAAGTGTTTAGAAGTGGAAATTCCTTCCACTCTATCGAGTTTTAGCAATTCCTTTGCAATTATAATGTTAGCTACCCATGACATTTAGAAATCAGGTTATTTGCCCAGGGTCACAAGGGTACCAAGTGTCTTGAATCCTCCTGACCAACCCTCTATCCACTCTACCACTAGAGTCCCTACTCTCATTAAAGAGTCAAAAAATCCAATTAAGTCTCCAGAAAAAAAAGTATAATTTGCATAGTATACTAAATTAAAAAAAAAAAACATTTGACAATATATTAATATTTTAGTAGTATAGCCTTTAAACTATCCAAATTGCATATTGACCTGAGTTTACTTTTAAGCTTAATTATCATGATACACATTTACTATCAAGAATCATTGCTAATAAACTTCAAATTTCAACATTACTTTTTATTATTCACATATTAACTTCTCTACTTCTGTGTTTTATTACCCATAAATTCCATAACTCAATGTGTCTCCTGTTCTTGCTTCCTGCCTTTATGCCCAATGTGTATTCAATGTTCACATCTCATTTCTCAGCAAAATTATGAGATGTGCAGGGAGAATTCACATTAATAATGTTTTGAACGGTTATATTTTAAATACACTACAGCCCATTTACCAAGAATACTAACTTATTACAACTACTTTTATCAAAATAAATGAAGCAGGGATACTTTCTGATACAATACTCATTCATTTTATTATAGAAATAACACACCCCACTAATCTGTAAAATTCAGCATTTGTCAGTTGATTCTCTCTTCATTATTAAGAGAACATTCTCACTAACTTTTGACACAAGAATAAATTGTCCTTTTCAGCAAGACTTTTCATTCATAATGTTAGACTAATAGTCCACTCTTCTAAAAGTGCCTCTGGTATTATTGTTGTTGTTCAATCATTTTAATTGTGTCCAACTCTTCATAATCCATTTGTGATTTTCTTGGTAAAGACACTAGAATAATTTGCCATTTCCTTTTCTAGTTCATTTTATATGTGAGGAAACTCAGGTAAATAGGATTAAGTGACTTTGTTCATGGTCACATAGCTGATAATTATTTGAGAACAGATTTAAACTCAGATCTTCCTGAGTCCAGCCCCACCATTTTATTCTCTGAAATACTTAGCCACCTCTATTATGAATAAGAAGTATTGCAAATGATATCCACAACTTTTAAAATTATAAATTACAGAGAAATATGTTATATATTGTCATTTTTAAAAAAAATTAGTGGGTTTTTTAAAAACAAATTTTACTTTTAATGTTTGCTTATTAATGACTCTGCTTTTTTTTTTTTTTTTAATTAATAGGCTTTCTTGGCCCAAGGGATTCCTGCTGAGAAACATGTATTCTGGTTCAGTAGCAGAGTGATTTTTTTTTCAGATAGGTGTCAATATTTATAGGCTAAAATAAAAAGAAAGAATAAAGTTGGCTGAGTAGCTAAATGGCCAAGGAACTGGTAGATTATTCCAGTTGTCATAACCCATGGACAAGTACTATCAGGTGGTTAAAAATACAATAGTATTTTTTTGATAGTAGTGAAATGGAGAGGAAAGAATGTCAGTCCATTGAGGGATGATAGACTAAATTGTAATATATAAATGTATATCAAGAAATAATAAATATGAAGGATTCAGAAAAATGTGAGATTTGTGTGAAGTGATGTAGAGCAAAATAGGTAGATTCAAAAGAATAATATGCATAAAATTAAAGTTCAGAGATTACTAAAATGTCAAACTAAATTGTCAAACTAAATGTCAAACTAGAGATTACTAAAAGTCAAACTGTGAATGTAAATGGGATGAACTCACCCATAAAATAAAAGAGCATAGCAAAATGGATTAGAAAGGAGAATACAACAATCCATTGCTTGTAAGAAACATACATGAAGCAGAAAGATACATAGTTTTCAACAAAGGGCTAGAACAGAATCTATTATGCTTCAGTTGAGATTTTAAAAAGGGAGAGGGGACAATCATGATGTCAGGCAAAACAAAGGCAAACTTAAAAAGAGATAATAAGGAAAACAACATTTTGGTAAAAAAGGCATTATAGTCAAAGAAGTAATATGAATACTAAACATATGTGTATAGATGTATATATCATATATATAACCACATATTATGTGTATAAACACTCCATGTTTTATTAAAGCAAAAGTTAAATGAATTATAAAGGAAAATAGTACAGCTATATTAGTGAGGGACCTTAAATTATCCCTCTCTGTGATAGATAAATCTAATCATTAAGGAGATGTGTAGAATTTTACAAAAGTTAGATAGACCTTTGTAGACTGCTAAATAGCAATAGAAAACACTAAAATATATTTCTCAGTTATGCATGGGATTTTCACAAAATCCAAATTGCCAATATCAAAATTTTTTTAAAAAGGTGAATCCACAATCAGTAAAAACAATTATTGGAAGCTATTTTGCCAAACTAAATGCCAATAAGACTGACAATTTAAATAAAATGGTTGGATATTTACAAAAATATAATTCACCAGGAAACATTATTTAAGTGATGCTATTTTAGAAAAAAAAAATGAATGAACTATAACTGAATTCCTAAGGAAAAAAAATGCCTGGGAGAAGATGGATTTACCTGTGAATCTGACTAAACATATAGAGAAAAATACATTCCAATATATATATATTATTTGAAAAAATAGATAAAGAAGGATCCTTACCAAATTTCTTCTATGACATAAATGTGATCTTAATATCTAATTCAGAGTCAAAACTGAAAAAAGAAAATCATAGACCAATTTCCCACATAAATTTTAATGCAAAAATGTTAAATAAAATGCTAAGAAAAAAGATTACAGAAATATATCACAAAGATTTCACACTAGTAACTAGCTAGATTTGTGCCAAGAATACAGAGCTCATTCAATATTAGGAAAACTATAAGCAAAAATGACCATATTAAGAACAAAGAATGTTTTTTTCGACAAATATCTAAAAATCTTTTGACAAATATAATATCATTCCTTTTGACAAATACAATATCATTCCTGTTTAAACATACCTACACACACACACACACACACACACACACACACACACATGAAAACAGAGAAATAAATGGAACTTTCTTTAAAATAATAAATAGAAACTATCCAAAGATAAGAACAAGTATTATAATATCTATAAGGAGGATAAACTAGAAGCCTTTCTAATAAAATCTAGGGCAAAATAAGAATATTCTTTATTACTATAAATACTAACTTATACCTTACTATTAAATATTAGATTAGAAACACTAAAAATAGTAATAAAATAATTAATTGGAGTAATAAGTATAGTCAATATGGAAAGAAAACTGTAAGTTTTATAGATGTTATCATGTTTTACTTAGAAAACTAGGAATTCAAGTGAAAAAAAAATGGACCTTAATAATCGACAAATTCAGAAAAATTACAGGATATAAAATATATCCATAAGAAACATAAGCATTTTTGTATGCATAACAAAACCCAGCAGGAAGAAATAAAAAGAGAAATTCTATTTAAAACAACTAAAGACAATTAAAAAAATGCCTAGAAATATACCTGCCAAGACTCATATGGATATTATAAGAACATAATTACAAAACTTCTAAAGAACAAGTATTAACAATACCACAAAAATTATTTTCAAAAATTGAGAAAGCATCCTGCAAAATTTATTTTATGAGACTTTTATTAGTCCTAATACTTAACGCAGGGAAGGATAAAGCATATAGAAGGGAAACTGATATCATTTATAACTATTGATTGAAAAATTCTAACTAAAATCCTATCAAAGAGACAATAATTCATTCAAAATAGTATAACCAAGTTGCATTTATACTAGAGATGTGTGGAAAGCTCAACATTAAGAAGATAATAAGCATAACTAATCCTATTAAAAAGAAAAGCAGAGAAAGATTCAACTCTGGTGGGTTCATGGTGCTGATTGTGGTGGTAATGGTAGAGTAGATCTATCCAGAAATGACTATTATATAAATATGACATAAAATAAAAGGGCCAGCCTATGGAAAATGTGTAAGTTGCCACTTTTGACCAACCACTTGTGACTGCATTAGGGTACATGGGGAAAAAAATGAACTTCTCAGCTACTTCTAGAAATATAGTAAACCAGCACCTAACCCTTTTAGTATAACCTAACAAAAACTGAGAACACTGAATAACCTTCCCTATAGCCTATTGTAGTGACAGGCAGAAAGGAAGAAAACTGACAAAAGTCATCAGTTAAATTCCTCATGAGGGGATGGAATGAGGGATACTCTTTCCTTCAACCCTTTGGCTGTTCCCTTGTGAAAAGTGGATTCAGCTAAACTTTAGCATGGGTCCTTGATTATCTTTCCTATTTTGTGTTTCCTTGGTTGAGCAAGTCTTTCTGTAAATCATTCTGAAAGTCCAGATTTGGAAGCTCAAGAAGTAAAGAAGGTTCTGGATCCAATATGTGAAGGTGATTTGTGGCAGGGAGAACTGCTTATAAGAAGAACATCAATTTAAAAAAAAAAAAAAAAGATCATTCTCTTGGTCCAATTGCCAGAAGACATAAAATTTAGTCCTTAGGGAGAGGGAGTGTGTATAGTTTCTAGTTCCTTGAGTCTCAAAGTAATTATTATTATTATTATTATTATTACTAGGCAACAAATGGTGCAGTAGATAGACCTGAGTTCAAATGATGCCTCAGATATTTATTAAAATATAATTGTAATTATATAATTTATAATATAAATAAATACATCTCAGTTTTAGTTTCAATATTTCCAAAATGGTTATAATAACTGCACCTAACAAAGTATTTTTTTGGGAACCAATGAGTTAACACATATAAAGTTCTTTGCAAACTTTTCAATTCTAGTTATTATTAAACATTTTTAAAGGAAAGAAAAAGAATTTATTCAAAGCAACTTCTTCACCTACTCTAACTGTATTCTTCCCTTTCTAGAGTAATGGAACTGTCAGCTAGAGATGACTGCTGTTCTGTACCCAGAACTGGCTTATTTAGAATTCTCTCTCAGTGACTGCTTGTCAGTCAGGAGAAGAAACGAACATATGGCATCTGAGTGTGGAAGGTATCTGACTGCTCCGGGGAAGGGGAGTTATGAAAGTACATCCCCTTTAAATCAGAATAAGATTCCTTGGGTGGAAGAGGCAGGTGACTCTGGTTACTTCTGTGGACAGCAATCACAAAGACTACTTTTGGTCTGGTTAAGACCAGATGTACTCTACAGCCTTAGTTTAAATACATTTAACTTTAGTTCTTGAAACTTTGCATTCCCTGCCCCCTGCCCCCACTATCTTTTACATTTTGCTTTAAAAATAAAAAAATTTCCTTAAAAAAAAAATTCCATTTGTAGTGATAATCATCCATCATTTGTCTCTTCATTCAAATTTTTCAGATTTTTTTATCTATGCATTTTCTTCCTTTTTCTTTGCTTTTTTTTCTCATAAACTTTTTTTTTTTTTTTAATTTGGAAATCAAGCAAATATTTTTCTGTTACTTAACAGGAACATCCTAAGATAAAAACCTCCTCTTGAGGCACAAGACTTGCTTGGTTATTTACATATGCAGTCTCCTTCTGTGCTTGCCCAGCAGGGGTCTTCACTCTTTTTAACACTCACAATGTTGCAACAGAATAAATTATAGTATTGCTGAAAGAACACTTAAAATGGTAATCTATTGATTCAGCAAAGAATTTAATGAAAATAAAAAGGTAGCTATTAAAAAATATTCATTTATTCCCTTAATTTGCCATTGGCATATTACAAACATAGCTTTCACTGTTATTATTGAATATGTTGTATAAAATAAGACAGCTAATGCTAACAATTTTTAGATTATTTCTTTTGGATCCTGTGTCTGTACAACTATATTGATAACAATATAATATAATTTTGGTTTATGTTGAAACAATTCATATAATGAAAACTCCGTAGCAAACCCAGTTCATGACATAATCTGGGTCCTTTGATCTAAGGAAAAGGACACATTTCCGAGTGACAGCAACAACAAAAAGTACCAAATTGATCTCCTTTTAGTGCTTTTCTTCTTGGATAATTTCTTTAGGCAAGACTTTGGAAAAGTGAAAATAAATGTTTGTATAGTGTCATCTAGTGGCAAAAACTTTTAAAAACTGGGCTTACAGAGAAAATATTCATGATTCATGTAAATGTTATTGAGGTCCAACTTTGAAAGCCAATAATTAACTCTTACTCTGTTTTGACTCCTGCAGTTTTTATCTGAGCCCAGAATTGCTTTTGATGTCAGCAAGACTTTTATACTTGAATCAGCTCTGTGGGGAGCTAAGAAAGATGAAAAATTAATTCCTTCAATGTAGGGGGATTACTGACTTGGCATTATATTTTAATTTTCTTTAGATTTTCCTCTTCTTCTCCTCACACCTGTTTCTTTAAAATAAAATAATATGGAAAAAAAATCCTCAATTCCTAGCTCTGTTGACAAATAAGATATATTAATACTCAAAATGAACTGGATTGTGTTTTATTGTTGTTGTTCAGTAATTTCAGTCATGTTCAACTTTTTGTGACTTCATTCGGAGTTTTCATGGCAGAGATACCTACTGAAGTGGCATGCCATTTCCTTTTTCAACTCATTTTTTCAAATGAGGAAACTGAGGCAAACAGGGTTAAGTGACTTTCCCAAGGTCATACAATTCATGTCTGAGCCCGGGCTTGAACTCAGTTCTTCCTGATTCCAGGTTAAATACTCTATTCATTGTGCCACACATCTGCACAGTTACTAGTGTAACTATAATCATGTTTTAAACCAAATTTCTTATAAATTGGTATGTTGAATTATAAAGGAATGATTTAAAATTAGCTAGAGCTATCTACTTGAACTATGAAAGCAGGGATCTGGCTAACAGCCAGAGTTTTAATAGGTGGCCCATAATCAACAAGACCAGAAAAAGTAATTAAAGAAATCATAAAACATTGATTTGTTTTAATTATAAGATTTCTCAAGAGATGGTTTTTAGCCTGAGCCCTGATTACCAGCTGTTTTCTCTTTCCAATAGCCTTCATGGCTTCTTTGTAGGATTCTTGTACTATAAGTTCTGAGAAGCAATAACTGAATTCATACAGTAATTCTGCTTACTAACTTGCAGGTGAGCCTGGTCCTTAAATTCTCATTTTAGCACCTCATTCTACTCTAGTTCCCTATAATGTTATGATTATTATTTTGAAATAATATTTCAATACGTATATTCTCTTGGTGGTGGTGTTTGGCTTCGTCATCAATATTATAATCTTCAAAGAATAAAAAATGATCATCATCCAGAGAGCAGCTGAGAGGCCCATGGTAGATAAAGAACCAAAAAAAAAAAGTTCTTAAGAGAACTAGAATGAAGGGTATAACAAAGCCATATGACTGAAAATTAAAAACAGGTAGTGAGTTTTTAAAATTGAGAAATAGCCGTTAGTATCTTCTCAATGTAAAAAGAAAAGTAAGTCTCCAAGCACTTAGTGGACCCTCCTGTGTCAGACTTCTATGAGAAAACTTGTGGAAAAGGGAGGAAAGGAGGAATTGTGATCATCATCAGTTGGAGGGAATACCCACACTTGATGCAGTCACAGATTTATTTGAGTATTTAAAGGTAAAAGATATAGAAATCCTAATTTCAATTACATTCTTTCAAGTATTAATTTTCTATTAGAGGTCTGCCTCTCAAATTCTGAAGTTTAGGCCACTTTCATTGACCTCTAAATTTATATTCAGTATTTATTGCCAGTTGAATGTTGGGCCTCTTAAAGTATTCTGATACTTTCAAGGGGCAAAGAGCTCAAAATCTCTAAGTCCCAGATCACATTTCAAACTGTTGTGCCAAAGTTCCCTTTTGATGTCCTGACCCAGTTTCCCCATTGCCCTATTTATTCTACCTCAGGTTATAACCTTTGCCTCTTAATGTTTGATGAGATAAAGGTCTACCTCAGTTGCTCTGCCCCAAAATCCCAGGCTATAAGCATTCCCTCTTAAATAGTTGATGAGATAAGGGTTTTATATCTTTAGGTTACAGACATTCCTTCTTAAGGTTTGACAGGATAAAGGTTTATCCATTTTAGTTGTCATTAGAATATCAGTAACCTCCCTCCATTGTGTCATCCTGGTGGCCTCCCCCCCATTAGGTTACCCCCATCTGGGTACCTCCCCCATTATGTCATTGTTCTTGTTATCCTGTAAAAAGCTTGTCCTCTGATACTTAATTGCTGGTCTCTTTGAGATGATAGTCTTGTCCAACCCTGGGACCAAACATGGATCCATTGGTCCCAGTATCTCTCTTCATTTAATAAACTATTGAATTGATCTCTAATTGCTCAGTTTCTCTGGCATTACAAAACAAGTTTATCAGTCTGCATATACTAAATGATTCCTAAGTGCTGGGTACTATGCTATGAGTTGAGGAAAAAAGGAAAAACTCAGAAACAGTCCTTGCTCTCAAATAGCTTACATTTTAATGGGAATATATATTGTATACAAAATCTTCTCATTCCCTTTTTTTGGCATAAGGATCTCTAAGGATTTAACCCATCCCATTCCAAAGATAGAGCCCTTTTGTAGCAAATGATACATGACATTTTGGCCACAAATGATACTTTTAAAATACCTTTTAATTTTTCTTGGAATCTTTACCCTATCTCAGCTCACTGTTATAATTTTTCCATTTTTATATAATCATCGTAGTATTATTCTCCCCTTCCCCTCATTTTCAGTTTAAAACCCTCTTGATCCAGTCTGTGAGTCTCCAGGCAAATGTCTTTTTCTTGACTTTCATTAGATAGATTCCATCTTGACCAGGCTCCAGAATCTGTATTTCTGTATCCTAATCCCTAGTTTGAAAATTCAAATCCTGTTATCTGATACCATCTTATTAAATAGTTGTTCACTGCTTACAACTTCCTTTTTCTTCTAAAATTTTCAACTGGCAGTGACAAAAATAGTATCTATTCCCCTAAAGTCTTTATTTTCCTGACTGAGAATTCATAATCCTTAGAAATAATTTCTGTGTTTCTCCTTATTTATCCTCAGAAAAATCAGCAAAAGTGATTGTTTCAAGCTTGACTGAAGATGGAAAAAGCTCATGGCTTCTGAAGGCTAAATAAGTTGGAGAGGAAAACAGGTCAGTGGTGGGATGAAACCTCTTATGAAATTGTGATCCTCATGGATCCCAATATCCAATAAAACTTTGTTGGGACCATTTTTAAAATTGTTTACTTCCTATTAAAAAAGGTCAGCATGAATTTTTTCATGCTGTTGGATGTTATCCTTTGACCACTGAAGAATGAGACATAACTGTTTAAATGATCAATTATAATAGATTCAAAATGTCAGTTCTTAAATTCAGCGAATGATCCATTTTAGTGTGCTGAAGGGGAATTTTAGGATTTATGAATCCTTCTTGTTTTAAAAATAATCTCATCAAATCCTCTCACTTTATTAAATGCAATAATTTAATAATTAGTAAAGTATTGATTTTAGTATTCAGCTGGTAACTTTGTAGCAGTATTGATTAAAGTTGCTCTAATTAAATCCCAGTTTAATAACCAGTGTTCTTTGTAAGTAACAGTCTTCCTCAGCATGAATTTTAATTGAAGAACCCAGGCAACAACAGAGCTCTATGTTTTACTTGCAGCTGTCTCCAGTGAGGTTGAGCCTACAACAGAGCCAGAACTTGTTTGAGTAGGCTATTGCACTCATGTAATTATTTAATTTAAAATAATTTCCTGTAGATAATATTTACCAGTTTAATTATTTAGTAATTGCACAATCAGAAGATGACACAGAACAATGGCGTGATGAGTATCTGATTTGGTAAACTAACACAAGACACATAATCTTAAACTAATCACATATACTACATGGCTAAAATAATAAACAAATTGAATACTAGCTTTCCTTTCATGTTTAGGAGGCCAAGGCCTGTGGCTTTCCCAGGCATGCAGAAGGAGAAACCCTTTTTCATGCACTTGGTTTACTCTCTTTTCCTCCTGTCTCTCCTTACTTCTGTAACTATTAATCCAATCTATGTGGCTGCCATCAAGAAAGACTCTTTTATCTGGTGCTTTAAAAGTTATGTTTAACAAATCCCCAGTGGTGAATCCAAAAAAAAAAAAAAAGGTGGGAGAGAAAGAAAGAAACATGGCTGTCCCCTTTTACTTTGCTATATTTCTAGTATTACCATAACTCACATGTGAAATTTAAAATAATCAACCTACAGAGCATTTGAGTTGGAATACTTAGAAAATGTCTAACTCAACCCCTTCTTTTAAAAAAACTATGGTCTGAAGAGGTAGATTAATGTGTCCAAAATGCCAAGCTAGAGAAGACATTGCAAAATAAGTTTCCAGAACAGCTTTCTGCCAGAGCATTACGTTGAGAAGAAAGCCAGAGACAGAAATGAGAATGTGATAAAGGAGAGAAAAAGACAGATAATGACAGAGAAAGACAGAGACGAAGAGAGACAGAGGAAGAGAGAGACACAAAGAGAGAGAGAGAGAGGGAGAGAAGGAAAGAGAGACAGATAGAGAGATGGAGTTAGAGAAAGAAACAGCAGAGAGACAGAGAGAAGAGAGAGAGAAGGAGGGGGAGAGAAGTTCAGCAGAAGACAAGGAGAGAGAGACATACAGAGAGCGAGATACAGACAGATGACAGAGAGAGACAGACAAAGACAGAGAGACAGAGGGAGAGAGGACAGAGGAACAAAGGGACAGAGGGAGAGAGCAATAGAGGGAGGGAGAGAGAGAGAGAGAGAGAGAGAGAGAGAGAGAGAGAGAGAGAAAAGAGAAGAGAAGAGAGAGAGAAAAGAAAAGAGAAGAAAGGAGAGAAGAGAGAGAAAAGAAAAGAGAAGAGAGAGAAAAGAAAAGAGAAGAGGAGGGAGAGAGAAGAGGACAAGAGAGGAGAGCAGAGGAGAGAGAGAGAAAAAGAGAAAGAGAAGAAAAAGGAAGAAGAAGAAAGAAGAAGAAGAGAAGGAAGGAGAAGAAAAAGGAGAAGGAGGAGGAGGAGGAGGAGGAGCAAGAGGAGGAGGAGAAGGAGAAGGAGAAGAAGAAGGAGGAGGAGGAAGAGATGGACAGAGGAAGAGAGACAGAGAGACAGAGGAAGAGAGAGGGACAAAGGGACAGAGGGACAGAGGAAGAGAGCCAGGAAGAGAAGGAAAGATAATTTGAAAGGATGCCTCTTGGATTAAGGTAATCCAAAGAGATTTTAAATCTCTCCCAAGAAATGTAACCCACTCCCAAATCCCCTTACACATATGGAAAACTGGCTTTTTAAAATAAATCAGATTAGATAAAAGGAATTCAAAATCATTACAATAGCCCTTTGTTCCTGTTTAAGGATGGGATCTGGTGGGGGTAAAGATGCTACCTATTACACTTTATAAAGGACTGTGAGGTCTGAATATTATCAGTCAGATATTGGGAATTCTTAATTTTAAAATTTCTAATTTTATATATTACCCGTGGAAAAGTGAGCCTTCTTTCTTCTGAAGGATCCCCTAAACATGAAGAGCTGTTATTTATTAGTAAGTTGTTAAAGAGATGTCACTTAGTGGAACTAGTACTATTAATTTCCTTATATTTATCCATGGTTTTTAGTGACTTTCTGGGTTGCATAAATGGGGAAAAAAAATTTCTCAGAGTTCTCTTATAGACTTTCCCCTCCCCACTTAGGACCCTTTCTGTCTTGCAGGGTGATACTTGCAAACATGTTGTGGGGCTTCTCTTCTAGCAGATTATGGATAAAATAGAGATTTCTTCCCAGGAATTGAATTCAAATATGTTTTCACGTAAGTATAATTTCTGCACTTGAAATTCTGTTTCTTTTATATAACTTTAATTCTGTTGTCTAATTATTCTTCTTTAAAATATTTTAATTATGTTCAGAAGAAATTTATTCATTATTTATGTATTTTCTTAGGCAGCTAGGTGGTGTCATGGTTAGGGTTCTGGATTTGGAGTCAGGAAGACATTCTCCTGAATTCAAAAATGGCCTCAGACATTTAATTGCTATGTAACCCTGGTCAAGTCACTTAACTCTGTTTACCTCAGTTTCCTTACCTGTAAAATGAACTAGAGAAGAAAAAGATTAAACCACTACAATATCTTTGCCAAGAAAATCCCAAATAGGATTATAAAGAGTTGAACATGACTGACCAATAAACAACAATTACTTTTAACATTCTTTTAAAATTTTGAGTTCAATTCTTTTCCTTCTTCTCCACCTCCCCCATTGAGAAAGCAAGAAATATATCAATTTTATATATGAAATAATGCAAAACACATTTCCATATTAGCCATATTTTTTTTTTAAATTAAGATAGTGAAGGAAATTATACTTAAAATTGAATTCAGAGTTTATCAGTTCATTCTTTGGAAATAGCATTTTTTCATCATGAGTTCATTTGTATTTTCTTGTATCATTGCATTTATCAGAGCAGCCAAGTCTTTTATAGTTGATCATCATTATAAAACTGTTATCACTGTGCATAATGATCTCCATTTTTTCTCACTTCACTCTGATTCAGTTCATGTGAATCTTGCCATGTTTTTTTCTGTCATTTTTTGGAGCACAATAGTACTCCATCACAATCATACGTTATAACACATTCAGTCACTTACCAATTGATGAGCATCCCCTTGATTTCAGATTCTTTGCGACCACAAAAAGAGCTGATATAAATATTTTTGTGCACATAGGTCCTTTTCCTTTTCCTTTGATCTCTATGGGATACAGACCTAGTAATAGTATTGTTGGGTCAAATGGTATACAGTTTTATAGCCCTTTGAGGATAATTCCAAACTGTTCTCCAGAATGGTTGGATCAGTTCAAACTGATCATCAGTAGTTTCATCAGTAAGTTATTAGTATATTTATTCTCTCTACCCCTCCAATAGCAGAAATTTGTAATAGGTGTGACATGGTTCAGAGTTGTTTTAATTTGTATCTCTCTAATCAATAGTGATTTAGGCATTTTTTCACATATATGACTATAGGTTGCTTTAATTGCTTCTCCTGAAAATGACCTGTTTATATCTTTTGACCATTTGCCAATTAAAGAATGACTCATTTTTTAAAAACATGACTCAGTTCCATACTCCCTATACTTAAGAAATGAAGACTTTATCAGAGAAACTTGTAAATTTTTAAAAATATTCCTTCATTACTATACTTTTTATAATATGCTTTCTCTGATTATAGAATAGATTTTTCCTTTATCAAAGATAATAATTGCTGTCCTTGCCTTTTTTTTACTTCAGCTGAAGCATATTAAATTCCACTTCAGCTCTTTATTTTAACTCTATGTGTTTCTTCTGTTTAAAGTGTGTCTCTTATAAATAACATATTAAATTTTGTTTTCTAATCCATTCTGCTATCTGCTTCCTTTTTTTTTTTTTTTTTTGGTTAGCTCATACCATTAACATTCAGTTATGATTACTATATATTTGCCTCCATTCAAATTTTTTCTATTTCCTTCTTGCTTTTTTTTTAATCCTGTCCTTCTGTAATGCCGAAGAAACTGAGCAGGACAGAGGTTAGAGACCAATTCAGTAGTTTATTAAATGGAGAGATACTGGGACCAGATGGATCTTGGTCCCAGGGCTGGACGAGACTGTCATCTCAAAGAATCCAGCCCTGACTACTGGGACAGCAAGCTTTTTTATAGAATAACAAGAACAGTGACATAATGGGGGATGTACCTAGGTGGGGATAACCTAATGGTGGGGGAGGCCCCTAGGATGACACAATGGAGAGAGGTTACTGATATTCTAATGACATCTAAAATGGATAAACCTTTATCCTGTTAAGCATTAAGAAGGAATGTCTATAACCTAAAGATATAAAACCTTTATCTCATCAACCATTTAAGAGGGAATGATTGTAGCCTGGGATTTTGGGGCAGAGCAACTGAGGTAGACCTTTATCTCATCAAACATTAAGAGGCAAAGGTTATAACCTGAGGCAGAATAACTAAATAGGACAATTGGAGAAACTGGGTCCTGACATTAAAAAGGGAACTTTGGCACAACACTTTAAAAGCCTGTTTTGCCTCTAACTACTGCCTCTCTTAATTTGCCTAATTATTCTTAGAGTATATATTCTTAGTCATTGAATAAGTCTTAGTGGTACAGGCATGGATTCCATTCAGTTTTACAATTTATTGCCATTTTAAAATTCACTCACTAGTTATTTGATGATTTTGAATTTCAAAGTCTTATACTCATTTGGCTAAAGACAAGATGTGGCATCAGTGCCTACATGATAAGATTCAACATTATCTAGAAAAGCATCCCCCCAATGTCTTTTTGTGACTGAAATGAATCCCTATAATTTCTGCCATCAAAGTTATTATTTCATTAAGGAATTTACTGTGTCTATATGTCACATGCCTAACAATAGTATTGGTTGGATTGATTTATCAGGATGCCTATCACCTAATGGGTCTTTAGAAAATAAGCTCCAAAGTGGGTATTGATTATGGATAATAGGTAGAGAAAAGGTTTGGGAAGACCAGAAATACTTGACAATTTCTATGATAAGTGCTACATGGTGGGGAAGGGCAATGAGCCATAAAGCTTTAGGGTCTTTATCAACTCAGAGATAGAAAAGATTCAGCATTTAAGAGCAAGAGGAAAAAAAAGCCTTTTAAGATCATATAGGGAATATTTTGTTGTTATCTTCCAGATAAAAGTGCAATCAGGGGTCTCACACTATGAACATTTATAAGTTAGAAATATTTCCATGAAAAACATAAACATAAAATATTTTAAATGTTTTTGGAAAGGTAGCCCTTACTGTTGAGTGGTGGGCCTTAAAATTATTTTGAAATCATAACAGTTAATATTTATTTAGGATAATATGATAAAAACTTCTTTGAATGACTGGATGTATTAACAATAGCATGAAATCACTTCAAGTACTATAGTTAAAACTAGAAACAATTGCATAGAGATGTTAAAGCATCTGGTATCCATGGGGGAAAATACTTGACACCAATTATTCATACACTAAATAGACCTAGAATTTCACAATTAAATTATCCACAGTTTTGATTCAATTAGGTTTTGATCCAATGCCTCTATATTAATGACAAATTAAAGGGGGGAAAAGTTGAACAGTGGAAAAGTCTTACCTAACTTTAAGATTGCGCTGAAAGGAAGCTGTGAGTCATATGGGACTTGCATTAGCAAATAAAACTACAATGCATGTCTACTCCCCGTGGATTTTAATTTTCAGCAGCCATAAACAGCAAGTAATGAGAATTTGGGTAAATGGTTGACTATAAAGTTAAAGGCAAGGCTGGCCTTGCCTTAGGAGAAATGTTGTGAATGAATTGTTTCTATGACCTGAGGAACCCCATAAGGTACCAGAAACTCACCATTAAAAAGCCTAATTTGGCCTCCAGCTATCAGCGAAGAATTTTTCCCTATCTGAACCATTTAGCTATGCACACATTGTATCTGTGAACAGAATGCAAGCTGTCTCATAATCATGTCATTGATTACTAGAGGGGAAAGGATAAATTGTTATGTAGACTTTGTCATCCTTATCTTTAGCTTCCTTTTCTATGCTTTTCTGCCCACTTTCACTGCATCTTTCCCTTGAGACTCAGTTCTCTCATGTGGTCCTTTTTTTCCTCCTTTCAGAGGACAACTGACTTTTCTGTTTGTTTGTATATATATATATATATATTTTTTTTTTGCATATTTTCTCTTCCATTAGATTGTAAGCTTCTTGAGGGCAGGGATTATCTTTTGTCTCTCTCTTTTTTTTAAAATAAAATATAAAAATTTTAAAAATAAAAAATAAATAAGTAATACAAATTAAGCAGTTTAAATTTGCTTTTTCCCCTAGGGAAAGTTTCCTTAGCATATCAGTAATTAATGCAGAAAATGTATTAAAATACTAATATTATTATATTATATCATATTAATGAAATGAGCACTGGACTAGATACTGAGACACCTCTATTCTTATTTTATCTCTTTTTGTAACTCTAGAATTTAGCACAGTGCCTGGCACATAGGCCATAGTTGCTTAAAAAGCGTTCATTGATTGATTGACGAATCTACTCTGTATCAGTCACTAGACTTGAGTTCTGGAAAAGATGCAAAAGTGAGAAAATCTTTGATATCGAGGAGCTTAGTTATATTTTGGGAACATAATATATTCACAGATAATAAGATATAAGCATAGTATATGCATATATACATACAAATATAGATAGATAAAATTTCTTTTTTGGAAAGCAAACTTGTGATTTCATTGGTATAAGGAGCTCATGGTAGTGACCATTTTTTCTTATCAAGATAGATAGGTACCTTCTCTATAATTAAAATTGTATAAGATCTGGAGTGAAACAAGGTTGCCCACTATCACCGTTACTATTTAATATTGTATTAGAAACGCTAGCTTTGGCAATAAGAGCTGAGAAAGAGATTAAAGGAATAAGAATAGGCAATGAGGAAACCAAATTATCACTCTTTGCCGATGACATGATGGTATACTTAGAGAACCCCAGAGATTCTACTAAAAAGTTATTAGAAATAATCCACAACTTTAGCAAAGTTGCTGGTTATAAAATAAACCCACATAAGTCATCAGCATTCTTATATATCACTAACAAAATCCAACAGTCAGAGTTACAAAGAGAAATTCCATTTAAAGTAACTACTGATAATATAAATATTTAGGAATCTATCTGCCAAGGGAAAATCAGAAACTTTATGAGCAAAATTACAGACCACTTTTCACACAAATTAAGTCTGATCTAACCAATTGGAAAAATATTAAATGCTCTTGGATAGAGCGAGCAAATATAATAAAGATGATAATATTACCTAAACTAATCTATTTATTTAGCGCTATACCAATCAGACTTCCCAAAAAACTAAATAACAACAAAATTCATATGGAAAAACAAAAGGTCAAGAATTTCAAGGGAATTAATGAAAAAAAAAAATCAAATGAAGGTGGCTTAGCTGTACCAGTTCTAAAATTATATTATAGAGCAGCAGTTACCAAAACCATTTGGTATTGGCTAAGGAATAGATTAGTTGATCAGTGAAATAGGTTAGGTTCAAGGGATAAAACAGTCAACAACTATAGCAACCTAGTCTTTGACAAACCCAAAGACCCCAGCTTTTGGGATAAGAACTTACTGTTTGATAAAAATTGCTGGGAAAATTGGAAACTAATATGGCAGAAACTAGGCATTGATCCATACTTAACACCGTACACCAAGATAAGGTCAAAATGGGTTCATGACCTAGGCATAAAGAATGAAATCATTAATAAATTAGAGGAACACAGGATAGTTTACCTCTCAGACCTGTGGAAGGGGAAGGACTTTATGACCAAAGAAGAACTAGAGATCATTACTGATCACAAAATAGAAAATTTCGATTATACCAAACTGAAAAGTTTTTGTACAAACAAAACTAATAATTAAAATTGTAGCACTGAGCACTGAGAGATTGAGCAACTTATTTAGGGTCATACAGGTAATATATTTTAATGGCAGGACTTCAACGCAGGTCTTCTTAACTCTGAATAAAGCCTATTTCTAAACTACCATGCTGCCTCTCGTGGGCCATATCTAGGATATATAGGAAATAAATAGACAGTGATGTGGGAGGTAGGCAGGAAAGCAAATAACAACTGGGGGATCAGAAAAGGTCTCTTGAGGCATGTGGCACTTCAGCTAATCTCTGAGTCAAGCCAGGAGTTCAAAGGGAAGCAACTAGTGCAAAGCTGGGTCTGAAGTCAAGAAGACTTGAATTCAAATGCAGTTTCAGACACTTACTAGCTGTTTGATCCTGAGCAAGTCATTTAACTCTATTTGCCTTAATTCACTCCATTATCTTTTCCAAGAAAACTCTAGGGACAATGCTATGGTTCATAGGGTTATGAAGAATCAGACAAAACTGAATAACTTAACATCCACAAGAAAGGATTCTAAAAGGCAGAGGTGAGCAGGTGTTTTTTCCTTCAATACCAAGCTTTTTGAAAGAATAATGTACACTATTTCTAACTCCTTACTCCTAAAGCCTAAAATATGAATTGCTATTAAAATTAGTTTATAAGGTCTTTGATGGCAGAGATGCTATCATGTTTCTTTGTAGTCCTCTCAGATCTTATTAAAGTGTTAATAGGAGGAGAGCATATGTCATTTTTTCTTTTTCTTTTCTTTTTTCTTTTTGGTTATATATTGCTGCAATAGCAGCAACCACAAGTGAAGTATATATGTCTGCATCACATTTTCTTTGGGGACTATATCTCTCAGAAAACTGTGTGCAACTCAAAAGGCCTTAGTATGTCTAGCTAGAATTAAGAGTAAGAATCTTATGTCAGGGGGAAAAAAAACCACAGTTTGGAGGAGTCTGAGATGGCTGGTGAGCAGGATAAAATGACAATCAGAATCTGGTCCTGATGTTCTGTTTGTATGAATGCCGTGCCAAAGTACAGTTCTCTCTCAGAGATTTATGGTTTTAATGTTTGACCAATTCCCATGCTGTAGGTAAAGGTAAGGCCATTTATGCCCTTAATCTGCAGTACCATGCTGAAAAATTCAATAAACCCAAAAATGCTTCTGTGGAAACCTATTGTGAGTGACGTGGTTTGTGCTACTCCTGGAATCAAAAGGATAAGCCAAGTGTGAATCCAACCCAATCCAATAAACATTTTTAAGAAACTAAAGTGTACCAATCACCATGTGAACCACAGTGGATACATAAATAAAATAAAAATACCTTTATATTTAAGGACCTTACAATACAAAGGGGAAGTCAACCTACAAAAAGAGGCAAAAAAGAGGAGCAGAGAGGGATGGAACAGCAATGGGGAGGGTGCATAAGTTATTATTTATAATAATAATAGTAATAATAATAAAACAATATATAATAAATTGTGTACATATTCTCAAAGCAGCCCAGCTTTTCTTTGCTTCCTTGTTAATTTTCTTTTATTTTCTATTGTGTACTCTTTACCTTATTTCCCCCCCCCTCCCCTCCCCACTGCCCCTAGCTTAAAGAAGTCTACAATTAAGCATGGATACATGTGTATACATATATATATATATATATCTTTATATATATATATATATATATACATAAATATGTATGTAAGACTGTACTATGCTTATTTTTCTGAAGGTGGATAGCATTTTCTTTCAAAAGTCCAAGTCTTTCCATATTTTTCTAAATCAACCTGTTCATCATTTCCTATACCATAGCATTATTTCTTTCTAGATTCAAACAATATTTTCTTTCATAGGATCTTTGAAGTTAATTTGGATATTTAAAATAGAAAGACTTGGTTGCTCAAAGGTGTTCTGAAAACAATACTGCTGTTAATGTATACAATGTTCTCTTGGTTCTGCTCATTTAGTTCTTCATTATTGTGTAGAGGCCCCTCCGTGCTTTTCTAAAACCATTGAGCTCATCATTTCTTATAGTAGAGCAATATTCTATCATGAACATATACCACATTTTTTTCAGCTAACTGCTGATAGATGGGCATCTCTGAAATTTCCAGTTCTTTGCTACCACAAAGAGAACTGCTATACATATTTAGAATATGAAGGTTCTTTTCCATTTTTCCTAATCATTTTAGGAAATTGACCTAACAGTGGTATTGCTGAATTTTTCCAACATATATATATATATATATGTGTGTATATATATATATGCACATATATGTATGTCTACATATACACATACACATACACACAGATATATATATATATATATATACACACACACACCAAATAATGAATTCTTATCCCCCAAAACGTCTTTAGACTTATCAAACACTGAGTAATTATATTTGTTTGGGGTTGTAGATTGTGTGTCTTCCCTGTTCCACTGATCTATCTTTCACCTATCTTTCTATTTCTTAGTACCAGACAGTTTTGATAATCACTGCCTTATAATGGTACTATTAAACCTTTACATTCCCCCCCACACCCATTAGTTCCTTTAATATTCTTAACATTTTGTTCTACTAAATGAATTTTGTTATTATTTTTTCTAGCTCTATAAAATAATTTTTGGATCTATACTATTATAATAATATATATGCACACATACACACATAATAATCTCCAAAGTGGTCTCCCTATCTCAACTCCTTCTACAATCCATCTTCTAAATGATCAATGCCATTTTCTTGCCCAAGAAGCTTCAGTGGTTCCCTATTGCTTCTAGGATAAAAATACAAACATTCCTAGCCCTTCATATTTTTATTCCAGTTTACCTTTCTCCCCTTAATGCCCTCTGCATTCTAGCCAAATTGGTCTATGTGCTGTTCATTGTACAGGACATTCTATCTCCCATCCTTGTGCTTTTATATCTCCATGCTTGAAATGTACCCTGTCTTTATCTTTGCTTTTTTAAAGCTCATTTCCAATGCTATGTCTTACGTAAGGCTTTTCTGATACCCACAGAAGTTTTATTGTTAACATCCTAAATTTACCTTTGTAGGGACCCATCAAAATTCCAGGGAAAAAAACCCAATTACATAACTTAAGACTTAGAATACCCATGAAGGATGTTGAACTCACATGGAAGAAGTTTGATCTCATCTCAAATTAAATCAAGGTTAAATTTTTTTTGTGTTATTTAAAACTTAGTGTCCAGCATCTGAATTTCTCAAAATTTCCTTGCGTATATTCCTACCAAGGTCAAGGAACAAGCAAGATTGTTTTTCAAAGTTTCATGCAGTTTTTGCTGGGCATGGTGGTGCATGCCCAATTCATGTTACTGGAGAGCATGAAGCCTACAGTTCTTTTTTACCTTGGGAATTCTGAGAGTCAGTGGACCAAGTTGATTGAGTGTCTGCACTAAGACTGACACTGGTTTGGTGAACCTCTGGGAATAGAAGGACCCACCAAGCTGAAGATGGAGCAAACAGCCTATGTCAGAAATGGAGTGGATCAAAGCTGCTGTGTTCCTAAAGAATTCTGATCAATGTAATAATCAATCATGATTCTAAAAAACTGATAATGAAGAATGATATCCACCTCCTGAATGAGAAGTAATGGGCTAATCATGCAGAATGAGACATTTTTGGACATGATCAATGTGAGAACTATTTTTATTTGGCCATGAATATTTTTTTACTTGAATTTTTTACTTTTTTATGGAAAGGGGATATAAAGCTTGTTCACTGAAAAAAAGTTAAAATGAAAGTAAAAATATATGGTTACATAAATAAATATGTACACATACATATATTTACAACAATAAAGTCTTCTACTAAGGAGATAGCAATGATATTGGGAGTTTGAGAACAAAGACAAGATTTAGAAGGGCCACTTTGGGAAGTATAATGAAAAGACCAAGATTAAAAAAAAAAAAAAATGAAACAAATAAAAAAAAATGATCATGAAATTCTTAAGTTTCAGTTGAGTTTAGATAACATGAATGTATAGTGCACCCAGTCAACATTGTCTTAGAATTTCCAAACAGCAGTTCTTAGTGATTTAGGTAGGGATCAGAATAGGATGTCTGTTATCCAAGTTAAAGATGAAAAGACTACATGGTGAGAGAGAAGGGGAAAGTATTCAAAATTAGGTATGAGTGCTTTATTGAGCTATTTAACTATTAGGTCAATATTATGAATGCAAGAAAATCAAGGCAACAAAAGATGCTATAGAATCAGAGAACAAGGAGTGATTGACGGCTTGCCATTGTGGTGATGACAAAGAATACATTTAGGAAGTGAAAAACAATGGAAGAAGTCAAAGAATTGTAAACAGTAATCAGAATGGAGATTTGAGATGTGGAATAGTTTTATTGGTGAATCCGAAGATATGACAATCTCTATCTGGGTGGTTGTTAGAGTGGAAGCTTTACAAACTATTTAATTTAATTGACAAACTCTTCTTACAAAGATGATTGCTATTTATAATATTTGGTTCAAAAGGCTAATTATATGAGATTCTCTTTTCAGTGATGGAGACTGGTTATCGAATGTCCTGAACCTGCATAAGAGACAACAGAATTGATAAGAACAGAATAGAAAACAGATCCAGGTCTTTGGTCTTTCAGCTTCAAGAGAGTAGATGCACATTTGAACCTGTCTTTGGATCACTAATGAGGAGAAAAACTAGGAAAGAAGCTGAAATATAGAGGAATAAGCAGTCTCTATCATGACCCTAATCCCAATTTGCTTCACTAGAGACTTAAAAGAGCGAGACCATCTCTGAGATTCTTTTGGTTGAGCTGAGTTATCTTGGTCCCAAAGGAAGACTTGATTCACTCTATGTATTATCTCATATATGGTCTCATATATTTATATACTTTTTCTGATTTGTTTCACTAATAACTTGAATAAATAGGTTTATTTGCTATGTATGTGTTCATTGTAGAACTGGTATTTGGTGAGAAGAAAATAAATTCTTGAATATATAGCTTAGGCTCTTCTTTGCCCATTAAGAACTAGTGATCAGAAGTATAGACTGAACTTAAAAATTACTTCCTCTAGACTAACAATATTTAAGGGAACAGATACAATTCTAGTCCAGGGTCCCCTCTCTCTGAGGAAAGCAGAGTAGCTAACTTCTGGCCTCAACTTCTTTCTTCTCCTCTTAGCAGTAATCAAAGCATCTGTTAGAGAAGGGTAGAAGGAAGAGATGCTAGAAAAATATATTCTTGCCTCCCTATAAGCTTTATCTAGACAGACTCATGTAGACATTCTTAATCTATATAAGCCAAACAACAACTCCACACACTATACTCTACATATTCCTTTCCAAATTTCAATCTGTGAATATTTAGTTTAATCCATACAACAAATATAATGAAAATACTGTATTAAAGACAAATCTTGCTTTGATACAGTCTTTTTACAACTTAATTATAGCCATTTCATTTTATGTTTTGTATTTATTCAAATTGTTTTTGAAACAGACTATTAATACATTTTCTTCTACTGATATGTCCTTGAAAGCTGCATACATCTTTTAAAATGTGTATTATTTTAACAACTCCATAAAAAGTATGTATTTGTACCAGAATAAAAATCACAACTAATTCTCAATTTCCACATTCCACCCCAGAAACTGCTTTGTGAATTTGGTTTATTTCTTTGCCCTATTATGGAACAGTACATTCCGGTTAGACATTGTTTTCTGCATCTAAGATTTCATCTTGTGTTCTCCTGTATTTCTCATATCAACTTTCTCCAGATCTCTCCTTGACTGCTGAAATCCATCTCCTCTTTCGAAAGATGGACCACTTAGTCAAATTTTCCTCATTAGGTCCTTCCTGTCCTGTGCCTCATTCTTGAATTTTCTCTTTGTCCTCTCCTATATACTTAATCTCCGAATAGCTTAGAGTCCAGTAACAGATTATATGATTTTTATCTGATAACCAGTCTAAATAAGTTCAAGAGCTCATCACCAAGTTGGTTAGAAGGTGATTTTTTTTTTTTTTTAACTAAAGTAACTCTTAAATATCATCAGTTAAGTTATACAGGAGTTTAAATCTTATCAACACTAATGAAATAATAGATTTTGATGAATTAAAAGTATGTACTTGTTTTTACTTGCATTATGTTTATGTAGATATAGGTCTCAACATCTATTAGATCCTAATCTCCTTGAGAGAAGGATTTAATATCCTTTTCCATCTCTGAATCTCTATAGTCCATCATAGTGTGCTTCATATAGTATTTAAATATATTTTGTGGAATTAAATTAAACAATATGAATTTATATTGGGCTAGACAGTGAATTATATTTTCTCTTATAGATTTGTTGATTTGAAAATTAATTCTCAAAAATGAGTTGAGGATTGGGGATTGGAAGCTCTCTGTTGAAAGATACTGGGATAACCTAACTGCTGTCTTTCTGGGGTATATATTCAACCTGTGATACTATTGAGGAATAAGGTGTTTGGAGCCATCTCTAGTTCACTTGTTCCATCAGTGATTGCCTCTGTCTTTTAAAGGGTGTCTTCTCTTACACCTAAAAATATGTTTAGGTCTTCTTTCTTATCCTTAAACATACACTCATACACATATTTCTCTGACATTTTGATCTTTTCATAGAATTATGGATTTAGATCTTAGAATCCACCCATGAGTAAATGTTTCAAAAATATGTATTCTCTACCAGTTTACTCTTTAATTCATTGCAATATTGTCTCCATTCCTGTCACTCTTCTAGAATCATTCTGTCAAAAGTCAGCAATATCTTCCAAATACTAGAATTCAATGTTTTTTTTTTTTCCTTTTTCTCTTTAACCTCTATGATTCATTTGCCATTTTTAACCTTGAAAAAATTTTCTTGGTTTCCATGACAAGACATAGCCTTTCTTATGTTCTCCTACCTACCTTTCTCATCGTTTTCCTTCTCTTTTGCTGGCTCTTCTTTTTCCTCCCACTCACTACCAAAATGTTGGTATTAAGCTAGATTATATTTTTTTATCTTAGATTCTCTATTTTTTTTTTTTTGGCTTGAAAGTGCATTTTCTATTCCCCTTCCCTCTTTTTTATGTACCTATTTATTTAAAACTTAAATTCAAAACAAGAAAGAAAAGTAGAAAAAGGAAGATAGAAAAACAAAACAAAACAAAAAACAAACAAAAAACATTGTGGTGTGCCCAGCAGAACATTAGGAAGGATTCAAAATATATAACAATAAAATTTCCATTTCAAGAAAGCATATGTACTTATAGACTTTGTATTTATGACTGTACATCTTTTCTTTGCTTCCTTGTAAGTTTTCTTTTGTTCTCTACTATGTATTTTTTCTTTTTTTTTTTTTCTCCCCTTTCTTCCCTCCTTAACTGCCCCAAGCAGGCTATAGTTAAGCATGGATATATTTATGCATGCATATAAAAATATACACATACACACATGTACACACATATATATACATACATATATGCATACACACACATAAATACATACACATGCATCTAAAATAATAGTAATATAGCTGACATATAAATTTCTCTCTTGATTGAATCTTTTTTAAGTTTGACTTTGTCTAAGATCAATGTTTACTACCTCTACTTTTTTTCTCTAATAAATTCTATTCCTGATCATTATTATTATGTTTATGTATATCTTTTATTTCCTATCCCTGTTAACTCTACTTCATTTTTTACCTGTTAACTTGCCTTGCTATTACTTAACCTCCTTACAACTTCATTTAGATCTCAGAGACCACCCATGGCTAAATGTTTAAAAAATGTATATTCTCTACCTGTTTACTCTTCAATTCACTGCAATATTGTCTCCACTCCTATCACTCTACTAGAATTATTCTCTTAAAAGTCAACAATGTCTTCCAGATGAGTAAAATTATACCTTTTCTTCTCTGTAACCTCTATGTTTTATTTGGCTCCCCTGTTATGCATCCTTATTCTATTCAGGAGGTGAAAGTTCCTGTGGTTGAGGCTGTAGCTGTCTCTGAACCCAGCTAGCATGGAGCACCCTGCTTGGGGTTTCAGCAAAGCTTGCCTGGAAATGTTAATACTTCACACTGGTTAATCCTCAACCCTGGGGCCTTGGTTCTGTTCTTTTCTAGTTGTCTTAAGAGGACTCCTGTTCTGTCCCAAATCTTATGTTTTTCACAGGACCATGTTCACTCTGAGGCACAATTTTGTTTTGTTTGTGGGGAAATCTAGAGGGCTTGGAAATTTTTTTTACAATTCAACTCCAGTCTATCATTCTAGGCTGAACAAGCTCACCCTATAGTTACTTGCAATTCCCTGTATACAGAGGGCTGAAACTCTGAAAAAGGTGTGCTTGAATCAGATAAGAGAGCACTTAAGGCTAATTACCTATTTGATATGAGATAATGGCTCTATATACATATTTAGATGAGATGATAATGTGATGGCTCTCCTCACCATTGGTGCTTGCTGAATGTTTTGGTAGTGAGATAATTGTAGGCAAAGACTGGAAGGCTGGGGGAGAGAAGTTAGAGTCACTTGGTGGCAGGACAAGGAGGAGAGAGGCTGGAGACTCTGGACTCCAGAATCCAGGATACATCTTTGGCAAACCTCACAGCAGCTTGCCTGCCTCCTTCATTTCTCCCCCTAAAGACCAAGGACTTTGATTTATCCTGACTCTGGCTGATCCTGAGGCCCTCCAGGGAGTTAGTCCAGAGTATTATAGTATTCTACATTATAGTACAATAGTATTCTACATTTTATAGTATTCTATATTTTACTTATTTATATAATACTTAATTGTATTATAGTATTCTAATTTTACTTCTTTATCTCTGAACAATCTATTCCAGTAAGTACAATGCTTTTTTCTGTTCTTAAATCCCTAGTTTCCTTCAAGGCTGAGCTCATTCTATTCCCTGATTTCCCCAGTTGTCAGTCACTTCCTCCAAGGCATTGTATATTTAATTTGCTATCAAATGAGAATTATTTTTGTAAATCACTTTGGAAATCTTAAAGATCTAAATAAATGTTATTGATGATGATGATAATGACATAAGCAGTGCCATCCCATGGAGCATGCTCAGGGTTGTACTTCCTGATTCTGATTGTCCCTGCTTTGGGACTGGGGAGAAGATGAATTTCCTGGCTGTTTTTGAACCTTTGATATCTCAGTGCTGAAAAAGTTGGTCACTTTCTGAAGGTAGAGCCATGAACATCAAAACTTCCATTTAAGGAGAGGGCTAAAGGCAGTCCTCTCCTCATTTCCCACCAGGTTAACTGCTTTGAATTTCTCCATGACATCATCATGGTCCAATAAACTCATCATTGAGAAATTTCAACATATTGAAAAATCAAAACAACTTTGGTATTCACATTTTATCAGTACCCTCTGCCTCCTGATCTGAGGGCAGATCTATGAGTTTCAAAACACTATTTGTGGACTTCTTTGATCTTAATTATGATCCTCTATGAGGTATCTTTTGCACTCCCCATATTTTCAGCTTCTTGTTGTGTGTTGTCTTCCGGTTAGAATGATAGCTTCTTGAGGATAGGGACTGTCTTTCTTTTTATTTGTATTTCTATCCTGAGTATTCAGCACAATGTCTGGCACAAAATAGCTGTTTAATAAATGTTTATTGTTTGACTTTGATATGATGCAGAAAGCTCTGAATAGTCCTCTTATACTTCCTGATAGTAATAGAGAGACAAAGTACTGGTTCAGGTAAAAAAAAAAAAGTCACCTTCTGACTTGTCCTTCTTCCTTCAACACTCCAAGTGGAATCATGTAACTGAGATTTTCAGTCAAGGAGAGGGAATGACCTGATCCTTTCATATCCTGGGATAAAGTTAAAGCATAGCAGCTAGAAATAGTGGTACCTACTGACAAGCTTGCATTAGGACTTAGTCTTCTTCTTATCCATTTTGAGTTTTCTTTTCTAAGTAGATAACTGAGCAGCAATCTCCATATGGACATGTGGAAGTTTGGAGATAACCACATGGATTTGAGTGGTCTGATAGTCTAGCCATCTGATGGCAAGGAGAGTTTCTTCATCAGAGATGATTACTAGCAGTAAGACTGATTTGGTTCAAGCACCAAAATGATATGAATGATGTGGGTGATGTAGACACCAGATGATGGTAGGCATTCAGTCATGTGAAGAATTCACAATGACCATTTTCTTTAGTAAAAAGTTAATTTATTTAGGAAAGAGGTTTCAGACAAAATGAAGGAATACAATAGATACCAGGAATGATAAATATGAAATAGAATAGAAGAGTATATATGAAAGAAGTTCCTCAGTAGAACTCACAGTTACCTAGTGGAAAGCACCCCATGTGATTGAGAATGCCCTTAAATGGCAGGCTAAATTCTGAAAGGGATTTAGCACCCTAAAAGAATTAGTTAATTGTAAAGAGGAGAAGTGGGGTTGAGGCCAGTGAAGTACGGGAAGATACCATGCGGCATTAGAAAGACACCACAAGGCATTGTGCTTATATATTATGTCTTCTATCTGGAATTCTCTTCTTTGTGTAGGCTAATGCAAAAATTCATGCTAGAAGTGATGATAGATAGCTGTGTGAATAGTCATATATGAGAAATATTAAGGTAGAAATGACAAACCTTGACTGCAGATTGGATATGTGAGGTGACTGTGAGTTGAAGGGTTGAAGATGACTTCAACTTTGTGATCCTGGTTCCTTTGATAGTAATAGGAAAGTTTAAAAGAGGTGAGAATTTTGGGGGAAAGATAATGATTTCTGTTTTGGACTTGAGTTTGAGATGTCCAAAAGGCAGTTTGTAATTTAGGACCAGTGCTCAGAAGAAAAACTAGGGCTCAATATACAGATTTCAAAATCATTTATATAGATATGATGATGTAACTCATGGGAGTTAATGAGATCACCAAGAGAGATAAGGAGAGCCAGGACATTCCAGGGGAATATTTATAGTAGGAGTTGAACTAGGAGAGAGAGCAATGTTATTGTTTAAAAAAAAAAAAACCCCAACAAAAAACAACAACAAAAAACCCCTACCAGAAACAAAAACCAGAGGAAAAGGTACTCAGAAGGTGATCAATAGTGTACTAGAGATCAAAAAGGATGAGAACTGAAAAAAGGCCATTAATAGACTTGGCAAGTAAGAGATCCTTGGTAAATTTGGAGAAAGCAGTTTCTACTGAATGAGTTGATAAAGTTAGAAGTCAGATTGTAAAGGGCTTAGAAAAAAGTGAACAAAACCTTATATTTTATAGGTAAGGCAATTTAAGCCCAGAAAGGCAAGTGGAAGCCATTATCTCTAGATGTGGAAACTAATTATTTCTTGTCATTTTCCCTCCCTTCTTAAATCCTCAACATTAGATGGTAGTAAAACAGAAACATCTTGAATGACATCTTTGGATGCTGAAATTGGAGGACTTTGGTTCAAATCCACAGATTCTTATGGAATTATCTTTAGAAGAATTGCCAACCTACATTGGACTGCTTAGAGACAGGGGGGAAAATATGGAACATAAGGTTTTGAAAAGGTGAATGTTGAAACTATCTTTGCAAGTATTTGGAATAATAAAAAGCTACTTACAACAACAACAACAACAACAACAACAACAACAACAACAAACAACAACAACAACAACCACCACCACCACCACCACCACCACCACCACCACCACCACCACCACCACCACCACCACCACCACCACCACCACCACCACCACCACCACCACCACCACCACCACCACCAAATTATCTAGCAATCTCCCACAGTTAGTTTCTTCATCCTTAAAAAGAGGCGTCAGACCGTACGGCCTCCGATGTCCCTTCCAGCCCCGGATCTCAGCTCTAACGTGGCAATTGGCTGGGCTTGGAAGGTCGGCGCCCCAAACCCGCCTCCGAAGAGGCGGTCACTTCTCCTGACAGGCCAGACCAAGAAAAGACGCGCGGCTTGGCCGGGAGGCATTCCAGTGCCCCGGGATGGGCACGCTGACAGAACCGGAAGATGAGGCCCCCGGCCCCCGGCCCCCGGCTGGCCCGCGCGCAATCTGGCAGCAGGGGAAAGGTGGCGCGACAGCCCCGGGAGGGAGGGAGAAGCTAATCCCTCGCCACGTGGGCGCCTGCCCCTCCCGTTCCAGGCGGGATTCAGTTTCCGGACATCACACCTGCCGCTCCACTAGGGGTAGAGCGGAGCTGGCCGGAGAAGGGGGGGGCTGGGTCAGAGAAGCGGCAGCTTGGTGAGGGACCATCTCCCCGGGCTCGTGGCCTGATCCCGGTCTCTCAAAGGCCCCCTTCCGCTCCGATTTGCTCATACATAGTCCCTTTAAGTCCTTCCCACCGGTGGGACCGGGGTCAGGATCAGAATCAATCAAGGGCCGCTGGGAATCCTCTGGGGGAGGGACTAGAGGTGGACGTGGAGGAAGAGCGGGGTAAAGGAAAGGGCCGCGGCCCGGGGAAGCTCGGCCGTAGCTTAGCCAATCCCCAAGAGGCATCTGTGAGCTTCAGCCAATCGGCGCCCGTTTTGTTCCGGGGTGGGACCCACCCCCTTTACACCGACTCCCTCTCTCCTCCGGTCTGGCGCTTGCTTAGCTTTGGCTGCTCTCGGAGGGTCATCGCAGTTGGCCACCGGCGGAGCCTCCGAACAGGGCATTGGGAACTAGCTCTGCTGGCGCTTCTCGGGTTCCCCTGCTGCTGTCACTGAGGATGAGTGCCCAGTCCGCCGAGTGCAGACCCCGTGGAGACCGCCGGCGCTGTTTTATCTAGCGACTGGTGAGGGGCGGTCAGGGGGCGGGGAGGCGAGCCCGAGCCCCGGAGGGGGGGGTCCGTGTTGCCCCGCCAGGCCGAGCTGTGTGTGTGTGTGAGTGTGTATTTCTGACAGTGTTAGGCCCCGCCCGAAGGTGTTGATTTGAAGACCGGGCGAGGGGCGGCTTGGGTTAGGCCCTCTGCAGATGAATGGTCAGTTGGTTAATTGGTGGTGGCACCACCTGCCTTCCTGGGTGTCGCGCCTTGAGTCCCTGACCTTCGGGTTTGGGCCACCCAGCCCTCTTCCACCCCCTATCCCTTAGCCCTCGCTCGTTCTGGGGCTCCTGTGGCCCCAGAGAGCCAAACCGAGGTTTTTGTAAGTAACCACGATTGGAGAAAAGTCTCCTTGTGCTTAAGTTGAGTAGATGAAATGCGGAAACGGGAACTTATTTTCAAACCAATCTAATTTTAAGTTTTGGCAGCAGGACAAACCTTTTTTCCTTTCCCCGCCTCTCACACCCTCTAGCAGAGGTTGAAGAACGATTTAGGTCTCATTTTAAAAATCCATAAATTAATGTTTTCACAAAAATTTTTGCGTGGCGGCAGAAAAGAAATATGTGCATTCACACCAGACCACAAAGCACTACTTACTACCTTGGAATATGTTCCCCTATCCTGTTTTATTATATTTCTGCCTTAACTGTGGAGTGCAGATCCAAATACCCAAGTACTTTGTTGTTGTTGTTGTTGTTGAATCCCCAAATGTTAAAAAAAATTTTATTTTATTCTCATTTTAAAGTAAATTAAAAAAATTCATTGTCAGCTTTTTCGAAACTAAAATCTACTTTGAATTTTGCGCCACATTCCATAAAAGAGCAGAGAATCAGCACAATCGGCAAAGAGTTTGGAAGAAGTGTTGGTTGAAATTACTGCTCTTGTGTATTTGTCCCGTTTCATATGGTTGTTGAAATAAACATTTTGAAAAGTGTAAGAAGTTTTATGTACAGAGCAGGCGGGGTTAGAAAATAATTCAGTATTCGGTTTTGAGAATAATTTGAATAAATGTCAAATTTTATTTCTTTTTATATGGGAGAAAATATTTGCCATATCCAATAAAGTTTCCCTTAAAAGTAAAAAAAAGTTATCCAAATTTTAGGGCAGCTATGTGGCACTGTGTATATAGCACAGCAGATCTGTCAGGAAGATGTGAGTTTGAACCCAGTCCTGAACACTAGCTTAGTGACCCTAGGCAACTCATTTAACCTTGTTTGCCCCAGTTTATTCATCTGTAAAATGAAGTGGAGAAGGAAATGGCAAACCCCTCTCGTATTTTTGCCAAGAAAACCCACAAATGTGTTTACAAAAGTAGAATGTAACTGAGCAATAACAACATTGTACTAATAGAGGTTTGGAATACATTTGCTGTTTATGATTCAGTGAAGCTTTTGATAAAATAGTAAAGAGAGAAAAATAACAGCTTTTAGAAAAATTATAATAAAGGATGTCTTATAACCTTTTGTGAAAAACATTTTTAGTGTTATAAAAAAGATTGTTTTTGATTCTGGCTAGTCATTTAAGTATTTCTTGTAAGAATCATAGAATTTTAAAACTGAAAAGCTCCTTAGGAATTATCTAAATTAACTAATTTTATAGATGAGGATCATAGATTTAGAGTTTGAAGGGACTAGAATACATAATTTATGTAATCCTCTTCATTTACAGATGAAAAAATTGAGGCCCTAAAAGGTTAAATGACTTGTTTGAGGTCACTGAAGGTAGTGGTAGTAAGTCAAAAGTATACATCCTCTGATTCTAAATCCAAAGCTTTTCTCCATGTTGCCTCTAATACAAATCTATGTAACAGTTTGGATTTGTGAAACATTTTGGTAATCATTTGGCAATTATTTAGTATATGATATGTATATGGTCTTTGAGATTGTTAGGGGGAAAACCATATGAATCCTTCCAAGATATCTTGGGCTTTACTGGCTAGATTTCTTTCTTAAGGACCAGGCCTTAAACCAAAACCAATCTGATTATAATTGGCCACTAGTAGGTCTTAGGCCAAGCCCCATTTAGTCATGTTTTGGGTCCTGATTAACTCAGATTGAGTGTAAACAGCCATCTTTTCTGCTTTGGGCAGACTTTTTGGGAAGACCTGAGGGTCTTCTCCCAGATTCATTTATTCATTTATGTTTTTTTGGATTAGGGGAAAGTTCTTTGCTTCAATTGCTGCCCACCCTTAATCACTGAATGGGTGTGACCTCAGCCAAAAGGAGCCAAGCCTTCCCTTTTCATCCAGGGCCATGTTCAGTCATTCTGATCTATACCTAGCCACTGGACCCAGGTGTTTCTGGAGGAGAAAGTGAGGCAGGGGACCTTGCACATACCTCTCTCACTTAAATTCAATTAATTTGTGTGTCATGGCATTCCCTCCCTGCTCTCCATGTTTTCTTACAGAATGAAGGACAAGCAAAAAGACCCTAGGGAATTTAGAGTCTGATTGGAGAAAAAAGACAAGCACATAAAGAGATGCTAATACAATTGAAGACATTAATTCTGTATCATTTTGTAATTGATCCTATTCTGTATTACTGCCCCATTTTGTATGATTACTCAAACCACATTTCTGTTTTTGAGTTAGTTCAAGAATTCATTTAAAGTTTGATAGAAAAGTTATCTTTCATGCTGGTATCCCTGGGATAGTTCATAAATATCTTTTTAGCCCCACAAAATTACCATCTTTGAAAGATAAATAAATCTTTTCCTGTCTCTGTTGTTTCTGGAGTTTTTTAATCTCTTCCAAAGAGAACCTTAGTCTTTTACTTGTGTATCTCTAGCAAAGACTACAATGTAAAGATTGGTTCCATGAAACAATTAGCATTCTTTGTTAGGGAGAGATTAGCCTCACCTAAATGTCAGCCCATCTTCTCTGTATAGTCGCTTGTAATATTCTTGCCCAAACTTACAACTTATCAATTGTGATCCCCCCTTCTTAATCCTCTACCAAGACTCCTTCTTTGTTAATAAAAAGAATCTCTTCCTTCTCTAGCTGGCTTTGTTGAGTTTGCTAGTCTGACTTAAATTTGTTAACAGTTAAACATTTCGCTCTTAATTGCTTGGAGTCTGCATCTTAGTCTACCTTGATTAAATTTACTTAGGCTATAAGGCAATATATAAGTATTATGTATTTATATAATACATATATGTGCATGTGTGTGTGTATGTGCGTGTGTATATAGTACTAAGATGAAATTTCAGAAGAGGGAGAAATTACTGTGGGAAAAATTTATAAAGGAGATGATACTTGAGTTAGACTTTGGAATATGGATGCAAATTATCTAGGTAGAGAGTAGTGAGGAAAGCACTACAGGCAGGTAACATGGGATAAATAAAGACTTGGAAGTCAAACAATGGAAAACATTTCAGGGACTGTTAGTAAATTGGCAGCTTCTCTTATGTATCTGATAGGATACTTGATTGGAAAAGCAAGTTGAGAACATATTATATAGTGCCTTAGAGATCATAGTAAGGAGTCTGGGCTTTCATTTTTAGTTTTAAAGGAGAGGAATGATAGAACCAATCAATGTTTTAAGGAAATCGGGTAGTTTAATCTGGCCTTGATATGCTTAATAAATTGTATTGGGAAGACACTGGAGAAAGGAAGCAAGAGTCTCTTAAAATGGTATCGATTTAGGCAATGAAGGGTGCTTTCTGTGGGAATAGAAAGATAAAAACAGATACAATTTGAAAAACATTGGGAAGAAATAATTAATTGATCTTGATACTTGATAAAAAAAATTAGTTCTAAAGTACTGACTGGTGTAGGGGTTAAGAAATGATCCTATTGAGAAGGCTACACTTAGACATTTAAAGGTTTACTAAATGAGACTAACAAGGGGAAATGTCCAGGCAGTTTAAGAAATGAGATTGTAGTTTAAAATCGAGAACATGGCTAAAGACAAAGACTTATTTGCCTTATGAGCATAGGAAAGAGTGTAGAGACTGGCCAGTGAGCCAGCCTTGAAAGCTACAGATTTGGGTTATGGAAGAAGAAGAACTATCAAATAGAGAAAAGGATGGATCAAAAATGGAAGAACCAGGACATCATAAGGAAAAGAGTATTATGCAGGGATCAACAGTTTTACAATCCTTTACTTTTATTAAATTACACTAACCAGGGTAGGGTAGTCAACAGTGGCAGTTGCTTCAGAGAAATTGCAGAGAAGGAAAACTAAAAAAAAGTTCTTATTTAGCAAATAAGAGGTTACTTGTTAAACTTTTTAGAATAGTGTTGTCAAATTCAAATAGGGGTCCCTGAAGATCTATTGATTTAGAAAACCATAAATTACTGTTGGCCATGTTGTATTTTTATTCATATAGTTGAATGTTTCCTAATTATATGGGATCAGACCAAGATCTTCTTCCAGAACCACTCAGGAACTTTGCTGGCCAAGGCAACTTGACATCTGTACTACTAGAATGTAGTTTCAGTGACTATATAGGTAGAATCTATACTAGGGATCATTCAGATAAATGTGGACCAATTCAGATACTTAGTCATAGATGGAAGGAGACAAATAGGATAATAGCTACATAGAAGTTGTAGGCTAAAAAAAAATGTTTTGTTTTGTTTCTTTTCTTTAAAGATAAAAGAACTTACAGGCAAAGTTGAAAACCCTATTAAGGAATAATCTGAAAATAATTTGTTCATGATCGAGAACTTATGTCTCTTTTGGGGGCACTAGATCCCCTTCAGTTTTGCTGTTCTTTGAGTCTGTGTCCACTACCTCTAGAATGTCTCTCACATTTATCCCCATATTTCCTTTTAATCAACAAGTATTTTTAACTGCCTGTTACGAGCCAGAGAGGATATTAGAAATGGTCAGATACAAATAGAAATAATAAAACCATCCTTGTTCTTGAGGAACTTATATTTTTAATAGGGGAATCAAATAATCACAAATATAGAGACTTGGAATTTAAAAAGCATAAATACAAAACAAAATAATAAAAGGTGGCTCAAGAGGGAAGCTTCTGGCTCTTGAAGAAAGGCTTCATGTAGATGGCAATGTTTGAGCTGCATGTTGAAATAAGAGGTATTTGATGAATCAGATATATTGAGAGATTGCATGGAGGACCAGGGCCAGGAAAAGGACATGAAATTGGGGGTAGTGCAAGTAAAGAGTAGCAAATAGGTCAATATTGCTAGATCATGGATTGTGTAAAAAGATCAGAAAAGTAGAAAGGACCAGATTGTACAGGGTTCAAAAGGTAAAACAGAGAAATTTATATTTTATCTGAGAGTCAGTAGAGAGACAGTAGAGTTTGAGTAAAAAGAATCACATCTGTGTTTATAGGAAACTGTGAGGAGAATGGATTGGAGTCTGCCAACTTAAAATACAGAGATCAATTGGGAGACTATTGCAATAATTCAGCCCAGAAGTGATGAAAGCTTTAACTAATATGGTGACTGCCTAAAAAGATGTTTGTAAGAAATGTTACCAAAATAGAGATGTAAAGATTTGGCAACTGATTGGGCATATAGGGTGAAGGAATGAGGATACAGTGAGTAAATTATCGACCTTGAGATAGATGAAAGACTGGTGATGCCTTTGACACAAATAGGGAAATTTGGAAGGGGAGTCGTTAATGGAGAAGGATGAGTTCAGTTTGGACTTGCTGAGTTTTAGATAGGACATCCAATTCCAGATGTCCAAAAAGCTATTTGCAATGTGGGAATGAAACTTAGGGAAATAGGACTTTATCTGTGTATCTGTGAAATCTGTGACTCAACTTTGTAGAGATAACTAAACTCATGGGAAATGAGCAGGCATTCAGAGTCATTGTAGAACAAGAATTTTTAATCTAGAATACATAAATTTTAAAAAAATATTTTCTTAGCTATATTTGAGAATATTTGGTTTTGTAATCTGATGTAGTTTATTTTATGCATTTAAAAACATTATTCTAGTAAGTGGTCCATATGCTTCATTATCTCACCAGGAAATTGGGAAACACTCATGTAGGAAAAGAAAAGGACAACCTTGGAATAACATGAAGTTGGAAGTTATGTGGATGATAAGCCAGTTAAAGGAGACTGAAAAGGAGAAATCAGATAGGTGAGAAGAGAGCCAAGAGAGGGTTATTGACATTCTTAGAGCCCAGATCTATCCAGGATACTCCTCTACTTAAGAACTTGAGTACTTTCCAGTTCTAGGAAAAAAATTAAAATCCATTTCAGCATTTAAAACACTTTAGATATGGTTTCATCCTATTCTTCTGGGTCATCAGTTCTTAACCTGTGATCTGTTGACTCCTAAAGGTTCCATGGATAGATTTCAGGATGTCTGTGAATTTGGATGGAAATAAATTATATATTTTCACTGTTTTTTCCATTCTAATCTAAAATATTTTAATGTATTAAAAAAATTATTTTTGGAAGTGGTTCATTGGCTTTACCAGAGTGCCAAAGGGGTCTATGATACAAAAAATTTGGAGAACTCCAGGCTAAGTAATTTTATATCATTCCCTGTCATGCCTTCTTTATTTTTATCAAACTAACCAACTTAGTATTCTCCATCCCTTTGTACAAGCCCCTCTAGCTCTTCTCATTTCTGCCTTTTGGAAGCCCTAGTATCCTCTTGAAGTTGTTGCTCAACTGCTCCCCCCTTCCTGAGTCCTTGAAACAACTACTTCTTATCCCCCAATCTTCTTTTAGTGTTTTCCCTCTCTGAACTTACTTTATAGTTGTTTTATATATAGTTTGTATTTCTTACATTTACCTTTGTCCCTCTTTATATAAACAATACTTGGGAATTGAATTTAGAGATTTTCTGTTATAGTCTGAATATAACTCATTTTATGGATGGAGAAGCTGGGCCAGAGGGTATAAGTGATTGGCCCAAGGTCACATTGATAGTAAGCTTCAGTCATGACTTAAAGTCTGTTACTATGTTCATAGGCATTATAGGGCTTGTAGGTCAGATATTCCCAACCCAAGCTAGAGGATCTTAGCTTGAAAAAAATCAAGGATTTTTATTACTTTGGAGTCATTTAATTTAATTAATCAGGTTTTTAATGATTAGACCATATTTGGGCATTATTGCCAAACATTTTTATCAGTTTACAAGTCTGTAGTAAAATATTTTAGAGAAAGGTTTTTTTTTTTTTTAAATATAGTAAAACAAATTACTGTTTTTTTCCCCCAACCCAGATAAAATTAAATTAGTATTTTACTTTTTTATTTGCTTTGGAAAGGTGGATGTTTGCAAAATTTGTTTGTTTTGAAATTTTACTTAGAGGTCTGTATTTTATTTGTAAAATATACCTGGCCTAAAATCATCCCTGGTAAGTTACTCCAGATATAAGAGCTTCTTAACCATAGAACTCAGAATGAGTTATTCTGACCCAATAATAATTAGTAATAGTAATAGTGCAGAGAGTGAAGGCTATTAAGTTTAGATTAAAAAAATATATGATCATAGGATAATAGAATTTAGAACTATAAGAGATCCTAGAGATAATCTAGTCAAGGTCCAGAGAAATTATTTTCCTAAGGTGACAAAAGTAGCAAGTAATAGAGTTCTTTAGTTCTGGCTCTCATTATATATTATTATTTTAAAAATGGACAAAGCCACAAATTTAAGATTCAAGTTTTAAAAATTAGCTTTTGCCTAAAGTTGTAAATTAATATGAGTTTTCAATAATTCAGTAGTGTCTTTTATGTAGCAGACTCTGTGTTAGGCACTTTAGTTATAAAGTACAACAAATGAGTTAATCTCTGCCAGCAAGCAGAGGGAGATTACGGGTACATATAAAAATATGAAGTGAATATAAAATACTATATACAAAGTAGTTAAATACAAGGTAGTTTGGAAGTGAAAGTACTAGTAGTTGAAAGAATCAGAAAAGATATCATGTAAAAAGATGGTTTATATATAATATATAGCATTAAGCTGCATCTTTGAGAAAAGAAAGGGACTATATTCCAAGTATGTTGGACAGCAAGTGCTAAAATAGGGAGATGAGAGATAGTGGCATGTGTGAAGAAGAGAGGAGGGAGGGAAAGGAACAACCATTTATTAAAAAATTGAATTATTTCACTTGATTCTCACAACACTCATGGGATTTAGGTACTGTTATCCTCTTTTTCCAGTTGAAACTAAGATAGAAGTTAGGTAACTTGTCCAGGGTCATACAGCTATTAAATGTATGAAGCTGGATTTGAACTGTCTTGATTCAGTTGCAGAGTTTGGGAGTACAAGAAATGCTTATTGAGGCTGGAAAAGTGAATCAAAGCTAAGTTGTGTAAGGTTTTAAAAACTAAAGTTTAGATATGATCCTAGAGGCAATTGGATGCCACTGGAGTTGATCTGAATAGGGTAGTCACATGATTAAATCAGGTTTTTTAGGGAAAATATTTTGGCAGCAATATATAGGATGGCCTAGAATCCTTACAAAGTGTTAACTCAATAGTATTGATAGAAACAATGCTTATGTTTACACCTTTGAGAGTTCACACATTAGTTCACAAGTTTGGGAGATTTCAGGATTCAGTATGAGATTCACAAGTTTACACCTCCTATAATCCCACTCTCTCAGAGGAGGAGTCAACCTTTGAGTTTACACCTCTAAAAGAGCATAAAAGTTGCTGAGCTCAGTCAGGAGTCATTTGAAGAGATTGAGAAGCCAGGAGTCTTAGTTGAGAGAGTTGAAGCTGGAAGCGACAAAGGACAAGCAATAAGAGTTCTTGGAACCAAGCAGAGAGATAGGCCTCTAAGAAAACTAACCGGGCTATTTTGAAGGAGACAATAAAGGATTTAAACTTTTAACATGTGGCTGCATTTGAGGTGATTATTGATCTGAACTGAAACTAAGGCTACCTCTAGAACCTCTCCAAGAAACCTGCGCACAGAGAACGATCATATTATAGAAAAAAAGAACACTACAAGGGAGGGATAGCAAATTAGAGGCTATTTCAATAATGTAAATCAGAGATAATAAAGGCCTGAATAGTAAGGTAATAGGTGGATACCTGGAGAGCAGAGATTGAACAGGAGAATATTGGGAGGATTTGGCAGCTGATTTCAAATGCAGTGACTGGCATAAAGTGGATGTTTAGTCACTGCTTATTGATTGATATATGTAGTAGGGTAAGGAGTGAAGGATAATGCTAATGGTGATAATAACAGAAAATAAGGATTGTTTAGAAGAGAGGAGAGTTGCAGGAGAAAAATTATGAGTTCACTGTTGGACAAGTTGAATTTAAGGTGACTCTTGGATATGGTTTGAAATGTATAATAGGAACTTGGTAATGTAGGACCAAAGCTCAGGAGAAATACCAGAACTGGATATATAGATTTCAGATATGATAGTTAAATCTATGGAAGCTAAGACTTACTGAGCAGTGTGTGTGGAGAAAGAAGAGCAGAGAGCCTATGATAGTATCTTGAGGAGGAATACCTAGTTTTTGGAATTGATTAACCAGCAGAGTAGTCAGAAAAAAACAGAAAAGAATGTCTTTCTAGAAGATTATAGTTATAGTCAATGGCATCAATTGTCCAAGATCAGAAGGAATTTTGGACTGAGAAAATCAATTTTTAAAAATATTGACATGGAAACATAATTCTAAACTTTAATTTGGAACCAATACAATAGTTTGGAGCTAATATAAAAGTATTAATGTCTCTCTGATCCTCTTATATGGTATTTCAATTTAATTTTTTATTACCTTATGAATGTTTTATGTTGAGATGTATTAATGTAATAAGAAAATGTGCCCTGTTGGTTTTTAATATAATAATATAATAATGCAGTGATTTGTTAGCAATTTTGTTAGATTTTTTTTTTTAACATTTAAATTACCAAAAAAATGACTTAGAAAATTTTACAATTTAGCTAAAATGAAATATACCATGTTTATTTTCTAGTTACTTAAAAAAAAAGTGCTAGTGTTAAAAGAGTAAGACACTGCAGCAACTTTTTTTTTTTTTTTTTTAACTTATTCTAACTTTAAAGGTTGATTTCAGTAGGAAAAACATGTCAGTATCCAGACAATAAAGTTGAGCTGAACCTTTACTTATGTGTTATACCTATAGTATTAGAAATACTAATTTCAGGAATTATAGTTATGGAGTCAGAGACTTTCTAATTTATATCAATTAACAAGTATTTATCAAGCATCTATGGTTTGCCAAATTCAAAGAATGAAATGGGACTTCCATTGCTAAAATGAGTGAGGAAAGGAACCCCTCTGAAACCTCCCAAATTCCCCTCCAAACAACTGGAAAACTGTCACAGAATTTATTCAGAAGGGAAGCAAATTACTAGCATGAGCGGAGTGTGTGTGTGTGGTTTTCAATTAAAAAGGGGGAAGGTGGGAAGTCTGTCTCACTAGGATGTGAGGTTCAAAGAGTAATAGTAGCTGCTGCTGCTGCACCACCATTGTTTCTACGACCTTGGAATAGGGAGCCTGCAGCAAGGCTTCAAGCTAAGGGCAATCCACCAGTGACACCTCACCCTCCTGTAAACCAAAAACTCCATAGGTAAGGGAGCAGTCTGTCCCACTCAAGTGACCCCACCTCTAGTACAAGCCATCAACTAAGCCTTGACACCATTGCTGACCACTAATAAAGCCCCTCTCTGAGACCCACCAACAGAGAGATCCTGTATTTACATAGAAACCCAGCAACAGGGCTTCACACCTCTGGCTGCATAGTATCAAAATTGCTCCTCAGCTAGCCAGCAAAGAGACCCTGTTTTCATAGTAACTGGGTAGCAGGGCTCCACCCCCTGGGCCTAACCAGCAACAAGATCCCTCCTCCAGGGTCAGCTACCAGAAAGATTGTAATTATAACAACCCAGCCACAAGGCCGTACCCTTTGAGCAGACTGGCAGCTAAGGCCTACACCCAGGAGATGCCAACAGGGAGACTCCCATTCTAGTACAAGCAAAAAAGAAAGCCACCTTTCCAGAGAAAGTAAGCAACTAGATCCTGAAACCTCAATGAAAGCCAGCAGTAAAACCCTGAGCACAAAAAGCTTTGGATAGTACAGAATCAGAGCTCAATTCTCACATAAAAATACAAGTTTAAAAAAAAAAAAGGCAGAAAAATGAGCAAAAACAAAACAAACAAAAAACAACTTGAATATAGAAAGTTACTGTGCTGATAGGGAGGGTAAAGACATAAATTTAGAAGAGGACAACAGCATATGAAAGATTACACGTGAAACCTCAAAGAAAAAAAATAAAATTTGGGCTCAGGCCCAAAAAAGAATTCCTAGAAGGGCTTTAAAAAGATTTTAAAAAGCAAATTAGAGAAATAGAAGAATTGAGAAAAGAAATGAGAGTAATGCAAGAGAACCATGAACAAAGAGCTAAAGCATGGGAAAAAATATACAAAAATTTCCTGAGGAAAATAACTCCCCTAAAAAATAGGCCAAATTGAAAAGGAGTATAAGAACTACTGAAGAAAACATTTTCTTAAAAATTAGAATTGATAAGTGGAAACTAAAAACAATGACACATTAAGATAAGAGAACAAAATAAAAAAAAGTAAAAACAAAACAAAGAATGAAAGAAAATGTGAAATTTCTCATTGGAAAAAGAATTGACAAGAAGAGATAATATAAGAATTATTGAACTAAACGTTGTGACCAAAAAAAAAAAAATGCCAAAAAACCTGGACAAGATTTAGTTTTGGTAATTTCTTGAAAGACATTTTTATATTAGAAGCATAAGACAGAATAGAAATTAAAAGTATCTGCTAATAGCTGTCTGAAAGGGATCCCCAAATGAAAACTCCTGGGAACATCATAGCCAAATTTCAGAACTCATAGATCAAGGGAAAAGTACTGCAAGCAGTCAAAAAGACTCAATTCAAACATCCTACAATCAGAGTTTGGCAGGAATTGGTAGCTTCCACATTATAGAACCCTAAGGCCTTCGAATATTGATAAACTGGGAGGCAGGAGGAATTAGGATTACAGCCAAGAATCAACTACCCTGCCAAGAGCTATCCCCAGTTGTTCTGATCAATATCTTGCCACTGGACTCTAAAAGTTCTGGAGGAGAAAGCAAGACTGGTGACTTTGTACAGCTTCAGTACAATTCACTTGTACTTCAACATGGCAGAAACTAGGGTTATACCAACATCTGACACCCTAAACCAAGATAAAGTCAAAATACACATTAATTTTACCTATTAAGGATGATACCATAAACAAATTAAGAGAGCAAATGCAAGTCATTCCCTACTTGATAAATGGTCAAAGAATATGAACAGAGGTTTTCATACAAATAAAGCTATCATATAAAATCAAATGCTCTAAATCACTAGTGATCAGAGAAATGCAAATTAAAACAACTGAGCTACCACTTCATACCTATCAGAGTGACTGATATGACAAAATAGGGAAAATGTTAAATGTTGGAGGGGATGTGGGAAACCTGGGATATGAATGCACTGTTGTGGAATTGTGAACTGATCCAACTTTCTGGAGATCAATTTGGAACTCTGCCCAAAGGACCATAAAACTTAATACCCTTTAATCCATAAATTCCATTGTTGGATCTGTATCCCAAAGACATCTCCCACCCTTACCTCTGCTCCTGCGCCCTCCCACCCAAAAAAGATAAAAGGACTAATTTGAACAAAAATATATAGCAGCGCTTTTTGTGATGGTTTCAAATTGTAAATTGAAGGGATGTCTGTGAATTGGAGAATGGCTGAACAAGTTGTGCTATATGAATATGCTCTAAGAAATGATAAACAGAATGTGGGCTCAGAAAAACTTGGAAAGACTTACATGAATTGATGCAAAGTGATGTAAGCAGAGCCAGGAGAACATTGTACACCGTTAACAGCAGTATTGTTAGATGAATTGTGAATGACAGCCATTTTCAGCAATGTAGTGATCCAAGACTAATGATGATGTATATTATCCACCTTTAAAAAAGGAACTGATATGGATTGAATACAGACTGAAGCACAATATTTTTCACTTTTTTTTCATTTTTTTTTTCTTTTGAGTTGTCTTATACAAAATGACTAATGTGGTAATGTTTTACGGAATTGCACATGTATGACCTATATTTGATTGCTTATCATCTTGGATGGAAAGAGGGGAGGAAAGGAAAAGGGATAGAATTTAGAATTCAAAATTTTAAGTAAAAATCTTGAAAGATTGGGGAAAAAATAAAACCACATGTTTCATAAAAAAATGACATGATTTCTACTTATGATGAATTGTTTTCTAATGGAAAAAGCGTGTGTGTGTATGTATGTGGTGATATGTGTAAGTGTAAAGATATAGCAGACATCTATCTATGTGTGTCTGTATAATATATACATAAAGTTAATAAATGTAGATACATAAATACAAGATACTGTGGAAGGAAGGACATTTTGATATGTCAAATATTATAATAATATATAATTATCACAAGTATTAGGGGAAATCAGCAAAAACTTCATAGAAAAGATTTTATCTGAGTTGTAAAGGAAGAGAGGAACCCTAATAAATCTTATGAATCATTGTCTAGTTCTATTATTTGAAGATTAGGAAACTGAAACTCCCAAAAGGACAAAGTGACTTGCCTAAGGACATACATGCTTATTTGATTGTAGAAATTATGATGTCTAGCATACTGCCTGGTTCACTGTTTTCCGTGTGTATATTTTAGTGTTTGAAATGGAGAAATTCTTAAGTGATTTTCTCATTTTTAACTGTTTGGGGGAAATGAAAATTAGATCGAGAATATTTTAGTTATTTTTTTTAATGAGTATAGGAAATAATTTCACAAATACTGTGATATCTGTTTCCTGGAAGTACATTAAAGAAAATAATACTATACTTTTCTTTGAAACTATTAACCTTGAGGCTGATAATTTTATTATGCTTAACAATACTTCTTTTATTGATAGTATAATAAATGTAATAGCATTTTCCTATTCTCTTACAGGTCTCCCTCGCAATTATGGATATTTGAAAGGATTTTAGGCAGTGTGGAGGGGGATTTCCCCTCCCCACTCTTTCTTGGTGCTTGACTCCTGGAATAATTTATGAACAGTGGAGAGTTTTTATTTTGATAATATGCATTTGATATAAACTTTATAGATATTTGTACTTAAATTTTTTTTTAAGTGCCAAAATAAATTGCACAAAGATTCATAGTTTTGTATTATTGTTCTGGGGAAATGAATTTGAATTCTAGGAATACCATCTATCCCCAACATAGTGCAGCCTAAAAAGCATATTGGTGCTTTGGCTCTCATTTTTCAATTAAAAAAAAAAACACATACACGCACAAAATAAAGCTAGTTTTAAACAGTGTGAAAAAGAGTAGGATGAGTTCTTCAATGCCTGACTGTACTTTAAAATGTCGATCCCTGAAGCATGCTTTAGATATCCTTTCTGTAGTAACAAGGGGAAATGAAGGCCAGATTAAGGCCTTTCTCTCTACTTACTGTTACAATGCTGCAACTATCAAGGATGCCTTTGGAAGGAATGTTCTTCACCTTGTTTCATCATGTGGAAAGAAAGGAGTGTTGGATTGGCTTGCAGAAACAAAAGGAGTGGATCTGTTGGTGAAAGACAAGGAGTCGGGATGGACGGCGTTGCATAGAAGTATTTTTTATGGACATATTGATTGTGTTTGGTCACTTTTGAAGGTTAGTGCTCTAATTTATATTAGAATTATTTTTAAAAATGCTTGTGCATTTACATATCTTGATAATCGCATTTCCATTAAAATATTAATATTTTAAGTGGTTTTATTTATAAGTCATTGATTACATAAACAAGAACAATTATAAAATATTGCATATATATATTAATTAGATCATATTTTTATAATAATATCAATTGTTGATAAATATTTCTAAAAGATAATTGAAACTAGGATAACTCTTAAGTTTTTAAACCAATGTTATTGTATTTAACAATTAAGCAGTGGAAATGTTCAGAAATAAAATTCTGCCATTTAACAATGAACACTTAAGTTGGTAGCAAGAATTCATAGATCTTGAAAATTCACATTTTTATAGTATCCCAAAGTTAAAAAAAGAAAAAGAAAAAGTTTAACAACTTTATGAGTAAGTATTAGCATTCTTATAATCATGAAATTTTATAAATAATGAAATTGTTTCTTGATTTGGTGGTTTAGACTCTCCAAACCATGAAAAGGAGAATTCTCTTCCAAGAAGGGAAAAAAAACTAAGGTTAATTATTTTGCTTCCATGTTGAGTTATATGCCTACTGCTGGATTTTTTCCTATTTGGAGAGTTTTCTGGTAGAGAAGTAGGGGGTAAGGAATGAATATATGAATTCACTTATGTGAGTTGACGGGTAGATAGTTGATAGTAATTGAAATATTTGGGGGTAAATTTTCCATATAAAAATTAAATGGTTAGAGACTATAGTACTACTAATATGGCTTGAAAACATAGCTATGATATCAGTGAAAGTTGTCTCTCAAATTAAAAAAAATATATTTTAATTGGTTTAAGGAATACTAGAATGGGCTTAAGTTTAGGCTTGACCGGTTTTAAAATAAGAAATATTTAACCATAATTAGGTGTTGAGAAATTCTTACACTATCAGTTCCAAGTTGATTTTCAGGGAATGCTTATTTTGTGCAAAGAGATAAAAATACAGAGAAATTTCTTACTCTGGTTTTAGCAGATCTTTCTTCACGTGACAGTTTCAGCCAAAAGTTGGTCCTGGAGGAATATGAATCGCCATCACAATATCTTTGTCAACATAATAAAAAATTTTCCATTCCTCTTCTTAAAAAAGCTAAAGTTTCTAGGCAATTAATGATAATGATTCCATTATTAAAGTTAAAAAAAACAAAAATAGAAAATGTTCTTTATTGAAAAATTATCATCTTCCTGTACTGTTTTTTTTACAAACCAACTTTCAGAACAAAGGCTTTTAAATGAGAGACTTGCCCATATGATTATTGTATGTGTTTGTTTATAAATATATAAAATATGTATATATACACACATACACATATGTATGATACACAATAATAACTTAAATTCTTTTTAACCTTGAAATTATTTTATTGAAATTTACAACTTAAGAGATTTTTTGTATGATTATTTGAAGAAATATTATAGAAAAAGATGACTGAACATTAGATGATCTGTAAGATATTTCCACTTGGCTGTCTCATCACTGAACATATCTAAAAGAAAACTCATCTTTACTCCTACACTCTCCACAGTCTCTTAAAACTGCCCCTCTTCCCACCTTTCCTAATTCTGTTTGTCACTACCCTTGCCATTTAGCCTCAAAAATCTGAGTCATTTTTGACTTTTCCTTGAATCTACCCATCTGTTATATTTTGTTGTCAAAATTCTTTCTTTTTAAAGAAACTCACCTTATATCTAAAATTTTTATTATACTCTTTCTATTCTTTTTCCAATCCTGATTGCTTCAGTCCTTTTCCTTCAGTTCTTCCAAGATAACTTCTCTTACTTTTCAGGTTTATGTTGCCAAGTTTTGTCATTTTTTCCTCCACAGTATGTTTGGTCATCCTCTTCTCTGCTTAAATTGGCATGACACTGATTTAAACTTTATCACGTCTCATCTGTTGTAATCTCTTAGTAGGCTTATCTGTGCTTGTTGCTTGTTCTCCCAGATCCATGTCAAAAACCTGCAGTGATTTCCTCTTACCAGAAGTACAGACTCCCTGTTATATTGCCCCTGTTGTAAGAAGTACAAACTTATTTATGGGACATTTGAGGCTCTTCTCTTTTTTAATCTTATTTATTTATTTGCTGAGTCGATTGGGGTTAAGTGACTTGCCTAGGGCCACACAGCTGGGAAGTGTTAAGTGTCTGAGACCAGATTGGAACTCAGGTCCTCCTGACTTCAGGACTGGTGCTCTATCCATTGTGCTGCCTAGCTGCCCCTTAATCTTATTTTATATTAATTCTTTTATGAAGTCTTTTGTTTTCAGCTAAAATAGACTCTTAGGTATTCCTCAGTTATTTTGCCAACTTTGCTACTAATATATATAAACTACTACCCATGCCGGGAATGCACAACCCTATTATCCTTACTATAGAAATTCTTTTTCTTAAAGGAAATAATATGACCATTATTCATGAAGCCCTCTCTGAAAGCCTTCCCCAATCCTATTTCCATGGCATTCTTGAAATTTTTTTTTTTTACAGTAAGGTGTTAAACTCAAGACTTGGGCTCATAAAGTTACAGTGAAGCTTTTCCCAGATCAAAATGTAATGGGGGATGGGCAGGGCAGCTAGGTGGCTCAGTGTATAGAACACTAGCTTTGGAATCAGGAGGATCTGAGTTCAAATGTAAGTCACTGACACATGACTTCCTAGCTGACACATGATTTACTAGCTGACCCTGGGCAAGTCACTTAACCCCATTTGCCTTGGTTCTTTCCCCTCCCCCCTCAATGAATAATCAAATAATACAAATATAATGCAATATGGATAATGTTATAATTTGTGGTTTTCTAGGTCAATATGTGGCTCTCAGGAATTTATTTATATTTGAATTTAATATCACTGTCTTAGAGTTGTTGTTTGGATTTTTCCTTTATTCAACAAAATTCCCCCCCCCCCCCTTTTTTTTTTTTGAGTTTGTATATCCATTGCTTGCTATACACACACACACACACACACACACACACACACACACACACACACTCACTCTTTTTCTCTCTCTCTTTCTCATAGCAAAATTGAACAAGCCAGCAACAACAAAAAAGTGAAAATACTATGTTGTGATCTACCCTCAGTTCCCACAGTCTCTCTCTGGGTGCAAATGGTTCTCTTTATCACAAGATCATTGGAACTAGCCTCATACATGTACATTTTTCAGTATAATTGTTAGGTCTGAAGGAGCATAAATAAAAATGTGTCCATCTTATTTTTTATTTTTGTAGTGGAAGTATTGTGCATAACTGCTCTTCACATTGAAGACTGAGGGTTGCTATCGTTAACACTGATTATTTTACTGTCTTGTATTACAGTTAGACTCTGGATCTTATTGGGATACAAAGAGCTTTTTTGTACCTAAACTAGCTTGCTATACTTTCTGAATTCTTGTGTTTGATTTTTTTATTATCTGTTTTATATCTTCAATATCTCCTGTAGTTTCTCATTTTCTGCTTGCTTTCCTAGAATAGTTTTCCCCCACAATATCCTGATTTATTAATTCTTATTTTTGGTAATTTAAAAAATTAGGCAACCTTTTATCCTTTTTAGATCTGTATATTAAGAATAACTAGCTACTAATTACCTTCACTAAAATCTTACTTTTCTGCCTCATTGTATTATGGTGGTTACTTCAGTGTCTTGAAGATTGGACTTTCTGAAAAGAAATTCTGGCAGCTCCTATCATACTTAAAAAAAAAAAAAAATCCAGTCAGACCTAGTGATATAGTAGATGTCTATTGTAAAGGAATAGCTTAGCCAATTCATGAGTTAACTCTGCCCCAGGTTGATTGTTGGTAATTATTAAGTTACAGACTCATCAACTCTTAAAGAATCTTCTAATTTTTAAAAAGTGCATTTGTGGTGACAGTACTCACTGAGGAAACCAGAGCTCCTTGATGTTTTAGCATCAAGTCCCTGAAGCTTCTTGAAGCCTCCAGATGTAAGGGCTTGATGGACTTTTCCTTGAGTAGTAAAGTGCAAATATTTTAGGGAATGAACTTTATCACATCTGTTCTGACTGGTCAGAATCCTTTTTTGCTTACTTCTTGGTTTTTTGACTATGATCCAGATAAGATTGTTGCATATTATGCCCAGTTTTATAGATATATTTTGAACTGCTATATCTTATAAAAAATTTCTTGAATTTAGGGTTTTTTTTTGTTTGTTTGTCAAAAATGTATTAAATTTGGAATAACTTTAATTGAATCTTAATCATTGAGATCATGGGCTACCAAGATTTTTTTGTTGTGTGAGCCAGTCTCTTGCACATAGTAGATACTGAATAAAATTAGTATTCAATTTAATAGAACTTATAGTGTTTATTTTAATTTTTCTTAGATGTTGTGAATGTTATTTAAATCTATAAAGTAAAGAATCACTTTATTTTAATCTGTGCTTTATGAACAAGATTGCTTTTCTGTGTTCTTTATTATGTAAGGAATAAAATACTGAATTATAGGCAAACTTCTGATATAAGATTTTTGCTCCCTTTAGCATGGTGTTAGTTTGTATATCCAGGATAGAGAAGGTTTATCAGCTTTGGATCTTGTAATGAAGGACAGACCAGCCCATGTAGTATTCAAGAATACTGGTAAGATATTTTTATGAACACATTTTTCATAGTTTTATAGATTTAGAGCTGGAAGAGACCTGAAAGCTTATTTAGTTGACTCTCTCATTTTTTAGATGAGGAAATTGAGATCCATACAAATATATTATTGGGGGATCCTAGCAATATGTTCAAGAAAATGTGTATTTAAATTGTTCCATTCTGCATTTGCTACCTTTTAGACATAAATTTAGACCCAGGAGGAGGGGTGGGGCGAGAAGGAAGGAGGGGGAAGGAAGAGAGAGGGGAATGGGGAGGATTAAGAAACTGAGATCTAGTCTTTGGGGGAAAAGTGACAATTGAATGTATACTCAATAAATAGTTTAGCATAAAGGGAAGAAGGTAGAGAAAGAATGTACATGGCTCCACCTACTAATTTGACATAATACCAGTCTAATTTTTTTTTCTTGCTTTGAGAATGATTGAGGAGCAAAGGAAAGTGCTTTTCATTTGATAAATAGAGAAGGAATTAAATGAAAGCTGCCCCAAAATGAATGAAAACAAGGATACTACTTTCCCCATTTTACCCACTGCCTTGAGCACTGACCTATAGTTACTTCAGTAGCTAAAATATTTTCTTTATTATGGGTACTATTATCATACCATCTATGATGCAAACTTTAATCCCTACAATTGAAACTGATATAAAAAAATAGACATAATTCTATCATAAGATTTGGTTAACCCCTCAAATTGAAACTAAAAATTTGTATCAAAAACCTAAATGTAATATTAATCCTAATGTTTTATATCATTTACCAAAAACCAACCAACCAGCCAACCCATTTGAAAGTGAGGATTTCCCTTAGTAACCAGTATTGAATTCCACATTGACTGATTTAAGTTTTTCTGTTTGGAAAAGTATCAGGGATTATCTCAAAATTAGTCTCAAAATTCAAGTAATTTGAAAGCTTTGTTATAAATATGATTGTATTCTCAATTGTTAGTTTTGTTATACATATTTAATTTAGTAAAGTTAAATATGCTTATAATTATCAATGTTAACAAAAGTGATCTTTTATTTAAAAAAAAATAAAATGAATATTTATTTTCATCTTAGATCCTACAGATGTGTATACTTGGGGAAATAACATAAATTTTACTTTGGGTCATGGAAGCCAGAACAGTAAGCATCATCCTGAACTGGTAGATCTCTTCTCCAGAACTGGAATTTATATCAAGCAGGTATTTATAGTATAACATTTAATACTTTTAGAATCCTAAATAACAATAGCTGTCTGTCTGATAATTTAGGATTTTATTTAAATTAATGTTTAACAGCTAAGAAATATGTTTTCATGACAAGATTAGTCCTATAATAATATATTCTTTTCTAGCACGAACTTGATTATATTTAATTTTATTTAAACTAATTATTGAGGCTTTGAAGCTATTGAATTTGGTCCTTGAAGAAAAGCAAGAGGTGGAGATGAGAAAGAATAGAGTTCAAGGCATGGAAGACAGGGAAAATTCTCAGTTGGAAAATAGAATGTGGTGTTTGAGAAATAGCAAGGAGGCCCCTGTCACTGGCTTATAGAGTATTTGGAGGTAAATAAGAAGAAAGAAAACTGAGAAGGTAAGGAGAGTGCTAGGTTATGAAGGATTGAATGTTAAGCAGATTATTTTATATTTGATCCTAGAAATAATAGGGAGCCACTGAAGTTTATTGAGGGACAAAGGGAAAGGGAAGATAACATGGTTAGATTTGTACTTTAGAAAGACTGCTTTCAATAGCTAACTGGAAGATGAACTGGAATGGGGAGAATCGTGAGTCAGGGAGACCAATTAAAAGGTAGTACAGTAGTGCAGATATGAGGTGATAAGCTTAGACCTGTACCAGGGGGCTGTGTCAGGGGAGAGAAGGTATATTAGTGACTTGTTTAAAAAAAAAAAAAATTCCAGATTGAATATGGGCAATGAGAAAGAATGGGAATCCAGAATACACTTAGTTCTGAACCTGGGTTATGGTTGATGGCAGTACCCTTGTTAAGGGTATGTGTAGGAGAGGGGAGAATTTCAGGGGAAAAGAAATGAGTTCAGTTTCGAGTTTAAATTGTCTGTGAGACATTCAGTTTGAGATGATGTCTAATGGGCAATTGGAAATGGGAATCTGGAGGTTTAGAAAGAAATTAGGGCTAGCTAAGTAAACTTGAGAATCATCAGCATAGAGATGACAATTGAATACATATAAGGTGATAAGATCACCAAATGATGTTGTATAGAGGGAGAAGAGGTCAGCTTAGGAACCCGGGAAACACCCCTTTTAGGAGGTATGATTTGGATAAAGAGTTAGCAAAGAAAAATGAGAAGGAACAATCAGGGAGGAAAAGAACTCATTAGAGTAGTATCATGGAATCCTAGAGAGAAGAGAATATCAAGAAGACATAATAATTTGACAAAGTCTACAGAGATATCCAGAAGGATAATTGAGAAAAAGGCTATAAGATTTTGCAACTAAGAGATATTGATAACTTTAGAGAGAGCAGTTCTGGTTTGAATAATAATAAAGTCAAAAAAACCAGATTATAGAGAGTTAAAAAGAAAGTGAGAGGAAAGAAATTAGAGACAGATAGTAAATCATTCTCTTAAGGAATTTAGTCACTAAAGGGAGGAGAAATATGGAATAATAACTGGAGATGAATGGATCTTTTGAAAATATTTTGAGAATGGAATTGTTGGAGTGAATTGGAATTCTTGGTTAGCCAGAAAACAATGGAATTTTTCAACTTTCATAGAAAATCACAGACAGAATGAAGTGGGTCGGGGAGAAATAAAAAATAAAATTACCCTTTTCAAAACTTAAAGCAGCAGCAATACAAAGAACAAAAGAAAGGTATTTCTATTGTTAATTTTTTGCATATATAGTATTTCAAATTGCATAGGGATTATTATTCTTTTCCTCCTGAAGACATATATCTAGAACTTTTGTTAGACTGTATCTTTCTCTTTGTCTATTCATGTCATCATTTGTTTTTTACAAAATGATAAATACACAAATGTTTGTTATATAGAGTCTAAGTATTTTATTTAAAGACTAGCCTAGTTTATTTTGGTAAGAGAACAGATCACTTATGGGTGTCAACTTTTGATGTGAGAATTATAGACAGCTCACATAGTTCTTCATTGTTTAGTTTTTCAGTACTGTTTTAATCTTAGGAAATGCTTGGTTCCAGAGTAGTCAGATAATATAGTTCATCTTCATGCCCTTCAATGACTGATTCTTTCTCACCTACCACATCTAATCATTTATCAGTACCATTTCTTAAATATGTCCCTTTCCTTCCTTTTGCATGGCCACCATCTTAATGTAGATATTATATTCACTTAAACTACTGTAATTACTTCCTTATTGGCCTCCTTGTGGCTCAATTGGCCTCCCTGTGGCTCAAGTCTTTTCCCTCACTAGAATCATAGCTTATTGGTTATAGCTGCCAATATCATATTTCTAAAGAATAACCTGATAGTGTTATTCCTCTGTTGAAAAATACCAATGTCCTTTTATTGCCAGTAGGCAGTAATTCTTTTTAATAGACTTCTTTTAAGCTTTTCACTGTCTGTTTTCTGTCTGCTTTTCAAAACTGATTATATATTACACCTCTTAACTGTAGCTTATCTCATATATGCATGAAGGAATGAAAAATCATTTGTTAATAAGCACGTAATATATGTTAAGCACTGTGCCTTTGAATAGATGGTTCCCAAAGTCTGGAATGTGCTCCTTGCTTGCTGCTGCCTTATTTAGAATCCCTTAGCTCCTTTCAAAGCTTAGCTTGTGTCACTTCGTACTGGAAGCTTTTCATGAATTCCCTCAGCTTCTGTATGTATTTATATGTATGTGAATTGTTTTCCCTTATAGAAGTTTCCCATATATTAAGTTCCTTGGGGGGAGGTATTATCTACTTTTTTTTTTTGGTATGTCCAGTGCTTAGCATATAGTAAATCACTGCTTAATAAAACTGATTGAGGATTTTAAGTTCCCTTCACTTGGTCTCTTTTGTAAGCTAGTATCTAGTTCCTTATCTTTTCTTTAATATTTTTTAATTTGAATGTAATTATAACTAGGAAGTATATTTTGTGTGTGTGTGTGTGTGATTTTTAATAAAATTCTTTTTTTCCCTCCTAGGTGGTACTTTGTACCTTTCATTCAGTTTTTCTGTCTCAGAAAGGGCAAGTTTACACCTGTGGTCATGGTCAAGGAGGACGCTTAGGCCATGGAGATGAACAAACGTGCCTGGTATTTTGAAAAGCAATTTTAACTCATAATTTACTCACTTATATAACGCTTTGATTAACTGGAATTTTAATTTTCAATATATTTTTCACTTGGGTCGTCCTGTTTAAAAAAATGCCATAGCATATATAAATAATATGAGAAATATACTAAAACAAATTAACTACAGTTTAAGATTATGCATTCAAATCCTTTTTCATCAAAGAAAATTATGTATATTATCATTCATGTACTTATTACTCATCAAATGATCAGCAAGAATTTGAAATAAAAATAAGTTTTGGTTTAATTCACAGTTAAAAGATTATACGAATCCCTAAATATTCCAGTTAAATATGGTTTTATTTTACAGTATTAAATTTCTTTGTTAAAAGGTTGTGGTTTAAGAATTTAGGGCATGGTTTTCTTATAAAACTCTAATTTTCTTTTGATACCTAATTTCATGTCAGTGAGGCTAAGTTATTGGATTCATTTAAAATCTATTTTTATTTCTTTTTTAAAAAAACTTTTCTCTTTAAAAGTCATCTGAAAAAGCTTTTCATTTGGCATATTTGCCATTATAAAAGATGTGATGAAGTGGAAGGAAAGCTGACATAAAAAGAAACTATCCAAAATTTACATTGTTTAAGCAATTTTAATACATAATTTGTTCAGTTTTATAAGGTTGATTAATTGGAAATTTTAATTTCCAAAATACAGGGTTTATAGTACCTCTACTTATATTTTCTTCAGTCAAGGTTTTTGTGGGATTGTTTGTTCAGGGTGAATAGTTATGTCAGTATTTTTTGAACTCTGACTGGTGACTGTGCTTGAAAAGACACATAAATAGAGTTATGTGATGTACTATTATTTTCATACAACACTGAACACTTTGGGCAGAGATCTCCCTTTGTTGTTAAATAACTAAAACAGTTGTAAAATAACTAAAACAGAAAATACTAGATTCAAACTAAATGAGTAGTAAATATTGGTTCTATTATTTCATTTAAGTAGCTGGCAGTTTGTTCTAAAGAAACTTGTTCCCTTTCTTTTATAAACTGACATCTTCCTTGAGGAAAGGGAGCATTTACTTTGTGGAGAAATAACCAATTCATGGATTTTCTTTGGCTCTGTAGCACCTAGAGTTATTTCGTTTTTGCCTTAGAATAAATGTGTGATAATAAATTTAATAATCCTTTGTATTTTAGGTCCCTAGGCTGGTTGAAGGACTAATTGGTCATAACTGCTCCCAAGTGGCAGCTGCTAAGGATCATACTATTGTTTTAACTGAGGAAGGAAGTGTATATACTTTCGGTCTAAATACTTTTCATCAATTGGGTATTAGTCCTCCACCAGCTAGATGCAGTGTTCCGAGACAGGTAAAAAATTCTCTTTAATTTTCAACCACACTTACTAAATAATCAAAGATAATAGGATAGTAAATTATTTTCTTTACATTATATCATTTAGACATATAAACATTTATAATCATATATTACATATCAAATTTATGTGTTGGTCTTTTCTTGTTTTTTTATTTCAACATTAGTGCTACATGTCACTTTGTTTTTATTTTTTTAAATCAAGACAGTGGCTGTCTTACTACACTGCTCTATTCAAAGTCAGGAAGATGTGGGTTAAAAACCATGGGCAAATCACTTAATTTTGCTGAGTTTCAGTTTTTTCATCTGTAAGATGATTTTGTGAGGTATGCTGCACATGGCCATGAGCATGCACTTACGTGAGAGAGAGAATTCCCTTTAGAGCAGAGACTGTTTTTTTTTTTCCTTATTTGATATCCAGCACTTCATATAATATCTGGAACATAATAGGTGCTTAATAAATATATACTGTATTATGGATTATAAAGATTCAAGTGAGATTATAAATGTAAAGTACTTTTGACTTTCAAAGTACTAGATAGATGTCATTGGCATTATTATTCGTAGCAAATAGATCAGTAAATAGAATCTATTAGTGATCAAATGCTTTCTAGACCTACAAACTTCCAAATTAGAGTCTGGTGTTTTGTTAAGCATTTATTATTTTGCTGCTCCACTAGTAAAAGAAACTCAGGAGACAGGACAGTTGACCATTTTGTGGTAGATACTATATAATTATACAATCTTTATTGTTGTGGATATGTTGAATAAAATAAAAATTCATGAGTTTGCAGATGACTAAAATGAGATAAATGTTAAAGTTCGGACTTATTATAGGGAGGCAAGTTTCTAGATAAGTGCATTATTTTTTTTTTCATGCTGATTGCTTAAGTAAACTGATAAATGTTAAATTTTAGACTTATTAAAGGGAATCAAATTTTGAGATAAGGATGTCATTTTTTTCTTGTTACAGATTGGTTAAGTGAGCCTTAATTTTCCGTTCAACCACTTTTTAAATGAATTAACCATAGAACTCCATATTTGAATCATTTTATCCACCCTTAAATGCTGGATAACAATGAACATATACTTGCCACAGATATCATTTATTTTTATGTATAGATTCAGGCAAAAAATCTGAAAGGAAGAACAATTATTGGAGTGGCTGCAGGCAGGTTCCATACAGTGCTATGGACTAAAGAAGCTGTTTACACTATGGGACTAAATGGTGGACAACTAGGTGAGAGACCTTTATTAATAAGACATGAAATTTAAATAATTTTAAAATCTTCAAAAATAATATTTTATAATATACCTAATTTGTTCAATCCTTTCTAGGATATTTGCTAGATCCCAATGGAGAAAAGTGTGTAACGGCTCCCCGACAAGTCTCAGCTCTGCATCATAAAGATGTTGTTATATCCTTGGTTGCTGCAAGTGATGGTGCCACAGTGTGTGTTACAAAGAAAGGAGATATTTATTTACTTGCAGATTATCAGTGCAAGAAGATGGCTTCAAAGTATGTATTTACCTGTTAAAGAATAGTTTTTGATTTAATTTGTCTCTGTGGCTTTAGGAATTTGTATTAAAACATAGACCTACAAATACATATATATGATGCATGTGCAGATTGCTTCTTTGGGTATAGGTGATAAATAATTTTTTTCCATTTATGTATAGTATTAATGATATTCATAGATATGTAGAATTTAAGAATAGTAGAGATCATTTTAACTCAATCTCCTCTTTTTAAAGGTAGGAAACTTCTTTCAGAATAGTTAGGTGGTTTATCTGAAGCCAGGTTATCAGTTACTTGTATTTTGGCAATATTTGCCTCAAACATGTGACCCCATTGCCACCTATTTCCACCTATCAAAGCAGTATATGGTTATTAATAACGTCTCATTTTCTAGAGTGCCATATTTAAGCCTTGTTTCCCAAGTGGCATATATATATATATGCCTGCTCTATCCTCACTCTTTAACTCTGATTCCTTCCCCTTCCCCCCTCAGCATCAAATTCTAGTCTTAATTTGTCTCTTGACTCCAAACACTTTTTCCTTCAAGTGGCATATATATATATATTTTTTTTAAATGCTTTTCTTCTCTGTTACTAAGCCTGCTCTATCCTCACTCTTTAACTTTTGTTTCTTTAATTCTTTAACTTGTTTCTAGCTGTTTAGAACCTGCTAACCCAGTCATGGCTACTTCTTGTATGTGGCCTGTGATTATTTCTGAGTTTTGTTTGTCTTAGGTGATGAATAGTGGAAAGGTGAGATGTCCAACTGCTGGTCTTTGTCATTTTTAGGGGTTTGATTGAACAATGGGAGTTTTAAAAATAAGAAGGTAAAAGTCATCAGTGGGACACTCTTTGCTTTGGATACTCTCATTTTTGGTTGAAGCTTTTGCAATGTTACATTGTTGTCTTAGGAGTTTCCTTGTTATTCTTAATTTTTTATGGTAGAACAATGCTGTTTGTTGGCTTGTCAGCAGCAAACAAGAACAGCAGTTTTCAAGTCAGAGGATCTGTATTCACAATCTAAATCAGATACTTATTTACTGTGTGACTTTGGGCAAGTTATTTAACCTTCTTGGGTTTTAGTTTCCTCATCTGTAAAATGGGAGCATTGTGCTAGATGGACTCTTAAGGTCTCTTCTAGTTTTATATTATGATCCAACATAATTAATGTATATGATTACTATGTTTCACCCCCAAAATTCATGCCTAAATAGTATGTTTCTGTCTTTCATTAACTTAGATTATTTGCAGATTTTGTGATAGATTTGAGTGCTCTTTGGAGTAAGGCTATTGCTTGCTGAGTCTCAGGTCCTTTATACAGGTGACCAATATAATGAATGTTCTTAGATAACTGCTTGAAGAAGCTCACATTAAGTGCCAGATTACTTAGATTTGTTTGGAGCTTTGGAAACTAATAATGTTTCTATTGCTGGAGAAGCAAGTGGGAATGAACAATGTACCTGGAATGGTACCTATTCGGATAGGTGGAGTGAATCACAAATGTGGCTGAGTGCCCCTTGCAGAGGTACAACCTGGAGTGGGAATGAAGATGTTGTGACTCAGTGAGAGGGGTTAGGAGAGAAAGAACATGGAGTATGAGAGTACGTTGAGGATAGGAGCTGTTTGATTTTTGTCTTTGTGTAATTAGATCCTAGTACAGTGATTTACAGGCATACCCTATCTCCCTGATTTTTGTTAGCACGAGAAAATGCCAAGCATAGAATAAAGAAAAGTTTATCAACAGTAGAGTAGGATTTCAGGAGGACCCAATGGAATGGGATGGTAGAGAGGAATGTGGAGAGTAGCGCTCTATATCTGATACACAGAGATGAGAGTACTGGCAAAAGTTATGACTAAGAAAAAATTTCACCTCAGCAGATTTCAACTCTTGAATCATTGAGATGAGAAATGCAGGAGTTGGGAATTTGTTTTTAATAGAAAGTGGGGAACGGGAGAAAAGAATCAATGGATTACTATGCTTCTCTAGCCCTACACCCAATCTCCTAAAAAAGTCCTGTTGCTAAAAATGGAATTGATGCTTGGTAGTGAGGTGAGCATCTTTTGCTGGTACTATAGGTACGTTAGACTTTGGAATGAAGGGACAGTTCTGCTTAGATATTAGGGTTAGTAAATAGCTTGTGTTCCAGTTTCCTGATGAGGCTGAACTCATAACTGATGAGCTCACGAAGATGCAATGTGGCACATATGAAAGACACTTGGTGCACAACAAAAGTATGCAACTTCCAAACCTTTGCTCTGTTTCTAACTTCTGAGTGAAAGCAGAACAAGTTTCATCCCATTTCTATGTTACAAGTCCTTTAAATACTTGGCAAGTGTCTTGTCTTCCTTAAGTCATGTCCATGTTCTTTCATCTTTACCCAGTTGTTTTATCAGATTCTCATGCAGGGTGAGCTTAAATCCTTTTATGTTAATAATTCTTCTTTGGACACTCTCTAACTTACCTTTATCTTCCTACATTGGTGCACAATGTAAATACAATACTTCAGATGTGGTTTGACCAAGGCAGAGTACAGAGAAATTCTTATCTTCTTTTCCTAGAAGTAATGTCTCTCTTAATATGTTCTAAGATTTTATTAAATCTTTTTGGCTGCCATATCATGTTATTGCTTTATATTAGGTTTATAGGCTGTTAATATCCCTCTTCCACAATCTTTTTCATGAATTATTGTCTTAATTCTTCCAGATTTTACTTGTAAAGTTGAGTTTTTCGAACCTAAGTGTAAAACTTCACATTTGTTCCTTTTAAATTCTACTTCACTAGATTTGACTCAGTATTTTATCCCATTTAACAAAATTTAAATCCTATTATTTTATGTATTAGCTATGTCTCAGCATATTTTTGATATATATGTTATTGTTAAAAGAAATCATTGTAAAAATATTAAATAGCCTAAGGTAAACTAAGTAGTGAGCCCTGGGTCACCACACTGTATATGTTCCAAATGAATATCAACTCATTCAGCATTGCTCTTGTGTCATTGAGTTCAGAATACATATAATTGTACTGTTGTCTAGCCTGTATCTCTCCATTTTTTCCCTACTGAAATTTTACCTCTGTGATAGATTTGAGTGCCCTTTGGAGCAAGGCTATTGTAGGATCCCTTCCCTAGGTGACTGATGTGGTGAATGAGTTCTTTGGAGCTCAAAGAAGCTCACACTAGGTGCCAGCCTCAAAACTTCATAAGAATAAGCACAACCAGAAAACATCTCACATGAAGAGCAAGCACATAACTATCAAACTTTGAGTTCCTAAACATACAGCTCCTTAGTACTTTTGATATTCTGAAGCTCAGAAATTCCTTTATACCATTCTGTTTTTTTTTCTTCCTCCCTTCAAAGAAAATGTAGATCTAATGGAGGGGAGAATGTGGCAAAGTTGCAATACTTGTGTCAGAAATTATTCTACTTTTCCTCCATATGCCTACCATAAACTCTAAAGGTAGATTTCTGATATTTACCCTTCGTGTCTTCCTTACCAATTTTACTGTCTTGGGATATGTAGGCTTATTACTTAGTTATATTTCCTGAATTCTTTATGGTTATAAAGTATATAATAGACTAAGGAAGATTTTTTGGTTTTGTTTTGTTCTGGGCCTTTGATTTCACCATGATAAGGCACTTTGTATAGATACCTTCTGGTGAAGGTTGGCAACTTTTTCATTACTTATGAAGCTGAGAGAGTTGCCTGAGTTTCTGATAAGGTAGGTGATTTTTCTATTATTATATACCTAATATATGTTGAAGATAGGATTTCTGGGGGTTCTAGACTCTCATTCTACCCCTATATCCATTATTCTATGCTCTTTAATGTGTGTGTGTATATGTGATATCATATGTTCAAAAATGGCAATGAAATTGTGAAGTAAGTAAAAGATGGTTTTTGCCACCTTCTTCTAAGACTTTATAAGCCAATAACTTGCTTTGTGTTATCATAGAGATTTGGTCAAATACCTCTATAGGATATTTGTATAACCTCTATAGGATATTTGTATAAGAATGTTTTTGAGGCTGCAAGAAATGGGTCATTAATTGTTGGATTTCAGGCACTGTAACAGATGGAGAGATACTTTGGGATAAAGAATCTGTCCTTTATCCTTCAAATCATACTGTGTAATTGACTACTTACTTATAGGGATATCCTTATTTTTCCTTGCTTCTTAAATACAGATTATATCTAGATCTTTAATATAGAAGATCATCTTGTTATGAAGTTAAAATTAATTAACAAAACAATTTATGCAAAGCAAGCTAGTTTAGTATATTAGATGATGATTTTATGTCTTTTTAACCTAAAAGCTATGTTCAAAATTGCTCAATTCATTAAGTACTATGTAACTGGAAAAGCATAGAAATATAGAGATATTTTCAAAACTAATCTTACAAAGAAGTGCATGTGATATAAAAGACACCAGAATGGTTCTAGCTATTCAAAAATATCTCCTTATTTGTGGAATGATATTAGAACATAAAGTACTTCATAGATTTTTAATTTGCCTTTTTCTTTGTTGAAATGTAAATAATTTTTGGAGAATTAAGTTTTTAGTAGAGGATTAGGGAAAGAGAATAAGAAAATATTTGCTACTTGTTGAAGATCCAGGTAAGGTGGATAGAAGCACAGGGAAAGGAGAAGGAAGAGGCTGGTATTCAACTAAGACAAAATTCACAGTTTTTTGTCATTTTAGCTCAGTGGAGCTAGACAGTTCTTTGAAATTAAGCATTTTCTTTTTTGGGGAATGCTAACTTGTTATTTTGTCTCCACTTAGGCAGCTCAACTTGAAAAAGGTTCTTGTGACTGGGGGACATATGGAATACAAAGTTGATCCTCAGCATCTGAAAGAAAATGGGGGTCAAAAAATTTGCATTCTTGCACTGGATCAAGCTGGGAGAGTAAGTATCTATGGTTTCTTTTATAACTAAACATATATAAGGATAAATAAAGATATCTAGGGATGTGTGTATATGTGTATTTATTTTTTTTTATTTTGTTTTTCTAAACTATTTTGGAATTTAATATTGCATAATTAGGGGATATTTGAAGGGACCTATGATTACATCTAGATAACACTTACTAATACTATTATATTACTCAGATAGTAATCTTCTATTAAATCCTAATTTAAAATAGCCTCTTTGTTGTCTTATAGAATGGAAATAATTGTAGACATTTTGAATGTGATTCCTTGAAAACCATATTGAAGCCCTATATTAGTCAGAATGAATTTCATAAATGTGAAATAGCATTTAACATACTTTTTTTTTAATGCAAAAGTTATAAATTTGTAGCTCTGGAAAAAGACCACCACTAATGCCACTACCAACAAACCATAAAAATTTGAAGGCAATTTATTGCAGTAAAGCACCTGGGTTTGAAACTTTGTTGTTATTTTCTGCCAGTATAAATTTGAATGAATCCCATCAGCCTTTCTGGGACTCTTTTTCCTTATCCAGAAATGAGGGAATTGGACTAGGTGAACTCTACCTTTCTAGCACTATGTTTATGGTGTGATGACTTTTTTTTCTTCTTTTTATTTTAGATTTAATAAATAGTTATTTCAGTACTTCACAGCTTTCTTGAATTCATACACTTGGGTATTTCTTCCACTAATGTTAGTTATAACTTGATAGAAGGACTTCATGAGGTGCATTAGCCTAACAAATTCATCACTTGGTGGCTAACTTTTTGGTGAGCCTTTCTAAACCTGGTCTTCTGATGAAAGGCATGTAGGCCTTTGATAGATTTTTACTCAGTGCTGACCAGGTTGTTGAGGTCTACCAGAGCAGTATGTGCACACAAACACATACATGCATATAAAGGTATAAACATTTCAATAGAAAATAGATATAGGACTAGACCTGTGAATTTTTTGACTAAAAGAACCTCCAAGTGAAGAAACTATGAATTTGGATTGGTATCTTCTCTGCCAGATCTCTTAGACTTACATTTTAAAGTTATGTAGAGCAGTGGTGCCAATCTCAAATAGAGATGTATATACGTATATTTATTGGCTTAGTTTTAAAATGTAATGCAGTGTGTGTTTTATTTTGTTAAATACTTCCCAGTTAGATTTTTATCTCAGGCACACTTGAGGTGTGTTTAATCTCTTTGACCTAGAGCAATGGTTAAATGACATGTCTAGCATCATCTGTTATATGTCAGAAGAAGGATCTTAAAATTATCTCTCTTCATTATACCATGCTTCCAGTTGTGTGTAGAATTCAAATTAGTCTCTTAGAATTGGTACAAAGAAAGAAGGAAAAATATCTCGAATATTTTCTTTTTAAATATCTAGAATATTGACTTTTCTGCTCTGGGCTAAAATGTTCATAAATTATTATAGGGAATGACATTGATAAATATATAAGAGGTATACTCACAGATACACAGACAGACAGACAGACACACACACACATTCTCTCACTCTCTCCCCTCCCTCCTTTCCCTTCCTTGCTCCCCCTCTTCCCTTCCTCAGACCCCCCTTCCCAACTATATATACATGTATATATCTGACACAAATGATACTAAGAAAACTAGTTACTGGAGAATGATTTGTTTTGTAATTTCATACAGCCTTTTTTTTTTTTTTTTTTTTTTTTTTTTCTTTCCCCAGTACTTACTCCAGTAATGGAACTAAAGAATGTTTTGGAATTGTTATCTATTTTCAGTCTGGAGTTTTAGAAGTTGAAGGCTAACCTTATAGCTCCACCTACTGGCATATACTCAACTTTTTTTTTTCTTTTTAGTTTTATGTTCAAATATTTTAAGATGTTCAAAATAGTTTCCTGAAGTACAAAATACTTTCAGATGGATATTTTAAGTTATTTCCAGCAATAAGAAGAAGGAAGAAAAATAGGCTAAAATAGCATTTAAACTAGTTTTTTACACTTGGCTTTGGAATTATATTTGGACTATATTCATTTAGAGTATAACTTGAAAAGAATGAAATAATTAGCAAATGTTTATTGATCATCTGATTAATTATATAATAATATATAATATATAATACACTATGGAATATAAATTAAGTTATAGAACATAACTTAAAATTGCTCATGTTCTTTACACTGATTCCTGTCATTGTTCTTTTTACAGTATTTCATTCTAGGTGTAGACAGGTCTCTAAGGTAAACCAACAATAAAATGCCATCTATTGGATCCCAGGACCTGAGTTTCAAAGGTTTTCTTATTACATGGTACAATAAGAATACAAACAATGTCAATCCATAAACGTTAAGTAACTTGTATTATCAGTTAAGAGAAAAGCTTAAATTACCAAAAGATCTAGAGAGGATGTCTGAATAAATACCTGACCTATCAGCAAATAAACTAACTTTTGTTTCTTCCTTGTTGTAATGTACAGGAAAAAGGGTGTGTATTTTGTTTCTTTAGTAGAGCTCCAAGTTTCTCATTTTAGCTCAGAAGAATGTTTGACCTTTGTAGATTTTCATAACTCAGATGTACTAACATTTAGATAACACTTATTTTGTGCCAGACACTGTGTTGTATGCTATTATTATCTTACTTAATCCTCACAATAGCTCTGGGAGGTAGGTATTCTTAGTATCCCTATTTTTATAGAGGAGAAGGCAGGAGAACAGAAATTAAATGATTTGTCCAATTCACACAGCTATTAAATATCTGATATAATTTTTAAACTTGGGTCCCATTGGTCCACTTAGATATTTTGTATAAAAACTGTTTTTTTTTTTTTTAAATTGGCTCTTTTATTTATTAAGGTTATGTTAGTTTTTTTTATAATGGCTTTTGGTATGGGAATAATATTAGGCAATAAAACCTTTCTTTTCTACCATTCATTTTCAGAATTTGATATACAGTTCCTTGAGGTATCTGGAGCTTTAGCCAAGGGTGATGTCATGTATACATTAATGTGTCACTGATTGTATTTCAAAGATTATTTCCTAATAATTTGGTCTAAAATTCCCTCTTAACCTAGAAATTGTAATAATGTTTTGAGAAAAGCAAAAGTATTTGAAATATTAGCTTTATTTTATGCATTTAAGTTAATCATAAATGATGGCATATTTGAAAGAACAGGTTTAATTGTAGATGCTATTTCAATTGCAATTTTTAAAGCTGATTTAAGATATCTACTTTGGACAGTAGGTGGCACTCTAATCCTTTTTTATGTCCAGTGTACCCTATTTCTTTAACTTGTATTTTTCATATTTTTAGGGGAGGATTTTCTCCAATTAGTACTCCTTGTATAAGTGTTTTTTTTTTTTTTATATATAGATTTAATCATTTTCCCCTCTCTCTCTTACACTGGCACAAATGAATTGATTGTTACTCTTGAGATCTCTACAAGATTGTGTTTTAGAAAGTGATTGGGATAGAGAGTACAGTTCCTATTATCTCTATACATACTTACTTTTTTAAACTTTATATCTCTTCCTTTGGCATGTGGTTTACTATGACTCATGGATATTTATAAAAAGATTTTGCCTAATTATAACAAGAGTTCTTAACTTTGTTTTGTGACACAGTCCCATTTAACAGTCTAGTGAACCCCTTGAACCCCTTCTCAAGAATACTATTTTTAAACAGATAAAATAAACAGGATTACAAAGAAAATCAATTACATTGAAATAATTACCAAAATATTTTTAATAAATCAAGTTTATGAATTCAGTTTTAAGAATCCTGAATTACACATACTTTTATATTAAATATTAGCCTTATAAAAGAGAAAAAAAATGCAATGTTTTGGTTGCTTTGTACTATGCCAGCTAACTTGTTTTCTTACTATGATAAAATATTGTTATCTGAAGGGTGGGATTTAAAAGAAAGTATAAAGGCAATTTCAGAATAAATGTAGTATTATTAGAGGAAGATTCTTATTTCATTTGTCATATTAAAAAAAGACAAAAAATTAGTCCTATTTTCCTCTCCCCTTTTTCATTTGCTTTTTAAGTGATGTTTCTGATTTGAGTTGTGTTATGTCATAGGCATCGTCAGTCTATCCTATATATCCCCATAAAATTCTTCCTTTTCTGAAGAAAACAATTAAGCAAAAACAACTGATAAAATGTGCCAGATTGTGCATGCAACATCCTACTACTGTTGTTTCACTCACCACTGTACTAAGAGCAGGGAAATGAATGTGTTTCATTGTTTATTCTCTGGGACCAAGATTGGGAAGTTTGACTGCCCTTTCATAATGTTCTTGTGCTTTTACCCAGCCTGACCTCTAACCCTGTAATATATTTCATATTTTCAGAATCCTTAGTTTCCTTCAAAACTCGGGTCAAGAGCCATCTGAATAATTTTCTGACCACTCCACCCAGCTCCCAGTACTTTTCTCCACGTATAGATTATCTTGAATATATTTATATAGGTACATTGTTGTATTGTAAATGTCAGCTCCTTCAGGACAGAGATTATTTCTTTTTTTTGTATTCGTATTATCTCCCATATCTAGAAGGGCTTGAACATAGCAGGTATACAAAGTTTATTAATTAGCTTATTATAGTCATTGTATCCATTGTCCACTTATTTCTGCTTCTCTTAAATCAATTTATTGTCTTGCTATGTTGTTTGAATTTCTTATATTCATTGTTTCATATAACAATGATATTCTAATGTATTCATGTACCATTGTTCAGTTATTCCTTAGTTATTAATAAGTTGTTCAGTTATTTCAGTCATGTCTGACTCTTTGTGACTACCGTTAGGGGTTTTTTTGGGCAAAGATGCTGACGTGGTTTGCCTTTTTTCTCTCCAGTTCATTTTACAGATGAGGAAACTGAGGCAAAAAGGGTTAAATGACTTGTCCATGGTCACACAACTAGTGGGTGTCTGAGGCCAAATTTGAACTTGGAAAGATGAGTCTTTATAACTTCAAGCCTGGCATTCTAGTCACTGTACCAGCTAGTTGCTCAGTTAATGGATACCTACTTTGGTTTCAATAATTTTTCTACTATAAAATGCTATAATGAATATTTGGTGATATTTGGGACTTTTATTTCTGTTTTTGACCTCCTTGTGGCATATGGCCAGGAGTGGAAACAATAGATCAGGTTTAATTCTTCCATTCTTCTTTTTTCACCCACTTCTATTCCATATTTCCAAGTTGTTTTCCAGAGTTGTTGAACCACTTCAGTGCTCCACTGATAGTACCTTATTGTTCCTGTTTTCCCTCAGCCCTTCCAATATTGATAATGTAGGCATAGATAGAAACCTTTCCAGGTTTTGCTGTTAATAAGTATTCCTAATGATGGCTAGTAGGCGGGATAAAATAGAAAAAGAATCTTGCCTTCTTTCCCTATTTTGTACTCTGGCTCAAAATCATTTGCTTGCTGAGGTAAGGAGAATTTTGGGCATTGCTAATGCCCTGATAATTGTCTGGAATAGAACATTATGATCTCTACCCAGAGGTGTCATATTAAAAAAAAAGGCTTTGTCCTAGTCTGAAAGCACACTTCCTTACTTTTGCTGGTTGGCTATGGTCTGACTTGTCAGCCTGCCTTTATTATAAAAAGTCTTCTTGCCATCTCACTTGTGGATCCCCAAGTTGAGATGGATGATTATGAGATGACTCTCAGAAGACTTTTTCCCATCCTTCAGTCCCTCTCCCCTTTCATTTTTCCTTTTTTTCCCCTTTACTTCTTTGCTTTTTTGTATTCTTCTATGATAAAATGAAAATTTGAGTATTCTGGAAGTTAAAATTTTTAAAGAAGTTTTCTTTAATTCCCATAAAATTTAGATTTTGATTGATCAGATGTATTTTTTTTCCAATTGAATTTTGTTTTTATTCTAGGTGTTTTGCTGGAAATCAGTTAGCAGCTATATGAAACAGTGTCGATGGGCTTATGGCCGCCAGGTCTTCATGTCAGATATTGCTTTAAATAGGAATGAAATACTTTTTGTTACCCAAGATGGTGAAGGATTTACAGGGAAATGGCTTGAAGAAGGAAAAAAGAATACTGAAAAAAAAGGTCAGTGTATTTGTAGAGTCTGTTTTACATAAAAATATGTCTTGTTTTACAAGTGATCTTACTTTCTTCCCTTACCTTTTTAGCAAAATTGTTCATTTTCTTACTTTGTGATATCCAGTGGATCTTAATGTTTTCAAGCAATTTGCTTGTTGTAATGAATAGCAGCTCAGGAAGTTGTAATTTTTTGCTGTATTGTTCTCTGCTTAGAAGAAAAGTCAAAAGAAGAGTATTATTTGAACATTATTAAATTCTATATATCACAATTCTGTTCCAGAGTGCTTTCCATTCTCATGGTGCACTTTAAGATCAGTTCATGTTTGAAGAATAGGTTTTTTTAAAAAACTTAAACTATTGTATGTAACATTTTTATTAATGCTAAGTTTATTATGGAAAAAGATGGGTTTTGTTTGCTTATTTTTTTGGGAGGAAAATCTAGTGAATATAATTGAAAATGTAAATTTCTTTATAATTTGGTCAATTTGCAGTTACTATTTGTAAATTATCAACTTTATCAATTTTCTGTAGAATGTTTTTATTTGATTACATATTAAAAGTTTTATAGGGTGACATGTGTTAGCTTTACATTTTTTGTCTTATCAGTTAATACGTGTATGTTAGGAGATACACACTACTTTTAAGATTATTTTCAAAATGTAAATTTCAGTTTATCAACACTCTAGTAAAAGTCATGCAACATACATTTCATATTTAAGAAAATGAGAAAATGAATTATGGTTTTTAAATTGGTATTTGGATTTTATTTTCCCTTGGAAGCAATGAAAATTTATATTCTCATGTTGGCTTGCCCAAAACTTCATTAACAGATAGTGACCTAAAATATAGTAGCCAACTACTTTGTCTGTAATGTTTTTGGGGAAAATGCATTGAGCATGTCAGATAATACACCTTCCTTCTTTTCCAGTGGAATAAAGGATTTATTCTTACTGTAGCTTTGTCTAGCAGCGATAGCAGGGACTCTGTTAGCAGCAAGTTACTATTGCTTCTGAAATTTGGAGAAAGGGTTCCAACAGAAAAAAAAAAAATCTGTCATCCATGTGATTGGGGAGAGAGAGGTGGTAGGTAAGGAATGAACTAGGCTGTCAATTTGTATGGAAAAGGGTAGTATGGTTAGGCCTTCCCATGAGAAGAAATATTTGTTATTCTGTCACATTTCCTCATCAATTAACTATAAATCTTGGAAATTATTTCATTTTCCCTGGACTGCTTTAAGAAATATCACATACTGCACTTTTAATATTTTCACATGACTTTATTCAGATCATAATTGTGGGAATTAACAAAGCTCTAAACAGAACAGTCACAAATAAGGATTAAATTGTGGATAGCTGTACACAAAAGACTTTAGGAAGGCTAATTTCTGAGTTAGTAGAAGACTATTTAGGACATTTAATTTATCTCATGGATTCTCTTAAGTGGGAGATCAGAAGATGAAATGGAATGTAGCTGGAGCTACTACTGGGGTTGAGGGGAACAACAGTAGAGATTAAAGGAAATGCTGTTATTGTGTTAGCTGTTGGCTACAACCAAACCTGCCTCCTCAAATCTCACTGATCTTGATTTGATTCAAGATGGAAAAAGTAGTTTTAGAGTTGGAAACAGGGACAAATGGGCACAGTGAGAGAGAGGTGGTGAGGAAAAGTCCTAAGTGGTAGCATTAGAGAAGGTTAAGAAATTTTTATAGTCACCACATTTTCTCTGGTAATCTTTAAAAGAAAATAAAATAGATGAAGGTAAATGGGTCATTGCTTAGGATTCAAAACTAAACATGAATTATATTTTGATAAGTTATTTGGAATTATCTGTAGCATTCTGCAGTTTATGATAAGGCATAGTTCACTCACCAAAATACCATGTGTGTGAGTGTGTGTGTGTGTGTGTGTGTGTGTGTCACATACTCACACACACACATATATATATTCCCATTATTATTATTTTGTATTCTTCTACTAAAATCTTGATTTGATATTTTAATATGGCATGGAAGTGACTCTGGTTTCTCTAAAGATTATACTAGTGGTTACAGCCAAGATGGTGAAGTAAGAGAAAGTAGGACAGTGAAGCTCTTCCACAGCTACTCCAGAAATGATCTGAGAACACCAATAAGTGGAAAATCAAAGAAAAAGCTGCAAAGCATCATCTTCATAACTCAAGACCATAAATTTGACTTATATACATGCAAACAAGTAAGAACTATGGAATAAGATCCCTGGCATAATGGACTCATTATTCAAGAGTCTTGATATAGTTGGACATTGTAGAGCTTTTCTTCCGATTTTATACTCAACTCCTTGTCCAAGATAGCAACTGGGGTCTAGAACATGGTCTCAGAACCTCAAGTATCAACCAGTAAATATTGTGGACCCAGTCTTTGTTGGCAGTAAAGGAGGATCTTCTAGATGCTTTCATTCCAGCCTGCAATACTAGATTGCTCAAAGCAGATTGCTTGAAAAAGTGATTAAACAATAACAATAAAAAAGATTAACAATTATTGTGAGGCCAGGGTTAGTCAGGACACAAACTCAAAAGAGAACTCCAGAACACCTACAAGCAAATCCTTGAAGCAAAACTCAGCTTTATCAAAAAATCAATTAGAATTCTTTGAAGAAACATGTAGGAATTGGAAAATGAATTAAAAATCTTATTTTAAATGAAATGAGAGGTAGAAGAAAGAATTGGAAAAGAAAGGGGAACTATTGAGCAACACTTGGAATTGACAGCTTAGCACTAGAGATACGAGACCAAATCCAAGTAATTGTCTTTTTGAAGATTATTCCACAGAACTACAAGAAATAATAAAGCAAAAAAGTTGAAAAAAATGGAAGAAAATGTATCAAAAAACAATTGATCTGGAATACATCTAAGAGAGAGAATTTAAGAATTATTGGATCAACTTAAAGTTATGATTAAAAAAACAAAAACAAAAACCTGGTTATCATAGTTCAAGAAATCATGAAAGAAAACTGTCCAGAATTCTGAGAACCAAAGACAAAGTGAAAATAGAAAAAAAAAAATCCATTGGTCACTTTCTGAAAGAAACCCCAAAATGAAGATTCTCAGGAATGTTATAGCTCTAAATTAAAGCTTTCAAGTCAAAGGAAAAAAAAAATATTGCAAGCAGCCAGAATGAAAGAATTCAAGTACTGAAGAATTACAATTACATAAAAGCTATAGAAGATTTAGCAGCTTCTATTTTAAACAAGTGGAGAGCATGGAATACAATATTCCCAAAGATAGTTTACCCAGCAAAACTCAGATAATTCTACAGGGGGAAAAGTGGATTTTTAATGAAATAGAGGATCATCAAGCATTCCTGATGAAAAAACTGGATCTGAATAGAAATTTTGAGCTACAAATACAGGAATAAAGAAAAACATGAAAAAGGTAAATACAAGAGATTGGTTAGAAAAAAAAAGACTATAAGAAAGAAGTGTTTGCATTCTAGAGAGTGGGGAGAATATAAACATTTTTTAAGAACAGTGATATAAGCAGGGGTATTAGGAGGAAGTTAAATAAAATGGAGGGCCTGAGAATGATGTTTGTGTTTTGATGGTCTTAGAGAAAAGACAAGGCAATGGGAAATCATGTACTAGAGAAGAAAAGGGGAGAAACGGGGTAAGGAGAGACATTATTTCACACAGGCTGGGAGCACAAGTAGGAATACATAGTCAAGGAAGGAGAAGGGTGGACAATGGCTTATATTTCACTTCAAACTGAACAATTTTGAAAGACTTAAGAACTGATCAGTGCAACTATCAACCATGATTCCAGAGGACCATTAATTTAGAATTCTGCCCACCTTCTGATTGGTGATGGACTATATAACAGAATGAGACATGTATTTTAAGACATGGCCAATATATGAAAATGCTTTTCTTTACTATGTGTATTGGTTTCAGGGGTTTTCTTTTTTTTTTTTTTTTTTTCCAGTGGGGGAAGGAGTGAAAGAGATATAGACAGTAGTAACTTACTGGTTAGGGAAAACATAAAATTTAATATAAAAAAAAAAGCAGAGGAAAAATATATCATTTTCATTTAACTCTCTGGAATGGAGATGTTCTGAGGTTGAACTAAATGTGTATATATTTTTTTAACTTTAAAATAAAATGTAAAAATATACTAGTGATATACAAAGTCTAACACATTCTGTTAGACTTGAAATATATCAATATGTATCTTACAATGGACTGTGTCTGTATCTAATACCTATCTAAGCATCAAGAGCATATCTGACAAAGGTTGGCTACCATGCTACGTAGTAATGTTTTGCATCATAGCAACTAATCAACGGAATACACTAAGGCTTGGAGAGAATCTGATCTCTTTCTTGGTTGACCACATTGGTGGTTTGCCCTACATATCCAATCAGTTACCAAATTTTGTTATTTCTAACTCCATAACAATCTCTGTCCTCTTTTATCTATATATAACTTCCACTGTAGTTCAGGTCTTTATCACCTTTTGTCTAGTAGAACAGTCTCCAAAATGATTTTCTTGCCTCAGGTCTTTTTTCACTCCATGGATGACAAAGTAATTTTTTTCTAAAATAAAAGCTTGACATATCACTTCCTCAGGAAATTGCCATGATTTATTTTTTTCTGAACAGATAAAAACTCTGTCATAAGCTGACATTGTTTTCTTTCACACAGTCAGCATTCCAGTGAGAGTGGCTTTTTAACTATCTCTCTGCATAGAATTCAATTCTCTTTTTTTTTAAGCCTTTGCATTGGCTACTCCTCATACCTGGAAGAATATTTTCTGATTACTTAGGATTTCTAGTTTCCTCCAAACCTCACTTAAAAGCACTGTATTTGTCATGAAGCATTTCCAGATTCCTTCAGTTACCAGAGCTATTTCCCTAAATTGGATCAACTATTGTCTGCTTTGTATTTACATACATATATATACACCTTAATGTACCCAAAGAATGTAAACTCCATATGAGGTCCAGGACTATTTAGTTTGCCTTTGTAACCTCACAAGATCTTGCACTAGGAGGTGCTTAATAAATGCTTTTTGTTTGATTGGAGTCCCACAGGAATGAAGTCATAGATCATTGCAGTGTCATGTTTAGTTCACTTCACCACACCTTTCTTTGACATCTTCTATGTACTTGTGATCATGTTAGATATTAGGTAGATAAAAATGAAAGTCTGCAAGATGCTTTATATGTATTGTACAGATGTGGTTACCAGATAGCTCTGCTTTTTTTTCTTTTAATGTTTTTTCTATTCTGCTTATTATTTTTATTGAATCATTAATCAGTGGATATTTAAATTTGTTGTTTTTGTTTTTAACAGAAGTTATATCAAACCTCCATAATTCTTCATCAGATGGATCTTGTGTCTATGACACAAGTAGTGTGTATGAGAGAATTCGGCTTACGAAACTTACTTTTGTCCACAGAGCTGTCAGTATCAGCACGGATCCAAGTGGAAGTAACTTTGCAGTTTTGCAATCAGACCCTAAGACAAGGTAGAGGGGATATTTAAAGTTTTATTTCTCTTTTATTTTCTTTATGGAAAGAAGAATGGTATTTTCCCTCTTTATACATGATTTTCTCATTCAAGTTGAGTTTCCTGAAATAACTTTGTACTATAGAGGTTATAGAGAAAACAGAATTTAATTGGCCATAAAAATAAAGAAAGAACACTCATGGAAGGACTTTGCTGGTTATTAAACAGCAGATAACAATTCTGGGATAAATTTGCAATCTACAAAAACGGTATTTTAAAAATACTGTGGTAGACTTTATGTGAGTATATGCCTCTGGTACTTTAAACTTATAATTCTTTAGCATTCTTTGGTTACTAGGTACTTTATGCCCTCTCTCATTGGAGTTGGAGGATGAGTTTGAATCCTCAATCTGCTCCTTACTAGCACCATGACCTTGATAAGTTACTTAACATTCCTGGCATCCACTATCTATAAAATGGAAAGGTCTGCCATGAGTGCCCTTGAAATTTCCTTTCAGCTTGAAGTTCTATGATTCCCTTGGGACAACACTATGAAGTAGAAAGTTAGTTAATATCCTCATTGTAGAAATGAGGAAGCAGATTCAGGGAGGATGTCATTTGGTCAATGTCACATCACCCTGAAGAAATGTTCTGGCTTCTCATATCCATTGTTCTTTTTATAAAATCATAGCATGTTTGGATTCAAAAATCTGAGCATAACTATCTTGTAAAGTTTGCAAAATATTTTTGGCACTTTAACTTTCCAGATAGATTTCAGTGCTTAAAATTGCAAAGGCAGTTAGTTATTCCTAGGCAAGTGTTTCACACTGTCATTCTGTATCCCATGCACTCTCATCATTTTTATATAGAAAATGTAAAGTTAAAATGAACATCAGAGGAAATCTTGAATGGGAAAAGAGGTCAGAAAATGGTGTCATTCTACTTAGAGTGAAGGATAAATTAGGTTGGGATTTTGATCGAGCAATTCTGTGGCATTATGGTGGCAAAATGATTTTGTGTTTCTATACATATATATGTGTGAATATGTCTGCAATAAATATGTGTATGTGGGTATATATATATATATATATATATTTATGTGTGTGTGTGTGTATGTATTCATGTGTGTGCTGCTTTCCTGAGTTATTGATTAATGCTTCTAGTAGTTTGGATTAGGAAAATCTTAATCCTCCATATCCTAGGAATGCTTTTGAAGGAAGGATTTGTTTTTTTTTTTTTTTTGTTTTGTTTTTTTTTTGGTACCTTTATAAAAATATTTAAAAATCTGAGAGAATGTGTTATGTGACAAGTGTATTATTTTGTCTTATGCTTTATTACTGTTTTATGAATATATTTTTAAATAGTTTCTTATGGCAACTTGACCATAGGAATAGAAAACCAATCTTGTACCAGGAATGTCTAACATACTGGTTTTTGCTAGTTCAACTCATTTAATCTCTCAATGACCAAGTGAAATTATAAACTGCCCAAGTGAGATTATAAACTGCAGAACAGTTGTTACTCTGTATTGGTAGAGTGAATTTTCTATTGGGAGAACCCTAGACCAATGAAGACACTGGATAAAAACTGTAATTTTATTTTTATTTTGCTTTTCCCTGGGGGGGAACATGTCAGACATTCTTTCAATAATTTATTTTTTCCCTGATTTTTATTTTATTTATTTCAAAAAATGATAATAGCTTTTTATTTTTCAAAATACATGCAGAAAGTTTTCAACATTCACCCTTGCAAAACCTTGTGTTTCAAATTTTTCTCCCCCCTACTCCCCTCTCCTAGATAGCAAGTAATCCAATAAAGGCTAAACATGTACAATTTTTCTAACCATATTTTTATATTTATCATGTACAAGAAAAATCAGATCAAAAGGGGAAAAAATGAGAAAAAAAAAAGCAAGCAAGCAACAACCAAAAATTTGTTCCATATTTAGTTTCCACAGTTCTCTCTCTGGATGTGGATGGCATTTTCCATCCCATCTACTGGAATTGCCTTGAATCACCGAATTGCTGAGAAAAGCCATGTCAATCACAGTTGATCATCACATAATCTTGTTACTATGAACAATGTTCTCCTGGTTCTACTCACTTCCCTTAGCATCAGTTCTCATAGGTCTTTCCAGACTTTTCTGAAATCAACCTGCTCATTATTTCTTATGGAACAATAATATTCCATTACCTTCATATACCATAACTTATTCAGCCATTCTCCAACTGTTGGGCATCCACTCAGTTTCCAGTTCCTTGCCACTACAAAAAGGGCTGCTACAAACATTTTTGCATGTGTGGGTACTTTTCCCTTTTTTATGATCTCTTTGGAATACACAACTAATAGAGATACTTCTGGTTAAAAGGGTATGCACAGTTTGATAGCTCTTTGGGCATAGTTCCATGTTGCCCTCCAGAATGATTGGATCAATTCACAACTCCATCAACAGTGTATCAGTATCCCAGTTTTCCCACATTCCCTCCAACATTAACATATTTTCCTGTCATCTTAGCCAATCTCAGAGGTGTGAAGTGGTATCTCAAGAGTTGTCTTAATTTTCATTTTTCTAATCAATAGTGATTTAGAGTGTTTCAAAAAATTATTTTTAGAATTATCCTGTTGTAATGGTCAATACGGCTTTCAAAGAACTTCATAATTGTGCCTTCACAATTTGAAAGAAAAATATTGAGGACAATCCCCCTTCCCCAATATAGAACATTTTAAAATACAGAAAAAAAAAAGTGAACAGTATAGTGGTCAAAACTGGATCATAGTGTTCTAGGAAATGATGAGTTGGAAGTTCCTGGATTTAATACAATTAACAAATTTTCCACTATGAAAAGTGCTGGAATTTTGTTGATGATACTCTTAAAATGATTGCTCTTTTTTGTTATTAGCCTTTATGAAATTCCAACTGTGTCCTCATCATCTTTTGCGGAAGATTTTGGCACGCTGTTGGAAGAAACAGATGAGATGGACAATACCCATGATGTGACATTTCAAGTTGGCAATAAAACTTTTCCTGTGCACAAATATATTTTGGCTATGCGATCAGAATTTTTCAGGAAGTTATTCACTTCTGATGGTATTTCTGTTGATTGTCCAGATGTTTACCGCAAAGATGAAGATGCTGTAGGGTGTGATCTTTTTGTTATAGAGAAGGTTCACCCTGATTTATTTGCTTACCTTCTACAATATATTTACACAGACACTTGTGACTTTTTAACTCATGGCTATAAACCAAGAATGGTAATTAAGGAAAAATCAGATGAATATCAAGATACTCTAATTTCCAATTTTGATAAAATGAGTTTCCATGAAGATATTAATCAGAAATCAGCACTGGAAGTTTACCGAAGTAATCAAACCCACACAGTCAATGAAAAACAAAAAAATAAAATGAAGCCTTCTAAAAAGGGTAAAAGTGTGGTTGAAGATGTGAATCCTGTAAAGATGTTGCAAAATATTGCAAAGAAATTTGATGTCAACAGTTTGAGTAGTAGGTATGGTAACATTTTGATATTCCTAATTCTCTCTCATTTTCTTCCCAACTTCTCCTTTTTTCCTTGCTCCTATTCTTCTATTTTGTTTTTCTTTTGAGAGAACATACTTAATTTTCTAGTTATTATAGGTGTTTAAAAAAAATCCCATGACAAGAGTATTTATATGCTTTTTCTCTATCTTTCCAGGTCTTATTTCTTTGATATTTTATAAATAGATTTGTGATAGTCATGCATCATTAAAGGAGGAGCAGGTGGATGAGGGAGTTTGATTTTTCTTGGACCTTTTTATGATCATGAAACTTGGTTGCGTTTTGAGGTTGTTTCTGAAATTGAGTTTTTTATAATTAACATCTTAATAAATTCGGTTTTTTTGAGTATAAATGAAATGCTTATTGTAATGATCTGGTTTTTTTAGTTATCATATATGCCTTATAAATATAGTTAGTCCTCTACTTCTTCAAGGATAATATTCCTAGAAACTGGTATAAGTAAAAAAATGAAAATTGAGATATTGAACCTAGGGGAAAAAAGGTCGCTAATTTCCTGTAGCCACCAAAAAACTAATCTTTAGCTTTGCTGAAAATACTTTTCTACACAAAACTTTTATAACAAAATATTAATTCTGATAATATGTACTTTTCCTAACACAATAACTATGAAATAACTCATGAAATCTAACAGACAAAACAAAATTACTAGCATGCAAAGCATTTTTATTGCTAATAAATCTGTAAAATTCTGTGACTTTTTGTCTTAATTAAAAAAATTGATTTCAGATAGTATTCACTTTTCATAACACATGAAATCTACAATTCTATAAATACTGTATAGCAAATGAAATTCTTAAAACTAAAACTTGTTTTAACCTAAATCAAACCAAGAGAGAATTTGCAGGGACTTTAGTTGCTGCTGCTGAAAGACTGAGACTTTGCTAGTCTTGACATCACTTCTGACACTATCCTTTGAGCACTGATGGATGACATTGAAGATTATAAAAGAGTCACCAGCTTGAGATAATTTGTTGTGTGCTGTTTGATAAACTTAAGGGTCTCAGAGTATGAGAGAATAACAGAGACAAGTTAACATTTAACCTAGAGCCTGAATTTGATGCTGGTATCTGCAACCTCGAGCCAACAGGTCATCCAGGCCAACCTTGTTATAGATGAACTTAAAATTCCTGAGAGATTTAGCTTAACCAAGCTCTGCAACTTGCTAATGGGAATACTAGGTCCAGGACCTTAGTTTCCTGATTCCTAATTTGTTGCTATTTTATGTCATTCTTATGATTGGAAACATTTTGAAATTGTAATTGTTAATCACCAATAGTGATTAGAAGTTCAGAATTATTTATTGAAAGAGAATCAGTGCTAAGTGTTTTTTTATTAAATATTTAGCCCTATGGCAGTTAGATGGTACAGTGGATAGAACATCAGCCCTGAAGTCAGGAGCACCTGAGTTCAAATCTGCCCTTAGACCACTTAACACTTACTGGCTGTGTGACCTTGGACAAGTCATTTAACCCCAATTGCCTCAGCAAAAAAACAAAACCCCAAAACCATTTAGCCCTTATTTACTACCATAGCTCTGTTGTTCTTTGTGAGTGGAATCTACTCTTACAGTGATATATTTCATTTTACTGAACATATATTACTTAACTAAATTTTGCAATAGTGTTGAATTTAGATAGAAATCTGTTGAGCAAAAAGTCTACAAATTTGGAATCGATGGGAAATTTTTTTTTCTTAATGATTTTTATTTTCTCCTTAGACTCTTGTAGGCTTTAAAAACTAAATATTTTTCTAGGATCCTGTGTTCCTAAGTTTCAAGCAGAGACTAAAAAGCTAGGTTGTATTATGCAAACCCCTAAAGCAAAATACTTCTTAAACTTTTTTTTGACACAATTTAGATTTTATCTTTTTTCTAATGTTTGGAAATAGATTTTACCTAGAAATTTTTTAGGTGGTAGGATGGAATGTTTATACTATATACTATATACTATACTACTATACAAGTGGGCATTTTTGTTTATTTTGTAGACTGAATGGAGTCAGATTTGAAAATGAAAAAATCAGTGTTGTTACAGCAGAAACTGGAAACAAACCAAAACTAAATCAGAAACAATGGTAAGTTAGAAAATTGAGGGTTTTTTTCCCTTCCTCCTCTGCTTGATTTTGTTATTTCAAGTAGGAAATGGACTTAGACCACTTTAGGGCACCTTGCCTGTTCCATCCTTCTACCTGTTACCACTTACCTTTCTTGGAGATATAAGGGAGTGTGTAGCAAATAGTACAATACAGAAAACTATATACTAAGACTAAGACATTAGAAAAACTTCACTTTGGAGTAAGTAGTAAGTTGTAACCCTCTCCTATTCACCTCCAGACAACCATAAGATAGTACCCCAAAACATTGTGGAGCATCAGAACCATCAAAAAGACAGGGTGAAATAATCTGTTAGCCCAAGAAACTTAGAAAATCAGCAGAAAAGGTTTGTCTTACTCAGAAAGCATCCCAACAAACCAGCAGCAAGCCCTACCTTAGCAAGCCAATGGAAGGTCCTGAGGCCCAATGTAATGGAGCCAATACCAGGCAAAAGCCAACAACAGAACTCTTTCACATACCTCAGCATACCCCAGGGAACAGACTGGTTCTAGCTCTAAGAACCACCACACACTTCAGTACAGTCTTGGACAAATAAGACAACCTCCGGTGTTCAGACCTCAACCTCCGGTGTTCAGACCTCTGCTTGCTTCAGGATAGCCACAGACTATTCATCTATTCCAGTGTTCCATTGTAGCCCCGGGGAAATGCAGAAATACCCAGCTGGCCTCAAAATATGCCAGATATAAGGATTAAGATCTTGGCTCAGCTCTGGGTAAACTGCCAGCCCCTTATGGCTTCCAGCAGCATCAGTCATCCTCACCTCAATTCTTAGTGCAGCCCCAGACATAAGGCTGTCTTCTGGGCCTCAGGGTAACACCAGTGCAGCACCAAGTAAATTGCGAGGGCCAACAGTCTCTGACACAAAAAGTCTGAGACAGTGCTCTTTTCACCCTGGGAGCAGAGCTTAAGCTTAAAAGTAAGGAAAAGTGCCAAAAAAGACAAAAAAAAAAAAAAAAAAAAAAAAAACCCTCCAGAATAATTTGACCACAGGACATTATTATGGTGTTAGGGAAGATCAGGACACAAACTTAGGAAAAAACAACAGTGCGGAAATTTCTAGGCAAAACTCCAAAGAAAAATGGAAAGTGGTATGGGAGAAGTAGAAGAAAAATGGGAAAAGAAATGATAGTGTTATATGAGAATTATAAGCAATATGAATAATAACGAAAACTTCCAATAGCTCAGGGAAAACAAACAAACAAACAAAATCCGACTGCTTAAAAAGTAGAATTACCCAAATAGAAGAAGAGATACAAAAATCCTAAGGAAAATAATTCTCCCAAAAATACAACTAGTCAAATGGAAATAGGAGTACAAAAGGTAGCTTAAGGAAACAACTCCTTAAAAGTAAGAATTGAGGGGGAAAAAACTTCTCTTGCCCACCAAATTAAGAATTGGGCAAGTGGAAGCTAATGACTCTATGAGGCATCAAGAATCAATCAAATTTAAAAAGATTGGGAAGAAAAAGAAAAGAAAATGTAAAATACTCATTGGAAAACTGATCTGGAAAATAGATTCCAGAGAGACAAATATTGCAATCATTGTACTACCTGAAAACTTATCTAAAGGAGGACCTGGGCATCATCTTTCAAAAAATTGTCAATGAAAACTGCCTTGATATCCTAGAACCAGAGGGTAAGATAGCATTGAAGGAACCACCAATTACCTCAAGAGATAATTATAATTATTGCAGATGTTCTGCTTATTTATGCCATTTAATTGTTTTATTTAATGCAAATCTCTCCAGATATCTCTGAAACTCTCTCTTTTATTGTTTCTTACTAAACACCAGTGTTCCCTTACGTTAATATACCATGATTTGTCTAACTATTCCCAAGTGATGGATACCATTTTAGTTGTTAGTATTCTGCTCCAAATATTTTTTGTGCCCACTTTTCACATATTCTATTTGATGGCTAAACTGACTGGCACATTGTGTTAGTGCTTAATAAATGCTGTTTTTCAAACTTGTAAAGATTAAACTTTTTATTGTGAACAAATTTTTTTTTTCCCAAGCAAAAAAATGCCATTTGCTTCAAATATGTATTTTGTTTTATAGTTCATTTCTTTATGATGTGACCATGAAATCACTGGATGGGAAAGAATTCCCCTGTCACAGATGTGTACTTTGTGCTAGGCTTGGTATGTATGTATACAATTTCATAATTTGTTTATTACTTGAATACCCTTACTTTCCTTATTAAGTTAATTTATTTTATTTTTCCCTCTCAGAATATTTTCACAGCATGTTGAGTAGCTCATGGATTGAGGTATGTTTTTAAGTAGAAATATATGCCATGTTCATATTCAGTCTTTAATCATAGCTAGAACAGAATAACGAAATGTGAAATTAAACTTGTTTTAACAATATATACATATCATCTTTAGTAATCCAATCCCTTGTAGCAAGCATGTTATATTGTATTCTAATCCACTAGTTCATAGCTTGGTTTACTTGTTAATCTCATAGAAAACATGTTTTTTGTTTTTTTTTTCCTTTTTTAAGGATCGAGTTTTAAACATTTTATATAAGTTATATGGACTGTGTGTGACCTAATTAAAGTACTTGACACACTGGCTTTTGAAATGTTTCTCAGATATATCACTTACTCTTTCACTTTTGCATGTCTTTATTCATTTAATATAAATTACTGTTGAATTTCACTAACAAAATAAGTATATGAAAACTAGTAACATTTAAAACTTAAAATTGGTAGAAAAACAAATACAATTAAAATATGTTTATTATTTGCATACACTCAACTCTGTCAATAACATTTTGTTTATGGATAGTATATTTCCTTTTTTTTATGATGTATGCTGATTTATAGAACTCTTTTCTTATTCGTTGGCAGTTTTGGATATGTTTAGAAATAATTTCTGTAGTGTTATGTGTTAAATCTGATTCTGTTTGAGAAAGTTTGTCATATTTATCTATGCTTTAAATCAGGTCACAACATAATATGTATTGTGTATATGTGTGCATATACATATGCAAAATATATAATTAAACTTTATTTAGGCTTCTAGTTGTGCTGCTCTGGAAATGTCAATACATTCTGATGTACTACAAGTTATCTTGGATTACCTTTATACTGATGAAGCCCCTGCAATAAAAGGTATTAACAAAATAGAGATTTTTGTGATATTTTATATATTTTGGCATTATTGTTAACAATTTACTGACATTAGTATTCATGTAATTTCTAGCTGAATTAAAATGAAATAAACTTTCAGTTAAGTATTTCAATTGTTTTAACAATGAAGATACAGGAATACTACTGATCATTTTGGCAGAAAATTTTGGTATTTTTCAGAACAATATGAATTTTATACATCTGAGCAGCTAAAGAAAATATAATAACTAATACCTCAATAGTCATTAAACACTTATTAAGAATGACTATTTGTCAAGCACTATGCTAGGCACTGGGAATGTCATTATCAAAAAAGAAAATATAGTCCTTGTTCTCAAAGAACTTACAATCTAATAGAGGAAGACAAAACACAAAAGGAAGCTAAAAGAGGGAGAGAAGAGGGAAAAAGGAATGAGGAGGTGGAGCTACATGATGTGAAGGCATGGTGATTCCATCAGAGAATTCCTAAAATAATTCAGGTCTCACCCAACCTATTTCTCTGAGATAGTTGATTTATTTCTTGAATTCTACTGTGCAGTTGAAAATCTAGTTTGGCATTATAAGAACAAGGACCAAGGACCGAGCTAGAATTTAGAAATGCACTGTGACCATTTTATATGACTCTTATTGTATGTTTATTGCCTCAGAGGATTGCAAAATGTAACAAAATGAAAAAAAAAAAACATTTTTTCCTAGAGATTTAAAATTTGCTTAAGATATGAAAAGGCAAACTTGTAGAAATTATGATTCCTTGGTAGAATTCAGTTCAAGTGCATATTTTTTAAGGGTCTCTTCAATAATTTTCATATGTTAGTCATTCTTAAGGCTGTATCCCAGAAGGAATTCTTGAAGAGTTCACAGAATATCAAATTGTCTCTTGGGTGTATGAGGTCAAGATTATTTTAGTTAGCCCTGTGAGAGGGAAGGAGGAAGATTGTCTTAAGTGATTTTGTTGTAGAGAATCAATGATGAAATGAGGAAGCAAGGATTCAGAACTTGTTGCTTCAGAAATAATTGTGTGCTTCTTTTTGAGTTGTAGACAATACTAAAAGATCCTTAAAATCATTATTGTATCTTATAATTCTTGGCAGTACTGCATAGCGGTTGCCCAACAATTCAGGACCAGCTGCTTTCCTCAGCTTTGGCACTGGACCTTGAATACAGAGTGAAGACAGATATTAAAAAGAATCAAAAGGAAACAATACAATATTAAATAAAATTTTTTTTTTAATTGAATGAAAGTTGGGAGATAGAAAACAATAAGGTGGCAACTCCCTGAATTCAGAAAAAGAAGTATTCCACTTTCCCTCAAGTAATAATCAACAATATCTGATTGATCAATATGGGCCTAATTTTCAGATTAAGCATATGGGTTGCTTGAGATATAATGCATTGCTTGTGTTAAATCTTTGGATCTGATTGGGTTTCTGGTCAGATTTCTGAACACCAGGTAGAGGTGATTCAGCTTTCCAGATATGCAAGATTAGGTTCTTCCAGTTCTCATACTTGAATAAAGTATTTTCACAAGACAGAAGTTGGATTAGATCATTAATTGAGTAGAAAGGGAACCAAAGTTAAATCTCAAATTGAGTCACAAAGTGGAGTCCGTATGATTCACACAATTCCCACAGTTGTCTCCATCTCCTCAATTCCTTTAGTTCTAAGGCTTCTGTTCAAGCTAAGTACTATAAAATTGTGTTTGACATCTATTTTAAGTGGAAATGACCCTTTTCAAGCAAGTTCTTTCTTGGCTTGCTTTGCCACTTGGTACTAGCTACTTAACATCGCAGGGCTTTCCTCATCTGCAGAATAAAGTAGATGAACTAGATCACCTTATTTCTATCCAAATTGAAAGCTATGATCTTATGATAATTCACAAATGGATTATACACATACTGTTTAAATGTGGGTTCTTTTTCTTCCACTCAAAACTACTGAAAAATTTCTCTGAGCACATTTTCCTCATTTGTAAAATGGGAGTTTTTTTAAACTAGATGTCCTCTGAGATTTCTTGCATCTCAGAATGTATAATATTAAATATATTTAAATAGAGCCAATTTGTGTTATATTTATATTGAGAACTTGAAATTGAGTTTATGGTCTTAGCAAAACATGTTTTCTTAGAAGTGGCTTTGGTAAGGATTTGAATAAGTATTGAGTCCCTAGGAATTGAGCTACGAATAAGGTTTGCATTGATGAAACAGAGAAAATAAAAGGAATCAAATACAATAATATATGTAAAGAACTTTGAAAACTGTAAAGTGCTCAATAATAATAACTGGTAGTGTTGCTATTATTATTTATATTATATTATTTCATCTCTACAATACTGAGTTCTAGTACAGGCTAGAATTCCTTAAGGAAACTCCCTGTCAGTACATCTTCACTGCAAGAATTTCCTAGTAGAGATAATAACCTTCATTTTTTTGTCATTGTACCCTCAGTATCTTGCACATAGTAGGCACTTAAGAAAATGTTTGTTGTCTTGAATTGTTGAAGGGTAGGGAGAGGATTATATACAGTACTCATTATCTTAGTAGAAGTAGTTGAGCTATATTTGTTAACTGAATTAGAATAGAAATATTTATCTGAAACAGAATTGTGGTACAATTTTAGGCAGTTATTGAAATTTTGTTGTAATACACTTACTAGTCTGATTGCTAAAGTTAATTTTGCAGTGCAATTTTATGAATTTCATTTTCCCCTCTTGCTAATCAGATACATTAACTTATAAAAAAAGTGAAATATTAATGCTAATTCTAATACTTGGTGATTATTTCATTTAAAAGCAATAACTTCATTAAGTTAATCTTGTGCCTAGGTTTTAATGAATAACTTTCTTGGTGTAAGTAACATTTTTTTCTGCTTTTGATAAAAGATTGAGAGCAGCTAATGATGTCTGCACAAAAACACTATTGAATTTTTATTTTATAGCAGTAATTTCCTGAAAACAGAATATAATTATAGATTAATTTTTACTTTATGTGTTTAGGAAATAATCAGGGAAGTTTTCTAGTGTATCTTCTAGAAATAGGGTCTCATTACTTTACAATCATATCTCTATAGTCTAGTAAACCCATAAACTTACAGGAATATATATGAAGGGCAACTAGATGGCGCAGTGATAGAGTACCAGCCCTGAGAACCTGAGTTCAAATGTGGCCTCAGACACTTAACACTTCCTTTCTGTGTGACCCTGGGCAAGTCACTTAACCACAATTGCCTCAGTAAAAAACAAAACAAAAATAAAATAAAAATAAGTGTATATGAACACACACACACAACTACGCACACACTCATTCTCATACGCTCTACTATTTTTTTCAGGTAAATTAAATTCTTCAAATATGGCTTTTTTTTTTTTTGGCTGAGGCAATGGGGTTTAAGTGACTTGCCCAGGGTCACACAGCTAAGGAGAGTTAAATATCTGAGATCAAATTTGAACTCAAGTCTTCCTAAGTTAGGGCTAGTACTCTATCCACTGCGCCACCTAGCTGCCCCTCAAATATGCTTTAAAATTTAAAATTGTTGCTAAAGATTGACATGATACATTAAACACATACTATTGGATTTAAATGAAAATAAATATCATTTAAATAAAATTTTCATAATATATATTTCTATTTAAAGTCATTCAGCCAGAACTTCATTTTTAGAAAGCATTTAATTAATTAATTGCAAATGGAGTATCGATGTATAGTTTTTGTCCTGTAGTTTATATTCTAAAATGGAATATATTAGCCTCTTCAAATTTTTATTCTTAATCTAACTTACTTTATTATGTTACATATTCTCAGACTACCTTCTTTTTCATCCTCCCACCGTCCCTACCTCAAAATAAAACCACCTCTTATATACTCAGAAAATATGAACTAATGTTAATTTTAGCTTAAGCGAATTTAAGTAAGAAGGTTTGTTATAAAATATTTATATGATTTATATCAGAGATGATTCTTGGATGTTGGATATTATTCATTGTTTGGTATTAATTACTATCATCTATTGAGTGGATGGAAGAATGCATAAAGAGTACTATATATATGAGTGGCACATGTATATTTCCCAAGTCAGAAAACAAAAAAGTGCACTGAAAGAATTGTATACTAGAGTGTCTCCTATGGTCCTGGGATAATAATAAAAATTTTTTGAACAACTTTGTGCCTCTATAAACCTTATTATGTTTACTGGTATGAGAGATTGTTTGGCATAGCTAGCTTGAGTCTATGGGAAATTAATTCAGTATCTCAGTAGCTAGACTACGGGTATTAGCTAGAATTAGATTTCCTTGGGCATTATTTTTACATATCAAGATATTTTAGTATACTTTCATCAGTCATTAATCAACCCAGAGTAAGATGATCCTTACTTTAAAACTTAAAAACAGATGTTATTATTGTTTTATATGCCACAACAACTTTTAGAATTTTTTTCCCTCTCAGAATAATACATATTAATTTTCTGTATTTAGTGACTTAATATTTAGTTTTTCAATTTGCTGTCTCCTTTCTAGAAATTTAGAAAATGTTATTTTAATAATATCAATATTTTTAATTTAATATTTAGACTCTCAAAGTGTGGAATTTGTTTGTAATGTTCTTGTTGTGGCTGATCAACTACTAATAATTCGATTGAAAGAAATATGTGAAGTTGCAATAACAGAAAAACGTGAGTATTTTTCCCTGTATTGTGAGTATATTTCCCCTAGTACTATTAATAAGTTTTCAAGTTGATTTAGGCTATTTTTTAACTTCTAGTGAGATAATCCCCACTGCAGAATTGTGAAGTAGTGAATAAGAAAGCTTTCTTTTGGAATCAGAAAACCTGGGTTAGAATTCTCTCTTTGACTTATATTGACTTTTGACCCTAGAAGAGTCACTTTATCCCTTAGTGCAGCTCTCATTAGGGAACACAGATTATAAGTAGCAGAGCAGATGCCTATTTCTCTATCAAAGAGTGCAGATAGGCACTGGAGAAGGAAATGGCAAAGCATTCTAGTATCTTTGCCAAGAAAACCCCAAGGACACGGACATCCATGACATCACAAAGAGTAGAACACAACTGAAAAAAGAATACAAAATAAACAGCAACAAAACAGCAATAATTTTCAGTAAACTGAAATGGGCTGCTTCAACTTTATTCCCTTTTTGTGTAGTCTTCATGACTGAGTCTTCAATCTAATACTTTTTTATATAGGCTGACTATATTAATTTCAGTATCTCTGACAAGCATCAAAACTGATTTCTTTAGCAAGTCAATTTTATGCTTTCCAATGTGAGAAAAACCCTCTTGTATATTTCCAGACAATGCCTTTTGACATATTTGAAAGCTGATAAGCTAAAACTTTGTATCTTCTGTATCATCTTTTTAAAAAATGTTGTGTCTGAATCCATGTATGAATTTCTTTTTTGTTTTATTGTTTCCTTTTGCTTTTAAATCAGTCTAATATATCTCCATATCTCCTACTTGACGAACCTTTTCTTATATAACAGATTAAAACAAAACAAATAAAACCCATTAATAAAATGAAAGCATCTATCTATCTATCTATCTATATAAATATCTGAGAACATAATTTAACACTGTTTCTTCATAGTCCTCCATCTTGAACAAAAGGAGAAAAGTACATGATTGACTATGATAATGATACAGTGTCTAGTTTGATTTTTTCCATTTATGTAGTAGGCATTAAATGTTTTGTTTATATCAGTGTGCTACAATTTATTTAAGGATTTTTAAATTAGAAAATGAAAAAAAAATTTAAAAAGGATTTCTTAATTAGTGTCCTCTCTCTCCCTCCACATACTGTTGATAGTTGATATCACAAAAAATGCTGCTATGGCTATTTTAGCATTTATAGGAATTTTCTGTCTTCACTTTCCCTGGGATATATGTCTAAAGGGTATAAATATTTTATTTTTAATTTTTTGCTTTATTTTTAGGCCATTTTCTGAAACTTAACATAGTTTTAACTGATGTGTTTAGAAAATAACAATTATTTCATTGTCTTGTTGAAATGGGAATCTCATTATTTTTATGGTCATGTTATTAAATTCTAGTAAATCCATAAGCTTAGAAGAGCATGTATGAATGTGCACACACAGAAACACACACACACACACACACACACAGGTAATTTGAGTTCTTCCAATTTTTTTAAAATTTAAAATTATCGTGCTATATTATACATTATATACTGTAGATGAATATATTGTTGAAATTTTCATAATATATATTTATAATTAAAGTCATTTAGCCAGAATTTCAAATTGAGAAAAAATTTAAATAGTTAATTGCACATGGAGTGTGTGTGTGTGTATGTGTATGTGTGTGTGTGTGTGTGTATAGTCTCTCTCCTCTAGGAGTTTATATTTTAAGACACACAATGTATTAGCTTCCAGCAAATTTTTAATCTCAATATAATTTACTTATGTTTATAAACTCTCAGATTTACTTACATTAAAATATATTTTTTTAAATGGTTAGGACAGTTCACAGTATGTGGAAAGTTTTATTATACAGCTAATTCAGCATTAACTATTTCTGTTTTTTATCTTAATAGTTTTTGAAACTTAAAATTTGTAGTTCTCTTAATGATTTGAAACAATATTTCATCTAATTGTTTCCAATTTTTTGAGACTTTTATTCATCTTTTAACCATTTATCTATTGAGAAAATGCCATCTGATCCTCTTTATATTTATTTCCTATATAACTTGAATTTCAGAACTTTATCAAATATTTGACAAAAAGATTTTTCATAATTGAAACCTAGACCTGCTGTGGTCTGGATTTGAGGGAATTATTGATTGGTCTGTTCAAAATTGTACCAAATGTTGATTTTGTCCCTATATGAAGAACTACTACATTTTGCTTAGCTTGTTGACTCTTTTATGAACTTGAGGAAGTAACAATTGATAAGCTTTTATCAAATGTTTACTATGTGGCAGGACTTCAGTTACTTCATCCAGTAAAAGAAAGCATTCAACTAGATTACTTCTAAGGACCCTTCCAATTCTAAATTTAAAATAAACCCATGAAATGAATATCACTATGTATTTTTATGTTTGTGCAAATGTGTTTTTGTGTATGTATACATATGATGTATAAATTTTGCACATATACTACATTACATTATAGAATTGGCTACTGGGATAGTTCTAGTCATACTTATTATTTAAAAAGGTTGGGTCAAGATACCCTAGGAACATTTTTTCAAATTCTATAAATTGGTATGATCATAATCAGTGATTCTATGGAAAGATCCTTAAGGAAAACAGCTGGTAACAAAAAAAAAATCTTTTCTAGGATAACAGTCAAATATTGTGTGTGTGAGTGTGTGTGTATTAAGTTTATTAACAAAATATACAATAATGTAAAAAATAAGCTTTATCCTAATATAATGTATATACCTTGCTAAAAAGTCATCACAGAGCCAATATATTTTCCTATTGTGAACTGCTTCTTATTAAAATAAGTTTGAAAAAAAAAAAGTTACAAATATTTAAGCATAATTCCCATTTGTTGACTTACTATTCCATATAAAGCTGTTTTATGTGGCTAATTATGTTGTTTTCTAGTTGTAAGACACTATTATTCTTCTTGCCTAAAAAGTGTTTGTGTGTGTGTGTATGTGTGTGTTTGTGTGTAGAACAACAACAGAAAAAACAATTGTAAGTTACTTTGGGTGAAATGGGGAGAATTAGGTCAACTCTGAGAAATAGGTAATACTTTAAATTTGTAGTAATACTTTTAAGTCTGCATTCCCTTTGAGGTAACAGATGTTGCCACTTAAAAAGCATAATTCAGTTTGAACTATATTAAAAATTGTTAGAACTAGATTGTGAATGTAGCCAATTTAAAAATTTCCAAGATAATCCTTCTCCATTGAAGAACCATGGTCCATTCATTGACTAATTGTGGAGAGGAAAGAGGAGTGCTTTTGTTTTAATATTCATCCTTATTAGTAAGTAGGAATAGAGTTTATTAGTTTAAGAATATAATTTTCATGTGATCTTGTGAAGTTAAATAATTTAAAACTATTTGTTAAAAATTCCTTTAATTTTTTTTTACTTAGGAATTTTTTGGCAGATTTTAGGAAACTACATATCAGACATTAAGCAACATTACTGTTAACATTCATGTGAAAATTAAAGTTTTCTAATTGAAGCTTAAAATTATCCTGACATATTTGGTAGCAAAAATATTTTCAGAATTTTTCTGTACTTTTCTTGAAATGTCTTGTTAATATTCTGATTATTTTTCTCATCTTATAGTTTTCTTATTTATTCATTTTCCCCTTATAATTAAATATCTTAGTTTATATGTTTCTTGAATCTGTGGCAAAGTAGGTGAAAACTACTTGTTGTCTTTGAAAGGAAACTTGACCTATATCTTAATAGTTCAGAGCTCAGCATCTGAAATCCTTTGAATTAAATACATTTTGTTCCCTGAAATGACAGTTTATCTAATTTTAATAACTATCTTCCTTTGCAGTTACTCTAAAGAATGCTGCTATGACATTGGAGTTTGCAGCAATGTATAATGCTGAACAGTTGAAATTGTCTTGTTTACAGTTTATAGGACTAAATATGGCAGCTTTACTTGAAGCAAGGTGGGTTTAAATGAATTCTGTAATTTGTCACATAGATATTTTATATAATGATAAAAATATTAATAGAGAAATTTTAAAAATTGACTTAATTAAATTGGGCGTTAAAAGTAATAATAATAATTGATGTTTAAGATGCTATAGAAAGCCTTTTCATATGATTTATCATATAGAGCATCACAACCACTTGATTAAGCTTATAGTACAAGTTGTAGTTAGCTTTTTTTTTTTCTTGAGTCTAAATCTGTGATTTCATTAGCATATGGAATTTCTGGAATGGGCACTTCTACTGGTACAGATTAGAAAAATCATTTACAACATATATTCTTCATGAGATAATTGGGACACTGAGAAAATCAACATCAACAAAAATTTATTGAGAGCTTAATATGTGCTAGGGAATGTGTTAAAAGCTGAGTATTATAAGGGAAGACACAAATTCTGTCTTTCAAAATGTAGTAGAGGAGACAAAATTCAAAAAACTATACATATGAGATATATACAGTGTAAATGGAAGTTAATATCAGGTGTAAGTCCCTAGCAGTATTTGTGTGTTAAGGGGGAGGTGGTAGGGAAGGAATGACTATGGAATTTTGAGATGACTTTTTTTTCTATAATCCTAATTTTATAAATACAAAATTGAGAAAAATTAAATAACTTTTCTAAATTTGTAGTCAATGATCCTTTGGTATCAAAGCCATTCCTTGAATCCATCCCTTATTATTCTAGAGCCAACACTTTTACCATCGTCAACCAACATCAATTTTTACCTGTGTTACCTATGATATTTTAATCCAAATATGTGTGTGTGTGTGTGTGTGTGTGTGTGTGTGTGTGTGTTTGCGCATATACACATGCATTCTTATGCTTTACTTGTTTAGGCATTTAAATTTTATAGTCATTACCATGTTAAATAGCATTTCTCTGCATTGCATTTTAAAATATAGTTATAATTATTGATATATTCTCTTTATCATAATTATCTTTAAACTGGTTTCCCTCTATGTTTTATTATTAATTTTTAAATGAAAATTTGCATGAGTTCATGATAATAGCACTGGATCCTCAGATGTGTTAGTTCCAACTTATAGAGTACTGATCAATTAACTTCAACTGGGAGGTGGAAACTGAGAGACACCGTAACTGTACTTGTGTAAGATGGCATCAGGAAAAAAAAAAAAGAATAGTCAGAATTTTTGTTCCTGTTTGGTTTCTGTGTAGTCATGTCGTTCTGTTTATTTCTTTAATATTTAGCCTCTGTTTCTTTAATATTTCATTGTCATATTTTGTTTCACCTAGATGTGAATGGAATTTTAAAAATGACATTAAAGTATATTATTATATTAAAGTCATATTTGATAACTTTCTAGTTCTTAACTTTCAAATGAATTATAGCAGATAAAGTAGTTTTCAACTATGGAGTATGAGCTATCTTATTTTTGATTCAGGATCATTGCCTCCATAAGAATAAGTTCCTTAGATTTTTTTTTTTTTTTTGGCATGACCAGAAGGATGTCATATTAAATAAATCTTAAGATAAATTGTCCATTTTATTTTATAGGACACTGGATGTTTTAAGTGATGATGTTTTGAAGGATCTTTCTGTATTCTACAGAAAAATGGTAAGGTTTATGTTGTAGTGAAGATGAGCAAAAATATCAATAACTAAAACAAACATCAGTGAGTTTTGAAATGGATTATTTTTCTAAATAATCCCCATACTTAGGACATTTTTATATGAAGAAATGAAGGATTTTTCACTGACAGTACCCCTCCCCCCCCCCAATTAGATCCTCAGCTGACTATATCTAAAGAAATGGTAAAGGTATAATATTAAAGGACTAAAAATAAATTGTACTCTGATTTTTAAATGAGTGGACTTCAAAAGTTTTAGAGATTATCTTTTGTTATAAAAATCAAGTGAAAAGATTAAGATTTGACTAAATCTAAGCATTAGCTAAAAACATTATTTTACACAGACTAGAGAATAAATATATCAGGAAAGTTGAAGTTTCATTCTTTTATCTTGAAATGTTAGGTCTCCGAATTTATAACATGATTAGTTAAATTATGATTAAAAACAGACTACTTGTGTCATTCCAGAATTTTCCTATTAATTTCAGTTCATATAATAAATAAGTATAATTTGATAAGACTTAAAGATCAGTCTCTAGAAAGGTAAAAGATCTTTGTAAAAGAGTTCTGTGATATTTCTGTTATGCTACAGATACCAGCAATGGATAGAAGGGTAATAACACCATATCAAGATGGTCCAGATATCAGCTACTTGGAGGCAGAAGATGTTGATGTTTTTTTAAAAGGAGAAATGAACATGGAACACAATTACCAGTGAGTTTTATTATTTTTGTCTTTTTTTTTTTTTCCCTCCATAGAACTTGGTTTCTTTGGTGATTTATCTGTCTTCTAGATCTGTCATACATGTACCTATTTATTTGTAGGTTGTCTCTCCCATTATCATATGAGCACCCTGAGGGTATGGCTGTTTTTGCATTTTTGTCTATCTTTGTATGTCTGAGACTTAGCACTGGCATATAGTTTGTGCTAAATAAAAGCTCGTTGTTTAACTATAAGACTAATTATACATATGACTTTATGCTTCATTTCATATTTGATAATTAGAATCAACTTTTAAAAACCAATATTTAGTAAATTAGCAGCAATATTTTCTATTTCTGTATTTCTTTGTGTTAATGTAAATATGTAGTCTGATGTAGAAACTGACATAGAGAATAATTTATGAAAGCCTATTTTCTAGGGTATTTTCAATGCATAAATCCTAGAAAATAGATATGAGAAAAAAATAGTTGCTGATGTTTTTTTCAGGTATATTTTGGGGATTACGAAGAGGTTGTTTTTGATTTTGTCCATTTTTTTAGACTTTTCCCTTTGTATTCTAGTACAGATTTCTATGATATATATTTGTTCACATCAGTTGCTTCATTCCAGTTTTAGGGTTAATAGTCTTCCAGCAGTTGCCTTGATTGTACTTTTCATTTCTTTTTTTGTAGAATATATGTTTCTTTTCTTTTTTCTTTTTTTTTTTTTTTTTAAACTTTTTTATTGACAGATCCCATGCCTGGTTAATTTTTTTTACAACATTATCCCTTGCACTCACTTCTGTTCTGACTTTTCCCCTCCCTCCCTTCACCCCTTCCCCCAGATGGCAAGCAGTCCTATAGTATATAGGATTAATGATTAATTATTTGTTGTATTCATGATACAGTTATTCTAAACAGCATTATTTAACTTTCCATATAAAAGTGAGGGAATACATCTTGCATCTGTGTTGTGTTTTTAGTTTTGCTAAATGTTTTTGTATGTATTTTCTCAGGTTTATACTAAATGTCTATTATTTTTGTCATTTTGCAAATAGGATAACTATGATACAAAATAATTAGCCCAGAGTCATATGTGTATTTCTCATTTGCCTAAATTTTTTTGGCCTAAATTTGTGTATATTTCGCATTTACCTAAATTAAATACATTATGTTTGTAGAACTGTGGAATCATAATGGTCATACCTACTCTAGATTTCTCAATTTAGAAGACATTTAATGCTTGTTTTTTTTATAGAGAAGCTTTCTTCAAAAAGGCCAAGACAAAAGCCAAAAAGAAGCCACGAAAACGTTCAGACAGCTCTGGGGGTTATAACCTTTCAGACATTATTCAGAGCTCACCTTCCACAGGTGAGTGCCAAATCTTTTTTTTTTTTTTTTTTTTAACCACATTCCTTTTAAATTCTGATCATTATTGTGGAATAAAATGTTTTTAATAAAACATAGTGCCTTTTCTGTAGAGCAACTTTCAAAATTGTTGAAAGAAATAATTTTAAAAATTCAATAGATTTAAAAATTATAATGCTTTTATTATGTGTTTTTTGGACATATAGGAGCAGAGATGTTGCAACATGGTTCAAATTATAGCAGTGATGCTTTTAAGGTTGCCATGGGTGAGTCTTAAGCTAGTGTAGATAGAAGATTTCATTATTTCCTGTCAATGTGATGAGTGTATTAAGTTTTGCTTCTTTAATATTTTAAATATCTGTGATTTTTTTAATTGTTAATATTCTTTCTCCTAACTCTATCATAACCCCTCAGTGATTTAGTAGACAGTATTCGAGAGTAATTCTGCCCATAAAACTCATTGTCATGTGGTCAGTGATAAACTTTCCTGAATATTGTCATAACATTTGTTCTGAACTAGCAAGAACGTTACATAAAATAAGATGTTTCTAAGGGAAATAGTAACTGATGAAAAAAAGTTGATTTTTCTTATATGATTCCAGAGCAAGGCATTTCAAGTCCTGAAGTCTAAATTTCATGTATCACTAAAATTCAGGGAAGTGTATGAATTTTATTATAACTAATTTGGGTTAAAGATTGTTAATTGTATGTCAGATAGAAATTCCCATATAAATACTTTATTTGTAACATAATTTTATGCATTTTTATCTTTTTAAAAATGTGTTTTTAAATTTTAAACCACAGGCTTGGTAAAATTGGATAAAACCAACTCTGCAGAATCTCTTCCAGAACTACTGACATCAGATTCTGAAGGAAGCTATGCTGGAATAGGTAGTCCTAGAGACTTGCAGTCTCCTGATTTCACAACAGGAATTCATCCAGATAAGATTGAGGTTTGTTTCTAATTGTCTACAGATTTGGAGATTTTTTGGTTTTGTATTATATTGCTATAAAATGAACTTAGCTGTCTTTTAGTTATTTATTATCCTAATAGCTTTAAAACCAACTCTTAACTAAAATTGTAACTGATAGAAAGAATGGTTTATATGGTTTTATGTATATTTTCCTTAAACTTTTAAACTATTGCTGCATTTGCATTATTTTCAATTAATTGTTTTTAGGCTATGTCATCTACTATATAAAATTAACTCCATATTTCAAAATAAAACATTGATTTAAATTTTTGTACTAAGTAACTAGCAATTTTTTAAACTATTTTGGAAGAAAAAATAATTCATAACTCAGTTAACATTTTACTTTAAGAAAAATTAACCAGATTTGGACATTTTTCCAAGTGGCACATTTGTTACAAAAATAAGGATATAGAAGCAAAATTCAACACAAAGAGACTTTGGGCACAAAATTGAGCTCTTAGGGTAGCTTTGGATTATAATTGTCTCCATGATTAATTTCTGGAATGGGCTTGAATTCCTACAGAGGTAGGAATACTTCTGGGGTTTAATAATAAGTTGAGGAGCAACTAGGTGGTGCAGTGGATAGAGCACCAGTCTTAAAGTCAGGAGCACCTGAGTTCAAATTTGGCCTCAGACATGTCCTAATTTTGTGAACCTTGGCAAGTCACTTAACCCCAATTGCCGCAGGGTGGGGAGGACAGTTGAGAGCATCATAAGATTGTCATATAAATTAAAATCCCTTCAAAGTCATAGCGAATTTGATATGCAGGTGTATAGAATTGTGTTGGAGTATCAGTGTTATATAATATTAGGGTCTTAATTAGTAAATATTATTAGCAAATTTATACATAGCAGTTTATATTTTCTTAATGCTAAAATCATCCATATTTAGTTCTATGCTTGTTTCCAGAATTTATCTTAATAGTCTTCATATAATCAGTTTCATATTTAGTGCTTAGATTGAAAGGAATTTTACATGCAAGCATACCCATTGGTATGGAATAATGGTGAAAAATAATGTGCTAACTAGATTTGAGATATAGTTGAATGTCTTAAACAGGTTAAATCAACTAGATTTTCTAGAAGATATAATGAACATTTTAAAGAGATTTTACTTGTTAATTTTTTTTAAATTTAGGTGATGAAAATTAAAACCTATGTTAATGGTGCATATCCTGTGCATGCTAGTGAATATGTAAAACCATATGAAGAATTACCAGCACTTAAAATGTCTGTTCCACAGTCCATTCCCAGTAATCAAATCAACTGTGCAAGCTCTTCTAATTGGGTTGCCAGTTCTTTCAGGTAGGATGCTTTTGATATGTGTTTAATTATTGGCAGGTACAAGTTAATAGGAATTTTTCTAGTATTGTCAGTCTCTAAGATTGTTTATTCCCTTATGTACAGTAAGTCTCTGGAATGTATGGTTGTATGGTTATCTCTGAGACTTTTTCACATTATGATTTCATTATGTACCATGGAGGTCCAGCCACAGAGTGAAAGCAGTTAAGTATCTTTTGGTATTTATTGACACTATATAATGCTAGTGAGTGAGTTCAGCTTAACATCCAAATACATTTTTAAACACACTGGTGTGTGTGTGTGTGTGTGTGTGTGTGTGTGTATGTGTGTCTAACATAGACACATGCATATAGGTGTGTATACATCCTTTCATATATATGTATTTCACTTAATCTATTTATAATATATAATGAAACTGTGAATTCACCTATGTAGGTTAAATCCTGATAAAGAATTATAGAATGGCCCCTGTACATTAACTTATGGTTTTAAACATTTGCTTAATGATGTAATTTTTAACACTTTTTCCTTTCTTTCAATCCTCTGATTCTTACAGGTACCCTACTACCTCTCTCTCACTATCATTCAGTTATTAGTCCTTAATGTTCCACTTTATAATTGTTTTTTGCCTTCTTTATGCACTTATTAAAGTCTGTCTTCCAGGACAACTTTATATAGGTCCTTTTCATCTTTGAATTCACATTTAGGTACTATTGGCCATTTACCTGTTGGCAGTACTTAAAATTCTTCTTTATTTTTTTCCTCCTTTTCTTTTCTTTTCTTTTTTTTCTTTTATTCTCCCCTTTTCTAGGCTGTCCTGTTTCCCAGATTAGCTGTCATCATCAATCTTTAGAATGTAGCCATAGTTCTTCCTAAAGAAGGAAAGTTTAGAGAGGGCACAGAGGAACAGCCTTTATAGTGTATCTTAAATCACTAAGTGCATTATTAGATTTTGTGTTATCTCCACTTACAGTTTGTATATATAAAGAAATAGATCTGCATGAATACACATACAAACTTGTATTATTTTGTTGATCTTTTATTTTTACATCATTTTGATTTTTTCCATGAGAAATTTTTCTTCCCAGAGAGAAACCATTATAGCAAAATTTTTTTTGAAAGAAAAATGAAAAATAGAAAAAGAAAAAATATACAAAACTAGTCAATACATTAAAAAATTTAGCAGTATATTCAATGTTCATACCTATAGATCCTCACTTTTACAAAGGAACAAAGAGAGCGTCTTATATATTTTCTTTGGGACAAAGCTTTTTCTTTATAATTTTAAAAATGCATTTTGATTTTGTTGTTGTTGTAATTGTTCTTTCTTTTCATTTTTCCTCTGGCTCTGTTTATTTCCTTTTACTAAGTTCTTTTGAGTATTTCTGGGATTCTCTGTTTTCATCATGCTTGTCATTTCTTATAGCACAGTAATGTTTTGTTACAGTTACGTAAAACAAAAAAATAGTACCTTTTATATTTTCATTCATAGTTGTCTAGATAAATTGTTTTTGAACTTTTTTTGTGTCTTGGAAACCTTTGATAGTTTTGTAAGCCCTATTTTCCCCTTCTCAAAATTATGTTTTTAAATGCATAAAATACATAGGTTTGCAAAAGGAACCAAGCATATTAGAATATAGTTCTTAAAATATTAAATTCACTAATTCCAGGTTAAGGAGCTCTAATAATAATAATCATACATTTGTTATAGAGTCTTTATATAGCAAAGGAATATTATTGTCTTTGAAGCACACACAGGTAATATAATATTAATAAAAAATTTAAATCTTTAAAAATGAAAGGTAATACAGAAATATTTGTTTTGAAATCTTATAAAAATCAATAAAAATTGTCACTTTATTAAAATGGGTTTGTTTAAATAAATTGGAATTTGGCATCATCATTTGTATATGGGTTTTGATTATTTCATTTTAATTTTGGAATTAAGAGGTTGGTGTCTAAAGATTAAAAATGTTTCTCCATCAGATTTTGTAGTATTTTTAAAGCCTACTTGTCCTTATTCACCAAATTAATGAAGCTTTTGAGAAGCTGATTGCACATTTTTCTGTGGTGTCCTTGTAAAATAATTGTGATTTCAGCCATATTTGTGGATTTGAAAAAAGAACATAATGACAGAATAAAGGAGCTTTGGTATAAGCACAAAGTTAGGCTGTTGATTAACTCTTAAAATACTTTTATAGTTTTGAGAAATTAATAGATTATGCACACTATATAGACAATAAATATTTAGAAACATTTTAATTCCAGAAACAATTTAATGCCAGAATTTAATAAAATCTTCATAATAGTTTGTCTTCAAGTCTCTAAGTAAGGCAAGCAAGATTGAGACAGGAATTCTTTATGTTTCAAGGATTCGAGCCTTGAAATTCACTGTGTCATAGATAACAGTATTTCTTATCTATGAAATAAATATTTATTGGAATTAAATGTAAATGTTTTTCTAAAGACAAATAATAATCATTCCTCCTTACATTTATGAACTATTTGAAAGTTTACAAAATAGATTCCTTCTAATTTTGTATGTTAGGTACTACAAGTATTATCATCCCCATTTTGCAGATGAGGAAATAGGCACAAAGAAGTTAAATGACTTTTCCTGTATGATATACTTGGAATTTTGGATCCAGTTGTTCAGATTTGAACCCAATTCTTCTCATTCTAAGTCTAGGACACTTTCTCCTATGTTACACTGCTCTCCTGATAACATGTAGCTTTTGTATGGTTCTTATAGGACTATCAGTTGATACCAACAATTAGGCTTTTTTTTTTTTAAACAAGAGGAAAAGCCAAATTTAAAAAAATGTAATAGTTAAGTTACAATGCTAGAATCTGTCTCTGTCTCTGTCTCTCTCTATATGGGATATGCACATATATATTTATGGGATTTTCTCTTAGGTCCCAAATTCTGAAGAATTCAAGTAATTTTCTATTATCTAGCAACCCTCTCTAATATTTTGACTACCATTGAGAGAATATTCTAATTTCTTTTTTTAAGAGTTCAGTTTTGCATTAATATAAATAATTTCTGCTTATTAAAACTTAAAATGAAAAAGAAAAGAAATGTTCTTCAAGGTCCTCTTTTATCTTAACCAATAAAAATTTAATGTGGATTCCTGTGTGGCATGCCATTTGACCAAGAAAACTTAGCAATCTTTCCTTTCCTTAACTGCTATTTAAAAAATAAGAGTTACATTTTAATTATGTCATTTAACATGGTAATGACTTTGAAAAGTATTTTTCTTGTGTTATTTATATATACATATATAAAGAAAGGTTTTATCCTGAAACATTCTATTTGAGGTTTCCCATAATTGAGGAAGTAGACATAAATTATATATCTGATTACCAATCTTATATATGATTTAGACAATTTCTGTGAAGGTTAGAAACCGGAATGTAAGTGAAAATGAATGTCTTGAAAGGTAACCTTTTTCATATCATTCAGCCCGGTCAGCCCTCCAGCCATGGATCTTAGAACTATCATGGAAATTGAAGAAAATATGCAAAAGTGTGGAACTACACCAAAGACAAATTCAAGGTCAGTTGGGAAACAATGTAAGAAAGGAAAAAAATGTCATGGAAAAGGCAGTGTTTTAGATTTACTTAGTGATAAATAAATTTTTATAGTTTATGTATATTTTGTAAGTAGAGGTATTTTGAATTTTTAAAATCTTTTATTCTGTAAGGAGAAAAGGGTATTATGACAAGTTTAATATCATTGATTAATCACTATTGTGCCAAAGCACAAAAAAAGGATTGGACTAGTAGTTTTCATGTCTCATTTAACTGTAATTCAACTGTATGCGATCTCTTATTTCATTCATGTAGGATATGGAAATTTGTTAATTTGGGCAGATCTGTGACTTAAATGATAAATCCTTAAAGGTTTGCTGAAGCCCAAGGAGGTCAAGTGACTTTTCTGGTTTCATCAAGCATGGGTCAGGCAGAATTTAAAACCAGACTTTCCTGACTGCAAGCCCAGAACTTTATTCACTTTTCAAAGCTGTCTCTTAAAGAAAATCAAAGTTTTTTTTTTTTAAATGTGGTCATGATATTAATCTACATCTAGTTATTCTATGATATTTAGCCTTTTTTATTTAGTCATTTGGTTCACTAACAAGTCATTTTCTTTAATATGCTTGATAGTGTAGAAAATGAAATTTTTAATGATTTATATCAAAATACAGTTCTGCTTGAAGGAAGAAAAGTTAGTAAGAAACAAAAAAGCTAATTTTCCTTTTCCTGATCTTTATTTTATAGTTCATTTTAATTTATTGCATACATAAGATGATTTACTGATGGCTGCTTTCATTTGTCGTAAGAGAGTTAAGGTAATAGTTTTAATCTGTAGCCTAATAAATATAACATACTTTTCCTTTAAAATGGCATTTTGATTAGTTTAGAGATATGAAAGATTCATTGATTTGTGAATTGCAAATCACTTTCATATTTAAAGGTATAGAAGCATTAGTAATAAAGATCCTATATAGTTATTTTTAATCCTATGGAATATTTTTATCTTCAGCATTTTAATTTTGTATCAGTAAAATATTGCCCGAGTAGATTAGAATTCTAGTGATCATGTCCAGTCTCTTTTAGATATCAGAAATAACATTTTTTTCATGGTGTTTGATTTAATTTGTAGCAAAACCACTTCTCATGGGATTAAACTTTCTCAAAAGCAAAGAAAAATGATTGCCATGGCTGCCAAGGAGAACAACCCAGGAATGAATAGTGTGGAAACTACAGTCATGACCACTCCTTCTATATCTGCAAAAGCCACAAAACCAGGAAATGCCTGGTATGTAAAAGAACATTACATTTTCATTAAAATAAGCATGTCTATGTATCTTTTTTCCAAGATAGTTTTCTCATTCCATTTATATAAATAGTATTTTTAAAAGTTATATACTTTAGTTGTTTCATTTGTTAATGTGTTCACTGAGATTGAAATTCATCCTCTATATTTTATATTTTCAAAAAATAAATAAAGGACTAATTTTATGTTTATTTTTAAAAATTTTGCCGAATGAGATTTAAAAACTACTAGTTTTAAGATAGGAGCTGGACTCCGATTAGTAGTAAACACTTAGTAAGAACCTACTGTGTAGTAACCATTGTGCTTGGCACAAGGGAAATTAAGACAAAAAGAAACAGTTCCTTTATTCCAAAGGAAGAGACAGCATGCATATATTTTAAGCATAAATGAAATAGATTTTAAAGTAATAGAGATGAAGGGAACCATAACCGACTGAAGGGATTAAGAAGGCCCCCAAAGCAATTATTTGAGCTAGCCTTTGAAAAAAATGAGAGATTCTAAGAGTTGGAGAAGAAGAGGCATTCCAGATATGGAATGGGGGACAGCCTTTACAAAGTTTCAGATATATGGGAGATGATATGTCATGGGTGAAGCATAGCAAAAAACCCCGTTAGATTGAACTAAAGGGTTTCTGAAGAGGAATAATTTATAATAAACTGAAAAAGTGGTTTGGGGCAAGTTGCATTAACATCCAACAATGGGATTTAATTACCTTAATGTTAGTAGCTTTATCAGATTCAGAAGGATGTATAAATTTAATATACTACTATGTTTTTGTCTATGAAGTTTAAAAGGATTCAAGAGACATAATTGCTAGATAATTTAATCTTTTCATTATTATATTAATAAAAAGATGGTCATTTGGCCATCTCTCTTACACCAAAGAAAGTCATGTTAGAGGTCTCACAGCTCATGTACTCTTCAAAGTAGGTGGTCTGTCAAACAGCAATTAAGTCTAATTGGTTAACATGATTAGATTTTGCAAATAAAATGACTAAAATACTCCCATTAAGTTCCTTGCAAAAACTGGACTTAAAATCTGGATTTTGGAAGAATGGGGGAGTTCTGATCATTGGCCACAAGTTCCCAAAATACTGTTTAGAAGAAATTTGGCTGTAGAGTGCTTTAATGCACACAGTTATGAAGTTTTTGTATTTCATGGAAATGAGATACTTGTCTTGGAAATTCAGCAGCTTTACTGGCATTGATATCTGCCAAAAGGGTAGAAACTACTGGCACTTATTTCTGGTTAACTAAAGACACAGTATAGTTTACACCATACTTAGATTTTTCTGCCAAAAGAAACCTCTAGTTTTTTGTTTTTGTTTGTTTGTTTTTTGCCTGTTAAAGATCTAAGGATAACAAAAAAATAAAGCTAGGTTCTTTGAAGGCAGATAAAATTTATATCAGATGAACTTTTCATTGATCCTTTTGCCCCCAACATGTTCATTGGAATGATGGTCTACATTTTCTTTGGAGTTTTTAGTTTGTTTTTAATACAGAGGCTTTAAGACAAATAATAATTTCACATTGTTAACTAAAATACCCATATTTCATAGTAGAAAGAGAAAGACAGAGGAAGACTTACATGTTCAAAAATAAAATTTTCTGATTCACAGACTGGTTAGCAGTTGCTTCCTTCTTTTTAATAGCAAAGAAAAAGGTAGTTGAAACAGTAGCAAGAATAAGCACTATGGTATTTAAAGGAACAAATTGGAAATATATGGTTCTATGTACCTATAATTTTTAAGGTCAGACCTAGATTGCCAGAATTGGCACACATGCTTCTCTTTGATCAAGTCCAACTTGACTTTTTGGCTACTCTTCCTTTTTTTTTTTTTTTTTTTTTTTTGAGGGATAAGAACTCCCCCTACCTCCAAAGCTAGGATATCTGGTTGCCTACTTAGTGTCCTATCTGCTCTTGTACCCTTCAACTCATTAATAGAAAATCAAGACAGATTTTCGATATCTCAGGTGAGAAATAATTTTGTAAGGCTTGTTGGCTTTTTTTTTTTTTTTGATAGGAAAAAAAAGATTTTAAAAGTGGGATAGAGAAGTTTTTATAAACTGCATATCATCCTCCATTTTATTTCAGGTACAGCATTCTCTTTTTCATTAATCATTTTGCTTTCACTTAAACAATGTCTTATCAGTCTTAAACAATCACTAAATATCCTCCTCCCTCCCTTACATGCTACTCAAAAAATATCATCTATGTAGGCTCTTCAAAATACTTCATATCTCATCTATAAATAATACCAATAATACTGCCTATCTACCAGAGTTGTTTTGAGAATCAAGTAAGATAATATATGTAATATATACCTTAAAGATTTTGAAAACTGTGAGCTATTATCTATTCTTAGCTTTAGAGCTATTGATCAGTCTGTCCCAGATTACAAAGAAAGATTTCAAATTATGAATATCTTAAAGAACTAAATACAGTTTTGTATCAGTTGACAAATTTAGTTCTAAGCCTTTCAGACAAATCAATTTTTCACTGTTTAAACAGTGAATTTTCCTTGGTTTTATTCTCTCTATTTAGGAAAACCTGCTTGCTACTACTTGTTATGGAACTGTTTATTTTTCCTTCAAAGACCTAAAATCCCATATATTTTTAAAAGACTTTATTTATTAATTGTGTGGACTTAAATTAAAATAATGCAGTCAAGACAACCATAGATATTATACTTTTTGTTATTTTTCTTATCTTTGCATCTTTTATATTGTCTCTTAGGTGGGACTGTGGTTTGGTGATTATGTTGTGATTAGGTGAAAATTCATGCCTCACTTTCACTTAATCATAAAATTAATCAAAGAGGAATTGGTACTACAGAGAACTTCTTATGTCAAGTTCTCCAAGTAATTTATGAGTTTACCTTTAATCCATAGTGGCTGATTTCTTCAGACTATGGATTTCACATTTTGATGATTTATGTTAAATTGATGCCCTTTATTTAGTTAACTTTTTATTCTATTTTCTAAAGAAAAACTCTAGTTCAAAAAAAAAACTGAAATCAGTAAAATAGAATAATTTTGCATTTGTATTTTTGACTATATGAAGTGTCCCTAAAGCCTTATTGTCCCTTTAAGCTTACAGAAAACTGCACTATGATTTTAGGGACATCCTTTGTTGCAAGGGTTTTTTCAGTAAGAACAATAAGATAGATGGTGTTAACAAATATAGGGAGAGTAGAGAAGGTGGATAGTAATAAAAAAATCAGCCCAATATATGTGTAGAACAGTACAGAACTTCCATAATTTAGGTCTGGGGGAATGAGAGGATAAATTGGTTGTAAATAGTTTGTTCCATCACTTCAGATTTTCTTATAAATATATGGTCACTTTCTTTTTGGGTAGAATAAGTTTTTTTTTTTGTTTAAATACTGTATGTTTGTGAATTCAAAATTTTTCAAAAACTTGTTGACAAAATAAAATACTCATTAGATAAATAAATGCTGATTTTTTAGTTGTTATTTGATAAATGCTGGCAGCTACAATACAACTGGCTATGTGGAATTCTTTTTTTTTTTATAGTAGAGTTTTTTAATAGTAGAGTTTTCTAAATTATAATTGTTTCTGATGAAAATTTTCTAAGGCATATATAGCTGATTTCTTCATACTGAATATAAATTGACTCTTGATGACTTAAAGTCATCATTGTAAACATCACTTAGTCAGTAATCTATGTAGGGGTCAGCCCCCAAACTCTCAAATTATGCTCATTATCATATCTTCACCATGGAATACTGTTACTTTAAAAACTTTGGAACATTATACTACCAAACTCAATTTACAATTTTAATGATATACCAATGGGTACTTTATAGAATTTTATTAATAAATATATATTTTGAGAAATAAAAAAACCTAGGGGAATCAAAGGAAATAATGAAAGGAGATATAGGATATGTGTGTTTGTGTGTTTATATTAATATATTCACATGTGTGTATATATATATTATATATATATATGTGTATGTATATGTAAGCATCTTCATATCTTCACTGTGGTAAATTAATTTATCAGAATACATATACTTTAGTCTTAGGCTCTTTTTGCTTATATCCATTTGTTCCTGTCTTTAGTCATAAAAACTTTCCCCCCCCTTCTTCCAAACACAGAATTGTACTGGAATTTTGAATCCAGTCTTGCTGGAGATTTTCCCATTGCTTTAAAGTTTCTTTACATTTAAGTCTCCTAATCCTTTTGTATCCCTAAAGATGATGTCTGAATTTTTTTTTCCATTTCTTTGTGACCTCAGTGCTTAGCACAATACCTAGAATATAGTAGATGTTTAATACTTAATGACTCGCCAGCTGACTTTTTAGAAGTTATGAGATTCCTTTGAATTCATCATTTAATACAAAAATCACTGAATCAGGGACAGCTAGATGGCGCAGTGGATAGAGTACTAGCCCTGAAGTTAAAAAGACCTGAGTTCACATCTGATCTTAGACACTTAACCCTTCCTAACTGTGTCACTCTGGTCAAGTCACTTAACCCTAATTGCCTTGGGGGGGCGGGGGGAGGAGCGGGCTGGAATCACTGAATCACTTTTTAAAAGCACATAATTATGAAAGGTCAATATTACCATTATGAATTTTCACATTCTATATATTGCTGAAACATATTCTCCTGTGTTTTCATTGAAGTAGTTTTTAAAAAAATAACTCAACATGTTGATATACCTTCTATCATAGGACATCTTCTCTCAATTCTGCTTCATCCAAGTCATTCTGGGATCTTTTACTGGAAGAAAAAAAATCTGTTACAAATCACACTCCAACAAATCATGTCAAAAAAGTTTGCTTTAAAGGAATTGAAGATTCTCAAGCTTTAAAATCTGTAAGGTAATATAGAATAATGATTTATAATTTTCACTCCAGAATTCTATTTGCCTGTGTTCTGCAATGTTTTCAAGAGCTTTCATATCTTTGTGTTTTGAAAATGTCATATTTAGGAGGAAGAGGAGCCATTTTCATGTTCATTTTTAAGAAAATTTTGTCAGTCCTTGAGTGTTTTCTTTCTTCTCCTCATTCTCACTGTTGAATTTCATTTCCTGATATTTCATGGATGAAGTTTCACATGCAGAAGGATAATTTACCTATAGTCAAATATATATAGTCTTGTTAGAAAAATTTTTCCATATTAGAATACAATAGAACACAGCTTTGCTCTGACATGTAAGTAACATTTATAACAAATGAAAGATATTTTAGAAAGCCATTGTTAATCATATTTATAATATTTCAAACTAGAAGAAGGGACTTTAGGCAACATCTCTTCCAACCTATTCATTTTACAGATGAGAAAATGAAATCTTAGAGAAGTGATTAGTCAAAGCTCACCTGCCTGATTACAACAAAACTTGGTTTTATTGGTTATCTAACAAACAAAATGTAAACTCCTCCATTTGACATTTAAAATGTGGGTCTAACATAACCTTTTCAGCCTTATTGTGCATTACTCCGTCTTTCTTACCTTGTTTTTCAGTTAAACTGGTCTTGCTTTTTCTCATTCAGATATCTTTTCCCATCTCTGACATCTATATAACCTTAATCAAATCACATGACTTCTCTGAGTCTCAGTTTTCTCATTTATTAAGATCTACTTAGCAGGCAGCTAAGTGGTGCAGTGGATAGAGTACCAGCTCTGAAGTCAGGAGGACCCGAGTTCAAATGTGGCCTTAGACACTTAACACTTCCTGGCTGTGTGATCCTGAGCAAGTCACTTACCCCCAATTATTTAAGGAAAAAAAAAGATCTACTTGGACTCTAAGGTCCTTAGATGTATCTAGAATCTAATAAATGCCCACATTTTCTTAATAAGTTCAAGTCACTGTTTAAAAAAAGTTTCTCAACAGCATGAGATGGACATAATTATCAACTATGCACATAAGGGCTTTCATGCAGGGTGTCTGCAGTGCTTCAAAGGAATTTCATCCTTCTTCTTAGAACTTCCAGATTTCCTTTAAAACAATTTATTTGTATATACTTATGTGTATACGTTGTACATGTTGTCTCTTCATTGCCTTTGTGAGATAGACAGTTTCATTTTTGTCTTTGTATCCCTAGTGCCTGATTGCTGATAAGATTCACTAAAATATCTTAAGCCATAATTAGTGAATTAGTGCTCATTTGACCTTAGAGTCCAACTAGATCTTTATAAATGAGAAAATTGAGGCCCAGAGAAGTCAAGTGACTTGAAGATTAGATAGATGTCAAAGGTGGGATTTGAAGTTGTGTCCACTATGTCCCCTGCATCTAGAAGGATCTCCACTCATACCACCAGAATTCTATTTTACTTTTTTTAAGATTTCTGGGGAAGCAAAATTTTTCTTCCTCTGTAATATATTTAATCTTGTACAAATTTCCCAGATTACTTTCTTCCATATGACTTAGATTTTTTTTTTTTTTTAATGGAGAACTCTTAAGGTTATAAATGAACATAATAGCTATTTAGTTGTCATGGTACAATCAAATGAGTAAATACATGACTTCTCTGTGAAAAGTGCTCCTAGTTTCCCTCTCCTTTAGTCAACAAAACAAAACAAAATTAAAAAACCTTTAATTCTTTAAGATTTTAAATATTATGGGTTAATTTCTTTTGGATCTCCTCACCTCTCCCATCCTTACTCATGTTTTACCACAAGTTTTTTACATCAGTCATATTGCATTTGAAAACTGAGTAGTCTTGTGCCCATCCAGTGCAAGGAAAATTGTTTGTGTGTATTGTTTACACACCAAAAAATTCATGGTAAAAAGCATTAAAAATGTTAGAATTGTATTGCTGCTATAAGAAATAAGTTTTCATATGTTTTTTAAAAAATAGAGTGAATACTTGGATTTCTCAGAACAGATTTTAATGTATATAAATTACTATTTATATTTTCTTTGATTTAACTATTACATAATTTTAAGTACTGTCATTGGAAGTTTTCTTAATTTAATAAATAGCATTACATCTAAGAATTTTAGTTTAAATGGTATTGGGACAAAATACTTCTAAAATTGGTTACTAGAGTATACTATAGCATTAAGACTATTAATTATTGTTACTTTTATGTGAATACTTATTTGATAGCTTTTTTAACTTTAGAAAATACATTTGTATTCTGTGATATTAGAAAATAAATTTGCACTCTGTGCTGTTGTAGTAAACCTAATACAATATTATATATATAGATATAGACATAGATAGATATATCTATATATATAATAGATATAGATATATCTATCTATGTCTATATCTATATCTATTGGATATTCAGTGGTTGAGCTGTTTTAAATAAATTACATGGTATACACAGATGCAGGAATAGTAGGAGGAGCATACAGGTTGGATTATTTTGTTTTGTTTATCTTGTCAAATATAGTGACATAAGTGGCAGGTAGGTGGTTGAGGATAGATAAGAGTGCCAGGCTTAGAGTTAGGAAAACTCTTTTTCCTAAGTTCAAATCTGGCCTTTGACACTGGTTGTATGACCCTTGGCAAGTCATTTAATTCAGTTTGCCTCAGTTTTCTCATCTATAAAATGAGCTGGAGAAGGAAATGATAAATCACTCAAATATCTTTGCCAAGAAAACTCCACATCAGGTCATGAAAAGTCAGACTTAACTGAGATACAACATATTGACATAAATGGGTCTAAAGAAAACTGATTGATTTTTTGAAGAATTGCCCTATGAAGAATATTGTGCTAGAACCTTTTAAAGGGTACCAAAAAGTATAATCAAGGATCCCTGCTCTAAAAGCACTTTGTCTATTTAGGGAAGGAAAACAAATTTAACAAGTTAGATATCAATATAATACTTAAAAACATAAATTAAAAAATGATTAGAAAGCTTACATTATGTGACAGCAGTACAAAAAAACAGCACAAAGATCATGTGATAAGTGCTGCCAGATGAGTAGTTTATAGGTAATTAGTTCATTTGACCTGAAAAGAAAGGGAAGGACTTCAAGAAATGGAAAAGAGACTGGAAAGTATTCCAGGTCATCAAAAAAGCAAAAGCATAAAAAAATAAATCTGTTTATATGTTTATAGCATATTTGGTTGACAATGAGTAAATCATTCAAGCTGAAATATAAAAGGTTTAAGTAGGGAAATAGTGGATAATTAGTTGGAAATGAGATAACATAACAAATAATAATTCATTTTTTTCCATTTTAGAAAAAAAAATCAGGAAATTCCACAAATGACCTGAATTTCTGATCTTGTTGTAGAAAACATGATTTTTTCAGTACTAATAAAGTTTTAAGAATATCATAGTGTTCTTATGTATTTTAGATGAATCTGCAATTTTCATTTATTCTTACAAATTTTTAGTTGATAAATATTTTAAAATCTTCAGCATTCTCTTTTGCACAAATTTTTCTATCTGACATTTATGTTAAGATTCTAAAATCTACTTGGTAGATGGTGGTATAGATCTTAATTTTTTAATAAATATAACGTGGAGTCAAGCTTAAACTTTTAGTAAAAACAGTTGTGCATGTCTGCCTCAAAGTAGTTGCTAACTTAAGTAGGCTTTTTCCTCCCTTGTCTTGACATTCATTTTTAAAGTCTTTTGGGAAAAATGGTTTTTGAATTTCTAATTAGCAATGGAAACCACTTAGTGAGGAAAAAGGGGAAAAAATTATTTGATTCTTCCACTTATAATTTGTTTGTGTATAGTTAATCATTAATTTCTAAAAATCTAGGCCACAAGTTTTATTATAGTGTGAATCAATTTGAAGAAAAAGCAGGTTATGTACTTTAAAATTTTGACTATTAAACTCTTTTTTTGACTTTTATTTTTAAAAGACTAGAACTTTAAGGAGATTATCAGTGTTTGTGAAAACTGTTTTTGTTAGCATTAGCTTCTCTAAATGTAATGATTAATAAATACTTATAAATATAAAATAATAATAAAGTAATAATAAATTACTTGAACATTTTTAAAAGATTCAAGATTTAATAAATGTTGATTTCAAAGTGTGCAGGAGTGGACAATTTCCAAAGTTTACATAGTTGGAAAAAAAATTCTTCAAGGCTTGTCCTTTCGATTTCCTTTTGGTTTAATAGGACTTGTTCCTATAAAGTAAAGCTTGTATTCCACTTGTATTAGCCTTTAACAACACTGGGGCATTTTTGTAAGGCAACATAGCAGTTTAGTGGAAGAATAATATTTATTGTTAAGTAACAATAAAACAATTTAAAGTTTTGGTTGAAAGTGCATTTAAAAAATTATGTAATTGTAGATTGAGAATCTTTAATATCTATGAATAAATTTTAGACGATTAAAAATAGTGTATAGCTTATGGTAGGTTTGTGTCTTGGAAAATTATTTGTGATTTCCTTGTTGTTCATCTCTTCCAAATGTTGAAAGTGTGTCAACTAACCAAATGGCTTTTACAGTAGTACACATCCTATTGGTTAATTTGTAATTGTTTGTATTGCCTTTTTTGGTAATTATAATTGGTTTGGTAACATTCTGGTATCCCTTAGAGAGTGACAGACTATTTTGGCAGATTAACTGATCAGCCAGTGGCAATAGTTGGCAATATGGTGGGAAAGTGACCCAACAGTATTTTATTTTAAAAACAAAAAATGACTTCAAGTTTTAGTTGACTGTTCACTAGGTCCAGAATGTGATCTAGCTACATGCATATGTGTGTATATACTACATTAATAGAAATAGTATCGAGAGCAAGGGAAGTTGCAGTCCCTTCTACCTTTCCATTGGTCAGATCATTTCTGGAGAATGGAATAATTTTGATTCACTGTATCTCACTAGGGACATGGACATGCCAGAGCATGCCTAAAAAGTAAATAGGATGGGGGGGGGGGGGGGCGCTATCCTAATTTAGACTATGCTATTTTGAATGGTTCAACTAGGTGGTACAGTCAATAGGGTGCCAGGCCTGGACTTGAAAAGACTTACTAGTTATGTGACCCTGGGCAAGTCACTTAACTCTGTTTGCCTCAGTTTCCCCAATCTATACAACGGCAAATCATCCTAGTATCTTTGACAAGAAAATCTCAAATGGGATCAGAAAGAATTGGACTCAACTAAACAACAACAACATATAGGAAATTGAATACTATCAGAACCATACTATATGGAGAACTTAGGAAACATGAACAAAACCAGAGTGAATGGAGGACTGGACTTAAAGTTGAGAAGACTCAAAACCAGTCCCAGACGTTTAGTAGTTATATCCTTGAGTATGTAACTTAAATATTATCTGGTTCAGTTTCCTCTGCAAAAGGAAGATAACTCCTACTTCACAAGATCATTTTGAGGATGAAATGAAATAATTTATGTAAAGAGCTTTGCAAACCTTAAAGTGCTATATAAATACTCTCCATTAATTTTATTAGCATCATTATCATTAATAGAAGATTTGCTATTGCTTTCATTTCTTTGGTTATTATCTTGGAAACAGTTTGCTGCAATTAAAAAAACATTACATTGGGAGACAGAAGACTCTCTACTACTTACTACTAACCTTTTGGCACTTTAATTTTCTCATCTGTAAAATGAAGGAGTTGGGCCAAATGACCTCCAAAGTCTCTTTCAGGACTGTTAATCTATGAAGCTAAGAACTTAGTGTCATCTTTATGACATGATGAGACAACGAAATAGAAAATGTATCACATTACTATGCATATAAGTAGTACTAGCAAAAAAAATTATGATTATCAATTTCTTTCAGTGCTTTAAGAGTTTAATAACTGTTTTTTTGTAGAACCTTCAGTGATATCTTTACATATAAAGGTAATAAGAAAGTATGTTTTCTTTTGTTGGCTTTCTCAATCAAATTTCAATGAGAAGGCAAAGTTGTATAATATAAAGCACATTTCACTGGTAGTTGTCATAGCTCTGCCACCACTAACTTTATTTATATATGTTAGACATGTCATTTCATATGACTTTTTCGGCCTTAGTTTCTTTATAAAATGAGAGGGTGGTATTATATAATTTTCTGATTCTATAGATGTTTGATTTTCTGGAGGTTATTTTAGTGATTTGTTCCCTTTCTCATTGACATAGAATTTCTGATATATATATATATATATATTCCTGCTTTTGGTATTTGTTTTGTAGATATTCAACACGAAATAACTCAGGACCTGAAGGTGACCATACTTCAGATTTGCCTCTAATAGAGAGTTCCAAGTAAGGTTGAGTTAACTGTTTCTGTTTCTTAGATCCTCCAAACTTGTGATGCTAACTAACCATAGAAAGGACAAAGTATGTTTTAATACTCTCCATTTCATGATTTCTCTTTAGTTTTCTTTTCTGGCTGATAGCCTTATAATCCATGTTGCCCCATAGTCTTTTCTGTCTCCTACCTCATCACTTTTGAAGCAGTTAAAAAAAAAATGTTCCAGCTTGTTTATTTCGTGAAAATATTTAAAAGTATTAGTATTAATAAAACCCTGATAAAGAGCAGTATATTACATAAGGTTAGAGATTGGACCTGTTTGCTTTTCAACCTTGCTTCAGTTGTTTTTCAGTTGTGTCTGAGTCTTTATGACTGCATTTGGGATTTTATTGGTAAAGATACTGGAGGAATTTGTCATTTCCTTCTTCAACTTATCTTACAGATGAGAAACTGAAGTAAACAGGGTTAAGTGACTTGCCCAGGATCACACAACTCATAAGTGTCTGAAGCCAGATTTGAACCCTAAATTCGCGCTGGACTTAGGCCCAGCTCTGTAAAACTTTAGATATAAATGTTAGCTGCTATTGCATTTATTATCATTACTATTATTATTATTAGTAGTTTGTAGTAACATTATGACCAGTAATTTCATTGGTATTGGGGAATGCTGGATATGGAGCTCCCTCTTCCAGTGTAAATTTACTAACACCTTCTTTGTAGCTAATAGTCTTAGAGTGCTTAAATGTACTGCATGATTAAGTGAATACTCCAGGGTCACACAACCAGTATGTGTCAAATAGAAGACTTGCAGTTAGATCTCTGACTCTAAGACTTGGATGAAGTTGCCTGTCCCCGAAGAACATATTTTGATATGATAAATGAAAATTCACAACAGTTTTTCTCTTGCAGTCCTTGGCTGTCCTCATCACTGACTGCCCCTCCTGTGAATGCTCCTGTTACTTTTGCAGCTATTGTGGAGGAAGAGCTACAACAAGAGGCAGCTCTTAACAGAATTCGAGAAAAACCATTGGCTCTGATCCAGGTAATAGAACAAATCAAAGCTTTCCATTAATTCTTCAGGAAATTATTATTTTGTAAGTAGAAGCATTCCCTCAGATTTGAATGCCAAATTAAAGTGTTAAAAACATTAAAAACAAAACTGTATCCCCTAATATTAATATTCATGGAAGGACATTTGATATATATATATATATATATATATATATATATATATATATACACACACATACATACATACATATATATATATATATATCTCACTTAGAAACTTTAAATAATAATAAGTTTTTTCTTTTTCTCTAATGAAAATACTTTCAACTTAATTCACCAAATGATTATTATATGCAAGGAAATGTGTAAAAGAGAAACTAGATAGAGCCTGTCTTCAAAAAGCCTATACCCTTAAAAATTTGTCTTTATTCTGACTCCATTGTTTAAAAAAGTGATCATTACAGAGTTGGCAGTAGTTCTTTCTACTTGATTTCTACACTTTTTAACTTAAGAATTTAATTTTTTCTTTGTTTCCCCTCTTTAGGTTGAGGAACGTGCAATACAAGACTTGTTGATCCACTATGAGGCATATGGCAATCCTGATGAGTTTGTCGTTGTTGAAAGGGCACCTCAGGGACCTATTGCCATACCTATGTGGAACAAGCATGGTTACTAATCTACTACAGATTAGATATGTCTACTTCATATTCTTAATCTTTATAGTAGAAAATAGGCTGAGGGAAAGAATTTTCATAACATCAACAGCTCATTCTGGAATAAAAGAAGAATTTCATTTGTCCATAGCAGTGATTTTAAGTATAATGTATAATCAAAAGGAGATTTCAGAATTGTGTTTTTAGTAATTTTAAAAAAAGATATGATAAACATTTAACCACATTAAGTTTAAGTAGAATTATTTACTTTAAGTTAAATATGCAAGTAAGGAGAAGGATAAGTGATGAAAATATAAAAAGTGACAGATTAAAAGAGGTAATTTGAGAATTTGTGGTTAATAGTTTAGAAAAATTTGCCAAATGTTTCTTGGTATGCTTATTGTTACAACAAAATTGATATGATTGAAACAGGGACCCTAACTATTGTTTTCTCAATCTACTATTGATGATAGTTTGATGATAGACACCTAACGGGATATACATTAAGTAATGAATCTGAGGTTTTAGATACTAATGCTTCATCATAGCACTCGTCTGTGTAGTTGAGAGTGTTCTAGATTCCACTGAAGTAGTTTTTTCTTCAATATGATCTCAGCCTTTGAATATATAGTGGAAAGGAAGAAGGAAAAATAATATCGTATAGTTAAAGTTAAAATAATTACAGTTCTACATTGCAGTTTAGAGCCCCGCTAACTTTTAGATCTTTTTGAAGACTGATTGAAAGAAATCAGTTTCTCTGTGTGCTGAAAATTTCCAGAATGAATGTTTGAATTATGAATGTATAAAATGACTAGTTTGGAAGAGGATTGATAAATGGCTTTGCAGTATTGTGCATACAAACTATTTCTGTGCCTGGTTCATCCGAACAAATTTATATTAAAAACAAAAAAAAAAGGTGTTAGCCTTACAGTAGACAGTTTTCTTTGTCTGTATTTGAATAGGTTTAATTTTAAAAGTTTTGCCATCTTAGTTAGATTCTGGGTGGAGTAAAAAAGAAAAAATACAAAAGTCTTATACATATGTGGAAGAATGGACTAACTAACACACTTTGATGGAATTAACTTGTTTTGGAAAGAAATGTGGCTGCAACTCACTAATGATTTCATGTTCTGCTAATACCAAAACCAAAAAAAAAAAAAAATAAATCTATCCTCAAACACACAGAATACACAGCAAATATGTAAAGCAGAAGTTCAATAAAAAGTTAAATCTTGATTCACACCAATGTGATGAGTATTTTTATTAAGTTTATTCTCTGGGAAATTTTAAGTATATTTATAAATTGATAATCCACAATGTATTAAAAATGATAAGATAGTTTTGCAGATAATTACCTATTTAAACTATCATTTTCTATGTTTAGAGATAAATTATAAAGGGTCAAATAAATTCTGTTTCCTCTTAGTGGAATTTATCCTAGTAAGATATATACTTGAAACCTAAAAAGTCTGAATATATTTTAGTGTGAACACACATTTTTTCATTATGTGGTAGAATCAGGAGTCCATGAAAGCTTGATGAGTTAACATGAACACACAGATAAAAGGAAGTAAGCAGCTTAAGTACAGAAGTAGATAAATTATTGCTTCTTTCCTGTGTGAAAAGGTTGAAGATTTGGGGTTGCCATATGTGCTAGTGTGAAAGAGGTTGTCAACATTTCTTTTACAAAATTCCATAAGTTTTTGGCAGATGAGCAGATATAGGAGGACAGGGTTAAGTTAAAGCATCACTTCCCCATAGCAGAAAGCAAAACAGGTAATGTAAAACGGGAGATTTTCTTTATGGATTTTGGGGTTGGAGTGAGAAGAATGTTGCTACAAGAAAAACTAGTTCATCTTGTAAAGAATAATATGAGCTTTAAAAAGCATGTTGTATGTCAAACCTAGTTGCCAATTGTGTTGCAAAATGCAGAATTTCCTTCTAGTTAAAGGAGATGAAATGAGCTTAACAAAATTTAAATCCTCTATCTTGTTAAGAGTCCTTATTCATCTTGGAATAGAAATTATGCAGTTTATGAGAAGCAGTATAGTACAGTAGACAGGAAGCTAGCAGTGGAGTCTGGAAGACCTAAGTTTGAGTCCTAACTATGACACAAGCTGATTTTTAAGAACTTAAATCTCTGGGCCAATCAGTGATTCAGAAAATTATCTAAGATTATAAATTGTGGAAAGATTGCATTGATTAAGGAAGTCTCTACAGTGGCAATAGATGATAGATATTTTATGAAGTATTTGCCATTACACCAGGTCTGTGATAAATCCTAGATCAAAGACTTGAGACTTTTTCTTCCTTCAGTAAGATTATATTCAAATAGAGGAAGATACTACCTAAAAGAGAAATTTAAAGGCAGACATGAATCAGGGGTGGACCTAGGAAAGTTCTGAAAGACTAAAAATGACTAACTTGGGCATTCACCCAAAAGGAAATTCCAGAGATGAATTCATTAGTCAGAACAAAGGGATCTCTTTCAGGGATAGAGGACTCTTCAGGATGAAAAGACTGAATTTGAAGGAATCCTGAATCAGGAGTCAAGCTGGGAGAGAAATAATTGTCCATAACCAACTATCCTGATCTGTCAAGGGACATAACCTTATTCACTAGCTTGGGATCTGAGACCAACTCAGCACTTTTCCAATTGCTACAGTCTTTGCTTGCATATACCACCCATACCTTTACCCCCAGCATTGTTTTGCAATAAGCAGCAGATCTCAATTCTGCCCATCCACCTATGGAGAAAGGGAAAATAAAGGGTAGAACCACTTTGTGCTTCAGATGGGTAGCTTTGCCTAGCCTATAATACTTTCATATCAAGGAATCCCAAGGTGGTAGAAACTTTATTGAGAATATCCCCAAACCTATGGAAAACAGAACGAATGCAACCCAATTAAAGAACTGATGAATGGAGATTTCTGGGAAAGAGGTCTAGTAAGTAGGTCTATAGAGTACCTTGAAGGAAAGGGATTCTATTAAGAACTTAGAGCCGAAGGGATAAATCAATAGAAAAGATACTTATACTTAAAAGGAAAAAAAAACTACCAAAACATTTAAGATTGGAAAATTTCTAAAATACAAAGGAAATAGAACAAATATCTAACAAAACAATATTGTAGATTCCCAAGTAAGCATGAAACCATAGCAATATTCTTCAAAATGGTTTACGAGACAAATCTGAACTTTGAGAGAAAAATTTAGATGAAAATAAATGGTAAGATTTATTTTCTATACAGCAGATAAAATAAGAAGTGAATAGAAAAACTTGAATCTACAATGGCAAATCTTTCCAAAGAAACTAGAAAACAACATATTGGGAATACAGATACATTGAAATGAGATAATGTGGAAGAAGAAAAAGCAAAAACTAATGATAAAAGCATACAATTTCTAGGCAAACCACATGGATCTCAAAGATAGTATATGTAAAGGCATCTTCAAGATCATAGGACTCGTAGAGGAACATGAGAAGTCAAAAAACATGATAGAATGTAAAAAAAGGAATACAAAAATGCTGCCTAGAAGGTCTGAAAATAAAAAAAATAAATCACCAATTAAAATAACCCACAACCCACAGTTTGCATACAGGGAAATAAAAGTGAGAACTAACCCTGTGTTTCAATTTCTGAGAAACAGTGAGTAAATTTAATAATTTCATTGATAGCATATTGTGTGAGCAAAGTTTAGATATGAAATAAAGGAAATTCAATTAACACACGATCAACCAGTAATTGTGAGTAAAAGGAGCTTAAGATGCAAACCAAAATAATATGGGCACTTGGAGTATTCTTACAAAAAAAAAAAAAGACTATTGATATGTGTACAAGTATCCCTAACCACAGAAACACACACAAAATAATAAAACTACAAAGGGAAACAAAGAAATAAAATTATCCCTTTCTGGAGACTCTTCAAAGAAAAAAGTTTAGAAAGGGAAAAAAGTACTTATGTAGTTAATCTTTTTAAAAAGTACTCAAGATGATAAAGATGAAAGAACTTGAAGAGAACCAGATCTGAAATGATTAAACCCTATAATCTGCCCTCCAGGTAAATTGGTGTATTTTGTGAGACAAAATGTTAGAAAGGAAATACAGGATAGAGTTAAATGTGTTGTATTCCCTAAAAAGTGCATGGTAAATAATAGGAAAATAAGCCCTGTAAGTCTCACCTAGAGAAAGGATTGGCAAGGTGGTTAAAGGGGCGGAGTTGAGAAGGGGAAATAGAGAAATCTTGAATTAATTGTGGAGAGAGTGCCATTAAATAACAGTCCCATGGAGAAATAAAGATATTCAATAATGGGAGATGGAACACCTTAATTATTGAAAGTTGGTGCACAAGGAGACTACTTCCTTCAAAGGAATGTTGTTGACAAGTGGCCAGGGGAGAGGGGAGAGGTTAGGAAACAGGGGAGAGAAAGGAAGAGTCTTGTTATGAATAGGTTTGCTTTAAAGTGGGCTAATAAAAAATAATCAGGAGAAGGTATTAGCAAAGGAAGAAGAGAAACCAAAGATTCCAATTCCAAAAAAAGAAATTAGAAACAGCTCTCATAGCTTTAAATGTGAATGGATTACAAAATTAATACAATAATGAGATTAGATAGAAATGAAACTCTGCGATCTTTTGCTTATAAGAAACTAAAAAAGCCCAGAACTACACTGACTTTTGCAAGACCTTGTATAGGCAAGGATAGATCTTTCTAAAATTAAAAAAGTTTTCTGACTAAAACTAGAAGTAAACATATGCAGTGGAGATGTCCAAGAAGATTTCCCAATAATTACAAGAGTAAAACAAGAACGACTATTTTTGTATGATTATATGAAGTAGTTCATCAAATGTTAATAATAGCAAGAAAAAATATCAAATTAAAGATGTAAAGACAACAATTAGCTTAAATTATTTTAATTGCTGCTGACAATGGTTTACTTAGAGAATTAAAAAAAAAACATACTAATTGAGACATTAGCTTCAGCAAAGTTTCAGACTACAAAATAAACCTTAAAAGACCCAATACTTTGTAATATTAACAAAACAGACGATGTGATGATGGAAAGAGAAATCCCATTCAAAATAATTTCAAGATACATTTGATATTTGGGGGTATATATGCCAAAACAAATAAACTGCTTATATAGATTTAATTACAAAGTATCTCATAAAGTTATAATGACTTTAAATGGCTAAGGGAATATTCAATGCTCAAGGCTCAGCCATGCCCATATAATAAAAATAACAATAACACCAAAGCTAATTAAGTGCTTTAATGTTATATTACAATTTTTATTTTACATTTTATAAAGCTTGATTAAAAATAATAAAATAAATTGGAAGAACAGAAGATCTAGAATATCAAGGGAAATAATGGTGGGGAGATGTAAAATGAAAGAATAATAATACTTCCAGATTTCAAGCTATAGTATAAATTAGCAGTCATTAAAACTCTTTGGTATTGATTAAAAATGAAGAACTTGGATCACAGGAACAAATTAGGAGAAAATGATAATAAAACTATGCCCTATTTGATAAATTTGAAAACAAATTAAGAATGAACTAATGGGAAAAAGGAAAAGCGATCTGGCAAAAATTAGTCTTAAAGCAACATATTACACTAATGATAAATTCAAAATAGTTATGTGACTTTAATATTAAAAATAAAACAAAAATAGAGAACATTTCCTTATTACTACAAAAACACAAAAACATAACTATATTGCTAACATGAAGCTCCTATCTGCTCCTAAGATTTCTTATCCCTTGACAATTGTGTAGCTGCAATTGCATATCTGTCCATCCTTATAATTCTTTTCCCCGTTAATGAGAAGAGAGCATTGAATTAGCCTAATCTTTATGACTAAGAAAGCAAGTAACTTTGAAAGGAAGGTTGGTACCAGTGTAATAGAAAGTTACAAAACTATCTTGCATGAAAGATTATCTTTAAGACTAGTGGAGGAGTTATAATTCTAAATGCAGTAGTGAGAATCATTTATCAAGGAATTCTTACACAAAAATGATCTTTTAAGCAATTTTTTTTCTATTTAAAAATATTTAATTTTATCTGCCTAAATTTTTTTTTTGAGTTCTGAACTTTCCCTCCTTCCCACACCTCCCCCATGTATTGAGAAGGCAAGAAATGTGATATTAATTATACACTTGAAATCATGGAAAACACATTTTCATATTAGCTATGTTTTTAAAAAAAAAAAAACAAGAAAAATAAAGTTAAAAATGATTCAATCTTTACTTAGACTTTACCAGTTCTTTCTTGTAAGTCTTTTTTTTTTTCATCATAAGTCTTTTGAAACTGTCTTAGACCATGGTAATGCTAAGAATAGCCAAGTCATTAACAGTTAGTTTATCATCATACAATATTGCTGTTACTGTACACAGTGATCTCCTGATTCTGCTCACTTCACTTTGCATGAGTTCAAATAAGTCCTCCTGTTGGAATCCTAGTGTTAACTCAGCAATCAGGGAAGGCATGATCACCTTCTTTTTGGGGTTCTTACCTCCTTGAGAAGTCAGGGAGATTATGACCACCTATGTTCTAAATCAAAAGAAGAGGAGAGATGTTGTAATTCTTGTGTTAATTCAACTTGAAACAAGGTGATAACTCAAGGGAAATGTTAGAACCCTAGTATTAACTCAATGGAATTGATACAATGCTTGTGTTCACACCTTTAGAGAGCTCATATAATCAAGATTTAAGTAACTCATTGGAGTTCACAAGTATGGGAGATTCACAAAAGTTAATTTTGTAACTTTGTGAATTCATACCCCTTAATCCCTTCCTCGGAGGGGAGGAGTCAACCTTTGGGAGATCATATATAAGAAGGTGGACAGAGGCACAGTTGAGAGTTCAACTGAAAAGATTGAGAGGGGAGTGTCAAGTCAGTTCAAAGAGAAGCCCTCTCTCGGAAGCAAGGGAGATTCATTCCATCTTCCATCTTTGTGCTGGCTGGAGACTGAAGAAAACAGAGTCAAAGGACAACTGCAAGAGCTCTTAGAACCAAGGAGAGAGAGAGGCCTCTAAGAAAAGCTAACTGAAAAAGTTAAAGAGATTAGAAATAAACATTTGCATTTTGTCAGCTGGCTGCATTTTGGGTGATTATTGATTTTAACTGAAACTAAGGCTGCCTTCAGAAAACCTCCCCAAGAAACCTGCTCTGAGAGAACCATTTATATATTAAAGAAGAAAAACACCACATCCTTCCAGTTTTTTTTTTTTTTTTAATCATTCTGCTCATTATTTCTTATGGCACAAGAGTATTCCATCACAAGAGCAGGTAGGTGGGACAAGGTAGAGAGTGCCAGACCTGCATTAAATTCAAATCTCAGGTCCTTCAAGAGTTCAAATCTGGGCTCAGACTATTAGCTATGTTACCTTAGGCAAGTCCCTTAACCAAATTTGCCCCGGTTTCCTCATCTATAAAATGAGCTAGAGAAATAAATGGAAACTACTCTACTGTCTTGTCAATAAAGTCCCAAAGGGGGCCAAGTGGATTCAGAGACACCTGAAAAATGACTAACAACAAAATCCCATTACAATCATATAACACAATCTGCTCAGCCATTTTCCTATTGAGGGGTATCCCCTCAATTTCCACCTCTTTGCCACTATAAAAAAAAGCTGTTATACATATTTTTATACTTATAGGTACTTTTCCTTGGATCTTTTTGGGATAAAGACCTAGTAAGGATATTAATGGATCAAACGATATATACAGTTTTATTGCTGTTTGGGCATACCAAATTGTTCTCCAGAATGTTTGGACCAGTTCACAATTTCACCAGCATTGCAACATTGTCTTCATTTTTGCACATTGCCTTCAATATTTGTCATTTTCCTTTTCTGTCAAATGCTAATCTGATAAATATGATGGTATTAGTTGTTTTAATTTGCATTTCTTCTGTCAATAATAATTTAAGAATATCTTATATCACTATACAGATCTTCATTTTTTTTCATTAGAAAACTCTTCATATCCTTTGATCATTTATCAACTGGGGGATGATTCATTTTAATACATTTCATTCAATTCATCATATATTTAATAAATAAGGCCTTTTTCAGAGAAATTTGCTATAAAATTTCCCTCTCCCTCAGTTTCCTGCTTTTACTTCTAATCTTGGTTGCATTGGTTTTGTATGGAATAGAGATAAGGTGAAGAACTTACAGGAATGTATGAATTCTTTTTCTGTATTTTATTTTCATTATTTCTGTGTTTCCTTTATGACCTGTATAATATGTGCAGGCTCATATTTACTTGAGCCTTGGCCAGCTATAAACAGATTTACTTAACCTGAGCTGATGACATTTATCAATATTTGACATTTATCGATATTTAGTTTATTAGCTGGACAACTGTCTGCTTGATTAAGCCTGAAGGCCTGATTTTCTGTTTCCTAGAAATCAGGAGATTTTAGGTAAACAGAAATCTTCCATTCCAATCTCTCCAAATAGCAACAACCAATAAGATGCCTCCCCCCCGCCCCTTCTCAATGCTCTCTTACTTGTGATGTAATCTCTTGTATAAAAGCTATGTATCTTTAACTTCTTTAGCCCTTCTACCATGAGCTTTCTCTTTCTGATATCATGATGGGATGGCTCATCCTCCAGAGGTTTTCAATAAACAACTTCTCTGCTTTTTTACTAAATGATCTGAGTAGTCCTTTTTGGGTAAGGGTCTTCTACATCCCTCACAATTTTGTGCAAAATCTTTTAAATTAAATATAATCAAAATAATCCATTAAACATTTTGCGATACTCTTTATCTCTTGTTTGGTAATAAATTCTTCTCTGATACAATTTTCCATGCTTCTCAATTTGCTTGTGAAATCACCTCTTAAGTCTTAAGTCTTGAGTCTTTGACCTTATCTTTGTATATGGTGCAAAATGTTCATCCAAGCTTAGTTTCTGCCAAATATCTTTCCAGTTTTTCCAGAAATTTTTGTCAATGATGATTTCTTACTTCAAATTTCAATTCTCTGGGTTTATTAAACAATAGATTACTATGGTCATTTGCTATTGCATATTATGTACCTAATTTATTGCACTAATCCACCACTGTTTCTTAGTACCAGATAATTGCTGCTTTCATAATATAGTTTGAAATTCAGCACTGCTAAATGCTGTTTTTCTTCTCATTTCCATCCCGTCACCCCTTTATATATTTTTTTTTACCCATAGCTCTTCCAAATAAACTTTGCTATTTTTTCCAGTTGGTACAGGTAATAATTAATAAATAAATTAACTTATGTAGAATTGTTATTCTTATCCTCAAACAATATTTCTCCAATTGTTTAGAGCCAGCTTTCTCTCTGTCTGTCTCTCTTCATCTCTCTTTGTCTCTGTCTATCTCTCTTTCTTCCTCTCTCCCATCTCTTTCTGTCTCTTTGTCTCTCTCTGCCTCTCTGTCTTTCTGTGTGTATGTCTTTGTGTGTCTCTGAGTCTGTGTTTCTCACTCAGTCATTCCTCAAAAGTCTGTCTTGCTTCATTTGGAACTATGCTCAAAAAGTTATCAAACTGTGCATACCCTTTGATCCAGCAGTGTTTCTACTGGGCCTATATTAAGAAATCTTAAAGAAAGAAAAGGGACCTACATATTCAAAAATGTTTGTGGTAGCTCTTTTTGTAGTGGCAAGAAACTGGAAACTGAGTGGATGCCCATCAGTTGGAGAATGACTGAATAAATTATGATATATGAATGTTATGGAGTATTGTTCTATAAGAAACAATAAGTAAGATGATTTCAAAAAGGCTTGGAGAGACTCACATGAACTGATGCTAAGTGAAGTGAGCAGAATCAGGAGATTATTGTACACAGCAACAATGATTATATGATGATCAATTTTGACAGATGTGGCTCTCTTCAACAATGAGATGATTCAAACCAGTTCCAATTGTTTCAGTGATGAAGAGAGCAACACTCTTTTTGTTGTTTCCATGCATTTTATTTTGCTTCACTTTATCTCTTGTTCAAAAGAGTGAGAATGCTATGTTGTTCCCACAGTCCTCTCTCTGGGTATAGATGGCTCTCTTCATCACTGAAACAATTGGAACAATTGGAATGTGCAACATGACAGTTGCATAAATATGACTACTTGCCATCTAGAGAAGGACATGGAGAAAGGGGGGGATTGGAACACAATATTTTTCAAGGGCTAATGTTGAAGAATTGTCCACACATATGGTTTGAAAAATAAAAAGCTTTAAAAAAAAGTCTATCTTGCTTCTGACCACACTCTCTCTTTATCTTCCCTCCCTTTTCTCAGCTTCCACCTTCTTCCCTGTTGGGGAAGATGTATTTCCCTAATACGTATATTTTTATCTCTGAACTAATTCCAAAAAGAGTGAGATTCTATTGTTGTCCATCACCTGCACCACCTGTATTTGCCCTCCACTAAAAAAGCTCTTCCTTATGTGCCTCTTTGATGTGAGATAATTTTCCCTATACTTTATCCTTTGACTCTTGGCTTTTAGCTGTTTTGACATCAATGTCTTCTAAGTCTATATCTTGATTTTCTTTCACCATAGTAGATTTTTATGGTCAGGTTCTTTTTTGATGTTTATTTTTTTCCAATCTACTTCATGACTTTTAACTTATATTAAAGTTAGTTTTGTTCTCAAGATAGAAGGGACACTGTCCTAAGCTTCAGGATTTTTGTGCTGCTGTTTTCAGAACTAGTTCAAAGTGAAGGTTTATAAGTTTTTGGTATTTCCAAAGAGGTATGATTCAAGTACATAGATGGTTACTGCTCTTCTGACCTATGCTCTGGTTTTTACAAAGGAAAAGTCCCTTGCAGAAAAGTGCTAATGTTCCTATTGGCCCTACCCGGGCCCCCTGCTTTCTTGTGAGGGGCCACAAATGTTCTTCTCTACTTGAACCTATGACCAGATGTTAGGATTCTTACAAGGTGCTAAGTCACTAGAATCAATAGAGACAATAATTATCTAATTTAGCATGGTACTTAACAGTTCTCTAGTTGTACTTAGTACTTATTAGAGTTCCACAAGATTCACACCTTTAAGAGAGCATATATAAGGAGGAGCCCATTAAAGGACAAGCCCACTAAGAGACAAGCTCACTCTTGGAGGTGGTGACAGATTCATTCCATCTTCCACCTTTGTGCTGGCTGGAGGCTGAAGCTGGCAGAGGCAAAGCATTAGCAGCAGGAGCTCTTGGAACCAAGGAGAGAGATAGGCTTTTAAGAAAGCTAACTGGGCCCAAGGAAGGAGACAATAAAGGATTTGGACTTTAACTCCTGGCTGCATTCGGGGTGATTACTCTGAACTGAAATGAAGGCTGCCTCCAGAAGCCCCCCGAGAAACCTGATCCCAGAGAACATTATATTTTAGAGAAGAACATTACAACCAGATCCCTTGCTTCCCCAAAGCTGCAACCCTAAAAGTTTCACCCTGGAACTGCAATCTGGAGCTGCAGTTGGGTCCTGCACTCAGTGCCAGTAAAGAATCCCCTGTAATTTCTTTCTGAATAGTTGTCCAACTCCTTTATTGTCTCTGGAATAAGAGTTCCTAAAGTTGTTGCTGCTTCCATTTCAGGGCAGCATCCAGAGCCCCCTGCTAGTGCCATTGACTATGCTCTGTCAACTCCCATCTCCCCTGCCTGCCAATCTTTCAAGTTGTTTTGAGCCACAAAAATGTCTCACTTGGATCTTTTCTTAACTCTACCACCTGAAAATTCATTTGGAAGTTTTATTTTAAAAGAGTTTGGTCTTTTATTTTAAAAGAGTTTGGAGAGTTTAGCTGGGTTTCAGCCTTTACTCTGCCATCTTGGCTATGCCCTGACTGAGCCCAAGACACCATACTGCTAGACTAGTCCATATTTTAATAGAAGAAGTTTAATAAAGTTGCCCAGTCCCAGTGACAAGGCCAAGCAAGAGAAAATGGTCAGCAGTTTATGTAGGAGGAACCCAATAATATGTACAGGAGATTAAGTGTTGAGTTTTGAAAAGAGTGCTGATCAATTGGAATAGGATATAAAGTTCATGATAATATGAAATGGCTCTGAAAAGATAACTACAAGTAAGATAGTGAAAGGACTGAAAGGTAAGCTGAGGAGTTTATATGTAATATTGAAACAGGAATGTGAATGAATTGAATTCTCCCATAAAACAGACTGGATTAAAAGCCAGAATACTCCAATATGTTGTTTATAAGAAACACATTTAAAGCAGAGTGATACATACAGAATAAAAATAAAAGGTTGGAGCAGAATCTACTATAGTTCAGCTGAAGTAAAAAAAAAAAAAAAAGTCTGGGGTAGCAATTCTGATTCTCAGAAAAAGCAAAAGTAAAAATAGATCTAATTAAAAGAGATAAGGAAGGAAACTATATCTTGCTAAAGGGTAGCATAAATAATAAAACAATATTAATACTAAACATATATGCATCAAGTGGTATAGCATCCAAATTCCTAGAGGAAAAGTTAAGAGAGCTGCAAGAAAAAATAGACAGTAAAACTATACTAGTGAGGGATCTCAGCCTTGTTCTATCAGAACTAGATTTATCAAACTACAAAATAAATAAGAAAGACGTTAAGAAGTTAAATAGAATTTTAGAAAAGTTAGGTATGATAGATCTTTGGAGAAAACTGAATAGAGACAGAAAGAAATATTTTTTTTAGTGGCACATGGAACCTATACAAAAATTGACCATGTATTAGGACATAAAAAAACCCTCAAAATCAAATGCAGAAAGGCAGAAATAGTAAATGCATCTTTTTCAGATTATGATGCAATAAAAATTACATGTAATAAATGACCAGGGAAAAATAGACCAAAAATTAATTGAAACTTAATGAATGAGAGGGTGAAACAACAGATCATAGACACAATCTATATTTTGATCTAAGAGAATGATAATAATGAGACAACATACCAAAATTTATGGGATGCAGCCAATGCAGTTCTTAGAGGAAATTTTATATCTCTAGATGCTTATTTGAATGAAATAAAGATATCATGAATTGGGCATACAAATAAAAAAGCTAGAAAAAAGAACAAATTAAAAATTCCAATTAAATACCAAATTTTCAATTCTAAAAATGAAAGGGGAGATTAATAAAACAGAAAACAAGAAAGCTACTGAACTAATAAACAAAACTTAAAAACCAAAAAAATAGATAAAGTTTTACTTAATTTGATTAGAAAAAAAAGAAAATCAAATTGTTAGTATCAAAAATGAAAAGGGTGAACTTCCCACCAATGAAGAGGAAATTAGAGAAATAGGAACTATTTTGCCCTACTATGCCAATAAATTTGATAATCTAAGTGAAATGGATGAATACTTACAAAAATATAGATTGCCCAAATTAACAGAGGAGAGAATAAATTACTTAAATAGTCCCATTTTAGAAAAAGAAATAGAACAAGTCATTAAGAAAAAATCTCCAGCATCAGATGGATTTACTTATGAATTCTACCAAACATTTAAAGAACAATTAATTCCAATATATGCAAATTATTAGGAAAAATAGGAGTCCTACCAAATTCCTTTTATGACACAGATATAATGCTGATACTTAAGCTAGGTAGAGTCAAAATAGAGAAAGAAAATTATAGACCAATTTCCCTAGTGAATATTGATACCAAAACCTTAAATAAAATATTAACAAAGAGATTACAGAAAGTCATCTCCAGAATAATACACTATGACCAAGTAGGATTTATACTGGGAATGTAGTGATGCTTCAATATTAGGAAAATTATTAGCATAATCCACTATATCAATAGCCAAACTAAGAGAAATCATATGATTATCTCAATAAATGCAGAAAAAAGCATTTGACAAATTCCAACATCCATTCCTATTAAAAACGCTAGAGAGTATAGGAATAAATGAAGTTTTCCTTAAAATGACTAGTAGTATCTACTTAAAACCATAAGTAAGCATCATATGTAATGGAGATAAACTAGAACCATTTCCAATTAGATCAGGGGTGAAACAAGGTTGCCCACTATCACTATTACTATTTAATATTGTATTAGAAATTTTAGCTTTAGTAGTAAAAGAAAAAAAAAAGAAATTAAAGGAATTAGAGTAGATAATGAGGAAGCCAAACAATCACTCTTTGTAGATGATTTGATGGTATACTTAGAGAATCCTGGAACATCAACTAAAAAACTACTAGAAACAACTCACAACTTTAGCAGTTGCAGGATTCAAAATAAATCCACAAAAATCATCAGCATTTCTGAATGCTACCAAGAAAATTCTGCAGCAAGAGATACAAAGAGAACTTCCATTTAAAATAAATAAATAATACAAAACATTTGGGAGTGTACCTGCCAAGACAAAGTCAGAAAGTATATGAACACCATTACAAAACACTTTCATTACAAATTAAAGTCAGATCTAATCAACTGGAAGAATATCAAGTAATCATGGGTAGGCCTAGCTAATATAATAAAAATGACAATTATACCTAAATTAATCTACTTATTCAGTGTAATACCAATCAAACTCCCAAGAAATTATTTTACAGCGCTAGAAAATTAACAAAATTCATCTGGAAAAACAAAAGGTCAAGAATTTCAAGGGAATTAATGAAAAAATGTAAATGAAGTTGGTCTAACTGTACCAGACCTAAATCTGTATTATAAAGCAGCAGTCATCAAAATCATTTGATACTGGCTAAGAATTAGATTAATCAATCAGAAGAACAGGTTAAGTTCACAAGACATAATAGTGAATGACTATAGCAATCTAGTGTTTGATAAACCCAAAGACCCCAGCTTTGGGAATAAGAACTCACTATTTGACAAAAATTGCTGGGAAAATTTGAAATTAGTATGATAGAAACTAGGTCTTGACCCACACTTAACACCCCATACCAAGATAAAATTGAAATGGGTTCATGATTTAGACATAAAGAGTGATACTATAAGCAAATTAGAAGAACAAAGGATAGTCTACCTCTCAGATCTGTGGAGAAGGAAGGAATTTGTGGCCAAAGAAAAACTAGAGTACATTATGGGATACAAAATGGATACTTTTGATTACAGTAAGTTAAAAAGTTTTTGTATAAACAAAACCAAAGACAGACAAGATTAGAAGAGAAGCAATAAACTGGGAAAAAAAAATTTTTTAACCTTCAAGTGTTCTGATAAAGGCCTCATTTCTAAAATATATAGAGAATTGATTCAAATTTATAAGAATACAAGCCATTCTCCAATAGAAAAATGGTCAAAGATATGAACAGATAATTTTCAGATGAAGAAATTAAAACTATTTCTAGTCATATGAAAAGGTGCTCTAAATCACTATTGATCAGAGAAATGAAAAGTAAGACAACTCTGAAGTACCACTACATACCTGTCAGATTGGCTAAGATGACAGGAAAAGATAATGATGAATGCTGGAGGGGATGTGAGCAAACTAGGACACTAATACATTATTGGTGGTATTTTGAATTGATCCAACCATTCTGGAGAGCAATATGGAACTATGCCCAAAGAGTTATCAAACTGTGCATACCTTTTGATCCAGCAGTGTCTCTCCTGGGTCTGTATCCCCAAAAGATCATAAAAATGGGGAAAAGAATACACATGCGCAAAATTGTATGTGGCAGTCCTTTTTGTAGTGGCAAGGAACTGGAAACTGAGTGGATGCCCATCAGTTGAAGAATGTTTAAGTAAGTTATGTTACATGAATGTTATGGAATATTATTGTTCTATAAGAAACAATCAGTAGGATGATTTTAGAAAGGTCTGGAGTTACTTACATGAACTGATGTTAAGTGAAGTGAGTAGAACCAAGAGAACATAGTACAGAAGAATTGCACATGTTTAACATATATTGGATTACTTGCCATCTAGGGGAGGGGTGGGAAAAGGGAAGGAGAAAAAAATTTGAAACATAAGGGTTTGAAAGGGTGAATGTTGAAAACTATGCCTATGTTTTGAAAATAAAAAGTTTTTAAAAAGAAAGAGAAGAAGTTATTCTTAGTAGTTATATGACCCTAGGCAAGTCACTTAACTCTAACTCATAAAAAGAAAGAAAAAAAAAGACAGATATTAAAATTAAAAACAGCAACACAATCACCAAGTTTATGGACCTCAGGTTAAAAACTCTTAGAATTCACAAACAACCACTCAGAAATTTTTATTTGCTTCTTACCAGATCAGTACTTAGAAGTTTTTTTTTAAACTTTTAATTTTTATTTTCAGATCCAAATTCTCTCCCTCCCTCTTCCCTCTCCCCATCCCATTGAGAAGGCAAGAAATATAATAACAAATATGCATATGGAGTCAAACAAAACATTTTCACATTAACCTTATTGATGAAAACAAAGCAAGAAAAATAGAGAACAAAATATGTTTCAATCTGTGCTCATAATTCATCAATTCTCTCTCTGGAGGTGGATAGAGTTTTTAAAAAATGAAACTTTAGGAATTACCATGAATCATCATATTCATCAGAGTAGCCAAGGCTTTCACAGTTTATTATTATTGTAATATTACTATTACTGTGTGGAATATTCTCCTATTTTTGCTCATTTTTCATAAACTCATATATCTTCCTAAGTTTTTTTCTGAACCCATCCCTTTTATTATTTCTTACAGCACAATAGAGCTATACCTTTGGTAGATTGTTTTTGGCAGCTGATAGGTTAGAAGTCTACCTGTAAGATGGTAGATTGATTAGAAGCTATTATAGGCTACAGGTGAAAAAATGATTGTCATCATATGAATAAAGAAAAGAGATTATCTGCGAAGGATGTTGTGGTCCATAGGCAAAATTGATAATAATTAGTAACTGCTGACACATGAGAGAGAAAGAAGAAAATCTAGGATAGAGAAAGAAAAGGGAGATACAGAAAGAATATGCTCAATGGGTAAAATTCATAGAGAAAAAGGGATGTAGAGAATAAATAAAGAGATTGGCCTTGGCAAGGAGAATGATGCCTTTTTTTCCCCCACTGATAGGAGTAAAGAAGAGGATGATTTAAAATTTATAAGGGTTTTATGAAAGGAGATGAAGAATCTCATGCTGACTATTCTTTGTAAAGTAAAAACCTAGCTATATGTCAGCAAACTTGAACATTTAAATAAATTAGGTGAATATTGATAAAATAGAAAAATCATGTAAATAAACAAATTTCAGGACAAGAAATTGAGCAGATCATTTATGAATAGCCACAAAATTAAAAAAAAACCAAACAAGCAAACAAAATCCACAAAGGCCAGATTCATATGTAAATTCCACAAAAATATTTATAGGACAAATAATCCCTACACTATATAAATTTATTTTAAAAATAAAGTATAATCATACTCTATCTTATTCTTTCTGTAGAACAAATTTTGTCTTGCTACTCAACCTAGGAAGTATAAGACAAAGAAAGAGAACTATAGAATAATTATATTAATGAACATTGATGCAAAAATACTGCTAAGTAGACTATAATAAGATGAAAAATTATTCATTATGCCTAATTTGGACTTAAACTACAAATGTGATGATCATTCACTATTAGGAAACCATTCATATAATTATATTAAAAATTAAAATGAATTTGATCATTTCAACAAATGCAGAAAAAGGATAAATAAAATATAAATTTCAATTTTGGAGCAAAGAAGTACATTATTATTATTATTATTATTTGAAACAACTCAGAAATATCATCTATAGTAATGTCAAGAAAGAGGAATGAAAAGAATAAGCTGTGGCAAATTGAAAACCAAAATAATCCTTAATTATGATAACATTTCAAAATGCAAGAAATTCAACAAAAGATTTAATAAGAAATTTAAACTAGGTAATTTCAATTGGGCACTCACTTCAGGAAGGCAATCAAAATGTTATAACATTATAGATTGAAAACTCAAAAACTGGCTAGAAAGTCAACTCTTGATTTATAGATAAAGGAATTGAAGCATAGAAAGGTACTACTCATTCCTAATTGATTCACAATCCACTCACCACATTAGTTATTTTATGCCTTCTTTTCGCTCATCAACTCTCTTATTCCACCCTCAAATTCTGCTGAGGACTTTGTCTCATGTCCTTTGGAAAAAAAAATCCTGAAGCCATTTGACAAGATCTTCTTTTTTCCTTTTCCTCATCTTACATGCTTGAAATCATCCCTCATTACTTTCTCCTTCTCTCCATTTTCTTATGATGAAGTAACTTTTCTGCTTGTGTTTTGATCTAATCCTTTTCCATTACCTCTCAATATCCCCACTCTCTCTAGTCTTCAATATCAATACCCACCAAAATTGTGGAAGTAGTAACTAAATCAATGGAACACTGCAGTCCATCTTCTACACAATTGCCAAGATGATTTTCCTTAAACATAGATCTAACCATGTCTTTCCCTTTTGCAATATACTCAGTTGGTTCCCTATTATCTCTACGATCAAATATAAACACATCTTCAGCTTTTAAAACACTGCACAACTTAACTCTGAAATATATTTCCAGTTTCATGTTGTATTAGTCCCTTTCCCTTACTGTATGATCCAGTCAAACTGGTCTTCTCCCTGTTTCTCATCAAGAGAATCTTTATGCCATTCCACTAATTATTTCCTGTGTTAGGGATGCACACTTTTTTTTTTTTTAACAGGATTATTCTTTTCCTTCAAGATAAAGCTTAAGCAACATCTTCCACATAACGCCTTTCTTGATTTTTATAACTTCAAGTGCCTTCCCCTATCTCTTAAGTGACAAGCTTTCCTCCTATTCACTTTCTTCCCCTCCCCCCAATTTACTTATATATGTTCTTGTTGAGTCTTCTGTTAGAATGTAAACTCCCTGAAAGTGGGAAATGTCCCATTCTTTGTGTTTGTATTCCCAAAACATAGCATAGTAACTGTCATAATAATCATATAATAAATCCTTATTGATCAATTGATAAATTGTGATCACTCAGGAAAGAATCATAGATTTGGCATTGGGAGGATCCTTGGAAATAATATGGTATACATCTTTCCTTATTTTAAAGATGAAGAAATTGAGACATAGACATGTGAAATGATTTGCATACAACTAGCAAGTAACAGAAATAAGATTTCAATCAGATACTTTTCCTCCAATTCTAGCATTATTTTCATATTATCAGGCTGTCTCTTCAAGAGAGTAAGCTGTGGTAGCCAGAATTAATTTGTAATGGGCTGAGGCTTGAGTTGATGCACTGAGGTCCCAAGCACGTGAGGCTAAATAGTAATTGGACTATACTCTATTAATATACATGCTTGGATAAAGAATGGCCCCTGCCCACTCTCTGTGCAAGTCCTCATGTGTTGTATAGGAAATGATGATTTTGGTGGGTGGAGGCAGAGAGACAGGAAGAGAGGCTGGAAAAGATTGGGCCTGGGTTCTATGCTCATAGCTGCTGGTCGTGTGGCTGCTGGTCTAGCTAGCTTCTTGATTCAGCTGCACACATTGCTATTGCCCATTCTCTTCCACCTCCAATCTTTCTTCACTAAGAATAAAGATTGACAATTTTCCCCTAACCTGAATTCCTGACTCCGGCTGATTTTAAAATACGTGGTCTTCACATTTGGCGCCCAAGTGTGGCAACCAAGAACCCTACCTTCACTGAAAAAGTCTCTGGTGACCAGGAACTTGGGTGAGTATTGTTAATAGACAAACAGGGAACTTATTTTCTTAAAAACTAAACTAGTAATCTTTTTTTGGCTGAAATGGGACAAATGCTAGCTAAAGACTCTCCATCCCCACCCCCAACCCCTTCAACCCCTTCAACTCCACCCACTAGTGGTGCTATAGAAAGCATGCTTAAGCTGATAGAAGGACAAGGGCTACTTATAACTTGGGAATAGGTAGCTAGACTTCTGGGTACATTAAACCGCATCTCCCGTTGGTTCGTAGAGGAGGAGCAGATCTCTTGAGATAACTGGTGCCTGATTGGACAAGAGATGTCCGCATATTACAGTGAAAATGGTCCTCATTCAATTTCCATTGAGGCATTCTATTTATACAAATAATTCAGTTAGCACTAAGAAATCCTATTCCTAGAAGAAAAAGAAAACCTGCTAGGAGTAGCCAAATGGGGAAGCCTGATATTAAAAAGGAAGACAATGAAGAGATTAATGACCATATCCCCACAGGGCATGGAGACTTAAGTGAGCAAGGGTGTGGTGACTTTCCATCTCAGGAGGTAGCTTCAGTCCCACCTCAGGAGCAGGTGATTGACTCTCCTCCATCAACTCCACCCTCAGGGATGGAGGGAGGAGGGGCAGTGGGGGAGGGGGCAGTGACAGCACCAGCACCTCCCCCTCAGCATCCAACTACTCCTATGACTAGATTGCAACAGGGCTTAATGAAGGCCAAAGAAAAAGGCATAGATGTAGCAGAACTTCAAACCCATATTTTTCCCGTAATACAACATTTAATTCCTCAGGTCAAGAAAGTCGAAGATATGCTCCTTTTAACATAGAAATCCTCAAAGACCTGAAAAAGGCTTGCACTCTTTATGGGGCTACATCAGCTTATGTTAAGATGCTATTGCAGAATTTGACTTTTGAAATCTTGACCCCTAATGGCTGGAAATCTATAGCAAGGGTATGCCTAGAACCTGGACAAAACTACTTGTGGCTTTCTGAATATAGTGAGCTTTGTAGGATACAGGCCCAACAAAATAGTCAAAATGCATTTCATGCTGCGATCACCTATGACCTACTAACAGGTGTAGGTCCCTATGCAGACGTCACAGTACAGATTAATTATTACATAGCAGCATATGAGCAAATTACTGCTAATGCTATTAAAGCATGGGCTTTGATTCACAATAAAAATGACAAAGGTGAGGCCTTCACAAAAATAACACAGGGGCCAAATGAACCCTTTGCTGACTTTGTGGGACATTTACAGAGTGCTATCACAAGAACTAATGGGGAAAATGTATCAACAGATGTTTTAATAAGGCAACTTGCTAAGGAAAATGCTAATGAGGTCTGCAGAAGAATTATACTAGGACTGCGCAAGGATGCTCCTTTAGAGGAGTTCATAAGATGCTATGCCACAGTGGGCACAAATGCCTTTTATAGCCAGACTATGATGCAGACTTCCCAAGATCCCAACATGGGAAGACAGGGTCCCTTCTGGCAGGGGACTTCCAGAGAGACTCGTCAATGCTTTCAGTGTGGTAAAGTAGGGCATCTGAAAGCTCAATGTTGGTATAGAGGCAGAGTGAGAAAACAGGGTGGGAGAACAAGACCCTGTACCCCATGTCCAAAATGCAACAGAGGTTTCCATTGGGCCTCAGAATGTAGACAGGTTCAGGGAAACGGGATGAGGGGCCCAGTCCCAGGGCCCCAGACAAAAAACACTTGGGGCATGATGGCAGCCAATGGTGCACCAAGAGAGTGCCTAGAAGTCCAATACCCCAATATGATCAATCAGCCAGGAAGCCATATGATGGGAGAAAGGAATTACACAATCAATCAGCCAGGAAGCAACCTGATGGGAGAAAAGGATTACAATTAGGGAGAATAGAGTTGTATGCAGCTGAGACAACTGAGATACCTCCTGGAGAGGTGAAATCTGTTCCTCTCCAGCCTATGGATCCCTTGCCTCCAGGCACAGTAGGCTTGACCATTTTACCTCCTGAGAATATGTACAAAACAATGTTCATCCACACACTGATGTGGGAAACTGGGGAATGTGTAGATAATATCCCAGTCACCAGTACAGGCAGACAACATGTGACTTATCACCCAGGAGAAATAGTAGCATCAGGTTTACTCATACAGAATCCTAATAAGCAGCCTGATGATAGTCACCCAGATTCTGATTCCAGATTACAAAATCCAGCAATATACTGGACAGCAGCTGTAACAATTGACCGACCTATGCTCACAATCTATATAAATGGCCTACCATTAGAAGGATTGATAGACACAGGTGCAGATCGCATAGTCATTAGAGGTGCCAATTGGCCCAGTCACTGGCCAAAGATTAAAGCAGATACCTACATGTCTGGCATAGGAGGATCAATAGCAGCTAAAGTTAGCGCTGCCCCTATGAGATGGACTTTTGAAGGCAAAACAGGAGTTTTTACTCCTTTTATAGTTGAAAAAATCCCCATCAATCTGTGGGGAAGAGACGTTTTACAGCAATTAGGGTTAAAAATGAGTACTTCGGTTTTTTAAGCAGGGCTGCTGTTGAAGACCTGATAACACTTTCACCTGTTCCTATCCAATGGAAAACTGATACACCAGTGTGGATAGAACAGTGGCCCTTAAGTAACAATAAAATTCAGGCCTTATTAGATATAGTACAGGAGCAGCTTGACCAAGGACACTTACAACCTTCTCTAAGTCCTTGAATTCTCAGTGTTTGTTGTAAAAAGAAATCTGAAATGGAGGATGTTAACAGATTTAAGAAAGGTGAATGAACAGATGGAAACTATGGAGCTCTTCAGCCTGGACTTCCATCTCCACTCAGCTTGCCTAGAGAATGGCCTTTGGGTCATAGATATTAAGGATTGTTTCATTCTATCCCTCTGATAAGGAGGATATGAAAAGATTTACCTTTTCAGTGCCCAGCGTTAACTTAGCTGAGCCTTATAAAAGATATGAATGGACAGTTTTGCCACAGGGAATGAAAAACAGCCCTACTATGTGTCAAATGTTATGTTGCTGCTGTTCTTGCTCCAGTAAGAAAAGCATTTCCAAAAGTTATGCTATTACATTAAATGGATGATATATTGAGATGTGCACCTGAGGAACAAATATTAGAAGCAAGTCTACAAAAGACCATAGAAACACTAAGGAATTACAAATTATACATAGCACCAGAAAAAATTCAAAGACATGTTCCTTTTCAATATTTAGGGTATGAAGTATATGCTAAGGTGCTTACAGTTCAAAAACTGTCCTTAAGAACAGAGAAGATAAACACATTGAATGATTTTCAGAAATTGATAGGAGATATTCAATGGATGCGACCAGTGTTAGGCTTGACTACCTATCAGTTACAACCGTTATATGACATTTTAAGGGGAGACAGTACTTAAATTCCCACCCAGCTTAAAAAAGAAGCTCAAGACTTTGAGAGAAGTTGTGGCTTTATCAATGGTTGAAAAGAGTCACTCAAAAACCCTAAAAATATCGTTTCCACACAAGAGGCACCCGGCATCCCCTTCATCAAGGAGACAGTGTGATAGAGGGGTGAACCTCCCGGCACAACCAGAACAAAAGCCTTACTCCCTCCAGTGCTTGTTGAATTTTATTAAAGGCCACAAGCAAGCAGTACAATTATCTGGGACAAGACCTGACAAAAAACCTTTTATACCAATACAAATTAATTGTGTTTGGGAGACCATCCAAGTAAAATTTTATTAATGGCTCCAAATTTTATTGTGGGTCTCCATTGATAACCAGACTATTACATAATTGGTGATGAATTCTTAAAAGTTTCTAAAGTTCCCTCTTAAAGGACCAACTATCTTCATGGATGCATCCAAACATAATTTTGGCTGTGTATTAGATCTAACTATGAGGGTAGTCAGAACCCTTTCAGTCCACTCAGCAGAAATTGTAGGGATCATGCTAGCTCTTACTTATTTCAGCCTATTCAGTAGGTGGGTACAAAGAATGCCAAAGAAATAAAATTTCCCTTTTTTCACTCTTAAGAAACTTCAAGAGCAAGTGAGAAAGCATTCAGGTAAGATCTATATTTCATGTCTACTCCATAGTGGGAATTCCAGGTTCCATTTTTTGATGGCAACAAAAAGGCAGTGCCTTCTAACTATGTTGGTCAATACCCTTTATTCCCAAAACCCAGGAATCTCATTTAAATATCATAGGCTGCTGAACTTTATGTTTAAATTTGGAATAACAAGAGAAAGCTAGGAGCATAGTAAAAGCCTGTACAGCTTGCCTTCCCTTTTTGCATTCTCACGCCTCAGGAAGAACCTCATGGTGGAAACCTCGGGTTGATATTGAGATTTCAATGAAATCTGGCAAATGGATGGACCCATTAAAATCTTTTGGTCATTGTCTTTCATCTTTTGGAGAACCTTTTGGGATCCACTTTGCAATACCAAGTAAAAGACAGCCCAGGGTCACTGAATTCCTCAAACAAGATTTGCCATTATGGTGTGCCACAAGAATAAAACAGACAATGGTCCTGCTTATATCAAAACATTTTGACACCCTTTTTTACACAGTATAAGATTTTTAAAACTGATACCCAATCCTCAAGGACAGGCAAAATGGAAGGAGAAACAAGATAAAGATGTCCTCCAAAACAAAAGAAAGGGGGAGCCACAGGTAACCCTAGAGAACTTCTAAATCTAAACCTTTATACTATTAACTTCTTGATTTTTGAAAAGATGACTGGCTCCGGCAGAAGGTTTTATAACCCACGGAAGGTCATGTCCAGTGCAAGTAGCTCCACTATCTTTAGATAATTGCCAGGTGATGTAGAGACCCAGAAAGTGGTGAATGGAAGGGACCAGATAGGCTAATGTTGGGGAGAGGGGTTATCTCACAGGTGGAGAAGGAATAGATGGGTTAAGGGCCCGTTTTTCCATCGAGAAGACAAAACCCTTAAACAAAGGGGGACCAAGAAATATTGGGTGGTTCTTTGCTGATTGTGCTACCATTGGAGGTTTGGGTTATGCTTTTGACTATGGACATCAAAGGGTTTTGGATTTGAAAATCCTCAGGAATCATTGGATTTCTGAGACATGATAAGATTGTTGTAGGATTGAAAAACCCTCAGGAATCATTGGATTTTCTGAGACAAGGATTGAAACCTAGGGATTTTGATTCTTGAGAAAGGGTAAGATTTAAGGTTTAAATCACGGAATATTGGATTCTTAACATAAAAAAGATTTTGAGGACTTAAAACTAGGGGATATTGGATTCCCTGAATGTGGAATGGACAATAGATTGGTTTTGGGCTTTCTTTGCGAAGAAGGCATATATGTGACTGTTGTTTACATATCCCCTTTTCTAGGACTTCTGGTGATTTTTCCAAAATGTTGGGTTATATTGTTTTTATTCCACTATTATGAAATTATTTGTTAACCCATGGAGCTTGACTGATGAGGGGAGGGTCAGCCCTAATAGCCTCTGCTTATTGTTATGTGCTTGTGTAATATCCCCATGTTGATAGGTTTGGTATAAAGACCCTTCACCCAAACCCACAACCCCCACTTCCCTTTGGTGCTTTTCATCTCCCTTCCTGAGATATCAAGGAGGGCATGATCATCTCCTTTTTAGTGCTTTCACCTCCCTTCCTGAGAAGTCAGGGGGGTCGTGATCACCTCCTTTTTGGTGCTTTCACCTCCTTCCCTGAGAAGTCAGGGAGGGTGTGATCACTTCCCCTGGGGGCTCTGACCTCCCTGAGAAGTCAGGGATGGCATGACCACCTGTGTTCTAAAACAAAAGAAAGCGGGAGATGTAATGGGCTGAGGCTTGAGTTGATGCACTGAGGTCCCAAGCATGTGAGGCTAAATAGTAATTGGACTATACTCTATTAATATACATGCTGGATAAAGAATGACCCCCACCCACTCTCTGTGCAAGTCCTGATATGCTATATAGGAAATGATGATTTTGGTGGGTGGAGGCAGAGACAGGAAGAGAGGCTGGAAAAGATTGGGCCTGGGTTCCATGCTTGTAGCTGCTGGTCATGTGGCTGCTGGTCTAGCTAGCTTCTTGACTCAGCTGCACACATTGCTATTGCCCATTCTCTTCCACTTCCGATCTTTCTTCATTGAGAATAAAGATTGACGATTTTCCCCTAATCTGAATTCCTGACTCCAGCTGATTTTAAAATATGCGGTCTTCACATTAATTTACAAAGAATAAATGCTTCCAGTCTTTCTTTCTTTCTATTTTGGTTATAGTTACATTATTCATCACTATACAATCAGTAACTCTTTTTTAGTGGCTTGCATTCCTCTTCAACATAATCGCTTTTAGAACAGATGGAGCAAGTAATATATTTACAGAATAATCTCATGATATCCATGTGGCCTAAGTGGAGAAATGTGAATGATACAATATAGTAAGATGATTTTTTAATTGAACAATTATATTTTAATGTTGATTAATATATATGTCAAACTGTTGAGAAATGTTGATTCCTTTTCCAGTTGACACTTTCCAGTTTAACATTTTCATCAGTGACTTTGATGACGTCAAACTTATCAGATTTGCAGATTACACAAAACTGAGAAAATTTAGATAATAGTTGGATCAGAAAATCAACATTCAAAATTATATTGTCTCAGCAGAAATGTTGCACTGAGACCAATAACATACATTTAACAGTTTATTTTAGTTTAAAAAAAATCATTCAAACATAGAATGACTTAACCTGACAGCATTACATTTTGAAATGGGGGTTTTGGTTAACCACAAGATAAATATAAAAACATAATGTAACCAGTCTTAGGGAAAGAAAAGGGAAGATAATGTGTAGAATAAAATATTGAACATGGGTAAATTTTTGTGACTTCTTCTGGGCATTCCTCCCCCTTACAATGATATATGGTGACTTTGAGGAACTATTATTTTTGCTCACCTGGGTTCTGTGTGTCCATATGGATCTGTCTAGATATAGTTCACAGGAAGGCAAGAATAAATATCTCCAGTCTTCCCCAACTCTTTCCCAAGGGATACTTTGAGTAAGGTTAGGAGGGAAAGTAGAGGCAAGCCTTTTTGCTATTAATATTAGTGAAGAGATATGGAGCTAAAATGATATGTATTTGCTCCTTTAAACATTGTTAGCCTGGAGGAACTTATTTTTAGATTCAAGCTAAGCTTCTGATCTCTATTTTTTAACAGGAAGGAATATTCTGCTCTATATACCAAAGCTTGACTTCCTTCCCACCAAATATCAGTTCTATAACAAATAAATATTTATCCAAGATGATAACAAAACAGAAATCAGAGAAAATATACATGTGAGAATATACGCTAGTCAATACAAAATGAAGGAGGTTTTCCAAGATTCATCTCCCTGGAATATCTCAAGAGAAAATCTTAAATCTCACTTGGTGGAAATGATAAAAAGAAAGTCCAAGAGAAGACAATGAGGATGATGAAAGGTGGTTCTGAAATAACTGGGGATAGTTTAACCTGGAAAACATTTTCTCATGGGTCTCCAGTCAATGTCTCAAATATGATTTATCAGAAACAGAACTGATAACTTCCTCTATTAATCTCTCAATTTCTTGAATTACTTCTGTGTTTCCTCCAAAATCTATTTCTCTTTTTAAAAAAAGTTGTATTAATGTATTTTTTTACATTAGTGATATTTACAGATTATCCTCATTCTATCAGAGTTCTCTTATAACAAAGTCAAACAACTAAGCAAAACTAAGAAACTAAGAGCACATCTGAAAATATATGCAAATTGCACATTTCCAACTTCTCCATTTCTTCTTATTTATTTATTTATTTTTTGGCTGAGGCAATTGGGGTTAAGTGACTTGCCCAGGGTCACGTAAGTGTCTGAGGCCAAATTTGAACTCAGGACTGGTGCTCTATCCACTGTGCCACCTAGCTGCCTTGTTCCAATTTTTTTTTTTTTAAGAAGGAATGATTTGAAGTCTATTTTCTCTTCCTCTTATGATCCTACCTCACTTCTCTGCTTTTAGTATCAGAAAATTATATATCTCACAGAAAAAAATGAGTAGAGTGCCATCTTACCCTATTTTTGGAAACTATAAACCTCTGGAAGCATTTGTTCTTTAAATGTTTGATAAAATTCACTTCAGGGTTCTTCTGGCTCTGTGTGTGTGTGTGGGGGATATGTGTTTGTTTTAAAATGGCAATTCATTAGAGACATTAAATATACTTGTTTGATATATACATACATACATATATATATATATATATATATATACACACACACACACATATATATGTATACATTTATATTTGCCATTTCTTATTTTTTCAATTTGGAGTATTTAACATTTTATAGGCATTATCATTCTGTTTTGTTGACCTATAGCTATATGTACTATTCTCTAATAATTATCTTTATTTCTTTACTAATTATTTTGATTTCTCCCTTTTATTTTTAAGTTTTAGCAGTTTGCTTTTCCTTTGTCTTTTTTTGTTGTTGTTAAATTAGCTGATAATTTACTGATTTTTATTGCTCTTCTTAAAACAGTTTTTCATTGGAGTTTTTTCAATTACTTTTTTCTTTCAACTCTTATTCATTTGATCTTTGTATAATTTCTTTTATACTTTTTGACATTAATTTGTTGATTTGCAATTTAAAAAATTATTTTTCTTATGATTTTCTTCATCTTTTTAAATAGTATTTTATTTTTTCCCCAATTACATGTAAGACATTTTGAACATTTATTTTTATAAGATTTTGAGTTTCAAGTTTCTTCCCCTCCCCAAGACAGCAAGCAATCTGATATCGTTTATAGATGTACAATCATTTTTTGAACAGATTTCCATACTAGTCATGTTGGGAAAGAAAAACAGGCAAAAGAGTAAAACTATGAGAAGGAAAAAGCAAGCAAACAAATCAAAAAGGTGAAAATAGTAGGCATTGATCTGTATTTAGTCTCCATGATTCTCTTTCTGGATACAAATAGCATTTTCTCTCTTAAGTCTACTGGAATTGTCTTGAATCAATATATTGTCAAGAAGAACTAAGTCTATTATAATTGGCCATCATACAACGTTGTGTTCAGCATTCTCCTGATTCTGCTTATTTCACTCAGCATGAGTTCATGTAAGTCTTTCCAGGCTTTTCTGAAATCAGCTTACTCATCATTTCTTATAGAATGGTAGTATTCTGTTACATTTATATGCCATAACTTAGTCAGTTATTCCCCAATTTTTAAGCATCCACTCAATTTCCATTCATCACCACCACAAAAAGAACTACTAGAAACATTTTTGCACATGTGGGTCCTTTGTCCTCTTTTGTGATCTCTTTGGGATACAGACCCAGTAGTGACACTGCTAAATCAAAGGATATGCACAGTTTAGTTGCTCTTTGGGCATAATTCCAAATTGCTCTCCAAAATAGCTGATTAGTTCACAACTCCACCAATGATGTATTAATGTTTCAGTTTTCACACATCCCCTCCAATATTTCTTGTTATTTTTCCTGTCATTTTAGCCAATCTGATAGATATGAGGTGGTATCTCAGAGTTGTTTTAATTTGCATTTCTCTAATTAATAGTGATTTAACTATAGATTTCTATAACATTCTTCTGTGAATATAACAATTCAGGGGAATACATTTATAGTTTTAGTCATATCTCAAATTTTTATAGCTTACATTATTCTTGTTACCATCTTGAATATATTTCTAAGTGGTTTTAATAATTTGATTTTTGATCCAGTTTTTTTTAAGCAAATCACTTTTTTAGTTTTCTTTCATTTGCTACTTTACTATTCTAATTGTGTGGTAGCCTTTAAAAGTAGTGCTTACAAGTTCTGCTTTTATAGATTGATTTAAAAGTTTCTTAATGCTTTAGAATATAATCAGCTTTTACAAATATTGTACAATTTTTAGGGATAAGCATTAGGATTGTTAATTCCTATGATACTGAAATAGTCCCCTATTAATGTTTCCATATTCGTTATTATTTTGTTTTTAAAAATAAAGTTGCTGTACCAGTAAGTGTTCAATGAAGTATCTTCTTTATTTTATGTCAAATGTTATGTCAAAATCATAAGGGATTATCTAAAATATGTCGCAAAATATAACTTAGATGATCCTCTTATTGTTAACATCCAATAAGACTATGCTTTAAAAATGTAGCTACCACTTTCATGGAAGAGATCAAGTCTAGAGCCTAAATGAAGAAAGATTACCCCTAGAAAATAAGGTCCTCTAGACATTCTATTTAAATACAATCCATAACCATTTAAAAGAATTCAGTTTTCACTGCCTTTCCTCCCATAACCTCTCTCTCTCTCTCTCTCTCCCCTCCTCCAGAATCCTTATCTGTGTATGTTCTTTTTCTTAGTAGGGCAGCTAGGTGGTGCAGTGCATTGAGCATTAGGCTGGCAGTCAGATAGAATTGAGTTCAAATGCAGCCTCAGACACTAGCTGTGTGATGCTAGGCAAGTCACTTAACCTGTTTGCCACAGTTTCCTCATCTATAAAATGAGCTGGAGAAGGGAAATAGCAAGGCACTCCCATAACTTTGCCAAGAAAACCCCAAATGGAGTCACAAAGAGTTAGACATGACTGAAATGATTCAATAACAAGACTGTAAGCTACTTCAAGGAAGAGGCTATTTCATTTTTGTCTTTGTATCCCCAGTGGTTACAGCACATGTTGTTGTTTGTCTTTTGTTCTGAAAAAAAAAAGTGGGGGGTGGGGGGAGAGAGAGAGAGAAAAAAAGAGAGAGAGAGAGAGGACTGGCTTGCTCAACTGACCAGTTCCAGTTGGGTCCCCAGTGGGGCAGCTCTACTCCCAGAAATTGTTGTTTCTCCTTTGTTCTTGAAAACGCATAGTAGGTATTTAACTGCTTATTGAAGTGCCTTGAACCTGACCTAAATAATCAATATGAGGAAGATTAATATAAGAAATGCTTAATGTCCAGACTATGATATAGTTACCTATATGGGCAACCCATAGTTTGTCTGCACATGTATATGGCACAAACATTGCAAATTGACAATGAGTTGTGCCAAAAATTGAACAGAAGAGAGGCTAAATTTAGATTGCTTTTAGGAAATTACATTGTCCAAACAGACCTTTCCACTATTAGAACCTCAAAACACTGAGATTACTTTTAATTTATGTTGTAAACATATTACAGGTTAAATGCTTTGCATTATTTTTCTCATTAAAATGTGATCACCTTGAAGGCAGAAACTTTTTTTTTTTCATTCTCAAAGTTTATAAATGTCTGTAATTTTAAAAGTGCTTAATAATAACTTTTTTTTGTTGTTGTTGACTATCCTAAAGTTCTTCCAGAAATAAAGGCTGATATTTTAAAATCATATTCTTGTAGTGGTATTATAAGGTTCTGAGTCATGGAATAATAAAGGGTCTAAAAATTAAATAATACTCAATATTATACTCAAAATATACTCAATATTATAATCAAAATACTCAAAATATACTCAATAATAATACTCAAATATTATTGAAAAAATAATGTGAGCATGAACAGACTGTACTACATTATAAGTGAAAAAATTCAATATCTGCCTAACTCAAGGAAAACAGTCTGATACCACCAAGAAGAGAAATGATATTGGGGTTTTTCAGTATTGGGAGTATGAGGGTCTTGGCCACATTTGTCTCCAGGTATATGCTACTCTAGTAGTATGTTTTAAGCGTGTGCTTGCTCTTTCCACTAATACTGTGTGTGATTATAGGAGAATGTCTCAGATTTATGTTCTTATAATGCCTTCTTAGCAAATGCTTTTGTTATAAGCTAATTGTGAATTATTTGTTGACTATCAAAGGGGAACATATTAAAATGGGAGTTTGTGAGTTTAGTTTTAGGAGTATGGACTTGTGTGTCTTTGGACTATGAGGAGCCATATCCTCAAGGACTCAACTTGAGAATGTGAGGTAAGGAGGAGGTGTTGGAGTTTGTAGTACATTTAGACATCTCTGTGCTGTTTGCCTCAACCAGATTGTAACCTTCTTGAAGGCAGGGACTATTTCACATTTATTTTTGTATCCCCAGCAATAAAGAGAGAAAGGTCAAAGACAGATTATGCTTTCAAGTAGCTAATAGTCTAATGGGGGAGACCATATATAGATAACTACATATAATGAAGATATATGCAGAATAAACTTGAATTATCAACAAAGAGAGAGACTAGAATTAGGGGATTTGTGAAACCTTCTTGTAGAAGGGGTCTTAACTGGGATTTGAAGAAAATCAGTGAAACCAATGTCTACTTCATCAGAGATGTGTAATAAATATTTGTTGCTTGATTGACAGAGGGACTATGAGTTGGATTCTTCTAAACATGGAGTTGTAAATTGGCATCAAAGATTTAGAGTAAAAAGGAACCTTGAAGGTCATTCCTAATTTTACAAATATGGAAATTAAGGCCCGGAGTGGTTAAACATCTTGCCTACAATTTCATAATTCCATGCTATTTATAGAGCACGGTGAGAGTTTGAACATGAATCTTGTAACTCTCTCCAGTATACTAGATTTTGTACTCACAGTTAAAATATTTTGAATCTTGTTCTTGGTTTTAGAGTGCAAACTAATCATTCAAACTGCTTAACTTCATGAAAACTTCCAAAGAGTGATTGGACCTTCATTAGGGTATGGGTAACTTTGCTTTCTGCTACACTGAAATGAATGTCTGAGGAATCTGGGTGTAGTGGAGTTCTGATCGAGTAAATAACTATTTTATTGTGTTATGAACACAGAATTGGAAGAAATGGTTCTTGTTTTTTTTTTTTTTTTGTTTGTTTATTTTTTTTTTTACAAAGAGCTGATCACCCTTAAATGGAATAATATTGGCTGTAAAATGATGACCCTTGGCTTTGGAGGCTAGCAAAATGAACTCTGCTTTGTTTGCATTTGGGGTATGTGCTAATAAAGATAAGGATTTTTTTTCAACTGACTTCTATTCCATCTTTTAGTTGGATATGATTGTCTTGGAGTAAGGATTTTGTAACATATTAAACAAAATACATTATGAAAATGCTCAAAAATCTATACCAAAACCAAAACCAAAACAAACCCAACAACTCCATTGTACATTAAATATGAATGCAAAAGCCCTAATTTTCCTGCATTCATGCATATGAATGCCAGATTCTACACAATGTAACATTATTTTCAGAGTCATATCAACAGATGGCATATTGGTTTAAAATTTTGAGACTTGTATGGAGTCATGATTGCGAGCTCAAGAATTGGAAATTTAACAAAAGGCTTTTTACAAGTCACTGAAAGCATTTAAACTTGCTAGATGGATAAATGTTTGAATAGAATTACACAAAGTCCTTTTGTCAGTTAATTTCTTTTTCCTTTTTATTCATTTTATTATGACTTGTGTAAAGTTCAAAGTTAGTTGGCTGGGTGAGGAATGGTTTGAAAAGCAGCTAACACTTTAGAGAACCAATTCTGAGTAGTCTTTTGAAGTTTACTGGTTTAATCTAATTCCCTACCATATCTTTCAAAAAATTTGAGAACTAGAATTGAATGCTTTATGGTAAATTGGACTAATAACATCTTCTTGATAGAAAAAAATTTCAATAAATTGGAAATCACCATATGTAGGCATTTTTTTCAAGTCATTTATTAAATATCACCATCTTTAGGGATAGTCACAAGTTTTAAATATTTTAAAGGTATCATATAGGCATAAAGTAGCTCTGATGCTACTAGAAATTCAAAAAGAAAATAGAATCTATAATTAGACTATATGCTTAACATTGCCTAATTGCCTATCTGGAGGACTCTCTGTCTCTCTGTCTCTGTCTTTCTGTCTCTGTCTCTGTCTGTCTGTCTCTCTCTATGTATACATACATACATATATACATATAGACGTGTGTGTGTGTGTGTGTGTGTGTGTGTGATTCCAGGCTGTGATTTCTTTGGTACAGAAACTTCCATTATGGAGAGTCTATCCACTGACACAGATCAATACTTTTTTTTAAAAGTTTATAATAAGAGTTGCCTGAGACATTGAGACACAAAGTGATTTGCCCATTGTCACACAACTAGTATGCTATCAGAGAGAAGACATGGACTCAGTTCTTCCTAACAACAAGATCTTACCTTTATCTACTATGCTGAGTTGTCTGTTGGAAAACTTTATATCATGTTCAAATTTTAAAATAAATGTTCATTTATTTATAGTTTCATCTTGTTTGTTATGTTTTCAAATTGAGAGAAACTATGTGTCTGATGTTTAAATAAAAGTTTGGGAGCTGAGAAAGATAACCTAAGTTACTTTTTGATATATTGTTTAAGCATATCCTTAGAAAGTATGTTATAATTGTTTTGTGCTTTTGTTTCTTTTTTATTTTAACTTTAGCCAACAACAGCAATTACTAATTATATAGTATACAGCTAGGTGGCATAGTAGATAAAATATTAGGCGTCTAGTAAAGAAGACCTGAGTTTAAAATCTGCCTCAGAAATTTTCTTAGCTTTAACCTCTTTAACTTTTCAGTTTTAGTTTCTTCATCTGAGGAATGGAGATAGTAACAGTACCTATTTTATAGGATTGTTGTAAAGCTGAAATGAAATGACATATAAAGTGATTTGTAAACCTTTATGAGCTTTGTTAACAAAAAAAGTTTCATGATGATGCTGTGTTTCTAAACTAATGACCATGAATTATCATGCAAAAGACTCCATAACAGAGTAAGGACACTTTCTTCCCAGGTACAATAATCAGCTAAGAGGCAGACAGCTTAATTGACACATCTTCTGAAGCAGACAAAAAAAACAATGTCTCTGTCTCTAACTCAATTTATTGCCCCATTAAAAAAGGAATATTTTTAGAAGGGGCCAGTATAATCCCAAGTTAGATAGTTGGTCATACTTAGAAATGTTAAAAAAAAATGTCAGAAGCAAACATTTATTGAGCCATGGTAGATTTCAAGTTTGAAGGGACCTCAGAGAACATCTAACTCTATTCCTTCATTTTAGAGATGAATCAGCTTAAGCTAAGAGAAGTTAGGTGATGAGTTCAAAATGATAGGCTCATGGGGTCATAAATCAAGAGCTCTTAACTAGAGTTTGTTGTTGTTATTGAGTTGTTTTACTTTGTGACTCCATTTGGGGTTTTCATAGCAAAGTTATTGAAGTGGTTTGATATTTCCTTCTCCAGCTCAGTTTACATATAAGGAAACTGAGACAGAGTTAAGTGACTTGCCCAGGGTCATATAGTAAGCAACTGAGGCCATATTGAAACTGAGGTTTATTTGATTACAAGAGCAGTGCTCTATCCACTCTGCCATCTAGCTGTGATCTAGAATCTATAAACTTGTTTTTAAACATACATTTAGAACTTATTTTTTTGCCTGTGAAATCTGGCAGTCTTGCTAAGCACTTTGCCAAGAAACTGAATCGCTTCCATTTGAATTATCTTAGGATGATTCTGACAATCACTTGGCAGGGTAAGGTATCAGACACTAACTTGCCAAGTATTCCCACTCTATTGTAGAGAGTACTAGCCATATTGTTTGAATGTGACATGTATATTTGTCCAAAGGACTATTTTTATGGAGAATTCACACAGGACAAGCATTCACAAGAATGGTCAGAAAAAGTGATACAAAAACATTCTCAAAGTCTCTCTTAAGAAACTTAAAATTGATTGTATGGCATGGGAGATACTGGCACAAGACCATTCATCATGGCATGTCCTCATCAGAGAAGCCAGTAATTCAAATCTTTCCTCTGATATTTATTTGGACAAATCATTAAAATCCCTAAGAAGGATAATAGAAATTATAGGCTAGTAGTGAAGGATATTACCCGCCTCCCCCCCAGGAGTTCTTTATGTTAACAAAATCACAGATCCTTCTTGAATTAATTTGTACAACCAAGAAGAGCACAAAGAAGCACAGGTAGTGAGTACTACAATGGAAGAATAGTAACTGTAGAATTAAGTAATTGAATATTTTTAAATCTAGGTTGTACTTTGCACCTATTTTATAGCTGTGTCATAGAGACTATAAAGACAAACGTATTTGTTTGTGCAACTTTCTATTGAAGAAGCTTTTTAGGTAAATACTTGTATTTCCCTTAGTGATACGTATTAACTTTTTATTTATGCTTGGTTGCCTTCAAAGCCAAGAGAAATATCTATTATGAATGAGATTGGTTATTGCCTAACTTTAGTTTGTTTAACAAATATTATGGATAGGGTTAGGAACTGGACCTGTGGTTTCATTTATATGAGGAATTTCCAGATGAGGACATTTCCTCTGGTTGGTGCCTTTTTTTTTTTTTTTTTTTTTTTTACAACTTTTATTAGAAACATAACAAAATATAGAGACAGTGTTCATGATGAAGAGAATGCTAAGAGTATAATCAGAAAGATCTAGGTTCAAATACTTCCTCTGATTCTGACTGTGTGACCATAAGTAAATCAATTAATTTCTATATGCCTCAACTCCTTGGATGTTTGTCCAATGTGCTGGTAGCAGAAGGAATTCCCATTTTTCTCACTAACAAAAACCACAGACCTTTTAACTATGCCAAAATACCGTGTAAGTAAATTGTTTATAGAGTCCCTGTGAAGCTTTATTAATTCTATTAGTCATGACAAAAGCAAACTTTAAAATCATTGCTTTCCATCAAAATTACATTCTTCAGAAGATCCTAGGGATTGTCATGATCAGGAATACAGCTTATAAAGTCACTCAGTAATATATGACACACATCTGAAAGTAGAATCTGATGTTGAATCACAGAAATTTAAACACATGTGAATTTTGGTTTCACATACAACTATAATTTGCTTCTCTCATATGTTTACATTGGAATTTGAACCCAGATCCTGGTCCTTTCCACTCTATCAGCCATCTTTGTGTTTTCTTTGTCAAATCTTCTCTCCTCCTTTTCCTTCTCTTCTCTCTTTCTCTTCCTCTTTTTCTTTCTTCTCCTTCCTCTTTCCTCCTCCTGCTTCCTTCCTCTTCCTCCTCCTCTTCCTCTTTTTTGGGCATTTATTATTTTGTAGGATTAAAAAGAGATTGTCAACTTGTATTACTCTAGTCTTGGAATTCTACTGAAAAATTCACTCATCAGACTTCACTATCAAACTTATATCATCTCTTTTTCCTGTAGCTTTCAGATTTAAAACAAAAGGATCCTTGAATCCTTTTAGCACTATATGCCTTTATTTCTTGATTTTACCTGTATATGTTATAAATGCATTAAAAGACAATTTACTTCTTTTTGAAGAAGAAGGATAAGAATAAAGAAAATCAAAACTGAGTAGATCCAGAAATCATGTTTCCAGTATTCTAACCTTTCATTTTTTTTGTACAGTTGATATAGGAAAAGATGCAGATGTTCTCCTTTCTCCAAGGAGCCCTAACTATTTTAACTACCTTCCATTTTACCACTGTATGCTTCCCATAAGTTTTTAAATGAAAACATTCATTGGCATGCAGAGTACTACATCTCCCTTTATAGAATTTATAGGAGATGCTGATTCACTAAGAACTCAATTCACTAAGAAATTAAAAGGTTATACTTAGAATCAAAACTACACATATTAACTGACATTACTTCATTTCTTTGGGTGATGTGCTGAAGGATGGAGAATTTCTGGGGCACTTTTAAAAAAACTTTCTCTGAACAATTCAACAACTTGTGACTATTAAAATGAACTACTTCTGTAAGCTTGAACAAGTCATAGTATCATTTTTGAACCTCAGTTTCCCAATTAAAAAAGTGAGGGGATTTGACTATTTGATCTCTTCTGGCTATTTTGTTCAGAGTTTCCATTTCTAAACTGGGCTATGAAACCATATGATACTTAGATTTATGCCTTTCATGACTTTTTTTTTGATGATTGTGCCTCTCTTTTTCACATTCTAGATATATACAACAGGAAAGCATTTTTCTTCTTCTCTTTCTTTGTGGAGCCTTAGGACTGAACTAATGGGTTGGATCAGTATTTTAAAGGCAGTGATTTTTCTTCACACTAAAGCACACAAAACACATCCTTAGAATGAAATTTATTTTTAAAACTGCATGTATCATTTCCTTCTGACATTGTATTGGATATTGATAGTTGGAAATGAAGGCAAGTTTTCAGGAAAAAAGGACCAGTAGGTGAAAGAATGTATCTCCCTCTATTTATTTAGCTTACCCTTCCTGTCTTGTTATATATTACTTCCAATCATCACTCCATGAGCCAGACAATCTGGACTTCTCACTGTTCTTCAAACACAACATCCCCCATTTCCATGCCTTTGCTCAGACATGCCTGGAATGTAATCCTTCTTATCTCCCATCTTTTTTAATCAGTAGTTTTCTTCAAAGCTCATTTTAAGCCTCACCTTTTACATGAAGCCTTTTCTGAGCCCCACAGCTGCTATTGCTTCTCCTAACCCAGCCTTGATTACTTTGTAATAATTTTCTTTTTCCTTTGCATATTTTTACATCAGGAAACTTTAAGCATCAGTGAGAAAGAACACTAGTGCCATGTAGTATCACAGTTGTGTTATCTTGGTCACTGATGTTCCTTATATTTGTTTTTCACTACTTTACAACTTTCCTCCTAAATGTTATGTGTATTTGTGGGAAATTATGCCCCAGATTTTTAAGGGGGAATGTTTTTTAGTTATTTTTTTTAACTGTGCCACCTTGGTGAATGTCTTTCCTATGAACAAATCGTTTCTACTGGCTAATTGTGACTTATAAGCTTTAGTTTTAGAAAAGTGACACTAGATAATTATACCTCTAAAAACATAGTATCCATGGGGGCCTAACTTGTAAAATTAGGTATAAAGAGTTGGTAAGGTAGCCCGGATGGGGTAAGGAAGAGAGGAGATTGACTTTTATTATTTATATTTGGTCATGCTGTCTTACAAACAGAATGTCGTCCCTGTGAGGGGAGGGATTTTTAATTTTTTTTGTCTATTTCCAGTGCCTACCACAGTGCTTTCAGCATAATAGATGCTTTTGAAATGTGTGTTGATTGATTGATAGAGATAACAGCTGCTTTCATCATCAAAGAGATATTTAAAATTGTGCAGCTTTGCTCCTCATGCAGGCATCTTGGTATAATCATGGAATCTTTATAGAGGGCTCAACTCACTGTTTGAAAAAAAAAATTATAATGCCACTGTCACTTGAGATATAGGGAATGTTCTAGTGTCATTTCTAAGATTGAAAAGTCTTGCTGTGGAACATGAGAACATATATCAAATTTGTAAGCAAGCCTCTTGGAAGCAGCAAGCATCCTTTATTAGAACCATACCTGGCCCCACACGTCCAAAATGCCCTACTTTGCATAGAACATTTAAAACAATTTAGTGTTCAATTACTTCACCAAGGTGAGATGCTTGCTTTCATTGGCAGCTGACTAAACACATTATCCCAGCCTGGGATTAGCTGAGGGCACCATTGAAATATGTTTGCTCTAGTTGAACAAGGCACTTGGAAGAACAAAACCTGCAATAATTACAATACATGCTTTTTACAGATGAATATATTCGCTCTGAACTGTGCTCTGGGGATTAGAGCTTTAAACTTAGTATTTAGTCCATGGAGAGATTTCCAGGAGAATTATTCAGAATTGCACCAAAAAGAGCTGCTGTATGTACTGTTACAGTTACCAGCCAAAGTTCGGAGCAGCTGGAGGACTGAGATCTGAAGATCAGATGTTTTACATGTGAGAGGACTGACATGATTTAGAATTCCAATGTACATACGAAAGATGTGGGCTGCATGAGAAACATAAAGTACATTAAGATTTTTTAGAGAGAACATAGACTTGTGGAAAGCACATTGAACTAAATATTAAGAGTTTTTTTTTTCCTGTTCTATTAATTACTCTGGTGTATGTCTCAGCAAAGCTTCTTAAACTGTGGGTTGTGACCCCATATGAAATCTCATAACTGAACAAGGGTGGGGTCATGAATTTGTGATTTGTTATTAGTAACTGTTTGATTTGTATATCTATTTTGTACACCTAAATACCTAGAATTGCTCAAATCTTTCTTGGGCCAAAAGGTATCACGAGTGGAAAAATTTTAAGAAGCCAGCAAATAGGCTATTTGAACCTCTATTGCTCAGTTTACATTGCCATTTTCCAGTGGCAGTATTTGAAAACTTATTTTTTACTTCAGCATGTTAATACCAAAAAAAAAAAAGTTTTTATAAAAGAAACTAAAGTACTAAGAATTCATGTTCATAGGTGGAACAGCTTTTAATTTTCCTCTAATCTCTTTCTTGACTCTTATTGCCGGGGTTAGAGTTTCTAATACAATATTGAATAATAATAGTGGGCAACCTTGTTTCACTCCTGATCTTACTGGGAAAGATTCCAGTTTTTCCCCATTGTATATGATGCTTACTGACGGTTTTAAATATATGCTCCTGACTATTTTAAGGAAAAGTCCATTTATTCCTATCCTCTCAAGTGTTTTTAGGAATAGATGTTAGATTTTTATCAAATGCTTTTTCTGCATCTATTGAGATGATCATATGGTTTTTGTTAATTTGGTTATTGATAGAGCCAATTATGCTAATAGTTTTCCTAATATTGAACCAGCCTTGCATTCCTACTATAAAACCTACTTGATCATAGTGTATTATCTTGGGGATGATTTTCGGTAATCTTTTTGCTAATATTTTATTTAAGATTTTAGCATTAATATTCATTAGGGAGATTGGTCTATAATTTTCTTTCTCTGTTTTCAACCTACCTGGTTTAGGTATCAGTACCATGTCTGTGTCATAAAAGGAATTTTATAGGACTCCTTCAATCCCTATTTTTTCATTTAGTTTATATAGCATTAGAGTTAATTGTTCTTTAAATGTTTGGTAGAATTCACATGTAAATCCATCTGGTCCTGGGGATTTTTTTCTTAGGGAGTTGGTTAATAGTTTGTTTTATTTCTTTTTTCTAAAATGGGATTGTTTAGGATATTTACTTCTTCATCTGTTAATCTGGGCAAGCTATATTTTTGAAGGTATTCTTCCATTTAATTTAAGTTATTGAATTTATTGGCATAAAGTTGGGCAAAATAACTCCTAATTATTGCTCTGAATTCCTCTTCATTAGTGGCAAGTTCTTCCTTTTCATTTTTTAAAAAAATACTTATAACTTTTTATTGATAGAACCCATTCCAGGGTAATTTTTTACAACATTATTCCTTGCACTCATTTCTGTTCCATTTTTTTCCCTCCTTCTCTCCATCCCCTTCCCCAGATGGCAAGCAGTCCTATACATGTTAAATATGTCACAGTATACCCTAGATACAGTATATGTGTGCAGAACCAAACAGTTCTCTTGTTGCACAGGAAGAATTGGATTCAGAAGGTTAAAAATAACCCGGGAAGGCAAACAAAAATGCAAACACTTTACATTCATTTCCCAGTGTTCTTTCTGCTTCTGTCCATCCTTGATCAATTGAAACTCAGTTAGATCTTCTCTTTGTCAAAGAAATCCACTTCCATCAGAATACATCCTCATACAGTATCATTGTTGAAGTATATAATGATCTCTTGGTTCTTCTCATTTCTCTTAGCATCAGTCCATGTAAGTCTCCCCAAGCCTCTCTGTATTCATCCTGCTGGTCATTTCTTACAGAACAATAATATTCCATAACATTCATATACCACAATTTACCCAACCATTCTCCAATTGATTGGCATCCATTCATTTTCCAGTTTCTAGACACTACAAACAGAGCTGCCACAAGCATTTTGGCACATACAGGTCCCTTTCCCTTCTTTAGTATCTCTTTGGGGTATAAGCCTAGTAGTAGCACTGCTGGATCAAAGGGTATGCACAGTTGGATAACTTTTTGGGCATAATTCCAGATTGCTCTCCAGAATGGTTGGGTTCATTTACAACTCCTCTGACAATGTTTCAGTTGTCAGTTTTCCCCCATCCCCTCCAACATTCATCATTTTTTCCTGTCATCTTAGCCAATCTGACAGGTGTGTAGTGGTATCTCAGAGTTGTCTTAATTTGCATTTCTCTGATCAATAGTGATTTGGAACACTCTTTCATGAGTAGAAATAGTTTCAATTTCATCATCTGAAAATTGTCTGTTCATATCCTTTGACCATTTATCAATTGAAGAATGGTTTGAGTTCTTATAAATTAGAGTCAATTCTCCATATATTTTGGAAATGAGGCCTTTATCAGAACCTTTAACTATAAAGATGTTTTCCCAGTTTGTTGCTTCCCTTCTAATCTTGTTTGTATTAGTTTTGTTTGTACAAAGGCTTTTTAATTTGATGTAATCAAAATTTTCTATTTTGTGATCAATAATGGTCTCTAGTTCATCTCTGGTCACAAATTTCTTCCTCCTCCACAAGACTGAGAGATAAACTATCCTATGTTCCTCTAATTTATTTATAATCTCGTTCTTTATTTCTAAATCATGGACCCATTTTGATCTTATCTTGGTATACAGTGTTACGTGTGGGTCCATGCCTAATTTCTGCCATATTAATTTCCAGTTATTGCAGCAGTTTTTGTCAAATAATGAATTCTTATCCCAAAAGTTAGGATCTTTGGGTGTGTCAAACACTAGGTTGCTATAGTTGACTATTTTGTCTTGTGAGCCTAACCTATTCCACTGATCAACTAATCTATTTCTTAGCCAATACCAAATGGTTTTGGTGACTGCTGCTTTATAATATAGTTTTAGATCAGGTACAGCTAGGACACCTTCATTTGATTTTTTTTTCACTAATTCCCTTGAGATTTTCGACTTTTTGTTCTTCCATATGAATTTTGTTGTTATTTTTTCTAGATCATTAAAATATTTTCTTGAGAGTCTGATTGGTATAGTACTAAATAAATAGGGATTATTTTCATCTTTATTATATTTTCTCGGCCTATCCAAACATTAAAATTTTCAGTTAAAATCGACTTTATTTGTGGAAAGTTTTTGTAATTTTTCATATAATTCCTGACTTTCCCTTTGGTAGATAGTTCTTAAAATTTTTTTATCTTTGACAGTTATTTTGATGAATTTCTCTTTGTATCTCTTGTTTTGATGTATAAAATCGAGAATTTATGGGTTATTTTGTATCCTCCTTTGCTAAAGTTATGAATTATTTCTAATAGCTTTTTATAGAATCTCTAAGGGTTCTCTAATATACCATCATATCATCTCAAAGTGATGGTTTGGTTTCCCTCATTGCCTACTCTAATTCCTTTAATCTCTTTCTTGAATCTTATTGCCAAGGCTAATTTCAATACAATATTGAATAAAATGGTGATATGGGCAACCTTCTTCCTCCATATCTTACTGGGAAAGGTTCTAGTTTTCCCCATTTTATGATGTTACTGATGGTTTTTAAATATATCTTTGACTATTATAAGGAAAATCCTTTATTCCTTTTAAAATGCTTTTATTAGGAATGGATGTTGGATTTTATCAAATTTTTTCATCTATTGATAAAGGTTTTTTAGGTTGATTATTGATATATAATAATGTAATATTTTCCCAATATTAATCCCTGGTTCCTGGTAGAAACCTCTTGGTCATAGTGTATTATCCTGGGGATGATTTTCTGTAATCTTTTTAATATTTTATTTAAGATTTTTAACATTAAATTCATTAGGAGTTGGTCTATAATTTTCTTTTCCTGTTTTCAGCCTTCTGGTTTAGGTATCAGTACCATGTCTTGTCATAAAAGGAATTTTTATAGGACTCCTTCAATCCCTTTTTTCAAATAGTTTATATACATAGGGTTAATTGTTCTTTAAATGTTTTAGAATTCCATTAAATCCATCGGTCCTGGGGTTTTTTCTTGGGAGTTGGTTAATAGCTTGTTCTTTTCTTTTTCTAAGAAGGGACTTTTAGGATATTTACTTCTTCCTCTTTTAATTGGGCCTATATTTTTGAAGGTATTCTTTCATTTCATTTAAGTTTCAAATTTATTGGCATAAAGTTGAAAAGTAACTCTAATTATTTTAATTTCCTCTTCATTTGGGAGTTCTCCCTTTTCATTTTTAAGACTAACAATTTGATTTTCCTCTTTCCTTCTGTTAATCAGATTTACTAAGGGTTTGTCTATTTTGTTAATTTATTCATAGAACCAACTCTTTTATTAATTAATTCAATAGTTTTTTTTAACTTTCAATTTTATTGATCTCTCCTTTTATTTGTAGAATTTCAAGTTTAGTGTTTGACTGGGGGTTTTTAATTTGTTCCTTTTCTAGCATTTTTAGTTGTAAGCCCAATTCATTCACCTTTTCTTTCTCTATTTTATGAAAGTAGGCCTCTAGAGATATGAAATTTCCCCTTATTACCATTTTGGCTGCATCCCACAGATTTTGGTATGACATCTCTTTATTTTCGTTTTCTTGGGTGAAGTAATTAATTATGTCTATGATTTGCTGTTTTATCCAATCATTCTTTAGTATGAGATTATTTAGTTTCCAATTATTTTTTGGTCTATTTTCCCCTGGCTTTTTATTGAATGTAATTTTCAATGCATTGGTCGAAAAGGATCATTTACTATTTCTGCCCTTTGCATTTTGAGTTTGGGGTTTTATGTCCTAATATATGGTCAATTTTGGAAAGGTTCCATAAATTGCTGAGAAAGTATACTCTTTCTGTCTCCATTTAATTTCTCGAGATCTATCATTCAACTTTCATATTCTATTTACCTCTTTGACTTCTTTCTTATTTATTTTGTGGTTTGATTTATTAATTCTAAATCAAGGTTGAGATCTCCACTATTATAGTTTGCTGTCTATTTCTTTTGTAGCTCTCTTAATTTCTCTTTTAAAATTTAAATGCCACCCTTGGTACATATTTTTATATTGATATTGCTTCATTATCTATGCTACCCTTTAGTAAGATATAATGCCCTTCCCTAATCTCTTTTAATTAGATCAATTTTTGCTTTTACTTGATCTGAGATCAGGATGGCTTTTTTTGACTTCACCTCAAGCATAGTAAATTCTGCTCCAACCTTTTACTTTTACTCTGTATGTATCTCCCTGCTTCAGGTGTGTTTCCTGTAAACAACATATTGTAGGATTCTGGCTTTTAATTCATTCTGCTAACTGCTTCCTCTTAATGGGGGAATTTACCCCATTTACATTTATGGTTAAAATTACCAATTCTGTATTACTTGTCATCTTGTTAACCCTGCTTATGCTTTTTTCCCTTCCTTCCTCCTTACCCCACTTTCCAGTATTAAACTTGTGAGCACCACTTGCTTCTCACAGCTCTCCCTTTTTAGTATACCTCCCTGCACCTTAAAGTTCCTCCCCCTATCTTACTCCTTTTCCTCACAATTTCTGTATTCCCTTCCACTTAGCTTATTTCTTCCCTTTTCACTTTTCCCTTCCCACTTTTCTTTCTTTTTTTTTTTATTTAATAGCCTTTTATTTACAGGATATATACATGGGTAACTTTACAGCATTAACAATTGCCAAACCTCTTGTTCCAATTTTTCACCTCTTACCCCCCACCCTCCCTAAATGGCAGGATGACCAGTAGATGTTAAATATATTAAATATAACTTAGATACATAATAAGTATACTGACCAAAACATTATTTTGCTGTACAAAAAGAATCAGACTCTGAATTGTTACAATTAGCTTGTGAAGAAATCAAGATGCAGGTGTGCATAAATATAGGGATTGGGAATTCAATGTAATGGTTTTAGTCATCTCCCAGAGTTCTTTTTCTGGGTATAGCTAGTTCAGTTCATTACTGCTCCATTAGAAATGATTTGGTTGATCTCGTTGCTGAGGATGGCCTGATCCATCAGAACTGGTCATCATTCCCTTCCCACTTTTCAATGAGGTGGGAAAAGTTTCACCATAAATCAAATATGCCTAAAATTTTTCTCTTTAAGTCAATTCTAATGGCATTAAGATACACACTATGTTCATCCCCTCCATTCTTTCTCTCAGATATAATAGGTTTCCTTTGCCTCTTCATGAGATGTAGTACCCCTACTTTATCCTTTTCCTGGTACAATTTCCTTTCCACCTCTAGTTTCTAGAACAAGGTATACATGTACTCTTTATTTATCTTTATAGCAGAAATATAGTTCCCAAGATTTCTTTTTACCTTTTTAGATTTCTCTTGAGTTCTTTATTTGTAGATCAAATTTTTTAAGTTCTGTTTATTTCATCAAAAATACTTGAAATTCGCTTATTTCGTTGAATGTCCATCTTCTTCCCTGGAAAAAGATGCTCATTTTGGTTGGGTAAGTTATTTTTGGTTGCATACCAAGTTCCTTAACCTTTCGGAATATCATATTCCAGGCCCTTCGATCCTTTAATGTGGACGCTGGTAGGTCTTGAGTAATCCTTATTGTGGCTCCTCTATATTTGAATTGATTTTTTTCTAGCAGCTTACAGTATTTTTTCCTTCATCTGATAGTTCTGGACTTTGGCCACTATATTTCTTGGTGTTTTGATTTTAGGGTCTCTTTCAGTAGGTGATCAATGAATTTTTTCAATTTCTATTTTACCCTCTGTTTCTATAACTTCTGGGCAGTTCTCTTTGACAATTTCCTGGAAAATAGTGTCTAGGCTCTTTTTTTTCATCATATTTTTCAAGGAGTCCAATAATTCTCAGATTGTTTCTCCTAGATCTATTTTCCAGGTCTGTTGTTTTCCCATGAAGGTATTTGATATTTTTTTCCATTGTTTCATTTTTTTTTTTGGTTTTGCTTGACTGATTCTTGGTGCCTCCTTCAGTCATTCAATTCCCTTTGTTCGATTCTGATTTTCAATGAAGTATTTTCTTCACTCACTTTTTTTATACCTTTTTCTAATTGTCCAATTGAGTTTTTAAATGAGTTGTTTTGTTCTATGGAATTTTTTCCCATATCGCCAACTTTATTTTTTAGAGAGCTATTTTCTTTTTCCAGTTCACTAATTCTGTTTTTCAAGGATTTGATTTCTTTATCCGCTCTACCTTTAAATGAGTGGGGTGACTTATCCAGACTCTCTTGCCAAGCTTCCCTTTCCTTTTCCCATTTTTCTTCTAACTCTCATGTGAGAGCCTTTTTAATTTCTTCTATGAGAATCTTTTGTGTTAAGGAGCAGATCATAACCCCCTTTGGGGATTCATCTGGAGACAGTCTGTTTTTAGTCTCCCCAGGATTTAAAGTCTGTTTTCTATCCATATAGAAGCTATCAATGGTTAAGGTTCATTTAAATTTTTTGCTCATTTTGTCAAAGAAGAATAAAAGAAGACAAACTAGCAAAAAATAAATGCAATTTTTTTTTTTTTTTGGGTTGGATGGTGTTATCGAGTTTCCTCTACAGACTGCAGGGAGCAGCAAAGTACTAGCAGGACAGCAATGGCTGTGCTGTGCCTGCGCTCTGAGACTCTGAGAGCATGCTGAGACACTGTGGGTGGGTGTGACCAGGTCCCGAGAGACCCTAGCTTTTTGGGGTTATAGTCTTCACCCCCTGTGTTTTTAGCTTTTCTGCTTGTCTACTGGCTTGCTGCCAGGGCAAAGTATCCAATATTGTAGTAAAGCTCTCCCTATAGAGATGGCTGAGATCACATCCCACACCCCTCTGATCTGCTCAGCTGTGAGCTGCCTGCCATGTTCTTGCTGCTGCTGCCTGCCCTCAGCTTGTGCCTGATCTAAAACTGTCCCTGCTCTCGAGCAAAAACAGACCTTTTCTGGCGAATTGCAAGGATGTCTTCTCTTGGTAATTGTGGATTTTTTTTTTCAGTCAAGCACTAATTCTGAGGCTTTTCATGAAATAAATTCTGAGAGAAAACACAGAGTTTAAGTAGATGTGTGTGTCTTCTCCACCATCTTGGCCAGAAGTCCCAGCTTTTAATTTTCTATTTCATGTTAGTGATAGTTTGTACAAGAACAGGATTGTAGATTTAGAGTTAGATGCAACCTTAGAGGTTCTTTATTTTACAGATGGGGAAACTGAGATGAAAAGAGATTAGAGTATTTTATCCAAAGCTACAAATACAGTAAAATGGCCGAACCAGCATTTAAATCCATAAACTTAAAATGGAGGCAAGCACTTTCCCCCCACTATACCAAGCCCTAAAAGCCAATTTTTGGATAGCATGAGAAGTAGAAAAAAGATACATAAAACCCTCCCAGCAAAATTGGCTCATCAATTTCTGGTAATAGAATATATTGCTAATAGAGCTTATACTGTACTGAATGCTCAGTAGAAAATTAGGATCAAACCATATTAATATTTCAAAATTTCAAGAATCCAGTTTTATGAATCTGTCAAATAAAAGATGGTAACTTAGGGGAAAAAAAGTTTTTTGGGTCAACATTTTCATTGATATGACTGATTCAGAGTATATGCCAAGCATATCCATAGATCATCCATGGAGAAATGTGGGAGCTATGTTACATCCCTAAAAGGCAAAAATCTTTAAAAGTCTCAGAAAGGCAAAACACATCAGAAAAGCAACCAGGGGTCTGTGCCTCTGGTAGCATGCTTCTTTATTTCTATATAATTTCAAATATGTTTTCCAGCCTCCACTCATCTAACTCTTTCCTAAATCCCTTGTTTACTGGTTCAGCCTCCATCATATGGACTTTTGTGTTCCTGAAAATCTCTAGTCTGGTTTCTGATTTATACTTCCAGTTTGGAATCAGCCCCATCCCCCAGATCCAGGGCTTTTCCTTAGGCCAGTTGTTGCTTTACTCTCTTGAATAGTGGATTGGAGAATACAAATATCTGATGGGTATATAAACCCTACTCCCCAAGCCCACGGCTTAAGGACAATGGGAAAGCTGTTTGCTAAAATATAAATTATCTTTATCCCCAGCAGAGGGCTCCAAAGACCTCAGAGTCACTACAAAAGCAACTCACTATATACCTGGAGGAGACCATACCCAGTAGCAGCATTGTGAACTCCAGGATTGTTATACCAGGTGAGTAAAGAACCTCCAGGTTTCCTAGCCTAGTACTAGTTATTTATGAACTTCCACTCTTGGGGACGCCACATAGCCTGGGTCAAGGTGGCTTTTGGTACATTTCCACAAGTTAAACAAACTAACTACATATTGCTGTTTACTTAATAGAAAATTCCCTCTATTGAAAATCTGTAAAGGGATTTTTAGGACTCCAAGGAAATGCTTTCTTTTTTAGAATTGAGGTGGTCAGGTAATGGGCATTTCCACTGGATTTGCTAGAGGATCCTAAGTCAGGATTTAGAACTAAAATACCTTTGTCCTAATGGACTGAGTTTTGGATGAAATGGCCCTATACTTAATCCTGAATGATCCTAGTTGGATTTGGTTCTCAACCTTCCTATACTATTGCAGCAATGTGTATGTGTTTTCTTGTCTTTGCTCAGGCCAACACTATAGTGGAGTGTGCCAAGAGCCTGTTGAACAGTGAGGAAGAAGGAGTCAATGTAGTCTAAGAGTGCATCATGTCTCTACCACACAGGAAGAGAGGTATACCCAGGTAAGGAGCCACCCATGAACAGATCTATTTGCCTTCATTGTCAAACATTTGGCAAAGAGTAATTCCCAGATATCACAAACTCACCATACTTTACATCATATACCACAGCCTATTTATTTCTGACATATAAGAATGAACTGTCAGAGCCATGAATATAGTATGTCCTCTCTGTGATTGACATGGGCTCTTTTATGATATTTGTAGACTCAATTTTAGTCCAGCAAGAGCATTTGATAAAAATCTGTGCTGCCCTAATAGTAATTGAAATTATTGATGAACCTTTACTTTGACCTGGAACAGTGAAGTGACTCTAGAAAGTAAATTTCTGTGGAGTTTGCATGGGAAAATATTATGAAATACTCACTCTGATTATAAATCACTATTCCCAGTAATTCTGGGTAATGGACACAATTCAACTCTTACACAGGACTTGGAAAAGGTGACATTTAGCTCATATCCAGCCATAACCCCAAGTTGGATCTTGAAGTAGAATACCTACCTCCTTCTTACATCCCTCCACCCTCATTCCTAAAGTTGGGGACTATTGTGATATTTTTATTATGCTTGCAGCAGAGAAGTTGCTCCACTATAGCTTATATGATGATGTGATCAATCTTATTCTGGGGGCCTTAACTCCAATAGGTCAAATTTGTTGGCCAGATCAATACAGGTGGCAATCCAGATTATAGAATTCTGCCATGACTATAGAATTCTGAATGCATTGCATTTGCAGACTAGTATCCCCTATTTAACTTCATGGAACAGTTGGTATTGCGATTGATATTCACTAAATTTAACCTCTAGGGTCATCTAGTGATACAATTTGCTCAAGATATGGAAAGGTGACAAATAGAAGATGGTCTGCCCTATGTGGTATGGCCTATGTGAATATCAATTTATGTTGGGGACAATAACTATGCTATTCTTCAATAATTTATGAATTTGGATATTTTAAGATATACTTGAGCAGGGATTGATAGTTTTTCCTTGGTGTCCTTGGATATCCTTATCTATTTCGGGATCTTATCTCAAATGCTGAATTGGTCTGAGCAACCCTCTATCATGTATACCAATAATATCTCTTTGCTCAGTATGGGAAATGGCATTTGAAAAAGAAGATAGAATTTTCTGGGAGCTCATTGAGACCAGTAGGGAATATATATAGATCCATGTATGTTAATGGCTATATTTTATGCCTTCCTATATTCCAAGCTTTCTCCATTTCTTCCAAAAAAATACTTTTTTATATGTAATAAAAGCATCAGGTAGCTTAAATGACATGAAGACCATGCTTACCTCAGTCCTGCTCTTCAGTCAACTGACTGACAACATAGAAGCCTATATCAACAGGTGGACACCCCTCCCATATGTTACTCCCTTTTCTTCTTTCACTCAATCTATCATCAGCCAAACAACCAACCAGCCATTCCACAAACATTTATTAAAGGCCAATACTGTGTTAAATAGTGGGAATATAAAGACAAAAGCAATGTAGTTCCTGATATCAAGGAGCATACACACACACATATATATACTCATATATATATGTACATAAACACCTTCCTCCCAGTATTTTATCTATGTATATCTATGCATTATTGTTGCTATTGTTGTTAGGTATATATATATATATATATATATATATATACCTAATATATCAAATCATGGAATATGCTGTCTTCCTAGAGTCTAGAATATAACTAAGAAAGAGTCTGCCATGATTTCCCAAACCCAATCACCTACCTACTCTCTCACTCCTTCTAACTTGATATAAGAACAAATCATACTGCCTAAAACAAACAAACAAACAAACAAACAAACAAAAAAACTGGCGTCATATCCCAGCTGGGCCAGAGTCACCCATACTTGTGAATTAGGTAATCATCCGGACAGAGGAGAGGCAATCTTCTCTGTGGGAAGGCAGTCTAGAATGGAGAAATATTGTCATTTGTGTGGAATAAGCAGGCCTATATTGCTAGATCATAGAGTCCGTGAAGAAGAAAGATATCTTTTTGTGACCTCCTATGATTCTTTGAAAACCTTTTTTTATTTTCTGTGGGATTTACCTTGAGTGCTAATATGAAATTTGAGGTTGCTATTACTTTTATTTGTAGAAATTTAGACGTAAGTACTGTGCCTAGCACATAGTAAGTACTTAATAAACAAATACAATGATTGTTGATTGACTGAATAGAGTCATTTGCATAGAGTAGCTGAACCCTTGGGAGTTGGAGATATCTTTAAGGGGGAGAAACAAGCATTTGTTAAATCCCTACTGTGTACCAGGCATTATGCTAAGCACAATACAGAAACTTTTTTTTTTTTTATATAATTATAACATCAATTAAAGCAAGCTAAGTTCCAAAAGAAGTTATCAAAGAACAAGGAGCAAGAAGATAAATTTACAGGAAAAAGTTAGAGAGACCAGATGCTTTATGTCACTGATATGCTAATTGTATGACTGGAGGTGGAGTTGAGGAGTGGTCTGGTATGTCTCTGAAAACTTTGTTATCACTGATCAACAGATATTACAGATATTTTTACATCTGATCCACATAACAACCCTGGGAAGTAGATGTTATTATTATCCTCATTTTATAGTTAAGGAAACTGAGATTAGACAGAGGTTATTTAAGTGTTTGAGGCCAGATTTGAATTCAGAGAGATAAGACTTGTGGATTCCAGGCATGATACTCTATCCATTATACCATCTAGCTGCTCAGTAAATATTTTAAGGTCAGTTCTGAACTCATCTTCCTAACTCCACTTTATCCATTCTACCACTTAGTTTCCAAGGGAAAGAGAATCCAAGACAAAGTATTGGGGTTATGTCCCCAGGAAGGGGATGGAATGTCAAATAAAAATTTACTAAAGGAGGCTGAAAGAAGCAGTCATACAGGAAAATAAAGAACCTATAGAGAATAATATTATAGAACCAAGAGAGAGTATTCAGCAGAAGAAGATGGTTAACAGTATCAAACATTGTGGAAAGATTAGGAAGGATAAAGATTTAGAAAAATCCCTTGGTATTGGTAAGACAGAAAGGCTCAGAGTACAATGATTATAATATAAGTATGAGTAGATCCTGTCATTTGAAGAAGTAGAAAGTCAGAGTTCCATGGAAATTCAATTTTGTTGAGAAGTCAATCAATTGCAATATCTTCCTTGAACCATTATAAATAAATCCTCTGATTTGGGCTGGATGAGTTACCAAGGAATAAACAGTAAGATTTTGAGTTCCTCTCTTGGTCTTTATCAATAGTCTTCTCGGGGAATTCTAAAAAGTCAAAGCTGCAATTGTGATTAATTGTGAACAGTGACTATAAAGACATGTCTATATTTTGAGAACTCATGGAATTTGTAGCACTTAACTGGCAGTTCCCTTACCCCCAAAGGAATCAGAACCATAGACAGTTGCTATTCTAGAGTTAGTTGCTAGGGGCAGCTAGATGGTACAGTGGACCAGCACTGAAGTCAGGAGGACCTGAGTTCAAATGTGACCCCAGATACTTAACAGTTTCTAGCTGTATGACCCTGGGCAAGTCACTTAACCCCAATTGCCTCAGCAAAAAAAAAAAAAAAAAAGTCCTGAGTCTCCATAGGACAATTAGAGTTAGTTGCTATTAAATACCAACTACATATTACAAACACACATATCCATAAATATACATATACACATATTTACATATATATCTATACATATATACACAAACATAAATATGTGTACAATAAGTAGAACAAATTTTAGGAAGTAAATATGACTTTGAAAATATTAGTAAGATTTTGTGAAATAGAATTCATGATCGAAAGAGACCAATAATAGGATCTGCTTTGATCCATAGAATGGGAGATGATAGAAGATTATCAAGAATGTACTTTGTGAGAAAATTGATGAATTTAAGTCTAGAAGCAAGATAGAAAGGGTAAGGAGAAAAAAATGAGTAGAAGGCATGTTCTTGAAGATATGCTCCACAGACTTTCCTGTCAGATTGAGAATAAGTATACTATAACCTTCCTTGACAAATGGAGGCAAAATATGATAGATTTCTATCCATTACCATCTTTGGCCCAATTATAACTTTTTAAAATGGATACAAAAATAAATTGAACCCTACTACCATAATAATTCATAGCAAGGATGAAGGCACTTGGTTCTGCCTGCCATGTTTAAAAATACTACATGTGTTCTCAGTCACTGTGAGCAACAAGTTCTTTGATCCATCATTTGACTTTCTTTTGTCTGATTTGGAATTATAAAATTAAAGAATCTCAGAGGTGAATGGAACCTCAATTATCTGGATCAAGTTATATCTCAATAAGAATTTGTTTTACATAGAGATGACAAAATCCCTGCTAGCTGATCACTTGTAACCTACAAAAAAAAAAAGTGCAATTGGGAAATATTTAACAAAATAAATAAAAGTACAATACAGCACTGGCAATGTCAATTTGTGGTATTATAGGTCAGTATGTGATGTGTGGGGATTTGTTTCTATTTAAGTTTGATAACACTGCTCTACACCATTCCTGAGAAATCCAGCATTCTCTTGGAAGTTTCTACTGATTGTGGAACTCACCATATACTGAAATAGCCAATTCCATTTTTGAACATTTCTAATTGCTAAAAAGTTTTCCATTTTATCAACTATCAATCTGCTTTCACAAACTTCCTTCTGCTTCAACTTCTCTATTCTGGGGCAGTCTAGAAAGCCCCCTGAAAGCCCCCAAACAGAACAAATAAAAAACTTGCCCATACCCCACAACCAATAACAAGTCTAATCCTTTTGCAATAATAATGGTACTGGAAATATGTAAAGATATATTTCTTGTAAGTCATTTCTTCTCTGTGCTAAATATCCCTAGGTAGTTCAATTATCTTTCCAAGTTATATAGTATTGAATTTCCTCATCTTCCTTGTTTCATTGCTTTGGAAACACTTGAGCTCATCTATTCTTCTTGAAAGTAAAAAAAAAAATACATGATTTTGTTATTGTGCATATTATGCCCACAGACACAGTTGGCACTCCTTTATGGTCCAAAACAATTATGTAATCCAAAATAATTGCTATGAATGAAAAATCATCATGCTGAATCCATCCTGGTAATAAGCCCATTTAATTTGAGTAAAACTGGTCCCCAGACCATAGATGGCTTATTGCTGGACCGATAGACTACAGGATCTTTCAGAGCTTTGGGAAACCCATGGATTCAGGTTCAGTTCTGGCTTGTCAGTGTCTTTCCTGAAATTTGGTACTCAGAATGAACATAATGCTCCAGATATGATCTGACTAGAGCAAAGTCCAGTGGGAGTATGACCCACCTAATTCTAGCGACTATGCTTCTGTTAATGCAGACTAAGACCAAGACTGTTATATCACATCAATGACTAATGGATCTTGTAATACTCAGGGTTTGTTTTTTTTTTTTTTCCCCACAGCAAGTCTTCTTGTTATTATTCACCCATCCTATACTTGGACAGTTAATTCTCTTAACTCATTTGTGACAATTTACATATGTATACATATATGTATATGTGTATATGTGTATGTATTTATATATCTTAAGTTTTGAGAGGTTGCATGGTATGCTGAACAAAGAGACAGCCTTGTAGTCAGAATAACTTGGGTTCAAGTTTCATGTTTCAAACACACAACCTGTGAACCATTGGCAAGTCACTTTTCAATACCCTTAGATAATTCCAAAACTATAATTCTCAACTGATTTCCTTCTGTTTCCACTTCCATCAGATGGAGGATCCTCTCCATCCTCCTTTCCCCTTACCCCCCAAGTTCGTTTTATGAAAGTTGGTTTATAATTCTAGTTTATCAAGATCCATTTAGATTCTGCTTTAGCTGACCTTCCCAATCTATTTATTCCTGATGATTGAATCTATGTTTTCATTTAAGTAATTTCTTGAAAAAAAATTTTTTTTAATCTGAAAGCAAACAGGGTTAAATGACTTGGCCAAAGTTTCTGAAACTGCATTTGAACTCAGGTCCTCCTGAGTCCAGGGCTGGTGCTCCATTCACTGCTCCACTGAACTGTCTTCTTCGCCCCTACCCCCCTATTGAAGTCATTATAAAAATATTATAGTACAGAGCCAAAGACTGAGCTTTGTGTTGCTCTACTAGAGACATCCCTCCATCATGATATTGATTCATTAATTACTCTACTTTGTAAAATTTAAAATCCTACTATAAATCATTATTATTATTATTAGAGGTAGTAGTTGAAATGATGGTATTGTTATCACTATCATTATCAATTATATCTGATCATTGACAAATTATGAATTTATCCAGCTGTACTATACTAAGCTTGAGGGAGTTTATTTGGAAAGAGGAGACTACATTAAGATTGTAAGTGGTTATATTACATATTAAGCTAATGTTTATGCTTAGGGGGAAAGAAAAGTAGGGAGATACAGCCCAAGGATGCTATGTGCTCAAATGAGCTGAGGGATATAAAGCACTTTGCAAACCTTAAATTACTATATAAATGCCAATCACCATCATTATGATCAACATTATTTTTAGCCTACTGTTACCAGGTATCTCTTCTGAGGGTGACTTTGTTCTCTGAGGCTTCTACTGAACTCCAGTTGAGTGCAATCAACATTTATATAATTATATAGGGTAATGATGTGTAATTGCTTAACAAGTTGTGTTCTCTTCACCTCCTCCTCAAATATATGTACACATACATTTAAGTTCAACTTGCATTATTAACATTTTCTGAATTCTAGATAATCAATAAAATGCTAAATCAAATCCTGATTTGTAGTTATTGCTGATTTCTAAAGTATAAATCCCCACACTGAAAATTTTAAGAATGTATACTCTCAGGCTTAATAGAGCTTACTTCAACACACTACTGCTCAGGCCTATAGGAATTATCTACCACTGTCAAAATGATTAATGTTAGTTAAAAACAGCAGAAGATAGGCTTCATTAATTATAAGATGACCACATAGTTAAAATGCAGGGATGTGACATACTGTTGAATTCTGTGCAAAGGTCTTAGTGGTCAATGAAGTGAACACACTTCCTTTGGCTATGTCAAAAGTAATTCTCCTCCTCTACAAATAGACTCCTTCACAGTCTATATGCATGAAAAAAAGACAAGAATTTTGAAAAACTATTATGGGCTAGTGGTTGGAAGAATGTGAGAAAAGGGTTGGGAACATGGCAAAAGGTAATGGGGAAGTCTTGCCACAACTCTGTTGAAAGAAGTGGATGCAATCATCTTCCCTCCATTTTTCTAGTTAAATGGAATTAATAAAGTTCCTGGAGATGTATCTTTAAAGGTTATAGGATCTTAGATTTAAAACTAGAAGGGGCCTTAGAAGTCATCTATAACTTTCTCATTTGAATCCTAGTAAGGAGTAGAGTTGGAATTTGAACTCAGGTCTTTGTACTACAAATCTAGTGAACTTTCCACTAGCCTTACTGCTGTCCATGCTTGTAGATGAATAGGAAGAAGCCAGTGAAAGAGAAAAGATCACTAATTCAAGATAAGAAAAAGATGAATCTAAACAATATTTTTCCATCTTCTCCCCAGGAAAATATGTTATTTTTACATACACTATGTTAGCATTTTTGTGTGTGTGTGTGGATAGTATAATTACCTTCAGCAAGTAGAATATCAACCAAAAATAATGAATATTTTCTGTAGTGAACCTGATTCTTGAGGTCACTATAAACATAAGTAATAGCTACTAATTATATGAACATAGTATTCTTAAAAGAATTTGACCCCAAAATCATTCCAAAGAAGGCTGGACTTGGTTGAAAAAACAAACTGAAACAAAGGAGATCAAGCCCAGGAAAGGATGAGGGTGTACAGACACATCTTGTTTTGTTGTGCTTTACTTTATTGATCTTTGCAGATATTATATTTTTATAAATTTAATGTTTGTGGCAACCCTTCATCAAACAAGTTTATTTGTGCCATTTTCCCAACAGTATGTGTTTATATTATGTCTCTTTGTTACATTTTGGTAATTCTCACACTATTTCAAACTTTTTCATTATTATTAAATGTTATTGGGATCTTTAATGCTATTATTAAAATTGTTTGGGGGCACCATGAGCCACACCCATATTAGATAGCCAACTTAATTGATAAATTATGTGTGACAGCTCAACAACAGACTATTTCTACCCCTTTCCTTTGACCTCCCTATTCCTTAAGATACAATGTTAAAATTAGACTAATTAATAATTCTACAATGGCCTCTTAAGTGTTCAAGTGAAAAGAAGACTCAGTTGATACAGCAAATTTCATTATTCTCTTATTTTAAGAAATTGCCACAGTAACCCTAACCTTCAGCATCCACTAGCCTAATCAGTCAGCAGCTGTCAACATCAAGGCAAGATTCTCCCCCCCAAAAAAAGAATGTGACTTACTGAAGGCTCAAATGATGGTTAACATTTTTTTTTAGTGAAAAATAATTTTAAAATTAAGATATAAACATTGGTTTTTTTTTTTAAGACATAATACTATTGCACTTAATAGACTATAGCATAGTATAAACAAAACTTTAATATGCACTAGAAAACAAAAAAAATTCATGTGACTCTCTTTAATTGCAATATTAGCTTTATTGTGGTAGTCTGGCACTAAACCCTCAATATCCCCAAGGTATGCTTGTACTTGTATGTGATTAGAGATGGTACTTAATGCATATGCAAGTCTTTCATAGAATGAATAAAGATGAGCTATTTTGGGAAGAGAAGGGGAGTAAAGAGAACAAGCATTTATAAACACCTATTACATGACAGACATTGTGCTGCAGATATTATTTCATTTGATTTTATATTTTTGGAGTTTGTTCTACAATAGTGAGCCATAAAATGAGAGTAAATAAACTACATTAATTTTTTTTTTTATCATGGACTCCCTAGGTTAAATAAAGCATTGAATTTGGAATCAGAGGAACTTAGTTCAAATTCTGATCTCCCTAATTACTATCAATGGGATATTGTGTAAGTCCTTCAGCCTCTCAGATGATTTCTAAAGTTCTTTCTTGATCTTATTGTATGCTGCTATTCTCCCAACTCTCCCTACTTCATCTCTTACTCTGTAGTGTGAGAGCTAAAAAAGAACAACCTCTCCCCCCAAAAAACCTAATCAAAACCAAAACAACCCTGAAAATGTCTTTCCTCCCTAAAATTGACTTTTCTTTTTGATTTCATGAGTGCTTTCAGTAACATCATCATTCACAGTTATTGATGCTTAAAGTCTTGGTGGTTTTTTTTTTTTATTCTTTTCTTTTCTTTCTTTTTACTTTCCATATCTAACCTGTTAGCACATCTTGTCCATTCTGCCTTCAAGATAACTCTCTTATTTGCCACTTCATTTCTATACCTGCTTCTGCAACTACTGTAAAAGCTTTTCTTACCATGTGTCTGAACTACTGTGATGATCTCCTAATTGATTTCTCTGCCTTTTGTTCCCCACTAAGATCTATCTTATAGTCCACTGTCAGATAAATCTTTCCCATGCATCATCAGAAATATCATTTTTCCACTCAAAATTCTCTACTAATCTCTTTCTAAATTCATAGCAATAAGTTATAAATGATTTTGCTGCTATTCAAGGTTCTCCACAAATTAGCAGTTCCTTATCTTTTCAATTTTATCTCATGTTATTCTTTTCCATGTATGCTCTTCTTTAGCCAAACTTTTATCTACTTTTCCTCCTCTATATGTTGCTGTCTTTATTCACATCATTCCCTATATCTCTAAAAGCTTTTCCTCATCTTGGCTTTTTAAGTCTACTCATTCTTCAGATCTCTGATAAATTGTCAACTCAATGAAACTCTCACTAATATCCTTTGTCTGAAAGGATCTTTCCTCACTCTGGCCTCATACAAGCCTTTGTATTTCTTTAAACTTTTAATCCTTTCTATTCTGCACTCATTCTAGCAAATAATATCTAATATTTATGTAGCACTTACTATGTGCCAGGAACTGTGTTAAGCAATGACTTTGGGTTATTGCATATTTTTATATTCTGCATCACTTCTCTAATCCAAAGTACTCAGGCTTCAATTATCTCTGTTACTTCTACTCTAGTAGAGTCAATTCATATCAGCTCTGGAAACTGATTGTTATATTTTCAGAGGGAGCATCTATACTTCAGAAATTGACAATGGCTACAAATCTGAGATTGATTTATTGTTTTGTTGTATAGACTTAAGAAAGGGCTTAAAAATGCCAATAATACAGATTAAATTTAAAAGCATGTCCTTATTTTGACATATTTCTGAGCCTTAGAAAATTACATGGTTTGTCCAAGATCATACAAGGAGTGATATAACAAGATTTTAAACAGGGTTTTCTGAGTCAACATTCAGCATTCCTGGGGCAGCTAGGTGGTGCAATGGAAAAATCATCATCACTCTGAATTTAGGAAAATCTGAGTTCAAATCTAGCCTCAGACACTTAACACTTCCTACTATATGATCTTGGCCAAGTCACTTAACCCCAATTGCCTCAGCAAAAAAAAAAAAATCAGCATTCTTTCTGCTGTTATCTTTCTGTCTTTATCAGAAGTACCATTTTCATTCCCTAACTGAAGATGTAAATTGGCAAAGTGGATAAAGTGCTAGCTCTGGAATTGAGAAGATCTGAATTCAAATCCAGCCTCAGACATTGCTATGTGACTGGCAAAATTACTTGATCTCTGTCCATCTTAGTTTGATCAATTAAAAATGGGGATAATAATGCCATTTACTATGAAGTAGGTGTGACCATCAAATAAGATGATATTTATAAGGCACTTAAACATAGTATCTGGCAAATTGTGGATGTTTAATAAATGCAGATTTTCTCCCATCAACTGGTGAGTATACAGAAAAAAAAAAAGCGAGATAGTTAGAATACTGGAGACCATGCCATGCAAGAATTAATTGAAGAGCCTGGGAATATTTATACTGGGGGGATAAAAAAAAGGCTTATTGGTAATGGTGGAACATGGAGTGGGGAAAATAAGAGCTATTAATTGTTTTAAGTAACTGAAAGATTATCATGTGGAAGTGGCTTGTTTTGGATAGCTTGGGAAGGGATCCAAGCTAAAGACCAACAAGTGGAAGCTATAAACAGATAAATTTTGCTTTAGTACAAGGAATAATTTTCTGACAATTAGAGTTATATGAGCATAGGGGCAGTTAGGAGGCCCAGTGGATAGAACACAAGACCAAGAGTTAAAAGTTAAAAATCCGAATTCAAATCTAGTTTCAGATGCATATTAGCTATATGACCTTGGGTAATTAGTTTCATAACTTGTGCCTCAACTGCAAAAATAGAGACAACTCAACAGCACCTACCTCTCAAAGTTGTTGTGAGGATCAAACAAGATACTATTTGGAAAGCACTTAGCACAATGCCTGGAACATAGTGGACATTTAATAAATGTCCTCATGAAATGGCCTGCCTTTCTGAAGAAGAAATGATCTTATAATTCCTCCCTCCAAGAGGAAGCCTTCTCCAATTCTGTTAATTATTCTTTCTTTTCCCTGTATCATATTTTATATATATTTATTTGCATACTGTTTCTTCATTAGATTGTAAATTTCATGAGGGCAAGACTGTTTTTTTGTTTTTTTCCCTCTTTTTCTATTCCCAACACTCAGCACAGTGCCTGGCATATAGGACATTCAATAATATTTGTTGAATTGAATTGAACTCAATCTCAAGTGTCCAAATAGAAGCTACAGAGTTGCTTTGTCAGGAATGTTGGAGAAGGGATTTTTACATGAGGAATGAAGTTGAACTAAATTATTTCTAAAAAAAAAAAGTAATTCTAGAAAACTAGAATTTTTAGTTCCTCTAGAACTAAAGAGGTGACTATGCAGTCCAATATCCTCATTCCACTTTGCTTCGGAGGAAATAGGCCAAAAGAGTTAAGTGACTTGCCCAAACTCAAAAAGGTAATGAGCACAAGAGACAGGATTTGAACACAAGTCCTTATAATGCCAGAGCTAGTTGCCTTTCTACTGTGTTACATTGCTTAGATGTGGCACTGAAGTTTTGGAAAGAATTGAGCATTGGACATTTGTAAATTTGTAGACATGAAAATTGAATCAGAGGAAGAAAATATTTGAAAATTATGAAAGTGATCTCTTAGCAAATTCAAGGTAAATCAGTTCTCTGAATACTTCTTTTGTCCAGATAAAACAAAGTGATTCTTCCATTGAACAATTACTTGGCAAAAATGGTGGGATCATAGGATATAGAGATAGAATTATTCTTATAGGTTAGGGATTATAGATCTAGAGCTGAGAGGAATCTCAGAGGCTACCTAGTTTAACCTTCTTGCTTACTAGAATAGAGACCTTGAGAAGGGACCAATAGCTAGCCCAGAAGAAAACCAATCCCGTCTTCTAGGCCAGTGCTGTTGTTACCACCACACAGCTTTATTGTGGCCACCCAGAACTAAATCATTTAATGAAAAATTGAGGATGTGGTACATGTGCTGGTATTTTAAATTCTTGTGACTGCAGGCAATTTTTCTAGACAATATATATAACACACCTTATTTGTTAAATATCCAAGTCCATGTATGTTCAGTCTCAAGACTGGGCATAGCTTGGAATCTGTTTATTGATATTAGGTTGAAGGTATTGTTTTAAGAGAGATCATGAGCTTTTAAATTCCATCAAGAAATAGTGGAAGGATTTTGGTTTTGTTTATTTGTTTTAATTCAACAGTGGAAAAGGCAGAGTTAGACTGGATTTACAATCATAGGGATATTTGCTCCTTTTTTAATGTTTTAAAAAAAATGTGTCTTCTTTTAACCCATTAACCCATCTCCACCCAACTCCACGAAAAGCAATGAAATGAGCCTTTGTATTTTCCTGAGTATTTTGCTTGAAGTCATCACACTTCTTTCAGAGCCTTTTATCCCAAAGAGTGACTGAGGAAACAGCTTCTTCTGGTGCCAATTAATGAGTCAGCCAGCTGTCCTTGGCCTGTGAAGTCTTTGCAATTTGCTTCCCCAAACCTGGGAAGCTCATTTTATCATTTCCATACCTCTTTCCATCTCTGTTCTGGAATCTTTCCGTCTCTCCTTCCAAATGGTGTGTGTGTGTGTGTGTGTGTGTGTGTGCGTGCGTGCACATGTGCCTGTGTACGTATGTGTGTGGTGTTGAGGACCTTGAGTTTAGCCCAAAGTTCTAAGGGGAGTTAGAATGTGGAGAAGGCAAATTTGCATCTTCCATTTTGCAAAGGAGTCATGCATGCATTATGCTCAAAATCCTGATGTCCTATGAAAAACAGATTAAATCAGAGAGTCTGAAATGAAAAGAATGGTTTAAATTTAAAATTGGGAGAGGGAATGTTGCCTCTAGGTAGCTTAGGTTAAAAGTGATTCCAAATGCTTTATTTGAATGTCAGCTGTTTTTAGACTTATACCAGACAAATCTTCTTCCTCCCTCTACTGACTAGAACTCGGCTAGCTTTGTGAAGACCCCAGGACTAGAACCCATCAACTCCTGCTGCCTTGAAATAATTCCTACTTTGACAAAAGACATTTTTTTCAGGTGCCAAGCCCTCCAGCCCTAGCATATTTCCATTATGGTCAATCAGCACATTATGTCAGCTCTACTAGTTTCCTGGCCCTTGGCCTGTGTGATGTAGCCTAATAAAATCTGTGTGTTAGGACCCAGTGAGTTTCTCTGGGAACATTGGCCACTAATTCTGTTTGTTCTCCTTCACTCTGTCTTGGTGAATCATCACCTGCAGCATTTTACATGGTGACTCATTTCTAAATGCTCTACACTTATATCTCAATGTAATAGCTTTGTTCCAGAGTGAATTCTGCTTGTCTACTCTGCATCACAGATCACTGCTTAGCATATCATTCATTAGAAAGCCAGTGATCACTTTGCCAATGGTTAGAGTAGTTGAGACAAAAAAATGGAAGAGAAAGTTATCCCACTTGTATGGGTGAAACCTCCTTCTTCTCAGACATTCCTCCAGAAACTCCAATTTGCCAGCCAATTTATTGCTTTGACAATATCCACTGATGCAATAACACTCTTGCTTCTCCCCCCATCCCTAGTCTTTATGCATATAAAGAAGGATGATAATGTAGTACTTGGGGAAAATTTCCGTTTAAAAATTCAATAAATTCTATCCAGGAAATATTTTTGTAAATTTTTATCAGTGTGAATATTTTTTAATATTACAAACATTTATAGACCACTTCTATTCCATATTTCTTGTAACAAAATAAAACAGTAGAACTAATAATATAGTAGCCTTATCTGAAAATGCAAGCAATTTTCACATCTGTAGCTCTCTTTCTCCTAACTCTCTATTTTTTAAAATTAACAGAAATCTAAAGAGTATGATCAATAAAATAACTGTACATGATTTCAGGATACTGATGATGAAATGTATTATTCATTATAGAAATGACAAATTTTGTTGTTCAGTCATCAAGTCATGTTAGATTCTGTGATCCTGTGGACCATAGAGCTCAATACTGTCCATGGGGTTTTCTTGGCATTGATACTGGAATATTTCTTTGAATTAAAAGGTTGAAGAGATTTTATGAGAAGGGAGAACTTTAATCATTACCTGAAGGAAAATTAAGATTTAAAGTGCCCAAGAGTATTGTAGACATGAGTTATAGTATAACCAAGAAAGGAAGTCATATAACATTTGGAGAATAATAATTAATTTTATTTGTTTGGTAACAGTAGAATAAAATAAAGCAGGAAAGGAAGGTGACAGCCACATTTTGGGGGGATAGTAAATGGTAAGCAAATGAGTTTATAATTTTTCCAAAAGGCAAAGAGGACCTATTGGTGATTGTTAAATAGGAGAGTAACATTAGGTAGAATAATTTGGCTGTTGTGTATAATATAGATTGGGATGTGGGGAAGAGAAACTAAATATAGGAATACTAGTTAAGAAGTCTTTGCAATACTCTAGGAGAGCTAATAAGGAACAGAAATATGTTGTTGGCAGAGAGAATGATGAAGCAAAATCTATGAAAGGGGAAATGGTGGGTAGCCAATAGTATCAAATGTGATAGAGAAGTCAAAGAGAAGGCCAAAAGAAGAAACCACTGGGTTTGCCCATTGATGGTGGGCAGATTACTGGTGATATTTAAGAGTATGGAGTGATGGAAGCTAAAGTAAAGTTGCAATAGGTTGAAGAATGGATATGAGATGAGGAAGTAGAATGCTTAAAGGAATGCTTGAAGGATTAATCTAGCAACTTGGTAATGGAATGAAAAGAGATAGGAAGGTACCTATTTGGACCACCAGAAACAAGGGACATACTTGTCTTGAATAGTGGAGAGAGAAGTATAAAAATATTTGTATTTAATGTGCAAAAATATTGGTAATAGCTCTTTTTGTAGTGACAAGGAACTGGAAATTGAGTGGATGTGCATCAGCTGAAGAATGGCTGAATAAGTTATGGTATATGAAGATAATGGTATATTATTTTTCTATAAAAAATAATCAGGCTGAATTCAGATCTACATGGAAAGATCTACATGCACTGATTCTGAGTGAAGTAAGCAGAACCAGAAGAACAATGAACACAGCAACAAGATTATGTGATTATCAACTGTGATGGACTTGCTCTTCTCAACAATGTGGTGATTCAAGGCAATTTCAATAGAATTGGAATGGAAAGTGCTAATCACATCCAGAAAGAGAACTATGATTTCATAGTTGAATGTGATTGAAATGTGATTGAAACATAGTATTTTCATTTTTGTTGTTTATTTTTTCTTTTTTGTGTTTTTGTTTGTTTTTTCTTGCACAATATGACAATTATGGAAATATGTTTAAAATGATAGTACATATTTAACCTATATTAGATTATTTGCTGTCTTGGAAGGGAGTTTGGGGGAGGAAGAAAGAGCAATTTGGAACAAAAAGTTTTACAAAAATGAATGTTAAAAACTAACTTTATATGTTTTTGGGAAAAATAAAATACTATTGAGGAAAAAAAAAAACTTGTAGTCTTATCTCATCAGCTTGTGAGGAAGCACCCTGTAATTTCTAAGAATCTGTAAAGTACTACTAAGTTTTATTTTTGTCCTTTATAAACAAATGAACAGGAGCCACTGGAGAGTCTGAAGATGCTAAAGAGAAAGGATCATCAATTGAACAAAATCCCAAAGGAAGTAAGAGGCAATGAGATAAATGTCAATTATCTTTTTTTAAGGCAGTTCAAAGGAAGAAGGATGATTACAGTGGAAGAAGTTAGTTGAAGAAGTTCATTTTGGATAATGAGTAATTTCAGTGAAAAAGGAATTGGGCTTATGTATCAAGTGAAAAGGGCGAGCTGGGTTGAGGGATTAAAGATAGTGGAAAATGTTTGGAAGAGCTACTATAGGAAACATGTTGGAAGTTGTTCGGAAATTAGTTAAATGTTTTCTAAGTAGTGATAAAGATCCTACAGAGGTTTTATGGCATGATTTTGTATTGAATTCAATCAGTCAATTCTGTAAATTTTTTTTGACAATATTGGAAATAGAAAAATCTGATGGTAGAAGTCTTTATACAAAACTTACAAGGGAAAGAGGAAAACAGATGTCAGTGAAGATAAGCTCGGTGTATTATCTCCATCGTCTTCTTTTTTGGGACAACATGCAATGGAACAATTTGTAGATGCAATTCCACAATTTGTGGAATCAACTAATTTTTTTTTTTTTTTGATTTCTAATCAAAGATGACAGCTTTTTTTAGGGATCAAAATTTATGGAGTTTTAGAGAAAAGAACCAGCTGACACCAATGAAAATACCTTGCCATCTATAATGGGAGATATTACTATAGTCAGACCAGTGAAATGAAGATATTTTCTAAATCACCTATTAAGGAATTAAGAAAAAGAGATACCTCCATCCCAAATGTTCAAATGTGCCCAAACTGCAGTAGAGCCATTATAGATTGTATTGGACTAAACAGTCATAGCCAAATACATAGTTGAACATTCTTGACCTCAACATTGTGATATCATTAATTTTCTTTGAGTACAAAAGTTAAACAACAATGGGAAAAAAAGCAGGGATACAAAGAAGTTTAATTTTGGCATTCAACAAGAGGCTGAGGATGATGGTTGGGATGGATAACGCCTAGTTTCTGGATTTATTACCTTTAGTAAGCATTATACTATGGGGCCAAAGCAATCAAACCAATATCAATAGTTCACATAGATTGGTACCATGGTGGAAAATCAAAAGGATAAATGGTGTTAAAGTGTTATTTTTGAGGCATCTAGATAACCTAGTGAATAGAGCATCATACCAGGAGTCAGGAAAACCTGAAGTTAAACTTAGATCATTGTCTTCCTCTTGAAAATTGTGATAACTTTTACCTTTTTCTAATCCTGTGAGACCTTTCATTCTCCTAAATTCTTTAAAGATTACTGAGATTCAATAGTCAGAGTTACAAATTCTTAGTATTTTGGGATAATACTCCTTCCACATCATTGGAGGCTAAGGATGTAGTATCTCCATGATTTGGAGAATCCATGTAAAGTTTTTTGACTTTTCCTTTGTGCCAAAGAAGTCTGAATTTTTTCTTTTGTAGAGTGTTTACAGTACCTTATCATAAAATTCGAGTTAAGGATTTCTGAGTTCCTAAACTTTTTCTGTATTATTTTCTGGCCTTTGTGTGTCATCTGTGGCATCAACAAAATTCCCCCCAAATTCCTATTTACAGTCATTTCTTATCCTGACCCATGATGTATTGAAATGGGGTACATTCCATGGGATAAATTGAGATGTGGAAGGAATAATTACAATTCTTCCAAAGCAGGAGGTTGAACTCATTTAAAGAAGACCAAAGTTTAATTACTATTTCCTCATTTATCCTGGGTTTTTCTTTCCTCTTAACTGTGGTTGTGTAGAGTGCATTCAAGGAAGATTAATACCTCTGGTATGAGGACTGCTGAGACCCTTTCAAGGTTTCTTTCCACTTTTGGTGTCCACCTGATCCAAATTCTTACCTATGGCTCCAAGAAGCTTGACATACATAGCAGCCACAACTGAGTAAACTTCAGCAGATGGGCTAAAGAATTCTCAAATCCATTGGTGACTTGGGGGGTGTCTACTCCAAGTATATGATTACTTCCTCTGGTAGAGTGGGCAGATGAGAACAATTTGTTCCAATAGTCATAAAGGCAGCTAAAACAGGAGCTGAGGAGGGTTTGGCTCTTGGCCAGACCCTGAAGATGCCAAGCTCATCCATCGCATCTCATGATATCACCAGTCATCTTGACTTTGTTCTTCCACTGGATTGTGATAACTCTGGTAGAGAGAGTAAGGCCAATAACTTATGCAACTCTACCTCACTTAAATACAATTTATGCATGAATCAAAGGACATCACTTTTACTATTTTATCATTTTTACCTCTCTCAAAGTTCTAGGGTAACAGGAAAGTGATGAAGCAGCATATACTGGGAGCTGTAGTCACAACCCTGCATACAGATGGCCCAGGTTATAGGATCATCTTCTCACTGGACTCAGTCAACAGTAGGATTCAGTCTTGGATGTTTGAGCAGCCTTTTAAAGAACTTCACTGCTCTCCTCCTGATGTAAGGAAGGAAAAGATGCCCTAAAAATTGTCTGCTTCACGTAATTTAACCCTAGCTTGATTATTGCAATAAGCAGGATCTTACCCTGCAGTCAAAAACCAAAAATGTACAAAAACTTTTTCAAAGATGATCCCAATTGTCATCAGTACATGGAATGTGTACACGTTTATAAAGAACACAAAATCCAGTAGACATGAAAGATGAACAGCTCTTGTTGTTAAGAGTACTCAGCAGGTATTGTATCCAAATAATAGCCCTGAGTGAAACAAGGCTGACAAATGAAGGTCAGCTTACAGAAATTGGAGCTGGATACACATTTTTCTGGAGTGACCACAATGAAAAGGAGCACAGTGAAACTGATGTAGGTTTTGTGATCAAAACTAATCTAATCAACAAGCTTTTATACCTTCCAAAAGGAATGAATGACAGGCTGGCTCATGACAATGCAATTGCCACTTGCAGGAAAATGCCATACCACCATAATCAGTACTTATGCTCCCAACATGTTGAACTCTAATGAGGTCAAAGAAAAATTTTATGAAAAACCTGGAGACCCTTATTATCAATGTACTAAAAGAGGACAAGCTTATAATTCTGGGTGATTACTAGAGATGGCAGGGAGTCCTTGGGAGGAAAGCAGTTGGAAATAGCAACAGTAATGGTCACTTACTACTTAAGACTCATGATCTTCTCATCACCAACACTGTCTTCCAATTACCTTACCACAATAAAACTTTATGGATGCACCCTTGTATAAAACATTGACATTTAGTAGATTATGTGATAGTAAGAGGAAGGGACAGAGAAAATGAGAGTGAGAAAGGAAATGTGCTGAAGAGAGCTGAACTAATCATAGTCTTATCCTCTTCCAGCTGAATATTCACATTCAAAAAAAAGCAGCAGCCCAAGGGCAAAATGACTACCAGAAGAATTAATGTCAACAGACTAGAACATTTATCTGAGAGGGAATAGTTTGCTTCAAATCTGGAAGGTAAATTGAGTCAATACAGAGTTGGCAAGAGTAGAGCAGAAAAAGAGTGGGCAGTTTTCAGAGATTTGGTGTACAGCATTGTATTTGTTTACCTGGGTCAGAATACTCACAAACATCAAGACTGGTTTGACAGAAATGATGGGGAAATTCAGAAGGTGCTAAATAAAAAATAAAAACTCCATAGGGTTTACCACAATTAATCCATCCCTAAGAAGGCAGCATTTAATTCCATCAAAGATAAAGTATAAGCAAAGATTAGAGAGATACAAGATTCTTGGTTAAATAAGAAAGCAGATAAAATTCAGTTTTGTATTGATATTAACAATCCAAAGCACTTTTATGATGTCCTGAAGGCTATTTATGGACCAAAGAACATCTCAACTACTCAGTGCTGATGGAGCCACATTGATTAATGACAAAGACATGATCCTAGAGAGATGGGCTGAACAGATCATTATCATATCATTATCAATAGATGCTGAAGCCACTGACCATTTACGTCAGGAGGAGGTTAATCCCTTCCTAGCTGAAGTTCTGACAGAAGTTTTTAATGTCATTAGGCTCCTTTTGTGTGGCAAAGTACCTGGTGCTGATTCTATTTCAGTTGATATTTACTAGATGGGGAGGTTGGTCCATTGTTCATACAAAAGCTGACTAAAATTTTCAAAGTTATATGGCATATGGAGATTATTCCCCAAGAGTTCAAGTTCACTGTCCATCTCTATAAATGTAAAGGGAAAAGAGTGTTCTATGACAATCACTGAAGGAGGATGGATCTTTCTCTTAATCATTCTGGCAAGATTCATGCCAGAGTCCTCCTTAAAAAGTTGATTCTTCACCTGGAAGATCATCATCTTCCTGAAAACCAGTGTGGCTTCAGAAAGGGCTGAGGAACAGTTGATATGGTATTTGCTGCCTGACAACTCCAGGAGAAATGTCAGAAACAGAAAAGAGATCAATACACAATGTTTGTAGATATGAACAAGGTCTTTGATACTGTTGGTTATGAGAGCTTATAGAAAATTATGTCAAAATTTGGTTGCCTGGAGAAATTCATCAATATTGTATGTCAGTTTTCTTGACAGTGTGCTTGCCTGGATTCTGGATAATGGATGCTCCTAGTCACTGATGGAGTGAAATGAGGCTGTGCATGATATTTTTGGCCATATTGTCAAACACTTTTGATGAGGACTAATATAACATCAAACTCAGCTACCACACTGATGGCAAATTCTTCAACTTGAGAAGACTACAAGCCATGATTAAAGTGCAGGGAGTATGGGTGCATGATTTTTTGTTTGCAAATTATTGTACACTCAAGAAAACCTCTGAAGCTGAGATACCACAAAGGATGTATATATTCTCTGCTGCTTGTGCCAATTTTGGCCTAATAATTGACAAAAACAAAAACAAAAACAAAAACATGACCACATCATCCATATGTGGATCTGACAGTTACATAAATGGAGAAGTTGTAGATTTTGTAGATAAGTTCACTTACCTTTGCAGTATACTTTCTAGGGACGTACACATTGTTAATGAGGTTGACATAAGCATTGCCAGAGTTAGTTCAGCTTTTGGTTGGCTCCATAGGAAAGAAGAGGTACTGAAGTACCAAACTGAAGATCTACAGATTTGTTGTGTTGACCTCATGGTTATACACCTGTGAGACCTTCACAGTGTATCAGCACCATGCCAATTAACTGAATTGCTTCCATGTGAATTGTCTTGGGAAGATTCTGAAGATCATCTGGCAGGATAAGATCCCAGACACTGAGGTCCTTTCTCGAACTAAACTTGCAAGTGTTCAAACTCTACTGCAGAGAGTGCAATTCTGATGGGTTGGTCATGTTATTTGAATACCAAACATACACTTGCCCAAAATACTATTTTGACTAGAACTCAAACAAGGCAAGTGACAGTGTCAGAAAAATTGACACTGTCAAGGTCTCTCTTAGGAACTTTGGAATTGATTGGATGACATAAGAGAAACTATGCCAGGATGACCCAGCATGATTTGCCCTTGTAAGAGTTGGGTCACGTTCAGTGCACCAGGAAGTAAACAAGCAATCAAGCTTGAGACCCCTGGAAGTGATTTCTATGAGTAAACAGAGAACGCCTCATGGGTGGGAACTCTGGCCACATTGAGATGGCATTGTTAGTGGGACACATCTCCTTCTCTGATTGGCTGTACCTATGATCTCATAAACCCTATTTAAGCTGTGGGACTTTCCTGTTTGACTTGGTATTCATTTGGGAGACAGCAAGAGCTCAGCTAGGGGCAGAATGTAAACATGTGAATAAAAGCCCTTGAGCTTGCACAGGGCTGCTCTCGAGCATTTCTACTGTGTATCTAAACCATCATTCCTATGAAATGGTGGCCAGACCAGAAACTGGAAACTAAGTGGATGCCCATCAATTGGAGAATGGCTGAATAAATTGTGGTATATGAATGTTATGGAATATTATCATTCTGTAATAAATGACCAGCAGGATGATTTCAGAAAGGCCTGAAGAGACTTGTGTGAACTGATGCTGAGTGAAATGAGCAGGACCAGGAGATCATTATATACTTCAACAACAATACTATATGATGATCAATTCTGATGGGCATGGCCCTCTTCAACAATGAGATGAACCAAATCAGTTCCAATAGAGCAGTAATGAACTGAACCAGCTATACTCGGTGAAAGAACTCTAGGAGATGACTATGAACCACCAAATAGAATTCCCAGTCCCTCTATTTTTGTCCACCTATATTTTAAATTTCCTTCACAGGCTAATTGTACAATATTTCAAAGTCTGATTCTTTTTGTACAGCAAAATAACTGTTTGGACATGTATACATATATTGTATTTAACTTATACTTTAACATATTTAACATGTATGGGTCAACCTGTCATCTGGGGGAGTGAGTGGGGGGAAGGAGGGAAAAATTTGGAACAAAAGGTTTTGCAATTGTCAATGCTGAAAAATTACTAATGCATATATCTTGTAAATAAAAAAGCTATAATTTAAAAAAAATAAAGAAATGGTAAACAGAGATCACTGAAGACCTCAGAAGGAGGTAAGCTTGATAAAAATGGTTTAAGCAATGCAAAGGACAGTGATTGGAGATTTCTCTGAGGGCTTGGGAATTAGGAGAGACTGGCAATAGTGAATGTAGTGTAGAACAAGAGTATTCACAAATGTAGTGAATGCCTGGAGTTAACATTCACAGCCCTCATCAGAGAAAGTGCAGTCCTCTAAGAGCAAAGCAGAATTAAAATAATTTTAAAAAATGTGAGATGTGCAAATCTAGAGATTTAGAGAATCTACCTCAAGCCCATATTGTTCTGGTGAACCATAGGTGGACACATTTTAACTTGATTCTAACATAGTGATGTCTTTTTGGTCCTCTTCAAGAAGGAAGGACAATAATTAATAACCAACTGTATTTATCTTTTTGGTCTAAAAATCATTCCCTTTGATGCAGAAGACAAAAGCAACATAGAAATGCAGTAGTTGTTCTTTCTTTTAGCAATACCTTACCAGTAGCCTTTGCCCCCTTCTCCTTAAGAGTAGGTATAATTTCTTCTTCCCTTTTCTTCCATAAACATAGTTTCAAAGCCCCTTTTATTGTCTTTATTAAACAGAATCAATTTTTCTGCCTTTTAAGAGTAGATTAGAATGACAAAATCACAAGGGTCATAAGGTAAATTTTGAAACATCTTATTAGAATATAATGAGATATAATGTTCAATTTAGTGCACTTTCCTCAAAGAAAACACCATCTTCCATGGCAAGATTCAGGTTTTCCTGGATTACAAGACAAATTTTGGGTTCTTTTGCCAGGTCATGCTGCTAAATATCACTTCTCACCCTGAGCTTGGTCCAAATTTTTGTTCAGTGATCAGATGCCTCAAGATTTGGATTTATGACTACAAGAAAAAATATACTCTAATCAGATACTAAAAAACTAAACTTGTCAAGTACATTATTCAGCACAGTGAGCATCCCACATATGAAGAGTCTTGCTTTTTATAGAACATTACTGATAAAATATTTGTACACCAAGAAATGTACAACTAATTCTACAGCTGCATCAAAGGAAAAAAAAACCCATAAGCCATGGCCTATATTTTCACTCTATGTTTTAAATTAGCTTTGTCAAGCTATAAATATTTTGGAGGAAAAACCCCTCAACAACTAATGTTTCTCTTTAAGCCAAGAAGACTTGGTTGCTCAACACAAATTAAATTCTTATGCAGTTGGGAATGGGATGGGATCTAGAAAACAAAGACCTAGGTTATTTTTGACCTGTGATAGTTCGATCAGTTTGGGTTATTCATAACCTGATCATTTTACTCCCTATTCAGATGCCTGAAATGATTTTTAAAGAACTGTTGTATCCAATTCAGTGTCTGAATTATAAGTTTGAAGTTCTCCATTTATTTTCCCTTCCTGTACTCTTCAGTATCTACTGCAATCCCTTATCAAGATTCCCAGGTCTTCTCTATTCCTCCTTAAGATTAGCTTCAAGAAAAGTTGAAGATAATGCGATCAGAGTCTAGAGCTAGTATGCTTTCTCCTCAACTCTTCCAATAACTATTTCAACACCCTTTTAATTAGCTATTACCAGAAAAGTGTAATTGATTATGTATGTGTATGTATAATATACATAAAACATGTATGCACATATATATACATATACTCATAATACATTTATATATAAGCACACACATATAGATATTCATATTTGCACACATATAAATAAATAAATGGATAGATGAATGAATAAAAGAATAAATGAAAAAATAAAGATATATACAAATTGCCCTCAGCATTTATGGAGTACAGATTATGTTTAAGGAACTAGTGATGCTTAGATATAGAAAAATAACACTCATAATGGACATAATTGTTGACTTCAAATATTTGAAGGTCTGTCAAATGGAAGAGGGATTAATCTTCTGCTTAGAACTTGAAGAATTGGGTGAGAGATGTAAAGAAGAAAATTTAATCTTGAGGTAAGGAAAAACTTTCTAACAGAACTATTCAAAACAATATAACCTACCTCCAGTGGCAGTAGATTTCACCCTCTATGGTCATCTTTTAGGAATAACTAAATCTATCTTTAGTACAACAAACATTAATAAGTATCTAGTAAATGTAATAAATTGTGGCAAGTGTTTAAAGTATAAAGAAAAAATTAAACAATCTCTGATTTCAAGGAGTTTGTAGTCTAACAAGGAAATACAAAATGTCCATCAGTCAATAAACATTTATTAAATACCTTCTGTGTCCTGGTTATTGTGCTAAGTGTTGGGGATAGAAAGAAAGGCAAAGGCAAAAGAGAGGTCCCACCCTCTAAAGTTTACAGTTGAATTGAGGAGACAAGACATAGACAACTATGTACTAACAAGCTATATAGACAATAAATTAGAAATAATCAGTGAGGGAAGACAGTAACATTAAAAGTTACAGGGGAAAGTTTGTGTGGAAGGAAAGAATTTTATCTGATGTTTAAAAAGCCAGAAGGTAGATCTGAGAAAGAAGAGAATGAGAGAGTTAATAAAAATGCAGAGTTGGGAGATGGATTGTCCTGTTTGAGGAACAACAAGGAAGCCAATGTCTCTGGATGTCAAAGTATGTGAGGGTGAGTAAGGTCTAGAAAGTCTGGAAAATTAGAAAAGGGAAGATTATGAAGATCTTTGAAAACCAAACAGAAGATTTTATGTTTCATCCTGGAGATCATAGAGAGCCAGTAGAGTTTATCTGGTTGTAGAGGAAATGACATGGCTAGACCTTACTTAACGGTAGGAAAATTACTTGACAGCTGAGTGGAGAATGAAATGAAACAAGGGGAGATTTGAGATAGGTTGACCAACCAGTAGGCTGTTATAATAGTTCATTCAGCTGAGAGATGATAAGGGCACATACCAGACTAGTTGTAATGTCAGATGAGGGACCTGTGTTTATAGGAGAGATGTTATACAGGTAAAAATAAAAGACATATGACAACTGATTATATATCAGAGGCAAGAGAGGATAATGAGTTGAGGATAAATTAGAGCAGCAGATATAGATTTTTGACCCCTTTTAATAGAGATGATACTCAAACTTATAGTAATCACTGACATTATGAGGGGAATATGGACAATAAAATTATTTTATTAATGGCTCCCTTCTTGTATTTTGCCTTCTGTGATTGTCTGGGAATGTCTAAAAAGTCATTTATTGTTTTGTTTATTTCTACATTTAAGGAAGAAGTGGAGAAAATATTAATTATGAAAATTAAACTTTGAAATGTATCATACATGCATTCCCCTCTATCCTTTTCAGAGAGCTGATTGTCAAACACTTGCCAGCACACTCTTGGTTTCATAAAATTAAGATCACAAACTACTGGGGAAGAGATAGTCTTAGAGGATCCCAAATTCAAAGAATCTCTAAGTCAGCCAGGGCCTTAAAGTTTAGCTAATCTATTTGTGTCTGAATAATGCTTCAAATATTTGAAGATAGCTATCATGTACAATGTATCGTTTTTAATATGAATTCCTATCCAGCCACATCATTCTCAATTGCATTTATAAATTCATTGGTATAGGAATTCCCTGAGTGACTATAAATTAAGGTTAGGACTTTCTCTGCAACTTATAGATGTGCTTAGTTGTCTGGTGCATGGAAAGCACCATCTTAAAATACAATCTTAGCATGCATCTAATTTCCCCCCCCCCCCCATTTGTCAAATCTGTATTAGCTCAGAGGGTGAAATAGGAAAGGTCTAGTTTAGTCTTTATTGGTAACAATCTTCCTTATGGCAGGTAGAATGTTGCTAGCTCTTCCTCTTGGCTTGGATATGAGTATCCCTTGTTTTTTGGATGAATTTAAGGGCTTGCTTATCCTTACAGACCTTTAACAATTCTATGACCTGACTCTCATGAGGGGAAAACCCACATACTTTCATGATCATATCTGTCACAAATTTGGTATTTTTGAAAAAGCATCTGCTGTGGCATAGTGTTATGACTTCAAAACATTTTTGGTAAATTTGTGGTCCTTGTTGAGGCCCATGGCCTTGGGGTATCAGATGGCCATGGCTGTAGGGTTATCATCGCCCCAGTGGCAGCCACAGCAGAAAGAAGACCATGAATTCCACTTTTTAAAATTTATCTTGGTTCTTTTAATAAAAGCAAGCTAGATGGCAGAGTAGATAAAATGATGAATTTAGAATTAGTAAGTTCTGAGTTCAAATCCAATCTCAGATACTTATGAGCTCTATGATCTTGGCCAAATTATTAAATTTTATCTACCTCAGTTCTTTGTTTGTATAAAATGGAAATAATAATCAATTAAGAATTTATCCCCACAGATTATTGTAAGAATAAAATAATATTTGTAAATTGCTCTGCAAATCTTAAAGAGCTATGTAAATGCTAGCTATTATTTTTATTTTTGATAATTACCAACTTTCAGAGATTTATTTCAGTCATAAGTCTCATCCTACCAAGTCTCTGTGATACCTATAAGTGTCAAATTTATCTTTTCATATTAAGATTTCTGGTTGCTTGTTACTCATTTGTGTTTTGTATACAGACATTTGAAATCATCATTTTTTTCAATGGCTTCCTTCTTGAATTTTAGCCTTTTGTGAATTTCTGGGAACCTCTACAAAGGCAAGATCTAATGCCTCATCATAAAGTGCTCGAGTTCTTGATGATTATGCCAATGGAACAAAGCTCTGCAAAGCTTTCATCATGCTAAAAAGATTTTGAGCATGGTTCAATAACAGATTGGATATACTTTCTAATGATCAGCCTAAGTAAATCTCAATAAATGAATCACATAGATTGTTCACTTCATAATTAATTTTTTGATCATGGCATCTTCAAAAGAAAGAAAAATTCAAAATAGCCTTCAGGATTATGTAGCCCCTTTCCATTTCTGTTAATGACCAAACAATCAATTGATATTTATTATTGATGTGTCAGGCATGTGCTACTAAGGACTCAAAAACAGACAAAAGAGCTTCTTGTCTCAAGGAGTTTACAATCTTATGGTGGAGACAATATGCAAATAAATATATATCAAGTAAGCTCTATATAGGAAAAATAGAAATAATTATCAGGGGAAAACAATGCAACTGCAAGAGGTTGTTGAGGAAGACTTTCTGTAGAAAGTGGGATTTTAGTTGGAGTTTAAAGGAAGCTGGAAAGGTCAGTGGCCAGAATGGAGAAGGGAGATAATACTAGGCAATTGAGGATAGCACTAAAGTTGAAAATCTAAGTAATTGAAAGGAAGATGGGACTTCAACAGTAATAGGAAAATTTGGGATAGAAATGAGTTTGCAAGCAAAGATCAAGAAGATATTTTAGACATGTTGAGTTTGAGAAATCATCCTGTTCAAGATGTTTAAGAGTCAGTTGGTAATTTAAGACTGGAACTTAAGACTGGCTAGAACATCTTTCAATCAGTTGTCAAAATGATCTTTTAAAAGTAGTTCTGACCATATCATCCCTACTCAATAAAATCTATCTATTATGAAACAGATACTGCTAAATAACTATTACTTACAAGTATCAAAAGTATAAAAAGAAATGGAAATGTAGGCCATTAAACCACACATGGTGGGGGCCACATAGCAACTTTAAAAATCAGAAATTAACTTTATATATGCTTTACTATAAATATTTTTAAGTTAAACATTTCCCAATTACATTTTAATGTTATTTAAGCCACATATGAGAATATTATGGCCTGAATGTGGCTTATGATACTTCTGACCTACAGAATAAAATATAATATATTTAGCTTTGAAAGTCCTTCATAACTGATGCTAAGTGAAATGAGCAGAACCAGGAGATCATTATATACTTCAACAATGATACTGTATGAGGATGTATTCTGATGGAAGTGGATTTCTTCGACAAAGAGAAGATCTAACTCAGTTCCAATTGATCAATGATGGGCAGAAGCACCTACATCCAGAGAAGGAACACTGGGAAATGAGTGTAAACTGTTTGTATTTTTGTTTTTCTTCCCTGGTTACTTTTAACCTTCTGAATCCAATTCTCCCTGTGCAACAAGTTCGGTTCTGCACACATATATTGTATGTAGGATATACTGTAACATATTTAACATGTATAAGACTGCTTGCCATCTAGGGAAAGCAGTAGAGGGAGGGAAAGGAAAAGTCAGAACAGAAGTGAGTGCAAGGGATAATGTAAAAAATTACCTAGGCATATGTTCTGTCAATAAAAAGTTATAATTAAAAAAAAAAAGAAAGTCCTTCATAACCTTGTCCTATTATAAGATATTTTTGTACCTTACTCCCCTTTATAGTTAGCAGTGACACTGGTCTTGCTGTTTCTCACATGTGACACTTCTTTTTCTAAACTCAGAGTTTTTTTCACCAGTTTATTATCCATCATTGGGCAGCTGAATGGCACAGTGGATGGAGTGCTTAAACACTCATCTTCCTAAGCTCAAATGTGTCCTCAGACAGACACTTAATAGCAATATGACCCTTGGCAAGTCACTTCACCCTTTTTGCCTCAATTTTCTCATCTATAAAATGAGTTGGAGAAGAAATGGCAACTCACTCCACTATGTTTAACAAGAAAATCCCCAAAGGGATTAATAATTGTTGTGCACAAGTGAAATAAATGAACATATATCATCCACCATACCTCAAATTCTCTTCTTCTTCATCTCTACCTCCTATGACCCCAAGGTTCCTTTAAGTCTTAGATTCTGTGACAAGACTCTAGTAGTTCTTAATCTTATTGCCTTTCCTCTGAGATTATTCCCCAATTTGTCACGTATATATTTGGTTTGTACATAGCTGTTTAAGTGTTATCTACTCTATTAGACTGTGAGCCCCTTGAGGGCAAGGACTATTTTTTGCTTTTTTTTTTTTTTTTGGTTTGAATATTTAGCTTATCACAGCACCTGTTACATAATAGATGTTTAAGAAATGTTTTTTAATTAACAGGATAGATACATCTGGAACTCAACTGTATAGAGGTGATAATCAGTTCCATGGTTGTGATGAGATCACCCAGGGATAAAGCATTGTGAAAAAAAAAAGTTAAGTATGACACAGATGAAGGTATATCAAAGGAGGGGATAAAAAAGACTAAGAAAGGTTATGAAAACCTGGAAAAGAGAGATTATCTGGAAGTAGAGAATGGTTAACAGTGTCAAACGTGCAAAGGTCAAGAAGGATGAAGACTGAGAAAAGGACATCAAATTAGAAAAGTACAGTTTCAGTTGAATGAAGAGATCAGAGGCCAAACTGTGGAGGTTAGAAGGGAGTGAGAATAGAGGAAATGATCATACTGATGTAAAAGTGTTTTTCAAGGAATTTATCTTATGATAAAATTCTGGGGGGATTGTTTATTCATTTGTTCAGTCCCTTTCCTGATTTAGCTGTCAAGCAGAATGCATGCTATTAGAAGTAAAGTATATTTTTGGTTTTAAGTTTGCAACTCAAGCACTAAAAACATTGCCTGGAACATAGTAGGTATTTAATAAATGTTGGTTGAGTTTCATTGAAGTTTTGTGATTAATTCCTTTTCTTTTTTATCTTTTTTCCCACTGTTCTTTCATTTTATTTATTGGCACATTTCTCACTGTTTTGAGGCAATGATGGGAAAATGGGCTTATACATGAGCTCTCACTCAGCATTTTCTTGCTGAAAATTCCTACTAAATCTTTCAACTTCCATTGATTCATCTGTTCTCAATTTACACATGAATTATATAAAAAAATAGGGCTATGTGATCCTTGGGAAATTCATACTATAGTCCTCATCTCTAACTTTAAATATGCAAATCTCAGTGGATAAAGCTCTGGACTTGGTGTCAAACCCACCTGAGTTTGAATTTTGCCTCAGTCATTTAAAAGTGTGTGACACTAGGAAAGAAACTTAATTTCTGTCTGCTTCAGTTTTCTCATTTGTATAAAGGGGATGATGATAATAACCCACCTCACAAGATTATATCTATTGTGAAGATCAAAAGGATAATATAAGATTTTCAAACTTTAAAGTGTTATGCAAATGCTATTGTCCTTATTGACATTATTATTTCCCTTGAGTCACAGGAAAAATATGAAGTAAAGCAGATTCCAAACTTAAAGAGACAAAGAAGACATTGACATTACCTATTTTATAGCATGAAAAGTTTATTGTCTCCAGAACCAGGTATGGGAATGGGTGCAGAATATATCTTAATTAGATACTTTCCCCTTAAAGCACTCCAAGAAAACAATTGAATATCTCTTAAGACAAAACTGGAGCTGAGGTCAAGTAAACAGAGACCTTATTGGTATGTATATTAATAATTAACATAAAAGGAAGAAATTCAGTTGGACTGTGCATAGGGGAATTATCTAGGAGCACGTGGAATTGTGCCAAGAAGCTGAACCTTACAATAAAATAGTGATATTCAGCTGAAACTGTGCACTAGAGATGGACACTTTGGACTCCCTTGAAATCCAGTAGGCATTTCAGTCTGAAATGCTGCTGTATGTTGATTAGATTGAGCTAAACCTCAGGCTATTTATAAAGTACAAGTGCTAAGGAGAATGGTCAAGTAGACTGTTAGCAGGGCTGCCAGAAGCTTTCAGCAGCTCAGAAATGATAGTCTGGGATTTCTCCTAACGTCTTCCCTATTGTTACTGTGTGGTACCTCAGCTGCTATTTTTGGAGGAGGCTAATTAGGAACCTATTTGGTATCCATGTTTGGTAGGGGGATAGGGAGGAGAGAGAATTTTGTGTGGTATGTGGTCACATCCCATAAAGCTTGAAAGACAGATAAGAGAACCTCCAAATAGAGAAATTAATAGTGATAGCATGTCCTAAAGCTTCAGACTCACAGTCATGTATCAGATCTTTCAAAGGTAAACTCAATCTCCCATCACTGGAGAAGATTGTCCAGAGGTGCACATCTTTATGACATACAAAGATAAACACAAATGCTTGCCAAGAGGAGGAACTAAAATCAGAAATATTCTTTGAGGAATATGCAAACATACTGTGTACTCACCACACCCTCTACTTCAGTGAATATTTATACTCCTTTGAAATCAGGTTAGAATGAGAAAAAAAAAAGTTGCTTGAAGGAGGCAAAAAGGCAGAATACAAGGACTGGGGGAAGTGGGGGATGGAAAATGGAAGAGGAGTGAGCTCTGGTTCTGATTTTAAAATGTATGCACCAGGTTTGAACTGCAGTTTACATTGTGTTTAGTATTTAAATCTGAAGTTTTTTTTAAAGTGCCATCTGGGACAAAGAAACTCCTTTTCTGCAACTAATGCTTTTTCTGAGTCATTGCTCAGCCATCAGTAGAACAAGGCTTTCAGAACCATGAATCCCAGAGCAATTTCCACACCCTACTTTTGTTGTACCTTAGGGATGGCTCTAACATCTGGGAAGGTTGAATAACATTCAAAGGCCCATAGCTAGTTAATAGCAGAGATAGAATGATAAGTCAGGTTCAAACTTCTTAGCTCTTTTCTGTCCAGTATATTTTTATTATTTCTGTTAAAATAATATTTTGTAGATTTCCTAAGATTTGTATTTTTATCTTAAAACTTCCTCCCCCAAGCTGCTTCTTTTTTTCAAGAGAAGCTTTACACATTCTTCTTTCATGCTAATTCAAACCAGAATGGATTTAGAGGCAGTTTTCTATAGAGACCCAATCTCAGATATAATTTCTGGACAAGCTGAATTCATTAAAAAATGCGAGTCACACCATTAACCTTTCTACAGCTAAAGCAAAAGAACCCAAAGGAGACCTCACCAGTTAGGTTAGCAAACAGGAATCTTAAGATAACATAACTGCCAAGTTATCCCATTTCTAAAGCCTTCACAAAACTTGAAATGGGTCCAACAGAGGTCTTAAAGAGAAGAAAAAACAAACAAAACCAGAATATGTATTTTTTTAAAATTGATTTAATGTTCCAAAATTGCCTAGTGACCATATATAAATATTGATATATAATCCTGTGTGCTTACTTTCTTGGTACAGTTCTAAATTTAATCACTAAGTCAGTTTTGGTACCTATCTTTTTGAGAAAAAACATGCAAAGGAAACGTCATGAATTTATAGACAAGTAATAACGTGAACAGAACTTTCTGATTAGAGATTAGAAACACACCCAGCTGAAAATTCTTCGTAGAGAGTTGGAAATGAAAGAACTATCATCATTGAACAACCCATTAGAGTTTTTAATTTTAACATACATATATGTGTGCTTTCTGAGGAGTATAGAGCATATGCTTTGGATTGTGAAAGAACCTTGTATATATTTGTTCAAAAGATTTCTGGAAACCCAAGTAGATTATCAAGAAAAATTAAGGAGCATTTATTCTGGAGATTCCTCTATGAGCTCAAGACATATATCATATGTTTTAAATGGTCTAGGTTTAACCCAGGCTAGAAGTGTCTCTCAGAGATTCTCTGCTAATCTAATTCTAGGCTCTCATAGAATGTGCATTTGTATGTGTGAATCAATGAAAAAGCATGCATTAAACAATGGAGATACAAATATTAGTAAGAAAGATGATATCTTCTCTTAAGGAGCTTTCAATATTATAGGGGAAGACAACATACAAAGTGGAATGGAGTTGAAATAATGTGCATGCAAATGTACAGAATCTGAATCTACTAGGGGGAGAGGAGCCAGAAGGCAGATAGAATAGTTTGTAACCAGGAAAAAAATATGGATCCTTCATACAGAAAGATAACTATTCATCATAGGGAATAAGGAATGTGCTTTGGGCTGTTTCCCAGTAGCAGATATTTTGGACTGATTTAGTCACACACTCTAGCTGAGACCCTGTTGTCACCAATAGCCTATACTTGCAGGACTGGCCAGGATTAAGGGTGTGATCTGTCATTATGTAAGCAGAGTGGAGCTAACTGACCCTTGTGGTACTAGAATCCATGAGCATGGCCTCTCCTTGTGCTCTAACCAACTGAGCTCATCAGTCACAGACCTCTCAGGATAGAACCAAATTGTTTAGGGCAGATTATTTTATTTTCTTATGGGGTTGTCATTAGTGTGGTGAATCAATTGTCTATCAAATCATGACTATATAAAAATTTTACCTTGCCTTTTTCATGTTTTATTTTTATTTTTATACACTCAAAGCCTGAGAGAGGGGAATATTGATTGATGATTCCCTTAAGAAATTCCTGATTATTCAAATTTTAATTGAATTATATTTTTACTATTCCAACTAATAGTCATGCATTTATTCATTCCTATGTTTTCTTATTCCCTTTGGTCTTTAATGACATCTCTAAATCTTTGGCTTTTGGGATACTTGCAATTCTCATTGAAGACCTTATCTTCAGTGATGCAGATTAGATTTCTGGTATAATTAGAGGCAGTATGGTAGAGGAAAAATAGTTCATGAATTGAAGTCAGGGATACTTATGTTGAAATTTCCTTTCCGATCTTTACCACCTGCATGACACTTGGCAAATTACTCTTTGAAACTTGTTTCCTCATCTGTAAAATGAGGGGGTTTGCATCTCTAAAGCCCCCTTCTCCCACTCTTAATATTAAGAGTCTGCTCTCACAAGATATTACTCTTATCATGTTTTTCTATTTATCCTTCTCAGAGGCTTTAATCAATTTGATAGGAGCCTTCCCATGATGGTATTAATATTTGTAGGTACCAAAGGTACATTATGGATGCCAGACAGTTATCCTTCATTCTTTCTATGTCATTTATACCTCTCTTTCCCCCACTTCCTTTCCATTTAAACATACCCTTCATAATGTTCACCAGTAAGTCATTCAATCAGCAAGTATTTGTTGTGCCAGGTGCCATGCTAACATCTAGGGATATAGACAAAAATTAACCTGCCTTTTTTTTTTCCTCAAGAACTTCACTCTCTCAGGGTGGGAGAAAGTGGAGAGGGAGAAAACACATGTACATATTTAAGTATATACAAAAATTTTTTTAAATCTTGTTTTGGTGTAATGAAGCATTTGAAGCTGAAAGTGGAGAGATCAGGAAAAATAATAGGTAGAATGTAAAACTTGGGCTAAACTTTGAGGGAAACTAGAGATAAAGTAACAGTAAAGAAAAATGTAAGTAATGGAGATAAGAATTGAACTATGGAATGTGAGGATCTGAAAGGACATTTGGCTAGATTGTATGAAAGGGAGTGATGCATAATAAACATTTCCCTTGATTTCAATGTACATTAGCTTTCTATGTTTATTATACAAGTTTATTATTATTCCATGTTTATTATTACAATCATTCACACACTCTATGGTCCAGTCAAGTGCCAAATAGAGAAATTTATATTTGATCAAAGTAGAAATGGGGAGGCTCAACAGTCATTCCACCCCTACAGCTGGGAGGATCAGGCAGCAACAGACTCCACCTGGAAGAGAATGTGGGCATTCCAATCTATTAACTGCTTTCTACTATCTCTGTGGCTAGCAAATCTCACCACCTATGATTCTTTCAATGCCTTTATCACTTCATTACTGGCTACATGGAAAGATCCTCTACTTTTGTTGGGTCACTTCTACCTTCTTCAATTCTGTATTCAACTCTATATGTGCCCATATCTTCCATAACTCTTTCTAGAATCCCTGTCCCAAACTTCCCTCCATTTTGGACCTCTTCCTTCAATATTCTTTCCATCTACTTATACCCTTGAGACCTGATTTCTTCCAGATGATATTAAAGCTTGGGCCATCTTGTGTGAGTGTGTGTGTGTGTGTGTGTGTGTGTGTGTGTGGAGAGAGAGACAAACAGAAACAGAGAGAGACACAGAGAGAGGTAGAAAGACAGAGAAAGAGAGAGAAGTCTAGGTGAAATATCTCTAGCTCTCTCAATTTAGATTTCTCTCTATAGATCTATCTGGTTCTTGATCTCTATCTATAGATCTCTATATAGATCTATTTAGATCTTAATTTCTCTCAATATCTTTATATTTTTCTGTATATGTATGTTATCATTCCCCTTTCTACCCACCATCAGTGGTCTTAGAGAAGCAGTTTTAATATTTCTTAATCACCACTGTCATTTCCAGGATTTTTCTTTGTCATCATCACTCAGTTATTTCTATTCCTTTGAAGTTCCCTCTATTAAAAAAAAAATCATGTAGACATGATGGTGCCTACTGTCCAATATTAGCAAAGATATTCTTTCTTTTCCCAAGGGATTTTATTCTTATCTCTTTCCTCCTCAATTTTTACCCGGCCACTAGGGGAACTCACCTTTCATGTTGATACTTTTTCAGATACCCTAAATTCATGATTCCTTAATCTCCTTAAATCTCATAATCTACTCTTCAATTTCATTTTTGTCACATACAGGGATGGTCACCCCCTAAAATCTAACCATTAACCATAAATGTTCCACTTCCTTTATCAAGAACGCTGGCATTCCACTATTTAACCATAATATCCTATCATTCCATCTCTTTCAATGTCACACCCCTTCTAAATATATTTTTCACTCTCATCTTGACTTCCATTCCCTGCATCCCTCAGAATTTTCTCAAGCCATTACCCTTATTCTGACTTCATTTTCTTCCCATCCCAATCTCAACCCTATAGTTAACCAATTTAAATCTACACTGTCATCTACTCTTGAATCTTTCCCCTTTTCTTATTGCTGCTCTTCTCTTGCCAAAACCTAAAACTGAATTACTCCTACCATCTGCCTCCTTCACTCCTACTTATGTGTTGCTGAATGGAGCTGGTGAAAGTCATATAATCATGGTGATTGATTTTGTTAGAAAACTAATCTTAACTGAATTTTAATTGCTGCCATGAGGCAATTTTCTCATTCTTCTCTAATTGATTCTACATGTCATTTCTTATAGAAACGATTCCAAGCCTTCTTTCTTCAAAATTCTTACACCTCTCCCCTTCCCTGTTCTCTCAGTTATTTACCTCTTTAGTGACAAAATGGAGACTTCATGAGTTTGCTCTGCTGCCCCTCCCTTTATCTCAAAATCACTTGACATTATCCTCTGGCTCTCTCCTCATTTTCTCCAGTCTCTGAAAAACTCCTTACCCAGGCCAACTCCTCTACATGCCCTTTTCTCACATTTATTTATTTTATTTTTAATTTATGGAGTAAAACAAGTATTTCTATAGCATAGTATGATAAAAATACGATTGCACATGAAACTTCAAATGTAATATGTACAAATTACAATTCCTTTTAAATATATAATAATCATGTTAATTCATTTGCAAAAATATTTGTAGCAGCCCTTTTCATAGTGGCAAGAAACTGGAAACTGAGTGGATGCCCATCAGTTGGAGAATGGTTGAATAAGTTATAGTATATGAATGTTATAGAATATTATTTTTCTATAAGAAACAATTAGGAGGGTGATTTCAGAGAGGCCCGGAGAGACTTACATGAACTGATGTTAAGTGAAATGAGCAGAACCAGGAGATCATTGTACATGGTAGTATCAATATTAAACAATAATCAATTCTGATGAATGTGACTCCAACAATGAAATGATTGATGCCAGTTCCAAAGATCTTGTGATGAAGAGAACCATCTACCCCCAAAGAAAGGACTGTGGGAACTGAATGTGGATCACAACATAACATTCTCACCTTTTTTGTTGTTGTTGTTGTTGTTGTTGGTGTTTACTTGCATTTTGTTTTCTTACTCATTTCTTTCCTTCTTGATCTGCTTTTTCTTGTGCAGCAAGATAATTGTATGAATGTTTATATATATTGGACTTAACATATATTTTAACATGTATAACATGGATTACTTGGATTGGATTGGATTGCTTGTCATCTAAATATAATGGGGGATGGGGGAAGAAGGGAAAAATCTGAAACACAAGGCTATGCTCAATGTTGAAAAATTATCCGTGCATATGTTTTGAAAATAAAAAGCTTTAAAAAAAATAATGTGAATTTTTTTTCCTTCTCCACTCCTACCCCCTCTCTCTTTATCTACTGGTTCTTTTTCTTACTATCTTCAATTATGCCTAAATCTCCCCAATCCTTAAAGATAAAATAATTTCTCTAATACATTTTTTTACTAAAACCTACTATCACTTCTAGCTATTCTTCTATACTCTTCTACTTTTTTCTTCCAAACACCAAACACCTAGATCTATATCTTGCCACTGGACCCAGATGGCTCTGGAAGGGGAAGTGAGGCAGGTGACCTTGAACAGTTCTCCCTCACTTAAATCCTATTCACTTGCATGTCATGACATCATCTCCCTGATATCATAATCCTCTTCAAGTACAAAGGACAAACAACAAAAACAACAAAAGCATCAAATTTCCTTGACTCCTCATATAACCTTATCCCAAAAGTCCAATCAATTTCAAATCTTGTAGTTTCTACTTCCATAACATCTTTCCCATGTGACACCTTCTCTCTACTCATACTCAAACCACCATAGTTTCAAACCCTTATCACTGTGCACTAACATTATTCCAGTGGCCTCCTCATGATCTCCTTGCCTTAAGTCTCTCCCCATTCTAGTTCATTCTTTATGTTGTTCTCTCAAAGTGATCTTTTTTTAATCATAGAATTAACCATATTCTTCTCCTATTCAATAAACTAATTTTTTATCAACTATAGGATAAAATAAAAATTCCTCTTTTTGGCTTTTAAAGGCCTCCAAAATGGCCTTCATTAGCCTCATTACTTAATTTCCTGAACTCTAAAGTCTTACTCAATTGCCTTCATTCTGTTTTGTTTTTTTTCCCAGACAATTCTTCATCTCCCCTCTCCATGCCTTTACACTGTCATGTGTGACTTTACCTCTGCCTCATAGGGTGACACTTCCTTCAAGGTACAAATCAAGCACCACATTTTCTGATCCCCCAACTGCTAGTATCCTCCCTCCCTGACTACCTTATATGTGCCAACCTTTTAGTTATTTTGTAATTATTATGCAAATACTTATATATAAACATGTATTCTTTTGTATGGAATGTAAACTTTTTGAGAAAGAGGGTTTTTCCATTTTTTTATTATTTGTATCCCTAGCCCCTGAACATAGTTGATATTTAATAAATGACTATTGATGGACGATCAATGTAATGGGCAAATGAGTGGCATGTTCATATTTGTGCCTTAGGGGGGAAATGGTTTTTTTTTCCTTCTTAAACTACTTTAAAAAAATTTTAATAAGCAAATGAGTCTGGTGTATAGTGGGTAGAATAGGAAGAGCTCTGATGCTGTAGTCAGAGGTTGTTTAATTGTTTTCAATTATGTTCTACTCTTTGTTACTCCTTTTTTTTTTTTTTTTTTTTTTTTTTGGAGGGGGGAGGGTTCTTTGAAGGTCTGGAGTCAAGAAACTCCTTGAGTTTAGATATGGCCTCAGACACTGATTAGCTATGTGACCCTGAACAAATCACTTAATCCTATTTGTCTCAGTTTTCTCATCTATAAAATGAGCTGGAGAAGGAATTGGAAAACCACTGTAGTATCTTTGCGGAGAAAACCCCAAATGGGATCATGAATAGCCAGATATGACTGAAATGACTGAACAACAACTTGAAGAATTAGAGTTCTAGTTTTTTTGTTTGGTTTGATTCCATTATACATAGGTTGCTTTGACTTAACTAAGTAACTCTTTAGACCTTAATTTCCTCAAACTAATTCAGTTAGATCAAAGGTTCTCAGCATTTTTTGGTCATAGACCCATTTTTCAGTCTGTTGACGTTTTTGGAATTCCTCATCTCAGAATAATGTTTTTAAAAGAATAAACTAAATTACATAGGATTAAAATAGAAACCAATCACAACAAAAAAGTTATTCTTTTTCCCCCTTAATTTGTTCCATGAGGTCTCATTCTAAAATGAATGGAAATCCTAATATCTAGCTTGCAGGAATAAACCATTTGATATTTTTTCCTCAGTTTTATTGTTATTGAATTAGAGTGCCAGAAAGAGGCTTGAATTTTTATTTATTTATTTATTTTTTAATAGCCTTTTATTTACAGGATATATGAATGGGTAACTTTACAGCATTAACAATTGCCAAACCTCTTGTTCCAATTTTTCACCTCTTACTCCCCCACCCCCTCCCCTAGATGGCAGGATGACCAGTAGATGTTAAATATATTAAAATATAAATTAGATACACAATAAGTATACCTGACCAAACCGTTATTTTGCCGTACAAAAAGAATCAGACTCTGAAATATTGTACAATTAGTCTGTGAAGGAAAAAAAAATGCAGGTGTGCATAAATATAGGGATTGGGAATTCAGTGTAATGGTTTTTAGTCATCTCCCAGAGTTCTTTTTCTGGGCATAGCTGGTTCAGTTCATTACTGCTCCTTTGGAAATGATTTGGTTGATCTCGTTGCTGAGGATGGCCTGGTCCATCAGAACTGGTCATCATATAGTATTGTTGTTGAAGTATATAATGATCTCCTGGTCCTGCTCATTTCACTCAGCATCAGTTCGTGTAAATCTCTCCAGGCCTTTCTGAAATTATTCTGTTGGTCATTTCTTACAGAACAGTAATATTCCATAATATTCATATACCATAATTTATTCAGCCATTCTCCAACTGATGGACATCCATTCAGTTTCCAGTTTTTAGCCACTACAAAAAGGGCTGCCACAAACATTCGTGCACATACAGGTCCCTTTCCCTTCTTTATAATCTCTTTGGGATATAATCCCAGTAGTAACACTGCTGGATCAAAGGGTATGCACAGTTTGATAACTTTTTGAGCATAGTTCCAAACTACTCTCCAAAATGGTTGGATTCGTTCACAACTCCACCAACAATGCATCAATGTCCCAGTTTTCCCGCATCCCCTCCAACAATCATCATTATTTTTTCCTGTCATCTTAGCCAATCTGACAGGTGTGTAGTGGTATCTTAGAGTTGTCTTAATTTGCATTTCTCTGATTAATAATGACTTGGAGCATCTTTTCATATGACTAGAAATAGTTTCAATTTCTTCATCTGAGAATTGTCTGTTCATATCCTTTGACCATTTTTCAATTGGAGAATGGCTTGATTTTTTATAAATTAGAGTTAATTCTCTATATATTTTGGAAATGAGGCCTTTATCAGAACCTTTGACTGTAAAAATATTTTCCCAGTTTATTGCTTCCCTTCTAATCTTGTCTGCATTAGTTTTGTTTGTACAAAAACTTTTCAGTTTGGTATAATCGAAATTTTCTATTGTGATCAGTAATGATCTCTAGTTCTGCTTTGGTCATAAAGACCTTCCCCTTCCACAGGTCTGAGAGGTAAACTATCCTGTGTTCCTCTAATTTATTAATAATTTCATTCTTTATGAGGCTTGAATTTTTAAAGATCTTTTGGATAGTCAATCCCACAACATCCCTGGATAACTTTTTCATAACATGGCATTTCTCATTTTCTGAAACTTCATTCAAACCTCTCTCCTAAAACTCTTTCTATTAATTTTAAATTCTATCTAGCACATTATTTCAAAAGGGGCTTGAATCCCCCAAATTAAGGTTCTTCCAGCAAATTAAAAACAGCATTATAAAAACAATAATAAAAATGCACAGCACCAGCAGGTTAACAGCAGTAACTGTTATGATGGCAACAATATCACAATATATGGGGAACTTTTGAATTTTTGACTTTCACAATTGTTACAGTTACTGTTAAGTGTTGTTAGAGGTTGGATTTTTGGGAGAATGTAACTGACTCCATTTTGTGCTATATTTGCTATTGTACAAATGTTCTGAATGTCTCCTTCAGTACTTCTTTTCCCCCAATCACTTTATAATTACAAAAGAAAACTCACAGGACTTTGAATAGTCTCAGAAACTCACCTACTTCTCTTTATCATATCTAGCTGGATATATAGGAGCAGCTTAATAAATACAAATTAACTCACTGATTGATAAAGAAGATAGTATTTTCTTTGGACTAGTGCAAATGATTATGCTAAAAGTCCTGTGTAAAAATTAAGCAGTGTTTTTCTTTTGCTAAAAATGTACTTTTTAAAAGTGCTCTACTGATCTTAGCCAAAACTGTTTTTAGGAGAAAAAACTATTTTGCATACACATGCACACACACATGCATATGCACACACACATACCAGATATATGTTATCTGTGGAATTGTGAGACACTACATGTCCATTACCTATTGATGGTGTATATCATAGAGTGGATATATAACTTGCTTATCTGTAATTGTTGTTGGGAGTATTTATTCAGTGACTAGCAAAGACCCTGAAAATTCTTATAACATTAAAATAGAAAGAACCATAATTAGAGTAGTTAATCTCAGTTTTTGCCTTCAATTTTAAGAGATGACAAAATTATTCTATATATGAAATATGACCTCTTAAGTAGGTAATTTTTAATTATGGTGTTCTCAAGTGGGAGTTTCTATAGGAATAGTAAGGATGTATTACATTATTTTAGTGCTCCAAAGAATTTTTCATATACATTGTCTCATTTGTTATCTTCACAACGAGGTGTAAGGGTGTTCAGAGAAGACTAGTATCTCTGTTTTAAAGGTTGGATCCCTTTTCAGGGCTGTTTTCCACCTTTGGTGTCTACCTGTCATCTAACTTTCACTTGTGGCTCCAAGAAGCTATAGCATATGCAACAGCCACACTGCAGTGAACTATTTTTTTCAGATGGCTAAATGACTTGAAGCAGGGGCTTCAAATCCATCAGTGAGTTAGAGGGATATCTACCACAAGCATGTGAATACTTCCCCAATGGAATAGGCACTTTGTTTCAACAGACCTTCAAAGCGGTGGAGATAAGCACTGTGGAGCTCTTAGAACAGAGCTTGGTTAGACATCAAAAAACAGGGTCATATATTGCATCCAGAGCCATCGCCAGTTGTCTTGACTTTTGTTTTGCCTCTGGACTTCAACAAATCTGGAAGAGAGGGTGAGATCAGTGATTTTGCATGACTCTGAATAATAATTAAATCTAATTTATTTTCAAATCAAAAACTATCACTCTTACCATTTTATTATTTTTAACCTATCTCAAAATGACAAACCAGCAAGTATGGATACACTAGGAGCTATAGTCACAACCCTGTATACAGACTCAAGCCATAGAGTCATTTTCTCACTGGACCAAAGTAGCAGTGAAATTCAGCAGGACTTTGGATGGTCTGAGAAATCTTTTTAAAGACTATTTCTCACCTCTTGATGTGAGGAAGGGACTTGAAAAGTTGCTCTAAAAATTATCTGCTTCACTTAACCTGCTTGATTGCTAAAGCAGGTGGAATCCTCTCCTGCAGTCAAAAAACAAAAAAAGTACAAAAAATTTTTGCAAAGGTGATTCCACTCCCCTCTGGTACATGGAATATACACACATTTATAAACAACACAAAATTCAATAGATCTGAAAGACCAACAGCTCTTGTGTGAGAACTCAACAGATATCCCATCTAAATGGCAGCCCTGAGTGAAATAAGACTGGAAAATGAAGGCCAGCTTATTGAAATCAGAACTGGAATCAAAACAGATGTTTTCCTAGAATAGTTGCTGTGATGGATTGTAGGTTTCATAACCAAAGCTAATCTACTCAGCAAGTTTGTATGCCTCACAAAAGGAAATTACATGATCATGACAATGCATTGTCATTTGCAGGAAAGTGCCACACTGTCATTATCAATGTGTATGCTTCCATACTGATGAATTCTGATGATGTCAAAGAAAAAATTTTATGAAGACTTGGAAACCCTCATTATCAATGTGCCAAAACAAGACAATTCTGTTTTCTGAGTGACTTTAATGCTAGAGTAGACATAGCAGGAAATCTGTGGGAAGAATGAAGTTGGAAACAGCAACAGCAACAGTCATTACTGAAGACTTATGGGTGTCATGATCTCATTACTAACGCTGTCTTCTGTTTACCTAAGCACAACAAAATTTCATGGATGCACCCTCACAGTAACATTGTCGTTTTAAGGACAAGATACAGATGGCATGTGAAAGTGACAAAGAAAATGTGTAGTGCAGTGTAGAATTTATCATAGCCAAGCTAAACATTCACATTTGACAAAAGTGGTGATCCCAAGTATGAGAAGAACCAGAAGTCAATTCAGATCAGCAGATTAAAGAGCTTTATGTTTGTTGCTTACTTGAAAGGGAAAGCTGAGCCAATACACAGTGGGAATAATGGAGTAGAAAAGGAGTGAGCAGTTTTCAAAGATTTAGTGTACTACATTGCTGGAATACTGGGCTGGAATACTCATAAATTAAAGATGGACTTGATGAAAATAATAGGGAAATTCAAAAGCTATGAAAAAAAAAAAAAGAACTTCACAGGATTTACCAGAAGGATAGTCTGTCCATCTTTAAGACAAGTTTTCTTTTAACCTCATCAAAAATAAAGTGCAAGTGATATTAAGAGAGAGTCAAGATTCTTGGCTCAGTAAGAAGACAGATGAAATTCAGTTTCATGAAGACAGTAACAATCCAAAGCACTTTTATGATGCCCTGAAGACTATTCATGGGTCAATTTATAGTACATTTCATTTACTCAACACTGAAGGTACCCATATTGATTAACGATAAGGACATGATCCTGGAGAGATGGGCTATATACTTTAATAACTTTCTCAGCAGACTATAATTGGCCAATGCTGAAATCATTGACCATTTATCTAAGGTTGAAGTAAATTCCTTACTAGCAGAGCTTTCAACTGAAGAAGAGGTTTTGAGTATCTAGGCCTCTCTTGTGTGGCAAACTCCTAGTGATGATTCTATTCCAGCTAAGATTTACAAGGCAGGGTCCACTGCTCATATAAAAGTTGGATGAAGTCTTCCGGATTTTATGGTAAAAGGAGGTTATATCTCAGAAATTCAAGCTTGCCTTAATTGTCCATGTTTATAAAGGAAAACTAAATAGATTGTCCTACAACAATCACAGAGGGATCTCTCTTAATCATTGCTGGCAAGATTCTTGCTAAGGTGATCCTTAATAGGCTGCTCCTTCACCTGGAAGAAGTTTAAGAGCCAATATGGCTTCAGAAACAGTTGAGGAATGGTCAATATGTTGTTTGTTGTTGGACAAACCCCAAAAATGATAGGGGCAGAACAGGGATTTGTACATAGTGTTCTTCAATTTGACAAAGGCCTTTAATACTATCAGGCATGAGGGTTTGTATAAGTTATGGCAAAATTTGATTGCCCAGAGTTCATCAGTTTTATAATGGCAAGCTTGCACAGTTATACAATGCTCTTGTAGTTTCTCAGTCACCAATGGAATGAAACAAGCCTATATACTTGCTCTCATGCTTTTTAGCATGGTATTTTCCAAGTGATGTTGTTGAACTCTTTAACGAGAATGAAAAAAGGCATCAAGATACCACAAAAATGGCAAATTATTTAACTTGAAAAGGCTATGAGCCAAGACTAAAGTTGGCACTTGACTTTTTGTTTGCAGATAGTTGTGCACTCAGTGCAGTCTTTGAGACTGAGATACAACAGAGTATAGATTGATTGTCTACCACTTGTGCTAATCTTGGCCTGACAGTTAATGCCAAGAAATCAAAGGTTCTCCATCAGTCAGCACTGTACCATCCATATGTGGAACCATTGATAATAGCAAAGAGAAATTTTGAGAGCTATGGATAAATTCATTTAACTTGAGAATATATTTCCAGGGATACATATGTAGATGATGAGACTGATGCTTGCATTGTCAGAGCTAGCTTAGTGTTTGGGAGACTGTGAAGAAAAGAAGAGGTATTATGCTGCCCACCAAACTGAAGGGCTATAGTCATAATACTGACCTTATTGTTGTATCCTGTGAAATGTGTTTGTGAAATTCAGAGACATCTCCTTTCCAAATGTTCATATGGACTATTTGTGCCCAACTTGTGATAGAATCCTTCTAGTTTATATGGATCTGATTAAATACAGTTAGACACACTGTACCTTAATCTCAACATAGTGATGTCATTTTGATCCTCTTCAAGTACAAAAAACAACCAACCAGTGTTTACAATAGTTCTGCAACATAGGGTATACTTTGTCTCACTCATAGAATGTTAGCTTTTCAATGGGAGGAATTGTTTTATTTTTGTCATTGCCCCAAGTGTCTACATGGAACCCGGAACTTAGTAGGTACTTAACAAATGGTTGTTTATTTGTTGTTGTTGGTTTTGGTCTGGGCTTGTGATCTAATAATAACTTAATATGGAGTTCCAGGTTAGGAAACTCCTTCCATTAACCTTCTCCTAGATGGTACAATTCACAGAGCATTGGACTCAGTCAAAAAGTCCTGAGTTTAAATCTTAACTTCAGACATAATACTTTAGTATTTCTGGAAAATATGGAAATTCAAAAAGACAAATTTAAAGGACTCCTTAATAGTCCTCAACAGTAATCAGTATGATTTAAAGAAAGGTCTTCTCAGTGCTTAATTCCAATTCAACATTTACTATGTTTTAAAACCTTTTTGGAGTCTGTGACATCAATTTCAAATTATTAAGCCTTCTGTTAGCAATATTATGCAAACAACTTTTTAATTAAAAAAAATTATAGCCTTTTATTTTCAAAATATATACATGGCTAATTTTTGACATTCACCACAACAAAACCCTGTGTTCTAATTTTTTCCCTCCCCCTCCTCCCCAACTTGGCAGGTGATCCAATATATGTTAAACATGTGCAATTCCTCTATATATATTTCCACAAATATCATGCTGCACAAGAAAAATCAGATCCAAAATGGGAAAAATGAGAAAAAAAATGTAAGCAAATAATAACAAAAAGAGTAAAAATACTATGTTGTGGTCCACATTCAGTTCCCACTTTCCTCTCTCTGGGTATACATGAATTTCTTCATCACAAGATCATTGGAACTGTTCTGAATCATCTGATTATTGATGAGAGCCATGTCCATCAGAATTAATCATGGTATAATCTTACAGTTGCTGTATATAATGATCTCCTGGTTCTGCTCATTTCACTTAGCATCAGTTCATATAAGTCTCTCTAGGTCTCTCTGAAATCATCCTGCTGATCATTTCTTATAGAACAATAATATTCCATAACATTTATATACCATAACTTGTTCAACCATTCTCTAATTGATAGGCATTCACCCAGTTTCCAATTTCTTGCCACTACAAAAAGGCTGCTATAAACATTTTTTACACATGGGAGTCCCTTTCCCTCCTTTATGATCTCTTTAGGATACAAGCCCAATAGAAACACTGTGGAATCAAAGGGCATGCACAGGTTGGTAACTTTTTCCAAATTGCTCTCCAGAATGGTTGAATCAGTTCACAACTCCACAACAATGTATTAGTGTCCCAATTTTCTCACATCTCCTCCAACATTCATCATTATCTTTTCATTTTAGCCAATCTGAGAGGTGTGTAGTGGTACCTCAGAGTTGCCTTAATTTGTGCAAACAATTTATGCATACTTTGCTTATGAGAAAGCCAAGACTCAGGGAGCTTAAATGACTTACTTGCCTAAAACTACAGAATGTTGAAAACATTTTATTTCATTTCTGCAAATATGATAACCTTTCTTATTTGTGTGCCTTTAAGCAAGTTCATCTCTCTAGACCTCAGTGTCCTTCTCTGTGCAATTAAGGTGATTGGACTAAATGACCTTTCAATTCCCTTCCTTAAATCTATGATCCTGTGATCCAGTCAAGATTTATTAAGGTACCTATGCCAGTGCCTAACATTTCTATTCAGTTGAATAATGGGAATACTTTCTGACTTGGGCAAAAGAGAATTTTCCTTTTAAAAGAAGGCGAGTCACTCTAGCATCTCAGCTGAGCTTGTAACATGGCATGTGAATCGGGCTCTCCTAAATGTAATTCCCATCCCCATCTCCTATGGGAAGTAGTGAAGAGACTATGGAAGAAACTCTTCTCCTCTTCCTTCTGGGCCACTGGTAATAATGATGTTATTAAGAATAAGGACTGGACTTATAATTTCAATGGTATAAGCAAGTCCCAGGTATAGAAACTCCCTTTTAGCACTTTAGAACCTTCTCTGAAACTTAGCATTTCATAGAGCACTGAGAAGTTAATTAATTTGTCAATCAACACAATTAATTTAACCATTGTGGTTGAGATAGAACTAGACTTTCCTGGTTTTGAAGATGACTTTTTTTTTATCTACTATATCAATAACAACAGCAACATCAAATAACAATAAAAGATAACAAATAACTACCTCCATCATCACCAAATGACAACAGTAATGTCAATATATCAATAACCCAGGGTTTCATTTCATAGTTTCCCATGGGAGCTCTTTTCATTAGTGCAGAATGTGACCTGTCTATAATCTGTGGTTTTAGAGAACTTCCTACCTTGTTATAGATCATAGCTGTAATAGCAGCAGGAACACTGATAGAAGTGGTTGCCATAGTAACTCACATTTACACAACAGTTTGAAGTGCTTTGCAAAATGATTTCTGTACAGTTATCTTTCATGAATTTATCGTTTGCCTCAGACCATATTTTTTTAAGCTAAAGGCCATATTCAGCCCATTATTTTACAGATGAGGAAACTGAGTCCTAAGGGTGATTAACTATGACTTCTAATAATATTCTAGATATATGTTGGGACATTTATACCTTGGAAATCAGTGCATCTTTTAAATCAGATCATGAGTTACATTGTTGATTATCTAGACTTAAAAAAAGTGATGGAGAAAATGCCCTAATACAAATTAAACAGAATGTCCTGTGAACATTTCCCCTACCCCCATGTCCAGAGAAAAAGTCAGTGGTTAAACATTTACAAGAACATCCCTAGTTTAAGCTAAAGAAATAATTTAATTTTATTAGAAGGATCCAGTGAGAAGCTGGCAATAGTATGAGTTAATGGTGCCAGGAACAATGTCCTGGTCTTATCCACCTCTTATATAGGAGACAGAGTTACAGATTTTCCATACAAATAAATCGCTTAGGGGAGGAGATCTAGAGCTTCCTTCCAGTTTCTTGTACTACCTCAATAGCTGCCTATTTCTAAAGAACCAGTGTGCTTATTTCATAAACTACCTGTGTAGTTCTGTGGGCTTTAATTGGTTTCCAATCCTAAGAATGCAGGGCTAAGAACAATGGTTGGTTTCTTTCATGTAAAAGTCAATTTTGGGTCAATCCTATTATTCCCATGTCAAAGAAGCTTCAAGGAAGGGTTTGGAAAAAAAAAATCCCTCTTTTAGTTATGTCATTTAAAACACGTAGCACAGTATTAAACAAACCCACATATTAACAAAGTCTATCCACTGATCCAGGAGCTGACAGTCTAAAAGGAAGATACCATCAATGGGCACCAGTTAAATCTGTTTTAAAGACTTTTAGTTTTTATCTGTCTGAACCCTGCTTTCAGAGCATAATCGGCTAACAGTGCTTGCTGACTTATATTTCAAATCACTGTTTTATGCTGAATTTTGGATTTCCTCAGTAAGTAAGTTTTAGTAGAGGGAGAGGGGGGAAAAGACAAATAGCCACAAAGGAAGTTGTATTGAGTGAGTCAATAGCCCTCAGGCCTGAAGTATAAAAATATTGCTTAGACAAGTAACCTCCAGTAAGAACATCCCTGTTCCTGAAAATTTAAAAGTAGACTTGTCTTTGGGAGTAGCAGCAAGATGGACTAAATGTTCTGAAGCCCAGATGCCAAAAAGAACTTTAAGATTCCTTTCTGATCAAATTCACAGATACTTTTGTAACTTTGTCTAGGGATTCCACTCCTGTTCTGTGGAATAATTTGGGAGTGATATAAAAACAGAATTTCAATTCATAACCTTTTGTTTGTGCCTGGGTGGATCATTTTAATCCTCTCTTTTTTCCTCCCTCAACTTCCTTCACTTTCCTTCCCTTCTCTTTTCTCGCTATCTTTTTGTCCCTTCTTCTATTTTTCTTTCTTCTCCCTCTTTTCTCTTTCCTTTCCCCTTCTTACTCCTTCGTTCTCTTTCCTTCTTTTCCCAGTGAGATGAGTAGTTGTAAAGTGAGTAAAGTGTATGCTTGGTAAATAAATACTTGCTCCCTTCCTCCCTAACATCTCTTCTATCTTTCTTTTCTTTTTCTTCCTCTATTTCCCCTTCTTATCCCATCCTTTCTTCTTCTTTCTTTTTATAGCTTTTAACGTAGGAACCTGAAGATATCAAAGCATAATAGTTGAGATATTAGAAATTTTCTTACCAGTGATTACAAATCACTGTGGTATATTAATACCACAGGTCAGGAAGCTATTAGGATGAGGTGGGAAAGCAAAAAAGAATTCTTTTTCATATCTGTGTAAATGTCAACAGTTCATTTCTTCTTTCTGGAAACTGATTTCCACATCTGTAAAAACAGGAGATTATAACAGATAATCTCCCCAAATTGCTTTTGGTTCTAATTCTATGATCCTTCAGTGCTACAGTCAAGTTATCTGGACCTTATTTGAAGTGTATATTGGAAAAGGAATGTGCAAGAAAGTCCACAGTACCAACTCAACTAAATGAAAAAGTTTGGGGGTTTGTGTGGGCATTTCTTTATTTTGCTTAAAGTAGCATATGAAGTAAACTAGAAATCAAAATTTAACAGACAAAAGAAGAAAACAAAATGAACTCTCTTTCTATTAAAAATTAGATTGTATTTTTATCTGAGTGTTTAAGATACATAACATTATTTTTTTTAAAACTCTAAAGCAGATAAATTGTAGAAGAGAGATTTGGGACAATTATTTTGCATTTGTTGGTGATTATTTCTCTTAAATAGAAAACAGTGTCACTTAATTCTTGGATGAAATCTAGGCTAATCAGATATTATAAGTTAGTATTATATAATGCTCCTACTTTCTTTTTCACTTGGAAGAAATGCTCATTTGCTTAAGTCTGGAGAGAAGAGCAGCTTCTCTGGCATTCTCACCTCAAGCTTACCCTTAACTCAAGTTGGGAAATGAGCTCCTGCGGCTAGGAGCCATTCCAGCTACTGGCCTTCATATGCTACTGTGCTTCATCCACAGTATGGATGGATATTATTGGAGTTAATACTATTGGAGTTAATGCATGATCAGGAGATTGTCTAGTCCTATTCACCAATTAATCATCAATCAAAAAGTATTTACAAAGCACCTCCTATGCCAGTTACTGTGTAGGGCACTGGGGATATAATGACAGAAATGGAACAATCCTGACTCTATATGTAGGAGGAACTTACATTCTATTAGAGAAGACAACCATGTGTGTGCAAGCATGTTGGATAGCTTGCATATGTGTGTGTGTGTAAGTATAGACACATATATATACAAATACATACATGTATGCATATATATATATATATATAAATTCTAAGTAGTTTAGTAAGGTTATGGTTTAGAGATAGTGGTAGTATTTGGTGGTGGTAGAAGGCTCAAGAAAAGCTTCATATAAAAGAGAATGCTTGTGCTGAATCTTGGAATAAAAGATTTTAAGAGGTAAGGAAAAGAGGGAGAACATTCTTTTATTTTCCTCAATTTCTAATTACATGTAAAGATAGTATTTAACATATACTTTTATAAGGTTTTAAGTCCAATTTTTTTCCCTCCCTCCCTTACCTCCTCTTTCCTCCCTTGACAAGCCATCTGATATAGGTTATACATGTACAATCATTTGAAACTTATTTTCATATTAGTCATGTAGTGAAAGACAAATCAGAACAAAAGGGAAGAATCATGAGAAAGAAAAAAACAAACAAAAAACAAAAAAGGGTGAAAATAGTATACTGCAATTCAGTTTTTAATAGTTCTTTCTCTGGATGCAAATGACATTTTCTATCCCAACTCTATTGGAATTGTCTTGGATCATTGTATTGCTGAGAAGAACTAAGTCTGTCATAGTTGATCATCATATAATCTTGCTGTTACTGTGTACAAAATTTTCCTGATTCTGTTTACTTCACTCAGCATCAGTTCATGTAAGTCTTTCTAGACTTTTCTGAAATCAGCCTGGTCATCATTTTTTATAGAACGATAGTATTCCATTACATTCATATAGTATAACTGAGTTAGTCATTCCTCAATTGATGGGCATCTCTTCAAATTCCAATTCCTTGCCACCATAAAAAGAGCTGCTACAAACATTTTTGCACAATTGGGCCCTTTTTCCTCTTTTATTATCTCTTCACTTACCAATAATGACACTATTAAATCAAAGGGTATACACACTTTCATAGCTCTTTGGGATTAGTTTTAAATTGTTCTCCAGAAGAGTTGGAAAGGAAAGACATTTTAGGCATGAAGGATGACCAGTGTAAAAGCATGGAGGAGGGAGATGGATGGCCATGTGTGAGGAATAGGAAAAGGCCAGTTTGGTTTGGTCATAGAGGGTCAGAAGAAGAGTGATGTACAATGAGTTGAAAACAGTAGTTTGAGGCCAGGTATTAAAGGTCTTCAAAAGCCAAAGAGAGAAGTTTATAATTTATTCTAGGTGCTATAGAGAGTCACTAGAGTTTATTGAGCAAGTAAAATATAGTAGGTACTTGGAGATGTAAGATTGTAGCTCAAAAGAGATAGTTGGGAATATAGCTCTAGGAACCCTCTCCCTTGAGACCATAATTAACTTGTGGGACTAATGAGATCATCAAGTCAAAGAAAGAGGGACAGAAAAGAGCCCAGGAAAGAGCATAGTTGTTCTTTCAAGTAGCATACTCTAAAATAGGGGTTCTTAATCTGGGGTTCATGTATTTATTTGTCCTCCCCCCACTTAATAGTATTTTATTTTGTTCAATTATATGTAAGGATAGTATTTAAGATTCACTTTTACAAGATTTTTGAGTTCCAAATTTTTCCCCTCTCTTTTCCCTTCTCTACTCAAGATAACAAACAATTTGATATATATAAACAATAATATTAAATATATTTCCACATTAGTCATGTTGTGAAAGAAAATCGGAACAAAAGGAAAAAGCCACAAAAAAGAAAAAGCAAAATACATATATAAATAGTTTGTTTTGATCTGCATTAAGACTCAATGCTTCTTTCTCTGGATATAGATCTCAAACAGGCATTTGTTAAGTACTTACTATGTGCTAAAGTCTGTGCTAAGCTCTAGGATTATAAAGAAAGGAAAGTTCTATTTTCAAAGAACTCATATTCTAGTGGAGAAGACAATGTGCAAATAGCAGTGTATAAGCAACTATACACAGAGTAAATGGGAAATAATTACAGAAGGAAAGGGAAGGGAAGGGAACAAGAACAAGGAAAGTCTTGTTACAAAAAGGAAGACTTGAATCTTGAAAGAAGGCAGTAGGCAGAGATGAGATAGGGAAGCATTTCAAACATGGAAGATAATTAAAAAAAAAGAATGGAGCTGGGAAATGAAGAATTTTGCACGATTTCATACCTTTCCCTCCTATCTTCACTTGAACACTATTCATTTTAAAATTGCCCCATGGTTCATTCTCATAGCTTTTTCACTTCTTTTCCCTCTTGAAGTCCATTGGGCAGAGTAGAAATGGAGCATGTCCATTGCACAGAGTATGTGTGTTTACTAGTAAAGTAACCATTTTAGAATCACCAGACATGAGTTCCAAAGGAGATGTTCGGAATAAATAAAATAAACAAATAAAATAATAAAAACACTGACAAGCAGTGGTTAATAAAGGCTTGTTTGAAAATCAAAAGTAGGTCTGCAGCCAAAAATATAAAATCCATCAGAACTAAGCAAAATATTGAATGAAAAAAAATGGATATTCAGTGAACTGCAGATTTTTAGGATTTTGTTTGAATCAAATCTGAACTCAGTAGAAAATTTAACATATAAAAGTCAACATCAAAGACTAATTTCAAGGCACTCAACAAGGGCAAACTGTTTATGTTTTATATGTGGAAACATAAACCATATGTCTAAGATTGACATCAGTAATTGGGTAGTTCAAAAGAAAGAATGGGGAAGAGTTGAGTATAATCTGACTCTAAAAAGAAAAACTGTCTAGGAAAATGTAAAATAGTAATTATGCTATCCAAATGAGGTGCAGGGGAAAATAGATACAGAGGGATTAGAAGGGGAAGGAAGGCTGGTAGTTTTGAAAACCTATCTACATTTGGAATGGGTTAAATAGAGTGACAATGTGTGTGTGTGTGTGTGTGTGTGTGTGTGTGTGTGTGTATGCCATGAAGAATAAAGCACCCTCCAAAATCTATAAAGAAATAAGGGGGAAGGGAATAAGGAGGTTGTATAAAAGGGTATGTAGGTTTAAGGCCATAGGTCAAAGTGTACAGATTAATAGAAAAGAAATAAAGAGGGAGGGAAAGAATGGCATAGGATATGGTGCTGGTACAGAAAGGTATTTATATTAATAGAATGGAATAATGTTTGTAGATTAATGAGAATAGGAGAAGGAAGATAGGAAAGGGTGGGGGAGTTAAGGGATGGATCCATGGACAGAGGGAATTAAGTAGTAAAAAAAAATAATATCATATAAAAAAAGGCTTATAGATTGAGAAAAATCCCATATGATCTTTCATTTCTTTTTCAACAAAAGAGAAAATGGAAATGAGAAGAGAAAAATGTTGGAAGTAGTATACTGATGCTTCATCTGAATTAGGAATTTGTGGATGTTTCCCTTTTCTATCTCCTCTTTAAGTATATTGGGGCTAAAACACATACATTTATTTTGAATGGGGGAAACAAAAGATTTCTTGAATAATTTTAGATTGTCTACTTCTATCCATCTTGGATGGAGAGGGAGATGAATTATCATGTGAAATGAAAAGATGATAACAATAGATTTCCCTAAGGCTCCTTAGACATCTGCAAGCTCAAGTCTAGACATTGCTGAAGTACCAATCAATCAATCAATAAAAGAGTATATACCAGGCACTGTGCAAAAAAAGTGCAAAAAAATTAAATTATCCTTACTTGCAATATATTTTCATTTTAATTGGGGAGAAAACAATTGAGGCTAAATTAGAACTTGCATGATCATGATCATACACCAAGAAGTAAAGTACAAAGTGCTGTGGGAAAGAGAAGGCTAACAGAGAAATCAGGAAAGACTTCATACTACAAATGGTGTCTGAATTGTATTTTAAATAAAATGTGACTATGAGGGAAAGGGAAGAAGGGAATGCATTCTAGGTATGGGGAATAGAGGATAATTAATTTCAGCATGCCTTTTATCTAGAACTAGTACCTGATTTTGCCCATGAAACTTCATAATTAAGTCCTATTTTCCTTCATACAATTATCTAGTTTTCATCAATTTGCAAATTCAAAAAATTGGATGAACAATTTTAATGCTTTTTCTGATCTAGCTGGCTGTTTGACAGGATAAATTAACATTTAGGAGGAAGGAATAGAGAAATGCCAAGGAAAGGCATATTATTGCTTAAAAATGCTTAAAATGCCTGAAAAATACAAGTCTAAGAGTTGTACCTAGCTAAGAGTATGTGTGAGCAGAAATCATTTCCTGATCATTGCTTGTGATTTTTACCTTAGAAATATTCAACTGGCAAATAGTACATTGAGCCAAAGCCCATATTTATTTTGGGTGATTCTTTTTTTTTTTAAACAAAAATTTAAGTTAATTGTGCTTCCTCTGCTGACCATTACACCCATTACACCAAGATTCTACTTCTAACATTGTTGACATCCTTTCTCAAAGCAACCTCTCATAAAAAAAGCATTTTCCAGAGAACAATGGCAGTTGTTCTTGAATATGTATGTAGTACTCTTGAATTTGAATCAATAATTACTACCCTTAGTCTTTAATATTTATTGCATCATGTTCTTAATGACGTTAACTTTCATTAATTGTGTAACTAAGCTTCTAGTCTTGTTATTTATTAAGTTTTCTGGCAAATTTGTGAGGAGTCATTTTCCTAAAGTGATTTGTAAAGCCCAGGAGACCTGTCAAATCTTAACAAATCATTCCTCAGAGTGAAAATAATTAGAAAGTTAATAGACATCAAAACAAGTTTGAGACCTTATTCTGAACATTGTGACCTGAATAGGTTATTAATTTGCACCCTTCAAAGTGAGTCTTGTTAAATCGTGACATGAAATCACTTGAAGAGTTTTAGATTCCTTCCTCTTCCACCCTTACCTCCCTTTCAAAAAAAAAAATAAAATAAAAAAGAGTGATTCTAAGGACCATAAAAACCTCAGAAGCTTGATGTTAATTATTATTCTCAGTCAGCAGGGAATTTTTGAGACAGGAATCCTGTATTTGGGAAAACTGGTAACTGCCTCAATACACAAGAGTCATTCATTGAAGACAAATCTGAGGCACCTGGGTCACTGACATAGCAGATAGAACATTAGATTAGACAGAGGAAAACCTGAGTTCAACTCTAATCTTGGACACTTACCAGCTATGTGACTCTGAGCAAGTAACTTTCATTTGTGTCTTCCTCGCCTGCTAGCACTTTCAGAATCATAGCTTATATTATATATATATGTGAATATTATATAATTACATTATTGCATATTATACTATTATCATATAAATTATATATTATTACAGTATATTTCCAAGGTTGCTGAGGATCAAATGAGATAATATTTGTAAAGTGCTTTGTAAATCTTAAAATGTTATTATTTTAAAATATTTACAAAAAGGAGAACTGTAGAGAATCCAAGGAGGTTTGCTTTTCCTTTTTACTTTAGTTTTTTGAGGTAGAGAAATCTACTTGCTCTTTCTCAGTTCTAAATAATTAAAATTCTAACCACCTAATATTATATACTCCTTACTTAAATTCAGTGATATCTGACTTTTTGTGACCCCATTTGTTTTTGTCAGTTCCTTCTCCAGCTCATTTTGTAAACTTCAGAAAACTGAAGCAAACAAGGTGAGATGACTTGTCCAGGTTCATACAGCTAAGGAAATGTCTGAGGCCAGCTTTGAACTCATGAAGATGAATCTTTTTGACTATAGATTTGGCACTCTCTCCACTACCCCACCCATTTACAAGATCCTTATGGGTATTTATTTCAAGCTGAGAGAAAAAATTCCATTAGCTCTTGAAGTTAAAGTTGTCTTGTTTAAAAAATCTGTTGCTGCATCCATGGGTCTTCTTGGAGCATCACTTGGGCTTTGGTCCAGTATCAGCCCAGATCAAGGCATGCTAATGCCATTTCCTGCAAACTGGGTTTTCTTTGGAACCCACTCATCTGAGTATCAAGCAGACTAGACCCTTCCTGGTTTCTGAGATTTGATTCTATTATAGCCCAGCAGATGTGGTGGCCTCCCAAGAGAGTGGTCATAAGTGAAAAATATTTTAGAACTAATGTGTTTTCCACAAATAATTCCCCAATCTTTACCTCCTTTATAATGATTTTCCTCTTTTGTATATTGGAAGAAATAAGTAGGAATTTAACAACATAAAACAGAAATTCAAAAAAAGAAAAGTTATAAATTTCCAGATCATTATGAACCTGATTAAATATTGATACTAAAGTCCAGGATGCCTATTGTTTGTTGTTCAAGTCTTTGCTAGCCAGAAAAATACCAGAACTGTCCTTTTAAAAACAAATAGTATGAATACAGCCCTCTTTTCACCCAAGGACAAATACGTGTGGTTTGAGCTCATAGTCCTCTTTATGCCTCAAATATAATTGACAGGATGGAAAGAGGAAAACATCCTGAGGCCCAGGGCTGGACTTACCTGCAAAGCTGATTTAACAAATTCTGCAGGTGCCAGGCCACTTGGCCAAATTTCAGGTACAGGAAAGGCCATTGCTGTTCCTTTATCCCCTTGCCTGAAAAAGTACAGGTACAATGTTGGTGCCAGATTAAAAATGAAGATCATATTTCTGATTTTTTTTGGGCCAATAAGGTAAGTCTCTCTTTTCTACTTATCACATTAAAAGGCTCACTTTGACAAATGAACATAAACACAGAAAATGATTATTCCATGTTATTTTCAATTCCTTTATGGCATCGATCTGAGATTTATTTAGTTCTTTAGTCTTGGTTAAGGAAGGTAATATTGTTGAGCCTTAGTTTTATCAATGATAATATAGGAAGAATAATTCTTGCACCAGCCACCTCACAGAGAGTTGTTTTGAGAGTTCTACCCTTTAAATATGTAAATATGATGTTAATCTAAATAATGATAGAATTTATTGGAGGAGGCATTATTTGTTTATATTTAATATTATTTCTAATTACTGAATTAATTATTAATTAATATTATATATTTCAAGGGCATTCTCTCTGACAGTAGATGAACTGATGCCAGTTCCCACTGGAGAGCCAATTGTTAATTTGTGAATATGAGTATTTATACCTTGGGAACCTAAAACATTTCCTTTTATTTTTCCTACATTTCTAAATCACAATTTGATTTGCTATTTTGTTGCTTGCCTAGATTTAATAAAATGATGGAGAAAATTGTACCAGGAGTGCATTTAATTTTTTTTTAGAGTCAATTGTTAAACATATACCATCATATACTATACCTCTGTGACTATAGGCAAATCATTGAACCTTATTAACCTTCATTTTTTATTCATAGATAAAGAAGAAACCCTAATTTCTATCTGTCAAAATTAGAGAATTAGACTACATGGCTTTTGAGATCCCTTTCAGCATGAGAGTTAGGATCATGATTTTATGATCCATAGCATCATCAACCATAAGCATAATACTATAAGGTTTGCAAAGGACTTTACATATAGTTCCTTATTTGTCATTCACAAATGGGATGGGTACTGTTATTATTTCCATCTTGTAGATGAGAAAATCAAGGTTAAATGCCTTGCCAAGAATCACCTAGTAAATATCTGAATCAGGAGATGAACTATGATAGTCTTCCTAACTTCAAGTGCAACACTGTACCACTGTACCACTCATTAAAGCTTGAAACTGCACTGAGACTTTTGAGACATTCTGCATAAATATTTATAAATGGAAGAAACTGACAAAGAGATTCTAATAACAAATAGACCAAAAAAAGGTGTTAATAGAGTTGACATGACTCTTTAAAATGTTATTATCTCATGGGGAGAGATTGCTTTTTTTTTGTTTCCTATGTAGTGCCTCATGTAGTCTAAAGTTTCAAAGAATAACTTTTGTTGAGGTTTAGTAATTTTTCAGGCATTTCCAATGCTCCATTACCTGTGCTGGACATTTCTTGGTAAAGATATTGGAGTGGTTTGCCACTTCCTTCTCTAGCTTATTTTACAGATGAGGAAATTGAGGCCAACAGGGTTAAGGATAATAAGGTCTTTTGAATTTGACTTTAGGAGGATGAGATTTTCTGATGCCAGGTCTGGTGTTCTATCTATTGTGTCACCCAGTCCTTTTGAAATAAGGAATATTAGGCAATATCTAACTTTTAATATGATGAGATAAGATAGAGTATTTCCAGGAAGATCCATCTACATATAAGCTACAGATGAATTAGGAAAAGGAGGGGGAGATAATGTGGTTGTTTTTTCTTACATATAAACTAGCTAAATCAGAATTATATATATATATATTTTTTCTTTTTTTTAAAATTTTAATAGCCTTTTATTTACAGGTTATATGTATGAGTAACTTTACAGCATTGACAATTGCCAAATCTCTTGTTCCAATTTTTCCCCTCCTTCACCCCACCCCCTCCCCCAGATGGTAGGATGACCAGTAGATGTTAAATATATTAAAATATAAATTAGATACACAATAAGTATACCTGACCAAACCGTTATTTTGCCGTACAAAAAGAATCAGACTCTGAAATATTGTACAATTAGTCTGTGAAGGAAAAAAAAATGCAGGTGGGCAAAAATGTAGGGATTGGGAATTCAATGTAATGGTTTTTAGTCATCTCCCAGAGTTCTTTCACTGGGTGTAGCTGGTTGAGTTCATTACTGCTCCATTGGAACTGATTTGGTTCATCTCATTGCTGAGGATGTCCAGGTCCATCAGAATTGGTCATCATATAGTATTGTTGAAGTATATAATGTAAATCAGAATTATATACAGGGTAATGTTTCTCTTTTTTAATAGGGTAATTTTTCTTTTCCTCATGGGAAATTAGTGAACCAGTACTGTTTTCTCTTTTCCTCTGGGACATCTGACCAGAAAAAAAGAATGTCTTTTCTTATTTAAGGGGTGATAGATAAGCAGTACATAGAGCAACCAAATGGTGCAATGTACCCATGTTGGGCCTGAAGTCAGGAAGATTTAAGTTTAAATCTGGCCTTACTTAACTTAACCCCTACTTTTCTCAGTTCCTAATCTGTAAAAATCAGGATACACTGGAGAAGAAAATGGTAGATCATTCCAATATCTTTGCCAAGAAAACCCTGTGGATCATCGAGGTCACATAGAGTTGGACACGACTGAATGACTGAACAACAACAACAACAATGGAAACAAAGAGAATTGTTCAATAAGTTAAGCTGTGGACAATAAAGTAGAGCAGAACAGACTCTGTCATAGCTTGATTCTAGACTTTCAATTAAGGCACTGTGGTTTGCATTGTCAATAATGCTTAGGGAAAGGGGCTCAGGGTTGGATTTGGTCCTCCTCCCTACCTCAACTATCTTGGGATCTTTTGAAGTTGGTTCATAGACCATTTGAACTTGGTACTAATTCCCAATTGCTTGAAATATAAGGTTATTTAATGAGTGAGTCATAAGCCTAGTAAGCACATGGACCTTGGGAGAAATTCCTAGTTCAATATGAAAATGTTAAACTTCCAAAAATACCTTCTAAAGCTTATAAATCTTTAGCTCTAGCCCTCAAAACACACACACACACACACACACACACACATACACACACACACACACACACACACACAAGCTCACTCATACATTAAGGGGTTTACACTGTACTTTGACTCATCAAAATCTCAGTGCCATTAAACTAGGTCTAGAAATATGAGTTACATGAGTGGCAGAGAAATAGTGGAAGAAGGATGTTGACCCAGGACCCCACAGGCTAAGTTCTTGTTGTTATTCAGTTGTTTTTCAGTCATGGCCAACTCTGTGTAGTTTATATTTATATGTATGTTTTTAGGGACACACATATATACATGCATATGTTCAGAATCACTCCTTTATGAAATTTGCAAATTTTACTTTTTAAAAAAGTATTATTTTTTGGCAAATAAAATAAATCTGTGAATTTATTAATGTGAGTATTCCTTACAGCAGTGATGTCAAACTCAAGTCGAAATGAAGGCCCATTAAATAAGAATCTCTACTGGTAACATATTGGCTTAGAAAATCATATATTCCCATTATTTTTATTGTATTTTAATTTATTTTGTTAAATAGAAATAACAAAAAATAAAAAATATATTGTATATTTTAATATGATTCTAGTACACTCGGGAATCTTGTGGGCTACATAGACTCCACATAGAACTGTGTTTTTGATATCTATGCATCATAACAATACATATTGCATTCCATGTCTGCCTATGCATCCTTTGCCACGTTTTCCCATGTCTTCTCCCATCTGTTTAACACATGGAGTCCACCCAAGATGTTAGAATCATCTATTTTTCTTGATATCATGAAGGACAGTAATGATGCATGTCAACTATACATTAGTTATCTCTCACTCTGGTTGCACAGTCAGGTTATCTTTTTTTTTTTCCTGTTCATCTGTTTCCTTGATGATACCCTTTAATCTGCTTTTTCTTACTGGATCCATGCCTTTAATTCACTGAAGTCTGCTTCTATGTACTATGTACCTTTTTTTTTTTTTTTTTTATTAAACTTGTGTTGATTCTCATATTTCAAACCTGTTACAAATACAAGGTCTTTCATTTTTTCTTTTTCTCTTTTTAAAATAAGAAATATTCTCCTCTTCCATTTCCTTCAACTCTTTGATGGGGAAAAACAGATTTTTTAAAAAAACCCGTAAGAAATGTATATAGTTAAACCAAACCAATTCCCAAATTTTCCATGTCCAAAAATTATCTCATTCTGTATCTTAAATACATCATCTCTTTGTCAGATGTTGAATAGCATACTTCATCACTGATAGGTCATCACATTGATCAGAGTCTTTTATCTCTCCAAGTTTTTTGTCTTTAACAATGGCAGTGAGTTTTTTTTTTTGGTATAAATTATTTTCATGGTTCTGTTTATTTTTCTTCATACAAATCTTCCTATATTTCTCTGAATCTATCTCTTCTATCTTTTCTTATGACAATGGTATTCCATTACATTCATAAACCATTATTCATTCAGCTATTCTCCAATTAATGGACATTCCATTAATTTCCAGTTTTTTTACCACTATTAAAAATGCTAATATAGATATTTATGTATCTATGGTTCATTTTCTCTTTTATTTGATCTTTTTGGATGTGTAGGCCTAATAGTGATGCCCATGGATCAAGGATTATGCACAATGTGGTAACTTTAAGGGCATAGTTCCAAATTATTTTCCAAAATGTCTATATCAAGTCACAGTTTAACCAGAAGAAAAAGAAACTCTTTATTATTGATTTGTGTTTAAGTGATAGTCTACAAATCATCTGATACAGTTTTTAACTTACTTCCTATTACGAATATTAAATATTGTCAACATTTTGAAGAGAATGATAATACAGTTTTATTTATTTCACCTCAAGGATAAAATTAAAGTATAGAAATGAAGGGATAAGTATATGGTATACCTAGGATAGAAGTGCAACTAGGCTAAAACTCCAGGCCTGGAGTCAGAAAGATCTGAGTTCAAGTTTGGCTTTAGAAACTTACTAGCTGTGTGATCCTGGGAAAGTCACTTAACCCCTATTTGCTTCAGTTCCTCATTTTACAGACGAGGGCACACTGGAGAAGAAAAAGGCAAAGCAATTAAGCATCTTTGCCAAAAGATACTCTGTAGACTTTACCTATGGGGTCACATAGAATCAGAAATAACTGAATAACAACAACAATCTCTAAGTGTTATGTAAAAATGAGGGTTCCTGTTGGGAAACTTTGATACAAAGGAATGAAAAGGAAAAGTAGGCAGAATAGGTCATGTGTGGAGACTTTGGTTCCCCCCAAATGTTTCCTGAATTGAAGAGCTTGAGAGGCCTGTGTAAAACATAATGCTTGACTCTGTAGTGACCTTTCACATTAAAAAAAAAAAAAAAAGAACAAAACCTGAAATAAAGAAAAAAACAACTCTCATCTGAACTGCAGCAATCCACCCCCCATCAAATTGTATTGTGATATTTTTAGTTTAACCATAGACTTTGCGGTGATGGTTTCCCAAAGTTATTTCTAACTTTAACTGGTAGTATTTATGGTTAGTACAATCAGACCTACTCTCTCCTCACTGATTTTCCTTCAGATATCATTATAGGATTACCAGTGAATTTCTGTATAAAAGATTACACTTACATAAAGGGAGGAAGAAAAGGAAAACATGAATCACGTCATCCTCCCATTCCAAATAGTTTCCTATGGGAGATTTTCATTTTCACAAAATGATAGAGCTGGAAGAACTTTAGATCCTTCTGTACTATCTCTTCATTTGTGTATGAGTATTTAGTGTATAGGGAGTGCCTGGGGGTGAGGGTGGTTTTGGATTATCTGATTATTGGAAATAAAATGTATCTGAATCATAGCATTTCATGGCTGGACTCTAGAGATCATTTTATCTAATTCATTTATTTTATAGATGAGAAAACTAAAGCAGAAAAAACTTAAGGTTTTTTCTAAGGTCATAGAACTAATTAGGTATATGGTTAGGACTAGAACCTAAGACCTCAAGAGCTGCTAAGTAGGATATTACTTTATCAACCTTATAAGATTCCTTCCATCCAGATGATATCAAATACTTCAGACTAAAATACTGTCAAAATACTATTTCTTAGTGTTTTAGGAAACAATATGAACTCTTTCTTTTCACCACAGTATGATGCTTTCTTATAGATTGAACCTAAAACACACACACACACACACACACACACACACACACACATACACACACACACACACTTCACACACTTTCTTGGCTGGCAGTGTTCATATATATCAATTGATGCGACCAATCAATCAATTATTAACCATCGACTATGAGCCAGAACAGAGCCCTTGAAACTTCTAGGTGCCAAGGATCAAGTTTTATTGAAACCATAAGACATACACAGAGAGATAGAGAGATGGAGACAGGTAGAGAAAAAGAGACAGATACAGAGGAAGTCAGAGAAAGACCAAGTGAAGATGAGAGAGACAGACAGACAGAGACAGAGAAAGAGAGAGACAGACAGAGAGAGGGAGAAAGAGGAGTTAAGAGAGAGAGAGCAGATACAGAGAGAAAAAGAGAAAGTTTGAGAGACATGTGTATGACAGAGACAGAGAAAACATTAAATAAACAACAACCATACTTTGCTCAATCCATCTATTTAGGAAAGGAAGAGTGAACATAGGTATTAGTCCTGCTCAGAGCATTGCCTAGGAGGTAAATAAAAGGATCTGCTTGAATTTGTCCTCTATTCTTTACACTATTTTCAACGTGTCCGGATGTTATGTCTAAGAGACTGATAATTACCTTCCCCTTTGTCCTGGTACTTGCAAAGAATAGACATTCTGGATATAAAGTCAACCACAGCTGCTCTTGAGTTCCTCTTGGATACTAGAAGCCGGAAAACATCTTTAGGATATTCTCAACTTTATACTATTTCTGACATTTTTCTGGTCACTCAAATTCACAATCTATATATATTGTTCTTGATTCTTCACCTTCACTTACCCCCATTTCTAATCACTTTCTAATCAATTCTAATCAGTTTCCTAAGTTTTATCAATTGTGCTTCTCAACTTCTATTATATTTGTTCCCTTCTCTCTATTTGCATCTTAATCACTTTACTTAATCTGTCTCTCATTATTTATTGCCCAGACTATTTTAATAGGCTCCAAATTGTTCTCTTTGTCTCTTTTCCCCACTGTTCAGTCCAAAATCATATTACTAAAATGCAGGTCCAACCATCTTGCACCTCTGCTCAAGAAGCTTCATTGTCTTTAGATTAAAATAAAAACCCTTCCAATTGGCATTTTAAATTCCTCACAATCTGGATCTAATCTAACTTTCCAGATTTGGTACATGTTATTCCTCATCCCTTATTCTATGGTCTAAACCATCTGGCTTATTTGCTATATGCAAGACTTTCTATCTTGTTCTTACTTTTCTAACTTTTCATAGACTGCTCCCGACAATGTAATCTTTCTTCTCATCTCTATCTCTTGGAACTTTTGATGCCCTTTCAGACTCAGTTCAAGTATTATTTTTTTGTAAGAGGCCTTCCTGATTTCCCTAGCTCAACAATTTTTATACTCTGGTTTTAATACTCCATTACAGTCTTTAAAATGATTGAGAAATCCAAAGAATTTTTGTTTATGTGGATTATATCTGACTATATTATCATATGCAAAATTAAAACAAAAGATTTTAACATTTTGAAATCATAACCATATTGGTACAAATGACATTTTATGAAAATAATGATATTTTTCAAAACAAAAAAAAATTAGTGAGATGAGTAGAATTATTTTGCATATTTTTGCAAGTCTTTTTAAATATTTGGCTTAATAGAAGACAGCTGGATTCTCATAACTGCTTCTATATTCAATTGATTATAATATGTTGTTTTCATTGAAGTGTATAAACAAAATCTGGCTTCATACAGATATGTACTTGGAAGAATATTTTTATATGCAAATAATATCCTAAAATTATATAATGTTGTATAATTATGCAATATCATATAACATCATTATATTAAAATAATTTTTACTTCATTGACTCTTGAAAAAGTCTTTAGATCTGCAGCACTGCTACCTTAGCTACTATTTTTCTTTCTGAAGGAGCTTACATTTTTTTGGATCAAGAAGAAAAGGGAGCATCTGGGAAAAAACTAAAAACAGCTACATGTCCAACTTGAACTTTACTTGGAAGCAAAAAAGCAGCAAAGTCTTCCTTATCATAATGTGAGCTCCTTGAGAGATAGAGGTTTCAGCTTAGAGTTAGGAAAATCTGAATTAAAATCAGCCTTGAGACTCTTATTATGTGACTCTTGGTAAGTCATGTGGCTTGTGTTTGCCTCAGTTTCCTCATCTGTAAATTGGGCATAATAATAGCACCTACCTTCCAGGGTTTTTGTGAGGTATTATAAGTAAATATGATAATATGAGATAATTTGAGTAAAATTAGAGAATAATTGTAAAGTACTTTGTACAGTGTTTGGAACATAGCAAATGCTATAAAAATGTTAAGTATAATTATTATTAATAGTAGCAAATGCTTAATAAATGCTGCTTAACAAGTCCTGGCCAAAGAAAAACCCTGACAATCTTATGGATTGTTATGATATGTTATTCCCCTTATCAGTTATTGACTTTGGAAAGGGAAAGTGAAGTAGATGATTTAAAGGTTCAATAGCAGAGGACTAGAGGCAAAGGTTTACAGAAGAACCATTGAATAAGAACTTTTTCTAGTCATGTTGCTTCTCTCCAAGAGAACATTTTAAATGGAGGAAATATTTATCTCATCTATATCTATAGGAAATGAACTTTTAATTTCACTAGTATGTGAAGTTCCTGGTGAGAGAATCAATGAAATGTAATTTACAGTCTTAGAGAGCTTCCCAGAGCAATAAGAATCTCAGTGATCCCAAGGATCAACTGATCTCTTTCTGACTCTAAGATTTGCTCTTCTCCATTATGTCAAAGCTGACTTTTGAAGGTAATATTTATTGGCCACTTCAAAAGAGACATTAGTGAGAATCTGATTAGAAATTATCCATCTTTGGAAACTGAAGTCTTCATGTGGCACCCTTTTTTTTTTGTCTTGAGTGATTTTGATTGGTCCCTGACAGTGAAGTCTCCTGCTTGTCAGAATAAACACAGGAAGAAGATGGGAATGTTTTGTGCCATTTAAATGTCCCAATTGAGATTTCTAGGCATGAGGAGTCTAAGCTATTTGTCTAGCGACTTAGCTATTGGTAATAACATTCCTATCAAATGAGATGTTGTCCTTCATATTAAGCTCAGCTTTAGAGATCATACAACAATCCTGTGCCATTCTGATTGAATGATGGAGAAGTTTATGTTAAAGAAATCTCTTAGTTTGGTGTTTTCCCAACTACAGGTTGTCAACTGTAACTAGACTGCTTGCATTTCTCAACTCTGTATTTTAGATGTCTTAGTTTCTTTCAACAAGGCTCAGCTCAAGTGATACTTTCTCCTAGAAACCTTTCCTGAGTCTCCAAGCAATTAGTAGCCTCTCCCTACTCATTTACTTTGAATTTATTTACTTTTCTGTATACATATTATAGCCTTAGGAAAAGGAAAGTTCCTTGAAGCTACATAGCTACAATTTTATGTTTCTCTTCTTATCCTTAGGATCTAGCACAACAACTGACAAATAGTGGGTAGTTAATAAATGGTAATTGAACTGAGTTAAGAAATTAGGTGGACTTTTGGGATAAGAATTCACTATTTGACAAAAACTGTTGGGAAAACTGGAAACTAGTATAGCAGATAGTAGGCATAGACCCCTACCTAACACCATATACCAAGATAAGATCAAAATGGGTTCATGACCCATAGACATAAAAAATGATACTGTAAACAAATTAGAAGAATATAGGATAGTTTACCTCTCAGATTTGTGGAGGAGGAAGGAATCTGTGACCAAAGAAGAACTAGAGATCATTAATGATCATAAAATAGATAATTTTGATTATATTAAGTTAAAAAGATTTTGTACAAACAAAACTAATGCAGACAAGATTAGAAGGGAAACAATAAACGGGAAAACATTTTTACATCCAAAAGATCTGATAAAGGTCTCATTTTTAAAATATATAGAGAATTGGCTCAAATTTATAATAGTTCATGCCATTCTCCAACTGATAAATGCTCAGAGGATATAAGCAGACAATTTTCAGATGAAGAAATTGGAACTATTTGTAGCCACATGAAAAAGTGTTCCAAATCACTATTGATCAGAGAAATGCAAATTAAGATAACTCTGAGATATCACTACACACCTGTCAGATTGGCTAAGATGACAGGAAAAGATAATGACAAATGTTGGAGGGGATGTGAGAAAACTGGAACAACAATACATTGTTGATGGAATTGTGAGTACATCCAATCATTCTGGAAAGCAATTTGGAACTATAGTCAAAAAGTTATGAAAGTGTGCATACCCTTTGATCCAGCAGTGTTTCTGTTGGGCTTATATACCAAACAGATCTTAAAGGAGGGAAAGGGACCCACATGTACAAAAATGTTTGTGGCAGCTCTTTTTGTAGTGGCCAGAAACTGAAAACTAAGTGAATGCCCATCAATTGGAGAATGGCTTAAAAACTTGTGGTATATGAATTCTATGGAATATTATTGTTCTGTAAGAAATGACCAGCAGGATGATTTCAGAGAGTCCTGGAAAGACTTATATGAACTGATGCATATAAGTAGTTTATGCTAAAGAAATCTCTTTGTACAGGAGATCATTGTACATGGCAACAAGACTATATGATGATCAATTCTGATGGAAGTGGCTCTCTTCAACAATGAGATGATTCAAACTAGTTCCACTTGTTCAGTGATGAAGAGAATCAGCTACACCTGTGAGAACTGAGTGTGGACAACATTCTCACTCTGTTGTTATATGCTTGCATTTTTTTTTTCTGTTTTTTTTTCTTTTTTGATCTGATTTTTTTTGCTCAGCAAGATAACTGTATAAATATGTATGCACATATTGGATTTAACATATATTTCAACGTATTTAACATGTATTGGACTACCTGCCAAATAGGGGAGGGGGTGAGGAAAAGAAGGGGAAAATTTGCAACAAAAGGTTATGCAAGGGTCAATGTTGGAAAAACTACCCATGCATATACTTTCTAAATAAATGCTTTAGTTAAAACAACAACAACAACAAAAAACAAAAGCAAAAAATTTTCTCTTTATTGACCAAAAAAAAAAAAAAAAAAAAAAAGAAAAAGAAAAAAGAAATTAGGTGGAAAAACAATGAAGCCATTTATAAAAATATAAAATGGGGATCAGATAGGGAAGTGACAAATCTTAGAAAGAATAGCTATAACATTTAGAAATTTTATCTTGGAAAATAAATGTAGTAGTAAAGGATAACATTTATGCAATACTTTCAAGTTCACAAAGCATTTAACAAATAGTATTTTATTTGATTGTTGTAATAACTCTGTAATGTGGATGTTATTATTATCCATATTTTATAGATGAAGAAATTGAAGCTGAGAGATTAAATAACTGGTCCAGGATCTTACAGATAATAACAGTCTGAGGTGGAATTTGAAGCTTTTTACCTCCCTGTCTAGCACTCTGTCTGCTAGTACATTTAACTGAATCCCAGTATGATATTCTATTAAATAAAACTCTTCCTTAGCCCAGTTGTGTGGTATATTGTTTGAATAAACTAAAAAGAATTTCAGAGGGAGAAGTGACCTTATGTCCTTAGTTGGTAGACAAGGAAACTGCATCCCAAAGTGTAATGACTTGTCAGAAGTTGCAATGATAAATACCAGCTGGCCTAAGATAGCACATCCAAGTCTTCTCATGTTCATTTTTATGTTGTGTGACTTCTGGCAAAGAGAAAGAAGAAATGGTATTTAGTTATTACTTAGTTCATGTTGCTTGTATAGGAAAATAACAGTTTTTGGTAAAAATTTGTAAATCTCACTGATTTGCTTCAGGAATATTTTTTATTATTTAATCAATAAGCATTTATCAAGCATCTACTATGCTCTAGCCCCTGTACTAGACAATGGACATACAAATGCAATTATTAAAATGATCCCTATTCACAAGAAGCTTACATTGTAATGGAAGATTGGTTAAAAGTTGGCATTTAAATATTTTTCTTAACCACGGAAACATCCAAGTGTAAAAATTTCTTTCTCTGAAATTCAGGCCATAACAGAGTCTTAGACTTAAGGACTTAAAAAAGTTTAAGTGATTGTTTGCTTTTGTTACTAAGCCAGCAATCTCCCTAACTTCTACTATAAGAATTGCCCTAAAAGGACTTGTCCTTATTCACATGGTCAGTGCATGTCAGAGAAAAGACTTGAACCACCTCTTCTTGACTTCAAGAACAGTCTTCTGTTAGTGACACCATGCTGCTTCTCTTTTGTCTTATCTTAAATTTGAGCACTGAGACTTTTTTATATAAAATACTAAAATTTTAGTATGTTCCATTAAACTAATGTTTTCTTATTTATTCTGTTCCTATAAAATAATGCATGTATATATAATTTAAAAGACTACAATGTACTTTGCAAATATCTAAGCTAATGATGTAATTCAAATATTTATCTATCTTTATTTTATAGATAAAGAAAGTGAAGAATGAGTTCAGACTTAAAGTAATTTCTATATAGCATTTGCTCCCCACCAAGCTCATCCAACCTTTGATTGATTCTGTTTTTTTCTAGGAGGCTGTCCTAGGAGTGTCCTAGGACTTAAAAGAACATCTATAACCTCAAAGAAGAGCATCTGCTGGAACTTACCATCCACTGAGAATCCCTTCTCAGTTTGAACTCTATTTCATTGAAAAATGAAAATAATATAAAATCCCACTGTATTTTTTGTTGCTTGAATACAGAAAAGCATTAATTCTATAGAATTTTTTTCCACTAAGATGTTTTCTATTCTTACATCAAAATCCTTTAAAGTTACTTGAGATATGGCAAAAACAAAAGTAATCCTGTTTAAGTTTAAGGACTCTGATTAATATCAGGAAAAGAACAAAATAAGGAGATGAATGCTTGCCAGAGGTGTTCACCATTTTGATGGAGGAAATAAATCTAAGTAGAGTCTAATATATTATAAAATTTAGAATGTTTGAGAATAGGATCTCTTTGTTCTCTTCCATTTTACACCAATTTTCCTTCTTACAATCTTTTCAAGAGGGACAATCATCTTCTCAGCTAAGCAATTTTCCTTTTCTCCTTTATGACTCACCTGAAAGCTTTACCTTCTTAAGATGAATGTCTCATAGCAATGACACACGCTCATTTATTCGCTAAAATTGGACATAAATGTCCCATTCTTCCTTTAGCCTTTATTGTGTAACTTGATAAAAAAAAAATAGAAAGAGAGAGAGCACAACTTTTAGGGCTGTCTATACCATCTCAAGAACAGGGCTTTGGATATAGTGGAAAGGGAACCGGAATTGTAGTCTTAGTTTAAATATCTACTCTGCTACAGGTTGCTTCTGGAAATTCAAGCAAATCACCTCACATGTTTGGATTTCTGTTTCCTTATCTGTAAAATGAAGAGTTGGGTTAAATTAGTAGATTTTCTTTTCTTTTCTTTTATTTAAAATATGGATTTCTTTGGCAGTATGGTGAAACCTGTAGATTTTTTTTTTCCAAAATGCTTTTTGAATGCATAAAATAAAATGTATAGAATTACAAAGGAAATTGATTATGCTAAAATATAGTTATCAAAAAGTTCACAGATCCCTGGGTTAAGACCCTTTAGATCAAATGTTCTTAAAGCCCTATCTAATTTTAACTCTTATAGGCATATCTTTTCCATATTCTACACCACTAACAGTAAATGAATATTCAATTAAACCAACAAACCAATTCACATATGAATGTCACATAAAGAGCTATTATATTTTTTACTTAAATTTTTTTTATCTTTTTTGTTTATATTACCTTTATTTCTGAATATATATCCGTTCCATTTCCCTTACCCTATTAGCTTTCTTTTATAAGAAAAATCAAAAAAGAAAGAAAAACCATTTGTAGATGAAATGCATCAGAAGCACTGTGATAAAAGCAATGGTAGTGTTATTTTTAACATATCAGGAGCAATTCAAAATGAAAGGTCAGAGACTCACAGAACAATGTTTCATGTAATGTTTTTCTTTAAAAGGAAGTATCTGTCTATTAGATAAAGCTTTTACACAGATAACCTTCCATCACTTCATTAGTAAATAAAAGAATAGTAAATAGAGCTAAGAAAAATGATTCCTTTTAATTAAAAATCTAATCTTTAAAAATGACATTTTATTTAAATATAGTTTTTAAAATGTAAGAAAAAAGATCATAGAGACTTATCTGAGAAACCCAAAAGAAGACTATCATATATACTGAAGCCCAAAATGAAGTATATTCTAATGAATCATGGAAGAGGAAGGACATAAAGCAGAATTTGAAAAATGGCTGGCATTTCAGGTCAAGAGAAAGAGCAGTGAATAGATGACATAAATCCTCCTTGCTGAAATAGGAGGATTTGTATAGAGAGTAATGGAAAATCAAGTTAAATAGATAGCCTAAATTGGAAAGGTGTTAGAATATGTCACTGGGAAATCTGAATTTGATGAGAAAATCATTAGAATCACTCACTATATTTAATTAATGATTACATTATAAGTCAGCCATATTTATATTGTTTTAGACTATTCACAATGACTAGATAGTATAAGGTTGGAATATTGCTATAGCATAGGAAATAGATGGATTTAGAAAAATATGGAAGGACTTGGTCCTAAGAAGGATAATGTTATCCAACTTCAGAGAAACAGAGGGCAAACAGATGTGTGCATATATATATATATATATATATATATATGTATATATATATGTATGATTATAGGTATTTATATATATATATATGTAGGTATACATATGTATATATGTATCAGTGCTTAAAATTAGCTTCTAGGGGAAGGTGGGGGAAGAAAGGGGGAAAAAGAGTAAAATAAAAAACATACAGCAGAGAACTAAAGAAAATCTAACAAGGAAGCAAAGAAAAGATGGACAGTTTATTGTTATGCATTTTGAATCCTCTTATGTTCTGCTGTGCACATGATAATTTTTTGTTCTATTTGTATTTAAATTTTTAAAAAATTAATACAATAAAAAAAGAAGTTTCTTGTTAAATTTCTTTGCTAAAATTTATCACCTTCCTAACAGTTATTTATCAGTGTTCAGTGATATGGCTAGAGGTTTTGGATACTTATGCAAAAAATATTGAAGCATCCTCTTCACCTCTTTATAACTACAAAATGGATTTTTCAGCCCTTTGGGTAGTATTTATGCTTATGGAAAAAGACAAAAGATATGGTTAGCAAGGAAGTGGTTAAGGATAGCTATTAGATTTCTAGCTTCTTTACCAGGGTCTTTTGCACTTTCTCAACATAGACAGTTCTCTGTTTGTTGAATCTTGAACAAATAGGAACTTCTTTCAAACAGCTTTAGCTGAGCAAATATAGGTGTGGCCTTATATTTGACAACAATAAAAAAATGCTTCATAAAAAACTAAACACTGAGAATGAGGTCTAGAACTATTTTTAAAAATTCATTTCCCTCTCCTCCAATTAACAAGCATTTATTTTCTTGGGTGGGAATGGAGAAACAAAACTCTTGTAATAAATATCTATAATCAAACAGAACAAATTCCCTCATTGGCCATGGTCAAAAAATGTATGTATCACTTTGTATTTTTAATCCATTATATCTCCATATAGAATGGATTTGTGGAATTATTATAGAAGATGGAATTCATTATAGTTCTTAAGTATATCACATTTTCTTCCCTTTACAATATTATTGTTAATTATGTAAATGGTTCTTCTGAGTTTGCTCCTTTAATACTGCATCTATACAGGACTTCCTAGGTTTCTCCAAACCTTTGTCTTCTGTAATTTCTTACAACATAATACATAAATATAACATAATTTGCCCAGTCATTCCCCAGGTGAATGGCACCCTCTTGGTTTCCCATTTCTTTTCTACTATAAAAGTAATTGTATTTTATATATATGTATGTATGTATATATGTATGTTTATGGGTCCTTTGCTTTTTCCTAGGAAAAAAGGTAAGTATAATTTGGTGACTTTTGGGTATTTCTTGTACAATGGTTGAACCAATTTATAACTCTACCATCATTGCATTAATTTGACTGTTTTTTTCCATAGTCCCTCCAACATTTGCTTTGTAAGGCAACGAAGTGTTGAAAGTTTATAGAATTTTGGACTTGGAGTCAGGAGGACCTGGGTTTAAGTCATCCAACACTAATTCATTAGCTATGTGTCCCTAGGCAAATCACTTAATCTCTCAGTCTCGTTTTTCTTATCTGCAAACTAGGGATAATAATAGCACCTACAGATTAAACGAGATAATATTTGTAATTTGCAAATCTAAAAAATGCTAGCTATTTTTATATCATGAAGATTGCACATTTTATCTTTAGTGATCCTTTCTATTGCTTGTTTGATCAAAAATTTTTACCCTAACTGGTGAAGTTATGAGGTGCAGTCAGATTCTCCCTGTTCAGGGGCACCAAAATAATTGTTACCCAACAAAATGATGGTGTATAGGGTATTACCTGAGAAAGCATATTCAGATTAGGCCAATATTGTGGATTGCCTCAAAATAATTTGTAGGTTTAGACTTCCTCCAAATAAAGAGACAAAAATTTTATTATGCTGCTAAGAAGAGGTTAAATCCATAAGGGTTTTAGCAAGGAAAAGGCTTATAGCAATTAATAAGGGGCATTATTAAGGAGGAAGACTCCATTAAGGCATAGCAAGTGGGGGAATTATGCCATGGACTTGGTGAGCTGACCCTAAAAGGGATTTAACACGCTGAAAAGAGTTAATTATAACAATGGCAAAATTATGCCACTGACTAACAGGCTTAATTCCAAAAGAAGTTAGGGAGGAAGTTACAGTAGAGTAGGTCTTTTATAGAGTAGGTCCCCTATAAAAGGGACTGACATCATAACTTGACTTTCTGATTGCATATAATAACTGTGGGATTATGGATGGTTTTCTCTATGCAAGGGAGTCAGTTAAGAACTCAATCTGAGGCTTCGGCCTGGAATGTGGTTGTAACAAAGTCCAGTTAACAAAAGGTCTAATCAAAATCAAAAGATCCACTTATAATCTTATCAGTGTTCCTCCCAACTTGTTTGTAGGAATAGCTAAACCTCCAAATTGTTTACAGTAATTCAGGCTGTCTCTGTTGACACCCATCTAAGTAGCCAGGACCTCATCATAACCCACAAGCCTGAAAGGAATTTTTTTTTCTTGCTCCTTTAACTTGTTTACACTATGGCCTTTGATATGTAAGTCCATCATAAGTTAGAGAAGCAAGAAAGAAATTTCCTTTATATCTAAGCTTGGTATATAGCGGGAAGTGATGGTTTAAAACTAATTTCTGTCAATCTGTTGTCTGGTTTTCCAAAACAATTTTTATGGAATGGCAAGGGACAGACTACTTGACAATTAGAATGGACCAAATGGAGCTAATGACAGTGAGGAAACAAGAAATTATTTAAATAAAAGTTTAAAAAATGAAAAAAAAATATTGTCTTATTTTTAAAAACTGACCTAGAGAACAGATCAAGACCAGGTAATTTAAGAATGATTCCACTACCCAAAAGCCATCATGAGAAAGAGACAAAATAAAAGAGAACTGACAAAGAGAGATAGAGAGACAGAGGTAGATAGAGATAGAGAGCCTAAACATCATAATTAAAAATATCATGAAATAAAATTTGCTCAATTATTAGAACCAAAAAGCAAAATGAAGACATAAAGATCAACCAATTATATGCTAAAAGGATTGCAAATGAAAATTCCTAGGAATGTCATAGACAAAATCGAGAGCTTTCAGGTTAAAAAAAGACATCCCATGCATATGGAAAGAAATACTAAGGAATCAGTCAGGATCATACAACATTTAGCAACTATTACTTTAAAAAAGCAAAGAAAGTACTATAACAAAAGGCAAAAGATACAAGTTTTTAACCATATTAGCTTATCCATAAAACTGAGTATCATTCTACACAAGAAACTAATTTTAAATGAAATAGAGGACTTCCCAGCATTTTTGATGAAAAAGCCAGAACTGCATGGAAACTTTTAAATACAAACAAGAGAGCCAAGAGAAGCATAAAAAGGTAAGTGTGAATTAGCATTTAGTAAGGATTATTAAAAAATGAAATATCTACATTATAATGGGATAGAAAATACAAGTTTTCCTTCAAAACTCTAAGGTCATCAGAGGTCATAAAAGGGATTGAATAAGATGAAGCGTTTTCAAGTGATTTTGTCATTCTTTTTTTATTTTAAAAGAAGAAAGGTAAGAGAAGGAAGAAGGAATACACTAACTAAGGAAGAGAAGAAAGTGTGGAGAAATATTATCTCATATAATCAATATGAGATTATTTATACAAAAAAGGAAAAAAGACATAGAGAAGTGGATATCACTTCAATCCCATTTTCATCTGAAGTGGTCAAAAGATAGGAGAACATACAAATATGGACACAGGCACACATTAAACTCAATAGCAAAACAGGAGAGAACATCAAAAAAAGTTTCTATGAGGAAAGGTAGGTTCCAGAAGGGATTAATTACAAGCAAAACAAACTCTAACTTCAAAGAGTGAATTGTGAAAAAGGGGTTTAAAGGATAGATATAATGGGTAAGAACCTGTATATGGATGAGAGGAAGAAAGGAGTGGCAACAAAGCAAAAACAAATTAAATATAATATAGAGCACTGTTCCTTACTATATTCATTCTCTCATCTTCTTTGTAAAGAGGGAATAGAGGAAAAAAGAAATGAAAAAGCGTAAGAGAACAAGATGAAGGAAAATAAACAATTAACAATTATAGCTGTGAACATTAATGGATTGAATTCATTCACAAAATAAAACAAGATAGAATAGATTAGAAAGCAATCTATCTTGTTTGCAAGAAATATATTTGAAATATATATTTTTTAAAAATTCTGCTTCAGATCTTTTTTGGTTATAATTCCAAATTGATGATCTCAGAGTACAGAAAAAGACATGTTTTTAGTCATGAATAAAGTGTGGATTTGTTTTGATTGATTCTGATTATTCGGTAAAGGTTTTTATTTTTTCTTTACTTAAAAAAATTGATAAAGGGAAATAGCAGAGTAGAAGGTAGGAATGATACTGTCAAAAGAGATAAAAGATCATTGATATATATATACACGCACATATATATAATCATATGTTTTATATAAAGATATATATTTAGATGCATAGAAACAAGCAAAAGGACATTTAGATGGAAATACAAACAAATAAGACAAGGAAGTAATATTAAATTTATTAAATACGTAAGAAAACAAGGCTTATGTAATATAGATTCAAGCATAATGCTCATTATCTGTTTTAGTTTGTATATGGAAATGTTTATTACATCTGGTATTTTTCAAATTCAGAAAGAAAAAATAAAAATAAGAAATTCTTATTGTTAGATTTTTCTCTTTCTTTTAGACATGTGCTTAAGTGTATAATTGCAAACATATCAAGCAATGTATCGGTGTTAATGTATCAGAGCAATCAAATGTTGACTCAATTTACAAGCTTAATAGTGACCATCAATATAAGATCATGGAGGCTCATCCCTTTGTAAAACATTGGCAATTTGCACAGGGAAGGAGTCTCATTCCTTTTTAAATGCATCTAGGTAAATATTTGTGTTTGTTTTGAGGCAGGTATTCACCAGAGAAATTAATCTTCCTGGTTCAGTTATGTGTAGGTAGATGATGAATTCTCAGTTCAGTTTAAGTTTTTTTTATTCTTCTTGAAAAAAAAAAATACCATCATATTGGTGGGTGCACAACTGTGGTTTTTTTTTTTCCTTTCCTATTCAAAGATCTGATTTTGCTTAGCATCAGTTATGTTGTTCCTCATGATTTTTTATTAAGAAATTTTACAGCAGAATAACTTACTTCCCCTATTTTAATGACTTGACTTACAGAATAATTTATAGAACATTGCCTAAACTACTTAATTGAAGTATCAAAAAAAAAGTTATCTAAATTAGGACATATAACAAATATGGCATTACTATAGTTTCAATTAATTGCTCCATAACTCCTTTCACCGAACCTGTAACTTTCCTAGTCAAAACTCTCTTCTTTGGCCACTAGTCCCCTACAAATGATCTTATGTATAAGTGCCTGGCACATAGAACTTGAGAATACTTTTTCATTAATTTGTTTTGCTTTTTTTTTTTCTGCTTAAAATTCTTGATATTTTGAAATCATTTCTAGGATATCAAAACCTTAAGATAAGTGCATTGCACACAGTAGAAATATTTTTTTCTCAATGTCTGGACAAGAAAGACTCATCCTGAAGTGCTTTTAAGTTTGAAAAGTGCCTTCTTCATAAGAGGAATTGACTTATGAGGTTAATTGTACAAATTTTATTGTCCACATTTTATAGATGAGAAAACAGGGATTCAATGAACTTTTGGAACTTGACAAAATTCATACAGATAGTATGTGCTAAGGCTCAATCTAGCTAATAAAATCATACCTATAGAATTCGAAGACACCTTAATGGCTGGCTATATGGTCAACTTTTCATTTTACAAATGAGGAAACTGAGGATAAGCAACGGAGTGAATTACCTACAACTACACAAGTAATAAATGGAAAAGCTAGGGTTTGAACCAAGATTTTGTTACTCTGAATGTGCTTTCCACTACTTTTCCACAATGTACTTTCCATTACTTCATGATAAAGAAAAGGGCCAGAGAATATGCTATGCTAATCACTTTATGAATATTATCTCATTTTTATTCTTACAACAACTTTCAGAAGTCGGGGCTATTATGATTTCCATTTTACAGTTGAGGGAATAGAGTTAAATGTATATGGAAATGTACAGAAGTTAAATGACAACCAGGATCACACATCTGAGGATAGATTTGAATTCAGGTTTTCCTTGATTCCAGATCCAGCATGCTAGCTACCGGACTACCTGCATATGGATTGATAAGAATTTATTACTATGCCATATTGTCTTTCAAGGAAAGATCTACTTATTCAGGCAGGATAGAAAGAAGGTACAACCTGACTACCTCATTTAAAAGCAAATTCCATGTGGTCATCTAGGTATAAACTGCAAAAATCTCTACTTCCCAATCCGCTTTCTCTATTATGCCTTTATTCTTGACAACTTCTACTCCTCTTAAGATCAGAGAATTACTTGAAAGTAGATTTAGATTTGCAAACAATCTTTAGTCTCTTCTGAATAGGTGAACATAATGCCATATTATATCAACCAGAAATGAATCTATTGCTACTTTGCATTTTGACTTTTGTCTCTTCTGTAAAAACTTTTTTTCTTTTTATTTAAAAAAACCCCCAAACTCTAATCCTTCCTCATTTGGAAAATAGGGGTATTCACTCATGTCCAATTCTTTATGATCCCATTTGGGGTTTTCTTGATAAAGATATTGGAGTTGTTTGCTGTTTTCTTTTTCACCTCATTTTATAGATGAGGAAACTGAAGCAAACAAGGTTAAGTGATTTATCCAGGGACATACAATTTATAAGTATCTGAGGCTAGATTTGAACTCCAAAAGTTGAGTCTTTCTGAATCCAGTCTGGCCTAGCTGCCCAAATGGGGATAATAAGACTCATATGATTTACCTTGTAATAGTGTGATGAGGAAAGTGTTTTCTACACATTAAAGAACCATGTCAATGTGATTTATTAAATTCCGTGTACTTTACAACCAATTCTCAATTTACAAATCACAAATAACTTTTCTTTTTCTCAGTAGTTTGACACATAGGACACTCATTAATTAAAAACTGATCTCAGAAAAGGGACAATGGAACATATTTTGGCTAGATTTTGATACCAAATGAAGAGTTATGCAAAATGACACCTCTAGTCAGAGAATAATCTCATTACTATCCACTGAAGGCATCTAACATTTTCAGGATGTTGGCCTGTAGGACTTGTTTTTGCTGGTGCCAGAGGCCTGGAACCCAGTGTGATAGTCATACTATTTTTTTGTCTGATGTTCCCTATCAGAGACATTAGAGCTTAATCTTCTCTCCCCTGGATAAGTACATGTCATTGAAGTCTCCAAATATTGGCCTGACACTATCAGTGGGGCATAAAAACTGACAGACATTTCAGCTTCAATTGTTACCTTGCCCTAATCATCTAGTTATATAAAACTAAACTCTTGCCATGTGTCCTCAGGGTACATAAATGCTGTATTGTGATGGGAATTTTGAGGTCTTCAATAAAAGCTTTGTTATTTCATGGGGTGAATGAGTGCTTCCCAGCTGTTGACTCTACTGATAAAAGGACCCTGGTAATCATTTGTTTGACATGGCCTAGTATTCAGTGAGTATATCACGCTGTTGTTTTTTTTTTCCACTTCACTTGAAAAAGTGAGGAAGTTAAATGAGTCATTAATGACAGGTCAGAGCTTTTAGAGTAAAGGAGAAAGCAGAGGTGATGTCCCCTAAAACTGTATTCTATCACAGAGCTCATTTAGTATTTCTCAGACCATCAGTATACCAATGGGAAGCTCCAGTTTCACTTCTTTGGGAGATCTTTTCTGATCATTACTATCTGTCAATGTTATCCCCTCCTCCCTCTTCAAGGTTTATTTCTCATAGAATATTTAACTAGTTGAATAATCCAACAAAGCAGTGGGAGGTCTAGGAATCACTTGATAAACATTTATTAAATGTGTACTATGAAATAAGCCAGGAAGACCAGAAAGTGGTGTTGAGGAGGGAGAGTATTCTAGGCAATGACAAAAGCCAGTAAAAATGTTGGGAGTTTAGAGATGGAACCTTGTGTGAGAATTAGCAAAGGGGATAATGCCACAGAATAGCAGAGCATATCAAAAAGAAGGGAGAGAAGAAGTGCCAGAAGAATAGAAAGGTTGAGGGGAGCCAACTTTAATCCCAGTGGTGATAAGGAGCCACTGAAGGTTATTGAAAAGCAAGAGGGGAGAAGATAATATAGCCAAATCTGTGTTTTAGAAAGATTAATTTGACTGAGTTGAGAATGGATTGGGGGAAAAGATGAGAAAAAGAGATCAACCAGCAGGCTGGGAGATTTTGAGGTAGTAGAATTCACAGATAAATAGATGCATTGGAGGTAGGATGTCTTGAGAGGAACAAATCAATAAAAACAAACAAACAAAACCCCAAACCAGCTCATTTAGATGTTGAGTGGTGTAATGGATAGAGCTCCAGGTTGAGTCAGCAAGTCCTAAGTGCAAATTTATTCTCAGACACTTTCTATCTGTATGATCTTGGGCAAGTAATTTAACTCTGTTTGCCTTAGTTTCCTCATCTGTAAAATAAAATGGAGAAGGAATGACAAACTATTCCAGCATCTTTGCCAAGAAAACACCAAATGGGATTATAATCAGATATGACTGAAAAATGATTGAATAATAACCTAGGAAGTTAATAGTGCTTTCAATTGAAGGGAAGTTAGGAGGTTGGACTAGGTCTTTCTTTACTGGTGATAAGAGAGGAAGATGGTTTTAGTTGAAATTAGAGAATGTAAATTTGTTGTGGACTCAGTTGGCATGGTTTTATGAGTCCTTCCACTTCGGTTGTAATTTTGGCAATAGGACTAGATAAGGATGATGGCGTTGACCATTGGTCATTCATGGCTGCACCAGCAGAACAAAGAATACGAGATTAGAGCTCTGGTGTTGTTAAAATAATTGACTATCATGAAGAAACCATAAAAGCAGGGAATTAAAGTCAGAATAGATGCAATGAAGAGAAAAACAGATGAAATCAAAAGACCTGGATTTGCAATGAAGATTAAGAGCAGATTGAAGAGACAATGGGAGAGGTAGAAGGACAGGAACTTATCAAAGAGGTCCATAAAGGAAAATCAAAATTCACTATCATCAAAGTAGAAAAGTTTGACATAATGTCAAATTTGAAATATGGCTCATTGAGATAGAGTAGAAATAGAAGTCATCATAGTGTACTTAAAGTCCAAAAAACAGGAGAGAATTTAATATTTATTGAACTGAGTATCTGGGAGAGTGCCAGATGTGGAGTCAAGAAGACAGATCTTTCTGAGTTCAAATCTAGCCTCAGACACTTAACGTGTGACCCTGGACAACACACTTAACATGTTTGCTTCAGTTCCTCATCTATATAATGAATTGGAGAAGGAAATGGGTAAGTTATTCTAATATCTTTGTCAAGAAATTCCCAAAGATCTGGACACAGCTGAAATGACTGAACAATAATACCAATTTCTTGACTTCTGACTCAGTTATCTATCTATTGAATCATTTAGTTACTTAAAAAGACAGAATTTCCATTACCAGCTGTGACTAATACTAGCAATACAATCATAGAAAAGTCATTTAAACCCTCTGGGCCTCAACTTCCTCATCTATAAAATGGGGATAATAAAACCTCAATAGGGGTACTATGAGAAAAGCATCTTGTTAACTTTGAAGTATTATATATGAAAATCATAATTATTCTTTATTAAGATGATAAGATCATTGGAAAGATCATCAGTGCAAATATTGACATCAACAAGGATCATGTTTGGGTTAGAATAGAGATTTTTAGATATAAACTTCATAAAGAAGTTTGTTAAGAAAATGTTGCTATCTCAAACCAAAATCCTTTTAGAGGGGGATCTAAAACTGGTCATTTCTCATAATTAAGAGTGTGGGTGTGGGTGTAGTTTTAATGCATCATAATACCTAGAATATTTACCCATTTCAAGGTAGCTATATTCCTGAATCTCTTAGAAAAGGCAGCTGAATTTTATGTCCAAAAAGTGGCCTTGAGACTTAGTCTGAAGACGAAATAAAGGTTAGAGGTTACCTATTCCTTCAAGAGGTATGGCTGGTGAAATGGAAAGAGAGTTTAAAAAAAATTTTTTTTTATTACTTAAAGACTATCACTGAGGATATTTCTAACACTTCTGATCCACATGCCAACCACAGACTTCATGCCAGGAACATTTGACTCTGGGATGCCAGGAGTCTAGCTTGAGAATAATTCTTTTCCTTCACCATGTATCTACTCTCCATTTTATTCTTTTCCAGATAAATAGGTTCAGCATGAATGTTTAATGTTAATTTCAGGTCAGAGAATAAATTTTAGAAAATTCTTTCCTTACAAAACCCCTATAAATTATACAGTATAATTTTATTATTCCCATTTTATGGATGAGGAAATTAAGTTTCAAAGGGATTAAAAGAATTCCCTATGATCACCCAGCTAGTACCAATCAGAACTGAGATTGGAGCCATTGTCTCTCTCTCCAGATTTTGTCTAGTTTTCATTTAACTATGACATTATATCTTTAACACAACAATTTCCCAAGCTATCATGACTTTAATTTCCCTTCTACCTTAGCCATTTATACAGGTATCTGTTTTCAGACTCCACCCTATCTAAGCATGCAACTCTCTCTTCCCTTTAATTTTCCAATCCTAAAATAGACACTGGATATATCACCAAGATATTTTTTATCCAAACAAAAGAGTATTATAATGGACTTGGCTGCTAGAGTCTATGCAGATAAAGTAAGTTAACATTAGAATTATTTGAACTGATAAAAGAAAATTAATTTTTGGTCAGAGAACAAATTCTAGAAAATTATTCTCAGAACACCTCTGTAAATTATATAATACCAATTTTATTATTTCCATTTTAAAGACTAGGAAATTGAATTTCAAATAAATTAAATAACTTCCTTATCATCACACACCTTACCAATCAGAGTGCTGGGATTGGAGCCTTTCTTCTCTATCTTTTTCTCCATTCCTCTCTTAACAGTGCCATTATATACATATATACACAAGTTTAAATTCTGGTTCTTCTAGTTATCACCCATGAATAAGTTGTTTAACCTTCAGATTACTCATCTCTGAAGTGAGTGATTGCACATGATGATCTCTAACCTTAAATTTTTGGTTTTGACAACATAGAGGTAGCTAGGTAGTTCACTGGATAGGATACTGGGCCTAGTGTCAGTAAAACATAAATTCGAATTCAACCTCAGATAATTACTAGCTAGGCAAGTCACTTAACGATTATTTGCCTCAATACCAAAGCTGTAAACTCAGCCATAAAAATGGAGATAATATTGTATATGCATACATGAAAGAGTTTAGTAAAATTGATACACAGCAAGCCTTGAAGTCAGAAAAACTGCGTAAAGTTTCCTCCCCAACAATTTTGGCTATGTAACTGAACACTTTCTTTGATCTCTTAGAGTACCACATAACTTTCCAAGACTATATTGCAGAAAAGTATTGAGAAAGAAAATATCTTCACCAAGTTTTCTCTACACTGATCAATCAATTAAAAAATATTTATAAAGTATCTGCTATGTATCAGGCCCTGTGCTAAGCTAATGAAATCTTAAGGTAGATCAAAATATATGACATATATGTATATATATATATATATATATATATATTTGTAAACACATAAGAGAAAGTGTGGTGTAGTGGAAAGAGATCAGATATGAGTTCAAATCTTGCCTCTGATAATGGCTCTGTGACTGAGAAAATCACTTGATCCCTCTATGTCCTAGAAAATTCCTCAAGAATTTCTTAATCTATTATCTTAATCTATTCATGGGTTTGGTTAAGAATCCAGTTTGAATTTATATATATATATATATATATATATATTCTAACCTTTGGCTTCTCTTGTAATCCTATTTTTTTAAAGTCACACATTTAAAAGTATTATTCTGAGAAGGGATTCATCAATTTCTTAAGATTTCCAAAAGGGATTATTATACAAAAAACTTAAGAATTCTTCTTCTGAGATTATAAATTGCAGACTAGGTCCTAATCTATACTGCTAGAAGAATTTGCTTATTATGAGTACTCTTGAGCACTAAAATCAAAGGTATTCAAGAAATTTTTCCCAAACCCTCAGTGATTGATTGGCTCAGCAATTTTTATTTTTTAAACTAGATTATAACCTCCAGAGTAGGCAAGGAATTTACATTATACTTCTTTATTTGTTATTTGTGACCTGTTAATAAATAGATTAGATCTGTATGTATATGCATATGTAGGTATCTTAATGAGTATTTTGTTTTAATATAGAGGAGTATACATACATTTTTGTATATATAATAATAAATATGTAATTGTATAGGCTGTTTGTAACTTAAGCTCTAACCTTTCTAGGATGCATTGACTTGGGTGGATAAGAGAATGCCTGATTTCTGCCATCTATCACAGAAGGGGAAAAAACAAACAAACTCAGGTAATTTAAATAATTCTATCCCAATCCATTTACCTCAAATTAAAATTAGAATCAGTTAGAGAGAAAGTGTGGTTCTTTTTCAATTTTTAAAATTTAGAGTTGGAGAAGGACTCATTTGTCATAGAGACACTTATGAATGTCTGAGTAAGAGATTTTGGAGTTTATAGTCACCATATCTAAACCAGGATGGAATTAAGGTGAAGGAAAGGATAGCTTTTGTTTTTCACTATTGGAAGGAATATGTTGTTGTTACTCAGTTGTTTTAGTCTCTTCTTGATTCCATTTGGGGTTTTCTTGGAAAGGATACTGGAGTGCTTTGTCACTTCCTTTTCCATCTCATTTGACAGATAAGGAAACTGAGGTAAACAGGGTGAAGTGACTTGCCCAGAGTCACAGAGTGTCTGAGACCATATTTGAACTCATGAAAATAACTCTTCCTGACTCTGTGCCTGGTGCTTTATTCCAGATGCTATCTAAAACAGAAGGAATAGAAAGGTGTGTTTTCTTTTTAGGATGAAGCAGAGTGGGAGGTGGTGGTGGAATGGTAAAAATAGAAGAATGAATTGGGACTTGGTTTGAGATATTTTCATTATGTTGGCATATATTTAAAAGAGTTTTACTAATAGTAAAACACACCGGCATGTTCAACAAAGACCATCCATACTACTGTAGTTTGTTCTTGTTATATTAGAAACAAATATATAATGCCTCATAAGTATAATGATGGATTTTTCTAGGGAGGCAAGTGGTAGGGAAAGAAGTCCTGGGCAGAATATTATTTCCCTCAAAGCAATTTCTCAGCAGGTAGAATTAATAAAATGCATAATAATATGCTTTCAAGCTGTTAGTTGGATCATTTCTTTACATCCCTTTGCTCACATATTAAATTTAAGGGTAAGAGGGATACAAAGAAGGAAATGTATTTTCTGTTATTTCTCAAGCTATTTTATTTTTAATACAATAATTACTTTAATACAATAATTAAATTATACATAATTTAGTACAATAATTTATTTTTAATAAATTCTCAAGAATTTTATTTTTATGAACTATTTCAGAGGGAGGTGGTAAGAAAAAATGGAAACTGTCATCTAACAGTGAAGGAGCACCTAGGATGAGTCAAAACCTCAAATGATCAATGGACAAGTATTTTACTAAGTACCTATTATGTGCCAAGCACTGTGCTGAGTTCCGAGGGCTCAAACACAAAAATGGAGTAGTTTCTACTGCCAAGGAGCTTATATATCAAGGGAGACAATGTATACATATAAAGGTAAAAGCCAAATACATATTTGTGGAATAAATACAAATACCTACAAGATAGTTAAATATAAGTTAGTTAGAGAGGGAGGGCATTAGCATTTAGAGGTAGGATCAGGAATTGTACAGTATAGGTAGCAGAGGTAATTTGAACTGAGCTTTGAAAATCTTTTTTTCACTAAGATTATATTCTTTTGGGGAGAGATATTTGTGTAAATTACTATATCTATCTATCTATGTGTATGAATATATGTGTGTACATCTATGTAGATATACATAATCAGAGCAAGTCAGTTTAGCTGGACTATAGAAAGTATGAAGGGAATTGAAGGCTGACACCTTGAAGGAATAGGAAAACCATCCTAGCTGAAGCATCAAGGTATTTTGAGTGGGAAATGAGAGGTAGTATATGCCAGACAAATTAATTTATTATCACCATCTCCCCTCACATGCCAAAGGATATAAATGATTTTTATAACCCTTTGGGTTTAGATCATTTCTTTTGATAGTTTATCAAATGGCACATTGCTCATTTTTAAAAAATAAATTTGACTCAGTTCCCTCTAAGTTTGAGAAATGAGACCTTATTAGACAAACTTGCTTCAAAATTCTTGTTACAATTACTATTGCTAACTATTTCCCTCCATTTATTCCCTCTCTTCTTTCACACTGTTCATACTCAAATGTATTTTGCTATAGACCAGTCTCTCCCATAATGTGCTCTCTCTCTTATCACCCTCCCCTCTTCCTGTATTCCTTCATTTCTTTCTCCTTCCCTTTCTCTTTTAATCAGTATTGCAACCCTAAATATATACGCAAATACACCCAGATTTACTTGTTATGTTATATCCCAATTAATCAGAGTACTCATCATAAATTCCAGGTTGGGTTAAATGTCTAACAGAATGCTTTTATTTCACTCCTTGTCTTTATCTGTTTTTGTTTTTTAAAATCTAAGTTCTAAAACAATTATGGGGTTCTGGAGAAGAAAGATGTGACCATTTTTAGAAAAAAATATTAGACAGTTCTTTGGCATTTTAGTTGTTAATTGTCTTTGCATGAAAAAAATTTAAATAATGATCCAAAGATAAAAGAAAAAATTTATTGTTATGGCATTTGTTTTATAAGCTGACAGACTGTGATCTGTATGGTTCTGTTTTCAGAGGAAATCTTGAAGGTGGAAAACTGCATTTTATTCTTAGCTTTCAAAAAATAGGCATAAAAATTAACTTCTTGTGAACTTTTTGGACTGTCTTCAGAGGGGTTAACTAGCTGCCACAGAACTGTTTAAAATATCCCACACCCTTCCTTATAAGTTCTATAAAGAAGATGAGGGAAACAGGGTCTCATAAAATGGCTTTGTTTTGTTACACATACTTCTCTTTTCTCATTAAGCTATATGACCAGGGCTTGCAGCTGAGCTTATAGATGAGAGTTTCCAAATTGAACCAAGGGTCCATTATTATTATTTTAAATTACAGATCAAGGGTAAAGTCAGCTGCACCACAAGAAGGGAAATGGTTCACCCCATCACTTTAAAGATAGTTGCCAACATTCTTATAATTGTAAAGACATTCCCCAGTTTTATTCAGAATTCAGTTATGAATAAAAATAGAAATAGATGACCAGAAATCCTGGTACCAAATATACAAGGTCTTCAAAACCATTTTAGGGTGTCATTAGATTCATAATATTACCTTTTGAGTAGAACTTGTTTTGAGAATCCTTGTGTGTCCTTGATGAAAGATTTTTTCCTCTCTTTAAGGTTTCCTATCCTATGTAAGATTCCTGATAGTTTCTGTTTGGGTGCCCTTAACATTTTTTAAACATTGAATTGAGTTAAGGTATTAAAAGAAAATATATTAACTTGACATATCCAGCTAACATTATCTTTAAACACTTTAATTCAATTTAAGTTTATGTATCCAGCTAATATATTGTCTTTTTAACACCTTAATTTTATATATCTATTTATCTATCTATCCATCTCTTTTTTTTCCTTTCTGTTTCTTTCTCTCTCCATTTCTCTGTCTCTCAATCTTTCCTTGAGAATAGGAACCGTTAAGTTATTATCTTTGTATGCCTGTTTTTCTTGCACATATTAGATTCTTTATAAATATTTATTGATCTGAATTGACTGAAAGTGAGATCCCTCCCAGGACCATTTTATTCAATTCAAACAGCAAATGACTATCAAAATGCAAAGACTAAAGAAGTGGAATTACAAAGAAAGGAGAGCAGAAAGTGGTAGATACATACAATATTAGGTAAAGGGTAGAGATAACTGTTGACAACTGGTTAGTGAATATGCTGCAAACAAACAAATCCAGAGAGAGAAATAATAAGACATGAGAATAGAAATTTTAAGAGATAATAAAGACTATTTAACTCAAATATTCTTAACTTGAAAGCCATAAATATGTTTAAGAAATATCTTAGTAAGCATTTTAAAATATATTTTAATATAAGGTTAACTTTGTAATCCATTGGGTTTTTTTGCATTCAAAAACATTCATCTGAGGAATCTATAGACTTTATTGAATTGTCAAAGGGGCCATTGATACAATTGAAAACCTCTCTTCTGACTGGTTTAAGTAACTTACAGTTTCTATGATGCTATGGTTCCAAGAAGGATAAAATTATAACCTTAAAGTAGATAGCATGTACCAATAAATATGAGATAAATTTCATCTTCATTATGCATGGAAGACTTCTAAGGTACTTATACAAGGCAGGAGCTACTTTTATTTTGATTGAAAATATAAATTGGGAGTAGTACTGAATAGCTTAATTATAGCAGAACAATGAGTCCTTTTACTATTGGTAGAAATGGCCTTTTATTGTTAAGACAGGAGTCAATGCCAGATGTATATGGAGGAAGTGAGATACAGGAATACTTGGAGATAGACTTGAACTGAAAGACACTATATCCACAAATCTTTTGTAAAGATAGAACTTTGATGAGAGAGAAAAAAGGCAATGGAGATGGAACCTTGATGAATTAGAGACAAGAAAGATACAACTCCAATGAAAACAACATGTTAGATAGTTAGCATAGAGAGCAAGGATAGCAAGGAATGTACTAAGGAGAGGTATGGCTTTCCAGGAACCTTGAACCTCACTGGTATTATAAGTCATGAAAATGAAGGACTTGATACCCTCTAGAAAAAAAAGAATAGGGCTTTTTGGAGAATTTACTATAGCAAAAATTCTTAAATGATGCTGGATAGGAGTATATGAACTTGAATGGGAAAAAATTCATTTACTTTCACTAACTTCTAAATGAAATTTAATACTTAAATGAGTTAAAGACATTATTCTGAGAAGAGATCCATAGATTTCACTATTCTTCCAAAGGGGTTCATGACACAGAGAAAGTCTACAAAAACACCTTTATCTAAAGGACAGCACTGGATATTTCTTTCTGAAATTTTTGTTATATAAATAACAAAATGTTTATGTTTTTACATTTTTTTATGTTTATATTATTGTTAGCCTGAGTATTTACAAAGAATAAAGGTTATTTAAGAAGCAAAATAATCATATTAATAATGGGAGCATACCTGGATAGAGTAATGAACCAGAGAGATCTTCTGAGACACCCCAAAAATTATGTGTAGTTCTTGGTTATGAAGAAAGCTTCAAAATGATAAAAATCATATGAATCTAAATATAACTAATTAAAATATAGGCTTGCTTAGTCTATTTTCATTACTAGTAGGAACTTAGACATAATTTCAAAGAGGCACCATGGTGGTGTGGAAATAAGATTGTATTAGATAGGAATTAGGACACGAGTTTAAATCCAGGTTCTGTCACTTTGGGATAAGATGATCATTAGTGTTCATCTGTTAATGAGGGGTTTGAATTACCTAATTATTGAAGCTCCTTACAGCTCTAAGGATCTATAACTTTATAATTGAATGAATGGAGAAAAGTATTTTGATATTATGTCCTTAAATTACCTTATGTAAATTATATTTATTCTTTAAACACATAATTATTGTGTTAATTATGTAAAAAGCTAACACCTATGAAATATTTATAATGAACATGTAAAAAAGATGTGGTCTCTGCTCCTAAGGACTCTGAGAGGGAAAAGACATAAACATAAATCAGAAGTACATATTATAGCAGATAAAATCTATCTGCATATACTGAAGATGTTCTTGTGACCTAAGAACTGTATTAGATGACCTTTAAGATATCTCCCAACTTTGAAGACAATATGATTCATTTCCACTTATATATGAGGAATAATATCCTTTTCTTTATTGATTATGGGACCATAGATTTAGAGCTGGGTTGGGCTGGGTAGTATTAAAGTATAGAGTCATGATCTCAGAATCAGGAAAACATGGATTCAAAATGGATCTCAGCCACTACCTTAATCTCTATGTGGCTTACATTTCCTATCTATAAAAATGAGAGTATTAAACTCATTGTACTCTTTCAACTCTAAATCCAAGATCTCAGTAACTTAAAGATAAGCTAGTCCAACTTTCCCATTTTACAGATGAGGAAACTGAGCTTCAGAAAAATTAAGTGACTTATCCAATGTTCATAAATGGCAGAATGAGGATTCAAATCTAGCTTCTCTGAACTCAGTCTACTGTACCATACTTCTTTCTTAAGATCACTTTACTTCTCTATCAGTTACTTAATTGTAGAGATTAAATAGCAGGATGATTTTTTTTTTTTTGAAGGATTTTTGCCTTAACTTACTGCAAATGGGATAATAACTGTCATGCTTTAAAATTTTAAACACTTTTCAAAGTTCTTATTGCTGATTGCAATGGAGCTTTGCAATAGTTCTGTAAAAGAGGTACTCTAGGAATTATTAGATGGGAAACATCAGAGTATAGGAGTGTTTGCCCTAGGTTACAGATCTAATGTTAGAGGTAAGATTTAGCTTTTCCTTATGTGAAGTCCAGCCCTCTTTTCACTGTACCACACTGCATCTCAAGAGTCTATGAATTTTTTTTTCTCCTTTAACTAAGAATTATTGTTGTTGTTCTTATTTCATCATCTCTGACTCATCATGACCCTATTTGTAATTTTCTTGGCAAAGATACTGGGGTACTTGGTCATTTCCTTCTGCAGTTAATTTTACAGATGAGGAACTGAGGAAAACAAGGTTAAGTGACTTGCTCAGGATCACACAACTAGAAAGTATCTGCGGTCAAATTTGAAGTCAGGGAGACAAGTCTTCCTGACTTGAGGCATTATCCATTGTGCCACAACTAAGCACTACTTCACATTTTTTAATAAGTACTTTTAAACATAAAGCTTAGAAACAGAATCATTGAATATTAGAATCTGAAGGAACTTTTGGGATTATCTTGACTTGACCTAAAACTTTTTAATCTTCATTTAATTCTCTTTCCTTTTTTCACAGAAAATAAAGAGAATAGACATGGAATTTCTCAATTCAATTACACTTCAATTTAATAAGCAATTAAGTGTTGCTTTGTGCCAACTCAACAGATATCTTTACATGCTTACTATATACCAGGTGAGTTCTCTGTGTCACAAGGTAGTCAGAAAAAGTTATACAAGGACACTCTCAAAGTATCTCTTAAGAACTTTAAAATTGATTGCATGACATGGGAAACACAGGCTTAGGACCACCCATTATGCTGTGCCCTCGTCAGAGAAGGTGCTGTGCTCTCTGAGCAAAGCAGAATTGGATTAACTCAGAAGATTTATGAGATGCACAAAGCTAGGGAAACCCCCCAAAATTCATAGGGACTATTTGGGTATGACTTGTGGCAGAGCACTCCAAGTTCATATTGGTCTGATTAGTCACAGTCAGACACACTTTAACTAGACTTTAATATAGTGATGTCATTTTGGTCTTCTTTGAGCAAAAAGGACAGCAATGAACCAACTACCTATATACTGGGTGCTATACAAAAATGTTGAGAATATGAAGAAAATCATTAAAGTCTCCAAAGAGCTCACTGCTGGGGAAATTCTCCTAGTTAATGCCTATTTTGCAATTTATAACTTTAGAGATCTGATGAGAATACAAAGATTAAAACAGTCTCTGCTTTTACTAAACTTCCATTCACTAGAGGGTTGTCTATAAGTTGTCTATATCAATATCTCTCCTAGAATCCTCAGGAGCAGAGACCATGTCTTGTACATATTGAATGTTTCATAGAACTCAACTTTTTTTTTTATGTAATTACCAACATACAAAAGAAAAAGTCTTTAAAACTAGATCTTTATTAGAATAGAAATGTGGTAGAAAAGAAGCTGAGAACAAAACATTCAGAGAAATGATTCATCTTTGGTAAAATAGAAAGTGGGAGTGGTGAATGTTTTGTTTCAAATAAAATAAACATATTGGAAATGTATTAGTTTCCTATTGACTTCTGGGAATTGAAATATTGTGCCAAAACCTTAAGTTTTATAGATAAAAGGGGGTAAATGAGTGAGATCTGAAGGGATTATTTCGGCAACATCACAACTTGATTTCTTTTTAACCAGATAAGCAATAATACATGCCATTCAGGAACTAGAATGAAAACAAAAGCTTATCTGTACCCCTCCATCATGGTGCACACACCCTTCAGATCACCAATAGGAAAACAAGTTGAGCTACAGAATTAAAAAAATATTCTGTGTATGTATTGGCAAAGGGGAATGCCAAATGATATGACATTTTCTTTTCAAAGGATTTGCTTTCAAAGAGATAATTCCATCTGGAGCAGAACAGAGGGCTGAACAGGTACACCCTGCCCCTCCGGTCTTTCAAGGAAGTCACAGCATGGTCAAGGATAGGTAGAAAGAGCCATTCATGACAACAGATACATTGGGGATTTTGTCAGGCTCTACTGGGTATCTTTTAAAGTCTCCCTTAATTCTCTTGATTGACTTTTGCAAACTTATTTATTGACACTTGTTGGTCCAAGCAGTACTGAAAGCAGACTCTTCTGTTTTAGATTGCTCCTTTTAATAACAGTTTGTGTTTATATGAAGCTTTAAGGTTTGCAAGGAACTATATATATGTTTGTATATAAAATATAAGCTCCCCTCCTTTCCTCCCCCTCCTCTCCCTGGGATTTACTTGTCTAATTTATCTTGTCATTGGCAATATGCTTCCTCCAATCAGTCATTAGACTCAGTTCTTTAGCAAAGGCATTTGGATAGGAAGGTTAGGAAGGAATCACAAAGTACATCTCACAATCATCAGGGGTCTAGTCTTCAATCAACACACCCAGATTCCAGGAGAGAGGAAGAGTGGGTATGAAAAGCATGAGGGCAGCAAGGTATGGCATCATACAATCCCAATTCTGAAAAAGTCTGGATGCCCCCTCACTCAGAGGGTCCTCATAAAATTTATTACGTTTCACTCTTATTTTCAAAATGGGCTAGCTCTTCATAAGGCACATTATCTCTGCTCATTGGAGCTTGTTTCTTTTAGGGTGTGGCTTTTCAGCTGGACAAGGCAATCTGCTACTGGGCAGCCTTGTTCCTCACAAGAGGCCTGTGAGGTTAGATTCTGTTATTATGCCAGTTTTACAGATGAGAAAATGAATTTCAGAAAGACTTGACCAATTCACAGAGCTAATAATCTGAAAAGGGATTCAGACCCAGATCTTCCTTACTGCATGTCAAATGATCCTTTCACTGTGCTGTTAGAAATATTTATCTACAAAATGTTTGTATGTCTCTTTACTGCCACATAAATGCTAATTTTGATGGATTGGAGGCTGGCAAAACCCTTTAAATTATAAATACACAAAGGGGAATGGATGTTCTGACGTATATTTATAATGATCCATTCAATTTTTTGTCTTTGGAAAAATGTACCAAATCAGTTGGCTCCTTGAATCATACAGATTTTACAATGGTAACTTTCATAATATATACCTATCCATTTCCATCCCTCCAATCCTTTGTTTTCTTCTCCTCTCTTCCAAATGTTGGTATCTAACCTGTCAAAGTAACTTGACCCTATTCCTTCCCCTTTCTTGGATTTAAAAAGTTTCTTTAAGATTTTGCCTTTTGAAGTCAGTTGCTAAGTTCATTTCACATAAATCAGATGACAGAAGAACCATTTGGAGTAATGTTTTTGGAATGGGCTTTTCCCAAAGAGACCATTAGCTCCTGAATGAATAAATGAGCAAATAAATGAATGAGTGAGTTCTACCAGTAGCTGAACTAGTATTGCTTCCTTTAATTTTTTTTCAATATAGTGAATCATTTTTGCTGTTGTTTCTGAACTGAATGGGCCAAATTCTTTCTCGAGTTCCTTCACAATAATTTCCACTAACTGCTGGAAAACCAACAGGTAAAAGCTGAAATGCCATTGGCAATTCTGCTGGATCCTTTTGCTGCCTTTTCTCTTGGTGAGACATGACTTTCCAGTGCCTGGAGTCAAGTGCTATGAATCATTTTTCTTTTCTTCTTTTTCTTCTTCTTCTCCTTTTTTTTTTTTTCCCAGAAAGAGAAATGCATCTGAGAAATCTGACATGACCCAGTATCCAAAAGGCTCTATTGACTAATGGGTAAGGCAAGAAGGGAGGAGGCATCATTAGCTGAGAGAAAGGGTAGACTGAGGGAATTCTTGGCTCCAAATGCAGTCTGGAACAAAGTATTAAAATAGCAACTAACTAGAAACATGAGAATGATCAAATATTGAATGAGTAGAAAGATATAATATTAATTGACATAGGAACAGGAAAGAAGAGGGCTCTGAGGAAAAAAAAAAAAAACAAGAAGTTTTAAATGCCTCTATTGATTAAATTAATATTTAGTGGAGACCTAGAATTCATTAGGAATTGTAGGTAACATTCAGAATTCATGATCCCTAACCTAGAAAATCCAAGATTCAGGGAAATCTATGGCATTTATCATGCAATTTTTACTCCATAATCTATGTCTACTTTCTAGTTATGGCATGGGCAGATAGTTTACAATTAAGGTAGTTGCATATCACTTAACCTTTCTTGGTCTCATCTTTAAAAATGGCCATAAAAAGAGTATCTACCTTTAAGAGCTATTATTATCAAATACAATTCTCATGGAAAGTGAAATGTGAATGTGAATGATTATTGTTAGCATTTCACTTATTAGTATAGATTTCATTCAAGAATCAAGATTTCTTTTTAAGAAATCAAGAGAGATGTATGTAATGGTGGTAAGGATATTTGGGCATAAACAGAAGAATTTAGGGAAAAGATCCAATTCAGCAAACAGATTTAGATAAAAGTAGTCAAAGTAAAGATTGGCTTGAGGGAATGAAGGATAATGCCTCTGGTTACAAATAATGCTTCTTTTATCAGGAGTTTAAGAATCTCCACTACAGAGATCCAACTTTTGTAAAGCAGATGGAAAGGATGGGGTGGAAGAAAAGAACTACAGCAACAAAAATTTAGTGCTTTAGAGGGTACTTAGAGGCCAGCTAGTCCATTTCCCTCAATTTAGAAATGCAGAAACTGAGGCAAAAGATGAGCAACAGTTATTTAGTTTTTAAGTTATCCTGGAACCCAGACCTACTTTAGAATATTACAGAGGAAAGTCCATGAATTTAAAAGCTAAAAATCACAAACATCCAGCCTGCATCTCTCAATCTTCAGCAATTTATAGATTCTGAGCTGGTAGGTATCTAGTAGTTATCTAGGCCTTTTAAGTTCATTCTCTTCATTCTACAGATAAGGAATTGAAGCAGATGAAAGCTCAGGTGACTTACACAAAGTTCTAAAATTTTTGATTTAGGGATTAGTCCCAGGAAGAGAGGTTAAATAATTTAACTACTTACCTTATTTGAGTGTATTTCTCTTCACTAAAGCAAGTATGCTGTCTTATGTACCAAGATGACTGATTTGTAGAGGAATTTAGGTAATGAGTCTGTAGGGAAGAGTAAAGGCATTTATTTATGGCAAAGTCTTTATTAGAAATCAAAGAACATAAAGGAAGAGAATCTTTTTCTTTGTTTCTTTGTTTCTTTCTTACCTAACTGAAAGCAGGGCCTTTTCATGAAGCCCCTACAATTTTGAATCTTGCTCAGTGAGGCTCCTCAGAAACTGAAACTTTTCTCACTTAATCTTACCTGGACTTACAGGCTAAGAAAACAAGGAAAGCAAGTTTTGGGGAACCATAATTCTACCTGATAGTTTATAATAGGAATAAAACCCATTCTTTAGAAAACATGGGAACTTCAGATTCATACATTTTTTCTTCAGGTTTCCTTTTTTTTTCTTTGCTTCCTTCTTTCCTTCCTCCTTCCCTCTCTTCCTCCCTCTCTCTTTTCCTTCCTTCCTTCCTTCCTTCCTTCCTTCCTTCCTTCCTTCCTTCCTTCCCTCCTTCCTTTTTTCCTTCCTTCCTCTTTTCCTTCCTTCCTTCCTTCCTTCCTTCCTTCCTTCCTTCCTTCCTTCCTTCCTTCCTTCTTTTTTTCCTTCCTTCCTTCCTTCCTTCCTTTTTTCCTTCCTTCCTTCCTTCCTTCCTTCCTTTTTTCCTTCCTTTTTCCTTCCTTCTTTTTTCCTTCCTTCCTTCCTTTTTTCCTTCCTTCTTTCCTTTTTTCCTTCCTTCCTTCCTTTTTTCCTTCCTTCCTTCCTTTTTTCCTTCCTTCCTTCCTTTTTTCCTTCTTTCCTTCTTTCCTTTTTTCCTTATTTCCTTCCTTCCTTCCTTCCTTCCTTCCTTCCTTCCTTCCTTCCTTCCTTCCTCTTTTCCTTCCTTCCTTCCTTCCTTCCTTCCTTCCTTCCTTCCTTCCTTCCTTCCTTCCTTCCTTCCTTTTCTTTTTCTTTTTTCTTTCCCTCTTTCCTTCCTTCTTAAAAAAACAAAACAAAACTATAGAACATAAAATAAACTTCTAACCACCATTTTCCATATCCCACAAGAAGAAAAAAACCTTTTAAAGGGAACAAGCATTTATGTAGGTGACTAGATAATGCAGTGGATAGAATACAGGGTCCAGAATTAGGAAGACCTGATTTCAAATGGAGCCTTAGACATTTATTAGCTATGTGACTCTGGACAAGACATTTAATGCTATTTGCTTCAGTTTCCTCATTTGTAAAATGAGCTAGAGAAGGAAATGGCAAACCATTTCAGTATCTTTGCCAAGAAAACCCCAAGTGGTGTCGTGAAGAATCAGACATGATTGGATAACAACAGCTATGTGCCAGATACTGTGCTAAGTACTATACAAATATTACAAACTATTACAAATAAGTGCTACTATTTTTCCCATTTTATAGTTGAGAAAACTGAGGAACAGAGAGAGTAAGTATCTATTCAGAGTAATACAAATAATCTGAAGATAGTTTTAAGCCTTGATCTTTTTGATTCCAGGTCTAGTCTTCTATCTACTATCCCACCTAGCTGCCTAAATTGGGGGCAGCAGCAGAGAGAGTGAGGTGGAGTGGGGAGGAAATCTTTAAAAGAGATCATATTGTGGCCCTAACACATCTTGGGAGCATTGGGTCTGCTTATGTGGGGTTCTTGCTCTAGTTTTCTAGTTCAAGTTAAGACTGAGTCAGTCTGAGTTAACTCAAGAGTTCCCCTGGGAACCTACAAACACCCACTATTTTATATTATTCTGAATTTTCTCCAGTCATTTGGAAATCCCACCATAAATTGTACAGGCTCCCTAGGTTTCATTACCAGCAGATTTACAGTGAAAATCTCCATAGGAATCACATTTTTGAAAAGGCTTTCAGTGGGTGGCAGGGCAACTGATAGGAAATTGTAGGAGAAAAACTAAGTCTCCAAGAGACAAGAGAGATTTTTTTTCTTGTTCTCATTTCATTTTCCTAAATTTTTCTTTCTGCCTTTAGTTATTTGTTTTATTTTTCTATTTTATTTCAACTTTCCCTTAATCTCCAACTTCCCACTGCTACACACACACACACACACACACACACACACATCTATCATAAATACTTCCTGAATGAATTTTCCTCACCCTTTTATTTTCTTTTAATTTTATTTTTTGTTCTTCTACTCATTTTATTTTTTACCTTTCTTATGTATGAACATATTCTGACAACAGATTGGCTCTGCAAAATTTTTTTTTTTTTACATTTAAGGAGTAAACACTTATTAATATGTATTGAGTCTTAACTTGTAATCATTTTGCCTAGGATTGGGGTGGAATGGTGACTTAAGAACCCTAACCCTAAATCCCAAGGCTGTGGGAGTGTGGTAGGTAGCACCTGCATTCAGGGAAAGCTCAGCCTTTCTTCCCTCCCCTTCTCATCTCCCATTCAGGGGTTTATTTATACTCCCTAAAGTTGGAATAAAGGAGAAAAGCAGGCCCCTGAGAAAGTGACCCTTGAAAAGTAGGGGCTGCAAGAGGGGGTGGAGGTTGGGTCAGTCACAGGAAAGTGATGGTAAGTATGTGCAGCCCTCCCAGGTGGAAGCAAGCTCCCCTCCTACTCTAAGCTTTATAAAGCCCTGGTGGCCATGGCCCTGACCTAGTTACAGCTCTGAGTATGGGAAATACCAAATATGGAGCTCCTTCCATTATCACTGACAAAATAATAAGTCTTATGGATTAATCCTAGACAATTTCCTGCGGGTCACAAAGATATTAAATGTTAGAAGCACGACTTAGACTCAAGTTTATCCAAACCAGACGCTCTTTCCACTATTATTTGCTGCCCCTAATGGCGTTATCCAAATAGGGAGAAGAGTATAAACCCAGAGGTTTAAGTAACAGGAAACAAATAGGACTTTGTTTCAGAGTGCTGCCATGCTATAGATAGACATTTTTTCCCTGTGGCAAATAACCAGCCACATTGGCACATGGCCTAGACCACCTCCTTTACTCTGGATTCCTGGGTCCATTTTTCCTCTCAACATTCCCAGGGGTGGGTTCTGAATTCCTTGGGGCTGAACAACTACCAACATAATTATATCTAAAATTCAATTGTCCTCAGTGCCATAGCTGAATTCCTTCCCCCCACTCCCACCCCTTTTATCTTGCCACTGTTTTTGTCTTAGGAGAGGGAATTTTTAATTACATCTCTGTGTACAACTACAATTTTATTTTCTATGAGAATTCTGGGCATGGTGGATCAACTTTATTGTATGTGATGCTGGGCATGTGGAGAAAAGGGGGAGAGAGATAGAGAGATAGACAGAGAGAGAACAGCCAAGGAAAAAGAGAAAGAAAAAGCTCAAATATGTGTGTGTGTGTGTGTGTGTGTGTGTGTGTGTATTATATATGTATAGGTATTGGTATTATATGTATGTTATATAACACACACACACACACACACACACACACACACACAGAGACACACATATATTTTTCCCCCTTTTTTTGAGAATGATTCAAGTACAGTAATTCTTTTCCCTATCCTCCCCCAATCTTTACCAGGGATGCCTTCAGACAAAAAGTCCTGTAATATAAGCACAATTCCCAGGGACTGAAGGTGTCACTAAAGCAAAACAGACTTTAGGCAAGAGATGGCTTAGTGGGAGCAATATACACACTCATCCTTGTCAGGTCACAGACAGAATCAGTCTTTAAGCTCTGTAGTTTCATTAACTTCATTGAAATAATGAGTCCCAGCTTGAGCTCAGCACTTAGGTTTGAGGCCCACAGATGACCCACAGCTCTGAGTCCCTGATCAACCTCCCTCTCACTGCCTGATGCCATCCTGGCTATTGTGGAATGTTACACAATGCTCCTTCACAGACTTTGATAAAAATCTCTTTTGCCTTGAAAGGTCAATGAGAAACAGATGCAACAGGTTGGTGACTTTTAGTGATAAGAAGTCAAAGAAAAAACCAAATAAATAGGACTCCTGCTTTAGTGAAATTACAGATAAGGTTGGAAAGACTTGGAAAATTGGAATTTATTCAAAATCAATTTTAAAGGATGTCCTATTGGAAGGCTAGAGACTTTTGCCAAAGGATTTCCAAACTCTGAAGTTTTAGTTCTGATGTTGTCAAAAATCATAAAATGTTATTGCCTTTTCCAATGAATGGGGTGTATTCCCAGTTGTTGGAACAAAAAGTCATTTTTGTTTTCTTTCTGCCAATTTATTTGGAGGACAGTTGGCCAATGGTTTTGGTGTATTTGTTCATAACTTCCACAAAGACTTGGCCATATGTTTTGCTAGCCTACATGCTGTTTCTGATAGACTTGTAAATGTATGTAATGAATACAGCAGAAAACAGTCTGCCTTCCTCAAGCAGGACCCTGGCTGCTGATTCTGTCTGAAAGTACTCATTTCAAAATCATTTGCAAGCAGTCATCATTGTGGAATGATCTCATTTATGATGTGGATGGGAAATGGAAATTCCATTTCTGTTTTGACTTCAGAATACTTTTGCCTTTTTTGTTTCCATTTAAGTATTTAAAAAAAATCTAAATTCAAAACAGGAGCTGTTGTGTGTGTGTGTGTGGGGGGGGCATGCTTTATCTTGTGCGAGAATGCTAAATTGATTTTTCTCTATAGCAATTTATTCATCTGGAAAAAGAAACTACATAGGATTTGGGATTCAAGAACTACTTGTTGCTTTGGTCAGGTTGAGAGTTTGATAGACATTTTGGAGATAAATTCTGTCTTTAGTAGTAAAGTAAATTTCTTTATAAAGAGGTAAAATGTAGAAGACAAGCACTGGGCCATAGAATAAAGGTGTTAGCGTCTGAAAGACCCTAGTTCAAGTCCAGTCTGTGATACTTAGCATCCTAGCTAAATAAAAATCCTTAAAAATCAAATTCTCTTTATTGAAGAGGAAACAGAGGCTCAGAGAGTTTGTTATTTGCTTAAGGTGACACAGATAGTTAAAAGAAGGATAATCTGTACACAGGTCCCCTTTCCTAAAAGCTGGTGCTCTTCACTACTGTCTTACCTGTTAGCTTTGTGGTCATTAAAAATTTATTATCTCTCAGTGCCCCAGGCAACTTTAAAAAGCTATAAGTTATTAAAGTGTTGTCAAACTGCATGGATAAAACCACAGTTCAGGATCAGACTCTCTCCTTTTCTCCCCCATACATACATATTAAAAAAAGAGAAAAATAATGAAACTTTAAATGATGGATATTGATTCTTATTGTCTACAAAAGTTTTATGCAGATGTGTATTATATTTACTCTTGAAGGATTCTTAGCATGCTTTGAAAGCTATATTTAGTACTTGCTTCATCCAACATCTGGGTAGGAATGGAACAGCTGTGTAACAGCACATAAGAAACTCTGCTTGCTCAAAGCTCAGATCACTACTTGAGAAAGAACCTGGCATATAATTCAGGGCTCATGGAGAGAAGGGAGGATGACATGTGGGTGGTAATTATCCTATTTGAAATTCTGGAATGTTAAAAGACATTGTGGCAGTCAATGAGCAATGAAGCTTTATTGAAATTGGATCTTTATTTTTGCTTTTATCTCCCAGGAGAGTGCTCCAGGTGTAAGGGAGTTCATCATCACTCTATTGGGTTTTTGTTACTGACTCAATGAAAAAGTGAATTTCTGTGTCCTGAGGAATACATATTACATCATTCACATGACAGAGAGTAGCTTATAAAGGCTATAAAATGTTCTCTAAACTACTTGGCAAAAGTTGGACACTCATATTGGATTCATGTTCAATTGTGAATTTTCATTTTAAAAAGTTAAAATAAAACAGTAAAGTGTTCAAAGAACAGGAATGAAAATGATTAAGAATTGGGAACGGGATTTATGAGTCCAGGTCAAATGACTTGACAATAGTTGGTTTGGAGGAGAAACATCTAAAGGGAAGCTGGACAGCTATCTTGGAGTAAATGAAGAATCCCTAATTAAATAGTGCTCAGCTGTTTCATTTCTCCTCTCAAGATGAAACAGTAGGAAAGGAGCTTGAGGGGGAAAAACAACTTTAGTGCTCTTTGTTAAAAGACAAAATAACAATCAAACAAAACTACAGCCTTTGAAATAATGAAATTAATCTTGGTTTACCCATGAGTTTATCTCAAAAAAAGTCCTTTCTGAGTGTTTTATCTTCTTAGTGAATTTGAGGGTGACTGTAGGGACATTCTTCCCATCCTTCTTGGGGCCTACAATATAAGCACTAGGAACCTATTTCTTTGTATTAAAATATTATCTTGTAAGTGTTTTCCCCATGAGTGAATTTGTTAACTGTTATTCATTATTAATCAGTCAACAAGGATTTTTTTCAGTGCCTTTTTCTATGTTTTCTAGTGTCATCTCTAGCACCATATTAAGTACTGGGGACACAAAGACAGAAATGAAATAGGTCCTCCTTTCCAGCAATTTACATTCTAATGGGAGGAACAATAGGGAATATATATGTAGATATATGCAAAACATATGCAAAACAAATGCAAGATAATCTTGAGAATGGGATGGGATTGATGTAACAGCAGTAGGATTAACCCTGTGAAGAAAGTGGCAACTGAGCTGAGTCTTAAAGAAAACCAAGGAAGCCATGAGTTTAGAAGGAATATACTCAAGGAATGAGGGACTGCTGGTGCTAAAATCTAGAGGATTGCATGTGCAGAACAGTGAAAAGCCAATATTATAAAGATAATCAGCTTTGAAAGACCTAGGAACTTTCAACACAATGGCCAACAATAAGTTTCAAGGAACTCTTGGTAAAACATGATCTCCCCTCCTTCTCCCTCCCCCTCCCCCCATAGAAAACTGATGCACTCAGAATGCAAAATAAAGCAAATTTTCTTCCTTTTTTCACTTTCTTTCTTTCTTTTCTTCCTTTTTTTCTTCTCTTACTCTCTCTCATGACTATATACATTCATAAGTCATTGTTTTTCTTGCCTTCTTAATGGGTGAAGGAGAGGAAGGAGGGAAATAATTTAAAAATAAAACTAAAATAACATTGGATTAAAATTAAAATAAAAAAGAGTAAGGAAATAAGTGTTAGTCCAGGGTAAAAGACTGACACAGGAGACAATTCCACTAGAGACATACCTCCAATTTATCAATCCATCAGTGGCTACAATTTTGTATCTATCTAACTGTACTTTCATCATGTCTATATCTTTCGGCCTTGCCCAAAAGGATAACATATAAATATTTTCAAATCTACTGCTGAAATCTACCTAGGTATTCCCAGCATCACCTTAATCTGTTAGTGTATTTATTGCATCAAAAAAAAAAAAATGAAAATCCACTTATTATGATCTGTTCTGAGCAAGCCATACTGGCTCATAGTGATTATTATTAGTCATCTAATTAACTCACATTTATTTGTTTGTTTTCTTCCACCTCCAGGCAATTGGGATTAAGTGATTTACCCACATACAGCTAGTATTTATCAAATGTCTGAGGCCAAATATGAACTCAGGTCCTCCTGATTCCAGGGCCAGGCCTCTTATCTACTGTACCACTTAGCTGTTCCATTAATTCACATTTGTTGAACACTTATTAGGTGCTAAGCATTGTGCTAACTGCTCAGAATATATGCAAGTAGGAAAGTATGCTCCCTGCACTCAAAGAGCTTTCTAATATAGTTAAGAAAGCACATAAAAGAAATTGAAAATCTGGGTGCAGGGGGAAAGAAGATAGAAGAGGTTGGGGGTGAGGATTGCAGAAGAATGAAGGCTTTGAGATGAGCTATTCATTGAGGTGAAGAAGCTACAGGGGAAGCTGGTAAATCGACTGTGTGAATTCCAGGGCTTGATTGAGCATTTTTTGAGATTTAGTTATATTATATATATATATATATATATATATAAAGTTATATAACTTATAACATTAAGTATATATTCCCTCCAATTTATCCTTCACCTCACAGCCAAGATGATTTTTTTTTTTTTTTGCTGAGGCAATTGGGCTTAAGTGACTTGCCCAAGGTCACACAGCTAGGAAGTGTTAAGTGTCTGAGGCCAGATTTGGGGGGACTAGCTGTCCCCCAAGGTGATATTAAAATTTTTTAAAAAAAATTTAAAATTACCCTTTTCTGTTGCTTTCAATTGCCTCTTGGAAAAAACAAAAAATCCCATTTAGCATTTAAAACTTCATAAATCATCCTTTTCCCACTTTTCTATTATTCTTGTAACTTACTTCCTTTCCTGAACTTCAAGATCTCTTTATAAGTGGTTCACTTACAATCTATCTTAAATCTCTGTGCCGGGAGAGCTAATTGGTGTAGTGGATAGAGCATCAGCTCTGAAGTCAGGAGGACCTGAGTTCACATCTGACTTCAGACACTTAATACTTCCTGGCTGTCTGATCCTGGGAAAATAACAAAAAAATCTCTGTGCCTTTGCACTTTTCTCTGTGCCTTTGTCTCTTAACATCCTCCTTTCCCTGGCTTCCTCCAAGATTCAGTTCAGATCCCTCAAGCTTATTAATACCTGAAGGTCTCACCATTCTACTCTATATGCTTGTATCTAGTCATTTATATGGACATCTTGCTCATTTAAATATATGTTTCTCAAAGGCAGTATCTGTTTTTTGTCTTTTTCTGAATCCTCAGTGCTTACCCTAGTTCTAGACACATCTAGACACATAAGTTTAATAAATGTTTTTGATTTACTGATCTTCAATATAAGATGAAAATAAAAAAGAATAATAAGCATAATATTAGTGGTAAAGAGTACCAGATTTGGAGTCATAAGACCTGAATTTAAATCCAATCTCAGACACTAGGTATGTGACCCTGGGCAAGTCACTTAACTGTTACCTCAGTTAGTCTCCTTATCTGTAAAATCATCTGGAGAAGAAAATAGCAAACCACCTCTACTATCTTTGCCAAGAAAACCCTAAATGGCATCATAAAGAAATGGGATATGATAGAAATGGCTAACAACTAATTCAGATTTATATAGGACAAAATCTTTTTCTCTGATCAATGCCATAAGGCAGGCTCATGTTATTAAATCTAGCACTGTCTTTGTGGTCATTCTGTTTTTTTTTTTTTTTTTTTTTTGTGATTCTTTATCAGACTTGAAAACCAAGCAAATATGTCAACTTTAAAAGCATCAAATTTTAAAGCCTATTAAGTTCCCTAATATCAGGATAGGTTTTAGTGTCAAGGCCTTAAGCATGTGACAACTGTCATGTTTTATTGCAATGTGGTGGAAAATCCTTTGATAATTGTTAGCAGATGGGGATTTGGCTCAATGTTTTTCTCTATGCAGAAGAAAAGAACCTCCATTCTGGCTTTTGTAGATTTTGCTCCTCCCACCTATCCTCATCATCATGAAGAAAAAGGAAAGCTAATGATGGATAGACTTCATGAAGGCTCAAAGCAGCTTATAAAACATTGGGGTTAAGAAAGATCCAGCATGTTTTAAAAAGAACTTAATTGATCAAATCAGGGATTAACTAGAAGCAGATTTGATGGCATTCCGTAGCTGTGTTCTTCTTTGAGGAATCCTGGAAAATAGGAGAGGCCCTATTGGACTGGAGACAGACAAACTGTGCACCAATTTTCAAAGAGTGGAAGAAGATAAACCTTTTTAGGTTTATCCCCTTCAAAGATCATAGGATCACAGATCCAGATCTCTGCTTTATGCAGATGAGGAAACTGACCTTATTATAGATAGATTGTGTTTGAAAGAGAATTTAAACTTAGGTCTTCTGAATTTAGAACTAGTACTTTTTCTAGAACAAGTAATTTAGAGGTCATTTGATGAATACTTAGAAAGGAAACTTTCATTAAGTTACAACATGGACTAATTAAAAATAAGCCATAATAGACCAACCTCATTTCAAAAACAATTTTTTATCTGGACTATCAGATTATGAAATATCATGAACATATTGTTACTGGGTTCTACAAAGTACTTTATCTTTCATGAAATCCTAGTGAACAAGGAGATTGAGATTGAATCACAGCACAGTTAAGTGTTGTGGAATTGGTTGACTAACTGGACCTAAAGAATATTGATTAATGGACATCAGCCTGAAGGGAAAATCTCCAATAGAGTTTAGGCTCTGCCTAAATTCTTTTTTGTTCAATATGTTGGATAATGATTTGGATGAAGCAGTAGCATATGTGGATATCACAGCATCACAGATTTAGAGCTGGAAGTGATTGTGAAGTCCATTAAATCCATTCCCTTCATTTTACACATGAGGAAACTTAAGGCTCCGGGGAGAGTAAAATGATTTTTCCAAGGTTATATTGATAATCAATATCAGAGGCAGGATTTGAAATAGGCTCTAGGGTACTTTTCTTTCTATTGTACCATAGTATGTAGATAACACAAAGCTGAACAAGATAGTTTGTATCTCATCTGGTAGACTGGGGATCCATAAAAACTTTATAGGCTAGAAAAGTAGGATAAAGCTCAAAAAGTAACATATTATTCTCGTCAGTTGTTTTTCAGTCATGTCTGATCCTTGGTGAACCCCTTTAAGGTTTTCCTGGCAAAAACTTTGGAGTGGTTTGCCATTTTCTTCTCCAGCTCATTTTACAGATGAGGAGATTGAAGCAAACAGGATTAAGTGCCTTGCCCAGGGTCATTGTAAGTGTCTGAGATCAAATTTGAACTCAGATCTTGTTGCCTCTAGGCCCAGTGCTTTATCCATGAGCCATCTAGTTGTCTAAAGCTAACTGTAATAGGGATAAATGTAATTTAAAAAAAAGCTATCATATTAAAGTTTGTGAAAAGGTGGGTAGAAAGCAAATAATGTGAAAAAGATGTAGAAATTTCTAGTCGATAACAGTGTGATATGGCAAATAATTTAAAAATATGTGACACAGTTGTTCCCTTTTACTCAGAAGGAATGAGAAAGATCCTGGTATTTCCAAAGAGTTTTTATGGAGTGTTCAACTTTAACGCTACATATATGAATGGAAAGAATTTGTGTAGAGGGATTTTTGATAAATCTTCTGTTTGGTGAAAAGAGACGTTTGTAATATAAATGGATAGATTTTTTTTTTTTTTTTTTACAAAATCTCTGAGGAAAATTGATTAAAAACATTTTTGTAAACTTCAGAAATTGTCCAAAGGCTCAATTTCGTGACCCTTCTTGTAAAATAATTTCTTATTGTGAGATCATAGATTTAGTGAGACATCGCGATGTAAGCTAAAGAATGTAAGCTAAGCAAGAAGGTATGAGGTGTGCTCTGCTATGAGGTCCTGCCAAGCTCTTTTCAGGGCTGCTCATCCATGTTTGGTGTTTACCTTCACCCAACTCTCATCTGTGGCTCCAAAAAACTATAGCATGGACAATGCTTACACTCCAGGAAAACCAGGTTCAGGGTAAATGGCAACCCCAAACCCAACAATGAGTTAAGGAACTGTCCACTTCAACTATGTGAAAACTTTTCCTAGAAGGAGTGAATGAGATCTGTATCCCAAGCCATCACCAGTTGTCTTGATTTTTGCCCTGCCATTGAACATTCATGACTATGGAAAAGTGAATGAGAACTTGGTGCAACTCTGCCTGGTTTAAATCTAATTCACTCAGAAGTCAAAATATTACCCATTACATTTTGATGTCATTGGTCCTCTTTGAAAATGAAGGATGAACAACAACAAGGTATGCAGTTAGGAAGAACTGAGTTCAAATTTTTTTTTCTTTTTAATTACTTAATTTTAATTAATTAATTAAATTTAATTTAAAATATTTTTCAAAATAAAAAAATAGCTATGAATTCAAATCTTCAAATATTACTGGAGAAATTTATCAGCTTTATAATGTTGAGCAAATCACTTAATCTCTCTCAGACTCAGCTTTCTTTTATGTAAAAGGGAGATAATAATAGCATTATTTTTTCTGCTGTGGAGGATCAGATGAAATGATATAAATGTTAGTTATTGTTATTGTTACTGTTGCATCTGAAAGAAACCTTAGGGGTTATCTAGTGCAATATGATTTTACAGTTGAGGTAACTGAGGCTCCAAGAAGCTAACTGATGTATCCAGGATCCCAAGGTAGTAAATTTGAGTTGACCCAGAAGCTGGCACAATGTTCAGGGTCATCTTCATATCATTTCTCTTGATTTTACTCTGAGTCTCTCATATGGTACTACAACTTCCATCTGCCAAGTCTTGGGCTCCTAACAGGTAAGAGAGTTCCTAAGCATCCTTCCCTCCAATTCTTCCTTTGTCCACTTTCTAATTGTAGATACAGTAATCAGATCAAGAGTCATTTCTGGAAAGATCAAGTCAAGACTCAACTTATCATTCCAGTGTTTTTCTAGTTCCAACTAGCTTTTTTGCCTACTTACCACTCTACTAAATATGTTGTTTTCCCTGATCTGAATGAAAGCTCCATGAAGGTAGGAACTATTTAACTTTTTCTGTTTTTAACACATTACTCCTTGTCCCCCATCCTACCTCAAACTTCAAAATGCCTGGAAAATAGTAAACACTTAACAAATGCTTTTCATTCATTTTTTTAAAAAAATAATTTACAAAGTTAATACATTTTAACATACGACCTTGTACACTGACTCCCAATCTAGAATTTTCAAGAGGGGACAGCAGAATTATACCCAAAATAGCCACACACCCTTTGTTTTCCATCTTTATTTTGTGCCATACCTTTGCTTTATCCACTGCAAATACAGGAATAAGAAACACTCAAGATTACTTCCTTCACTACATTTGTCATTTTTTACAGCATAGTAATTTTCCATTACATTCATGTATCACAATTTGTCTAGCCATTTCTCAATTGGTGGACATCTACTTTGTTTACAATTTTTTGCTATTACAAAAAATGATGCTATAAAATTTTTGATATATATGGGGATTTTCTTCTTGTCAATGTTTTTCTTGGGGAAATTAGCTCAGCAATTAAATCTGTGATTCAAAGGAGATGGAAATTTTAACCACTTTATTTGTATAATTTCAACTTGTTTTCTGGAATAGTCCCATTAATTCATGGCCTTATCAATAATGCATTAGTGTTCCTGTCTTTCCACAGCCCTTCTTGAAATGACTATTCCCATCTTTTGTCATCTTTGCCAAGTTGCAGAATATGAGGTGAAACCTCAGGGTTGTATTGATTTGCATTTCTTTTAGTCTTAGTCATTTGAAGCATTCTTTTATAAAATCCAAAAGCTTATAATTTTTCTTTTAAGAACAGTTTGTTCTTATCATTTGAACTACTTGATCTCTACTAGAGAATGACTTTTATATATCTTGAATACAAAAAAAAAAATATTCCCCAGCCCTGTGTCAACTACTTTTCTTCTCATGCTAATTAAATTTTTTTGTGTATAATTTATAATAATCATTTTGTGCAAAAATATTTTAATACTGTATAAATATTTTATTCTCTGGAATTGCTTCTGTTCTTTGCTTATGAATTCATCTCCTTCACATGGCTATGAAAGGTATATGATCTGCTTCTCTTCTGCCTTTTGGCATGATCCAAAATTTTCAAAACAAGTATTTATTAAATACTTAATAAATACCAAACAATATGGTGTTTCTCAGGTCACACATCCTTCTTCAATTTGTTGAAAATATGTTATAAATGGGGCAGCTAGTTGGCACAATAGATCGAGCACCAGCCCTGAAGTCAAGAGGACTTGAGTTCAAATATAACCTCAGCCACTTGACACTTTTAGCTGTGTGACTCTAGGTAAGTCATTTAACCTCAATTGCCTTAATATTAAAAAAAAGAAAATGTTATAAATTATTTATCTAAACCTAATTTTTCCCAGACTTCTTTTTATTTTTCTCAAGAATTCTTGTTCCCCTTAAGTAGAAATGTTATTTTTATAATTTCCTAAGTAATTAATGTTTTTAGGCTAATTGAACACAGGGTTATTGAGTTCTATTACTTCTATTTCTCTAGTCTATTCTGTTACATTGATTAACTTGTCTCTTTTTTAAAACAGTAATGAATGGTTTTGATGATTGCTGGTTTGTAAGATAGTTTGAGATCTAGAAGTACTATTTCCTTTCAGTAAATATATTTCTCACTATTTCCCTAGATATTCTATTATTTCCTCCAAATAAATTGTGATTATTTCTATTGACTTCTTTTAAGTGCTCCTTTGATCTTTTGATTACTATAACATTGAATACATAAATCAACTTTGCTTATAGCATTATTTTTATTATATTGACATAGCACAGAAATGAACACTGATTATTCCTCCAGTTACTTAAGTTGTTCTTCCTATATTTAAGATTCACTTTGCAATTAAATCTCTCTATTAAGTGTGCTTTGGTAGATTAACTAAAATATTTTATGTGTTTTGTAGTTATTTTGAATGACTTTCTTTTTCATATATAAACATACTGATTTTTTTATGGATATTTTTTTAAAGCCTATAACTTTGTTGAATTTATTATCTCAATTAGTTTTCTTCTTTTAAAATAATTTTATTTTTTTAAATACACATTGCTTTATGAATCATAGTAGGAGAGACAAATCAGAACAGAAGGAAAAAAAAACATGGGAAAGAAAAAAAAATTAGAAAAAAGAAGTGAACATAGAATTTGTTGATTTATATTAAATCTCCATAGTTCTTTTTCTGGATGCAGGTGGAATTTTCTGTCCAAAGTTCATTCAGATTGCGTTGGATCATTGAACCAAAGAGAATTGAGTCTTTCATAGTTGATCATTGCATATTCTTGCTATTTTTGTATATGAAGTATTTCTGGTTCTGCTTGTTTTGCTCAGCATCAGTTCATGTAAATCTTTCCAGGTCTTTCTAAAATTAGATGTTTATCATTTTTTATAGAACAGTAATATTCTATTACCTTCATATACCAAAACCTGTTCAGCCATTCCCCAAATGATGAACATTTATTCATTTTCCAATTCTTTGCTACCACAAAGAGCTACTACAAACATTTTTGCACATATGAATCCTTTTCCCTCCTTTATGATTTCTTTGGGATAGAAAACCAGAAATGGCAACGATGGGTCAAAAGGTATGAACAGTTTTATGGCTCTTTGAGCAGAGTTCCAGATTGTTCTCCAGAATGGTTGGGTCATATCACAACTTTACCAACAATTCATTAAGTGTCTCAATTTTCCCAAATCTCTCCAAACTTTTATCATTATCTTTTCCTGTCATCTTAGCCCATCTAAGAAATGTGAGATAGTACCTCAGAGTTATTTTAATGTGAATTTCTCTAATCAATAGTGATGGAGAGCATTTTTTCATATGACTATAAATGACTACACCCTACATCTAAAGAGGTAATTATCTCTTCCTTTCCTAATTTACTTATAGTATTCTCTACACCAGAGAGAAGATTGTGGAAACTTAATGTGGAACACAACATAGCATTTTCACTCTTTTTATTGTTGTTTGCTTGCATTTTACTTTCTTTTTGATCTGATTTTTCTTGTGTAGGAAGATAATTATATAAATATGTATGCATATATTGGATTTAACATATTTTTACCATGTTTAACACATATTGGATTACTTGCCATCTGGGTGTGGGGGTGGAGGGAAGGAGGGGAAATTGGAACACAAGGTTTTGCAAGGGCCAATGTTGAAAAATTATCCATGCATATGTTTTAAAAATAAAAAAAAGCTTTAATTAAAAAAAACCCAAAAAAAAAAAAGAAATGAGACCTTTATTAAGAAGTAACTGTAAAAAAATTTCCTAATTGTAAATTAATTAATTTAATTTAAAAAATAAAAAAAAAAAAGAAATGAGACTTTTATTAAGAAGTAACTGTAAAATTTTTTTCCTAGCTTTGTACTTCTCTTTTAATCTTGTTACTGTTGGTTTTGTTTGTGCTAAACTTTTTTAATTTAATGTAATCAAAGTTGTCCATTTTGCTTTTCATAATATTTTCTAGTTCTTCTTTGGTCATAAATTCTTTCCTTCTCCAAAGATCTGATAGGTAAATTATCTCTTTCTCTCCTAATTTACTTATAGTATCATTCTTTATGTCCAAATAATTTTGAATTTATTTTGGGGTATGAGATGTATTCTATTTCAAGTTTCTGACATATTGTCCAATTTTCCCCAGCAATTTTTGTGAAATAATGAATTCTTATTTCAGAAGCTGGAGTTTGGGGTTTATCAAATACTAGATAATAAGACTAGATAGGTCTTGATTGTCTCATGTATATCTAATCTGTTCTACTGATTCATCATTATTTCTTAGCCAGTACCAAATGGTTTTGATGACTGCTGCTTTATAAAATAGTTTTAGGTCTAGTACTGCTAAGCCACCTCCTTGTATTTTTTTTTTCATTAATTTTTTGATATTCTTGACCTTTTGTTCTTCCAGCTGAATTTTGTTATTATTTTTTCTGGTTCTATAAAATATTTTTTTGGCAGTTTGATTGCTATGGCACTGAAAACTAGACCAATTTATGCAGAATTTTCATTTTTTGTTATAATTACATGGCCTATTTATGAGCAACTGATATTTTTCCAATTGTTTAGAGAAGTATTTTGTAATTGTGTTCAGTTCCTGGGTTTGTCTTGACAGGCAGATACCCAAATATTTTATTTTGTTTACAGTTATTTTAAAAAGAATTTCTTTTTCTGTCTCTTGCTGCTGGGCTTTGTCACTAATACATAGAAAGGATGATTTGTATAGGTTTATTTTATATCCTGCAACTTGGCTAAAGTTATTTCTATTGTTCATTGCTGATTGTTTCAAATACATTTTTGGATGATTTTTTAGGATTCTCTAAATATACCATCATATCATCTGCAAAGAGTGATAGTTTTATTTCCTCATTGCCTATTATAATTCCTTTAATTTTTTTTCTTTTCTTATTGCTAAAGCCAACATTTCTAGTACAATATTGAATAATAGCAGTAATAATGGCCAACTTGTTTCATCCCTGATCTTATTGGGAATGCATCTAACTTTTTTCTTATTGCTTATTATTTTAAGGAAAACTCTTTATTCCTCTACTCTCTAGTGTTTTTTAAATAGGAATGGGTGCTATATTTTGTCAAAAGCTTTTCTGTATCTATTCAGATTATCATATGATTTGTGTTGGTTGATATGGTTGATTATAGTAATGGTTCTCCTTATATTGAACCAGCCTTGCATTGCTGGTATAAATCCCACTTAGCCATAGTATATTATCATGTTGATAAATTTTTGTAATCCCTTTGCTAACAATTTATTTAAACTTTTTGCATCAATATTCATTAGGGAGATTGGTCTATAAATTTCTTTCTCTATTTTGGCTCTTCCTTGTTTTAAGTATCAGTACCATATTTGTGTTATAAAAGAAATTTGACAGTACTCCTTCTTTACCTATTCTTCCAAATAGTTTATTATTATTGGAATTAATTGTTCTTTAAATGTTTAGTAGAGTTTACTTGTAAATCCATCTGGTCCTGGAAATTTTATTCTTAAGTTCATGAATGGCTTGTTTAATTTCTTTTTCTAAAAGGGGAATATTTAAGTAATTTATTTCCTCTTCTGTTAATCTAGGCAATTTATATTTTTGTAAATATTCATCCATTTCAATTAGATTGTCAGACTTGCTGCCATACAACTGGGAAAAATAGCTCCTAATTATTGCTTTAATTTCTTTTTCATTGGTGGTAAATTCACCCTTTTTATTTTTGATGCTGGCGATTTTTTTCTGTCCTTTTTCTAATTAAATTATCCAAAGGTTTACTTATTTTGTCATTTTTTTTCTGCAAAACCAATTCTTAGTTTGATAAATTAGTTCAATAGTTTTCTTAGTTTCAATTTTATTAATCTCTCCTTTGAGTTAATTTCTGATTTGGTATTTAATTGGAATGTTTAATTTGTTCTTTTTCTAGCTTTTTTAGTTGCATGCCCAATTCATTGATCCCCTCTTTTTTTATTTTATTCACATTGATATGAAGAGATATAAAATTTTCTCTAAGAACTGCTTTGGCTGCATCCCATAGGTTTTAGCATATTGTCTCATTATTGGCATTCTCTTGGGTGAAATTATGGATGTTTCTGTGATTTGTTGTTTGATGCACTTATACTTTAGAATTAGACTATTTAATTCCAATTTTTAGTCTATCATTCTCTGGCCCTTTATTAAATATAGTTTTTATTGCATTGTGGTCTGAAAAGGAAGCATTTACTATTTCTGCCTTTCTGCATTTGATTGTGAGACTTTTATACATGGTCAATTTTTATGTAGCTGCCAAGTACTGCCAAGAAAAAGGTGTATTCCTTTTTGTTTCTTCAATTTTCTCCAGAGGTCTATCATATCTAGATTTTCCAGGGATTATCCTAGTTAATTCTTAATTGTAACCTCCATCCATCGACTTCTGGAATATAGTATTCCAGACTCTCCTATTCTTTATTGTAGAAGCTGCCAGATCCTAGGTAATCCTGACTGTTGCTCCTTGATATTTAAATTATTTTTATCTGTTATTAGTATTTTTTTTCCTTGAGATTGTAGTTTTGTAGTTTTGCAACAATGTTCTTTGGAGTTTTTCTTGAGGGATTCCTTTCCAGAGGCGATTGATGAATTCTTTCAATGACTACTTCCTCTGTTTCTAGAATATCAGGGAATTTTTTCTGAATAATGGTATTCAGGCTCTTTATTTGGATGTGGCCTTCAGGTAGATCAATCATTTTAAAATTGTCTCTATTGGATCTATTTTCTAAGTCAATTGTTTTTGCAATAGGGCATTTTACATTTTCTTCTATTTTTTTCAGTCTTTTTAATTTGTTTAACTGATCCTTGATGTCTCATAGAGTCATTAGCTTCCATTTGCCCAGTTCTAGTTTTTAATGTGTGATTTTCTTCAATTAATTTTTGGGTCCCTTTTTCCATTTGGTTAATTCTACTTTTGAAGGTGTTGTTTTCTTCAGTGGATTTTTTTTTTTTTTTTTTTTTTTTTGCATTTGGCCAATTGTATTTTTTAAGGAATTTCCTTTCTTTTTCAAGCTGTTGTCTCTGTCTTGAACACCTCTCTTTTCTTTTCTCATTTTTTTTCTTCCACCTCTCTTGTTTGCCTTTTGAAATCTTTTATGATCACTTCCAAGAAGCCTCAATTCATATCAATCTTTGAGATTTCCTTTGTGGACATTTTGTTCTCCTCTGAGTTGGTCTTTGTCTTCCCTGTCATTATAGTAGCTTTCTATAGTCAAGTTTTTTTTTTTTCTTTTGTTTGTTTGCTTCTTGCTCATTTTCTTTCCTTTTCTTTTGATATTTCCTTTTTTTTTTTTTTTTTAACTTTTATGTCTAGTTCTGCTACTGGGATAAAGGGGATGCTTCCCAAGCTTCCTGTTTAATTCTGGACCTTGGTTTTGAGCACAAAGGCTTTTTGTATTTTCAGGGGGTCCTGCTTTTTCCAGGAACAGGTTTGCCAGAATTTTTGCCTTCTGAGCTGGGACTGGAAGCTGTCCCACCAGTCTGCTATTCTACTGAGCCAGGACTAAGGGTCTCAGTTGCTGATCCACTGTGGTTAAAACATTCTCACTGACTTTCCCAGACTCTCTCTAAACTAAGCTGAACCCGCCTTTCACCTTAGTGAGACTGCCCTTTCTTGAAGTTTTTCCAATTTATCTTGAGCTGGGAAGTGGTTTCACTCCATCAAACTCTGTCAGAGCCTTGTTTTCATCTGGTTTTTGAAGGAAAATGATAAAGCTTGAGCAGCTTCCTGGCTTCACTCCACCATTTTGGCACCACTCCTTGAAGTCCTTAATTAGTTTTCAAAATAATTTTATTTTTTGATACGTTAAATGTTTATATTCTAATGCCTGAAGTTATTTTTTTTCTTAAAGTTTTTTGTGACTTCTGTGGAGAAACAAACAATTGCTACTCAGGACTTATCATCTTGGAGTGTGTTACCTGTTGTTTTTGCTAATATTTTCTTTCTGAGTGTTGGTATTGCATGTTCATGGTTTGTTGTAATGAAAATATTTTAAGTTGTTAAGGAATTTGCTAACATTTAAAATTGGCGTCCTTTCTTCCCTACCCTCCTTCTTCCCACCCCCCCTCCGCCCCTCCCTTAATTTTTTCCAGTCTGCTTCTGGATTTCAATCAATCAGTAAACTAAAAGCATTCATTAAATGTTTACTGTGTTCCAGGAACAAAAGGTAAAGGAACATTACTTTCAGTAAATAAGGAATTTGATTGAAATTGCAAGCCAAAATTAAAAACAAAACTATACACTATAGCCAGGAACTTATATCTAAGCTATATCTTTGTTCCTGAAGTTTTCTTTGTTCACACTATTATTTTTATATTGATAACAGGCAAATGTTAGGTAAAATACATTAACATGGTATTCAAAGAGTAATAATCTGTGTGACCTCAGACAAGTCACTTAACCTCTCTGCATTTATTTTTCTTTTGTAACATGCAGACAAGGGTGTTGTCAGGCTCAAATAAGATAATGAATATAAAGCAATTTGCAAACCTTAAAGATATTAGTGCCAGCTATCATCATCATCCTCACCATCATTTCCTTCTCTTCCTCCTTTTCTTCTCCTCTTCCTCCTTTCTCTTCCTCTTCTTCCACTTTCTCTTCCTCTTTCTCCTCTTTCTTTTTCTCTCCATCCTCCTCCTCCTCCTCCTCTTCCTCTTCCTTCTTCTCCACTTCATTCCCTGTACCTTCTACTGCATTTCTGCTGTACTCATCCAGTGTTTATTGAGAAATATAGGAATATGACAGTAAATGTTTAACAAGCTGGCTGTGAGAGGGAGAAGTGATGTATACATCTACTTTTAATAGTTTAATCTACATTATTAACATTTGTTTAAGTCTAGACATTCAACAAAACAATAAATCAACACTTGATTTATTGGCTATTGCTAATTTCTGAGGTAAAAATTCACACTGAAAATTGAATTGTTGACTTGAGCTGGTTAAAGCTGACTCCCACACATTTTGGGGTCAGGGTCTAGATTAGGGATTGGCAAACTTCTATGGAAAAACCTTTCTTAGCTCATAGGCTGTTCAATATGTAGTAGGGTCAGATTTTGTTCAAGGGCACTAGATTGCAGTCATAATCCAGAAAACCATAAATTTTAGAGTTAGAAATTCTAAATCTGTGCATCTACCAATCAGTGTGAAAACAGCACTGATTTTCTGAAAGTCTGTAGGACAAGTAAAACAATAACCAAAAGTTTCTTTCCCAGAATGAGCATTCTTTAAAATCTGAGCTAGGTTCATGTTCTCTGAAAGTCAGTAAAGTCTTCTTTTTACCAGACACTGGGAGGTGAAAATTTGGAGATGTAGGGATTCGTCTTGGGAAAAATAGCCTATTGTGGCTTCAAATGTCAAACTGGAAGAGAAGGACTGAAGCTCAGTTCTTGGATTTTTGATTCAGCTCTATTTTTTTTTCTTCTTCCAGTTTTGTGTTTGGTGACATGGTCCTCCTTTATACTTTATATATTTGAAAACTGATTGTCACATCTCAAGTCCTTTATTTTGGACTAATGCCTGCAAATTTATTTAATATATATTTCCAGGGGTCTTTTTTTTTTAATGGGTATTCTTCAGTCTTAAATTGGGTTGTCCATACTAAGTGGGCTTCATCTAAGAGACTTAAATATGTTTTTTAAATATGGTTGGAAATATACTTTATTAAAACAAAACAAAAAAAAATTGACTACTCCCCCAAAAAGACCACTCAATAACTTCTTATTGTTCACTTCTTGTTAATTGTGTAATACATTATAAACCCAGTGTTTTCAGAAAAAAAGCTTCTGTCCAAAGTAAAAGAAGGTACAGGAGACATTTTCAATGAGATTACTGTGTAATCTCACTAATATACTTGTTTTAAATATGTTGAGGATATTTTGGCAAATTTCATTATGATAACAGATTATAAAATGTGGCCTAGGAAATTAAAAAAAAAAAAAAAAGGATCCAGGTTTTCTATAAACCAAAAAAAAAAAAAAAAAAAAAAAAGCCCCATAACATATCTTGTGCTATTGAACTCAAGAAAAGATGCTATTTTGAATAAATAAAAAAATAAATTGTTTTGAATTAAGAAGGGTAAATGTTAACACTCTAAACATATGGTTAAATTCAAGCAGAAAAAGGGAGAAATAATAATATTATTATTTGGTGAGTATTTCTGATATTAATCTTTTACTCTCTTTAGTTATTTGGTATTTGGTGAGAAAGTTCACTAATGTTTGATTTGTTGTATGAAGGAGAAATTTGTATCTTTGCCATGATCTCTTTGTAAGGGGGCATACATATAGTAAAAGGCAAGTATGAGTCTAGGCATGTGGATTCTTAAGAAATAATGTCTTTGCCTTCTAAGTTTGGTATTTAGTTCTTTACCTTTTCCCTCCATTATTTGAATGGAACATAAAAAAGAATATTGACTTTGAAAAACTGAAAGGTCCAGTGTCTAAAGGATCCTTAGAGATGTATCAGAAGAACTGCCTCTAAAAATGCAGTTTAATAATCTAGCATTATACAGGGAGTCATTATAAGTATGTATGCAATTACATGACCATGTATAAAGTAAAAACATTAACTTTTTCTCTCACTCAGAGAAATTTCTTTGTTTTTTCTTTAAAAAAAACTTATCAGGGTCCTTTCTTGAAGTCTTAGAATAAAAGAAAAAAACAATTTATTGCAGTTTTAAAAAATATATATTTTGGCAAAGTTGATTTTTTTAATGTCATAAGCCAAAAAATTTTTTAAAAATTTTCTAATACCAATGAAACTTGACATAGCAGCTATAATACACATATATAATATGTATATGCAAGTTTGTAGAACTTGTGCAGAACTTGTAGAACTATGCAACTGGGGCTAAATGTCATAAGAGCATATTATTTATCATACAACTCCCACTAGGCTTTCTCCACATAGGTCTCATGTGATATACAGTTTCTTATGAAACTGCCCAATACCTAATGTCTGGGGAGGAAAATACACTATCTGCTAGGCATTGCTTCCTAATGTGGCTGTCCTTTCCAGAAATAGTTTCACCGGACATGAGATTGTGGAGCATCTCTCTGCTTCCAGGTTTGGTCTGCAATTGAAGCCTTCAACTATGAAGCATGGACTTAGGCATTTCTTTTAGCTAAAATCCTAGGGTTTAAGATCTGTTCTTTAAGAAAAACAAAGCCTCCAGCACACTCAATTATTTGAAGAGAAAAGAATACCCTTAGCAACTTTTCTTCCACTAAAAACTACTCTCTACCACAAGAAGATTCATTACCCCAAGTTTCAAGTTCTTTGGAAAACCAAACAATCCCAGCTGCTGCTGCTACTGCTGATAACTATATATATATATATGTATATATATATATATATCTATATATCTATCTATCTATCTATATATATATATATCTCACCTACTACCATTGTGTGTCAGGTCATGTGCTAAGTGCTTTACAAACATCTCATTCCTATCTATGCTTTTTCATTAAATTACTCTGGCTGAATAGTAAACATTTTGATGGGGGCTCATGACATAAGGTGTTGAATTGATTCAAGTCCATTGAAAACCCTTAATCTAAGAAAGTCTTGTCAGAAAGGAAAATGCACAAATTGGGAATTGTTCCCAGGTATTATTACTTGTACAAAAGGATTCCATGAGTAAAATTGGAAAATTCCCCCTCTCTCTCTGAACTCATGTCTTTCTGACCCCAGAGATATTTCTGTAACCACTTTGCCATCTAGTTGCCTCAATCTCTTTCTATATTATCATATTTTTGCCAAGTATTCCTTGATAAAAACAATACTGAGAAGAATTTCTTTTTCCAGTCCCTGTTTAATAGATAGAAGAAAACAGTTTAAAAAATGTGCTCTCTCACATTACTTGGAAAATAAGAGGGGAGGGAGTGAGTTAAAGAAGCAGAAATTGAAAGATGAAGACTGTATTTAAAAATTGTGTATGAATTAAACTATCTGTAGTCTTTTTGACTTGATTTGTTTCACAGCAGGCAGACAGGCTGAAATGAGGAAGAGTTCCCAATACAGGCTCTTCAAGCATCTGGTATTCACTGGAGAGTGGTATATTTCACATGCAAATATACAGAGACAGGTTGGTCATGCTCATTGTGTACTTCTATAATTGGGAAGCCCTGCTAACAAGAAACCTAGAATACCATCCAGAACACATGTTAATAATTACAGGTGTTTAGCTGGGCAAATAAAATGTAAACGGCTCAATACAGAAAGAACATACAAAACTAAGACTTTTAAATCTATAACCAATGCTTTCAAGTCACACTCTACTTTTTGTGGTGGAGATGAGGGTCAAGATGTATTGAGGGTGGGGCAAATAGAAGTCTAATGTTTTCTTTTGGTACAATACCTTAGACTACAGGAATATCCATAGTGTTTGCCTGAGAGAGAACAATATATCTCCTTCCAAAAAACTGTTATGAAAAAAGATGTACTCTTTTTGATACTTCCATAAGATAATAACTTTCAAGATAGGATGGGGTGAGGTAAACTGAAGCACAAATTGAAAAACAAAGGCTTAGTTTTAAAATTGTACATGATTTAAACTATTTTCAGTTTTGACTTCTTGATTTGATTTGCAAGAAGTCAGGCTGAAGACAGTGAAAAATCATCTTGTTCCTATCCTTATTCATTTGTCAATATTTTTGGCAAATATTGAAAAATATCAATTCATCTAGTTCTCAGAGAAGATATACAGGGAGAGACAGAGAAACAGAGAGACAGATGGAGACAGACAGAGATGGAGAAAAAAGCAGAAAGAGAAGGAGAAAGAGAGAAAGAAACACTTCATTATAATCTAAATCCTAAAAGATCTTTCTTTAACACCATTCAAAACAGTGCTTTGTTCTTCTTGTCCTATTTTCTCCTCCTTCCATTGGCCTGTTTACTGTGTTTGAATTTGCCATAAAGACAGATAACAACTCTTCATTTCTCATCTGGCTATGTGTCTTTTTTTGGTAATATTTATTTACATTTTTATTTTCTCCAGTTATATGTAAAACCATTTTTTTACATTTGTTTTTAAAACTTTGAGTTCCAGATTCTCTCCCTCCCTCCTACCCCCCAGAATAAGAAGGTACATATGAACTTATGCAAAACATTTCCATAAAAGTCATGACACTTGGTTATACTTCTTGGGAATTCTCTATCAGTCACCAAGAACATCATCATTGAAAACCTTATTATCCTGTAAGATTGAGACAGCTTTGATATTCTCACATCTTATCATTTCCCCTGTCATTGAAGGATGAAGTAATGAGCTCTTCCCCAAACCTTCATTTAAGGATGAGCTCCCAGGCCAGGTAACTGTTCATTTCTTAGATTGTTATGCTCCTTTGGATTCTTCCTTCATATCCATTCCTTCCTTTTCGGCTTCCTTTTGTGTGTCATCTTCACCATTAGATTGTATGCTCTTTGAGGGCAGAGACTGTCTTTCATTTTTGTATCTCTATCCCCAGCACAATCTGTCATAGGAATTGCTTAATACATTTTTATTAAGTGACTGACTAAATTATTAGTGTTCCATTTGTTATTTTCTTGTGTATAACATCCACAGAAAGCCATTTTCTGAACTCGGACTCCATTACATGTCTCTTAACCTCTCCCTCCATTTGTCCATTCTCTCTCACTTGTCCAAAACATTCTTTTCTGGTAATTACAACCCTATATGTGTTGTTTTCCTTAGTAATGAAGTAAGCTATTGAGTGCAGAAATTGCTATATTTGCTTATATTTGTGTGCTCAACACTGAGATGAGCTAATATTTTAGAAAAGGTATTTAATACATTTATATAGGAGAACTTTTGGTAGAATAGTTGGTCAAATAGAGTACATACAATAAATAAAAAATACCTTGAGGTACCCTATTTTATTCAAAGATTCTGGGGTAAAAAGAATAGATTAGGTATAACCCAACTGAGCTATTTATTATAACTTTGTAGCAAGTCTTCCATTCCTGCTTCCATTATCTTCCCACCTCAAAGTTTTCCTTAATACTGTGGCCTCAGTAATCTTTCTTGGACAAAGTTATAATCATAGTTTTCTGCCACTCAAAAAAAAGTCAATGGTTCTTTAGTGCTTCTCAAGGAAATTTCAATTCCTCTCTCTGCATTAAGGGTTCTTTATAAATCTGTCATGTGATTATAGAATTTAAATAGAGCCTGGAGTGTTCAAGTGACTTATTCAGGAGTCACATAGCTAGGATCTGAACATATGTCCTCTGATTCATAAACAGCACTCTTTTTATTGCATTGTGTTATTTTCCTTTTCTCTCATGGATAGAGAGTTGCTGGGCTTGAAGTTACAAATTTGACCTCTGACACTTACTGGCTATGTGACCCTGAACAAGTCACTAAAAAAAAATTCTGTTTACCTCATTTTCCTTAACTGCAAAATGGAGATAATAATAGCACTTACTTCCTGGGATTGCTGTTAAGAACAAATGAGATAATATTTATATAAATTCTTTCTTCCTCCTTCCCTCTCTTCCTTGCTCCTTCCCTCCTTTCCTCCTTCCCTCCCTCTCTCCTTTCTTTCCTTCTTCCCCTTTTCTTTCCTTATTTTGTATTATTTCTTTCAATTTATTTTAATACACAATAACTTTTAAAAATAACTTTTTATTCTCTGAAAATAAGAGGCTCTCTCATGTCTCTACACTTCTGTGCATGCTATTCTTCATGTCTAGAATACCCCTACACATCTTTAAAGCAACAATTTAATTCTTTCTTTTCCATGAAGTTTTTCCTTGATCCTCCATGGCTGGAAACAATAATCTTCTATTAAGACCCTTACTTTTGCCTTATATGTCTCTAATGCACATTTTATCATATACTATTATGTTTCATAGTCAGGAGAATGCTAAGAACAGATGCAGAATAATGTGAGCAAAACCAGGAGAATTACAATTTATACACTGAAAACAAAACTATGAAGAACAGCTTGAAAGCCTGATTAATATCATGATAAAATGAGTCTAGAGGATCCAAGATGAAATATGCTACTCTCTTCTTACCAGAGAAGGTTAGATGAAGAATGAAATATGTATTTCTCAACATAGGTGAATATGTGGATTTGTTTTGCTGTGTTATGCATATTTGTTATGGGAGTTTTGTTTTAGCTTTTTTTTTTTTTTTTTTTTTTTTTAAATTGTTCAGTAGTGGAGCAGTGGGAAAGAAAGATAATAGATACTTGTAAAAAATAAAATCAAAACATGACCAAATATTTTATCATATATTATAAAATGTAATATGAATGTTACAAATAATATATTACTAAATATTATAAAATTTAAAATATTATTCATTTATAGCTATATATGTTGATATACAACTTCTCACTATACTCTAAATTCCTAAAGAACAGGGACATCTCTCATCTCAATTTTGTGTGCCCCTCAGCACCTGGCACAGAGCTCTGCCCACTACAGCCACACAGTAAATGCTTCTGGTTGCTGTACTTTGAAGAAAATTCAGATTAGGGCTATAGGACTAAAGTAGCACGTCCCTGTGAGAACATCAGTCTGAAGAGGATATTGTGAGTAGAAAGAGAAAAGTTAAATTCTTTTAGCATAATTTGGTGGGTTTGAACTGCCTCTGTGTGGGAGGGTGGACTGATGATTATCCTCTTAGGCCCCCTTCTCCAGCCTGTGGTAAATTGCCTTCAGTATGCCCTGCGGCCCTTGAAGCTCTGCCTACTGGTGGGCTGACAACATGGGAATTTGCCTAGACTGTCTGGTGAAATTAGTCCAGCCTTGTGGAAGGGGATCAGAGGAGGGAAAGAATCTGTAATGCTATTGCTCTTATTGCTAAAAACAAAAAATACTGACTGTGCCATGGGAGAGGTGGGAAATATTAAATGGTAAAAGTTGAAAGTCTATACAAAATTGGCTAGAAATCATAGTAATTCTGAGCAGAGGGAAATTAAAGATTTAAGTGATATCACAGATGGACTTTTTATTTTAGGATTCATTAAGTTTCTACACATGAATTATTAATTTTCTCATCTTCTATGGAGTTATGAAAAGAGCATCACAGATTTTGAATCAGAGGATCTAGGTTTGAAACCTGGGCTCTATTACTCCCAGCCTCTGGGACTATGGGTAGATTAGGCTGGGCAAAATGAGGTAAATTGTATATTTGCTATTTATGTTGTAGAGAGAATTCCTTTTCAGGCATAGATTGGACAAGATAACCTCTTAAAACCTTTCCAGTTCTCAAATTTTATGATCCATACTTGAACAAGAATCCTCTCTACAACCTGTTAAACACCTGCTGATACAATCTTAGTTAAAAATTTGGGGATTGGCGGTGGAGAAGGAGGAGATTTCACCATTTCCCAAGATATTGCTTTTCACTTTTGGATGGTTCTTATAGGAAGCTTTCCTTTACCTCAGGCTTGGATTTCCTATTTTACAAGTTCTTCTCAATAGTCTTAGTTTTTCCCTCTTGGCTAAGAAGAGCCAATATAATTCCTTTTCCAGGAGCTGAGTTATTTTTCAGTCATATCCAACTCTTTATGACTCCATTTGTAATTTTCTTAGCAAAGATACTGGAGAGATTTGCCATTTCCTTCTTATCCTCATTTTACAGATGGAAACTGAGACAAGCAGGGTTAAGTAGCTTGTCCAGAATCACACAAATGCAAATGTTTGAGGCCAGATTTAAATTCAAGATGACTCTTCCTGAATCCAGGACCAGGACTCTATCCATTGTACCATTTAGCTACTCCTCTTCCAGGATACAGTCCTTCTAATAAGACTGACATTCCAAACAAAACATTCCCAGTACCCTCAAGCATTTCTCAGATAGATTCAATTTAAGGCTCTTCACTGTCATAGGTATTCTTCTCAGGAAAATCTTCAGCTTTATAGTGTCCTTCTAAATTATGGCTCCCTAGAACAATATTTTAGATATTATATGACCAGCAAAGTAGGACTCTGTTGCATTAGCACACTACATCTTATAGCTATAGTGGGGTGGATACATTCCTAACAGCTCCAGGGCAGAAAAGAGAACTTGTGGTCAAATCCCTAGAAGGATCTTTGAAAACAGCTGCACAAAACCCCTGAAGCCTGGGACAATGCACCTTCCACCTGGGAAACAGAGCCCTACTTTAACAAAGATTTAAAAGCTGAGTAATAAGTTGGGAACATGAGCAGACAGCAATAACAAAAAAATGTTTGATCATAGAAAGTTACTAGGGTGGCAGGGAAGATTAAAACACACACTCAGAAGAAGATAACAAAATCAAAGCTCCTACAACCAAAGGTTCCAAGAAAAATAAGAATTGATCTCAGGCTATGGAAAAGTTCAAAAGGGATTTTAAAAATCAAGTAAGAGAATAAAAAGAAAGATTAGGAAGAAAATTGAGAATGGTATAAAAGGAAATACAAAAAACTAATGAGGATTTAAGCAAATTTGACCAAATGGAAAAGGAGGTACAAAAGCTCACTGAGGAAAAATGATTCCTTAAAAATTATAATTGAGCCAATGGAAGCTAATGACTTTATAAGAAATCAAGATACAATAAAGCACCCCGCCCCTAAAAAAAGAAAAAAAAATAGAAAAATGTGAAATATCTCATTGGAAAAACAACTGACCTGGAAGATAGATCCAAGAGAGATAATTTAAAAATTATTGATCTACCTGAAAATATTGATTAAAAAAAAAAGAGCTTGGACATCATCTTTCAAGAAATTATCAGGGAAAACTGTACTGATACTCTAGAACAATAGGATAAAATAGAAATTGAAAGAATTCACCAATAAATATAACTGAGAAAATATTATATAAATCTATTTAAAATGAAAAAAAGAAAACTATCTTTGCATGTATTTGGAAAAATAAAATGCTATTTAAAAATAAATAAAAGATTTTCTATTCATGAAAGAGAGAGAATTTAATTTAGTTTCTGAACCCAAGTATAAGATTTTACAGTTATTTTTAATAGAGCTTATCAAGCTATTTTAAATCCTGACTCTCACCCAGTGTTAGAAATTTGTTCTCCCAACTTTGTCTCCTGTAGATTTGATAAGCATAGAAAGTATGCCTTTTTTTCATATTATGGTACACAATATTCTGTGGCACAGAGCAGGCATAGATTTCTATAGTATTCTAAGCTGAAATTGAACCATTGTTGACTGTTTTTAGCAATCAGCTATTCATCAGTTACAAATTCACCTAAATGTGCTATCATTTAGCCCATATATTTACATATTTTTAATAAAATTATAATGAGAAACTTTGTCAAATGCTTCACTAAAAGCTAAGTAAACTAAATGCATAGTATTTCCCTGGGATATCAGTTTTGAGTCAAGAAAAAAAAATAGTCTGGCTTGACTTGCTTTTGATGAAGTAATGCTACTTCTTTGCACACAATAACCAACCTTTTAATAATCATACTAAGATTTTGCCATGAATTGAAGTTAAACTCACTGGCTCATGATTTTTAAATGCTGTATCTTCTTCTTCTTTTTTTTTTCCCTTAAAGAGGGCCAACTTTTCTTCTTTTCCAATAGCCCTCCTGTTAGCTAGTTTTAAAAGGTGAGTTATCTGTTCTCTTTGAGGACAGATATATACTCTCTTAATTATCTCCAGCAAGTACTTAACCCAGCTCTGGAAAGTTTGTGATTATTTACACCTCAGTAAATGCTACAAATTAGGGCTTGATTTAACTTGTTTATTGTCTAGACTTGATAGAGAAAATATTTGTTAATGATGCAGATTAAATCTAAAAATGTGTCATAGTACATTCCCCCTCCAGACAGTTGGCTAGGAAACATCTATCAGCTCCTGGAAAGTTACCAATTCACTTTATTTATTTATTTATTTATCCATCTATCCATTTATTCATTTATTTATTTATCCATTTCATTTCATTTATTTATTTAACCATTCAACTATTCATTCATTCATTTATCCATTTATTTATTTATTCGGTTATTTATTTAATTATTTATCTGTTTGTTCATTTATTTATTTATTTATTTAGGTGAAATTAACTTTATAGACCAAAAATTGTTCTCTTTGGCAGAAAGAGTACAAGCAAACTATGAACTGATCATTTTCTTCCCTTCATTATCTATCATAATTTCCCCTGAGCAAAACAGGGGAATCCTTCCTTGATTCTTCTTTTTATCCCAATAGTTATAAAGCAAACAACATTATTATTTTTTTAGTTTGTTTGTTTCAAGGGTCAAAAAGTCTTAAATGCTTTTTATTTTATTTTTTTTTAAATAACTTTTTATTGACAGAACCCATGCCAGGGTAATTTTTTACAACATTATCCCTTGTACTCACTTCTGTTCCGATTCTTCCCCTCCCTCCCTCCACCCCCTCTCCCAGATGGCAAGCAGTTCTATACATGTTAAATAGGTTAAAGTAGATCTTGGATACAATATATGTGTGCAGAACCAAACAGTTCTCTTGTTGCTCAGGGAGAATTGGATTTAGAAGGTATAAATAACCCGGGAAGAAGAACAAGAATGCAAGCAGTTTACATTCATTTCCTAGTGTTCTTTCTTTGGGTGTAGCTGCTTCTGTCCTTTCTTGATCAATTGAAACTAAGTTAGATCTTCTCTTTGTCGAAGAAATCCACTTCTATCAGAATACATTCTCATACCATATCATTGTTGAGGTATATAATGATCTCCTGGTTCTGCTCATTTCACTCAGCATCAGTTCATGTAAGTCTCGCCAATCCTCTCTGTATTCATCCTGCTGGTCGTTTCTTACAGAACAATAATATTCCATAACATTCATATACCACAATTTACTCAACCATTCTCCAATTGATGGGCATCCATTCATTTTCCAGCTTCTAGCCACTACAAACAGGGCTGCCACAAACATTTTGGCACATACAGGTCCCTTTCCCTTCTTTAGTATCTCTTTGGGATATAAGCCCAGTAGAAACACTGCTGGATCAAAGGGTATGCACAGTTTGATAACTTTTTGAGCATAGTTCCAAATTCCTCTCCAGAATGGCTGGATGTGTTCACAATTCCACCAACAATGTATCAGTGTCCCTGTTTTCCCACATCCCCTCCAACATTCCGTGTTATCTTTCCCTGTCATTCTAGCCAATCTGACAGGTGTGTAGTGGTATCTCAGAGTTGTCTTAATTTGCATTTCTCTGATCAATAGTGATTTGGAACACTCTTTCATATGAGTGGTAAGAGTTTCAATTTCATCATCTGAAAATTGTCTGTTCATATCCTTTGACCATTTATCAATTGGAGAATGGCTTGATTTCTTAAAAATTAGAGTCAATTCTCTATATATTTTGGAAATGAGTCCTTTATCAGAACCTTTGACTGTAAAAATGTTTTCCCAGTTTATTGTTTCCCTTCTAATCTTGCCTGCATTAGTTTTGTTTGTACAAAAACTTTTCAATTTGATATAATCAAAATTTTCTATTTTGTAGTCAATAGTGATCTCTAGTTCTCCTTTGGTCATAAATTCCTTCCTCTTCCACAGGTCTGAGAGGTAAACTATCCTATGCTCTTCCAATTTATTTATAATCTCATTCTTTATGCCTAGATCATGAACCCATTTTGACCTTATCTTGGTGTACGGTGTTAAGTGTGGGTCAATGCCTAGTTTCTGCCTTACTAATTTCCAATTTTCCCAGCAATTTTTGTCAAATAATGCATTCTTATCCCCAAAACTGGGGTCTTTGGGTTTGCCAAATACTAGATAATTAAAGTTATTGGAAGCAAACAACATTAAAAAAAAAAAAAAAAACCTGTAGTCCCCTTCATTTGGGGCAGCTAGGTGGTGCAGTAGATAGAATACCAACCCTGAAGTCAGGAGGATCTGAGTTCAAATCTGGTCCCAGACACTTAACACTAACTAGTTGTGTGACCCTGGGCAAGTCACTTGACTCAATTGTCTCAGAAAAGAAAAAAAAAAAGATCTCATTTCATCCAGGGCTATCTCTAAGTCTTCTTGATCCATATCTTATTTCTGGAGGAGTATATACATAGTATCTTTCTATATCTATATATTTATAGAGAGATACTATATATAATTATGTCATCTAATTGGCACAAATCTTTGAAATTCTGTTTTTATTTTATTGGTTTTAGCAAATAATTCTGAGAAGGGTCCACTATTTCATTAGATTGACAGAGTGATTCATAATGCTCAAAAAATTAAGAACTCTTCAATCTGTAGTTGAAGAAAAATCCCCTATACAGTGTCTTGACAGGTAATTTTATTCAACCTCTGAAAAACTCCATCCAGTGATGGGTCAAGATGACCCATTTCATTTTTGAGCAGAACTTCATCACTGCAGGATAAAAACATTCAAGGAAGGTAATCTTATTTATATTCTTTTCCCTTTTGCTCACCCTGTACGTGTCAAGGAAAGATATATACAAAGATAAAAAGGTAAGGAGAATTATATTAAAGGGAATAATATGAGATAAGGCCAAAAAGGTAGGTTGGGGTCTTATTGTGGACCTTGAATCAGGACTAAAGAGTCTAGACTTTATTTGGGAGTCAATGAGAAGCTTTTGAAGGAATCAAAGCAAGATATTGATGTGCTTAGATCTATGTCTTAGAAAGATTCTTGTTGTTTAATCATTCAGTTGTGTCTGACACTATATGACCCATCTCATGTCTATGTTTATGGGGTTTCTTGGCAAAGAAACTGGAGTGATTGACATTTCTTTTTCCAGTATGTCCCCCTTTTATAGATGAGAAACTGAGGCAAATGGGGTTAAATAACTTGCCCAGAATCACAGGGCTGGTAAGTGTCTGAGATCAAATTTGAAATCAGATCTTTCTGATTCCAGGTCTGATGTTCTATCCACTGTATATAACTATACCCCTTGTTTCTTCCTTCAGCAAAAAATTTTACTCTAGCCTAAATGCAGAAAATAGCTAAGAAAGAAGAGACTAGAGCAGGAAGACTCTTTTTCCCAAAGATAGATTTGTTCCTAGCAGAGTATATCACTTTTTTGCAATTCTGAGTTTGTAGCTGAGAATGAAAAATAGTTTGCAACTAATTACATTTTCTGGACACCATGTGGATTCTCTATAAACTAAGCCAAACAGTACTATTCTCTCCCCTAGAAAGAAAAGATAATGTCTCAGAGAATAATGACACAGTAGGTCACCCATAATAATTAAAATGCCTTTCTTTTTGTGAAAAACAGGGGCTCCCACTTGACCCTATAAAACTGTTTAGTAGATGTGCATCTTTTATGCTTTTAGAATAATTCTTCAGATAGCTACCACTTTCTCATCCTGCTTCCCATGGAGAGTAGTTATAATAGATAATAAAGAGTAGCAAGATATGGCCCTGTATATTTCTAATATATCCAAGTAAATGCATCAAAAGAAAAAGTGATGATCTTAGTAGATAAAAAAATTACTTCTTATTTATTAAAATTACTTCTTACCTTGCTATCTCCCTTGAAAGAAGGAAATATATGCATAAATCTTATTTATTGTTTATTGAATTCATCTTCCTTTCCTCTGAAAAAAAATCAAAAACAAAAATAAAAGATTATAATATGAGTTAATTTATACCAACTGGCACACACCATATATAGTAATGTGTAGGAAGATAGACTCTTCATAAGATAATGAAATGGAACAATTAACTAGAGCTTTATCAGGGATAAATTTGAGATAATTAAAATAACCCCAGGGTTCATGATAGTATTATGTAAAGGGAACTGGTGTAGGGATACATTTTATGACTTTATGGCTCATAATATTAGAAGGAAATAAGACACAAGGATTTGACTATAAAGCATATGGAGTGAAAGCAGTTACAAATATCAATATTGGGTAATATATTTAGAACAGAAAGTGATCAACTCAGGGTTCATCTAATCTAATTCCTTCATTTTATATTAATCAACCAAAATCAACATTTATTAAGTTCTTCTGATGTGCCAGAAACTGTGCTTTATTTGAGGGGCACAAAGTCAAAAATAAAACACACGCAAAATGCATGAATCATTGTTCTGAAGGAACTAATATTATGTCTTAATAGATGAAGAGCAGTCAGATGATGCAGTGGATAGAGCATCAGGCTCTATCAGTCAGGAAAATCAAGTTCAAATCTGGTCTTGGATACTTACTGGTTGTGTGACCCTGGGCAACTCACTTAATCTTGTTCTCTGTTTCATCTGTAAAAATGTGCTGGAGAAGGAAGCGATAAACCATTTAAGTATCTTTGCCAAGAAGATTCCCAAATGGGTTATGAAGAATTAGACAAGACTGAATAACAACAAGAAATAGATAAGAAAGTGAAGTGCAGAGATCATAAGTCTAAGATTAAAAAGGGATTGCAGCAATATTTTATCCAATCCTCTCATTTTAATGATGGAGAAACTGAGTCTCAGGGACATTAAATGCCTTTCCCAAGATCACATAGATAGCAGAGACAGAGGCAAAAATTGAGTTCAGGTTCTCTGGTTCCAAATACAACACAGTTTCCTCTGTACCGTTTCCAAACATGTTGAAAAAACATTCCAACACTCTTCCTCCTCTTCCTCTCTCCTCTCCCCCCAATATCTCAGATAAGATAGTTAATAATAAAGAGTAGCTAGGACAAAGTTAAGAAGGGTTAAGTTTTAATGGCTTTTCTAAGAGTAGCTCCTGGGAAGAGAACAATTAGGTCTTTATTTTCCTACCCAGAATGCTTGGTGACCTTATATATATAGTGATGTGTTTTCCCCACATTCTATCATGTTTCATTCTTTCCTGCTCTTAGGTAAGTGATTGTAGTAGATAGAATAGGCCACCATCTTGTGAGATTCTAAAGGTCACAAGAATCACCAATGAACCAGGAACAGAAGTTTAAGTTGAAATTTATTGTAAGATAAATTCATTGAGGAGTGCAGACTTTAGAAGTGGCCCACCAGATTTATTCCAGTGTTAAATGATTTGGCACTCATGAGACCATGTTCTGTAGCAAGGGAACAACTCATTCACTGATTATGCTGTGCCCAGAAGAGAAAATGGTGGGGTAAATCTTTAGTAGCAAAGTTTAAATTTGAGCTCTCTCTTCTGAGGGACTTTGTTGATAGAGGTTAATACATCTTGGTTTGAGGGAATGTTTGTCTTTTTGGTTGTTAAATATGTTCTCAGTACATACCCTTTGTAAAAGCTAATTGATGTTAATTGCTTATCAAAGATATATTAACTGGTACATTGACACTGAAGAACTGGTGATGATATTACAGTGAAGAAACAACAATGGCATCTTGAGTCAATAGCATTAAAAGAAAAATCCACTGCCCCTCTGGGCTACCCCCTATATCCTAGTAGGAGGTTATAACTAGCTAGGTCTAGGGAACCTGACCTACCACAATATATATGGGTGGGAAGAGTAAATTTAGAGTTATATTAAAGAAATATTGATATTTGATTGGAATGATATACTTTTAGAGAGACGCCTTTCACAAGCCAACATCCAATTTATGTTCAATATTGTGATGAAGTAGAACAGTAGTCAAGTTACTGAATAGCTAATGAAGTAAGTTTGCTACTTATTACCCAACAAAAGTAGGTTTATTTTTGTTGCTGTGTTGTTTCAATTATATCTCATTCTCTATAAAAAGAGCTGGAGAATGCAATGGCAAAACATTCAAAATCTTTATCAAGAAAACCTCAAATGAAGTCTTGGAGAGTGACTTGCCTGGTGTCACATAGTTAATATATGGCTGAGGTCAGATTTGAACTCAGATTTGATTCCAGGGTTGGTATTCTATCCATTGTGCCACCTAATTGCCCTCAAGTTTATTTAGTCCTAACATGGAAAGATTATGAAAAAAAAAAAGTACAGTAGCAGTTAACTACAGTAGCGGTGGCTTCCTCATCTCCATATGAAAATGTGTCTGGTCAACAGGTGTGGTGACTTACAGTATCTTAGGACATCTACCAAGTCTGAAAAGTACAACTTCTTATGGATAGAATTTTTTTTTTCCATGCCAATAGCCATATCAAAACATCAAAGACTACCAAGAAGCTATTTCAAGGGAGACACAGCTTGAGCCTTGCCCCACTTCCAGGGTAATCAAATACTGGCTTCATTATCTTTCAGGCTCAATCTAGCCTTATCATTGTGGGTAGTGAATTAGGGAATCCTGATAGATACTGGTTCTGTCTCAAAAGTCTACACAGGTAAAAAATCTGTGAATAGTACACAGAAAGTATGATGCACACATACTTTGTCTGTACCTGTTTATGTGGTTGTGTCTATCACCTTAGAAGAATTTAAGTTCCTTATAGAAAGAGATTGATTTTTATTTTGTCTTTGTGACCTCTCTACCTATTACAGGTATTTTCCTTATACTAAGGTACTTAAGAAAGACTTAATGTCTTTCTGCAAGAGTGACCTGTCCTAAAATGAGCTATCCATGCCCCAGCCCAAATGACATTGACCTCTTGTCTCTTTCTTCCCCCACATGGATAATTCCTGAATCTAATGGGAAGATGAGAGATTGGACCTACATTGTTGGAAAGAGTAGCCACCAATGAGATCATAATGATGGAGAAACTGAGTCTCAGGGACATTAAATGCCTTTCCCAAGATCACATAGATAGCAGAGACAGAGGTAAAAATTGAGTTCAGGTTCTCTGGTTCCAAATACAACACAGTTTCCTCTGTACCCTGTTTCCAAACATGTTGAAAAAACATTCCAACACTCTTCCAAAGATCATGAAATCTTTGGATTTCAATCCAAAGATTGAAATACAACAAATAGATTAGGGCAGAGTTTGAAATGAGGAAATGAATCCCATCCCTTGTACAACAGTCTTACCTCCAACAATGGTCATACTGCTCAGGCCCTTTCCTAAAATATTACAATAGATTTCAGTATAACTTTTCCAGGGTATAGATCTAAACATGTCACTGTCTTGCTCATAACACTTCAAAAGTTCCTCATTGATTCCCAAGTAAAGTTCAGTTTTCTTATTCTGATTTCAAATTTGACTCTAATCTACTTCCCAGACTTACCTCACATTGTTCTTCACTTTATTCCCCCTATTCAAACTGGATCGCATATTTTCCATTCCTTAAACATGGCTTCCATTTTTTTTTTTTTGCCCCCACGTCTTTCTATATGACTATTCCAGCTCCTGAAATTGCCCCTCTTTGCATTCCAGAATCCTATAAATTCACTCTCACTTACAAGTTCAAATGAAAGTTCCTTCATTAAAGATAACATCCTTAAGCTAGAAGTCAGAAGAATGAAGATCTTTTTTCTCCCAAAATCTTGCCCATATTACCCTCAGGCATGCCCAGAATATTGAATAATTTTTCTCTCCAACAATGAGAAGAATCTTATGCATCATTTTGTGTACAAAATGGCATCCTGGGTAGGAAAATGAAGTATATAAATATTCTTCTTCTTCTTCTTAGTGTCTATATTAACATGGGGCAACTAAATGGCATAGTAGAAAGGGTGCCAGATACTAGATCAGGAAGACTCATCTTTTTTATTTCAAATATGGCCTCAGCTATTTACTAGCTGTGTGAGTCTGGGTAAGTCATTTAGCCCTGTTATCTCAATTTCCTCATCTTTAAAATGAACTGGAGAAGGAAAGGCAAGCCATTCCAGAGTTTTTGCCAAGAAAACCCCAAATAGGATCACAAGGAGTTGGACATGACTGAACAAATGCTCAATTACTTAGAACAAGGTACTTGATTTTCTTTAGCCTCAGTTTTTCATCTGTAAAATGGTGATACAAATAGTACGTATCTCACAGGATCAATGTGAGATTTAAATAATATCTGGAAAACTCTTTGCAAATCTTTGTTTTTATTTTGTAAGTTTCAAAATTCATTTTAAGCTTAAATACAAATGAGAAAAAAAATTGCCATGGATGCCACAGAATGTAAATGAGGATTCCATGTAATAAATGCCATTTCAAGAAAACTTATGTAACAAATATTGCATATTGTTTTCAAAGCTGTTCAACTTTTCTTTGCTTCCTTCTAGATTTTCTTTGTTCTCTGCTGTGTACTTTTTACTTATTTTTTCCCATTAATCCTCACACACACCCTAAAGAAAGATATAATTAAAAGTAGATGTGTGAATATATCTATACACACACACATGCATGTGTACATATGCATACACATGTTTATGCAGATACACACAGACATACACATACATGTATATGTGTGCACACATATGTACATAAACATACCCCCCCCAATATATGTGACTATACTACGTTTATTTCTACTTGGCATCGGTTTCCCTGAAGGTGGATAGCATCTTTCTTCATAAGTCCAGATTTTTCCATGTTTTCCTAAACCAATCAGCTCATCATTTCCTACACCAGAGCAGTATTCCAACCCAATCACATCTTATTTGAGAAATTGTCTAGGAATGTTTCCCACCAATTTCTGCATTTCTACTATTTATAGATATGCCATTTTTATTTATATAAAAAACTTTTAATTTAAAGCAATCAAAATTATTGATTTTACATATTGATAATGCTCTCACCTTATAATATAGTTTAAAGTCTGATGCTACTGAATCTGCTTCCTTTATAATTATTTTCTCCCTAGTTTCTTTTAAATTCCTGACCTTTTGTTCCTCCAAATGAACTTTGTCATTATTTTTTTTTAACTCAGTAAGATAATTTTTGTTTAGAAATTTAATTGAAATAACATTAAATAAATTAGATTAGCAAACAGATCATTTTAAAATTATATTGGCATTACCTACCCATGAACAATAAATATTACTTAAATTATTTGGATCTGACTTTATTTGTATAAATATGTTCAAATAGTTCTTGTGTCTGCTTTAGCAGGTATACTCTAAATTACTTTATACTATCTAGTTATTTTAAATGGTCTAAAATAATATTGAATATGGCTGAGATATAGTATAGTTTCCTTATTTTTCTCTTTTGATTAAGTCTATTTTAGCTTTAACTTTGTCTCAAATCATAATTGCTATTCTCATTTTTTTGTACATAATAAATTCTTCTCTTGATGTCTAATTTACCTTTTTGTGTATCTCTCATTTTTATTCTTGAATATAACATATTGTTGAAATTAAAATTTTAATCTATCAGTTTCCATTTTATGAGTAAATTCACCCTATTCATATTGTAAACTATAAATTATTTTGTATTTTCCTCCTTCCTATTTTTCCTCACTATCCTCACCCTATCCCAATCCCTCTTAAATGCTGTCCTTTACTTCTACTTACTACCTTGTTCTCCTAATCATTAACTTACCCACCCTTATCCTCTTCCCTTGTCCTGTCCCCTTGCCCTCTTATTTCTTTCTAAATCTAGAAGACTTTTATATAACCTTCTAAACATCTCTTTTCCCCTCTTTAATCCATTCCCAATAAGAGTTAAGGTGTCAGTATTACTGGTACTATCCTTTACTAGCTTTCTGCATCAGTTTTTTCTTTGAATGAGGCATAACCCATTTGTATGAGATAATTGCTCCTCTTTATTTCTCCCTGCAGTTTTATTTTTTTTAGAATCATCCCATCATAAGCCTTTCTTTCAAACTAAGCTAAGCCCAAGCCTTTCTTTCTAACCACGTAAATAATTATAACAAACATTAAAGTGCTGATAACATTTTTACACATGAGAAGTAAGCAATTTGATCTTATTGAGTCCTTATAATTCATCTTTAATGTTTATCTTATATTTTTCCTGGATATTGTATATCAAATTTTTCCTTAGATTTGTCCCAGATTTTGTTGTTGTTGTTCCCTGAAAGTCTTTCAGTTCATTAAATATTCTTTTCTTTTCTGTTTTTTTTCTCATTCAGGATCATACTCAACTTTGCTGAGTAAATTATCCTTGGTCATAATCCTAGGTCTTTATAAAATATAGTATTCCAAGACTTTGGTCCTTCAACATTGTAGCTGCTAGGTCTTTTGTAATTCTTACTGTTGCTCCATGATAATTAATTTGTTTTTCTTTTTGCTTCCAGTATTTTCTCTTTAATCTGGGAACTTTGAAACTTGGCTATGATTTTCTTGTATGTTTTTCTATTGGGTTTTCTTTTAGGTGGATGCTTGGTGGATTTTAAAAATTTCTTTAATTTCTTATGCTAGAACTTCAGGAAAATTTTCTTAATGATTTTGGTGGGGAAAATTTTAAGAGCTAAAAAATTTCTGACTTACTTTGCTAGCTTCCCAGAATCTTCTCCTTCTTTGTAGATCTTAAAGCATTATATAAATGTTAGATATTTTTTCAATTCAACTAATCCAATAAAAAATATTTTTTGAGCATCTGCTATTTGCAAGGTGCTATACTGGATAGCTACAGCAATAGTTGAGGTATTAGCTGAAGATGTGCTGAATCATGGTGATAGCATTGTCAGAGGAGAGAAGGGAACTCTTACAAGAGTTATTGATGAAGTTCTGCTCCCCTCGATTCCTAGTTGGGGAGCCAAATGATGAGGTTTGGTGTTGTGTCCCCAAATGATGAGGTTTGCCTCAGGGCAGGGAGTTGTAGGAGCCCTTTGTAAAAGAATGTACAAACCTGAAAAGCTAGACTGGCAAAAAGAAGTTTATTATTGGCATTGGGAAGTCAGCCTTTGCTAGAAAGACGGAATTCCTTGTTGGCAAGGTCCCAACAGAGGGATATAAAGTTTTTAGCAGCAAAACCCTATCCTAGCAGAGAAAGTGAATAAGGTCTTGTTAGGGAAATAGGAGAGAGAAAGAGAGATAAAGAGGGAGAAATGCTGAAAGAGAATATCATTTCAGCAGGCAGAGGGTTCCAGATTATGCCAAGGGAAGAGAGAGGTTCCTCAGCATGACATGTTAGGTCCCCTGCAAGGAGATGGGCTGAAGGAAACTTGTTTTATGGGCAGCTCTTGGTGGGGACTGAGAGCAGTTTGAGCTGGAATCAGAATAGAAAATCTTGGAATTGAATGAGTGTCTCTGGGCTAATCTCCAACTCAATGGAGTTAGATAGAAATCTCCAGCTCAGGATAAGAGTGGTCCTGGACTCAACCAGTCCCACCCAGATAACAGAATGAAATCACTTTATCTTGATTCTCTGGGGTGGGTCTCTCAGGGAGAACTTAGTGTCCCTCTCCCCCCAAAGTCAGAGAGAGAGAAAGAGAAAGAGTTTCAGGGCTCCCCTCATCATTATGACGAAGTAAAATGGATGGGAGTTGGCAGCAGAATGGATAGAAAAAATGAGAGAAAATGAGGAGTACAGAGTGATGCCTAAATTGGGAAGAGAATGGTGGTAGTTTCATGAGTTGCTCTATTAATCCTCCAGTGAAACTTTATTTCAAACATCTTTAAAAGTTGCTTTTGTTTTGTTGTGGGATAACTGGTCCCAGAAGAGGAGAAAGAAAGACTCTAGATTTTGTTTCCAGAAAATTTTTAAGTGGAGACAATTTCCATAAAAAATACAGGAGCACACTTTATTTAGCGTGCAAGGGTGGGACTTCTTCTCTTTATAGTATTAAAAGGGAAATAGCCTATGTGGCAATTAAAATACTGCATCTGGATCTTCTTCCTACTGTGGGATATTTCATATACAATTCCTTAGTACTTCTCAGAAGCTGGAAACCCTGATACCCACACCTAGATTTTTTAGTAATCATTAAAGTTTGATAGGGATTTGGAACTTTGTTCCTCCAATTTACTGCAGTTGAGAATAGGATGTTAAGAACACTATGAAGGTAATCATGCATCCTCATACTCTTCTAAAGTACTACCTTGAGGTCTCATTTTTGGCATGGGGGTAATAATACTGGGTCTTAGAAAACTATGATGGCCTAGAACAAACTCTGCCATATCCTATCAAGATATAAAAACTTTAAGCATGCACTGAACAAAGGGCTGTGGCTCAGTTTATATCTTGAAGGCATCTTAAATTTAGGCAGGCTTATTAACAGAAGGTAGATTAAACTGTTAGAAAATGGTACTTCTTAGTAGTTTGATAACTTTATTTTTTTCCAAATACTATCAAAATACCTCTATTTCATGAAACTACTCTTATAATAAAATAAAATAAATTAGTAAAACATATTAGTTTTATATAACATATAATATTATATAATGACCTCATCTGAAAGTGAATACAATATTCCATACCTGTGGCCCACCTCAACTTTCTATTTTATAAAGCGTTTTGTAATTAATATAATTCTATTTTCTCTTCTTCCTACTCTCTACCTCATTGGGGGAAAAAAGAGAGAAAGGAAAAACAAATTCCTTGTATTAAATATGCATAGTTAGGCAAAACAAATTTTCTTTTAGGCAATGATATCTGGGGAGGCACTCCAAAAGAAGTAGTTCATGGAGACTATTCACTATTGTATGGAAGGGCTATTCTCTGTGTCAGTGGAGGGACTAACTTCCCCTGAGGAAATCTTACAGATCTTTTGAAGAATAGAAATATATCCTAGCATATGGTTTTGGAGTAAATATCTAACAGTTTATTTTTATAGATTTCTCAGTCTTTGGAGTATTTATAGCTTGACTCACAGATTTTGTTTGGTGTTTGTTTAATTCATGGAAACAAAAAAAATCCCTTTCATATCTGAACTCTTCATTCATTTAACAGCATGTGTGAGCCATGTCTAGCTGTTAATTTAGAGACTGTTTACTTTTGAAACATTAGTCTATGGTTTCTTTTGAAAAATTTGCATTCTGCTTCATTCCTCCATCTGCTCACAAAAGGCATTTATCACTCCTGATTGGAAATGCCAATGATAGAGATGACAATAATCTATCTAAAAAATGCTTACTTTTTAAAATGTGATTTGTAGTTCCTTTGTGATAATTGTGGAGATTATGAATGAATGAATAAATTTGTTAAAAACTTAGGAAGGAAGGAAGGAAGGGAAGGAAGGAAGGAAGGAAGGAGGGAGGAGGGAGGAAGGGAGGGAGGGAAGAAGGAAGGAAGAAAGGAAGGAAGGAAGGAAGGAAGGAAGGAAGGAAGGAAGGAAGGAGGGAGGGAGGGAGGGAGGGAGGGAGGAAGGAAGGAAGAAAGGAAGGAAGGAAGGAAGGGAGGGAGGGAGGGAGGGAGGAAGGAAGGAAGGAAGGAAGGGAAGGAAGGAAGGAAGGGAGGGAGGAAGGAAGGAGGGAGGAAGAGAGGAAGGGAAAAGGGAGGGAAGGAGAAGGAAATAATTATTAAATGTCTACTATATGCTAGACACTGTGCTGAAAGTAGAATATCACTCTTTGAATATTATTTTATTGGGTCTTCACAACAATTTTGTTAGGTAGGTGTTATTATGACCCTCATTTCATTGTTGAGGAAAGTGAGGCAAACAGAGATTAATTAACCTTCCCAGGGTCAGAACCTGCTAAGTGTCTCGGTTCATATTTGAACTCAGATTTTCCTGATTCCAGGTCCAGCATCTAGGGAAATAAATAGAAGGGCAAGTTAATCCCTGATTTTAAGAAGTTCCCATTTTAATGACAGGAGACAGCACACAGAAGGATTCCCTGATAGCATGACCTCAGAGTCAGGAGAGTGTAGCAGTGATGATAAAGATGATTAGAATGAAGATGAAGCATTCCAATGCTCCTATTTCATCAAGTTATGGAGGTTTACCATCACAATTGGATTTGTTTTATTCTATTTTGAGTGAAGTAGTATCATTCTTTACACACATCTCTTCAGTGAATTGTGATATATAGGGACAGATTCTTTTAATGGTAAAACATTCCCAAATCTGGGAGAATGCACAATAAAAATCAAGCAACAGCATGTCATAGTGGAAAATCATTGAGTATGGGCATCTGGAGGCCTCAGTTTTAGCCACAGCTTTTCCACTAAGTTACTATGTGATTTTGGACAAGTTATGGTACCTATCTGGGTTCTCAGTTTCCTCATCTGTCAAATGAGAGGCTTGCATAAGAATCTTCCAATTTAAAAATACTACTTCCTAGTAGTATTTCCTTTAATTCTATCAAAAAATGGAACACTTTTAGAGATGGGAGTAAGGTGATAAAACATCTGTGTCTGAACTCAACATCAAAACCAGGATGAAGAATGAGGGTTTATCAGCAGCATTTAGAAAAGGATGAAATGGCTTCCTTCTCATCATCACCTATCAACACCTCTTTTCCTCCTATCTTCAGTTTCTTTGAGGTTATTCTTACACCTTGTTTTAAATTATTGGACTGCAAAGGAGTACTGGGATGGGGGGACTGAGATTAGAGGGAATAAGGAAGTGTCCCATTAGCTTTTACAAAAAGTTCATCTTGATTCTACATTATATTCCTTCTGAATTCTATCTTTAGGAGTACTTTGATTGTTTGTTCATTCATGGGGAGTTGCAAAGTAGGCTTGCCTTGTGAGGCTTTTATATAACATTATGATTCTGAGACTCGATGTGTCTCTACTGATATAAGACCACCCCTTTACATTAAAATATTTCTCTAGAGGCACAGTGGAATGAGCATTAATTCTGAAGTCAGAGGAGCTGGGGGCAAGTTTTACACTGGGCAAGTAATTTCACCAACAGGTCATCAGTTTCTTCATTTGTAAAATGAAGACTTCTTGGCTTCAGAGTTGCCTTCTCACTTTGGGATGTTTGATCCTATGATCCTGGGATTTGGAGGTGAGGGAATAAAAGTCTGGATTAATATGGTAGCAATAGGAATGTAAAGAAAGAAACAGAGATTATGCAGAATCAAAAAGATTTGTTAATTTATGAGAGTAAGGGGAAAAAAAGATCAGGAAAGAATCAAGTTGAGTCTAAGGTGTTGGAATTTGGCAACTGTGAGCATGGATGATAGTGCCAGTTATAGAGATAAAGAATATAGAGGGGGAATATGCTTTAGTATTGAAGCTCTTCTTTGAAGAAAGAGGGAGAAAGAGTGAGACAGTGATTAAAAAATCAGAAATAGAGACAGACAGAAAGATAGCAAATAGAAACAGAGACAAAGAGAAGAGACAGAGAAAGATAGAGACTGAGAAATAGAAGCAGAGAGAAAGAGAGATAGAATTATAGAGAGAAAAGAGAATTAGAGAGATGGAGAGTGTGTGTGAGACAGATTCAGAGAAAGAGACAAAAGAGGGAAGGGGGATGGAGGGAGAGAGGGAAGGAGGGAGAAAAAGAGAAAGAGAGAGAGAAAATTAAGAGAGAGAGAGACCTTGGGCCAGTCACTTAACCCCAATTGCTTCAGCAAAAATAAATAGAGAGAGAGAGAGAGAGAGAGAGAGAGAGAGAGAGAGAGAGAGAGAGAGAGAGAGAGAGAGAGAGGAGAAGAGAGAACACTTTAGTATAAGCTTGCCCATTATATGGTCTATTCCTCTCAGAATGGGATAAAAACCACCTGATATTTATCTGGAGACAAAAGCCATCATAAAAGTACATAACACAAATATAGGAAAATCTTCAGGAACAATTTCAATCTGCCAAGGAAAAATGAACTAGAGAAAAAGGAAAAAGTGGAGAAAAGATAAATTCACCAGGTTCCATTAGCAGTAACAGTTGGTGAAACTGAAATTCTGTCCAAATAGATCGCTATTTAGTTAGGTTAATGAGTCAGACAAAACTTGAATGTTACATTCATTTCAGAACAGCAGTACCAGTACCGTTCATTTGCAATCAAATCAGTTGGCCTCTGGAGCTGTCTATCCTATCTCTGCTCCCCCCTCCAGGTTCCTCTACTTTCCTTGGGGATCAAAGTTTAAGCTACTCCTGATTTAAGAAATGTAAGCCTTCTATGATGCTTCTCTCCTCCAAGATGGAAAGAACTGCATGTCACACTAAAACTTCATTTTCTTCTAAAGGGAAAGATTCTGGGTTTCAGTTTTTGACATGTTGAATTTGAGTCGAATTCATAAGTAAATAAAAAAATTCCACTTCCCTTCCATCTGGTGTAAATTTTCTATCCGTTTTCTGTATAACTATAGCTAAAAAGATGTTGTTTTGAACTTTACTCCAGTGAGGAAATGTAATGTTAGTGGCAACTGTTGATATAAGTTGCTTTTCTCTTAAGGATGGGATGCCACTGAGATGAGGTACTCATTTCAGCTTTTGTGGTGTTCCATCCCATTCTCTTTCAGTGAAGTCAGTAATTGGGAATTCCACAAACTTGCTCCTATGTCATCATCTTCTTACTGGGAAACAGAACAGCCACTTGAAAAAGCAGACAGTATAAGAAAGAAAAGACAACGGCAAATGAAAGAGAAAGAGTGGCAGAAAGGGTCACTGCCTTTATGTTTTCCTGAGGTTAAAATTCCTCCACCTGTTTATCTGGCTTTTATATTGAGATTGAATAAAGAACAAACTTCTTCACCTGGCATTCAAAGGTGCCACTATGTAGGTTCATTTAATTGATTCAAGCTTCTAACACTACCTTTTATTTGTATACCCTATGTTATGACCAATTCAATATGGTCTATTCAATATTACCCAAACACCCACCAAACTTTAAAAACATTAAACCTTAGCTCATGCTGTTTATTTTACTAGAATTGTCCCCTCCTTCCCTAATTCCATTTGTTCATTTTCTATCCATCCTTAAAGCTCAATTCTGATACCATACAACCTTTACTGTTTCCCCAGCTAGAATGAATCTTTCCTCTTCTGACCTAACATAGTCCTTTTCCTCCATTTAAACTTCTCTAGGCCTGTTTCCTAATCAATAAAACAAGAATAACACTAGCATTTACTGTACAGGATTATTATGAATATAAAATGTGATAATGTATATAAAATTTTTAGCAATCTACATGGTCACATAACTTCATTATATAATCAGCTGCTATAATTATTTTAATTACTATTATTCCTCTCACTGAACTTTCATATATCTACCATTTGTCATATTCTATTTGTTTACTTGCTATTATTTCTCTATATCCCATTCTATTTTTTGTCTCAGTGCCTTTGCAAAGATTCTTCATCCGTCCTCCATGCCTAGAAAATTCACACCACTTCAGCCTCTTGCACTCCTTAGGTCTTTTCAAGGCCCAGTCCAGATGCTATTTCTTATAAGAGATCTTGTTTGGTTTTCCCAATTAGAGCCATCTTTTCCCATCCTCCATACCTCCCCCAAATAACTTGTCTTTGCATATCCTGTATTTCATAGAGTATCTTTTATTTGAGAGCAAGAATTGTTTCATTTTTGTTTTTATATAATTTGTACCTCTTACTATGGCTGCCACATAGTAAACACTTGCTAAATTGGATTGAACTCTAAGTCATCTTTATTTTCTCAATTGTGAGGAGGCAAGACTTGCATACTTTTTCTTTCACATACTTTCTGAACATTGTACATACTATATCTTTAATAAATATTTGCTGTATAAATGAATAACTGTCAGATTAAACCATTCTTAACCTAAAGGGCAGTCTAGTACCAAAAGATTTATAATGGGAAAACTGGCAATAAGTTTCTTTCAATGATTAGCCAATAAGAAACAGCTGCAGTTGGTAGGCAGTTATATTTGATTTTTTGGCTGTTTGCTATTAAGAATAATATGCACAAAAATACCATCACTCAGAAAAGATTAAATTAGTGTCATAAGTAATGAAAACCACTTTTTCTAGCTATTTGAGTTTAATGCTTTTTCTCCCACCCACATACGCTCTCATTAACAACTCGAAAAATTCAACTCCAGGTAGTAGCACAGGGAACTTCAAATAGGACCTGTGTTTGGGTGACTTGTTAAGGTTTTGTTGAGAAGAATGTGGTGATGTGATTGGCAAACTTGTGCCTCAGTTGGTTCGTGAACAGTAGAAACTCTGACACATTTTCTGCCAGACTTTGAATTGCTTTCATAACTTTTTTCCGGGTTTCTTCTTATTTCACATCTCTTCAGAACTCAGAGGTGTTTGGTTGGGTATGAGAGGGTAAGGTGGGGTTTGAAGTGGGGAACTGCTTCATGGCAGTGTGGAGAGGAGAAAGGAATTATCTGAATTCATGTCAAATTTAAATTTTAACCCAAACATTTCAAAAAACCCAAAAAAGAGGAATCAGAACCAAAGATTAAAGCATCACTGGGGAATGTTTATTCAGAATGATATTGTTCTGAGCAAAGTGGTGTCATGGGTAATGAGATGACCATGAAGACAGGAAGATTTAAGGAAAAGTCCGACTTTTGAAACATATCAGCTATGTCACCCTAATCTAGCTCTGGATTCTAAATTGTTGAGTGTGGCATTCTACATATATATAAAATCCCATCAGGTTTTTAAAAAATGGTTAGCTTTAATATTCTAAATTCTAATCACTAGTTGTGAAACTATGTTTCTGGCAGGGTTTGTGAAGTTGGTCAAATAATTAGTTTTTTTTTTTTTTACTTTATTACTCTAAGTCTAGTTGTTCCACCTGTCTGGAGTGGTCCATCTTTCAGTGCTCAGCTTAAATTCCATTTTCTTCAAGGAGCCTACCATTCAGCTCTTATACATTTTTTTTCTCTGAAATTCTACAGTATCTAGAGTTGGCACCACACAATTCAGCACTTAATCATATTTGTTATGTATTATTTAAAGTTGTTTCATATGAATGTCTTTTTCTCCATGAAGATTGTTAAATGTTCAAGAGGTATAAGGAATATCTAAACATTTCTAGAGAAAGTGGATGGATCCTAGACAGTGAATAATGTGATGTGAACACTGTGAACAAAAATGTGAACAATTTTTATACTTATTTATAGAAGTTATTTAAAGAAAATTATTGAAGATTGACTTCACAGATGACATTTATTTTCAAAGAGGACTGGGATACTTCATATGTCTTCATATACTATATGAAGACAGAATGAGAATTGGGGATTCTTTTAGTCTTAAGAAGACTTGAGAGTGGAAATGACCGCTTCTTTTAATGTATTTGAAAGGCAGTTTACCAAAATTAAATTATACTTACTCTGCTTGGCCTCAGAGGACTGAATTTTAAACAATGGGGTGAAGGTGTAAAGGCACATTGCAGTTTCATATAAGGAAAAACTTCCTAAGAGCTCTCTAGTGGAATGAAATGTTTAAAATGGTGATAGTTTCCCCCTTCCTGGAAAATAATAATAAGTATTTATATCACATTTTAAGGTTTACAAAGCACTTTACCAATATTGTCTCATTTTATCTTAATAATAACCCTAGAAGTAGGTGCTATCATCTCCATTTTAGACATGAAGAAATTGAAGCTTACATGTTAAATGACTTGCCCAATGTCATAATCATTGAACAAAATAACCACAGAAAAAGGATATTTCCATTTCTTTAGTAGAAAGTTAATTATACAGGATGATTTCAGAAAGGCCTGGAGAGACTTACACGAACTGATGCTGAGTGAAATGAGCAGGACCAGGAGATCATTATATACTTACAATTATACAATTATACAATACTTACTATATGATGACCAGTTCTGATGGACCTGGCCATCCTCAGCAATGAGATCAACCAAATCATTTCCAATGGAGCAGTAATAAACTGAACCAGCTACGCCCAGAGAAAGAACTCTGGGAGATGACTAAAAATCATTACATTGAATTCCCAATCCCTATATTTATGCCCACCTGCATTTCTGATTTCCTTCACAAGCTAATTGTACAATATTTCAGAGTCTGATTCTTTTTGTACAGCAAAATAACGGTTTGGTCATGTATACTTATTGTGTATCTAATTTATATTTTAATATATTTAACATCTACTGGTCATCCTGCCATCTGGGGGAGGGGGTGGGGGGTAAGAGGTGAAAAATTGGAACAAGAGGTTTGGCAATTGTTAATGCTGTAAAGTTACCCATACATATAACCTGTAAATAAAAGGCTATTAAATAAAAAAAAAAAGAAAATTAAATTATAAATGTAGTCTTTATAGAAATGAGATACCCTTACCCCAAATATCAATGATTGACTGTCAATGATTAGTCAAGTCATTAGAACTTGGCTGACTACATCTTTCTCTCCGGCTTCTAGGAGCATCCCTGAGGGTTGAGTTTTGTTTTTCAAATGTCATTCACTCAAGGCACTATTTTGGTGTCTACTCTCCAATTAACTAATAGTACTTTATTTATTAATATTAATTTACAGCTAATATGTGGTGACAGCTAGGTGACATAGTATATAAAGTAATGGGCCTTAAGTCATAATTATCTTCCTGAATTCAAATCTGGCCTCAGATATTTGCTAGCTGTATGACCCTAGAAAAGTCATTTTTTGATATCAGTTTCCTTATCTATAAAATGAGATGGAGAAGGAAATGGCAAACCACTCCACTATCTTTGCCAAGAAAATCCCAAATGGGATCACAAAGACCTGAACATGACTAAAAAATCTATTGAACAAACAGTTAAAAATCTCTTTTATATTATTGATGCCCTATAGCAGTTAGTGCCCTAGTGTCATTCAACACTAATAAATTTGTACAAAAGGGCATTTTCTGAGAAAATATAGCAAGAACAGAAGTTATAAAGTACAGAGATAACCAATAACAGCAGGAAGAAACCATTTCACCTTGTTGGCCAGAACTCTTTGGATTTGCCTAAGCTATTACATGGGGTTGTTCCCAATTCATCAATGTGTTGCATCTACCAGAGGATAGTGATGTAACAGTCTGTATAGTGGGTAGCAGAGCCTTAGCAAGGTGGAGAACAAAGTGAGTTCTAGAGGCAAGAATCAAGCCCTGGTATAGGGGGATAAGACTGGCACTAAAGGACATCACCAATCTGGCACAGTGGGGCATCTGGGACCCTTAAAGCAATGAAGTTGGAAGTAGTGTGCTCCCCATAGGCAATGGCAGAGGACAGAATTGCAGGCTTTAGTAGCATCAGGTAGCAAGTGAGCAACGAAGTGGGCATAACCATGGGGCCTAACAGTATGGTCATTGGCTTGAACATTGGCAAAGGCAAGAGTAGTGGAAATTGTTTCCTGAAATCTAGACCTGAAGGATATTACTTTCCACATTACTACCAGTATAGTACTCAACAGTTATTGGACAATTTTTTTCCATGGTGGGCTTAGAAGACTAAGGGGTAGTGGTATTGGAATATGGCTTGCTGAAGTTGTCTATACAATCTCCAATAAAGAAGGGGACCATAGCTTAGAATACCTTAAAAGATACCTCTAAAAAGGCTAGGAGCTGCTATTATTCTCCCATCCCTCTTCCCTTTTAGGGGACTTCCAGAACTGGTAGATCAGGGAATATTCAGAGGGTGACATCTTGGCATTAGAACAGGCAACATGGGAGAGGACAATATTCTCTTAGCTATTTTAACATAGATGACCCTAATCCATGATATATTATCATTCAGGAAGTATCATCATCTATGGTATAACCTTAGTATTATTTATTCTTCTCTTGTTCATCAGCATTGCCATGCATCAATGCTATAAGTCCATTGTTAATCACAAAGATTTGATCTCAATATCCCCCTCTGCCAATTAAGTTCAGGACTGAGTCCTGAGTCTGGAGAAAGATTTCTGATTTTTGTTCTTCCATTATTTGATCCCTACTTCAGGGAGCTGTTACATTATTATACTTTTGCTTTCTATCTTTTTTTCAATTTTTTTCTTTTTCTCCTTTTTAGAATCATAGGCCATAATATTCCCCAAACCATCCAGTTTAACCCAGTCATTTTTACAGATGGGGAAACTAAGGCCTGTTTCATATTTTTTGTGTCCTTGAAGTTGTCTTGAAACATTACTAAAACCATTTGAATGGTAGAAGGTTCTTAATGTAGAAGACCTTTATGATTCTTTCTATCAAGGAGTTTGATGTGGTAAGAACAGTAATCTAAGGCTTTGCTGGTTAGGTCAGTAAAGATATTCAAACTCTTTTCAAGATTAATTGGCTCAGGATCAGTCATTAGTGTAGCTTTCTAGTCACCTGAAGATAAAAACATCTAACATATGAGGAAATAGAACTTTTTTCCTCAGGTTTCTGACTGAGCGATAGAAGAATGGCCAACATCAACACAGGAAAATTGTGCTTACCTGGATAAGTTTCATATCACTGATGAATAATTCTTTCTGGCTCTTTCTTTCTATGTTATGGTTACCAAAAATTTTTGTCTCCTGTTGAATGACTCTGGAGTGTCTCATTTCATTCTAGTTTCAGACTTGAATCACCAGACCAACTTTCCCAGCTCTAATTCATTACAGATATGATTAGTGAGTTTAATCATGGACAAAGGGGGAGGTACTTTGGGGGATGTTACAGTAATGATACTTGTCATGTGCAAATTGGACCATATAACTTCTGAGACCCCTAAATTCTATGATTTGGAAGCTAATAAGAGGGAAGAAAAAGGGAAAAGCATGGAACCTACTGAGAGCTGACTCAGATTAGGACACTAACTTTACCTGCTCTTGATTCAACCCTCATCTACATTTCAAATGCTCAGTGAAAGCAGAGACATGGTTTGAATGGGGGATGGTAGAACCATGGAAGCAGCTTAAAAGTGAAATATTCACAGTATTCTGCTCTGTCCTGACACTCTATGATAACAGAAATGACAAAAGACTTGAAGGTATCACTAAGTTCTACAAGTAGGAGCAGAAAAATAAGAACAAAATCTTTTTTGCTTCAAGGTCTACCATGACTCCTGCTTGCAGAGTAACTTTATCACTTGGTATGCAGATCACTAAAGGAAGGAGTCAATGCTATATGAATTTCAAGTCAATTTTATGCATCCTCACATGACATTAGATAACTTTGGACAATTACCCCTCAATGGTTACCTTGAGGTACAATGGAAAGAAAGCTAGATTTGGAGTCACTGTAAAATGAGAGGTGAGGCTAGAAGGTCTGGGTTTGGAACCTTGTTTGCTTTTCACTGTGTGATTTGAACAAATCACATATGGGCTTTAATTTCTTTATCTATAATATCAGAGGGTTTGACTACATGATCTCTAAATTCCCTTTCAGCTCTAAATCTACTCCAATCACTTTCTCCTTTGTCTTTGTTAACTCTGAGAAAATCCATTCATAGGCTAAAATTCTTTTATAAAAATAGAGTTTACAATTATTGACACCTATCTATAGGATTCTTAAGATTGTTTCCCTGTAAAAACACAGGAAAAATAAACTCTGTATGCTATTAGCGTTATCTCTTGTCTTGGTTGAATCCACTTTATATTGAAAACCATTCCTTTCTTCCATCTTTTGGAACTTGTACTAAAATTTTATGTCATTTTAAGCTGCATTAATAGAACTCCAAAATATAAATCAAAAGACAAGAAGAATGATCCAAGACAATTTAGGAGAAGTGTACTCAGCTGTATCAATATCATATCACTGATATTTTCTTATGTGAAGTCCTTACCCCATACTAAGTATACATACAGAAACAGAATTCACTAGTGGTAGTAAGAACAATGCCATAAACCTGACCTGATATCTTTAAAAAGGGGAAGATATCTGGAACTGTTGTAAAGCATACTATCTTATATATGTCCAGCATGACATTTAAACTTTTAGTTTGAGATTTTGGTAAAGGAAGCATAGTCTAAAAATGAAATATCCAGAATATCTACATTCTTCTAAGATGGCATCTCAACTTTCATTGTTGGTTGTTTTTCTGAGAAAAAAAGGAAAAAAAAACACAGATGTGTGGCTCCTTAACCATGATGTTTAAAGCAGGCATGATATATTACATATGCACATGTACATATACGCAAATGTGTGTGTTATTGTACATTTGTAAAACATTTTGCAGAAACCTCTTTACTACTTTTATAGACAGTTGTTATAATGGAATATCCAAGCAGAAAGAATATCCGATAAAAATAACTGCATCAAGACTCTTATCTTTTCTTACATATTTCCCCTCAGGATTTGAGGCTGAGCCTTGCAATATATCGATTGCAGAATGGGGAGAAGAACCCAAAACAAAAACCTTGTTTAAATAAGTCATAGAATCTCAGAATTGCAAAATTTATTGGAGGCCCTCCAGTCCAATAATTGGCTAGCTAAAATCCTTTCTATCTCTTACTTGTCAAGTGATTATTCAGCCTCTACTTAAAGATGCCCAGTTAGAAGGAATGCACTACCTTCAAAAAGAGCCAATCCCTCTTAAAGATAATTCTAATTTTTAGAAAAAATTGTTCCTTATATGGAGATGGTTTCTCTAATCCATCCACCCAAGGATCCTAATTGTGCCCTCGGGCTAAACAGAGCAAATCTAATCTGTATTCTATGTTGTTGTACTTCAAATACTTCTTGGCTGTTATCAGGTTTTACCTAAATTAGATAATCCCATCAATCCAGAGTTTTAAGAGACCCTGGAGGCCATCCCACCTAACCCACAGTTGACAAAGAGTCTTGGAGTCTTTGCTGGAGGACTTCAAAGGAGGGAGAACCCACTACCTACCTCCAGAAATAGCCCATTGCACTTTTGTAAACTTTAATTATAAGGAAAGTTTTTAACCTTGGATCAAGCCTAAATTTGCTAGTTTTCATTTTCTATTGTTCCTAATTCTTCCCTCGAGGGTCAGAGTTTGGGGTTAAGGAAAATAAATTTAATCCCTTTTCTGGGTGACAGCAGCTCTTTAATAATTAAGAACTCCAGGTTGCCTCTATTTGAGATTCTTTCAACCAATGCTTTCACACTACAGAATTTAAGTCCTTAAGAATTGATATTCTTAATTTTTGTCTTTTTATCATTAGTGTTTAGTATGATGGCTGGCACATAGTAAACACTGGATAAATGCTTTTTGACTGATTACTTGGCTTCCTTTCAACCCTTTTGCCACTCTGTTGCCTTTTCTCTCTCTCTCTTTTTTTTTTTTTTGGTTAAATATATGCAATTCTTCTATACATATTTCCACAATTATCAGGTTGTACAAGAAAAATCAGTTCAAAAAGTGAAAAAAATGAGAAAGAAAACAAAAGGCAAGCAAATCACCATATCAAAAAAAAAAAAAAAAAAAAAGGGAAAATATTACATTGTGATCTATACTCAGTCCCTATAGTCCTCTCTTTGGGTGAACATGGCTCTTTCTATCATAAGATCATTGAAACTGGCCTGAATCACCTCACTGTTGAAAAGAGCCACCTCCATCAGAATTTATCATCATATAATCTTGTTGTTGCTGTGTACAATGTTCTCTTGGTTCTACTCACTTCATTTGGCATCAGTTCATGTTAGTCTGTTATAGAACAATAATATTCAATAACAATCATGTACCATAACTTAATCAGCCATTCTCCAGCTGATGGGCATCTACTCAGTTTCCAGTTTCTTGTCACTACAAAAAGGGATATTACAAATATTTTTGCACATGTGAGTCCTTTTCCTTTTTCTGTGATCTCTTTGGGATACAGGTTCAGTAGAAACACTGCTGGATCAAAGGGTATGCACAGTTTGATAGTTCTTTGGGCATAGTTCTATATGACTCTCCACAATGGTTGGATCAATTCACAACTCCACCAACAATGTATTAGTGTCCCAGTTTTCCTATATCCCTTCCAGTATTCATCATTATCTTTTCCTATCATTTTAGGCAATCTGAGAGAGGTGTAATTGTACCTCAGAGTTGTTTTAATTTTCTTGCCCTCTCTTTTTGCCATTCCTAAAACAACTATTAGAACTAAATGCAGCAATCCAGATGAGGCTAGAAAAGCAGGATTATTAGCTAATGCTTTTAGCTTTTTTGGCTTTCAAACAAATTAAGCTTGTAGTCCCCTAAATCCTTTCAAATCTTTTTCGCAAGGTAATTTTCCTTTTTAATTTTCAGCAGAAATAAGCTTTGGGGAACTGAGAAAATAATAAAAGTGTAAAATTGTTGTATACTAATAAAAAATTAACATGCCCCTGCTCACAGATTTGGTGAGGCTGATGGGACACTCAATACTAATCCCTTTCCTTCACCTCAGTGTTTTCTAGAGAACTTGATTATAAAGCCCTCTTTTTCAATTGTAATTTTCCTCTTTCTTCTTGCATTTTTCTTTACCATAGTAATAGAAAGGTTATTGTTGGAATTTAAATCAATTAAATTTAGATGATTCTAGTGAGACAGCAGGTTTTCCAATGTAAATACCTTACTTTTGTCATTTTTTCTTATCTTTTTGTCCTTTCTTACTTTCCTCACTGGAACAAAACTAAACAAAACAACATTGCACTTAAGTGGATTTCATAGCTAAATCCAGGTAAAGTATTCAGGGATGATTAAAGATTAAATATGGAAGTCATATTAAATATCATCTAGTCCAGCCCTCTTTGTTGTTGTTATTTATACTGTTCAGTCATTTCAGTTATGACCTATTCTTCATGATCCCATTTGGGGTTCTCTTGGCAGATACTGGAATAGTTTGCTGTGTCCTTATCCGCTATTGGAGAAATTGAGGCAAACAGAATTAAATAAATTGCCCAGAGTCATATAGCTAGTAAGTCTGAGGCTAGATTTGAATTCAAAGATGGAGTTTCCTCACTCCAACACTCTATCCACTGTGCTATCTGCTCTCTTCTGATTCCTATTCTAATCCCTTACCTTTGTTCTCTCTCTCTGTCTTTCTCTCTGTCCTTCTTTCCCCTATGTCTCTATCTCTAACATTTATATCAATTTTATTTCTAAATATACTAAACCTTCCACCATCTCCCATAAGCTAGAACCAAATGGTTATATAGTGGGCATAGTGGAGGGGAGAAGGGAAGAGAAGTTAGTTCTCCTAATTAATGTAAATATAGAAAATAAGGGATAGATAACAAAAGTAATGCAGTGTTAAATGTCATATTATGTGCAACATGGTATCTATGCCATAGTATACATTTATAATGAATGAAAAAAAAAATTTCTGACTGAATTGAAATGGGGAACTTGGTGAGTAGACCAAAGATTGGTCACATACCTAGTGGCCTTTAAAAAAATCTACCTGAACTATCTTAACTAAAAGACTTGAACCCATGAAGGAGATAAGATGATAAAAGAGCAAGAAGTACATCTGTATTTTTCCTCACAACCCTCCAGATAAATCTAGAATTAGGTCAGTTATCTTTCTGAAAGTAGCCAACCTTTGAGAAAGTAGCAATGCAGGGAGCCTACCTGATTGATTCACTCAATGAGAATTGCTTATGAACATCACAAGAAGGAAAAGACATCAGGGTCCTGCAAAATGAAAAGTGTGAATGACTTTGGCCATGTTTGTATGCTGTCTGTTCCTTCTCTTCCTATTGAAGAAATACTTGTAGGAGAGTATGCTTCAGGTTTATGGGCCAAGAGAAATATTTTGTAGATACTATTCTTACTAAGTTTGTATAACTGCCTTACTAAATATTTTGAGGAGATTATGTTTGTTGTCATTCAGTCATTTTTCACTCATGTCCAACTCTTCTGGTTTCATTTGGAGTTTTCTTTAAAAAGATACTGGAGCGGTTTGCCCTTCTTCTCCAGTTCATTTTACAAATGAGGAAACTGAGGCAAACAGGGTTAAGTGACTTGCCTAGGATCACACAATTTGTAAATATCTGAGGTCAGATTTTAACTCATGAATATGAATCTTCCTGAATCTAAGGCCAGTACCTTGCCTACTGTACCATATAGCTGAACCTAATTGTCTTTATTGGTTAACTATTTGTTAGAAGGTAAGCTTACTGGTTGGAAGCTGAGCTATGATTTTAGGAGAAAAGACCCACAAAATACTCTCTAGAATCTGTGAGAGTAGACATTTACTAGTGATTCAACTGTCACTATGAAAACTAAACTTGGAAAAGTAGCCCAGAGTAGGTACTAATAACAAAAAAGAAAAACAAAACAATTCCACAAAACCTATTAACTATGGTATCAGTTTGTTAAGGACCATGCCCAAGTGTGAAGGGGCAGGATGATCCTCCAAAAGCCCCCACAGCTGTGAATCATAACACCTCTGAAGGAATTGAAGGTAAGAGAGAATTCGAATTGAAGGTAAGAGGGAAGAGGTCAGAGAATGCAATTGCCTCTTAGTCTCCTTGTATCATTTTCATCCTCTCACATCCTATTCTGCTGGCTAGAATTAGATCCCCAGCAGCCACTAGCAGGTGGCTCCTGTAACACCCAGCAGCCCCATGAAGGTTGTTCTCATAACATCAGTCATGTCTGACAGTAAATGCAATATTCTATGCCCACACTTTCCCATGTCTACACTAAAAAAAAAAAAATAAAAGGAGGAAAATATATTGTGTTTTCTTTCTCTGGGACCACAATTGATCACATTAATCATACAGAATTTCATTTCAGTTTTTTATTTTTTTTTCTTTTACATCTTTGTAGACATTGGGCATATTTTCCAGATTTTTCTTGTTTTTCCTCTCTTTCATCTCCTCCCCTTCCCCAATAACTCGTTCTCTTTTAAACTTTTAAAAATCAATATTGTTTGCCCTATAATAGCAATGACTTTCCTCCTTTCTTATGAAGATCAATAAATAGAGAGTTAAAAGATGAAACAATACAGAGCCACAGAGAGACTGACAGAAAAAGGGAAAGGAATAAAAAAAAGGAAAGAGAAAGAAAGGGAAAAAAGAGGGGAGGGAAAGAGAGAAAGATACTAAAGAAGAAAAGGAAGAAGGGGGGGGGGAAACAGAGAGAGGAACAGAAAAATAAGGAGAGAAAGAAAGGAAGAAATAAAAGGGCAGAAAAAGAAAGAAAAAGATGAGACAAGAAGAGTACAGAGAGACAAAGAGAGACAAACAGAAAGATGAAGAGATAGAGAGAGACAGAGACAGAGGGGGAAGACAGAGAGACAGACAGAGAGAGGAAGAGAGGGAGAGAAAGGGAGGAAGGGATGTAAAGCGGAAAGAAAGAGAGGGACAGAGAGACAGAGAAAGATAGAGACAGAGAGGCAGACAGATACACAGACACACAATTAAAAACAGCTGCAGAAGCTCAATAGTTGCCATACCCTAGGTTAAGTTAAAGGAGTTTGTCTGACCTCCAGGATACCCTCATGTGTTCTATCTTTTGACATTTCTTTAAAAGATACCAAGCCTACTTTGAAATTTCTGCCTCTGAGCTTTTGCCTGACTCATTCAAAGCTTCCAATGATATTTTGCTCTGGGTCAAGCAAGTCTGAATTTAGTAAGTATGATCCCCAAGGTAATGGGAAAACAGGTTCTAAATATGATTTGACAGTTCATGAAAATAGAGAGTTACACATTTTATTGAGAGTCATAAATAGAGTTGCTTACATGCAAAGGAGCCAGGAATTTAGTATAAAATCCCTTAGCTGAAACTAAATCTGACCTTGGAGAAAGTCCAGTGTAACTCCTGTTCTGATTTTTTTTCACATTGTCTAAATTTTTTTAAAGTTAAAGCTTCCCAGGCATTATGAATATGACTCAGCATTCTCTCATTCCCTTTTGTAGACACCTTCTCATTAATCAATTTAATGGGTTTGGTCAAAGAGTCAAATAAATGACCTAAAGATCCAAAGATTTGGATGGATACCATGGGGTTGATGGTTTTTGATGTTACTGACAGGCTGTCAGAATAAAGAGCCAGTATTACTAATGTGCACTCTCAACATAACTTTGGGGGATTGGGAGACAGGAGCTGCATGTTAGGACATGAACCTGTCAGGTTTCAATCCCACATCTGAGTACTTGGGCTGGGTTTTGTTTTTCCTGTAATGTTTCTCTGACATGAAGCCTGTCAGAGGTTGAGGTTATTGGGGCCACTGGCCACTGGCAGGGAGTGGATAAGTGTGTGCTCTGGCATTCTACCAGCACAGGCCTGGATAGTATTTCAGGGCACTAATCCCAAGTCCAAATGATAGGTCAAAGTCTTGAGTATGGGGTTTGGATAGATATTAATCAATAGTATACCACTAGAAAATTAAACCTCAGAGGAAAAGACGGTACATTTGGGGTTCTAGATTTGGTGTGTCTACAATATTCCAAACCTAAAAGAGATGAGGAAGTCTTCCTGTTATTTTTCTTGTTTTAGGAATATAAAGTGTTCATATCAAGTAATCAATTAATCAAAAATGAAAAAAAATCAAAAAAGATTTATTAAATATGTACTATATTTGGAATAGGAACAGAAAAAAAAGATAACAATTGTTTCCCTCAGAGAGCTTATATTCCATAAGGGAAAACAATATGTATACATATTACTGTTGTTGTTGAGTCTTTGTGTTCTACTCAAGTCCATGGGGTTTTCTTGACAAAAATATTGGAATGGTTTACCACTTACCACCAATGTTTCCCCCTTTAAAGAAATAGAGAAAAACAGCATTAAAGGATTTGCCCAGCTAGTAAATGTCAGAGGCCAAATTTGAACTCGGGTCCTCTTGACTTCAGGCCTGGTATTCTATCCATTATACCACTTAGCTGACATGCAAATATATAAACAAATATAAAATAGATGCAAAATAAATAAAATATTTTTCCCTTTTGGGGAGAAGGAGGCACTACTGAGTGTTTACTTAGACATCTGGGTGAAAGACTGATGAATTGGGAGAGAACTTAAAGGCGGGGACACCACTGGGGGGTAACAATGACAAACAAAAGTAATTGGCTATGTGAGTGGATAAAAGGAGATGTATGGAAAAATACATTTAATTTATTAAAAAGTTCAAATAGATCTGTGATCTTTTTAATAGGTATATTCCCATCAGTAGTCTGAATAGTAAATCATCCATACTTAATCATTCATTATGGCTCTTGTCCATGAGCCCCACTCACCTTCGTATTAGCTATACTGTGGTCAGGGGCAGGAAAGAATAGATTGTATACTGAACCTGAAGTCAGGAAGACTCATCTTCCTGAATTCAAATTCAACCTCAGACATTTAGAAATTGTGTGACCTGGGCAAATCACTTAACCCCCTTTGCTTCAGTTTCCTCATCTTCAAGATGAACTGGAGAAGGAAATGGCAAACTATTCCACTATCTTTGTCAAAAAACCAAATGGGACAAAGGGTCAAATATGACTGAAAAATGACTAAACATAATACAATGGTTATCCCTTATTCATGCTATGTATTTGACCAATCCATCTTCTTTTTTAAATTGTGCATTTCTTTGATGACATCCTTGATGCTGCTACTCCATAATTTTTTTTTTTTTTTTGATAATGTACTTTTTTCTACAGTAATCTAGCATGCTCCTCTCTATTTACCTCACTGGCCCATCAAAATGGTCATGTTGGGACACTGACATTTCATTCTATTCACTTAATTATAAATTTATCACTTTTATCTTCTATAATTCAAGGATCATGTTTTTGGAGAATATAATTTCCTTTTTGATTATCATTTGTCCACTTCCTTTCCTGGATTCCTGGAAGATTTATTTTTTGAATCCTTATTCGGTTTTTAGTTATATTAGACAGAAGTTGACATTCTCCTGTTAATGTGGGGAGCATAGGGACTTCTATTCCATCTGGTTACAGGTAATCTTGAAAAAAAGATGGTATGTGTGTTAATGATATGTGCTCATTTCCGTCATAGAAAGATGACAATAATTTTGTGGCATATTTTAACCAGTTCTACTCTGTGAATAATGTGGCTTAGTTTTAGAAAATGATGCTTATAGACTCCTAGAGTTGAAAAAGACATTAGAGTTTACTAATCCAACTTCATACTCAGGTCAGGAATCTTTTGTGTATTATCCCTGGCAGATATGATCGTTTAGCTTTTATTTTAATATTTACAGCTCTAGAGAGTTTACTATCACAAAAAATCCAGTATATGTTGGATAGTTCTAATTATTAGAAATTTCCATGCACCCCACCCAATCGTAACCATTCAATGACTATTCCTCTTTTTTAAGAATGCCAGATAATAGGGATCTATATGACTTCCATTTGACCTCTTCTATCTTTTGGGCCAACACACGGCTTTTCCTAGTTTCCCACCTTTCATATTCTGCAGCCTAGTAGTAATCATGTTAATATTTCTTAGGTGTACATATATAAAGTCTTTCTCCCAATTCACTTTAATCTGGCAATGAGCCAGTTTAAAACAGTCAAGTGCTCTCTTTTTTTTCTTAGCTATGTGGGTGGCTACAATTTCCTCTTAAGCATATTGCAACCTTTTAAATTTGAGTGTTATTTTCCTTTATAAAAGAGGCAGCCACTCAGTTAACAAATACTTATTAGAAACTTAGAACATGCCAAAAAGACAGTACTTACTCTAAAGGAGTTCATAATTCAGTGAATTCAAATGATATAATAAATTTAAAGGGCTTTCTGATCATAGAAAAAAAATACAAACCAGAGCTGCCTTTACTATTATTATTATCATTGCTGCCAATTTTTTCCAACAAAAGTGAAATAGCTATTGAATAACATTGTTCTTTTTCTCTGACTTTTATTAATATTATTCTCTAATCCAGCCAATGAACACTCTCTTTTCATTTTTTTCTCAGAAAAAGTTCCTTTGTTGCCCTTAAGATTTTTATAAGCCTTATTTCATGTCATGGTTTAGCTATTTATCTGTCTGTCTGCCTGTGTGTCTGTCTATCTATCTATCCATCCAATAAACAAATAAGCATTTATCAAATGCCTCGTATGTGCCAGGCACTGTGTATACAAAGAGAAAAATGAAACAGTTTCTTCCAAAAAATAGAATTTCGATTCAATTGGAGGAAGCAACATGTATGTACCCATACAAATATGTAGAAAATAAATTCAAAGGAAAACAAGGAAATTGGACAGAAGAGAGCCACTAACAACTGAGGGAATATAAAAAAATCTCATATTAGAAATAGCGGCATGACACAGTGAGTATTGGGAAAACTCATTTTTATGAGTTCAAATATGTCTTCAGACACTTACTAGCTATGTAATTTTGGGAAAGTGACTTCATCCTATTTGTCTCAATTTCCTCTTTTGAAATAGAGATGAAGAAAGAAATGGCAAACCAAAGGAAAACAATTGTGGCAAGGGAGTTCAGTCCAAGCATGGGGACAAGACATGATGATGGAACATGGAATGTCATGTGTGAGGAACATGAAAACTACTTGGATTGTTGTGTTCATAAAGGGGCTTGTTATTTAATAAACCTGGAATGGCATTCTTCCATTCAATCCCTTGGTTTATTCATTCAACCAAGAAGTCATCAAATAATAAACAAGAGATTTGGGCCTTTTATGACTTTGATGTTTCATTATTTTTCCTTCATGCTTTTTCATATTGATCTTTTTAAATATCAGGTCTCATATTAGATAACATTCATAAATCAGTCTTCACTGATTGACTTTACTTGAATTATTGTCTCATTTGTCAGTGAGATCCCTCTGTCTTTACACTGTATTCTTTAGATACCTATCTCATTTTTTCCTTTTTTGGGATTATTTCAAGGTTAACCAGTAGCATTTTTAAAACTGTTCATCATCCTCAGCAAGATACTTTTTAGGATCTTTCATTATAGGATAAATTCTAGCTATTTTTCCTTGGACTTTTTAAAAACTGCTTTTCTGAGATTTGGAGTGAATGATTAGATGTTACTAAATAGGCTCAGGAAAAATTTTTCTCTAGTAATTGAAGTGTGGAAAGGAACACAACCTGAATTCAATAGCCAATTTAGACACCATAAATATTTTAGATTATAGATTTAGAACTTGAAAGACATTTCTCTAGCAAAAATTATATTGATTATTATACTGGTTATTGATTATTATATTGACATTATACTTTCCAGGGGTATACACATAAATGATGTAATAAATTTTTAAAGCATGGATAGGAATACAATAGTCAATTCTTAACATGTTGAAAAAAGGAATGAATGAATACATTTAAAAGCATTTATTATCGACTATGGGTGAAGCAGCTGTGATACAAATACATAACTAAGCAATCCTTGTTCTCAAGGAGTTTACATTCTTCATAAGGAAGGCACATATGAAAATATGGTAGGCAGGGAGGATTATTTGGATTAGAAAGTTAAAGCAATGGGGAATGGGACCATAAGAAAGTAGAGATCTCTTCCAGAAATAATGACAAAGTTGATTTGATCATGTCTCCAGAAGTGGCCATTAGAATTGGGGAAGGCGTGAGTCTGCTGTTAAGGTAGTTAAGATGGTTTGGGAATAGGAAGTGAAGTGAAGCATGGTTGGGATTTGCCTGAAATAGTAGTTCAAGTATAACAGTCAATAATCAAGACAGGTGGGCTCCAAGATGAAAATTCTGCCATTTTATGCTGTTCTACATATCTTAAAATATAAGCCAATGAAAAAGAGGTATGCTAGGAGCGTATGCAATAAAGTTACATCTGTTACAGCAAATGGAGAAGTTTTGAATGCTGTGGGTAAGTTAACTTATTTTGATATTATACTTTCCAGAAGTATACACATAAATGATGAGGCTGTCAGAGCTCATTTCTAGAGCTAGTTTGGGAGACTCCAAAGAAAAGTTTGGGAGAGAAGAGGTATTAGACTAACTACCAAACTGAAGATCAGTCATTGTGCTGACTTCATTGCTTTATGCCTATGAAAACTGAACAGTACACCAATTCCATGTCACGAAACTGAATTACTTTCATTTAAATTGTCTTAAGAAGATTCTGGAAATTACCTGGCAAGATAAGATACCAGAGTCTAAACATATAAAGAAAGTTATAGACCTATTTCCCTAATGAATATTGATGCAAAAATCTTAAATAAAATATTAGCAAAGAGATTGCAGCAAGTTATCACCAGGATAATACACCATGATCAAGTAGGACTTATACAAATAATACAGGACTGGTTCAATATTAGGAAAATTATTAGCATAATTGACTGCATCAATAACCAAACTTACAGAAGTCTTATGATTATCTCAATGCAGAAAAAGTATCTGACAAAATCCAACACTCATTTCCATTAAAAATACTGGAGAATATAAGAATAAATGGAGTTTTCCTTAAAATGATCAGTAGCATCTATTTAAAACCATCAGCAAGCATCATATGTAATAGGGATAAACTAGAATCATTTCCAATTAGATCCAGGGGGTAAAACAACATTGCCCACTATCACTATTACTATTCAATATTGTATTAAAAATGTTAGCTTTAGCAGTAAGAGAAGAAAAAGAAATGAAAGGAATTAGAGTAGGTAATGAGGAAACCCAATTATCACTCTTTGCAGATGATATGATGATTTGATTTAGAGAATCCTAAAGAATCAACTAAAAAAACTACTAAAAACAATTCATAACTTTATTTTATTTTTTTTTATTATAGTAACTTTTTATTGACAGAATCCATGCCAGGGTAATTTTTTTTACATTATCCCTTGCACTCACTTCTGTTCAATTTTCCCTCCACCTCCACCCCTTCCCTAGATGGCAAGCAGTCCTATATATGTTGAATATGTCCTAGTATATCCTAGATACAATGTATGTGTCAGATCCAAACAGTTTTCTTATTGCACAGGTGCAATTGGATTTAGAAGGTAAAGTAACCGGGAAGAAAAACAAAAATGCAAACAGTTTACATTCATTTCCCAGTGTTTTTTTTTCCTTTGGGTGTAACTGCTTCTGTCCATCATTGATCAATTGAAACTGAATTAGGTCTCTTTGTCAAAGAAATCTGCTTCCATCAGATTACATCTTCATACAGTATCGTTGTTGAGCGGTATATAATGATCTCTTGGTTCTGCTCATTTCACTTAGCATCAGTTCATGTAATTCTCTCAAGCTTCTCTGTATTCATCTTGCTGGTCATTTCTTACAGAACAATAATAGTTCCATAACATTCATATACCACAATTTACCCAACCATTCTCCAATTGATGGGCATCCACTCAGTTTCCAGCTTCTAGCCACTACAAACAGGGCTGCCACAAACATTTTGGCACATAGGTCCCTTCCCTTCTTTAGTATCTCCTTGGGGTATAAGCCCAGTAGAAACACTGCTGGATCAAAGGGTATGCACAGTTTGATAACTTTTGAGGCATAATTCCAGATTGCTCTCCAGAATGGTTGGATTCGTTCACAGCTCCACTAACAATGTATCAGTGTCCCAGTTTTCCCACATCCCCTCCAACACTCATCATTATTTTTCCTGTCATCTTAGCCAATCTGACAGGTGTGTGAGTAGGTATCTCAGAGTTGTCTTAATTTGCATTTCTCTGATTAATAATGATTTGGAACACTCTTTCATATGAGTGGTAATGATTTTAATTTCATCATCTGAAAATTGTCTGTTCATATCTTTTGACCATTTATCAATTGGAGAATGGCTTAGTTTCTTATAAATTAGAGTCAGCTCTCTATATATTTTGGAAATGAGGCCTTTATCAGAACCTTTAACTGTGAAGATGTTTTCCCAGTTTGTTGCTTCCCTTCTAATCTTGTTTACATTGGTTTTGTTTGTACAGAAGCTTTTTAATTTGATGTAATCAAAATTTTCTATTTTGTGATCAATAATGGTCTCTAGTTCGTCTTTAGTCACAAATTTCTTCCTCTTCCACAAGTCTGAGAGATAAACTATCCTATGTTCTTCCAATTTGTTTATAATCTCGTTCTTTATGTCTAAATCATGGACCCATTTTGATCTTATCTTGGTATATGGTGTTAAGTGTGGGTCCATGCCTAATTTCTGCCATACTAATTTCCAGTTATCCCAGCAGTTTTTGTAAAATAATGAATTCTTATGCCCAAAGTGAGGATCTTTGGGTTTGTCAAACACTAAATTGCTATAGTTGACTATTCTGTCTTGTGAACCGAACCTGTTCCACTGATCAACTAATCTATTTCTTAGCCAATACCAAATGGTTTTGGTGACTGCTGCTTTATAATATAGTTTTAGATCAGGTACAGCTAGGCCACCTTCATTTGGATTTTTTTTTCATTAATTCTTTTGAGATTCTTGACCTTTTATTATTCCATATGAATTTTGTTGTTATTTTTTCTAGATCATTAAAATATTTTCTTGGAAGTCTGATTGGTATAGCACTAAATAAATAGATTAGTTTAGGGAGTATTGTCATCTTTATTATATTTGCTCGACCTATCCAGGAGCACTTGATATTTTTCCAATTGTTTAAGTCTGACTTTATTTGTGTGGAAAGTTTTGTGTAATTTAGCTCATATAATTTTGACTTTCCTTTGGTAATAGATTCCCAAATATTTTATGCTGTAGACAGTTATTCTGAATGGAATTTCTCTTTGTATCTCTTGCTGTTGGATTTTGTTGGTGATGTATAAAAATGCTGAGGATTTATGGGATTTATTTTATAACCTGCAACTTTGCTAAAGTTATGAATTATTTCTAATAGCTTTTTTTGTAGAATCTCTAGGGTTCTCTAAGTATACCATCATATCATCTGCAAAGGTGATAGTTTGGTTTCCTCACGCCTATTCTGAGTTCCTTTAATCTCTTTTCTAGACTCTTATTGCCGAGGCTAGTGTTTCTAATACAATATTGAATAGTAATGGTGACAGTGGGCAACCTTGCTTCACTCCAGACCTTACTGGGAAGATTCAGTTTTCCCCATTGCATAGATGCTACTGATGGTTTTAAATATATGCTCCTGACTATTTTAAGAAAAGTCCATTTATTCCTATACTCTCAAGTGTTTTTATTAGGAATGGATGTTGGATTTTATCAAATGCTTTTTCTGCATCTATTGAGATGATCATATGGTTTTTGTTAGTTTGCTTATTGAATAGTCAATTATGCTAATAGTTTTCCTAATATTGAACCAGCCCTGCATTCCTGGTATAAAGCCTACTTGATCATAGTGTATTATCCTGTGGATGATTTTCTGTAATCTTTTGCTAATATTTTATTTAAGATTTTAGCATCGATGTTCATTAGAAGTTGGTCTATAATTTTCTTTCTCTGTTTTCAGCCTACCTGGTTTAGGTATCAGTACCATGTCTGTGTCGTAAAAGGAGTTTGGTAGGACTCCTTCAGTACCTTTTTTTTCAAATAGTTTATATAGCATTGGGGTTAATTGTTCTTTAAATGTTTGGTAGAATTCACATGTAAAGCCATCTGGTCCTGGGGATTTTTTCTTAGGGAATTGGTTAATAGCTTGTTCTATTTCTTTTCTAAGATGGGACTGTTTAGGATATTTACTTCTTCCTCTGTTTATCTGGGCAAAGCTATATTTTTGAAGGTATTCTTCCATTTCATTTTAGTTGTCAATTTATTGCCATAAAGTTGGGCAAAGTAATTCTAATTATTGCTCTAATTTCCTCTTCATTAGTGGCAGTTCTCCTTTTCATTTTAAGACTAACAATTTGATTTTCCTCTTTCCTTTTTAATCAGATTTACTAAGGGTTTGTCTATTTTGTTGGTTTTTTCATAGAACCAACTCTTAGTTTTATTAATTAATTCAATAGTTTTTTACTTTCAATTTTATTGATCTCTCCTTTTATTTTTAGAATTTCAAGTTTAGTGTTTGACTGGGGGTTTTAATTTGTTCCTTTTCTAGCATTTTTAGTTGTAAGCCCAATTCGTTGACCTTCTCTTTCTCTGCTTTATGCAAGTAAGCCTCTAGAGATATGAAATTTCCCCTTATTACCGCTTTGGCTGCATCCCACACATTTTGATATGATGTCTCATTTATTGTCATTTTCTTGGGTGAAGTTATTAATTATGTCTATGATTTGCTGTTTCACCCAATCATTCTTTAGTATGAGATTATTTAGTTTCCAATTATTTTTTGGTCTACTTTCCCCTGGCTTTTTGTTGAGTGTAATTTTTATTGCATCGTGGTCTGAAAAGGATGCATTCACTATTTCTGCCTTACTGCATTTGAGTTTGAGGTTTTTATGTCCTAATATATGGTCTATTTTTGTATAGGTTCCATGAACTGCTGAAAAGAAAGTGTACTCCTTTCTGTCTCCATTTCATTTTCTCCAGAGGTCTATCATATCTAACTTTTCTAGTATTCTATTTACCTCTTTGACTTCTTTCTTATTTATTTTGTGATTTGATTTATCTAATTCTGAGAGTGCAAGGTTGAGATCTCCCACTATTATAGTTTTGCTATTTCTTCTTGCAGCTCTCTTTTAAAAATTTAGATGCTACACCACTTGGTGCATATATGTTTAATATTGATATTGCTTCATTATTTATGCTACCCTTTAGCAAGATATAGTGCCCTTCCTTATCTCTTTTAATTAGATCAATTTTTGTTTTTTGATCTGAGATCAGGATGGCTACCCCTGCTTTTTTGACTTCACCTGAAGCATAGTAAATTTTGCTCCATCCTTTTACCTTTATTCTGTATGTATCTCCCTGCTTAAGGTGTGTTTCCTGTAAACAACATATTGTAGGATTCTGGCTTTTAATCCATTCTGCTAATCGCTTCCTCTTTATGGGGGAGTTTACCGCATTCACATTTATGGTTAAAATTACCAATTCTGTATTACTTGCCATCTTGTTAACCCCTATTTCTGCTTTTCTCCTTCTTTCCCCTTACCCCCTTCCAGTATTAAACTTTAGAGCACCACTTGCTTCTCACAGCCCTCCCTTTTTAGTATCCCTCCTCCCACCTTAGAGTTCCTCCCCTATCTTACTCCTTTCCCTCTCAGTTTCTGTATTCCCTTCTGCTTAGCTTATTCCTTCCCTTTTCACTTTTCCCTTCTCACTTTTCTAATGAGATGGGAGAGTTTCACCATATATTGAATATGTCTAAAATTTTTTCTCTTAAAGTCAATTCTTATGGCAATAAAATACCCACTATATTCATCCCCCTCCATTCTTTCTCTCAGATATAATAGGTTTCCTTTGCCTCTTGATGAGATATAGTACCCCCACTTTACCCTTTTTCTGATACAATGTCCTTTCCACCTCTAATTTCTAGAACAAGGTATACATGTATTTTTTATACATCTTTACAGCATAAATATAGTTCCCAAGATTTCTTTTTACCTTTTTAGGTTTTTCTTGAGTTCTATATTTGCAGATCAAACTTCTTGTTAAGTTCTGGTTTTTTCACCAAAAATAGGTGAAATTCACTTATTTCGTTGAATGACCATCTTCTTCCCTGGAAAAAGATGCTCATTCTGGCTGGGTAAGTTATTTTTGGTTGCATACCGAGTTCCTTAGCCTTTTGGAATATCATATTCCAGGCCCTTCGATCTTTTAATGTGGATGCTGCTAGATCTTGGGTGATCCTTATTGTGGCTCCTCTATATTTGAATTGGGTTTTTCTAGCCGCTTGGAGTATTTTTTCCTTTGTTTGAGGGTTCTGGCATTTGGCCACTATATTTCTTGGTGTTTTGATTTTAGGATCCCTTTCAGTGGGTGATCGGTGAATCCTTTCAATGTCTATTTTACCCTCTGTTTCTATGACTTCTGGGCAGTTCTCTTTGATAATTTCCTGGAAAATAGTGTCCAGGCTCTTTTTTTCATCGTATTTTTCTGGGAGTCCAATGATTCTCAGATTGTCTCTCCTAGACCTGTTTTCCAGGTCTGTTGTTTTCCCCAGAAGGTATTTCACATTTTTCTCCATTGTTTGGTTTTTTTGGTCTTGCTTGACTGATTCTTCTTGTCTCCTCGAGTCATTCAATTCCATTTGTTCTATTCTTATTTTCAGTGAAGTGTTTTCTTCACTCACTTTTTTTATATCTTTTTCTAATTGTCCAATTTGTTCTATGGAATGTTTTTCCATTTCGCCCATTTTATTCTTTAGTGAGCTATTTTCTGTTTCCAGTTCACTAATCCTATTTTTCAAGGATTTTATTTCTTTATCCATTCTGTCTTTAAGTGAGTGGGATGACTTCTCCAGACTCTCTTGCCAAGCCTCCCTCTCCTTTTCCTATTTTTCTTGTAGCTCCCTTGTGAGAACCTTTTTAATTTCTTCTATGAGATTCATCTGTGCTGAGGAACAGATGATCTCCTCCTGTGGGGATTCACCTGAAAATAATCTGTTTTAGTCTCCTCAGGGTTTAGAGTCTGTTCTCTGTCTGTATAAAAGCTGTCAATCGTTAAAGTCCTTTTTAACTTTTGCTCATTTTGTCAGAAAGAATCAGAGACAAACTAGCAAAGAAAAAGAAAAAAAAAAGACAAATGGAATCTGCTTTTTTGGGGGAGGGGCTGAGTGGCGTTACCGAGCTTCCTCTACAGACTGAGGGGGCAGCAGGGAGGCACTATCAGGACTGTGCTGCGCCTGCGCTCTGAGACTCTGAGAGCGTGCTGAGACGCTGTGTGTGTGTGGGGGGGGGGGGGTGGGGTGTGTGTGGCCGGTCTCAAGGAACTCCAGCTGTTTGGGGTTGTATTCTTCACCCCCGGTGTTTTCAGGTTCTCTGCTGGGCTACTGACTTGCTGCCAGGGCAAAGTATCCAATCCTGTAGCGAAGCTCTCCCCACAGAGACGGCTGAGATCACACCCCAACCCCCTACGGTCTGTTCGGCTGTGAGCTGCCTGCCGAGCTCTTGCTGCCGCTGCCCTCAGCCTGTGCCCGATCTAAAACCGTCCCGCCCTCGAGCAAAAACAGACCTTTCCTGGCGAATCTCAAGGATGTTTTCTCTTGGTATCTGTTTGTGGGTTTTTTGTTTCAGTCAGGCATTAATTCAGAGGCTTGTAATGAGATGGATTCTGAGAGAAAACGCGGAGCTTACACAGCTGTGTGCCTCCTCGCTGCCATCTTTGCCGGAAGTCAACAATTCATAACTTTAGCAAAGTTTTAGGATACAAAATAAATCCACAGAAATCATCAGCATTTCTATATATTACCAACAAAGTCCAGCAGCAAGAGAGACAAAGAGAAATTCCATTTAAAATTACTATAGATAATATAAAATATTTGGGAGTCCACCTGCTGAGACAAAGTCAGGAATAATATGAACACAACTACAAAATACTTTCCAAACAAATAAAGTCACATCAATTGAAGAATATCAAGTGCTTATGAGTAGACCAAGCTAATATAATAAAAATGATAATTCTACCTAAATTAACCTACTTATTCAATGCCATACCGATCAAATGCCCAAGAAATTATTTTATAGAACTAGAAAAATAATAAAGTTTATCTGGAAAAACAAAAGGTAAAGAATTTCAAGGGAAATGATGAAAAATGCAAATGAAGGAGGCCTTGCTGTACCAGACCTAAACTATTTTATAAAGCAGTGGTAATCAAAAACCATTTGGTACTGGCTAAGAAATAGATTAGTTGATCAGTGGAATAAATTATGTTCACAAGTGACAATAGTGAATGGCTCTAGTGATGTAGTGTTTGATAAACTCAAAGACTTCAGCTTCTGGGATAAGAACTCACTACTTGAAAAAAAATTGCTGGGAAAATAGGAAATTAGTATGGCAGAAATTAGGCATTGACTCCCACCTAACACCTTATACCAAGATAAGGTTGAAATGGGTTCATGATTTAGACATAAAGAATGATACTATAAGCAAATTACAAGAGCAAAGGATAGTCTATCTCTCAGATCTGTGGAGTGGCCAAAGAAGGATTAGAGTACATTATGGGATGCAAAATGGTTGATTTTGATTATATTACATTAAAAAAAGTTTTTGTACAAACAAAACCAATGGAGGCAAGATTAGAAGGCAGTCATCTGGGAAAACATTTTTACATTCAAGGGTTCTGATAAAGGCCTCATTTATAAAATATATAGAGAACTGACAAATTTATAAGAACACAAGTTATTCTCCAATTGATAAATGGTCAAAGGATATGAACAGTTTTCATATGAAGAAATTAAAACCATTTCTGCTTATATGAAAAAGTGCTCTAAATTATTATTGGTCAGAGAAATGCAAATTGAGACAACTCTTAGGTACCACTACACATCTCTCAGATTGACCAAGATGACAGGCAAAGATAATGATAAATGTTGAAGGCGATGTGGAAAACTGAGACACTAATAAGTTGTAGTGGAGTTGTGAACTGATCCAACCATTCTGGAGAGCAATATGGAATTATGCCCAAAGGTTTATCAAACTGCACATACCCTTTGATTCAGCAGTGTTTCTAGTGGACCTGTATCCCAAAGAGATCATTAAAAAAGGGAAAAGGACTCACATGTGCAAAAATGTTTGTAGCAGACCTTTTTGCAAGTGTCAAGAAACTAGAAACTGAGTGGACACCCATCAGTTGGAGAATGGCCGAATAAGTTATAGTATGTAAATGTTAAAGAATATTATTATTCTAAAAGAAGTGATCAGCAGGATGATTTCAGAAAGGCCTATAGACTTACATGAACTGATACTATGTGAAATGAGTAGAATCAAGAGAATATTGTACATAGCAACAACAAGATTTTATGACGATCATTTCTGATGGAAGTGGCTCCTTTCAACAGTGAGGTGATTCAGGCCAATTCCAATGGTCTTATGATGGAGAGAGTCACGTGCACCCACAGAGGGAACTGTGGGGATTGAGTGTAGACCACAACATAGTATTTCAATTTTTTTTGTCCATGTTTGCTTGCAATTAGTTTTCTTTTTCATTTTTTTCCTCTTTTTGATTTGATTTTTCTTGTGCAGCATATAATTGTGAAAATATGTATAGAAGAATTTCACATATTTAACATATATTAGATTACCTGCCATCTAGGGGAGGAAGTAGAGTGAAGGGAAGAAGAAAAAAATTTGGAACAAGGTTTTACAAGGGTAAATGTTGAAAACTATGCATATATTTTGAAAGTAAAAAGCTTTCTATCAAAAAGGGGAAAAAATATAAGATATCAGAGTTTGAGGTTCTCTCTCAAACTAAAATGCTAATCCAGGCCCCTGTCCTGGATCATAGCTACGGCCAGTTCTAAAATGGTAAGAAGGAAAAGGATGATAAGTGTAATTGAGGATAATACGATGTTAATAGATATCAGTGCTAGGGCGGCAGAGCTAATTAGGTGAATTAATAGATGGCCAGCAGTGATGTTGGCTGTCAGTCTACTGCTAATGCTAATGGTTGGATAAGGAGGCTAATTGTTTCGATGACAATTAGTATAGGAACAAGAGGCGTAGGAGTTCCTTGTGGTAGGAAGTGGGCAAGTGAAGCTTTTGGTTTATTTCGAAAGCCTAAAACCACAGTGCCCATTCAAAGGGGGATAGCTATGCTAATGTTTATAGAGAGCTGTGTTGTTGGGGTGAATGAGTAAGGTAGGAGGCCTAGAAGGTTTGTGTTAGCAATAAATAGGATAAGGGTTATAAGTATAAGGGCTCATGTTCAACCCAGATTATTATGTATTGTTATTATTTGTTTGGTAATGAGTCGGATAAGCCAAATTTGTAGAATTTGGATTCGATTGGGGAGTCAACGTTTAGGCGTTGTGAAAATAAGACAAGGGAAAATTATGATAACGGGTAGGGTGGAGATGCCTATAATAGTAGGGCAGATGAAAGGGGCAAATAGATTTTTGTTCATTTTTTCTCTCAGGGGAACGGAATTTCTGGGAGTTTGAGGATTTCTTCTGGAGGATAAATATAGATTATTTCAATACCGATGAGTTGTAGTTGGAACAAGCAGAAAATATTAATGATGGTTAGGCCGGCAACGTAAAATCATGCTAATGTTTCTAATTGAGGCATGGCTTTGAGGAGGTGTCAGACTCTGTTAATACTTAAGTACTATGTTGGTTTCTCAAAGATGTTTGCATTATACGCAACCAGTTTTCAAAATATTTTAGGGTCGACATCTCTAGTACAATAGGCATGAAGCTGTGATTAGAGCCACAAATCTCTGAACATTGGCCAAAATAAACTCCAGGGCGAGTGGAGGTTAGAGTGGCTTGATTTAATTGTCCAGGGATAGCATCTGCTTTTAGCCCTAGGGAAGGTACTGCTCATGCGTGGAGTACATCCTCTGATGAAATTAACATTCGAATTGGAAGTTCTATAGGAAGAACTACTCGATTGTCAACTCTAGTAGTCATAGTTGTCCGGGGGCTAAGTCTTGGGTTGGTATCATGTATGAGTCGAAGGATAAATCCTTGTAGTCCGTGTACTCGTAGCTTCAGTACCATTGATGACCCATGGCCTTAACTGTAAGATAAGGGTTAAAAATTTCATCTACTATATAGAGTGCAAGTCTGTTGGGCTGGCCACATTGTTTGAATGCCAAAGATAGACTTGCCAAAAAGACCGACTATTTGATGGAGAATTCACACAGGGCAATAGCTCACATAATAGTTTTTTGCAAAGTGATACAAGGATACTTTCAAGGTCTCTTAAGAACTTTGATATTGATTATATGACATGGAAGATACTGTCACAGAAGCACCCAGCATGGCATGCCCTCAAAAGAAAAGATGCTGTGCTCTATGGGCAAAATAGAATTGAAGGCTCAAAAGAAATGCTACTCAAAGTTAGACAATTCATCCCAAGTATTCACAAGGACTATTTGTGTTCAACCTGTGATAGAGCATTCCTAAGCATATATTGCTCTGATCACACGTAGTTGGACACACTATAACTTGACTCTAACAAAGTGATGTCATTTTGGACCTCTTAGAGAATGGTGAACAATAACCATCACAACCACTCTAGATAATTCTTCAGTCATCTATCAAATTGATCTTCATATATTTGGAACTCAAAAGTTTAAAAATAAACAAAAGTAAAAAAAATTGTTTTAATGTAACTGGAGAAAATATTAAATAAAGAAGAAAGACACAAACAAAACAAATTGGCTACTATAAGGGAAATGAAAAACAGAACTGACTGCTGGGAAAAGGAATGGGATGGTGCTTCCTTTGTCCTTTAAATTTTCTACCTCAAGACAATTTCTTCATTGCCTCACTTTAGTTATAGAAGTATAGAATCATCACAGGTAAGCAGCTTTCATGAGCAGAGTTTACATGAGTAGAGTCCACTAGGTTCTGGGTAATTTTGTGGCATACAGAGATAGACTAAGGCTAGCATCTCATCTCAGATCATTGTGAGCTGAATCTAAACTTCAAACTTTCAGAAGCTTTCCCCCATTGCTCAGTTTGCCTCAAGACTTGCTATATATAATACAGCTAATGAAATTCTGTGTGACAAGTATAGGAGCTAGAGAAATAAGTTGTGAATAGAATCAGACAACCAAAAAGGTTGAAGAAATTAAGAGACCCTCTAATTCAAGCCAAACTTGAACAAGAATCCCTTTCTGTTATGGGCCAGAACTCTGTACTTAAAACAAGGATTTTTACAAGTGCTAACTCAGTGGAATTGATAAATACAATGGTTATCTAGTTTAGCATGGTGATTAATAGTTCTCTAGTTCAGTACATGTACTTAGTACTTAATATAGTTCCACAAGATTCACGCCTATGATAATGTAATTAGAATAGAGCATATAAGCTGGGACAAACACAGCCAGGGTGGTACTGAGAGCCAGATTCATTCACTTCATCTCACACCAGGGCAGAGAATAATAGTGATGATGTCATCAATAACTCTAACAGTGATTGATGTTTGCTATTGAAATTTACTATTGAAATTTGACAAAATACATATGTAAATATTTATGTATATATGTAAACATTTAAATTTTATCCTTATAATGCTATGAGGTAGATATTAGAGATAATATTTTTTACTATTTGATAAATGATGGAAGAGTTAAGGATAGGGTAAGTAACCATGTACTCAGCCTATAAATGTTAGAGAATGAATTTAAATCTAGGTCTTTCCTGATTCCAAGATCATTCCTTAATAGGAAAAACTATTTTTTGGCATGAGGAGAGGCAAAAAAGCAGAATACATGATGTGGGTAACAGATAATAGTATAATTTGGATAGAAGGGCAAGTATATAAAAGGAAGCAGTAAGAGAATAGGTTGGAAAGACAATTTGAAAGCAAATTGTAGAAGATCTTGAATGCCATGCTAAGAGCTTGTATTTTATTCAATGATGGAAAGTGATTTGATATTCATTGTTAGGAATTTTGACCTTTGCTATTTTACATACCTTTGGAGCATTAATCAATTCTCTCTGTTATGAAGTTTCAGAGACAGACTGCATTTTCCTAAAGTGATCTCTATTGTTTCCAGGTGGCATTTTAAGCCCTAGTCAAAATTGGTATTATAAAGAAAGTGCTAATAAATATAATGTTTTTCTAATTCATCCTTGTTGATCGTTCTGAAAAGTCAAAGGAACAAGCTAGCTTTGAGTTAGCCATCTGAGAATTAAAAGGTTTGAGGTCAACCCCTGTCTTATACATTTATTAACTCTGAGGAGAATTTTGGATCAGTCACTTAAACTCTCTGTCCCTTCATTTCCTCATCTGTAAAAGGGAGATAATAATAGCTGTAATATTTCACAGGGTTCTTGTGAGAATAGTACTTTATTAATCTTAAAAGCTTTAAATAAATGTTACTATTATTGCTTAAAAATTGATCTTCATAATGTACAGGTCTCACCTTGTAACATACCCCTCCCACTCTATTCCATTTTGTTTGTTTTCATTTATTTTACTTTCAATTCACAAAACAAAACAACATTTCCATAATACAATACAATAAAGAAAGATGATTGCACATGAAACTGTGAATCTACCATGTATAACTTAATATTCCCTCCAAATATACAACAAAGTTATCACATAGATTTTTTTTTTCTTTTTTTTCTCCCTAGAGAAGGCTATCTAGAGATGGCTACCATTAGACACAAATAGGTTTAAATTATTTCACATAAATTCTATACATAATTATTTAAATTATTCCATTCATAAGTCTACTTCTCAGTTCTTTCTCTTGATGCAGATAGCTTCTTTCTTCATATATCCTTTATTTTTAATTTCTGAATTTATAATAGTCAAAATGACTGTTGCTCAAAGCTGTTCTTAAAATAACACTGAATACAATATTCTTTTGAACCTGTTTATTTCACTCTGTTATTTCATGCAAGTCTTTCTATACCTCTCTAAGAATATTGAGCTGATCATTTCTTCTAGCACAATAATGTTTCATCAGAGTCATAAACAACTTGTTTCAGCATTCCCCAATTGATGAGGATCCCATAAATTTCCAGTTTTGTCATCATAAAGAGCTGGTATAAACATTCCAAGTTATAATTACTATTTGCGAAATTCTCTCAATCTTATTTTTATTCACTATTTTCTCTCAGTCTCTTTTTTACCCTATCTTGTTACCTTATTTTCTCCCCCTATTCTCCCATCCCCTGCCACTTCACCACTTCTCCTAGGCTCCTCCCATACTCTTCTCCACTCACACTCCCTTACCCTATCACTCAGTTTTCTCATCTCTTTCCATGTTCAGAAGATTTCTACACCCTTCCAGATGCAAATGTTGCTTCCTCTTCAACCCAGATGAAAGTAAGATTCTAATATTACCAGCCCTCCACCCCTACTTGCTTCCTCTGAATAAATTCTTCATTTCATACCCCATTTTATAACATAATTCCTCCTTTTTACCTTTTTCTAGCTAATTTTTTTTTAGAATCACCTTATCATACACAACTCAATTTTAACCTTTTTTCAAACTATCTTAATAATGATGACAGTTTTAAGAATACTGACAACATTTTCATATAAAAAACAGTTTAATATTAATGTGCATCTTATAATTAGCCGTTAATATTTTCCTTACAGTTCTTCTGGATCTTTTATATGAAAGTTTCCATTGAATTATGGTCTTTTCGTTAAAAATGCCTGAAAGTCTTTTAGTTTGTTCAATTTTTTTTTAACCCCATCCAGGATCATACTCAATTTTGTTTGGTATGGTTTTTATTTGGCATAAATTCAACTCTTTTGCTTTTAACTGGTGGGCAGGTCAGTGCAATGACAGTGAAGAGGAAGATGGCATGTCCTGTATGAGATGCTACTCTCCAGCTAATATTTTGTCCTTTCATTTTCAGCTACCTTGTACTTGTCTTCTATGTAAATAGTTATTTATAAGTTGTCTCCTCCATTACAATAAATACAGGGATGGCATCTACAATGTTTATCACAGTGCCTATGTGCTTACTATGTAAGCACTTAATACATGCTTGATGATTGACTCACCTAGGCTAGATATTAGCTTGCTACAATATATTAAAGTACAGTGAAAAGAGAATTTAATTAAAACAAAATCTATCTTTGAGACTCAATAAGAATGAAGCTCTCCTAAGAACACTAAGTATTGGTTAGATCTCTATAAGGATATGAAGAATAACAAGGATTTAAGATTTTTCAAACTCCACCTAAAACTATTTAAAGAATTATTTTGTCTAGCAATGATGGATTACTCAATAAAGTGCTATAAATGAATATTTATGACAAATTATTACATAGAAGAATGTGATCACATTATTTCACTAAAGACAGAATAAGAGAAAAAAGACTTTGAGAATTATGGCTAAAACAGGTCTATTAAGTTAAAGAAATACATAAATTTAATTCAATGCAATAAACATTTAACAAGTGTCTTCTATGTGCCAGGTCCTGTGCTAAGGGCTGATGATAGAAATTAAAAAAAAAAATACCTTCATCCAGGACCTTATGGTCTCATGAGGGAAGACAACATATAAAAGGAACTGGGAAGGACAGGGAGAGGCAGGTACATTGACCTCTTTCCATGGAATTGAAAGCAAGCAGAATTGTAGGTAAAATTTTCCTGCCCCTTGTTTAATTTAATAATGTGGGAGCAAAAACTCTTGCAGGAAGAGATTATGGATGTCATGTAGTTTAATTATCCCATTTTGCAGATGAGAAAACCAAGGCCTAGAAGTATTAAGTACTTTGTTTCAGGTTGCAAAGTGAGCTAGTGGAAGAGAGAGGGCACAAAAGACCAGTGTTTCATGACACCTAATCTAGTATATTGTCAAATGATTCTATTTAGTAACTGGTCAGTAAATTCTTGTACTTAAGAAAATGAAATAAGGTGCAGAAGGGGGAACAAAAAAATGTAGCATTTATGCTTCTACCTTGTTAAATTTTAAAGGAATAGAGGCTAGACCTTAGCACAGTGTCTGACATATAGTAGATGCCTAGTAAACATATGTTGATTGATATTATTGATATAAAGAATCCCTAGATGTGAAAACTCCCCATATCAAATCAATTCAGTAACTTGTTAGAGAGTTAACTAGAGTTCTAGAAAGTTAAGTGACTTGTCCAGCATTATATTGTAACTATCCATATTTATATTTATATCTATGTCTGTCTTTGTCCATATTTCTGTCTCTGTCCTTGTCCATGTCCATGTCCATGTCCATGTCCATGTCCATGTCCATGTCCATGTCTCTGTCTGTCTGCCTATCTGTCTCTCTTTTTCAAAGGCAGATTTGAACTCAGGTCTGTTTAGGTCCAAGGCCAGTTCTTTATCTATTCTGTAAATTTCTTTTCATTAAATTATGCCTGTCTATCTAGCTGTCTGTCTGTCTATCTATCTATCCGTCTGTCCAGCCATCCCTCTCTTTTTTTCTCTCTCTGTTATTTACATATGACAAAGTATTTTTAGATGTGTTTCTTTTTTAAAAACTGTTTATGACATTTCTAGTTTCTTACAAAATCCTCTTCATTGTTTTTTTTTAATATGTTGAAGTATTTATATTTTTGGTGACTATTAAGATTATAATGAAAATCAAATTGAAAAATGGATTATAGTGTTCTGGAAAGGATACAGAAACATAATTCTACAACAACAGACTCATAACTACTTCAAAAAACTAAAGGACCAGAGGATGGAATTAAAGTTTTAATTTTTATTTTTTGTTTTTACTGAAGCTTTATTTCTCTGAGGCCTGGTCTATTTTTCTTGGTTTTAATCTATGCTGGTTTGCATAGTTGGGTTATAATTTTCTGACTTCTAGATGTGAAGAAGTTAGTGAGAGGCTAATTTTTTCTTAGTTATCTTTAAAAATATGATAATCACTCAATTGTTTTTGGATGGTTTAAATATGTCCTTCTTGGAAACAAAAACATGGATTGACTGGCTGATTTCTTGTATGTCCTTCCATGAAAAATGGTGAAGTTAAAGGGTAGAGACCCAGGAAAGAGAGCTGCAGATAACTGCAAATAATGGGAATATTCAACAGTCTGAGAGATTTGCCAATTTACTGACCCTTGTTGCATTTACATGTAATTAATTAATTATTGATCTTTGAATCAGTTTTTGTTCCAATTGCTAGGATAGTGGAAGTATTTATTTTATTATCTACCCACTTTTTTTTCTTATTTTAATTCATTTTTTCAATTTTCTCTAATTTCACATTGTCCTTCAGCATAGTTTCAATTCTAGAAAAAAAAATTGGCATCAACACATCATTCCATTTTCCATCATCTGAGGACAAAATTCTCAGTCTCTTCTTCCTCACTCACTAAAATGAAGACTCCAAGATCTGGTGTCCTCTGAGATCTCATGCAGTTCTATGCAATTGGAGTCCATTTTTCTTTTTCCTTTCCTTTTCTTTTCTTTTTCTTTTTCTTAATCAAAGGAGTTCAACTTTTCCAGGAAAACCCCCCATTAACTTCCAAATTTCTGAGAGACATGCAAGTGGGGGGGAAAGAGAGAAAGAGAGAGAGAGAGAGACAGGGACAGAGAAAGAGTCAGAGACAAGGAGAGATGGAGAGAGAGAGACAGACAGAGAGAGAGAGACAGAGACAGAGACAGAGACAGAGAGACAGTTGAAAATTTAATACTATTAATAAATAATCCTGATTTGTCATGATCTTACCAGCATTGAAGGATCAATCGCTCTTAAATATAGACTTTTTCTTGTCCAAATTTCTGTACAGCTATCTTTGTTATTTTAAATTTGATTGGAAAAAAAATATTTCACAAAGAAAACCCATTCTCTATCGGTCATTTATTTTCCATTACACTCTTCTTATAGTTCTGACATCTGTTCCAATTATATCTTCTCTCAGTAGGTTTCTCCAAAAGTCACATCATGTGGGTGGAGTTCAATTTCTTTGGGGACTCTAAAGGAGGGAACTACTTTCAAAGGGCAGTGGCCTCATGTAACCATGCTGATGGCAGGGGGGAGGCTGGGTATAATTATGGTGGACCAGGAGACACAAGCTGTCTCTTGTGGAAGAGCCATGGCCATCACTTACAAGTGGCATGTCTCCAGGGGCAAAACAAGCATCTAGCTAAAAGGGAAGTGCTTTGTGATAGTCACACTGACATAGCAATTTGAGGGTCTAGAGGATTATGATAGTATGAGGCATCTTCCAGCTCTCAGCCTCCAATTTTCATCTTGCCTAGAAATGGTGACACCATTAAATAGGATCATAGATTCAGAGCTAGTAGAGACCTTCAAAGCTTATTTTAAAGAGGAGGAAACTGAGCCTTAAAGAGGCAAAGTGATCTACTCAAATTCTTGACTTTTAAAAATATACCATCTAATGGCACGTTTGGATACAAATCAAAACTTAAATGTAGTGTCAAAAGCAGCCAAATCAGAATAAGTTTCTTTGTACTTGCATATAGGTGTTCAGTAAATATCATTGATGGTCTCAGAAAGGCAAGAGAAAGGATTTAATGTTGTATATTAACTTAATAATATTTGGTGAATTAAGTTATTGAATTGATGAAGTTTTTGGCTACTTAGCATTTTATAGATCCAGTATATAGAGTAGAAAAATGCATTTATTTCCATCATTATGTATTTATGAACAGAATTACACCCTTTTAGAATTCAAAGATTTAGTCAATACAAAAAAGGCCACAATATCCAAACAGAGTGACCCTAGAGAATTTGGAGATCAAATTAAAAAGCGTCACCCTTTAAAAGAGAAATTTTATTAGATTAGTCATTTTTGAAAGGAGTTCATTTGAAGAAAAGTTTTGTAAAAGAATTGCTAAGAAAACTAAGATAACTCCTAAATATGATTAATATTCATTAATTCACAAGTCATTTGTCTAATTCAACAACCATTTATTATAGACCTATTAGTTGTGAGGTACAATGCTAGGTACTGTGTTTACAGTAGATTGCACTCATGGTGTACATAATCAAATTGGAGTTCAATAAACTGAATTCAAATTTCAAAGAAGTCTAGGTGAAGGAAGGAAATTAGCTTTTCTCTTCTTTCTTTTCCTCTCCTATCCTACTTTCCCCTAGTAGTAACATTTCTGGGACACCAATTACTCTTTTCATTTAGTTTCAGTCATTTCTGACTCTTTATGACACTATTTGGATCTTTTATGGTAAAGATTTCCTTTTCCAGCTCATTTTTACAGATGAGAAACTGAGGCAGCAGGGTTAAATGATTTGCCCAAGATCATAAAGTTACTGTTGAGCTGAATTGGAACTCAGATCTTCCTGACTCCAGGATGGGCACTCATCCACTGTGCCACTTAGATGCCTCTGCAGCTATCTATTAAGACACAGAAGAGGTTGTAATTTGCATTTCATCACAGAAAGTGTATACTCAGTGACATGGGGATTTTTGAAATATTGATGTCCAGATAAGAAATTAGGGAATGTTAAAATGTTAATGACAAATAATTCAGTGATCTTCATAGATTGTAGAAAAGACAAAAAAAATAATTTGTCAGTGTATGATGAACAATTTTTAAAGGGAGGAGGGGAGAGACAGAGACAGGGACAGAGAGAAACTTTGTATCTACTGAAATTGACTATTGTGTTCCCTAGATCAAAACAGAATGAAGGACATATTCTACTTTGTTATTCTCTGTCTGCTAGTGGAATTGAACTGAGGATGCTTTCAATGAGGCTACAGACATTAAGTTTACATGTTTTTATTCATCTACAAAAAGCAGTTATTTTATTAATCTATGTAATAGTACACATAACATTAAATATAAAATAATAATACAAGGCTAGTGACTAGTCCAAGGACTGTTTTTGCCTGAACTTTATCAAAATTAATGAAAGGAAAAATACAAATTCTTAAGAAATAAGAACTTTCTATCAATGTGTTCCAGAGCTTAATTTTTATATTTATAAAAGCAGTGAACTAGCATTTACTAAGTATCTATTATTTGTCAGATATAAAAAAAAGCAAAAGATAGTCCCTGCCCTCAAGGAGTTTACAATCTAATAGGGAGACAATATGCAAACAACTAAATAAACAAGATCTATAGAAGATAAATATTAGATAATCAATAGATTATCTCCAAAGTCAGTACTGGCTTTAAAAGGGGTGAAGTAGTTGATACTTGAAGGAATCCAGGGAAGCTAGGAACACCAAGGAGGAGAAGGGAAAGAGTTCTAGGATAGAACTGTTTTACTTGTCCTTCATTTTTAAAAAGGACTAATGATATCACAGGATGATGTCTTGCCTCCAGGGTGAAATTAGGTTTAAGTGAGTCAGAGTTACACAACATTGTGGGCCAGAATCATCAAAATTCAGTGACTTGACAAATGTCAAGATGACTAGTGATGACCTGGGATGCAGTGGATAATTTTGGTATCTTCTATGTCTGACCAAGTTCTAAGTGTTCCACCTGCTTCAGCTGTCTTCATGGTCATTGGAACAAATTATTCTCATCCACCCATTTGACCAGAGGAAGTTTTCACATGCTTGGAATAGATGTCGCTCTAATTCACTGACAGATTTGAGGTCTGTCAATTACCTTTAACCTTAACCAAAAGCCAGAAGATTTTATTAGAGTATGGTTGCTTGTACATGCTCCAGCCCTTGCCATGTTTCCCTGTCTGCAAAATATGAAAGTGGAACTAGACAACCCTTAAAATCCTTTGCTTCTTTATTATCTGTGACCCCTTTCAGTCCTACTGACTTCCCCAGAAAGCTATCTCAGCATGAAAAATAATGTAATATAGTGTATAGAGGGCTATTTTGGAGTTAAGAAGACTTTTTACACTTACTAGTTTTGCAGCCTTGAATATCTCACTTAACCTTGCTTAGCCTCATATTCTGATTTGTAAAATGAGATTGAATTACATGATCTCTGAGATCCCTTAGGTTCTAAACTTATCATCCTATGATTTTTTCCATATGAATATTAGTGCCTGAAATTCCTTTGTGAGACAATTTTTAGTTAAAAAAGATAAGTATTCTCGATACAGGTAAATGATCAGCATGAATTTATCATATTATACAATGACTGACAAATTATTTCTGGCATCAGTAGAATGGTTGAAGTCAGCAAGAATGTCTGGTCTGATTTATTAAGAGAAAGAAGAAGGAACTCCAAAAAAAAAAAAAAAAAAGACATATAACGAAGAAGCCAGGACTCACTCAATACAATTTTTCCAACTGCAATGATTTGTTTGGGTCTAGATGGGCCCATGGGAAGCATAGAAACATTCTATCAGTCTCAGTTAAAAGATGGAAGGGCTTTTCTTGACAGCAAAACCATTTCTTCTAATAACTCCAAAGTCCCAAAGTCTTTAAAAGCATTACAAGAGCAGCAAGCATGGAGGCGGGCGCTGTTCAGGCCAAAGTAACATACTGTGTTGTAGAGAAACTCAGTCCAAGAATGTGGTTTTATGCTCTACGTGGTTCTTTTTAACTGTGTAGTACTTTACTGCCTAGATTCGTTAGAAGAAAAAATAAAGATGGGCTCATATAATTAAAATCCAAACCAGAACCATAGGGAGGTTGTTTATGGAACAATGAAAGTCTTTTGTGAAAAACATATTTTCTAGACATCTCATCCATCATTGAAGAAGGTGGAAATGTGAGGGTATGTCTATTTTTTTGGGTAGGATGGAGGGGAAGGGCATGATGGTGGGAGAATTGTTCCAAAAGGCTCTTAAAGTCTTTTCCCCCTTTCACCTAGTTTCTATAAATGAGAAGCAATGAAGATAGTGAGTAGATAAAATTGTGGCCATAGAACCAAGAAATTCTGAGTTCATATCCTGGTTTTGATATATGAGAGAGAATAGGTTAGTGGGGAAAAAAAGCAATGGATTTGAAATAGAGGACCCAGCTCTGCATCTTGTATGACTTCGAACAAGTTGCTTTTCTTTGGTTCCAGTTCACCCATCTTTAAAATGAAGAAGATAATCCTTGAGGTCCTTTCAGTACCCCAAGGTGGTTTTCTTCCCTGACAAGACAAATGAATGACAAGAGTTGCTTAAATACATATGAGGGAGTTGCCCCTTTGGAATCTAGATTTCATTAAATGAATGAAATAACAAGTTTGAACACTGTTAGATGGATATACAGATGTGTACTACTATTGAAATCGGCATATTGCTTTGTACATAGTAGGCACTTAAGAAATTGCTGAGGCAATTGGGCAATTAAGTGACTTGCTCAGGGTCACACAGCTAAGAAGTGTTAAGAGGCTGAGACCATATTTGAACTCAGGTCCTCCTGACTTCAAGGCTGGTGCTCTATTCACTATGCCACCTAGCTGCCCCAGAAATACTTCTTGAATGATATTCAATTGAATTTCATGGTCAGTGAGAGATTGCTGGGCCTGCAATCAGGAAGACCAGAGTTCAAATCCCATCCCAGGTATTTTGCAATATCACCCTGAAGAAATTACTCTGCTTGCCTCAGTTTTCTCATCTAATAAAAGGGGAATAATAGCACTGACTTCCTAGGGTTTTAGAGAAGGTCAAATAAGATAATGTTTGTAAAGTATTTAATACAATACCTGGTATTATATGAATAATATTATAATTAATATAATAAGTATCATATTAATTTTAGCTATTATTATTATTAATTATTGGAAACATTGATGGTTTTGGAGTCAGGTGATCTGGTCTTAAATCTTGGCTCTGTCAATTTATCAGGATAAAAACTTTTGTCTTCAAATTTCAAATTTCCAATCTATAAAATGAAATCCCCTTCCAGATCTAATCTAAGATCCCATAATTCAGTGAAACTCCAAATATTTTATAGATGGGGATCCTAAAGACCATCACATCTACCTGGCAACCTCTCAGTAACTTCTGGCACATCCCTATTGGTGATTGCTCCATTTAGCTGAGACAGCCTTTAGAAGAAGGAAAATATTTCCCAGCTGAGACTGATTGAGCCAGAATCCCAGGAACCCCTCTCAGCTCACTTTAGGAAAGGAGCAGACCAGCTAGTTAGAAACATTGGGCAGATTGAATGAAAGCAAACAGAAAGCAGCTGCTATTTGATTTCCTCTTGCATGATCTGTTTTAGCCTCTGGTGCTGAAGTGGGGACTAGAATGCATTTGAAAAAATTTTTAAATAATTGATTCCAATATTCAAATCCAAAGATAATGACATGAATTTATATCTATGAGATCAGAGAAGTTACTTAACATTCCCCAAATTCTTTTCACCAGAGAAACCAAGCCAATTAAAATACATTAGTTTATATTTGATTCAGTCTTCGAGATTATAATGAGAATTTTTTCCAGGGTAGCAGGAGAGGGAAAGTTGCATGGGGAGGCCACCCATGCTAGTTTATTTAAATATTATCTTTAGGGAATTAGAGATTTATTCCTTTATCTATCCCTTATTCCCCAGTCCCATTGCCTTAGAGAATTATTTCCTTTCTTCCTTTCTTGTTCTGGGACTGAATTATTATTACCCCTATGGAAGATTAAATAAGATTTTACTTTATATTTAGTCCCTGGAAAATTCCACAAGGTAATTTGCTCCTTACAAAGGACTCTTGGTATCAGCTTATCCTCTTCCCTCATCCTTATCTGCTCAGGGATTCAGAGTCAAGACCTGGAAATCATCAACTTTGGTCTCTTTTAGAGATGTGTGAAGCTTAAGCCATAGAGACATTTGGAGCAACTCAAGAAGCCATGTTGACTTCCTTGTGTTCCACCCCTCTCCCCAAGGAATGTTTTCTCTTAAATACTGGAGATGAGTCAGAGATAGTGAGAGCTGGAAATTCTCAGTCTCCCAAGAGACCTGGCAGTGAAAGTCAGTCTTCAAAGCAGATTTTTCATGGAAAATGTTCTTTCTTGAGTACAAATCTACTAATTATGCAAGAGAAATTTGGATTGGTTGTTGCTACCCAAATGTGTTAGTGTTTGCCTGCCAATGTGTGTACTTTTGGAAGGACTGTGTAACACCCTTCCCAAAGTCTGTTTTTACATAGAGTTTATTGACATCCACTGCAGCAACTTTGTGGTCTTTTAAAAGAACAACATATTGCATAGTAGTTAAACTTAGCATTATGTATTTTACCACATTTTTATGATCTTCATCCTATGTTACCCTAAGAATATCAGCTTTTGGGCCGTGGCCACTTTTCTCTCCAGATGTCATCATATCAGCAGATCTTCTCTCTAAACAGAGTATAGTCTATGATATAGTACATCCTGATTTATCTACTTGTCAGGAATGTTGCACAGTAAATTCCTTCCTTAGATGGAGGAATAGCCTGAATGAGTCCTTTCCATCTCCAAAATTATGATTCACTTTGGTATTCAATCAACTATAGATTTCTATTAACTGGCAGTTTGATAAATTAAAACAATGACTAATGCTCCAAGGAACGATGGCAATACACAGGTGATACCAAGAGACAAGTCATCTCAATGGACAGAAGAACAGAAAAGTTGGGGAAGTTTGGAGACATACTCCTAATCAATACCAATACATCTTTTTGTTGACCTGAATTAATGATAAAATCCCTATTTTGGGAATATGTATCCAGACTTGTCAAAAATAAATACCACTACTCCTTCTTGGTGATTCACATGAGAACAAATGATAACATCAGCTTGGAAGCTATTGCTGTAATGAAATTCTGGATAAGAAATTGATGCCTTTGGGGAAACAGGTGTTTACTTCTCTGTTACTGATATAAAGTAAGGGCTTCAGAAAAGGAAGGTAACTTTTGAAATGAATACATGATTAAAACAGTGTCTAAGTAAAAGGATTTGGATTTCTTAGAAGTAGAATAAAATATATGAATGATAATTTCTTGCTAAGAATGGGAAAGAACAAGCATTTATTTTGAATAACATTTTATTTTCCCAAATATATATGTAGACATTTTTTTTACTCTTATGGAATCCAATTTTTTATTTTTAAGTGAATTCTTTTTTATTGAAGTTTTTTTTATTTTCAAAACATATGCAAGGATAATTTTTCAACATTGAATTTTGAAAAACTTTGTGGTCCAATTTCCCCTCCTTCCTCTACCCCATCTCCTAGATGGAATGTAATCCAATATATATATATATAAAACATGGTAAAAATATATGTTAAATCCAATATAGGCATCTATGTTTATACAATTATCTTGTTGCACAAGAAAAATCAGATCAAAATTTTAAAAAAATGGGAAAGAAAATAAAATTCAAGCAAATCACAACAAAAAAAAGTGAAGATGTTATGCTGTGATCCACCCTCAGTTCCCACAGTTCTCTCTATGGATGTAGATGGCTTTCATCATCATAAACTCACCAGAACTAGCCTATTATCTCATTGTTGGAAAGAGCCATGTTCATCAGAATTGGTCATTGTATAATCTTGTTGTTGCTGTGTACAATGATCCCCTAGTTCTACTCATTTCACTTAGCATCAGTTCATTTAAGTCTCTCCAGGCCACTCTGAAATCATCCTTCTGGTCATTTCTTTCTTTCTTTCTTTTTTGCTGTTTGTTTTTATTTTTTTATTTTTGTATTATTATAGTATTTGTATTATACAAGATATATTCATGGGTAATTTTTCAGCATTGACCCTTGCAAAACCTTCTGTTCCAACTTTTTCCTTCCTTCCCCCACTCGCTCCCCCAGGTGGCAGGTAGACCAATACATGTTAAATGTGTTAAAGTATATGTTAAATACAATACATGTATACATATCCATACAATTATTTTGCTGCACAAGAAAAATCAGACTTGGAAATAAAGTAAAATTAACCTGAGAAGGAAATCAAAAATGCAAGCGGACAAAAACAGAGGGATTGGAAATGCTATGTAGTGGTTCACACTCATTTCCCAGAGTTCTTTCGCTGGGTGTAGCTGGTTCTCTTCATTATTGAACAAATGGAACTGAGTTGATTCATCTCATTGCTGAAGAGGACCACATCCATCAGAATTGATCATCGTATAGTATTGTTGTTGAAGTATATAATGATCTCCTGGTCCTGCTCATTTCACTCAGCATCAGTTCATGTAAGTCTCTCAAGGTCTTTCTGAAATCATCCTGCTGGTCATTTCTTACAAAACAATAATATTCCATAACATTCATACACCACAATATATTTAGCCATTCTCCAATTGATGAGCATCTATTCAATTTCCAGTTTCTAGCCACTACATAAAGGGCTGACACAAACATTTTTGCACATACAGGTCCCTTTCCCTTCTTTAAGATCTCTTTGGGATATAAGCCCAGTAATAATACTGCTGGATCAAAGGGTATGCACTTTGATAATCCTTTGGGCATAGTTCCAAATTTCATGTAAAGACAATTTTTAACATTCATTTTTTAAAAAAATTAAAGCTTTTTATTTTTAAAACACATGCATGGATAATTTTTTTTTAACATTAACTCTTGCAAAATCTTGTCTTCCAAATTTTCCCCTTCTTCCTCCCATCCTAGATGGCAAGTCATCTAATATATATTAAACATGTTAAAATATATTTTAACATTCATTATTATGAAATGTTAATTCCCAAATGTCTTCTTTCTCTCCTTCACTCTTCCTAAATGGTACCAATTTGATAAAGATTATATATGTGCAATTAAAAAAGTTATTTCCATATTAGTCATGCTGTGAAAGAAGAATCAGACTAAAAGGAACACACACACACACACACAAGAAAATGAAAATAGTATGTCTTGATCTGCATTAAGAGTCCATCAACTTTGGAAACTGAGTGGATGCCCATCAGTTGGAGAATGGCTAAATAAATTGTGGTATATGAATTTTATGGAATATTATTGTTCTGTAAAAAATGACCAGCAGGATAATTTCAGAAAGGCCTGGAAAGACTTACATGAACTGATGCTGAGTGAAATGAGCAGGACCAGGATATCATTATATACTTCAACAACAATACTATATGATGATCAATTCTGATTGACGTGGCCCTCTTCAACAATGAGATGAACCAAATCAGTTCCAACAGAGCAATAATCAACTGAACCAGCTATACCCAATGAAAGAACTCTGAGAAATGAGTATGAACCACTACATAGAATTCCCAATCCCTATATTTTTGTCCACCTGCATTTTTGATTTCCTTCACAGGTTAATTGTACACTATTTCAAAGTCCGAATCTTCTTGTACAGCAAAATAATAGTATGGACATGTATACATATATTATATTTAACATATATTTAAGCATATTTAACATGTATTAGTCTACCTGCCATCTAGGGGAGGGGGTGGGAGGAAGGAGAGGAAAAATTGGAACAAAAGGTTTTGCAATTGTCAATGCTGAAAAATTACCCATGCATATATCTTGTAAATAAAAAGCTATACTAATAATAATAAAAAGAATAAATTGTTCAAAACAAACAAAAACAAAAAGAATCCATCAACTCTTTCTCTGAATATGGGTAGTGTTTTCTTTCATTAGTCTTTTGGAATTTTCTGGGATCATTATATTCTTGAGAGGAACAAAGTCATTCATAATTGATCATCATGTAATAGAAAGCAATCATGTATTAAACATGTATGATGTATAAGTAGGGGCAGCTAAATGGTGCAATGAATAGACTGCTGGATGTGGAGTCAGGAAGATTCATCTTTGTGAGTTCAAATCTGGCCTCAGATTTGTATGACCCTAGACCCTAGACAAATCATTTAAATCTTATTTGCCTCAGTTTTCTTATCTGTAAACTGAGCTGGAGTGGAAAATGGAAAACCACTGCAGTACTTTTGCCAAGAAGATGCAAACTAGAGTTAGGAATAATTGGTCATGACTGAAATGACTGAGTAACAACAGATATCATACAACAAGAAGAATATTTGCTAAGTGAGGCTATAACTCACAGGATAATGCCTCCAAAGAGAACCAGCAATAAAAATCCTGAGGTTTTGCTTTTTATGTAATAAAATAAGTGTGCTATCATGGGAGTTATAGACAAAAGAGGATATAAATATAAATATTTATAAATATACAGACAAAATACATATTTCTACTCAATATTTCTATACATTTCTGCTAAAATATTTCTACCTTTCTACCCCAGGTTTGAGTCACTTACTACTTTACTTTGCTCTTACAGGCCTAAGTTCTTAGAGACTGATTACTGCCATCTGCTTATATTCACATTCTCTGTTATGGGGTAAATTTTTTCCTACCCATTTAACAATATTTTTATTTTTTTCCCAATTACATGTAAAGATAGTTTTCAGCATTCAGTTTTGTAAGATTTTAAGTTTCAAGTTTTTTTCCTTTCCTTCTTCCGCAAGATAGCAAGCAATCCAATTATACATGTACAATCACGTTAAACATATTCCCACATTAGTTGTGTTGTGAAAGAAGAATCAGAACAAAAAGGGAAAATCATAAGAAAGAAAAACCAACAACTCCCCTCCCCCCCCCCACACACAAAATGAAAACAATATGCTTTGATCTGCATTCAGATCCTATAATTCTTTCTCTGGATGTGGCTGGTATTTTCCATCTCAACTCTTCTGTAATTGTCTGGGATCACTGTTGAGAAGGGCTAAATCTATCAAAGTTCAGTATCACACAATGTTGCTATTAATGTTTACAGTGTTCTCTTGATTCTGCTCATTTCACCCAACAACAGTTCATGTAAATCTTTCCAGGTTTTTCTGAAATCCACCTGCTCACCATTTCTTATAGCACAATAGTATTCCATTACATCCATATACCACAATTTGTTCAGTCATTCCTCCATTGATGGGCAGTCCCCTAGGAGTATTTCTTTAAGACAGAAAGCAACAGGTCCTTAGGAAAAGCATCACCTTTTCTCAATTCTAAATGGGCATAGCTTTCATTGAAGCTATGAATTCTCTAAAAATGTTGCCTCTCTTTCTGGTGTCCTTGAAACTCTCTGTCTCTCTGTCTCTCTCTCTCTCTCTGTGTGTGTGTGTGTGTGTGTGTGTGTGTGTGCGCATGTGTGTGTGTGTATGTGTGTTTAAATACCAGAAAAGGCTTCCTGAAAAAAATTGGAATTTAAGTTATTTCTTCAAATTTTTTTAAACGTTTGTTTTTAAATATTGAATTCCAAATTCTCTGCCTTCCCCCACTTCCTCCCCTACTTATCAAGAAGGCAAGCAATATTATGACCATTATACATTTGAAGTCCTGGATAACAACATTACAAAAGCAAAGCAAGAAGAATGAATAATGTGAACAAAAATATGCTTCCCTTCATACTCAGAATTCATTTGATATCTCTCTGAATGTATATATCATTTTTCATTATGAATCCTTTGAAGTGATCAAAGTAGCCAAGTTTTGTTATAGATTTTTGTTACATATTGCAGTTCTTTTGGTTTTGCTCACTTCACTTTGCAACAATTCATCTTTTTAAAAATTTTTTTTATTTAATTGCCTTTTATTTACAGGTTATATGTATGGGTAACTTTACAGCATTGACAATTGCCAAACCTCTTGTTCCAATTTTTCCCCTTTTTCCCCCCATCCCCTCCCCCAGATGGCAGGATGACCAGTAGATGTTAAATATATTAAAATATAAATTAGATACACAATAAGTATACATGACCAAATTGTTATTTTGCTGTACAAAAAGAATCGGACTCTGAAATATTGTACAATTAGCCTGTGAAGGAAATCCAAAACGCAGGTGGGCAAAAATATAGGGATTGGGAATTCAATGTAATGTTTTTTAGTCATCTCCCAGAGTTCTTTTGCTGGGTGTAGCTGGTTCAGTTCATTACTGCTCCATTGGAAATTATTTGTGCAACAATTCATCTAAGTCTTTCCAGGTTTTTCTAAAATCACTTCATTCCTTTTTTTTTTTTTTTAATTAAAACATAATAGTATTCTATAACAATGATATGCCACAACTTGTTCAGCCATTCTCCAATTGATGGACATTTCTTCAATTTTCAATTCTTTGCCACTACAAAATAAACTGCTATAAAATTTTTTTTTTGTATTTCTTTTTAAAAATCACTTTGGGAGATGCATTGGATAAGCTTGAGATGGAAATGCCATCCACATCCAGAGAGAGAACTATGGAGACTGAATGTGTATTTAAGCGTAGTGTTTTCATCTTTTTGTTTGTTTCTCATGTTTTTTTCCGTTTTGATCTGATTTTTCTCCTACAATCTAATAAATATAGAAATGTGTTTAAAAGCGTACACATGTTTAACCTATATCAGATTGTTCACTGTTTTGCGGAAGGTGTAGGAGAGGAAGAGAGGGAAAAAAAAGTTTGGAACACAAAGTCTTACAAAAATTAATGCTGAAAACTATCTTTACATGTATTTGGAAAAATAAAATAACTATTGAGAAAAAAATTCATTCTTGACAACTTCTCATTCCTACTAACCTAAGAAGATCAGTGACTTTTAACCAAATAATATCATTAATAAGTCAGTATCCCAACATTATTGAATACACCATAGTATTTCCATTTTTTTTCATGGTCTTTTAAGGCACTCAGTTTCATGGCTTTTTTTTTTTTTTTTGACTCAAACTATCTCTGCCTTTTAAAATCTTCCCCATCCTTCTAAGCAGCTACATCTGATAGTTTTTACTTTTTGTACTGTTCCTTTATTTTGTAGGGTTCCCTTGAACTTGATAGAGATAAGGAATAAAGACTAGATCTTTGATTTCCTTCTTATAGGCACACTTAGATAAGAAAGCTCTATGAACCCAGGTCAGTCCTTTTTTTTTTTTTAATTTACAGTCTTAAAAAGTTGCCTTGAATACTGAGAAATTAAGTGACTTATCCAGGGTCATACAACTAGTATGGTCAGAAACAGCCATTGAATTCAGATCTTTCAAGTTTTGAAGCCAAGGTTCTACCATTGTCTCTCTCTATGATGATGTCCTTATTCTTTTACCATTCAGCTTTGTATCTCATCTGTAAAAACTTAGAAAATGTTTTTTTTCCCAGCTGAAATCACATTTTCTCTCCCTTTAAAACATTTTTTAAAGCTTTTTATTTTTAAAACATATGCATGGATAATTTGTCAGCATTGACCTTTGAATAGCTTTGTGTTTCAGAGTTTCTCCTTTTTCATTTCCTCCCTTAGATGGCAAGAATCTAGTATATGTTATACATGTTAAAATATATGTTAAATCCAATATGTGTAAACATATTTATACAATTCTTTTGTTGCACAAGAAAAATCAGATCAAAAAGGAAAGTAAATGAGTAAGAAAACAAAATGCAAGCAAACAACCACAAAAAGAGTGAAAATGTTATGTTGTGATCCACATTCAGTTCCCACAGTCCTCTTTCTGGCTGTAGATGGCTCTCTTCATTACAAGATCATTGGAACTGGCATTAGTCATCTCATTGTTGGAAAGAATCATGTTCATCAGAATTGATCATCGTATAATCTTGCTATTGCTGTGTACAATGGTCTCCTAGTTCTGCTCATTTCACTTAGCATCAGTTCATGTAAATCTCTCCAGGCCTCTGTAAAATCATCCTCTTGACCATTTCTTATAGAACTTATAATAATATTCCATAACATTCATATCCCATAATTTATTCAGCCATTCTCTAACTGATAGGCATCCATTAAGTTTCCAAAAACATAGAAAATGTTAATCTTATTGAGTTCAAGGGCATGAAGTTGGTATTGATGATAGAGTGCCTGATCTGGAGTCAGGAAGACCTGAATTCAAATTCAGCCTCAATTATTCTGTGTGACTCTGGGTAAGTCACTTAATCCTGTTTGTTTCAGTTTCCTCCTCTGTCAAATGAGTTAGAGAAGGAGATGGCAAAACCACTCCAAAATCTTTGCCAAGAAAACCCTAAAAGAGGTCACGGAGAGTTAAACATGACTGAAAACAACTCAACAAAAACAATTGGATTCAAATGAAGAGTGTGTAAAAGGGTGAAGTGGGACATAAAACTGGATCTTCCTGTTCTGGAGTGTGTATTGATTCTCACCTAAATGGGGCAATGAGGTGACACAGTGGATAGAGCATCAGTTATGGAATCAAAAGGACCTGAATTAAAATGTGGCCTCAGGCATATACTAACTGTGTGACCCTGGACAAGTCACTTAATCCCTCCAAAAAAGAAAAAATAATAATTTCTCTTATAAAAGATGAAAAGAATTTAATTTAATACAATCCTCCTCATTTTACAGATCAGGAAACTTAGATCTAGAATGCAGAAGTAACTTTGTGAAGGATAAGTGGCAGACCTAGGATCTAAGCTTTTCCTGACACTGTTAATGACTCTTCCCAATACACCATATACATTGTCTCCAGTTGTCTGAGTAATTTAGTTACTTCATCAGTAGGGATCTACTCATTCCACCTAGAATTTTGCAGAAAGGATAACAAGGTGAATAAGTTCCAAGACTTCTCTTGCTCTTATGTTCCCTCAAGCAGCATTCTTAACTTATTCTTACTGGCTTTCCAACTTTACTTTCTCTCTCTCTTTTTATAACTTATGGCTTTTTGTTTAAACTCTCCATGAGTCTGGAGGAAAATCTTAATTTTTTTTCCCCTTTAGGATTCAATGACTCTGGGAGAATTTTTTATATTTTTATTCAGAATATCTTAGGGCTGTCTTAACTATCTATTCTCTTATTCATTATATTGATCTCTCTATTTTCTTCTTTCCCTCTCCCATATGTGTTTTTTATTTCATTTAAAAACAACCAAAATTAAGACACGGAGTTCTATTTGTCACAAATTATGCAGGGTAAAGTGCTCAGCCTGCATTTGGTGTTCTTAAAAGAATTGGAAGTAAATATGTCTTATCCTTTGATCCAGCAGTTTCGCTAGTGGGTCTGTATCCCAAAAAGATCATAAAAGAGGAAAAATGACCCACAAATGTTTGTGCAAAAATATCTTTTTGTAGCGGCAAGGAACTGAAAACTTAATGGATGCCCATCAATATGAAAGTAATGGAATATTATTGCTCTATAAGAAATGATCAGCAGGATGATTTCAGAAAGGCCTGGAGAGACTTACATGAACTGATGCTAAATGAAGTGAGTGGAACCAAAAGAATATTGTACACAGCAACAACAAGATTATGTGATGATCAACTCTGATGGCCTTGGCCCTTTTCAACAATGAGATAATTCAGGCCAATTCCAATAGACTTGTGATGGAGACAGCCATCTACAAACAGAGAGAGGGCTGTAGGGACTCAATGTGGATCACATTATAGTATTTTCACTTTTTGTTTTTGTTGTTGATATTTGTTTGCTTATGTTTTTTTCTCTTGCATTTTTTCAGCTTTTTGATCTGATTTTTCTTGTACAGCATGATAAATATGTAAATATGTTTAGAATAGTTGCACATGTTTAACCTGTATTGGATTACTTGCTGTCTAAGGGGGGGGGGGAGGGAAGGAGGGAGTGAGAAAAATAAAAAACACAAGACTTTTTAAAGGGTGAATGTTGAAAACTATCATTGCATAGTTTGCAAATAAAAAGCTATTATTTAAAAAAAATGAGCAATCTGATTTCAGAAAAGCCAAGAAAGAATTATATGATTTGATACTGAGTGAAATGAGCAAAGCCAAGGCACCATTGTATAAAGTAACAACAGGCTTATGTGATGATCAACTGTGATCTTGGCTCTTTTCAATAATGTAGTGATTTAAAGAAATTCCAATACATTTGGGATGGAAAATGTCATCTGTATCCAGAGGGAAAAATATAAAGGCTGAATGTGAATCAAAACAGTATTTTCACTTTTGTTTATTTATTTTTTTCCTGTGTTTTTTCCCCCTTTTGGTCCAAATTTCTTGCACAACATGGCAAATATGGAAATATATTGAAAATAATTCCATGTTTTATCCTATATTGGATTACTTGTCTAGGGGAAGGGGAAGGGAGAGAGGGAGGGAGAAAAATTTGGAACACAAGGTTTTGTAAGAGTGAGTGTTGAAAATATTTTTTGCATGTATTTGGAAAAATATGAAGCTATTATTATTGTTACAAAATAAAAATAAATTCTTTCACCTCCTAATTTTTTTCATTTAATTAATCTGACCCTTTACCTATCTTTCTTAACCCCAAATGAGCAAATAACAAATAAAATCAAGTCTTAACATATATATGTATAATCCTGCAAAATAAATTCTTGCAACACCCTGTCGAAAAATGTATATATGTCTTTTTGCATTTTAAGCTCATTATAACTCTGATAGGAGATGTGAGTCATTTTTCATTATTATTTTGGATTCATGGTTTATCATTTTGTCAGTCAGAGCTTTTTAAAGTTTTTTTCCTCCCTTACAATGTTATTATTGTACTGATTGTTTTCCTACTTCTACTCAATTTTCTTAGTATCAACTAGTAATCAGAGATTTTCAAAGTGTTTTTGAAATTGTTCATTTTATCATTTCTTATAATATTCCATTGTATTTGTAACATACACTTTTTTTCACCATTACTTCACAGGAAAATAATCTCCTAGTTTTCAACTTCTGTCTACCATGAAAAGTTATATTATTAGTATTTTTGCGCATCTAGGTCTTTTTCTTTTGTGTTTGACTTCTTTGGTGTATCAGTCTAATTGTGGTATAGTTGGATCAAAAAATATACACAGTTTAGTAACTTTTAGGTCATAGTTCTAAATTGCTTTCCAGAATGTCTGAACCATTCTGTGATTTTATTTATACCAGTAACTTTTAGGTAAGCAAACTTCTTCTGTCAAAGTAGATCAATATCTCTGTAACTAATTGTAACTCAGTTTTAGAAAGCTGGCCAGATCACCAAGAGATCATGTATTGTCTATGGTCATGCAGCAAAATGTTTCAGGCTTCCTAGCCACCTTCATTTCAGATCATTAAAAGAATAATGGGATAACTGCTCATTGCCAGAACCATTTTTATTTTAACCTTATTGAATATGAGGAAAATAAGATAAGATGATTAATAGCTGGCATTTACATTATGTTTTAAAATTTGTAAACCATTTTACATTGTCTCATTTGAGACCCAGTAATAAACAACCCTAAGAAGCAGTTATAAGATATTAGAAGATCCTGTTGCAATATTACAGAACGGTTCTGAAAACTTTATTCAGTATCATGAAACTTGCCTGTATGGCCAAGAAGCATAAAGAGCTGCCTGCCACCATGGGGGCATCCTTCTATATTACCTTTACCTTTTGCCCAGCTGCTACATTACTCCTACTTCTTCTAATGAGTTAGATGGCTTTCCATCTGACCTCTTCCTGCCTTTTAAGATACTCCAGCCTTTACCATCTGTCTTACATCTATGTCCTTCAAATCCTGGGAATTGTTATCTTAATTACTTTATATAACCTAGGGACCTTTGGGTCTTTCCATTCACCTACCACTGACCTCTTAAAATTTGGGGGCTTTTCCATCTGCTCTGAGACTGAACTTTATTTCATGTATTGTCTCCTCCAATTAGAGTGCTTATTGATAGCAAGGACTGTTTTGACTTTCCTTTGTGCTCTTAGCATACAGTAAGTACTTAATAAATGTTTATTTATTATCAATCAATTATTTATTATCAATCATCTATCAATGATTGATTGGTTAAAAGATGCCTGGAATGTAGCAGAAGATAAATACTTTTCAATTTATTTATTAAATTCATTTCATGGCTTGGGCATTATACAAGATTTGTCAAAAGAAAAAAAAAATAATTAAAGAAGATGGAGGAAAAAGGAAGAACTGTCATGTTTACCATATTACATGGTATAGTTGCAAGAACTTTGGGTTAGGAGTCAAGAGAACTTGGTTCTAATTTTGGCTCTGCTCCTGACTAGCTAGTTGACACTGAGAAAGTCATCTACTCTAGGTCTGTTTACTTATGTATAAATTGAGTTGAATGGTGTAGATGATTTCTATCTTCTTCATTCTATGTGATCCTATCTTTGGAATGGGAAACTATAATCTTATTATACACTGTTCCCCTTTTTACCTTCTCTCTTGACACCCACTATATAATCCAGCTAAAGTGTACCCATAGATGTATGACTTTAACTTGCTTTCTCTTGCTTCTGGTTGTCTCCCTTGCCTGAAATCTACTTTCTTTTCATCTTTATCTTTCAGAATTCATTTCCTTCAAAGCCCTCCTCCTGTTGGAAGCCCAAACTTCAAGCAATATTTTTCTCCTGAAATTTTCTTAGATAAACTTTTCTCTTTTATCTTAATTACTTCCCATTCTGCATCATCTGTGGATATGTTGCATTTCATATAGAAGTATGAAAGTAAAAACTATGTTCTTTAAAATCTTTCTATGAGCACATTGTCTTGTGCAGAGGTCCTTGGATATTAGCCATTTATTTGTTAATTCAGATTAAATTGAATTTGCTTTATGAATTTTTTATAGATTAATAATGCCATTTATGTGTTAACCACAAACTTGAATATGTTGCTAGAATTGAACATTTTCTATCACTTTCTCTAAAGGGACTTGATTAATATTGTTTTATTCCTACCTTTCCAATTGTTATGATTTTAGACTTAAAAGCAGTAGTTTTTTTGAAAAAAAACCTTGAAAGCAGTATTAATTCATAATATTCCAAGTTAGCAGCAACAACAAAATGAAATGAGTTTTCTATATGATCCATGTTAGTTTGATAGATAATCAAAGATCTTTGCTCTGAAATCTTCATTTTTTCACTTAAAATTTCCTTAAAAATGGTTTTTTTGACATCATGAAGAATAGCACAAATTCTGAGCTTTTTTTCTTTGCAATTAGACTCCCAAAGCTGTTAACTATTACTTTTTTTGCAAGTTATTTCGATTTCTACTCCCAGTCTTTCTTTTTGTGTCCATTTCCATTGTCCCAGTCCTTATCACCTCCTTTCACTCCTGGCCTAGAATACTATGTCTTTTTGCCTCAACTTTCTTTCTGCTCCAAACATTATTTCACATTTATGCTGGACCAATTCCCCTCACTCATTATATTCTACCTTAGCTAGTAATTGTTTGTATGCTTGTATTCTACTTCTAGTAGATTATATATTCTTTAAGAACATAGGTAGTATCTTATTCATCTATCCATTATTTTCAACAAATAAACTTAACAAGTATTTACTAAGTGTATGTACTAGACACTTTGCTAGGCATTTGGGAAGATAAATAAGACTTAATTCTCCTTGTTCAGAATTCATAAAATTAGAAGTCATTGGTAAATAGTCAAAGGATATGAACGAGCATTTCTCAAATGGAGAAATCCAAGCTATCAATATTCATATGTAAAAAGCTTTGAATCATTAATAATTAGAGAAATGCAAATTAAAGCAACTCTGAGGCTCTACTGTATACCCAACAAAATTGGCAAAAAAAGGAAAATAATAAAATTGCAGGAACTGCAGTTCAACAGGTATAGGAACACAGAATGGTTAGTGAAACTGTGAATTTGTCTAGTGATTCTGGAAAGCAATTTCAGCCATGCCTCCAAAGCTACTAAACTCTGTGTATTCTTTGGGCCAGTGATATTAGTTCTATATCCAGGGTCCAGAATGATTTTGAACTCTTTTTGTGGTAGCAAAGAACTGAACACAAAGGAGATGCCTATAATCTGATTTATGCCGCAAAATTATGTTATATAAATAACATGGAATAATGTTGTACAATAAGACATTATGAAAGAGATGATTTTAGAGAAACCTAGGAAGCAGCATGGACTGATGCAGAGTGAAGAGGGAAGAACTAGGAGAGTAATTTATAGGATCATGACAACATTGTAAAATCAAGCAACTTTGAGAGACTTAAGAATTCTGGTCAGTTCAATGACAAGGTATGATTCCAGAGTATCAATCATGAAGAATGATACTGATCTCTTGAAGGAGATGATGGACTCAAAATGCAGAATTAGACATATGATTTTGGACATGGCTGAGGTGGGAATTCATTTTGTTACTCTACTCTATACATATCTTATTTATTTGTTTATTTTATTTTGCTGAGGCAATTGGGGTTAAGTGACTTGCCCAAGGTCACAAAGCTAGACAGTGTGAAGTGTCTGAGGCCAGATTTGAACTCAGGTCTTCCTGACTTCAAGACTGATGCTCTATCCACTGTGCTACCTAGCTTCCCCCCCTCTATGTATATGTGTAAGAAGGAATTTTTTGTTTTCTTTCATTTTTTGAAATAGGGAGGGAGGGGAAGCAGAAATAAAAGAAATAAAATGCTCATTAATTAAAAAAAAGATTATATGATTCTTTTACCTCACAGAAGGCTTGCATTTATAATCTATATTTTCCAATTTTTGTTTTCTTCTTTATTATTTCCAATTTCTCTCCTCCTTAAAAAAAAAAAAGATTCAATTGATACTATAGTAACCCATTTCATGGTTCCTCCAAAAGGAAATAAAATTTCAAAACTAAGATCTTACCCAATTCTTTGATTGCACTTCTCTTAAATGTTTGGCTGTATTATGTTTGAAGGCAGGGGAACTGAAAAATATATGTAAGTCCTTTCCCTCAGAAGCAACTTGGGGCAGGGACAAAGGATTAATTCAAAGTCAATTTCAAAATGTGAGAAGAATCTGAAACAGAATTGAGATTCATCCGTATTAAAATGTCCTCAATCAAAAGGAAAGGAGCCTAAAATAAATGATACTGTAAATAAGAAGAAACAAGGCTAAATCTCTCAAAGATTTCAAGATTCTAATAATTCAATTAAAAACCTAGAGCAGAATCAGAGAGGTAATAAAAAGACATTAAAATTAAAAATAGTAATAAAGTTCTAATGCACCTGAAAGATAACAAATTTCTCTAAATAAATATTTCAAACTCTTTTTGTAGTTGCAAGGAATTGGAAATTGAGTGGATGCCCTTGAGTTGGAGAATGGCTGAATAAGTTATGATATATGAATGTAATGGAATATTGTTGTTCTATAAGAAATGATGAACAGGCTAATTTTATAAAAGCCTGAAAAGACCTACATGAACTGATGCTGAGTGAAGTGAGCAGAACCAAGTGAAGAGTGCACACAATAACAACAATATTATGGGATGATCAACTGTGATAGGTGTGGCTCTTGTCAATAATACAGTGATTCAAGGAAATTCCAATAGATTTGAGATGGAAAATGCCAATCACTTCCAAAGAGAGAGGGAACTATGGAGACTGAAAGTGGATCAAAGCATAGTATTTTCACCTTTTATTTTGTTTGTTTTTTTCTTTCTTTTGGTCTGATTTATCTTGTAACATGACAAATATGGAAATACAATGAGAAATACTGCATATATTTAACCTATATCAGATTGCTTGCTGTCTTGGGAAATGAGAAACTAAAAGAGAAAGGGAGAAAAATTTAGAATACAAGATAAAGCAAATTGACTTAACACAATGAAATATAATAGTCTGTGGCTTCCTAAGAAAGAAGGATGATTCATAATTGTTCAAAGGAAGAATCAAAATCTTGAAAAGAGAACAAATAACAGAATTTATGGTCTGCATGAATAAAAGTAATTAGCTAAATAATAATAATAATAATCATGCCAGAATCTATGAGAATGAATCTCTGCAAAGGAATAAAAGAAAGCAAGTGATTTAGAAAAGAAATATATGGAAATAAAGGTCAATCTAGAGAAAGATAAACAAAATAAAAGGTAAAGGAACAAAGGCTATCTATGCAAACAAAATTTATTGATCTTCAATAATGCAAAGTGGAGAGACAATTTAAAGATCACAGGCTTCTCAATAGAACATGGCAAACTGAAAGAGCTGAATACTATAATGCATGGTATAATACAAGATAACTAAATAGAACTTCCTGAATATAGAAAACAGCACCAAGAGGAAAAAATTAGAGATTGTCTCTGGAAAACAAATAAAAGCTATACTTCACACTTTAAAATAGATTGATTTAATTCAACAATTCTAACAGTAAGCAAATTCTGAAAATAACCAGGAGAAATACCTTCACAGTTAAAAAAAAATGAAATTCAAGGAGCAAAAGATTAATCCATATCCATTAGGAAATGCAGATCGGAATAAAATTATATATTCTCTAAAGCAATAGAGATCAAGACACAGACTAAAATGACACATCCTACAAATTTGAATCTAATCAATCATGAAAAAAAAGATGAACATCCAATTAAAGAGAAGAACTGGAGTATTTCTGATTAAAAAAATACAAATTATCCAATTTACAAATTCTCTCAAACATAAAAAATACAAGAAAGGTAAATTAAACTACAAAAGATAGGATAAGTAATTAAATAAATATTCCCATTTGAAAAACACTTATTGGATTCAACAGCAGCAGCAGGAGCAGCAGCAGCAACAGCAGAGAAATCAATTGAAAAATACCATTTTATTATGTAATATTTAATTTTCCCAATTATGTGTTTAAACAATTTTTAAACATTTAAAAAAAAGTTTTGTTTCAAATTTGTTCCTCTCTTCTCTCCCCTGCCCTTCCTGAGACAGTAAATAATCCAATACAGTTTACATATGCTCAATCACATAAAATTAGTCATTTTTGTAACAAAACTTGAATAAAAAAAGTAAGAAAAAAAGAAAGAAAAGAAAGAAAACAGAAAGAAAGAAAGAGAAAAACAAAATACTTCAGTCTGTATTCAGATAGCACCAATTCTTTCCCTGGAGACAGATGGCATGTTTCATCATTAGTCCTTTACTGGCTAAGAAATAGTGATGGATCATTGGAATAGATTAGTCACATATTATATTAAAATAAATGACTTTAGTAATCTAGTATATAATAAATCTAAAGATCTAAGATCCTGAAACAAAAATTCATTATTTGACAAACTGGGGAAACTGGAAAATAGCAAGACAGAAACTAAGGATAGATAAATATCTCACAAGGTATACCAAGATAAGGTCAAAATGGGTGCATGATTTATGCATAAAAGTTGATGCCATAAGCAAATTAAGTAAGCATGGAATATTTATTTGTCACATCTATGGGAAAAATTTAAGATAAAAGAAAATATACATTGCAAAATGTAAAATAGATAATTTTGATTATATACAATATAAGCTTTTGCAGAAACAAAATCAGAGACCAAAATTAGAAAGAAAACAGAAGCCTCATTTCTCAATATATAGAGAACTGAGTCAAATTCATAAGAATACAAATTATTTCCCAATTGATAAATGGTCAAAGGATATGAACAGGCAGCTTTCAGATAAAGAAATAAAAGTTATCTATAGTCATATGAGAAATGTCATTTTAAAGCTACTTTAGAAGATAAAGATGAAAGAGGAATTTTGAGAAATAGAAGTAGTGATGATGGATGAGATATGTTATACTAAATTCTGCACCTTATACGTGAATTAGTGTATTTTGTTTTTGCATTAAAATACAGAATAGGAGAATGCAGAAAAGAGGAGAAAAGAGGTAGAAGATAGAGAGGAAAATGTGACAATAATTCCTCTGGGTTTTCAGCAATGAGATAGCTCCAAGACAAGAGCTGAAGTGATAAACAGGAATAGAGATGGTGGGAAGAAAGGGGAGGAATCAACTCACTAAGCGAAGTATGTCCAATTGAATAGTACTCCCTTGGGAGAAGAGATATAATCTATGGTGAGAAGTGGAAAACATAAAAAATACAATATTCAAAGAATTGGTGCACAGTGGATAGAAAGCAAATTCTCTGAAAGAACATTTTACTCTCCTGGACAACATCTATCATCTAGAACTGAAACTAGGATTCCTAAAGGAAAATTTCATATTGAAAAAGTTGGAAGACATGGGTCCAGAGTGTATATTGGATAACAACTGGGAAAAAGAATGATTATGAAGAAGGCAGGAGATAGAATTAAACTGCATGATTTGGGACACTGCAGAATTTCAACCATGGGACAGAAAAAAAAAAGGTTAGAGGAAAAAATCTGCAAAGGAAATAACATGGAAATTAATTAGAAGGAATTCAAACTTGGTACTTGAGAAATTTTAATTTCATGAATAACATAAATAGGCTAATGATGGAATAAAAATAATATGACTATGAATAAGAGAATAAATGTTCATAATGGATTGAAATAGAAAGAATTCAATGAAGGGGATGAGATAAAGAAATCTTTCTTAGAAAAAGATGAATAAGAAAAAAAATCTAATGAACAAAAGTTAGAGAAAAGGAAAGGAGAGGATGGATTTTGAATTAGCCACTTAAAATAGAGAAAGAAAAGAGTGAAAAAGAAAGGAAAAATTCTATCACTAAAAGAAACAAAGAAAAAATAAATCAATAAGTTAACTAAAACTGGGAAAAGGAAAGAAAAATCAAGGGAAGAATGCTTGTGAGAACGGGGTTTCATTAAAGTACGTCAAGCAAAACTAATTATAGGAATAAAATGCTGACTTAAAAGAGGAAGAAAAATAACAAAAAATCTCAATTTGGAAAAAAAGTTACACAAAAATGGAAGAAAGAATATATATAATTCTTATAACTTAAGCATGAGTAGGTAAATTTAATGAAATTTAAAATGAGAGATTAAATAAGAAATAACATAATCTGTTACTTATAAAAAAAGGCATGAATGGAATAAAAATTAGAGGCTGGACAATATTTATTATGTATTAGGTAAATAAAAAAATTAGGATTGCAATCACACTACCAAACAAGCATAAAATTTTACAACATAAACAGAAAAACATGCAACGTAACTTTGTGGATAAAGAAATAATAAGCAATACACAAATATCTTAATTAAACTTATATGATCTAAATGGTACAGTATCTAAATTCATACAGGAAAAAATTAATTTGCAAAAAGAAGACATAAATAGGAACACAATATTTGAAGGAGATTTTAATAACTTTCTCTTAGAACTGACCAAATCAAATGAAATATGAGCAAAAAATGAAGTAGAATTGAATAAATTGTTGGAGAAATTAAGGCTAAAAACCTTATAGCATTTTTGAATGAGACCACTAAAATATGCAAATTACTCAGTATCACATGCCACTTTCACGAAAAAATTTATGTATTAGACAACAGAGAAATTGCAAATAAATATAAAAATGATACAAAAGATAATTATCATCTGCTTTATTCACTGTACCCTAAGGATCACTGAACTTTTCCATGTGCCCTGTATCTGAAACTTCTCTTAATTATTGCCCTCCTGATTAGGACATAGTTTTCTTGACAGCAAAGATGGTCTTTTTTTCCCCCTATTTGTATTTTCAGTTTAATACTAATTGGTTTTTGGCACAGACTAAGCACAATCACACACACACACACACATACATACATACATACACACACAAATACACATATATATATTTATACACACATATGTTATCATTCATTTGTTGTGCTAATTAATAATTAAATCCCTAGGTATGCTTCACTTCAATTACAATTCAGCCATATTTCCTCTTTTTCTGTATATGCATTTTCAAAAACCTAAATTCAACGTTGTACATTTAAGGCTTTTAAATATAATTTTGTTGCTAGCTTCAATAGTCTGAAAATGAGCTTTTCTCTAGCTTTGGAATTCCAATCTGAGGCTGCATTGTCCTGATGGGAAACTCACCTAACTCACTGCATCAAACAAACCGTGTAAGTCATTTAACTTAGTCTCATTTCTTTATCTTAGTCCAGTTTTTAATCTATAAAATGGGCCTAATGATAGCATCAGCTTTACAAGGTTATCATGAAGTTCAAACAATATCATACATGAAAAGAATTTTGTATGTTAAAGCATTATATAATTGCCCATTATTAATAAGAATAATAGTTTGCTCAAATCTTTAAAGTAAGAAATCCTTTTTGGAGAGAAATTTTTTTTGTTCCCTTTATCTCTTTCCCCCACTTATCCCCCAGGGTAGATTCTTCTCTTCCAAACCATTTGGTCCCTTTCACACTACAAGAGGAAAATGTAATCCACATGTTGACTAATTGTAAGAGAACATTATGGTAAATTTCCAAGATATTTATACAACTTTTACTCATCAGTGTTGACATTCTTGTTATATGAATCACTTCTACACATTTGGGCTACACTCTGAAGAGAGATTTAATTCTTTTTAACTTTACTTTCTATTTAAAGTTATGTGGCATCTTCTTTCTTCTTAATATGTTTCCAATTAATCAATGAATAGGGCCCTGTTATAGAGCTAGTATGGTGCTAGTCAGCGTTAAGGATATTGAAGAGATAGGATACCATTCTTATCCTCAAAATTCACATTTTATTTGAGAAATACATGTTTGGGCTGGAGTGGGGAAGATAATGAATATTAAGCACCTATAATATGCCAGATGCTGTGCTAAGAAATTTAAAAAATATTATCTCTTTTATTTTATTTTATTTTTTTTTATAAGTAACATTAAGAAATCCAGGGTAATTTTTACAACATTATCCTTCACTCACTTTTTCCGATTTTTTCCTCCACCCTCCACCCCTCCCCTAGATAAACAGTCCTATATATTTGAATATGTCCTATATATCCTAGATAAATGTATTGGGAAATCCAACAGTTTTCTTGTTGCACAAGGGAGAATTGGATTCAGGGTAAAATAACGAGAAGAAAAAACAAAAATCAAACAGTTTACATTATTTAGTTTTTTCTTTGTGTAGCCTTCTTCCATCATTGATCAATTAAAATTTAATTAGATCTCTTTGTCAAAAAATCCCTTCATAATTCATCTTCATTTAATATAAATTTGTTGGTTATAAGATCTCTTGGTTCTCTCATTTCACTTAGCAGTTCTGTAATTCTCCAAGCTTCTCTGTATTCATCTTGCTGGTGTTTTCAGAACAATAATATTCCATACCATTCATAACAATTTAACCATTCTCAATTTGGCATCCTCATTTAGCTTCGCCCAAAAACAGCTTACAAACATTTGGCAATGGTCCTTTCCTTCTTTAGTATTTTGGGTATAAGCCCGGTAGAAACACTGGGATGGGAAACGTTTGATAACGGGCATAATTCCAGATTGCTCTCCAAAAAAGGGTTGTTCCACTCAAACATTTTCAGTGTCCCAGTTTTTCCCAATCCCCCAACCTCATCATTTTTTTCCTTCATCTTAGCCAATCCAGGTGTGTGTAGTATCTCAAATTGTCTTAATTTGCTTTCTCCGATTAATAATGATTTGGAACACTCCATTAATGGTAATGATTTTTTTCATCATCTGAAAATTGTCTTTCATATCCTTTGACCTTTATCAATTAGAATGGCTTGGTTTCTTTTAAAAATTAATCCTTTTATATTTTAAATGAGGCCTTTATCAGAACCTTTAACTTTGGAAAGTTTTTGTTTTTTGCTTCCCTTCTAATTTTTTAATTGGTTTTGTTTTGGCTTTTAATTTGTTAATAAAATTTTTCTATTTTGATAATTGGTCTCTAGTTAAATTTTATAAAAATTTCTTCCCTTCCACAAGTCTGAGATAAACTTTTCCATTTCCTCCAATTTGTTTTAATCTAATTCTTTTTCTAAATCGGACCCATTTGATCTTATCTTGTTGGTTTTAAGTTGGGTCATGCCTAATTTCTATACTAATTTTAGTTATCCCAGGTTTTGTCAAATAATGAATTCTTACCCAAAAGTGGGATTTTGGGTTTGTCAAACACTAAATTGCTATAGTTATATTCTGTTTTAGACAGACCTTTTCCCTGATCAAAATCTTTTTTGAATACCAAATGGTTTTGGTGACTGCTTTATAAAAGTTTTAGATCAGGTAAGCTAGGCCACCTTCTTTTGGTTTTTCATTAATTCTTTTGATTCTTGACCTTTTTTTTTCCTTAAGATTTTTTTTATTTTTCAGTTTAAAATATTTTCTTGGAAGTCATTGGTATGCACTAAATAAATAGATTAGTTTGGGGTATTTCATCTTTATTATATTTCTCGACCTTCAGGGACATTGATTTTTCAATTTTTAAGTCTGACTTTATTTGTGTGGAAGTTTTTTGTAATTTAGCTCTATAATTCCTGACTTTCCTTTGGTGGATAGATTAAATATTTTATGCTTACAGTTTTCTGAATGAAATTTCTTTTTATCTCTTCTTTGGTTTTTGGTGATGTATAAAATTTTAGGATTTTGGGGTTTTTTTAACCCAACTTTTCTAAAATTATGGATTATTTCTAATACTTTTGAGAATCTCTAGGGTTCTCTAAGTAACCATCTATCATCTGCAAAGTGTGTTTGGTTTCCTCCCCTTTCGATTCCCTTTAATCTCTTTCTGACTCTTTTGCCGGGTGTGTTTTAAACAATTTAATAGAATTGACAGTGGGCAGCCTTCTTCCTCAGATCTTAGGAAGATTATTTTCCCCATTGCATATGATGCTTACGTGGTTTAAATTTTCCCACTATTTTGAAAAAGTCCATTTATTCCTATCTCTCAGTTTTTTGGAATGGATGTTGGATTTTATCAAATGCTTTTTTCTGCATCTATTAGATGATCATTGGTTTTGTTGTTTGCTTTTGATATAAATTTTATGCTAATGGTTTTCCTAATTTGAACCAGCCCTGCATTCCTGGAATAAAACCTACTTGATCATAGTGTATTATCCTTGGATGATTTTCTGAATCTTTTTCTAATATTTTATTTAAGATTTTGCATCGATATTCATTAGAGTTGGTCATAATTTTCTTTTCTATTTTTACCTACCTGGTTTAGGTATCATACCATGTCTTTGTAAAAGGGTTTGGTAGGACTCCTTGTCCCTTTTTTCCAAATGTTTATATAGCATTGAGGTTAATTGTTCTTTAAATGTTTTAGAATTCTTAAATCCATCTGGTCCTGGGGATTTTTCTTGGGGAATTGGTTAATACTTTTCTATTTCTTTTTCTAAAATGGGAATTTGGATATTTACTTCTTCCTCTTTAATCTGGGAAAACTTTTTTTGAAGGTTTCTTCCATTTCATTTTTGTTGGGATTTTTGCCATAAAGTTGGGCAAAGTAATTCCTAATTATTTCTAATTTCCTCTTCATTAGGGAGTTTCCTTTTCATTTTAAGATAACAATTTGATTTTCCTCTTTCCTTTTTTTAATCAGCTTTACTAAGGGTTTTCTATTTTTTTGGTTTTCATGAACCAATCTTAGTTTATTAATTAATTAACAGTTTTTTTCTTTCCAATTTTTTGATCCTCTCCTTTTATTTTAAATTTCAAGTTTAGTGTTTGACTGGGTTTTTAACTTTTCCTTTTTCATTTTATTTTGCCAATTCATTTACCTTCTCTTTTCTACTTTATCAAAGTAAGCCTCTAAATTAAAATTTCCATTATTTCCATCCCATTTGAATTGATTCTCATTTTGTTTTTCTTGGTGATTATTTTTTTATTTGCTTTTCACCCAATCATTCATATAAGGTTATTTGTTTAATTTTTTTGGTCTCTTTTTTTGGGTTTGTAATTTTTTTATAATGGTCTGAAAGGATGCATTCACTATTTTCCTTACTGCTTTGAGTTTGGGGGTTTTTATGTCCTAATTTGGTCTATTTTGTATAGGTTCCATGAACTGCTGAAAGAAATTTACTCCTTTCTGTCTAATTTTCTCCAGAGGTTTATCATATCTAACTTTTCTGTATTCTTTTACCTCTTTGACTTCTTTCTTTTTTTTTTGGGTTTGGTTTATCTAATTTTGAAATTCAAGGTTGGGATCTCCCACTATTATGGTTTTGTATTTCTTCTTGCAGCTCTCTTTTGAATAGATGCTACACCATGGTGCATATTTTTTTGATTTGCTTCATTATTTATCTGCCCAGCAAGATTGGTCCCTTTCCTTTCTCTTTTAATTAGTCAATTTTTTGTTTTGTTGATCTGGGGATCAGGATGGCTACCCCTCGCTTCACCTGAAGCATAGTAGATTTTGCTCCATCCCACCTTTATTCTGCATGTATCCCTGCTTGGTTGTTTCCTGTAAACAACATATTGTAGGTTCTGGTTTTAATCCATTCTGCTAATGCTTCCTCTTTGTAGGGGTTTACCCCATTCCATTTATGTTAAAATTACCCATTCTGTATTTTGCCATCTTGTTAACTATTTTGTTTTCTCCCTTTCCCCTTATCCCCCTTCCCAGTATTAAACTTGGAGCTTTGCCCCTCACCCTCCTTTTTTTCCCTCCTCCCCTTGGTTCCTCCCCATCTTATCCCCCTCTTGTTTCTGTTTCCCTTTCTTCATTCCTTCCCTTTTCACTTTCCCTTCTCCTTGTCAATGGGATGGAAGTTTCACCTATATTGAATATGTAAAATTTTTCTCTCAAAATAATTCTTTGGCAGTAAAATACCCATATTCATCCCCTATTCTTTCTCTCAGATTAATGGTTTCCTTTGCCTCTTTGGAGGATTGTCCCTCACTTTACCCTTTTTCGTACAATGTCCTTTCCACCTCAATTTCTAGAACAAGGTATCATGTATTTTTTTTTTTTAAACAAAATGTAGTTCCCAAGATTTCTTTTTACCTTTTTAGGTTTTTCTTGAGTTCTATATTTGCAGATCAAACTTCTTGTTAAGTTCTGTTTTTTTTCACCAAAAATAGGTGAAATTCTAAAAATATTATCTCAATTGATGTTCACAACCCCACGAGTTAGGTGCTATCATTATTGTCCCCAACTTACAGTTGGAGGGAGAGAGAGAGAGAGAGAGAGAGAGAGAGAGAGAGAGAGAGAAAGGGGAGGGAAGGAGGGGAGGGGGAGAGGGGAAAAGTGAGAGCTGGGAGACAGAGAAAGTGAGAGAGAAAGGGATTTATTCATATTCACATAGATGATATTTGTCTGAGGCTAGGTCTTCCTAACTCCAAATGTAGCAATCTATCCACTGTGCCACCTTCCTATCTTTAAAGTAACTAATTTGCACATGAAACAATCAATGAAAAATATGACAGCACAATTTTATAATGAACCACCAATTATATGGGAAAACCATTGCTAAAATCTGCTCTGAAGCCTCATTGCAGTGTATAGTGACTACTTGAAGACTGTGCTGGCAACCTCTAGAACTATGCTACCAAACTAGAAAGACGTTGCAGGTCAAAGTCCCATATCTGTATTTCTAAGATAATCCTGTTTAGAATTAGAGATTCTCACCATTGTAAAAGTGAACACCTGGATATACTAGGTTCTAGGTTTCTCCAACCTTCCCCACACACCCCACACCATAGAAGCACTTGAAGATCTTGTATAAATAAACACTTATTATCACTTACTTTATTGTTTTAGAAATTATACTATGCATTGAGGATACAAAGGGGGGGTGGGGTGGGGAATCCCTGCTGAATTTTAGCTGAGATTTAAAGAAAACTGGAGAAGCCAGAAGAAAAAGGGAAGTCATTTTGCTTTTTTGTACTGAATTTTCCTCTTCTGTAAAGTGAGTAAGATTGTATTACATTGTCTCTAAGGTTTTATTGAGCTCAAAATTCAAAATCTTTTGACCTGCTGAGTTGTACAAGGACAAACTAGAGGTGAGAAAGAACATATTTTAATATACTTGCTTGATTTTTGCATTGCTACATTCATCTAAAAAGCACTAACCAGACTATGAGTTAGTTAAAAGTACCCTTTCCCATTTCCATTCCTTCAACTATCCTTTTTGTTTTCAGCTATCATTCCTTTTATCCAGGTGGCTATCAAATTGTTATATGTCTTAAAATAAATTCAATATTCCCTCTTTTGGATGGGGGAAGACCACTTTGGATTACCAATACACATCATGCTATCAGTGCTGAAGGACATGGTCGGAAACTCACCATATGTTACTGGCATTTACTACCCACACGTTTCACAATTCACAGGTGCAGTTTAGAAGAAGGTACATTCTAAAATAGGCTCTCTGTTACAGGCTAAATTAATTCCCAAACTCCTCTTGTCAGAATGTCCACTGAAAAGGCTTGGACAGAAATAAAAAAATGAAATGATAAGGCTTGGAACAGGGGTAGACATTTGAGATAGTTGATTCATCTTCATCTCACAAGGGAATTTTCTGGATGAATAAGAGTGAGGACACATTTCTTTTGGGGGATTTAATCTCTATTTGTAATCTGTAATTTACAGTTTGGCCAGAGTTTAGGTAAGAAGGACAAAACTTAAGAATTATTTGTCCAGACCAGTCTTAGCTGAAGTCTAAGTCTTTAATTAAATTCATGCTCTGGTAGCAGTACTCAGAATTAAAAAATACCTAATTCATTTCAATTATTGACCACTAAGGTAATACAGAGTCTTAAATAAACATCCCACTGGGGGCTCAGAGTTGAACTAAATTTTCTGGAGGACATAGATATTGTGTCAGATTTTAATGAAGAAGACTCCCTTCACTATAGGAAAAGGCATAGAAAGAAGCAAGGAAAGCACTAGTCATAGCTTGAAGGTGGGTGGGGAAGAGGGGGCAGGCTAAATATAAGGATTGTGAGGGCAATGAAACAAAGTCGAGGTGAGTAAGGAAGGTCCTGGGGAGATTTGAGGGATGACACTACAATAAGGCTTTAGCATCTGATTTTCTCTTTCAACTCTTATTTTTTTTTAATGGATGTTTATGCTCTTTCCTCTATATTCAACAATATCCTATGCAAAATTGGGAAGTGGGAAATTTGGCTTTGACACTTATAGTTCACCCTCTGTACATCTTTCCTCCTACAACATCTCTTTTTTTCTTCCTTATCATTTCCCCTAACAGTATGTTTTTCTTCTTTCCTATCTTCCTCACTCAAAATATTCTCTCAAGAAAGAATCTGAGACTAATTTGCATTAAGATGTAACTTCTAACAACAGCTCTCATTTTTGGGAACTTTCAAATCTCCTTAGAAATTATTCCATATTAAAGAAGGAAGGATCTGCAAAGTCATCTTGTCCAACTATCTCATTTTTCAGCTAAGGAAACTCAGACCACAAAGGATAAGTGTTTTACCCAAAGTGAAACAGGTAGTAAACATCAAAAAAAGAGGATTTGAATCCATATTTCTTAATTCTATCTCTGCTGCTCAGTCCATTGTACCATGCTGCCTTAAATAGATTAAAATCCAGATTTTCTGACTCCAAGTCAGTGTTTTATTATAGTTAGTGTGCCTCTAGGATCACAACTTACAATTAACCTGTAGTGAGGAATTTCTGGTCTCATTTATGAAACAGATAAAATATCTATCATCTATCTATCTACCTTTCTGTGTCTATCCATTCATTTATTAATTCATGCAGCCATTTAATTATTTAATTTATGTGTTTGTTTATTTGTCTTACAGATTGGGTCTTCCTATTTCGAAGAAGCCTTAAGTACATTAGCTACTCATGGCCAATTCTAATTCTGATAGCAGCTTGGAAGCCTTCTACTCCTGGGGTAGTGAAGGAAAGACTCACTATCATGTCATGATTGCCCTACCAGTCCTTGCCCTATTGTGTTGCCACACAATAAAAAATACATTAAAATGATCCATCAGCCTCCTATTGTTCCAGGAGCAACATTCGTAGATATGTGCCACTATACTTCAAAGATAAAACATTTATTAAGTATATACTATGTGTCAGGCTCCAAACAAAGTGCTGGGTATACAAATACAAGAAAGTAAAACTGTTCCTGCCCTCGAGGATATTAGATTATAATGAGGATAGTAGATCTAAATTTTAACAAAACATTTGGCAAAATATCTCCTACTGTTCTGGTGTAAAAGTTGGAGAGATATAGGTTGGATATCATAGTTAAATGGATTAGAAATTGGATGAAAAGTCAGAAGCAAAGCACAGTCATTAATGTTTCCATGACAGTTTGGATCTGTACTTGTACCCATGATGTTTAATGTTTTCTTATCAGTGACTTGGATAAAGGTACAGATGACATGATTTTCAAGTCATAATTGATTTTAAATGTTTTTTATATTCAAAAGATATTTGATTATTCTGCTTGACCCTAGAAAGAAAGGAAGGGGAAGGAAGTAGAGGTATCAAGGAAGCAAATTTAAGCTTAACAAGGGAACCTCCCCCCTTCTTCACCAATTGGAGTTATCCCAAATGGAATGGGCTGCCACAAGAAAGGGATACTTCCCTACTGCTAGAGGTTTTTGTTCAGCTTTGAGCCACCAGTCAAACAGACTATCATAAGAGGTTTTCATCATTTTGGTAGAGAATAGAGTCAAGGACTACTTGCTATCAAAGAATGACTTGTGTCCTTGCTTTTGTCAGGATCCAAGATCATCTTTCTCTTTTAATTCCTCTCTCTCTCTTTTTTTTTTTTTTTTTTTTTTTTTTTTTTTTTTTTTTTTACTATTGAAAGATACTCTCTTTTCTAAAGCTAAGGCCCAGCAAGCAGACTGTGCTCTGAAGTTGGTATAACAATAATCCTTTGCACTCTAGATGAACTTTGCTGCAACTAAATCATAGAACTGATGGTACCCTAAACTCAGACAAGTACCAACTAGCCCAGGTTATTCATAGCCACTCTATGAATAGGCTTTTTGTCACTAAACAAGTTTGCCTAACTGTTGTTATTATGCTTCACAACTGTTGCTACACTATACTATTTAATTCTTTATCTATCCACAAATATATAAATCAAAATTTAGCCCCATTGTGTCAGGTCCCCTACTAGAGGAGGTTCTGGTGTCTAATTTTCCCCTAATGCAATAAAGAAAACTTTTGGTTTTTAACTCTTTTGTATTTTTGGAATTGACAGTGGTTGCAAACTTCTGTGACTTTTTGGTCTTTTGTTTTCAGAAGTGATAATTTCTAATCAAAGTTAGGGATTGTAATGTCCTGGTTAGCTTTCTGGAAGTCTTGAGACCACCCTTTGTTTTTAGCAGAGTAATCATCATGAGAATAGTCATGGATAAAGTCCAAAGTTTTTGTTGTCTCCTTCAGTCTCCCACATCTTTGTCACCAGCCTCAGCCAATCAGCCAGTCAGCAGTCTGCATATCCAAATGTAATGTCCTGCTTTTTGGAGCCCCCAAGGTGGGGTGACAAAATGAACCATTGCTTTCTACAGCCCCCACACCGGGATGATTAAAATATAATATCCAGACTGGCTCTCTGAAGGATCTTGGGTACAACCCCGAGACCTTGGTCTTTAGTAGAGAAGTGATGAAGGCAGGAGAGCCACCAGGAGAGTCTCTATTTTGAAGTCTGTTTCTTGCTAAGTTTGCCCTAGTTTATATACTCTATTACAATTACATCATTACAATATACTAAGTATAAACCAATCATTATATCACTAGGGAACTATTATTTGTTGTAAAATTAAGTCAATCATACTGAACTAGAGAACTCACATGCTAAACTAGATAACCATTGTTTTATCAATTCCACTGAGTGGATTTTGTAGGATTAAACCTTGTAGGATTAAATCAATCATACTTCATACTGAGTTCCTGCCCTTTACAGGGGATGATCTGGTTTACAAAGGAAAAACTAAGCCAAAGAGATCCTGATCATGGTAGCTAGCCTAAATTTATAGAAGAATCTGAATCTCATCACATATCACTTCTTCAGCTGTCTCTTCTCCCTAAAATGATGAAGAGAAGGTGAGAACTCCTAGACCATAGCGTCATTAAATGTTCACCAATTAGGGTTGTTTTTTGCTTGACAGGGAAGGTCCCAATAATAGATGTCAGAAGGAAAACATTGGATTTCAAAAGACCTCGCATACTCAATTAGTTTCTTTGATCACCAAGAGGGATTAGGAACCTCAGTTTCTTCTTCATTGTTTGCCTTATTAATGTTTATTTGTCATACTCTGAATTCTGCCTCTTGGAATTTTGTTTGTAATTAAGGGATATTAGTAGCTATTAAACTCAACTATTGAATGAAAAAGAATTCCCTCTGTGCACTCATAGCAAGTGGTCAGCCTTCCTTTCTTGAAGAATTATAGTAAGGGGAACCTACTATTTCTTGAAATAGACCATTTCACTTTGGAAGACTGAAGGAAGTTTCCTTTTACACCGGGCCTGTGAGGGGTATGGCTGTGTTGATCAACCAGATTAAGGCACACGAACATTTTTGTCAATATTTAAAAACATGAACTAATACGGAGAGGCAGGTGGACACAAGTGTAGAGGCTTTAAATGTAAAATGAAAAAAACTTTGTATTTTACCTTAGGTAAATAAAGCAACTGAGGATATTAGAGATGGAAAGTGATATGATAAGACTAGGATTTTAGAAATGTTAATTTGATAGCTGTATGGAGGCTGAATTAGAGAGGGGAAAGAAAGGTTACTTGGAAACCCATGACTGGATTGAGTAGCAGGATAATGATGAGTTTGTTCTCATAATTAAACAATTTTCTAGAAATTTGACATGCTAAAATGATTGCACTATTATAGAAATGCATGTATGTTCATGGCCTCAGGGTTAGGAATAAGAAAAAGTTTGTCAGTACTGCTTAGCTGCCACCACCAATTTCCTCATTGCTTGAGATTTCATCTTATTACCTCTGTGAATAAAGAAAGGAGTAAGGAGAGTGACAGCTGATTTTTAGGATCCTTCATAACTCTCAACATCTCTAATTTGTGTGTTGCTAGAGGGAAAAATATCTGTACACCTGGATGGACATCAAAGTGACCACTTGTGGAAAGAAGTTATAAACACCATAAGGGAGCTGTTTATTCAGCAGCTGAGATCCTGTAGAACTGAGGTTAGCTGTGACGTATCTGGAAATATAAAGATCAGTCTCTTTCCCAAGCTTTATCTGTAAATGTGTTGACAGGTTTGGAATTCTAGCTTCAGCCCCATTTCCTGAATTGCTTAACTCACACAAGTTGCAAGTGCCTAAATCATGCCTTACCCACATAAGCCAATGTCTAGGAAATGCATACAGTGAATTTTGAGAAGTAACACAGCATATTTACCCACATGTGTAAGTTAATAGATGACTAAATGATTGTTTAATATTGTGGAAGAAAACAGAGTATTCGTATTACAGAATATAAATTTTTTTTTTTCCATTAGTGATTGCTTCCTTTAGCAACCTAGGGGGATAGGCTGGTTAATTATATAAAATTAATTGACTTTCACAAATAAGGAAGTTAAGGCCCTGAGAGTCTGACCATATGGTCCAAGAACACACAGGAGGTTTCTTAATTTCTAAATCTGAATATAATGACTTTTAATGGTATGATGTCTTTGGTCACCTTCCCTGGTCCCTGCTTAGATAGAGGAGGGGGTGGGACAGACTAGAAACAGCAGGCATTTCCTCTCCTCAGGCCCTGCTGAAGGAGTTGTATTCAAGGAGCCAAATAAAGCTCCACTTAGCATGGATGAATGCCTGACAGAAGCATGTTCTCATTTTTATTATAGGCCACCAAAGCAAGGCTTTTCTTTCTCTTACTACATTGACTAATACCTCATTCACATATGAGAAAGGCTGTGTTTTACTTGTTTATTGATAAAACCGCATCTGACAGGTATGTGTCTCCTTGTTGAATAGCTGCTTCCTCTCCAGGGTCTTCTATCTCTTCTCAGCTTGTTCTCAAAAACTGGCTTTGCCAGTGTCCTTAAGTTCTGATCACATTGTGAATATGGATTTTATTGGGCATATTGGTCCTTGATTTTGATGTGAATTCACAGCAGTTATGTTTACTAAATGTTCTCTAGGGGCTCCATTCAAATTTGATTTGTGGATGCTGATTCCAATTTTTTTTTTAATATGAAATTTTTTCTCTGAGTGTTGGAATCTTTACAAAGTGTTAAGCTATTGGAGTTGATAGAGACACTAATTATCTAATTTGGCATGGTTCAATATGATTGATTTGATCTTAGAAAGAGACATTTTGGGCCAGAACTTGAAACAAGGTACTAAGTATAACTGATGGAAACAATGCTTGTGTTCACACCTTTAGAGAGCTCATAAGTATCTAAGTACTCAATGGAGTTCACACGTTTGGGAGAGTTCAGGGTTTAGAAAGAGGTATCCGAATTCACACCTCCCTTAGGGCCAGAGAGCACTCTGGGAGATAACCTAGAATCCCTCTCCTCCAGAAGGCGGAGTTAACCTTTGGGAGATTATATATATATATATATATATATATATATATATATATATATATATATATGGAGCTCTTAGAGCTTGGGGGAGTTTTCTTGAGAGAGTTTTTCTTGGGATCTAGAGAGAGTTTTTACTTGGGAGCATTCCCAGGAGTCGGAGAGGAGCACTCTGCAAGAAAAGCTACAAGCCCTATCTTTGAGGCAAGAGAGATTGATCGTATCGTCTACCTTGGTGCTGGCTGGAGTCGGAAGGACAAACCTTTGGATTTGGAGACATTAGGCAGAGCTCTTAGAACCAAGCAGAGAGATAGGCCTCTGAGCTAACCGGGTTATATTGAAGGACACAATAAAAGATCTGAACTCTTTTATCGCCTGGTTGTGTTCTGGAAAAAGAAACACCAACATATGAGGTTTACTAGTTTTTGGTTTCAGGCTCCCTGATTCCTTCCTGTCTCATATACCTGGTTTTCTTGTCAGTGTTTAGGATTTAACTAGGACAAGACCAAATGTCTTGTTTGGCCAATCCATTGTTTGAAAATGTCATCCTTAAGTAATCACCAGCTCCTCAAAAATTCTCTTGGATACCTCTTCCTGTAAATCTGTGAATAAATGAATATTCACTATATTTTTGTCCATTGGGTTGAGATTACTAGTTCTTTGAAATGTTGGAGTCTGTTATATTGGACCCAGGGGCAAAGGGAAGGTGTGTAAGCTATTTTAGAGGAATTATAATTTATATGACTCTTCATTTCCTTTCTGCTTATGCTTTTCTCCTCCTTTCTTCTTCATTTCCTTTCTTCTTCTTTCTTCTTTTCTTCTTCTTTCTTTCTTCTTTCTTCTTCTTGGTTTACTTTCTCTATATCTTATGAAAATATGTTTCTCAATATTAAACAAGCATAAAGGGATTTTTTTTAACCTCAACTGTTTTTGGATTTTCTGCAGTATAGATGATCCTATCTTTGCCAGTCCAGGGATTACTATCAGAATAAGAGGGAACTCAGGAGGTCTAATGACAGATATGAAGTATAGATCCAGACCACCACAATAAAGTGAATATTGCAATAAAGTAAGTCACATGAATTTTTTTGTTTCCTGGTGCATATAAAAGTTATGTTTATACTATATGGTAGTCTATTAAGTGTACAATAGAATGTTGAACTTGCCTTAAAATGCTTTGTTGCTTAAAAAAAGTGCTAACCATTTTGAACTTTCAGAGAATTGTAATCTTTTTGCTGGTGGAATGTCTTGCCTTTATGTTGATAGCTGCTGATTAATTAGGCTATTGGTTGTTGAAGGTTCGGACGAATGTGACAATTTTTAAAAATAAGATATCAATGAAATTTGTCATATTGATTGACTCTTCTTTTCAATTGAACACTTAGAGATCATTGCAGGGCTATTTATTTTCCTAATTTTAATATTGTTATGTTTCAGAGAATAGGGAGAGTAGAGGAAAGGAGGGGAGAGAAGGAGAATGGCAAGTTGATGAAGCTGCCAGACACATACAACATTTAATGCTCAAAGCAGAGTTTAATTTGTTTTAAAGAATGTTTGAAATATCTGTGAAGTGTCATAAAGTGAAGCACAATAAAGTGAGGTATATCTATGGCATCCTCCAATGGACAGGTGAGTGTTTGCCAGTGAATACTGAAAAAAATAATGAAGATAAAACATACAATGAAGACAGAACATAAGTCCTTTGGTGATGGTGGTAGTGGTGTTCATTTTATCTTAGTATCCTTAGCACAATGCCTTGTATAACATAAATGTTTAATACAATTGTTAAATGGAATTATTATTAAATGAAAAATAAATGAACAAAATGATTGAATTAATAAAAAAATATATACTGAGTGCCTTCTGGGCACCCACAGCTTCTCAGAGGATGCAGAGAATAGATAAGATATTCCTCCTACCCCTCCCTATGGGTCTGAATTTAGCTTTTAAGAAGATTCATATGAAAGAACAAGCACTTATTATTTTTAATGCTATTTTATTTTTCCAAATACATGCAAAGATAATTTTCAGCATTCACCTTTACAAAACCTTGTCTTCCAGTTTTTTTCCCCTCTCCTCTTCTTTTCCCCTCTTCAAAACAGCAAGCAATCTGATTAGGTTAAACTTGCATAGTTCTTGTAAAGATATTTCCATATTATGCTGAGCAAAAAAAAAAAAAAAAAAAAATCAGGTCAAAAGGGGGAAAACGTGAAAAAAAAACAAGCAAATAAACAACAAAAAAGTGAAAATATTGTGCTTGGATCTTCATTCAGTCTTCATAATTTTCTCTTTGGATGTGGATGACACTTTCCACCACAAGTCTATTGGAATTGTCTTTAATCACCTCACTGTTGAAAAAAGATCATAATTGATCATCACATAGTATTGTTACTATGTACAATGTTCTTTTGGTTCAGCTCACTTAGCATCACTTTATGTAGGTCTTTCTAGGCTTTTCTGAAATCAGCCTACTCATCATTTCTTATAGAATAGTAATATTCCAATTCATATACCATAACTTATTCAGCCATTCTCTAACATGTGTGTGTTCTTTTTCCTTTTTTTTTTTTTTAATGATTTCTTTGGGATACCACTGGATCAAAGGGTATGCAGTTTTATAATTCTTTGGACATATTGTTCTCCAGAATCATCTCCCAACTCCACCAACAATGTAAGCACTTATTATTAAATGAATACTATGTTCTAGGCACTATACTAGATGTTGGGAATTACAGACTAGTTTCAGTTAAGGTATGGTCTTTAAGAAAAAAATGTAACCTCTAAACCCCAAGACATCTTGGGTGAGTTCAGCAATCTCCCCCCCACCCCAAAAGAAAAAGTTTTCAAGAGCATCTATAACAAGGGTATGTTCCAGGCCAACCTCTAATTGGTCATTGGGTCCTTATTGACTCAGAGAAATGTAACTAGCAACCAATCATTTTTGTTTTGCTCAAAAAGCTTGAGGGTCTTCCCTCCCACTTTTATTTATTTAGATTTTTTTTGGACTCTGTGAAAGAAGGGATACTTTTTCAATTTGCTACCTAGCCTTAAGCACGGAATGGGCATTGCCTCAGTTACACTAAAATCTGTTAAAGACCTTAGCTTATAAAAAGCTAAGGTTTCCCATTGCATCCAGGGCCATCTCCAGTCATCTTTATCTATATCTGGTTATTAGAACCCAGATGTCTCTAGAGAGGAAAGTGAGCCAGATGACCTTGCACAACCTTCCCTCAATTAAATTCAATTCATTTGCATGATGCAAGGAGGCATCACCTCCTTGATGTCAAGGTCCTCTTTGAAAACAAGAATGAAGGAAAAACTACAATAACAATAGGTGGTAGAAATATAAATATAAAAATGGAAATTATTCCTGCTTCCAAAGGGCTTACAATTTAGTGGGGTAGGGATATCAGGGCTCTATTTGTGCACATGAAGGTAAATGAGAAATAGACATAATTGGGGGAATGAAGATTAGCAGCTCTAGGAATCAAGAAAGACTTCAAGTGTGGGATATAATGGAATGTGTTGGATTTAGATTCAGAGGATGTAGGTTCAAATCCCAAATCTTCTATTTATTATCTGTGACTTTAGGCAAGTCAGTAAACTTTTCTTGACTTTAGTTTCCTCATCTTAAAACTAGAAAATTGGATTTTATATCTCTAAAGTCTCTTTCAGCACTAAGTCTATGATTCTATAATGGCCTAAAAAGTTTAGGGGAATCATTTGCCTTTATATATCACTTTTCTTTTGTGACTTCCTGGCATTCTACAAATTTGAGACCTATTTCAAAAAATTTGAAAAGGATAAATTCCTTTCCATTTGCATTCTTCAGGATCACATAGCTAGTAATTACCAGAAGTTAAATTTGAACCCAGATCTCCATTCTTTTATGTCTAAAACTCTATCAAATAGGCTATGCAGCTCCTCCATGTTAATAGAGCTATCAAAACAAATGGATGTTCTTTCAGAAAGAGAGCAGAAAAGAGATTCAAAAAGAGATTTTCATCTTTAATATAAGACCATATTGATTGTCAATTTAATTTTTTAAGTAAAAATTTCAATTTTTTTGTCCTTTCCATCTTCCCTTACCAGCAAAAAGATTCTTATCATAAAATCAAGTAAAACTTAAGCCATTATTTATAAAGTAGAAAAATAATTATTTTATTCTGTACATTTTGTTTATCACTTAGGAAAGGACGGTTGATAGTTAATATTTACAACATCCCATTGAGTCACAGAGGGGAAAGACTTTGCTGTCTTTCTTTTTCTAGGAGAGGAAAAGTACAAACAAACAAAAAAAACAAAAACAGAAAGTAACCAAGGACACAGGGATGGATACAAGGATTGGAAGAATCCTTATTTTCTGATTCTCAGAGTGGTCTCTGCTATCCTTAGAAGCCTATGCCACAGATGAGTTAAGGGATAATGGCCTTTCACAAACAAGTGTATATTAGTCAGATGTGGAAATAATTACATCCTTTTTACATTCTGCAGAGAGCCAACTCTAAAGGATGCTGGCATAAGCAAGCCAAAGATTCTCCAAGACTGTTTTATTTTTCTTTTTGAGTCACAGATGGTCAGTCTGGAAATGAGAAAAAACTTTCCCTTGTCTTCTTCTCTGGTCTGGCCTCATGTAATCCCCCCACCACACCCCTGCAGGGAGAAGGATTGCTTTTTTCACTATTCCCTAGGGTCAGTTTGGCTCTTTTAAAAATAAACAAATACTTGAAAATTCTTTTTTTTTTAATTCTAATATTAGCTTTGGTCTGAAACCAGAACTTTGGTTTGGGGATGGGTAACTTGAAAGGGAAAATCATGTTCCCACTGAGTGGAAGAGATTTTCTTTTGACAGTGTCTTTCAGATGGTAAAGAAAAGATGAGATTGGATTCTGGGAAGGAGATGAATCTGACCCTGAAAATCGACTTTTTTTTTTTCCTTTACAGAAAAAAAATTCCTACAGTAGTCCAGAGGACTATTTGTTGGTCTCAGAATTGTCTTAGAAAAATACTTCCAATGATCAACAACCCTCACATAAAATAAATAATGAGTAGAGAACTCAAATCCAGACATTGAAAGGAGAAACAGAAATGTCCTAGACTCTTAAGTTTACTTCTTGGTGTCTGTTTTTAATTGTGGGGGTTGGGTGGGTGAATGGGATGTTGTTTTCTTTAACATTTTATTTTGGAGGTGAGAAGTTTAGACATGTCTTTAGGAATGGACACATAAGTGCTTTGGTAGCTGAGAAAAGGCATTGGATTTTGTTAATAAACTAAATTTAAATCCTAGTTTTGTTGGATATGTTTCATTGGGCAAGATATTTGCTTTCATGTATGTGACCTCGTAGGATTGTAGGAAACAACCCATACTCCAGGATTCTTTAGAACTGTACTATCTATGTAATTTTGAATGTCACTTTGCTTCCTGGCCTCAGTTTCCTTATCTATACAACAAAGGGGCTGTACTATCTATTCTCTGAGTTACCTTCCAGTTTTAAATTGATAATCATAAGATAACTCTAGCACTTCTGAAATTTCCCTATACTGTAGATGGCACCATTTTGCCTCAGAAATGTGATTCGCAGCAAATATAATGGACAACTTAGTTCTAATGTTTACATAATGGCAAAGGGTGGAATTTGGTGAGTCAGAGGATCAGAAAGCAAGAACATGCTGCTGCAGCTGTGAGCTGCTTCAGTTACTTTTTCTTGTTTCCTATCCTGTAATGAAAAATGATAAAACCAAAAGCCTTGGCAGGTGACTCTAGCATTGGAAAAAAGCCAGGCCAGGTCAGGCCAACACCTGCATTGATGGTCATTTGGCCTATATGGCTAATTACAAGTCATCACCATGTGATTAATTTATCCAAGACAGAAATTTTTGATGTTTTCTTGCCCCCAAGTAAGGTAGAATAGGATTCAGAAAATCTGAAAGGGTGAGATCAATTGAGGGAGGTACTAAAAGGGAGAGAGGCCAAAAGGAGAAATTATTTTTTTTTAATTATTATTATTATTATAGCTTTTTATTTACAAGATATACGCATGGGTAATTTTTCAGCATCGACAGTTGCAAATCCTTTTGTTCCAACTTTTTCCCTCTTTCCCCCCCTTTCCCCAGATGGCAGGTTGACCAATACATGTTAAATATGTTAAAGTATAAGTTAAATACAATTTATGTATACATGTAAAAGGAGAAATTCTTCTGAAGCAGGTCAGGAAGATCTGACTCTGAATCTGTCCTTGGATCTGTCACGCTGTCTGCCTCAGTTTCCTCTCTTGTAAAACAGTTATTCATGATTTAATTGTATCTACCTCCCAGGCTTGTTGTGAGAGTCAGATAAGATTAATATTTGTGAAGTATTTAGAACAATATCTGGCACAAAATTAAGTGCTTGATAAATGATTATTTCTTTCATTTCTGTGAGCAACTCTTGTTTTCTGTATTAAATTTTCAGGGATTATTCTTAGGTCATGAATTTATCATTAAATGTCTTTGCCCTTATAATGAAGTAAAGTCACTGTCCACCCTTTGTTTCAAGGATACTTAACCTTTTTTGGGTATGTGTATCATTAACCCCATTGACAATCTGTTAAAACCTATTTTGAGAAGGTTCTTATCAGAATGATATTTTAAAATTCATAAAAGAAAGTACATATAATAGCAAAGGAAAATAATTATATCTAAATTTTTTAACAAAATATTTAAAAACAAAACAATAGAAAAAAACAAGTTTGGGAGCCCAGGTTAACAGCCCCTTCATAAAAAACAAACAAACAAACAACCTTTATGTTCTACTTTTTCTTTTCACTAATTTTCTACTTTTGCTAATTCCTCAGCTTCCCTCTTTTTCTACCATTGTGTTCTCTTCTCTCATTTTACTAACTTTGTCCCCCACTTCTTCCACCCCAAAGCTGATCCTTCCCATATGTATGAACCATATATTTAGCTTTTTGTTTAGCATAGCTGGGGTCTTTTCTTTTATCTCTTAAATACATAGAAGAGCAAGGATCACTTACATATATGGTGGCAGAGGGTAGGAAACCCTAAATTTCTTTTGCTTAATATTAGTAACTCCATTTCAGCTCACTCCTTCTCCTATGATACATTCTGACTATGTAATCCTAGGTAAATCTCTAACTTCTAAGTGCTTCAGGCAAATATCTATGTCTTTTGAGTTGAAAAGAAGGTTCTATCATGTATTAATAGAGGAAGTTCATCATTAGAAACTCCCTAAGGAGTGAACTTGTGATTGAACCTATAGATTCCTTGGTACAGGAAACTTCTTCTACTAATGTAGGCTGGTATTCTTCTCTGCATCTAGGCAGTTGCCTAGAGCAGATGTGTCAAACATGTAGAATCAGATTAAAATATAATTGGGTAATATTTATCAAGATAAATAAAAATAGAATAAAACATATAACGCAGTTCAAAAATGAGTGAATATTGAGAAAAATTATTATTAATAACTAATGATTTAGGAGATCCAGAGTTCCCTCTTCTTCTATAGTCCTCATTTCAAAATTCAGTCTTTTAAAAGACATTGAATTAACTCTCTTAAATCTTGGTCAGACCCTACCCAATCTTACAATCTTGCAAAGAATCTTTAAGGTGAATTCTACTCAATCAAGCTTGGTTAGAGATTGATCATTTTGTTTGCCCAAAGCTGGAAGTGGCCTGGGTATAGTTCCTCTATTCAAAGTGACATGATGTTACTCTCAGTTCCTCAGTGTACTAAACTCACTTCTTTTTGTAAAGTCCATCTCTTATTACTTGTTAACTAATCAGAGTTGATTGCCATCCTTAGGAAAATTCTTCCAAGGACATAAAAGTCATGAGTCCACTGTCATGAAGATCTTTTGACATTTGAAAGTGGCACTGATCCCATTTAATAAAATTCTAATATTATTAATAAAATGAGTAATTATCCAGAAATTATGTCTCTCAGACTTTTTAAATGTTACAATATATAGACTGCAGAGATCTCTATCTATAGCTTAGTGATTCCTGTTTCTATTTGAATTTGACACCATTGGTTCCAACACTGTGAAATTAAGTGATTTGCCCATGATCATATATCCTTGGTAAGTATTAAAATCTAAATCTTGAACCCAGGTCTTTAATCAATCAATGAGTATTTATTGAGCACTTATTATATGCCAAGAATTGTGCTACATGCTTGAATGCAAAAAAGAGCCAAAAGACAATCTCTACCTTCAAAGAACTCACAATCTAATGGCACACAAATGCAACTTGTTATACATAGGATAAATATGAAATAATCAAGAGAGGGAAAACATTAGAATTCAGAGGGATTAGGAAAGGCTTCCTATAAAAGTTGGGATTTTAGTTGGAATTTAAAGGAAGCCCAGGAAGCCGGTATATACAGTTGAAGAGGGAGAGCATTTAAGATGGAAGTGGAGGAGGAGGGGAGAGGAAATAATTTAGAGAAGACAATTAATGTCTATGAGAAAATGGAATTACTTTTTTTTTTTTTTTTGGTGGTCAATTGTAAGTGATTGCGTTTTCCTCTTATTAGTTTCATATTCTTTCTTTGTTCTAAAACTTAGACTGACATCTAGCTTTGACAATCATAGTATGTTTTATTTTTTTGAGGGGAGAATAACTTATAATGCTCTTTAGTTTTGTACTCTTGGTGAATTGGCAAAATTTTAAACTGTGCTAACTGCAATAAATTATATGATATGAAAAAAAAAAAAAGAAATGGTATGTATTCAAAGGCCCAGTTGCTTACAATGATTTTCCTTCCTTATGGGTCAAAAGACTCATTCATGCTGTGGCTTAAAATATGGATGAAAGTAAGCTTATTCTTGATTTGTGCCCTAAATTGTAAGCCATAAGCTTTCTTTTTTCCTTCCTTCCTTCCTTTCTTTGTTTCTTGGCAATCAGAGTTAAATGACTTGCCAAGGTCACACAGAGCAAGTAGTTAAGTGTCTGAGGCTAGATTTGAATTTAGGTCCTCCTGACTCCAGATCCAGTGATCTATCCACTGCATCGTCTAGCTTTTATATTATGCACTAGTACCTTCATCAGCCCTATACAGCAGACGAAGGTAATAATAGGCTGAGCTCCAGTCTTAATTCTATCATTAATTTTTAGTCAGTTCTTACCTCAGAAAAAAATATAAGAAGGAATGAAAAGTGCCTTGGATTCCTTGAAAAAAAATGTTGCTTATTGGACATTAGTTGACATTGTTGTAATAGGCTTGTATTAGAGCTGTAATATGAAATGTCTTCAGGCTTATTTTTTCCAAGGTTATGAAGAATTGGAGCAAAGGTTCTGCAGGCCAGAGTGTGATGAAATGATTCTCTGGTGTCCAAAAATCTTAGCCATGCTCATAGACTTATTTCTTTAAAGATGGTTTGTGATAAGAAGTACTATATTAGATTGGAGAGGAATTAGTATGGCAAATTGGCAGGCTCAAGAAACTGCATCACATTTGTTTGTTTCAACAGAATTCCCTAGTGACCTCTTGTTGTACCTAGGAATGTGGACAGCATTCTCTTAATGATGATTCATATAGGAAAAACTTGGACTTTTAGGGTCATTCAAAGGGCAGAATTTCACCATTTAGGACATTCTGATGTGGCAGATTTTGGGATTTAGATTTCAGAGAAAAAAAAGTGATAGCAAGCCATCACTAAGGTCTAAGAGTGAAAAATATCACAGTTATTTTGGCTTGAAACACTGAAATTTCCTTGTGATCCAACTTCCTCTGAATAAAGCCCAAGTTCCGAATGTGTCATGAAGAAATTCTCCCTTTGCACAACCTGACAGTGTGATCCTTGGTAAGTCACTTAACCAACTCTGCTTTGGTAAAGGGAGCTTTCATTACAAATGAAATCATAGATGCCCCATAACAGATCCAATTTTGCATCTACAGATATAATCATTTAATTTAAAGACTATTGAGAAATAGGATTATGGGGCAGCTAGGTGGCACAGTGGGTAGAGCATCATCCCTGAAGTCAGGAGTTCAAATCTGGCCTCAGACACTTAACACTTCCTGGCTGTGGGACCCTGGGCAAGTCACTTAACCCTAATTGCCTCAGCAAAAAAAAAAAAAAAAAAAAAGAAAGAAAGAAAAATAGGATCATGTTCATTAATTATTTATGTTGAACCATCCTTATATCCCTCATATAAAATCAGTAATAATTTAATTCCCATAATTTTCTGGATATATTGCTATAGGATTTTATTGATAATTTTTGCACTCTGAATTTCTCCAAATTCCTTCTTTGATACAATTGAGAATGTCAAGTTTGATATGACTTTGTTTCTCCACTAGAGGGGTGGGTAAACTTTTTTCTGTCAAGGGCCATTTGGATCTTTAAACATGATTCTTGGGTCATACAAAAAATATCCATTTAAAAGTTAGCCTGCTATATTTGGCCAAACATTTAATTAACTCATTCTTTTATTTTTAATTTTAGCTTTTTATTTACAAAACATATGCATGGGTAATTTTTCAACATTGACTCTTGCAAAACCTTCTGATCCAACTTTTCCCCTCCTTCCCTCCATCCCTTCCCCTAGATGGCAGGTACTCTAATATATGTTAAATATGTAATTAACTCATTCTTAATGTGATGGCTGTAACTGCTTCTCTTTGGTGAAACATGTGATGTTAACTGGTATTTATGATGTTACTACTTGCAACTGTTTTTTCCACATTTCTGTAGCTCAGTGTGAAGTTAAATTTTGAAAAGCACTGCCTAAAGCAGTAAGTAGTTCTGAACACAGATGCATATTTCAATACATGTCTCCTCAAAGTGGGAAATTCATCATTACTTATGTAACATTTATAGAACTCATAAAATGGGCCATTGTTGTAAGATTTCAGCTCATCATTGCTTTGCAGCTGAATGATTTTGTGTTGTAGGTTATCAGGCACATCAGCTGATTTCACATTGAATGATGTAGTAAAGATGTTCAATTCCATTAGTTTATTTTTCATATACTTGACTCTTTCAATTAGGTTTTACACATGCACCAGCCATATTTGCCAGAAGTAAGGCATATGATATGCTCCCTATCAATAAACTGTTCAACATATTACTCTCATTTTGTATTTTTGGCCCTAAATTTTTCTAATTTATCAATTATCCAGTACTTTAGATATTTTTGTAGCAATTGGCTATAGACTTACTAGTTTGAATGAAAAATGAGATTTCTACATAAATATGGTAGTTGTTTAATTCAATTTATGTCCTTTGCTGATCACTGATGCTAGTGCCAGACCAGAATATTTTTTATCTTTGCTTGTAAATAGGAGAACATCTCAGAAGAAATGCATTAGGATAAGGACATATCATACAAGTCTTCTTGCAAAAGATGGGATTTGAGTTAAATTTTATAGGAATTTAGGCAAGCCAAGAATTGGACAAGAGGAAGGAGAATGTTCTAGACATGAAATACAGAGTATGCTGAATAAAGATTAAAAAAAATAAGGTGTCAAACAATTGGACAGGTAGAAAGGTGCCAAGTTATGAAGAGCTTTATTTTATTTTTTTGAATAGCCTTTTATTTACAGGTTATATGTATGGGTAACTTTACAGCATTGACAATTGCCAAACCTCTTGTTCCAATTTTTCCCCTCCTTCTCCCCACCCCCTCCCCCAAATGGCAGGATGACCAATAAATGTTAAATATATTAAAATATAAATTAGATACACAATAAGTATACATGACCAAACCGTTATTTTGCTGTACAAAAAGAATCGGACTCTGAAATATTGTACAATTAGCCTGTGAAGCAAATCAAAAATGCAGGTGGGCAAAAATATAGGGGTTGGGAATTCAATGTAATGGTTTTTAGTCATCTCCCAGAATTCTTTTGCTGGGCGTAGCTGGTTCAGTTCATTACTGCTCCATTGGAACTGATTTGGTTCAAGTCATTGCTGAGGTCAAATCTGTGACTAACTATTTGAGAAACAGAATTTCTGGATAATTAACAATCATTTTATTAATTTTGGCAAGCAGATAATTAATAAAAGGGTCATTAGTTGTCTCTCCTAAACCAAAGACTCCTCATGGAACTCAATCAAAACTTATGTGCTCTTTGAAGAGTAGGCATTCCTGAAGATAGAAATCAACTCTGATTGGTTATCAAATAATGAAAAATAATTATTATAATGAGAGGTGCACTTATTGTAATGAAGTTTTTGTGTTCTGCTTCTATTCAGATCTGACTAAAATACAATAGGACAGATTTCACCATTCCCCTATACTAGGATTTCCTTATTTTCTGATCAGAAGAAAACTTCTGATCTAAGTTTTCCCAATTGGATGTATCTCACTAAAGTTTTCAGTTATGATCTTCAAAGTCTGGCTGAGGAACCTGCAAAGGTTGATTTTTGAATGAGAAAATAGGAAGAGAAAAAACCTTAGTCTTATTCAATAATCATTTCCCTCAGATATTAAAAAAATAATGATGTGGGTAAAAAATGACAAGATTTGTCAACTGATTGAACAAGTGAGATAAAGGAGAATTCAAAGATAACACTTAGGTTACAGGTTTAGGAGATGGCAAAGATAATGGTATTCTCAATAGAATAAGGAAGTTCAGAAGAGGGGATGTTTTGGAAAGAAAGAAAATGAACTTGTTTTAGACATATTGAGTTTCAGATGGGATATCTAGTTTGAAATTCCTGAATGGGAACTGGTAATGAAATTTGGGAAAGGCACAGGAACTAAATATGTAGATTTAAGTATATAGAGCTATGTATGAGTTATCATTAAGCCCAGGAGAAAATGTGAGATTATTAAGGAAAAAGAAAAGTTGCAGGACAGAGCCCTTTGGAACATTCAAAATCACGAGTATGAAATTGATAATGATTCCATAAAAGAGGTTAAGAGAAAGGTTAGAAAGGAAGGAAAGGATTCAGGAAAGAGAAGTGTCATGAAAACCCTAGTGAGAGAACATTCAAGAGGAAAGGGTAATGAATATTTTCAAATACTGCACAGAAATCAATAAAAAAAAAGAGACGAAAATCAGATTTTGAAATTATGATGTCGCTGATAACTATGGAGAGAAGAGTTTCAGTTGAATCTTCAAGTCAGAAATGAAATTGAGGATACAATAAGAGAAGAAATGGAAACAACTATTATAGATTATTGTACCATCTGCTGCTGGGGCTCCTTTGATGGAAGGCAGAACAGAGAGTTCCTTCCAAAACCTCTATTCAAAGAAAGTGTCCATGACAGCTATCAATTAATTTTCAGCCTGACTGAATCACTTTGGACTTCTCCATAATGCCCCCACTTTGAATATCCTTCCCCAAATCCTCAACTTTTTCGGTTTTTTAAGTTTTCAGGTTTTCAGTTTCCTTTTGTGTATTGTCTTCTTTGATTAAATTGTAAACTCCTTGAGGGAAGGTGACTTTTTTCATATTTTATCCCCAATATTTAGCACAGTACCTAGCACACAGTAAGTACTTAATGCAAGGTATTTCCCCCCAATTGCTATTATTAAAGAGTTAGTGAAAGAGATGGTAATAGTCTAAGGGTATGCTAAGGTATAATGAATTTTTTTAAGATCGTACAAACTTAGGCATAGTTAATAGGTAGGCAGGAAAAAAATCAGTGGATAGGAAAAGATTGAAAATTGGAGATAGGATTGGGTAATGTAAGAAATCTATTGGAGAAGATGGAAGAGAATGGAATTAGTTGATTGGTTGTTGTCCATTACTCTCAAAAAAAACCAAAATGACATTACTAGGTTAGAGTTAAATTACAGTGTGTCCAACTGTAGCTGATCAGACTAATATGAGCTCAGAATGCTCTACCACAGATGAGGCACAAATTAATACACGTGAACAATTGGGATAGCTTTTCTAAATTTGTGCAACTTGTGTGTCTTTTGAACTACTTCAGTTCTGCTTTGCTTATAGAGCACAGTACCTCCTTTGATGAAGATATCCAAAATGGATGATGTTTAAAACTATCCTTGAATAAGTTTCTTCTGCGTTTTCTCATTAAAGTATAAGTTTCTCCAGTTAAAAGGTAGAAGAGGGTGTTTTGGGAAATTGAAGAAGAGAAACTTTGGAATAACTCTTTGAAAAGCAGAATAGGCAATTCATTATCATTGATAAAGTTCCTGTCCACAGGTCCCTTAAATCTGATTGAGGTTAATGCAGGCCTTTCATTAGTAATAATACAATTGCATTGCAAATAATAGTCACAAATATAAACACCTCTCTTTCTTGGAAATCCAGTAGCTCAGGATTACAAATCCAAGAACCCCAGACTATCAGTTCTGTTTAGTGTCAGATCCTAAAGAGCATCCCTATGGAATGCTCTGGAAAAAGAGCCTGCTATATCTGCCATCACCACTAGTAGCCTGAAAGCTATCACTGACAAGTAGGAAAATTTAAGAAATTCAGGAGTGATATTGACTGGTAGGCCACTAAACCTTCCACTCAAGACCCCATTTCTAACATCTATTGAAGCAACCCAAGTGGATCGACAACCTGGCAATGACCTCTACAAATTTTGTAGCCTCTGATAGGTCAGCATTAGAAATAGATATAATTTGATAAATGGATATATAATTATATATGATATAGTATCAACAACTTTGTTACTGTACCCTAAGGTTGCTGAATCTTTTTATTTGACTTGCATTTGACTCTTATTGTCTCTCTCTCTATTAAAATGTGAGTTTCTTGAATACTGCAACTATTTTTCTTCAATGTTTGCTTCCCCAAAGCTTAGTATGGTATTTTGTTCACAGTTAAGCACCTAATAAATTCTTATTCACTTATTTGTCTATCCATCCATCTATTCATGAATTATGACATCAGAGGTAGGAAATGTAATTGGAAGTATTTTGCGCAGTTTTGAGAAGATATATATCACAACTTGTAGATCCTGAAATGTAAATACAGAAAATTTTGACCAAGGGTACTTGGTCACTTTCTCTGAGAAAAATTGGTGCCTTTAGTGGGTTAAACCAAGTATGTCACATGTGTTATACCCTTTGACATTCTTTTCAATATTTAAATCTATTCAAGGTTACCAGAACACTAATTCAAATTATGCTTTCATGAAAACAGCTCCCAGATGTGCAGCATTTGGGGAGTATAGTGAGATCACTTAATATTCATCTTCTGAAGTAAGGATGAGGCAGTGGATCTATGACTTCTTTAGTATGGGTAACTCCTAAATGAGGATTCTCTCTCTAATGATTTAGGTCAGAAAATTCTCTGCAATGTATAGAGTTGGACAGAGCATTGAAATATTAAATGACTTGTTTTTGGTCACTTGGTCAAAATGTGTCAGATATGGAATTTAAATTCAGATTCCCTTGTTCTAAGACCAATTTTCTGTCCACTAAGTCATATTATCTCTCTTTTGGAGTAAGAATGGAATTTTCCCATAAAAAATAATTTACAGGCAATTAAATCATATCAATAGACTAGTTGATAGCTTGAATTCCTCAGAATGTTTCTAGACAACCCTCCAGTCACCACCACACCCAGCTCATGATTCAGGATAATCTGGGGCCTCATTCAGTTTCCTTGTAAAATTCAATTAGCTTGGAAAGGCCAAGCAAAGAAGTCTTTGATAACTCATAGTGGAGCTTGAACAATATAATATGGCCATCAACAGTTGATTTTGCTGTTCTAGGCTTGAAGTCAATCTTCATGTCAAAAGCACAGACCAAAAAACTCTAGCCATGAATACGTGGTGACATAATTAAGGGTGGAGACTTATTTTTGGAAGAGAATTCTACAAGAGGCTTGGGATGCTTACAAAGTATGAGGACATAACCATAGAGGTAGTAATGGAATATCTTCTGCAATAACAGCCATAACAGAAAGAGTTTATTTGTGGAATTTTGAGTAGCTCTGTTCTCTGAATGCCATTGGTCTTGAGCAGTATGCAATTAGAAGTTTCATTTCCATCTGGCATTTTATGGGTAAACATAGCTCTAAAACTGTGAGATTCTTTTACAAAGGGGAAGAAATCCTGATTTATTTTTTTACTATGAAGTACTAGAGTAGAACTATAAGCCAATAACTACCTGACATTCTTAAAAGCATGTAGAGAAAGAGAGTATTAGGTTTAGAATTTTATATATATGCATAAAATAATAAAATGATTGCTAATTATCCAGGACATTTTTGTTGAAAGGCCTGCATTTACATCAATCAGATTTAAGGGACCATGTGAATATGGGTGAATATAAGAGTGGGTTTTTCCCTTTTTTGGTATTTATACTTTATATAATGACAAAATGTGGGCAAACATAGGGAGAAAAGCTCTTTGTAGATTGTAAAGGGATAAATGACGTTAGCTGGACTGAAGGCACTCCAGGTACACACTCTTTCTGGCCACCCAAACTCCATAGAAATCAGTTTGCTTATATCAAAGTCCAAAACTATAGACACTGATTGCTGCTTAACATCATCTGACAACTCCACCATCTCTATGGACAATGATAATCTATGTAATATAATTCCTCAATGGCTAAAATACTTCCATCCCTCCTGGTAATTCTGAACCTCTGGCTACTATTGTTCAAATCTTATTCTTGGGTCCCAACTGACCACTCATTTTCATCCCCCTTGACAGTGTTCTGTCAAGTACCCTTGGTCAAAATTTCCTGTATTTACCTTTCAGGATCTACAAGTTGTGATATATATCTTCTCAAAACTGCGCAAAATACTTCCAATTACATTTCCTACCTCTGATGTCATAATGTTCAACCAACATTGAATTGTAAAGCTACTTACTCCTTTTACTGTCTACTTCATTGGTAATGGGACATTTTTAAATATTAAATCTTTTTTCTTTCTGTCTTCTTCCATCTTTTTGCACTCATAGAGATCTGACTCCTTCCTGATGATACAGCTTCCCTGACCAGACTTTCCAGCCCTGATTTATTCAAAGACCTAACTCACTGGTCATGGTGGGGGAATTGGAATATTCTTGTTCCCTATCATCACTTTCAGTTTCTCTCCCATCACCCAGTAACCTCTCTTCCTTTGAGGTTCATACATAACATATTTATCACCCAACAAAAATTCTGTTGATTATTTTCTACCTACCTCTATCATCTATTCCCTTTCTTCTCATTCTCTTAACTTTTTTGTAGTCTAGCTTCCAGCTTCATCATTCAACTGAAAATGTAATGAGTTCTTAACTGCCAAATTTAATAGGCTTTATTCAGTTCTTATTTTTTTTTTTTTGGCCTTTCTGCAACATTTGATCTGCTGATTACCTTTCTCTCTCTGATACTATTTTCATTACATTTTCATGATACTATTCTGTCTACTACTGCTCAGTCCTTATTTCTTCCTCAATGAGTTCAGTGCTTGGTCTACAATCTTTCTCAAGGTTTTTGTCCTCATATGTGTGTGTGTGTGTGTGTGTGTGTGTGTGTGTGTGTGTACTTAAATATTTAACCTTCCCAATTTCTCAATTTGCTTATTTCCCATGATCCATTCCTTTACCTGTCCAGAACTTACCTTTTATCTTGCCATCACTTATAAAAAGACTATTCCCATGTTCATAATCTCTGAAATTCCTTTGCTTCTTCATAATCTATTGTTGTTCTAAATCCCTTCCTTGTAGCCATTTCTTCTCACTAGGTTTTCGTGACACTGTTCTCTCTACTCCTTCTAAGTCTCATTTGCTACATTTTCATCAGGCCACTCCCATTAACCATAAGTGTGCCTTAAGACTCTGTGCTGGATTATTTTCTCTTTTCCTTCTACATCATTTTGTTTGGTGACCTCATCAGATACCATGGATTTCATTATCATCTCTATGCAGAAGATTCCCAAATCTATTTATACCATCATAACCTTTCTCCTGACTTCCAGTCTCACATTTCCAACTGTCTATTGGACATTTTGAACTGGATGTCTCAACCTCCTTGTTGTTTCTTATATTAGTCTCTCTATCCCCTGACACTGGATATTTTATTTACTGTCTCTGTATTCCCTGGAATTTCCTATAATTCCCCTTCTCCTCACTTTTTCTTCCTGACTTCCTTCAAGCCCCAGTCAAATCCACACTACATGAGAAACCTTTCCTGATCATTTTGAATTCTAGTGCCTTTCTATATTGATAATATTCAATTTATTCTGTATATAACTTGTTTGTACATAGTTATTTTTATATTGTCTTTCCCTTTACACCATAATTTTTTTAGGACTTGGCAATATCTTTTACTTTTTTGTATCCTAGCATCTAGTAGGTACTTGATAAATGCTGGTTGACAAATTATTATTATTTTACTATCAAATTCAAGACCACAAACTAGCCATTAGTCTAGGAAATAAAGAATTTTAAAGAAAAAAAAGCATTATAGAAATGTGTATGTCTGTCTCAGGAAAGCTAGAAACTCTTTGTGGAGCTGGGATGTCAAGAATTCCATTACTTTTTCTGGAGATGAGATGAACATCAATATGTTGATGTGGCAAATTAAGAGTGTGATAAATTGGAAGTTCACATTTTTCATTTTTCTGTTTTTCTTCATGTCTCTACATTGGTTGTTCCCTATCCTTGGAATTATCTCTTTTGGGCTTCTTAGAGTTCCTAAAGTTGCTTCAAGACTCAGTTCAATCTCTTCTTTGACAGTTGCATTCTCTGGTCCAGGACAGATAGGTGGAGTAATGGATAGAGTGCCTGGCCTGAAGTCAGGAATTCTATTCTAACTTCAAACACTTACTAGCCATATGACCCTGGCTAAGCCACTTAATCCTATTGGTCTCAGTTTTCTCATCTATAAAATAAACTGGAGAAGGAAAGGGCAAACTGTTCTAATACCTCTGCCAAAAACAAAACAAAACAAAACAAAAAAAACAAATCCACCCATATGGTGTTAGGAGAAGTTGGACATGATAGTAGGCAATTGATCATTAAACCAGAATCTATTTTATTTAAATGTTTATGGCTTTCACTCAGATACTTGATATATAGAAATCATGTAGGATTTGTGAAATCTTTCTATAAGTAAATCTTCCGTTGATCCCATGATCAAGCCAAAAGAGGTTCTTCACAAACCATGATAAATCACGACAATTTGCTAGTGCCTTTCTCCTTTAAAATCATTTTGTATTTATTTTCTATGGTACTAAAATCTGGCCAAGGAAAATCTATTCAGAGAAGAATGTATAATAGTCTGTATGTGTCAGCTGTCAGTCTATGTAGATTTGGTAATCTAATTTCTGAAAAGTAAATTTTGACATGGAAAGGCAAGAACTTATTTACCATCTCCTTGGTTTTGAGCATGCATAGGTATCTTGTATTGTTTTCTGTCTGCTTATTGAGTGTTGGAGAAATGTCTTTTGAATGACTGCTAAATTAGAGCTGACTGCATATAAAAGGCATTACCTTCTAAATCTAGTTCTCTCTTCTTACTGTCTATAAGATGTAAGGCTGATACTTTGAGCTTTAGAGTAGGAGTGCTTCCTAGGAAAGTTTATGTTAGGATGTGACCCACTTCTTTCCTTCTTTTCTTTGGTATAGTACCTTAAAAAATCTTGAGAGTTCAGAAGAGCCACTAGAGGTTTAGCTGCTAAGTCTAGGAAGAAGCTGGCCCTTCTCAGCATGGCAGTGACTGACTGGCCAGGTGAAAGGATGCCTTATCTTGCTGGCCAAGAAACAATTTGTTCATTAGAAATGTCATGCCCAGAAGGGACCTCTTTGGCAAGAGAAATGTTTTTAGCATGATTTTAAGTCTGATTCCATTTTCACCAGGAACTAAGGCTATAGAGAGTAGATGTTTATATTTTCTCTATTTGCTATATCTTCTCAGTAAATATCCCTTTGCAAAAGCTAACCAATGTTAACTAGTTATCAATGACATTGCAGATAGCAATGAGTGAAATCATACTGAGGTATTAATCATTATTTAAGTATTGGAAATATAACTCTGGGCAAGTAACAACCTTGTTTGACTTAATTTCTTTATGTATAAAATGAGCTGGAGAAGGAAATAGTAAGTCACTACAGTATTTTTGCCAAAAAAACTCCAAAAAGAGTCCCAAAGAATTGGACATCAGGGAAAAATTACTGAACAATAATAATGATAGGGGAAACTTGAAAATTGGCTTTCTCCTTAAGTCAATCCCCAAACATTTTCTGCCTGAAGTTCTCTAGGAAAACCAAAGATACAAAAAGAATTAGAAGGCCAAATTTTTGGCTATGAGATATGGAAAGCTCTTAATGTCAGAGCACGGTATAAAAACAGTTATTCAAGCCATTAATAAGTGGAGGCTTATAGCTTGTGACAATTGCCTATGAAAACATTTGACGAAGGGGTAAATCTCTGGAGTATTCATCCATAAGCAGAAATTGCCCATCACTCATTTCCCTCTATTTCAATAAACTTGGAAACCCGAGGATATAAAACATGACAACATTTTGGGCAGTAAAAAATGGGTGTCTCTGGAAATCAGCTATCCAAGTAGTGGAATTGAAATGATATATCTGTGGGCAGCTCACACATTTCTGTTCTGTTTACTAACCCTAATGCCAATTGACAAGTTCCCTACCAAGAGCCTAAATAAGTTAAAAGCAGCCCAGTATGACATTATTCCTTTATAATGGTCCTGTCACATGAAGAATAGAAGTGGCTTTTCCTATGCTGCTATTTAGCAGATCAAGGCCTGTTTTCCTTCTTTGTACTGAAGGAAAGAGTTGTTTCCTTGGGCACAGAGATGCACTGTTGAGTAAGGAAATAAAGAGCTGCATCTCTATTTGGTGTGATCAGCACTTTGAACAGTGAGGCACAAGGCCCAGGCACATATGCCTGGAACATATGCAGTGTTAACATCAAGGGGAACTTCTTGATTAAATCTCATATATTGACCTAGAAGATGTAGAAAGAAAGGAATGCCTATGGGCAAGTAGAAGTAACTGTTTTTTATTTTGCTTTTTTAAAAAATGATATATTATTGATATATTTTGGATTTACATCACCCAAATTTCCCTCTAAATTCATTCCCAGAGAGTCATCTCATATTTTAAGTGAAAATAACTGAAAGATAAAAGGCTACTGTTTGAACTTCCAATCAACTGGATTAGATATGTCTTCATTAGCATCATTAGTCAATGTTAGTTTCTGAAATAGTGATATGAAACCAACAAAAAGAGATGGTGATGTTGGGGAGCATGAAGGGAAGCAGGGGTGGGAGAGGTTATACTGTTGTTGTTTTTTTTTTTTTCTAAAACAAGACTTCAATCTTTTACTATATTGAAAGTTTTTAGTTGAGATAAATAGTGATTCATATATTAATAATCAATTGAATGAGCAAGAATTTATGAAATGTTTTCTATGGACTTATCATCATGCTTATCACTGGGGATATAAAGGCAAAAGTTGAAGAAGTTTATATTCTAATGGTGCAGACAATAGGTTCATATATTTAGCCTGGGATATATTACTGAATCCTAAATGTCTCCTGGATTTCTCTTTTGCTAGGCTGAGGCTGTCTTTCTCACCCTACCCACAATCACAATGACAGGTCAGGGTGCTACAATCGGCTATGGCTCAATTTTTAAGGTTTGTCTATGCTAGCTCCTGGGTCTCCATAGTTGTTCTTTTCATTTATACAAATTTAGTCATAATAATAGTATAATAGTCTAAAGTATAAAACATTTGCTAAATGATAGGTCAAAAGCAAGAATAACCACCGTATTTATATAATAGAAATCAAAAGCAGGAATATTAAAAATATATATATGCACATGGGTCTATCCATCCATAATCCTGATTCACTTTCCCACTAGTGTACACAGTGTCTATGAAGAGAACAGGAAATGGATATGCCCTTAAAGAAATATAGCAAAGAAATACAAGTAGACAAGCCTATACGTCCAGGACAATTCATGACTGTACTGCAGATTTTGATGTATCCAGGGAACAATCTGTACTACATATTACTTATTTGGGAAATCAGATTCCGCCATTTACTTTCCTTCTTTAAGACTGTAAGTACTTTGGGCACAGGGCCTATTTATTGTGGCCACAGTACTTGGTACATAGTTGACTTTTAAATGTTTATCAGTCAATTGATTCCTTGTCCTCCCAGCTCTCTTCTACTATTCTCAAGCCTTTAATACAATATCAAATTCTTTTACTACACCAAGGTTCTCTTGGTTCTACTCACTTCACTTAGCATCAGTTCATGTAAGTCTCTCCAAGCCTTTCAGAAATCATTCTGCTGATCATTTCTTATAGAATAAAAACATCCCATTCTATTAATATACCATAACTTATTCATAGGCTGAATGTCTTTTCAAGCTGATCCTATCAGCTTTGTATTCTTACATAAAAATAGTTTCTATGCTCTTTTTAGGAATCAACATCTCCACATAATAAAGGGCAGGTACCTTGGTAAATATAAAGGACATGCAAACCACATGTAAAGCTGATACAAGACAATTTTGCAGAAGATGACACTAGTATCTTGGGGAACTAAAAAATATATCATATATCATTTAGAAGGCAACATTTTAGGTGATTTTTGGAAGAAAGTAGGGATATAAAATGATGGGAATGAGGAGAAAAAACATGGAGAACAACCAGTGAAAAATCAAGAAGATAGAAGATCTTATTATATGGAGCTCTTAGAATCATAGCCTTTGGTGATGGAAGTTCCTTAAAGAACATCCAATCCAAGCCCAGCTAAGATCTAGACAGGTGGCATGACTTTCTAAAAGTCATGGGAGTGGTATGAAGAACCAGAATAAGAGATTAATCAATTAGCCAATGATTTAAAATGAACAAATGTTCATTATATACCTATTGTGTACAACATAAATAGGTTTACATTTGCAATTTTAGAAATTTTCCTTTAAATTTCTACACTTGAATCCTTATTTATTACCTATAACTCTCACCTTTAAGCACAATCATTTCTTATTTGTTGAGTGGGGTTCAAGCTACTTTAGGATATTATCAAACACTTTCTTATTAAGATCTGAAGTATTGGCTGGGAAGGGAAGCTGGGACTTGAAATCTTTTTCTGGGGAAGTGTTTGTTAGGTAGACTAGAGACAGAGAGTGGAGGATCTTACATGCTTGGATAAAGTCTTAAGACTTTATCTTATTTGCCATGAAGAGATCTAGGGGAAAAAAAAAGTAGAAAGAGGAGAAATGTGATGAAAGTGATACATTATGGTAATAGTATAAAGTATAAATAAAAAATTAAGAAAGGGAAATACTAGAGATTAATGTAATAATTCAGTTATGAGTTGATAATGAGGTCTACTAGAATGGGGCTATTAAGAATTATAAAGCAGGAACAGATGAAAAAAATGAATTTTTTAAAAATAAAAATGAAATGAAAAAAGAATCCAGGGAAATTATTTATTTACCCCAAGGAAAACAGGTGGAATAGGAACTAAGAAATCAAATTAGCAAAACATGGGGATAAATTATATATGAGAACAAGGGAGAGCTCATTTAGGTAGGTTAAAATTTGGAATTTTAACACCAATTTAAAAAAAAATCAAATTATTACTCTTTCTATTATAGCATGCTGTTTTGTATTTATTTAAGAACTTTTGAGAATTTTTTTAAAGAGGAAAGAAGCATGCTGATACATTTTGACCCAATATTTTTAATAAGATTAATATTATGTAGTTAATGAAAGTATAGTTGTGTTTTATTGAAAATTATAATTAGCTCTTTAATTGTTATCACTGTGAGTGAAAGAATCCATGACTCAGTTGCAGTTGGATTTAAAATTTTAGCAGTTAGAATTGTGTATCAGAATTATGGCCTAGAAGCTATAAATAAGAGGAATTTCCCTCTTTGTCTTAAGTTATTATTTATGGAATGATAACCCATAGAATTTTAACCCATTTCAAACAAGATTTCCTATAGATAAGTGGTTCTTAAACCTTTTTTCTGGACTTATTTGGCAGTTTGATAAAGCCTATGAACTTTTTCTTGGAATCATGGCTTTTAAAATAAAATACATAGGATTATAAAGGAAGGAAACTATGTTGAATAAGTTTATGAATCACTGCTAACGATTAATAGGATCATGGCCAATCCTGATGTTTAAATCTCCAGGGCCAATTTTAGCTGATGTATATTTAGATAATAATGATTCATTTTCATGGCTTAAAATTTTTTGTCTCAGTTTCTCCTCACAACAACCTTGTACCAAGGTAGCAAAAGTTTTATTCCCATTTGACAGACACATACACACTAAAATAAACCTGGGAGAGTTTAAATGACCTGTCCAAGGTCACACTGTCAGGAATATGACAATCAGGACTTGAAATCAAATCTATGGATTTATTTATTTGCTCTTCAGTTACATACTTATTGGTTAGGCAGCTCATGGTTGATGTACAAATCAGAAGGTATGTATACATATACATACACATATATACATGTGCAAATGTATATGTACATACAGGTATAGCTATGCAAATATTATATGCACAGGTACATGTTTATGTGTATACATGAATATATATGTATATATTCTCCATTGAAATCTTATTCCTATTTATGATCCTCCTGGAGGTGATTTTGGATTTTCAGAACCTATACCTCTTTAAGGTAAGGCAAGTCTCATTAGCATAAAAACTTTGGATATAAGCCTGTGAGAGTGTGCACCATCTGAGGACTAGCCTGGTTTTAATTTTAAATTAAGAGCTAGTTTAGAGAGATTCACCATGAGAGGTTTCATTACTAGGGGATAACTATTTTTGAGCACAAAGTTACGAAAGCATGAAAGGGTTGATATCAATGAAGTTGAAGGCCAATAGCCATATCAATGAAACTATGATTCACTTAAAAAATAAGACAATATGATTCCCCTCCAAGTTATTCAACATGACCCTGGAGACCCTCAATAATTCCTAGATTCAAGGGCTGGGAAATGAACTGTTTGAGTTTATACCTATTCCTATCAATGATTTTGGGTCAACCCACGTTATTTGATTCATGGATTAAGAAGAAAAACATTTCATTAAAACAGGATGCAAAGTTAATAGCATTGAGTTGAATTAAATTATAACTATTCTCTAATTAGTTTTTTTGTCTTCCCAAAACAGTAGGAGAGAAACACATCATTAATGTCAAGTTGCTGAATATTAGTGTCAGCAACAGTCTATACTTAATTACTTTTCTTTCAGTTTTGGTACAAATAGATAAAAAGCACTGAAATGTTGGGAACTAGATTTTTGAAGATATCTGGGCCAAGTCTACATATCATGAAACTCTCTCTCTGAATTGCTGCCATCTTCATCTCAGCCTTATTCTTAAATCTTGTGTCTGCATCTTTACAATTTTCTAGATGTGGTTACCATTTCATCGGTTCTCTTATCTCATTTTCTGTCTTTCCCCACATTTCCTGTATTTCACTCCCCATGGATTCTTTTAAATTATCTATGCTGGAATTCTCTCACTCAATCAGAGTGACAAATAACATTGTCACATTGTAATTTTCTATAATACAGAACAATTTCCCTCAATGAGTGAGACATTTTCTTGGGTTCAAACATTGCAAGAACTGTATTTCCTATCTATGAATAAACAGATAGAAAACATCCTTTTACAACCTATTCTATTTTAAAGTAATAATAATAATAATAATAATTCAGTCTCTGAAAATATCACCAGAAAAAGTTATGTTAGTAAGCTTGTATCATAAGCATTACTTAATTGGCATATAGTACAGTCACAGGTAATTATCTCATATATGTAATACATATATAGGTCTGGAGCCAGAAACACTCATCTTTCTCTCTGTCCTCAGATGCTTACTAGCTATGTGACCCTGAGCAAGTCACTTAATCCTATTTGTTTCAGTTCCTCTCATCTGTAAAATCACTGGAGATAGAAATGGCAGTATCTTTGCCAAGAAAAACCCCAAATTGGGTTACAAAGAATTGGACTTAACTGAAAAACAACTGAACAATAATGACAATTGAAAATATATAATACATAATATTCACAATATTTGGATAAATAGGTCATATTAGTAATACAACATATAGCGTTTATAGAAATATGACAGCCTATAGACCGAATATGCAAAAAGCATCAACTATATAGCATTCAGGTCACAATTACATTCTGAATATATATTAAAGATATTCCATGAATAAGAATTAATCTCTCTATACGTGCATAAATTTCTCCTCCTATTATGCTTGAAATATTATAAATCACTGGCTAGATAGTCCTCACATTTAACAGTATTATCAGTTTCACATCCATAGTTTAGAGCCTTTGGCCTTCAATTTCAATCCTGAACTTTTGGATGACTTTTTTTTTGTCTTTAGCTTCCCTAAGAATCAATCTTTTGATGGCATTCCTTTTCTTTGAGGCTTCTCTGATTAGAATTTTAGTTTGAAGATGAGGTAGCATCTTGTTTCAGGCTCTCCTCCCAATCCTAATCTGGGTAGGGGTGTATTTTGGATCAGTTAGTCTTGGCAGGCTTTCCCTAACCTAGAAGAGGTATGGGAAATCTTTTTTTTTCCTCCCAAGGGCCATTTAAATATTTATAACATTAATTCACGGGCCATATAAAATTATCAACTTATGGAATTCAAGTAGTGGGATATTGTTATACTTAATTCTCAGCTCATTATTGCCAGCAGTTGCCTTAGCAAATAATTTTGCAGGTCTTCTATGACTGGCAGACTAGATGTTTTCCCACCCATAGTCTAGAAAGTGTCAACAGGAAGATTTTCCCTCATTTGAATTGAAGTCTGGATACTCTCCATGTGAATGAATTGTCTGCCTGTGGTCCATTTGCAATTATTGAATGACCTTTCTTGACTCCTACTTGGACAAACCTCTCTGAATCTTACTCTCGGATTGCTAGGGAGCCTAACTCTCCCACAGTGTGATACATTTTTTTTTTTCATTATCTCAATCTTATCTGATGCTAATTTATAGAATGCTAGTTTATTCAAACTTCCAACTATTTCATTAGCTTGGCATTGGTCTGATAGTTTGTGTTTTCTTTGGACACCAAGATTTTTTAGGAAAAGTCTATTCCAAAGTTAGAGATTCTAACAGTAAATCAAGCTCCTCTTTGTTTCGTCTCTTCTCTTATGAGCTGACACCAAATACAGGTGATGTTCATCCTTCAATTGATTTCTTTTTTTTTTTCATATTTTTAAAAATAATTTTAATGTCTCTAGAGATATTAAGAAATAACATTGCTTTGTTCTAAACCCTTTCCATTCTTTTATATAAAGTAGAGGACAAAAATAAGTTTTCTTTTTTTTATTTTATTTTTTATTTATTTAATAGCCTTTTATTTACAGGTTATATGTATGGGTAACTTTACAGTATTGACAATTGCCAAACCTCTTGTTCCAATTTTTCCCCTCTTACCCCCATCCCCTCCCCCAGATGGCAGGAAGACCAGTAGATGTTAAATGTATTAAAATATAAATTAGATACACAATAAGTATTCATGACCAAACCGTATTTTGCTGTACAAATAGAATCGGACTCTGAAATATTGTACAATTAGCTTGTGAAGGAAATAAAAAATGCAGGTGGGCAAAAATATAGAGATTGGGAATTCAATGTAATGGTTTTTAGTCATCTCCCAGAGTTCTTTTGCTGGGCGTAGCTGGTTCAGTTCATTGGAAATGATTTGGTTGATCTCATTGCTGAGGATGGCCAGGTCCATCAGAACTGGTCATCATCTAGTATTATTGTTGAAGTATATAATGATCTCTTGGCCCTGCTCGTTTCACTCAGCATCAGTTCGTGTAAGTCTCTCCAGGCCTTTCTGAAATCATCCTGTTGGTCATTTCTTACAGAACAGTAATATTTCATAATATTCATATACCACAATTTATTCAGCCATTCTCCAACTGATGGACATCCACTCAGTTTCCAGTTTCCAGCCACTACAAAAAGGGCTGCCAAAAAACATTCGTGGACATACAGGTCCCTTTCCCTTCTTTAGTATCTCTTTGGCATATAAGCCCAGTAGTAACACTGCTGGATCAAAGGGTATGCACAGTTTGATAACTTTTTGAGCATAGTTCCAAATTGCTCTCCAGAATGGTTGAATGTATTCACAGTTCCACCAACAATGTATTAGTGTCCCTGTTTTCCCACATCCCCTCCAACATTCTGCTTTATCTTTCCCTGTTATTCTAGCTAATCTGACAGGTACATAGTGGTATCTAAGAGTTGTCTTAATTTGCATTTCTCTAATTAATAATGACTTGGGGCATCTTTTCATATGGTTAGAAATAGTTTCAATTTCTTCATCTGAGAATTGTCTGTTCATATCCTTTGACCATTTATCAATTGGAGAATGGTTTGATTTTTTATAAATTAGAGTCAATTCTCTATATATTTTGGAAATGAGGCCTTTATCAGAACCTTTGACTGTAAAAATGTTTTTTCAGGTTATTGCTTCCCTTCTAATCTTGTCTACATTAGTTTGTTTGTACAAAACCTTTTAAGTTTGATATAGTTGAAATTTTCTATTTTGTGATCAATAATGATCTCTAGTTCTTCTTTGGTAATAAATTCCATCCCCTTCCACAGGTCTGAGAGGTAAACTATCCTGTGTTCCTCTAATTTATTTATAATCTCATTCTTTATGCCTAGGTCATGAACCCATTTTGACCTTATCTTGGTGTACAGTGTTAAGTGTGGATCAATGCCTAGTTTCTGCCATATTAGTTTCCAATTTTCCCAGCAATTTTTGTCAAACAGTAAGTTCTTATCCCAAAAGCTGGGTTCTTTGGGTTTGTCAAACACTAGATTGCTATAGTTGTTGACTGTTTTGTCCCTTGAACCTAACCTATTCCACTGATCAACTAATCTGTTCCTTAGCCAATACCAAATGGTTTTGGCAACTGCTGCCCTATAATATAATTTTAGATCTGGTATAGCTAAGCCACCTTCATTTGATTTTTTTTTCATTAATTCCCTTGAAATTCTTGACCTTTTGTTTTTCCATATGAATTTTGTTGTTATTTTTTCTAGGTCATTAAAATAGTTTTTTGGGAGTCTGATTGGTATAGCACTAAACAAACACATTAGTTTGGGTAGTATTGTCATCTTTCTTATATTTGCTCGCCCTATCCAAGAACATTTAATATTTTTCCAATTGGTTAAATCAGACTTAATTTGTGTGAAAAGTGGTCTGTAATTTTGCTCATAAAGTTTCTGATTTTCCCTTGGCAGATAGATTCTTAAATATTTTATACTATCAGTAGTTACTTTAACTACTTTCTCTTTGTAACTCTGACTGTTGGATTTTGTTAGTGATATATAAAAATGATGATGACTTATGTGGGTTTATTTTATAACCAGCAACTTTGCTAAAGTTGTTGTGGATTATTTCTAATAACTTTTTAGTAGAATCTCTGGAGTTCTCTAAGTATACCATCATATCATTAGCAAAGAGTGATAATTTGGTTTCCTTGTTGCCTATTCTTATTCCTTTAATCTCTTTCTCAGTTCTTATTGCCAAAGCTAGCATTTCTAATACAATATTAAATAGTAACGGTCATAGTGGGCAACCTTGTTTCACTCCTGATCTTATTGGGAATGGTTGCAGTTTGTCCCCATTACATGATGCTTACTGATGGTTTTAAATATATCCTGCTGATGTTTTTTAAGAAAAAGTCCATTTATTCCTCTACTCTCAAGTGTTTTTTAATAGGAATGGATGTTGGATTTTATCAAATGCTTTTTCTGCATCTATTGGGATGATCATATGGTTTTTGTTAATTTGGTTGTTAATATGGCCAATGATATTGATAGTTTTCCTAATATTGAACCAGCCCTGCATTCCTACTTGATCATAGTGTATTATCCTGGGGATGATTTTCTGTAGTCTTTTTGCTAATATCTTATTTAAGATTTTAGCATCAATATGCATTAGGGAGATTGGTCTATAATTTTCTTTCTCTGTTTTCAACCTACCTTGTTTAGGTATCAGTACCATGTCTGTGTCATAAAAGGAATTTGGTAGGACTCTTTCATTCCCTATTTTATCAAATAATTTATATAGCATTGGGACCAATCATTCTTTAAATGTTTGGTAGAATTCACATGTAAATCCATCTGGTCCTGTTTTTTCTCAGGGAGTTGATTAATAGCCTGTTCTATTTCTTTTTCTGAAATGGGACTATTCAAGCAATTTACTTCCTCTTCTGTTAGTCTGGGAAGTCTATATTTTTGGAGGTAGTCATCCATTTCACTTAGGTTATCAAATTTATTGGCATAAAGTTGGGCAAAATAACTCCTTAGTATTTCTCTAATTTCCTCTTCATTGGTGGAAATTTCTCCCTTTTCATTTTTAAGACTACTAATATCATTTTCCTCCCTCCTTTTTCTAATCAGATTTACCAAAGGCTTATCTATTTTATTGGCTTTTTCATAGAACCAACTCTTAGTTTTATTAATTAGTTCAATAGTTTTTTTACTTTCAATATTTTTAATTTCTCCTTTTAATTTTAGAATTTTAAATTTAGTATTTGATTGGGGGTTTTTCATTTGGTCTTTTTTTAGTTTTTTTAGTTGCAAGCCCAATTCATTAATCTTTTTTTTTCTCTGTTTTATTCAAGTAAGCCTCTAAAGATATAAAATTCCCTCTTATTACCGCTTTGGCTGCATCCCACAAATTTTGGTATGATGTCTCATTGTTGTCATTATCTTGAGTGAAATTCTTAATTGTATCTATAATTTGCTGTTTTACCCAATCATTCTTTAAGATGAAATTGTTTAGTTTCCAATTACTTTTTGGTCTATTTACCCCCTAACTTTTTGTTGAATGTAGTTTTTATTGCATCATGATCTGAAAAGAAAGCATTTACTATTTCTGCCTTCTTGCATTTAATTTTGAGGTCTTTATATCCTAATATATGGTCAATTTTTGAATAGGTTCCATGAACTGCTGAGAATAAAGTATATTCCTTTCTGTCTACATTCAATTTTCTCCAAAGATCGTTACCTAATTTTTCTAATATTCTATTTACCTCGTTAATTTCTTTCTTATTTGTTTTGTGGTTTGATTTGTCTAATTCTGAGAGTGCAAGATTGAGATCTCCCCAGATTATGTACCCCACTTGTATCACGACGCTCACTCTCTTTAGAATCCCTCCCTCCCAACTGCAACCATTCCCAATAAGATCTGGAGTGAAACAAGGTTACCCACTATCACCGTTACTATTTAATATTGTATTAGAAACACTAGCTTTGGCAATAAGAGCTGAGAAAGAGATTAAAGGAATAAGAATAGGCAATGAGAAAACCAAATTATCACTCTTTGCCAACGACATGATGGTATATTTAGAGAACCCCAGAGATTCTACTAAAAAGTTATTAGAAATAATCCACAACTTTAGCAAAGTTGCTGGTTATAAAATAAACCCACATAAGTCATCAGCATTCTTATATATCACTAACAAAATCCAACAGTCAGAGTTACAAAGAGAAATTCCATTTAAAGTAACTACTGATAATATAAAATATTTAGGAATCTATCTGCCAAGGGAAAATCAGAAACTTTATGAGCAAAATTACAGACCACTTTTCACACAAATTAAGTCTGATCTAACCAATTGGAAAAATATTAAATGCTCTTGGATAGGGCGAGCAAATATAATAAAGATGACAATATTACCTAAACTAATCTATTTATTTAGCGCTATACCAATCAGACTCACAATATGGCAGAAACTAGGCATTGATCCACACTTAACACCTTACACCAAGATAAGGTCAAAATGGGTTCATGACCTAGGCATAAAGAATAAAATTATTAATAAATTAGAGGAACACAGGATAGTTTACCTCTCAGACCTGTGGAAGGGGAAGGACTTTATGACCAAAGCAGAACTAGAGATCATTACTGATCACAAAATGGAAAATTTCGATTATACCAAATTGAAAAGTTTTTGTACAAACAAAACTAATGCAGACAAGATTAGAAGGGAAGCAATAAACTGGGAAAATATTTTTACAGTCAAAGGTTCTGGTAAAGGCCTCATATATAGAGAATTAACTCTAATTTATAAAAAATCAAGCCATTCTCCAATTGAAAAATGGTCAAAGGATATGAACAGACAATTCTCAGATGAAGAAATTGAAACTATTTCTAGTCATATGAAAAGATGCTCCAAGTCATTATTAATCAGAGAAATGCAAATTAAGACAACTCTAAGATACCACTACACACCTGTCAGATTGGCTAAGATGACAGGAAAAAATAATGATGATTGTTGGAGGGGATGTGGGAAAACTGGGACATTGATGCATTGTTGGTGGAGTTGTGAACGAATCCAACCATTTTGGAGAATAGTTTGGAACTATGCTCAAAACGTTATCAAACTGTGCATACCCTTTGATCCAGCAGTGTTACTACTGGGCTTATATCCCAAAGAGATTATAAAGAAGGGAAAGGGACCTGTATGTGCGCGAATGTTTGTGGCAGCCCTTTTTGTAGTGGCTAGAAACTGGAAACTGAATGGATGTCCATCAGTTGGAGAATGGCTGAATAAATTGTGGTATATGAATATTATGGAATATTACTGTTCTGTAAGAAATGACCAACAGGATGATTTCAGAAAGGCCTGGAGAGACTTACACGAACTGATGCTGAGTGAAATGAGCAGGACCAAGAGATGATTATATACTTCAACAACAATACTATATGATGACCAGTTCTGATGGACCTGCAACGAGATAAACCAAATCATTTCCAATGGAGCAGTAATGAACTGAACCAACTATGTCCAGAGAAAGAACTTTGGGAGATAACTAAAAACCATTACATTGAATTCCCAATCCCTATATTTATGCTCACCTGCATTTTTGATTTCCTTCACAAGCTAATTGTACAATATTTCAGAGTCTGATTCTTTTTATACAGCAAAATAATGTTTTGGTCATGTATACTTATTGTGTATCTAATTTATATTTTAATGTATTTAACATCTACTGGTCATCCTGCCATCTAGGGGAGGGGGTGGGGGGTAAGAGGTGAAAAATTGGAACAAGAGGTTTGGCAATTGTTAACGCTGTAAAGTTATCCATGCATATAGCCTGTAAATAAAAGGCTATTAAATTAAAAAAAAAAAAAAAGAATCCCTCCCTTCCCACTTTGAATCTTTTCCCCTTTCTTCCCTTATTACTCTTTTTCTTTTACTTTTTCCTCTTCCCCTTTTTAATGAGGTGAGAGAGAATTTTCTCTAAAACAGGTGTCAATTATTTTCTCTTTGAGCCAACTCTGATGAGAGTATGAGTCACACAATGTTTGTCCCCCTCTCTAAATTCCCTCAGATATGATAAGTTTCCTTTGCCTCTTCGTGGGATGTGGTTTCCCTCTTTTTATCCCCCCTTCCCACCTAATTCTGCCATCATCCCTTTTCTATATCTACTTTCCTTTTTTATGTTATATCAGTAAAATCAAATTATACATGTAGTCTTTTTGCATATCCACAACAGAAATACAATTCTCAAGAGTTCTTTTTACTTTTTCTGCATCTCTTGAGTTCTATGGTTAGAGATCAAATTTTTTGTTTAGTTCTGGTTTTTTCATTAGAAATAAATGGAATTCATTTATTCCATTAAATGTCCATCTTCTTCCCTGGAAGAAAATGCTCAGTTTAGCTGGGTAGTTTATTCTTGGCTGTAATCCAAGTTCTTTTGCCTTTTGGTATATCAGATTCCAGGCCCTTCGATCCTTCAATGTGGAGGCAGCCAGATCTTGGATGATCCTTATTGTGACACCACGGTATTTAAATTGTTTTTTTCTGTCTGCTTGTAAAATTTTTTCCTTAATCTGATAGTTCTGAAATCTGGCCACAATATTCCTTGGGGTTTTTATTTTAAGGTCTTTTTCAGAAGGTGTTCGATGAATTCTTTCAATGCCTATTTTACCTTCTGATTCTATTACATCTGGGCAGTTCTCTTTGATGATTTCTTGTAAAAATAATATCTAGGCTCTTTTTTTCATCATAATTTTCAGAAAGTCCAATAATCCTCAGATTATCTCTCCTAGAACTATTTTCCAAGTCTGTCATTTTTGCAAGTAGATAATTCATGGTTTTTTCCAGTTTGTCATTTTTTTAGTTTTGCTTGACTGATTCTTGCTGTCTCAATGAATCATTAGTTTCTATTTGTTCAGTTCTGATTTTTAATGAATTATTTTCTTCATTAGCTTTTTTAATTTCTTTTTGTATATGTCCAATTGAGTTTTTAAATGAATTGTTTTGCTCTATGGAATTTTTTCCCATTTCACTAACTTTTTTTTTTTAGTGAATTATTTTCTTTTTCCAATTCACAGATCCTACTTTCTTGCGAGTTCTTTGTCTTTTCCAATTCACAAATCCTATTTTCTAGTGATTTCTTTATTTTTTCCAATTCACAAATCTTACTCTCCTGAGTTTTTTTACTTTTTCCAATTCACAAATTTTGTTTCCCTGCACTTCCTGGGAATTTTTTATCTTTTCCATTTCGTATTTCAGGAAGTTGTTGCTCTCTTGTAAAGTGTCTCTTTCCTTTCCCCATTTATATTCTAACTTTCTTTTGAGACTTTTAATGGTCTCTTCTATGAGAGCATCATGTAAAAGGGGACAGTGAGATTCCCCTTTGGGGTATTGTCTGGTGCCTGTTTGCTATTAGTCTCTTCAGGTTTGCTGACCTGCTCTTTTTCTGCATAGAAGCTGCCAATCTTTCTTTTCATTTTTTTTATTCATGTTTTAAAGCCTTTAGGGTATGCTTCCTAGGCAAGGGGGTTACCAGCTTCCTCTGCAGAGCAGGGAGAGATGTAAACCGGTTTCGGCTCTGAGGTATTGGAGTGCTCTGAGTGAGAGTTTTCCCTTCCCCCAACCAGAGGTGGATTCAGCATTGGCCGAGCTATCTAGAGCTATCGAAGTGCCCAGTTGGGCTGTGTGGGTTTGCGATTGCCCTAGGCTAGAGACTGAGAGGTGAAAGTGTCACTGCCCCAGGCCAGAGTCTCTTGTGGGGCTGTGGGTATTAGCAACTGACCACAAACCTCCGATTCTACCGGGATTCTGCCAGGCAGTCTCTGCTCCAACGTCTCTGCCCAACAAATCAGCCCTGCTAAAGCTCTATGGCCCCAAGCTGAGCCCCACACTGTACAGATTAAAGGCTAACCTGAGCTGTGCCCTCCTGCCGTGCTGGTTCGCAACTGCCCCAAGGAAAAGCCCCGTACTGCAGGTTGGGACTGCAAGCTTGTGCTGCTATCTGTGCTCTCACTTCCGGTTTGAGACTCTCCTCGGAAACTAATTTCTCTCCCAGTCTGTGCTGATCTCCCCCCACCCTGGCCCCGGAACAAATCTTTTTTGGTGAGACTGCAGATTTTCTTCAGCTGGTGAGTTGTTATACTTCTTATTTTTATGAATTGTAGCAGTCAAGACTATTTTTGAGGCTCGATATAATATTGATAAAGAGGGTAAGAGAAGAGCTTAGAAAGTCGCATGCACCTTCTCCGCCATCTTGGCTTCGCCCCCTTCAATTGATTTCTTAAATGAGGCATATTCCAATTATGTTTCCAAGACTTTTCCAATTTCTGAAAATCCAAAACATAAATGTCCTAGAGGCAAAGAAAGCATCAGTAGATATGAAGTTATACTTGTGGTACTATTCTTGGTGACTTTTACATGCAGTTCAGCATAGTGTTTTATAAATATTACTTACTAATACTTAATAAATGTTTGTTGAATTGTATCAAGCAGCAAGTGCAACAAATAGTTATTGATTTCTCTTATGTATGAGGTACTGTTAAGGGATAGGGATATAGAAACAAAAAAAATTATATTATTCCAAGATGATTGTATTTTCCTTGTGACCATGGTGGGTGAGATATGGCTACAAAGTGTATACAGATGATAAATATGAGGTCATACATCTCATATCTATGAAAATATTTATAGCAGTACTTTTTGTAGTGATGTCATAATCAAAACACAGGATCCAATAAAATAATATAGAAAATCCTTTCAGAAAGAAATTTATTCAAGGACAACAAAGTTTTCTCCCTTCCTATCCTAGATAAGACAACGGTGTCCCTGAGAGAGATATCTGTGGTAAGGTGTCTAGAGAGAAATCTTCTCACAATCTCATAGCTTCAAAAGTCTATGGAAGAATCTTCTTCCCCCAAGTAGAGCAGAAAAACAGACTTTCTTGTATGGTATGGAGAATAGTTGCTAGTCTACATTGAATTTACAGGAAGAACAAAGCATTTTTCCCCTCTAAAATTAGCCTTACAAAGTGGACAAAGTGACTTAATTCTACCTTAGTTATCTGGGACAGTTTTTCTTTCTTTCTGACTAGCCTTGTAAAGCAAACTGGTGAAACCTGGGTAAACTCAAAACACAGGGATTCTACACTGAAATGGAGGCTAATTCCAAAATGGAGTTATTTGTGTTGAAAGAGAGAGAGGGCTCCTCTCTCTTTGCCTCCACACAAAGAACAGGAAACAAACTAGATACTCATCAGTTGGGGAATGGCTAAATAAACAGGATCTCAGAACTGTGTTCTTTTTATAGTTATCATACAGCCCAGACAGGTTTTTATCTCCTGACTTCAGAAATAGGATCTGGGGAAAGGGATTAAATTAAATTACAGAAAGTAGTTAGGTAAAGCAGAGATTAGAATGCTGAAATAAGAGCCAGTAAAACAAGAATTCAAATCCTGCTTCAGATACTTATTAACTTTGTGACACTGAGCAAGTTATTTAATCTCCGTTTGCCTCAGTTTCTTTATTATTAAAATGGGAAAAACAATAAATAGGATTTATCTCACATTATTGAGATGAAACATATTTTTAATGTGCAAATCTTAAAACAATATGCAAATGATAGCTATTCTTATTCTTTAGAATGTAAGCTCCTTGAGAATAGAAACTTTCTGCTTACATTTTCATTTCCAGTAAGTAGACACAATAAAAAGTTGTTGACTGACAGTTTAAAAAAAATAAGCTCTAGTTGCTTCTATCTTTACAAGCCGCAGGGGATTTAAAAGTTTTCTTTCCCTTGGAAAGATTTTTAGCTTTTCTTACTCTCAGTTTTCCTTTAAGATCACAAAATCAGATTTGCACTCTAATTTAATAGACAATAAAATTGAGTCCCAGAGAGGTTTTAGGTATGCCCATAGTCATATGGCCAGTCAGTCATTTAATAAACATTTAGAAGCCTACTATGAGACCAGACTTATGCCAAGCACCGCAGATACAAAAAGGCAAAAGACAGTATTTGCCTTTGAAGAATTCACAGTCTAATATAGAAGACAGCAAGCCAAGTATGTACAAACAAAAATATAGCTAGTAAATTTCAGAGTTAGATTTATATTCAAGTAAAATAGAAATAACATATTCAGTGGATTATAATAAAGAAGAAATGTGAAAATGTATACACATATATATGTGTGTAAATGTTTTACGAAATTTAAAGTGATATATTAATGTCAGTTTTATTGTAATTGTCATCATTATTGTCATTTTTACTTTTTTGTCTTTATTGTCAGCCCCTTTAAAAAATCCCTTTCTGTCCAGTAATAAAAACTCTTTAAAAAAAAACCCACAAAGGCTACATACCAATTTAATAAAATTATGATAACAAATAATAAAACAATAATAAAAGAGGGTAGAGGAAAACCTTACAGGCAAATCCTGGAAGCAGTGACAATAATTTAATTTTTATATACTCAAGTTTTATACAGTGGGGCTTCTTAAACTTTTTCTAATTATGACCCCTTTTCACTTGAAAAAATTTTAAAGAACCCTAGGTATATAGATATATTAAATAAATATACAAATTAAACATTTACCGATAGTAAATATAATTGTGCAATGCCCAGATTCAGTTATATGACCCCTACATAGGATTATAACTCATAGTTTAAGAAGCTTTGCAATATGTGATAAACTTGGCTCTTTTCAATACTGAGGTGGTTTGAGGTAGTTTCAATAGACATGATAGAAAATGCCCTCTGTATCCAGAGAGAGAACTATGGAGACTGAATGTGGATCAAAGCATTAGATTTTCACCTTTTTTGTTGTTGTTTTTGTTTGCTTGCTTATCTTTTTTTCTTTCTCATGCTTTTTCTTTTCACTTTTGATCTGATTTTACTTCTGCTGCATGATGAATGTGGAAATATATTTGGAAGAATTGCACATATTTAACCTATTTTGGATTTTTCTCCCTCTCTCCCTTCCTTGGGAAGGGAGAGAGGGAGGAAAATTTGAGCCATGGATTTTGCAAAGGTGAAAATTCCCTTTGCATGCATTTGGAAAAATAAAATACTATAATAACAAAAAGCTTTGTTATAAAATGTATCATATGATATAAGGCACACACATATATATATGTGTGTGTGTGTATATATATATATATATATATATATACTACATATATGTATGCATTCACACTATATATATGTCTCAGTGAGTTGAGTAGCAGGACTATTATTTGAACAAATGAGGAAATTGAAGTAGGGAAGTTATAACTAGGTCAGGCTACACAGTTGCGGAGTGCCAGCAGAAGAATTCAAACTTAGCTAATACTCTGCCAGTCAATTATACAACTTGGCAAGTTTGGAAGCAATAGTGGTATAGGTGAGAGCCTGGAGGGGGAGTCAGGGAACTAAGGACTGAAATTTGCTAGTTAAAGAAAAATGAATAGTTTAAGGGTAGAGAGTGCACTTTTGCCATCCCAGTTGGCCATTTGTTTTTTAATTATCTCAAACCCATCTCCTCAACTATTCCCATCTTGGGCTAAGGGACTTCTGCAGTTAATACTTGTTGGAGAAGGAGATAAGACCCCAATTAGTCATAGCCAAAGGTCTAAATTTGGTCACCTGCTTCTTGTAGATGTGGGGGACATATTTTCTCCACTCTCATCTCACCCCTGGTTCTTCATGTCAAATAGAAAGGGCCAGAGGCATCTAGAAGGCACAGTGGATAGAGCATCAGCCCTGAAGACAGGAGGACCTGAGTTCAAATTTGACTCCAGATACTTACATGTCCTAGCTGTGTGATCCTGGGCAAGTCACTTAACCCCAATTGCATCAAGAAAGAAAGAAAGAAAGAAAGAAAGAAAGAAAGAAAGAAAGAAAGAAAGAAGGAAAAAAAACCAATATTTTTTTGATCCTTGAGAAAAGCCTCTAGGAACTGGATTTAGGTGTATCAGGATTACTCATTGTTATTCAGGTTAACCAATCAAAACTGGATTGCCTTGGTTCAGGGTTCATTATATGCCATGTGGTTGTGGCTTCCTTCCAAAGCTGGAAGGAAGAGGTTAAAGTCTCCTCTGCTAAAGATCCTCATTTCAGCTCCTTGTGTCCTGGCTAATGAGCTCATCATAAATTGGATAGTGAGTTTCACTTTCTCAGAATTTTAGTAGAAACTGAAAGGAAATAAAGAACAGTTGGATTACCAAAGGTGAATTATGAGAATGTAGCAGTGGATGGTTTTTAACATTCCCCTTGCTGCAACCAATTCAGAACTTCTACAGTTTCTTCTATTACAAGAACTACTTCCTCCTATTTCATCTCTTGATCAATATAGCATAGAATCATAGCTAGAAGGAACCTTAGAGGTCTTCTAGTCCAATTTCTTCATTTTATAGATGAGAAAACTAAGGTAACATAGTTAGATACAATGACTTGCTCAAGATCACACAGATAGTAAGAAGAATAGTGAAAATCTTCTGGTTCCAAAGGCAGGGCTCTTTTCACCATGCTGTTATTCTTGGCTTAAATAATTAAAAATAAATAAAACAGAACTCTCAGTGACTTCTCCTCACCCAATGAATCAAGTCCTGATTTATCATATTGCCAAGCAGACAGTGTTCTATAAATAACAGGGGTTAAGGGGTGTTTATTGTATTATAATTGTACTATGATCCAAGCTACAATTTCTTTTATATGGCCCATTATTTCTGCTCTGCAAATAATTCCATGCTTTCCTACTTTCATAACTTTGTTCATCTGGTTCCCACCACCCTAATTATCTTGAGTCCCATCTTTCAAAAACTTGCCTATTCTTCAAGGTCCAGGCAAGATTGACCTCCTTCATGAAGTTTTTCCTGACCTTTCATCCATCCTTCATTCAGTTGTCAAGTTGGTTTCCCTAAAGTGGCTTCCTATTATCTTCAGTGTGATCCTGATCACATGTAAAAAATTCTGGCATTCAAAATCTATTATAATCCTACTTCCTCCTATGTCTCCATCTTCTCACACTGTACTTACCTACATGTACTCTTTAATCTAGAGACATTAGTACCTATGCTGTTTATTGAACAAGACACTCCATCCCGGACTTCCATAAAATTTCACTTATTGTTCTCCATGCCTTAATTTTTCTGCATTTTCATCTCTGCTCAAACCCTCCCTGATTTTGTTCAGATCACAATGGAAATCCTATCTTCTGTAAGAAGCCTTCCCTCAGTCCCCACCAGACTAGGAATTCCTCTGCTAATTATCTACAATTTATCCTGTCTATATCTTGTTTGTATATAATCATTTGCCTGTTATTTTGTGAGTTCCTTGAGAACAGAGATCAGTTTTTTTGTTTTGTTTTGCTTTTGCTTTCTTATATATCTCTAGTACTTAGTGTAAGGCCTCCCACATAATGGGTGTTTAATAGTGACTGAACCCACCATATTATATTTGTCTAATTGTCTTGCCTACTTTTTGAGAGTAGAGGCCATTGCACTGATCTTTTTATCCCTAGCATTATTTATCTTTTATCTAACACAATGTTTTACATGTAGTAGGATCTCAATATGTGTTTTATGAATTAATGAAAAGGAAAAAAAAGATTGAGGTGGTGGCAGAGACATATTGCAAATAGCATTGCCAGCATGGATCTAACTCTACCAAAAATATCAAAGAACTTATTTTCCTTTCTGTGCTATTTAAATCAGTATCAGAAATACCATGGTATACAACATGAGCCTTAGAACCTCAAGAAGACACAGGTGTGTAGAAATGATTTTCTTATTTTGCAACACATTTGGATCATCTACATGGCCATTTTTTTTATACCTAATGTTTACTAGATTCCTTTTTGAGTCTTCAGAAGGTACCTGATATGGTAGATGGGGTACTTGGACTCAGAAAGACCTACACTCAAATCCCATTTCAGACACTTACTAGTTTGGTGACCCTCAACAAGTCATATAACGTCTCTGTGTCTTAGTTTCTTCAACTGTAAAACGAGGGGGGATTAGACTTGGCCTCTAAGATCTCTTCTACCTCTAAACCTATGTTCCTATCAGCCTATGACTTAAAATCTACAACTAGAAGAATTAAAGGCATAATCTAATGATAAAGAGTAGAAAGAACTGGATATGAATATAACTTCTTTCTTGTTTACTTAATACTTTGTTACTGAATGCTTCATTGACTCTGAAGTCTCCTTAAAGGAGGATATTCCCATTGATAATTCAGATGAACAGTTCATTTTCTCTTCCCCATCTTGAGAGACTCTTGTCCATATCCTCCTTGACATGTTCTATGTGAGTCAATTCAACATGCTAGGGCTTTTCTCTTAATTTCAATATTGCCATGATATCAGTGGACCATATGAACTGTTTGTTATGTTTGTTTACCAGTTCATTTCTTTGTCCAGTTAGATATTTCCCTGATATTACTGCTCTTGCCTTTTTCTTTTGCATAGTTCAGTCAGGCAGGAAATAAACATGTATTAAGGTAATATTCTGCTCCATAAATTCTGCTAAATGTTATGATTATAAAAAGAGGCAAAATAATCCCTTCCCTCAAGGAGCTTACATTCTAATTAAGAAGACAATAACCAAATAAATATGCACAAACCATATTCAGGACAAATAGGAAATAAGAGAAAAGGCACTGGAATTAAGATTACATTGATAATATACCTATCCATTTCTCTATTGTTCCTTCAATCAGAGATGTTTAACACATTGCAAGCCAACAACACTCCAGAGAATAATGAGAACTAGATTAAAATGTACTTAGAAAATATTTAACAAAATAACCAAAAAATGTAATGAAACACAATGTTAACAAAATATTTTCTAAGTTAACACTTCCCCATCAGGATGTTTCTGTATGATTTTGTAGTCCCTTCTTCTATGTGAGTTTAACATCACTGCTTGGGATGACTAATTCTTTAACTTTAGTGACCTTAATTTTTCAGAGATTGTGGTTATTTTAGTCATACAGAAAGACTGGAAAAATAATGGTTTTTTAAACTGGCCTTTATTTCAGGGAGAAGCCTGAGATCATTAAGAGAACTGGACAATTTCGCAAATGCAGCTGAACTTACTTTTTTCCTTTTATGAATTCTGGCCCCCATTTATTGTCAGGTTTACTGTTCTGCTTGTTAGTAACACTTGCAAATTGTATCAAGCAGAACAGCACAGATTCAAAATAAATTTAAATTATCTCTCCTGTAACTTACAGTGATCTAGAGAAGAGGATGTGGTTGTCTCAGAGGTATTACTTAGTGATAAATGCCAGTAGAGACACATAACAAAAAAAAGGAGATAGCAAGAGAAAAAAATTAAATATTTAATTGCAAATACCGGTCTTAAACCTAATGCCAGTTTTGAGAGGCATAATGAAAATTCCTAGCTAGAGTATTCCTTCAGGTTTAGTCTTGATAATGTAAATGAACGCTATAATTCTATGTGTTCTAAAAGAAAAAAAATAACGCTTTTATAAGGAAAACACCGCTGATAAAGTAGGACCTGTTACACTAACAATGGTAAGAAGAACCATAATGCAGCTTTCTGATTTGACTGTTTCCTTCTGGTAAACAGCAAGAGAAGACAGTTTATCTATATTCAGGTCACATGGCTTCATAAAAGAAACAGGACTTGTGAATAAATGTCCCAATTATTTAACATGGAACAATAGTCAGTCTCTTTTTATTTACACACTCCCTTTATGGCAAAGACACATTTTAATGTGATAATAATCTATACAATGAAATCAATGATATGAAAATACAGTTTGAGATTCAACATGAAATGTAAAGCAATAAAAGCAGTTAAAAGGCTCTCTATAGACAGATGGCTGCATTCTAAATATGTTAGAATTGATAAAAATTAAATAGGCACTGAGTCTGAATATTCAGGAAGGAAAATTGTTTAGGAAGATGTACCATTAATCTGGATATATGGATAGATTCTTATATTCTGAGTATGCTTAAGCTGAATTTTAAGTTTTCAACAAGTTAAATTGGGCCAGAATATGATGACTGGCTCTCTCTTCCTTGCCTCCAACACTTTCTACCATGCTATTATACTTTTCAGTATTCATGTTGTACCTCTCCTCTTCAATTCCATTAGAATATTAACTTCTTGAAGACATAGGCTGCCTTTTTTAGATCTTTGCATGTAAACAACTGGGTAAAAAGCCTTATACCTATTAGATGCTTAATAAATATTCATCAAATGACTTGGGAACAATTAAGCCTTTCAGACCAATAGTTAGAAAGCCTTGTACTAGAAATAATGGAAAAATATTTAAAAAGGAGAAAACTCCAAGCAAATAACCCTGAAAGAGAAACCATGGCTGGAGAATCACCATTTAATTCATTTGTAGCTTGTACAGTTTTGAAGATACTAGAGAGGAAAGAACCAACATTTATTATTACTTTGAACAACAGTGAAAGGAACAGCTCATTCTTACTGCATAAGCTTGTATGTTTATAAGTATCTATTATTGTTGTTTTCTTTTGTTCCTAAAGAAATATAGTATACATATAAATATAAGGGAATAGATAAATATATGGCAGATAGAAAGATAGAGAGATACAGAAATAATAAAACTGTTCTAGAAAAGACACAAAACAGCAGAAGCATCAAGAATGATACAGGTATTCAAGAACTTTCACTCTCAGACTAGGAAAAAAATCTAGTCCTCTAAAAGAAAAGTCCAATAAAATTTCTATGTATTCAAAACTAAGAATAATTCCCTGGTGATGAAAATGATAGCAATCTGATTCTGTTCTAAAGACAAAGTGACTTTTTTTCTCTTAAATGCAGATCTAATCCTAGAGCTTCTTTGTTCTTAAAAAACATAGGCAGTTTTTAGTGAGAGATGTCATTATTCCTATTCTCATTTTTCATTCTGATTTTTCTAGGAGATTTCATAGATCTGCATGGGTATGGGAGAGATGTAGAGGGATAGGCAGGGAGTGGAGAGACCTATGTATGGAAGCTGGGCCAAAACCATGGGTACACAAATTCAGACTAGAGGTTATGAGAATTTCACAGATATTTCCCCCACTTATTGCTAATTCCTTCAATTCTATTAGCTTGACTCAGGATAATCAATTGTAATTTCTGGACTTCCATTATGAGAAAATTCTGTACTTGGTCCTGATTTTGCTCTCTCTTGTATTCCTCATGGATATTCTTAATATTCTTGGTATTTTTCAGTCAATGTCTATACTCTTTTAAACTTAAGTAATCTATTGAGTTACCCAGCAACAGCTCCTCTCTCAGTCTGCAAGAAATAGAAACTGAGTATCCAATAAGGAGGTAACTAGGTGGTGCAATAAAGAGATGTCCTACTCTGGAGTCAGGAGGATCTGAATTCAAATCCAGCCTGAGCACTAGCTGTGTGATTCTGGGTTAAACACTTAACCCTGTTTGCCTTAGTTCCTCATCAATAAAATGAACCAGAAAAGCAAATGACAAACCAATTCAATATCTTTGCAAAAAAAAAATCTTATATGGGGTTACAGAGAGTTAAACATGACTAAAATGACTTAATTAAATCCTATAAAAAGTCTTTTAATTACGAGAGAGAGAGAGAGAGAGAGAGAGAGAGAGAGAGGGGGGTGAGGTGGGGACCGAGTTAACACCCATTTCAGCCCATTACAGAGAGAGAGAGAGGAGGAGAGAGAGAGAGAGAGAGAGAGAGAGAGAGAGAGAGAGAGAGAGAGAGATATAAGTTGGGAGGAGGGAGGGAGACAGAGACAGAAACAGAGCGAAGGAGGGAGGGAGAAAATGTTCCCAAATCATGAAACACTTGAAGTTCAGCTGACCCAGTACCTTCTCCTATCAAACATAATGACCTGATGGTTTTTGTGGATCTGAACTAGTGATTTTATGGATGTAAAAAGCTACACAAATGAATCTACTTAATCAATGCAGATCAACAACCTATTCTGCAACTTGTAGTCTTAAAGTTGCCTGGGAATTTCAGAAGTCAAGAAATTTGTTCATAGGTTCTGTATGTTTCAGGCAGGACCTAAACCCAAGTCCTCATGCTTTGGGTATCAGGTTTTTTATCCAATATGTCATGTTATTTATTATATTAGTATGTATACATGTATGTATATGTGTATGCACATATATAGGTTGTGACACAAGCAATAGGAGAGGAGGAGGGGAAATATCTACTTAGCATTATGGAGAAATTAATAGAACACAGTAGAAATAATAAAACTTTTTTCACTCATGAGACTGTGGACCTATTTCTTGAATTTTTGACCTCACAAGGATCATCAATTTATAGTTAGAAAAATTTCAGAGTTCCTCTAGAATAACCCCTTTGTTTACAGATAAGGAAACTGAGGTTCAAAAAAGCTCAAGATCATATTTAATGGTAAATAATAGGTTTGGGCTTTAAGCACAGACCCCTGAACCTCAAATCTAATTTCTTTTTTTTTTTAAATCATGGTTAATAATTTATCTCATACAATTACCTCATCTCAGAGTTATTTAGTGTTAGACTCCTAAACATAAAAAGGATGTCAGTACTTAGAACTAAAAAAAAATTTTCATCTTGAGTTCTAGAGCAAGAATAATAGGAAAAAAGTTCAATGATGCACTTTCCCCTGCCCCCCTGCAACTATGAAGTTGAATCTGGATTCAACATTTCAACATCTTCAGTCTATTAATCTATTCATTGCTGAATACTTTATAGACAAAAGTAATAAGATAGAGGCCAAGGTAATATCTGAGGAAGGTGTTACTGATAGAGTTGTCTTCAGAAATTGGTAATAAAGTTAATCATCATTTCTTACAATGTGACAATGCAATTCAGATTTCACCCTAATAATCTGAATGAAGTACAAGCAGTATTAAGGCAACTAGATATTTCCCCATAAAACTAAAATTGTACTTATTTGAAAAGAAGACTAAGGATAGATAGAGAATAGACAAACATACATATGCCATAATAGACATACATGTTAAAAACACTGTTTATAGGTTTATACGTTGAAAACTGCATGTGTATATTTACACATGTAAACACACATGAGGTTATAGACCTACAAATATGCACATGTATGTACATGCATTTATATGTATTTTATCTGTGTGTGTATGTATAAATACATATTTATATGTACACGGATATGTGTGTGTATGTGTGTATGTATGTGTGTGTATACACATACATATATATGTATATACAGGCAGCCTAATTAGAGAAAAGAATAATGTAGCAAAATATAGAGGGAAGGGGACCACTTCCATTTTTAGGCACCTAAGCAAAGTTTGCCCAAGTCAAAGAGAAGCTTTCTACTTTCCAGCCAATGGTACCTGATGGTTTGCTAGATATCAGAATGTTTCTGAAACCTCAAGTGTAAATGTTCAAGTTCAACAGTAGCATTTGGGATGCTGAAAAACCCTATAATATTTTTATCTGCCAAAACTGTGATTATAGGATACTACTCGCAGGAGGAAACTAAAATTAGAAAGAAACTGCAGGGGTTTTTGATATGGAAGAAGAATATAGTTTTTAGCCACACACTTACGGGAAAAACTCAACCCCAAGGACAGGAGCTACCCCCATTTTCCTGAGCAATGGGTTACAGAATCTTTATGATAATTACAATGCTATGTAGAGTGGGATGGAAATAGAATGGAGAGCCATGTCAGTGGACTACAGACAATAAAGCATGACCACTCTTTGTGAAATATAAAATCATTAGAGACTAGGTTGTTGGCTGACTCTGTTCAAGTGACTTCTATGAACCTCAATTGAAGCTTGGATTAAAGGATGTCAAAGATCCCATTAAATTCATGGAATTCATGAATTCATTTAAAAAGAAACTATTTCATTTCACATTAAGGAAATCAATTACATGCCAAAAGGGAAAAGAGTCTCAATGTACAAAATAATTATCAGGTATAAGACAGCTGCATATTTCATACTACAAAAAAGGAAATGCTTAAGCACATTCATAGGCACGTATTGAAAACTTAAAACATGAAATAATATTATATTTTCCTAGGAGGTAAAATCAACTTATCAATTTAATTAAGAAAATTTTTTTGAGATTATGCATAAATCAGGAAGCTTGGACTCAATTCCTAGCACTGCAACTAAGGCAGTCATTTCACTGTGGTAATTATTTATTCTTCTCCTGAAACATGGAAGGCAATACCTCACTGATGTAGTGTTTTGTAAAGTAAAGTCAAGGATTATTATAAGAAGTATTATAATCCAGTTCTGAGCAGCCTAAAATCCTGCTGGTATAGGTATAAAATGAGATACTCAAGGTTCACCTAACAATTAACCAAAGAAGATTTTATCAAGGGTACCGTGGGGAGGTTCTTCAATAAGAGTACTCAGTAAGCACACTGTACTGATATAGCTAAGCATAATTCTCCCACTTCTATGTTGCTCATGGTGCTTTTCTAGTCAAAATTCAGAGAGGAAGTAGTGTTTCTTATGAATTTTTGTACACAGAAGATCAGGAAGCACAGATGTGCTGGAGATGGCTCATACAGAATCAGGAGAGCTGATTATTAAATTTTCAGAACACCTTGGAAATAGAAAATAATACAAATCAGGACTTGATTTATTACTTTGTTAATTATCTAGACTTAAGTGATGGAGGAAATGTTAATGATACATATTAAAATTTAAAAGTGTGACATGCATACATTTCCCCCCAAGAGAATCAGTTGTTAAAATATTCAACAACACACCCCTGCCAAGAAGCTAAATCAAGGCTTTTATCCTCTGAATATATTAAGTCTCCAGGATAGTTTCAATTAATTGTAAAGAAAGAAAATGAAAACTAGTTCATATCTGATTATTCTGGTAGATATTTTTCTACCACTGGAGGAGAGAGCACAGTTGAAGTTTGACTTGGGGGTCAAATGAGGGGAAGATTTTGAACACCATGAAGAAATCACTTAGCTCCTATGATACTTGATTCCATATCTACAAAATAAGGATAAGAATACCTTTTTTTTTTTTCCTTTCTCACATGACTATTGTCAGGGTAAAATGAATTAATATCTATGTGAGGTCTGTTTATTAGTAAGAAGCCCCCAACTTTATATTCTGTTAGAATAATTTCTGAAAAGTCAGGGTATAGAGTTAGAATAGTGGAGCATTGCTTTTTCATGCTTTTGAGATATTTGGCATATACTCAGAGACATAAACCTGGTAGGGATTTCAGAGAACAACTAGTCTAATTGTAATTTTACAAATATGGAAATTGAGTCCCAGAGGAATTAAATGACTGTTTAAGATTACATCGACAGTAAGTTACAGAGCTGGTTTGAAACCCCTAGCTCTATGATTTTAAATTTAGCATATTCCTCATAATGATGACATAAAATGAAAAGTCTTAAAGAGTAAGGATTATTTCATTTTCATCTTTGTAAATCCAAATTTAGTATTGTGCTTGAAGTATAGCAGATAAATGACAAATGCTTTGCATCCACTGAAACCTGTATTAAAACCTACTCCAAACAAAAGTGACTAATCTTGCTGACCTGTAGAGAAGTTGCATCTCTGCCTATATCCCCTTTCCTGTTTTTCAATCAATAAATCGATCAGTTAGTGTGATATTTAAATTCTGCCAATTATTTATTGGTTCAGTTATTGATTTTTTGTCTGTTTACATATTTATTATCTGAACCTTCTATTTCGTCTATCCTCAAATGAACAGTACCATAAAATAAAACCATGAGAGAAAATTTTTATGGTCCAGCAAAACAAATTTCTTTATTAATCATGTCTCAAAACTTATGTCTTCTATATTTGAAATCCTTCCACTCTCCAAAAGGAAAGGAGGTAGTATGTTTCATCTTTAGTCCTTTGACATTTTTATATATTTTTGCATGGATCAGAGAATTAAAAATCTTTCAAACATTTTTTTTCTTCTTTCTTTATGATGTTATTGTCTTTTTTAATACCATTTTATTTTTCCAAATATATGTAAATATAGTTTTCAACACTCACCTTTGCAAAACCTTGTGTTTCAGTTTTTTCTCCCTTTCTTCTTCCTTTCTCCCTCCCCTAAATATAAAAAACTGAAGCCTGATGAGATTAAATGACTTGCCCAATGACTGACACAGATAGGAAGCAATAAAATTGTAAATGTAGTACTTACTTTCCAAAGATGCCATACAATTCCATCCCAAAACAAGATAGAGAAAAATCTTAATTCTAGACTTAAGAACAATGAATTATCCATTAATTGGCTTGAAAAAATTTTGAATTTAAAGCTTATTAATTAAAGTTATTAGTATTCCTTCTTAAACTGTTGCCTATAATAATCACTATCATTTGTGTAGCTTTAGAAGGTATTAAATAACTAATATTGATTAGAATGTCCTCAAATATAAAATAGATCATTTTTCAGCTGAAGGCAATTTAGAAGTTTAGGAGAAAATCTCTGGGACACCAGGATGGGAGTCCACTGTGCATTCCTGATATGGGTCACATTAGTGCAGCCCCAGACCAGGCCCAGCCTCAGCGAGACCTCTGAATTGGAGGTAATACTGGTGGCTTCCAGACCTCTCAGCCCAGCGACACTAAAGAGAATTTGGAAGGTCTGCTGAAAAGGTCTGTAGCACCAGGGGTGAGCCCAACACACAATGTTGGCAGGACCTCTGAATTGGCTGAATTTTGGAGTCTTTTGGACTTCTAAGCCTAGGGACACCAGGGAGGATTTGGAAAGTCAGCAGAGGAGGCCTGTGACAACAGGGTAGGAGTCTGGTATTCAGTCCCAGAGCAAGCCACACCACTACACTCCCCCCCTCACCCTGGTCTTGGAATCATCAAAACAATACTCTGTTGCTTAAGCACACTAGATCTTACAGTTGCAATGGGGTGGGGAACACTCCTAACAGCTCCAGGCAAAAAAGAGGATTTGTGATTAGGTGTTAATTAGGCTATCTGAAAACAACTGCATAAAACCCCGAAGCCTAGGGATAGTACACCCCCCACCCTGGAAACAGAGCCCTACTTTAACAAAGAATAAAAAGCTGAATAATAGGCTAGGAAAATGAGAGACAACAGAAAAAAGTTTCTGACCATTGAAAATTACTGTGGTGACAAGGAAGATCAAAACACACACTTAGAAGATAATAACAGAGTTATCAAAGTTATCAAAACTCCAAATAAATATCAAAGTCTTTAAGAAAAATAAGAATTGGACACAGGCCATGGAATAACTCAAAAGTGATTTTGAAAATCAAGTAAGAGAATTAAAGAAAAAATTAGAAAGAGAATTGAGAGAGAAAAAATAAAAGAAATATAAAAAGCTAATGAGGAGAAGAATGTCTTAAAAACAAAATTAGTCAATTGGGAAAGAAGGTACAAAAGTTCACTGAGGAAAATAATTCCTTACAAATTAGAATTGACTGAATGGAAGCCAATGACTTTATGAGAAATCAAGATACAAAAAAAGAAAAATAGAAAAAATGTGACATATCTCTTTGGAAAAACAACTGACCTGGAAAATAGATCCAGGAGAAATAATTTTAAAATTATTGGTAGATACAAAAAAAGAAAAATAGAAAAAATGTGACATATCTCCTTGGAAAAACAACTGACCTGGAAAATAGATCCAGGAGAAATAATTTTAAAATTATTGGTCTATCTAAAAGTCATGATCCAAAAAAGAGCCTGGACATCATCTTTCAAGAAATGGTCAAAGAAAACTATCCTAATATTCTAGAATCAAAGAATAAAATAGAAATGGAAAGAATCCACCAATCATCTCCTGCAAGAGATTCCAAAATGAGAACTTCCAAGAATACTATAGTCAAATTTTGGAACTCTGGGTCCCAGAAAATACTGCAAGCATCTAGAAAGAAACAATTCAAATATAGTGGAGTCATAGTCAGGATAACATAATATTTAGCAGCTTCTACATTAAAAGATAAGAGGGCTTAGAATATGATATTCCAGAGAGAAATAGGGCTAGAGTTACAACCAAGAATCATTAACCAGCAAAACTGAGTAAAGTTCTTCCGAGGAAAAGGTGGTCATTCAATGAAATAAAGGATTTTTAAGCATTAGTGGTGAAAAGAACAGAGCCGAATAGAAAATTTGATTTTCAAATACAGGACTCTGGAGAAACATAAGGAGGCAATTAGTGAAATGATATTATAAGGGACTTAATAGGGTTTATCTGTTTATATTTCTACATGTGAGGATGATAGTTGTAACTCATTAGAACTTTCTCATATATAGACAGATGGCACAGGTGTGAGTTGAATATGAAAGGATAATATCGCTAAAATGATGAAATGAGGGGTGAGAGAGGATTGTACTGGGAGAAAGGGAAAAGGAGAAATGGAATGGTGTGAACTATCTGCTATTAAAAAGAGGCAAGAAAAAGCTTTTACAATATAGAGGGGAAAGGGAAGGAGAAGGTCAATGAGTGAACCTTACTCCCATCCAAATTGGCTCAAAGAGAAAATAACATATTCAACAATAGAGATATGGCAATCTATCTAACCCTGCAGGAAAATAGAAAGGGAATGGGATACTGGAAGTGGGGAGAATGATAAAAGAGAGGAGAGACTGGTCAGTAGTGAAACACTTTTGAGGAGAGATAGGGCAAAATAAGAAAGGAAATAAAATAAATGGTAGGGAAATACAGTTAGCAAGAGTAATTGTAAAAAAAGAATTTTGATCAAAGTTTCTGTGATAGGGCCTCATTTTTCAAATCTAGAGGAAACTAAGTCAAATTGATAAAAAAAAAAAAAAAGAGCTGTGCCCCAATTGATAAATGATGAAAAGATATGATCTATTCCCAAAAGAAATAAGATCATGCTTATTTTTTGACCTAACCAGAACACTGCTAGCCATGAATACTAAAAGATATTTAAAAAAAAAAAAAAGAAAGGAAAATGACCTATATGTACAAAAAATATTCATAGCAGTTCTCTTCTCAGGGAAAAATATTGGAAATTGAGGGGATGCCCATCAGTTGGGGAATAGCTAAATAAAGTGTGGTATGTGTTTGTGATGGAATATTACTGTTCTATGAAAAATGATGAGCAGGTTGCTCTCAGAAAAAAAAAAAAAGCTGGAAAGACCAAATTGTAAATGACTTTGCTATTCTCGGCAGTATAATGGTTCATGATTTCTCTGAAGGACTCATGAAGAAAAATGCCATTCATACCCAGAGAAGGAACTGATTGTGTCTGAATTCAGATTGAAGCATTCTCTTTTTTCTCTTTCTCTCCTTTTTAACCTTTATTTTTCTTGAGAGTTTTAATTTTTATTAGGGTGGGAAATCTAATTTTTTTCACAAAATGACTTTTATGGAAATGTTTTGCATAACTTCACATGTGATTTCTTAATTGTGGGTGGGTATAAGGGAGAGAATCCAGAACTCAAAAATTTTAAAAACAAATGTAAAAAAATGATTTTAAATGTAACTGGGGAACAATATTAAATAAATAAAATACAAAAAATTGCAGATATTTCCCATTTCACAGAGAGAAAAACTGATGCCTAAAGAGAAAAAAGTGACATATAGATATAGATAGATAGATAGATAGTAACAGCAACTAAACCAGCAGAATTGAGGTTCAAATCCCAACAGATTAATCTTATTTTTTTATTATAGCTTTTTATATACAAAACATAAGCATGGATAATTTTTCAACACTGACTCTTGCAAAACCTTCTGTTCCAACTTTTTCCCTTCCCCCAAACCCCTCCCCTAGATGGCAGGTAGTCCCATACATGTTAAATAAGTTAAAGTATATGTTAAATACCATATATGTATACATTTTATACAGTTATTTTGTTGCACAGGAAAGATTGGATTTAGAAAGAAGGTAAAATAACCCGAGAAGAAAAAAAACAAAAATGCAAGCAAATAGTAACAAAACGAGTGGAAATGTTATGTTGTGGTCCATACTCATTTCCCCGTGTTCTTTCTCTGGGTGTAGCTGGTTCTGTTCTTTACAGATCAACTGGAACTGATTTGATTTATCTCATTGTTGAAGAGGGCCACTTCCATCAGAACTGATCCTCATATAATATTGTTGCTGAAGTGTATGATGATCTCCTGGTTCTGCTCATTTCACTTAACATCAATTCATGTATGTCTGTATTAATCCTGCTGATCATTTCTTATAGAATAATAATGTTCCATAACATTCATATACCACAATTTATTCAGCCATTCTCCAATTGATGGGCATCCATTCAATTTCCAGTTTCTAGTCACTACGAAAAGGGCTGCCACAAACATTTTCGCACATATGGGTCCCTTTCCCTTCTTCAATATCTCTTTGGAATATAAGCCCAGTAGTAACACTCTGGATCAAAGGGTATGGTCAGTTTGATAACTTTTTGAGTATAGTTCCAAATTGTTCTCCAGAATGGTTGGATCCGTTCACAACTCCACCAACAATGCATCAGTTTCCCAATTTTCCCACATCCCATCCAACATTCATCATTCAGATTAATCTTATTAAAGTGTCTTTTATAGACCCAAAAGACTTATTATAAAGCAAACGTGCTGTTTACTTGTGACTCAGGACAAATTACTTAATCTTGTTTGCCTCAGTTTCCTCATTTGTAAAATGAGCTGAAGAGGGAAATGGCAGTTTTAGCAGTTCATTTGTAAAAAACAAAAAAATAAAACATAAGAATATAGGATACGGGTCAAATTTAGCTCTATTTCTTAGGATAAGGCAGTGTTTGTCTACTTTGGAAGCTCTGAAAGGATGAAGTAAATTTAGGAAGGGAATCTGACTCTAATTAACTGAACAGAGATCCATTTCCCTCTTTGAGATCAATGGTATTGAATCAAAAGAGTCCTGAACTATGTTCATGGTAGGAAACCACACTGGAAATTATCTCTTTACTGACAGGAGCTTGATGGAAAAGGAGTGGACTTTTCTACGGCCACCTACTCATTCAAACAACCAGTTCCCAGTAATGGACTTTTATGTTGCCAAGGACAGTAAAGCTAGAGACATCTAATAACATGTAACAGAAAGAATGACAGATTTGGAATTCCATAACGTTTCCATTCCTTACCTTGCTAACTATATGCTTTTGTGCTAATTATTTGTCCTCACTTTTCTCTTCTGTAAAATGAGAGGATAGGACTAGATGCTCTCTAAGTTTATCTTACAACTTTAAATTTATAATCTTATTACCCCAGGAAGCCAGGAATAAGTAGTGAAGAGGAGGAGGACAGCCTAAAAGGGAAAACATTAAAATAAACCAAATGTTAGGAAAACCAAAGGGGAAAAAATCAAACCAAGACAATTGTCATCACTATATCACAGTCTGAGATCTTCTAAGCATTTTCTTATTCATAGCATTCTTTTATAACAGGTCATTTGGGGCCGGTTACCCTATCTGATTCTTAAAAGAGCAGAGATGTCAAAAGCTGAGATCCACATATAAATCATCATTCATTTGTTGTACATGCACCCTATTTTTCCTTTCTACATATGCATGTACTGAATATTTTCCCATTAGATCTTGTTTGGCTTTTTTTTTTTTTTTTTTTTTTTATTTTCCAAATTTACCACCGTGAATCTTTCACCTAACCTTTGGTTACCAAATTAATCAGGCTTAGATGATGACAGTGTTCAATGTCACCAGACTTAGTTGTAATTCCTGGGCAATATTCACCCCCTCTACTTTTTATTTTTTAATAAGTCTTCAGATTAAGAAACCAATCGAATTATACTGAACAAGCTGGTCCTGGAAAAAATAGTTGAGGAGACATACCTAGTTTCCTTTTTTTGCAGAAGTGGGAGGGTATTAGCATAGAAGATTGATTATACTGTCAAATATGGTTCATATATTGGTTGATTTTCTTGATCTTCTTTCTCCACCCTCTTCCCTTACTCTTTTTCTTCAAATCTTTGTTGCTAAAGATGACTCACTGGGAAGAAAAAAAGAGAAGGGACTTTCCTCAGAATTTCTCATATCAGTGAAATCACAGGACCAATTCCTAATATTCTAATGATGATGAAGATAATGATGAAAGCTGACACTTAAATAATGTTCCAAGTTTTATAAAGAGAATTATACATGTCATTTTGATTGATCTTGAGAACAACCTTACAAACCATCATTCATTCAGCAGTGATAGTGGTGAACCATTTAAAATGTTAGTAGATTAGGCTTCATGATGTTGCATGATGTTTGCAATACAGTCACTATGCTTTTGAAATGTAATAAATAAAAGTACATATTTGAAATTTATTATCTCAAAGAGTTATACCGAAAAGAAAAAGAGAATTTAGCAGATAAAATCCAATATTTAAGATTGTAAAAGTTGAAATTAAATTTCTTAGGCTTAATTGTACTTATTTGATGCTTTTATTTGTCATTGCTTACTATTAATAAAATCACTGAATAATATTACTAATTATAGATCATGAACAAACATATAATTTGTGGGTGGGGAGAAAATAAAGGCAGAAAAATGGATGTATATTGAGATGTTTAGACTGCTTTGAAGATACTAACAAAGGCAGCCTGACTAAGTCTGTTTTTCCATTATAAGCCTCTTAAAGATCCTGAAGGCCATCTGGGCACACAAATTGGTTGCCTTAACTATGGTAATTAAGACAGTTTGGGAAACTAAGTTTCTAGGATAAGCATTTTAGCATTTCCTGAAAAAAAGGAGAGAAAAAGCTGATTTCAGGATTCACATCAATGATAGTTATGTTCTTAGACACAGAAGTAATTAGTACTTTTTTGATATTATCAGTATTCTGAAAAATCCAAAGTCATTAAAGATTTTTCTTATGATTATCATCACCATCAATATCAATAACTCTCCCCACTTTCTTTGAAAATCATTATCCTTGGCTCCTATGCTGATCTCCACTAGAAGGTAGCATTGCCTTTTTCATAGTGCTCAGTAGAAGAAAATGACTGTCCTGTAGAAGCCCATCAATTAGGGATTTGCTGAACAAGTTGTGGTAAATGAAGGTAATGGAATATTATTGTTATATAAAAAATGATGAACAAGCTGATTTTAGAAAGGTCTGGAAGGATTTACACGAACTGATACTGAGAGAAACAAACAGAACCAGGAATACATTGTACACAATAACAGCAAGATTGTGTGATGAAAAACTTGGTTCTTCTCAGTGGTTCAGTGATCCAATGCAATCCCAATAGACTTTGGGCAGAAACTGCCATCTGTTGTCAGAAAAAGAACTAAGGAAACAATGTAAATCAACATACTGTTCATTTATTTTTTCTGGTTTTTTTTTTTTTTTAATCTTTTCCATAGTTTTTTTTCTTTTGCTCTGATTTTTCTTTCCCAAGATGATTCATAAAGCAATGTGTTAAAAATAAATAATAAAATAAAATAAATGTGAATTAAAAAAAAAAAGAAAATGACTGCCCTCGGTAGACAGAGTTCCCCCAATTCCCTATGTTCTTTTGTATTTTTGTAATTACAGTTTCTGTCCCATACATGGGGTTTTCTTTCTCTTTTATTGATCATTCCTGTTTTTATTCTGATCTTGTAAACATTTCTCTTTATCACCATGTTCAACATAGGATACCTTTTTTACTGTTCCTTCTAGCTCTGTGATTCTAATTCTCAGTTTCTCTAACAGTTGTCCTAGAAGTAAACAAAAAAAAAATCATTCCTGATTTGTTCAGGGATAGAACTTAACCATGGGTTTTTTTTTGTGCCTGTCATGGAACACCAGTGTTGGAGACGCTATGTTTTCATGGGAATTTCCTATTACTTTAATTGAGTGATGTTAGATAAACTTAGTCTTCTACTGCTTCATCATGGGAAAAGGAAGATAAGCGTTTGTGTGTGTGTGTGTGTGTGTGTGTGTCTTATGAGATAGAATAATAAAGATAACCATTAATTCTCCCTCCACTGAATCTTTAAAAACACACAATATTTATTGTATAATGTCATTCTGTGTCTATGTTGGACATTTGACAAATCAATATGTTTAAAAAAAACATTTTTACTAATATCTTTTGTTCCTACAAAATCTGCATTTTCGTATATAATTTTCCCCCTTTTCATTTCCCAGAAAGCACACTTTGCAAGAAAATATTCTCACAAGCCAGTTAGCATTCAATCTAGGTAATGCTTATGAAGGATAGTCAGAGGAGAGAGAGCATATCATCAATAATAGGCATTAAGATTAACTGTGATAATTGTGTACCTTTATACAAGAGTAATTAATGCTTTTTTTGATATTATCACCTTTCTGATAAATACAAATTCAATGACCATTTTTCTTGCTGCTTATCATCACCATCAACATCAATAAGTCTCCCCAAATTAGTTAAAAGTTATTTTTAAGTATTGTTCCAATTGTATTGAATCTTTTAAAAATAATGATTTTGTTTTACATAACCTCATTTATTAGAATTTCTTTCTCAATCTAACCATCCAGAAAGCAATGCCTTATAACAAGAAATTTTTTTAAGTAGCAAAATTAACCAGTCCATCAACTAAGTCTACCAGTTTATGTAGTGTTCTACTTTCAGTGGTTGGCCACCTCTGCAAAGAATGTTACCATATATACTAACAACAATCTTTCACTCATGAAACTCTTTAAAGCTATAAATTTATAAACTATTAGAACTGGAGAAGAATATAAAGATGATCTAATTCAATCTTCTATTCAATTTAAGAATGCCCTATACAGTTTCACAAAGAAGTAAATATTTATCCTTCTTGAACATTTTTTATGTGTGCAATAATGATCTATCTCATAAGGCAATCTCTTCTGTTTTTAAATAGATGTTTAGACAGTTCAATCTTCTATTCCAGCCATTCTTTATCATTGTCCTTTGAAGAATCATCTTTGTCCTGAACTGCATACATAAATGTCACTTAGAGATCTGCCCTGGACAGAAGTAGTCAGGGTTGGAGGAGTTAGAGTAAGGTTGAATAGTATGGTGATGAGAGAACAGAGGAATCACCCATTCATTTTTAATAAATCAACTGATCTAGCTTCTCTCTTTCTTAAAGGGCCAGCCAAGATCAGCACAGACATATTTTTTATCTGTTTTGTGTTTTATGTCTTAGTTCCCTATGTTCATGTCCTGAACTTACTCCCATTAGATCTTACTTGGTCTGCTTTTGATCTTGTGGTACTCTCTTTCTGCCTTTTTTTTTCTTTCTGCCCTTTCTGAGCAAGCTCCTCATATAAGATTTTTCTTTAATTTAATTTTTGTCAACAAATTCATCAGTCATGATTGGTTGATAAAAACATATAATGGTACTAAACCTAGAACTGACCCTTGTGTATTACTCCTTCCCTTTGGACTTTGTATATATTTTTTCATTTATTATTATTTTATCATCTATTTATATATTGTTTCCTACAACAAAATGTAACTTGAGGGAAGAAATGATTTCATTATTGCCTTTGCACCCATTAATAGCTCTCTTTGTTATTTGTATGTTCATGCCTGATATATATATATATATATATATATATATATATATATGTGTGTGTGTGTGTGTGTGTGTGTGTGTGTGTGTGTATACTGAAACTTTTATACTTGTCAAGTTGAAAATTTAATCAAACTCAAATTTGCCTCATTTTTACTTTTACCTGAAAATTCTAGCTCATTCTTCTTCCAGAATTTCAGAGAATAAAATCATGACTATTCTTATTCTCTTCTAGCTCTTATTTTTTTGAGACTAATATGATTCTTTCTATCAACTGATCCTTATATGATATGGTTCTGACATTCGTGTTATGTTACACAGTGGGTAGAGTGTCAGTTCTGAAGTCAAGAAGACTCATCTTTCTAAGTTCAAATCAAGCCTCAGACCAGATACATAGTAGCTGTGTGACCCTGGGCAAATAACTTAACAATATTTGCCTCAGTTTTCTCATCTGTAAAATGATCTGGGGAAGGAAATAGCAAAGTACTCCAGAATCTTTGCCGAGAAAACCTCAAATGGGGGGAATGGTGATGTCACAAAGAACTGAATGTGACTCAAGCAATGATAGCAGCAAGCATTCATTACTATTCTTCTTGTTTTCTTCCAGAACAATATAATTTAATATTGTTCCCTTAAATTGTGGTAACCTGGACTTAAGATAGGATCACAAATTTAGGACTAGAGTATCTTGAACATCATTTAATCCAAGCTTCCCATTTCATAGATAAGAAAAATAAGATGGAGATGTTAAGTTATTTAACCCAGATCACACTGGTAGTAAACAGTAAGACTAGGATGCAGGTTCTCTGATTCCAAACCTAATGCTCTGTCTATTATAACATAGTGCCTTTCAGAGGCATATTTCCAAATATGGTCTTATCATGTTGGCATGAATACATTGGGGATGTTTATATCCCTCACTTTGAATGTTTTACATCAATTAATGAAGTCTAAGATTACATTAACTTTGGGATGGTTAGTCACATTGGTGTATTATATTGAGTTTGCAGCCAATGAAAACCCTTAGACCATTTTCACATGATGGCTATTAAATTTTACTATTCTATACTTCCATACTTCTTTTCTGAATCCATGTGAAAAAACTAATATTTATCTTTATTCCATTTCATTTCTAAAATTTCAGTTTATATTCAAACTTATCAACTCCTTTTGAAAACTTATTTTGTAATCTAATGTATTAGTTATTTCTGATAGATTTGTACCATTCACAAATTTGAGACATTGTGCCTTCTGTGTCATCAGCCAAGACTTTACTAACATCAGAAATAAAAGAATTAACTATAAACCTCCCTTGTATATCACTAGAAACTACTATCCTAGTAACTATTGATTCATTAATGATTTCATTCATATAATAATTGTTAAACCAGCACCAATTCCACCCCAATACACATTTCTTCATCTTAGTCATAAGGCTATCATGAGAAACTTGATAAATGCCTTGCTAAAATTCTAATCCACTAAGTTGTTTCCATCTTTTAAGGTGAACAAACAAGTAAACTTACCAAAAAAAGGAAATTTGTTTAATTTTATATGGTAGGCCTACAGTGGGCCCTGGTAATCACTCTATGCTTTCAAACTAAGTGTAAAATAACCTATTGCGCAATTCTGCTAGAAATTGGTGTTAAGCTGACATGCATAGTTAATAGAACTGTCTTTTAAAAATAAGATAGCATTTGCCTACTTCTAATTGGTTGATTTCTTTTGTTTTCCAAGATAGCCTTGTGGAAAGAACATTGACTCCAAGCCAAAAAAGGTAGATTCAGATCCTGCTTCTGATGTTTATTACCTCTGTGATCTTAAGTCATTTAACTCTCCTCTAAGTGGCATGAAATAAATGGCCCCAAACATCCCTGTCAGGCATAATAATAATAATAATAATAATAACAATAGCAATAGAAATAATAACAAGCATTTACCTGCTTTATAATTTACAAAATGTTTTGCAAATATTAGTTCTTTTTATCTTCTCAAAAACACTAAGTAGATACTATTATTTTTATTTTACAGATGAAGAAACTGAAGCACAAAGAAGTTAGTGACTTGCTCAGCCACATTTGTGCTCAATTCTTCATGACTCCTAAATCTACCACTCTATCCACTATACCACCTAGATGTCTAGATAAATGATTTTATGATCCTAGATTTTTCAAAGATTTTCAGCAGTAGCTTCTCAATACCATGATAAGAGTCAACATTTATATTTTACTTTAAGATTTATAAAAACCTTTATATATATTTTCCATATGATCTTCATAACACCTGTGAGGTCAATGCTTTATTTGTTAATAATAAATGAATAAACTGAGGTGGAGAAAGCCTCACCAAGAGGTGACTTAACCAATGTCAATAAGTATGTGTGGAAGAATTTAAATTCAGTTCCTCAAATCCAGCACTATCCACTATGCCACATAGTTGCCTCACAATAGTCATCTGTTATATCTACAAGGTATTTCACTACCCTAGCATATGATTCTTTTAAGACTGAAAACTTTTACTCAGATAAAGAGTGCTGTCTTATCTTCTCACCTGTCTGGGGATATAATTCCCTCTTAATCACATTTGTGCTTTAAATTCAGATCATTTTACTTGATAGAAAGGAAAGAAGTCCTATTGAAATTAAGAAATATGTTCTTCTATCTGTCATCCATGAAAATTTACACCATCTTTGCCTAACAATAGTCTTTTCTGTCCCTCAATCTTCTTGCTCATAATAAATTTAATAGGAACCTTTCATTTATTTATTAATTGATTGCTCAGAGTTCTACTCTGATCCTCCATCGAGTAAAGCTTACCTCTGTTCTTAATACAGTAGAGTTGAAGATATATCAAGTTATGACATATAGAAAAGGCTTCCGATATGCTTCTCATAAGAAACTTTTCTGTTTTCCCCAAAGCCTTGAGTACAGAGAGGCTCATGTTCAATATGCTAGGCATTTAGTGATGAATTTTTTGGCCACAGCAAGCCATGGAATAATTAAAAATGCAAAATGACTTTCAGTCATGTGTCATCCCTTTTTAATTCTGAAATTATCATGACAGAGTGGTGTGAAAAGGGGGCAGAGTATGTTCACACTCTTAGTTATTATACCATCTAGAAATATCAATTTGGACATAAAAATTCTAAATGTGAGGTTTGTGTCTAGTGACAAGTAAGTTGATATACTATTAAATTATATTAATGTTAGAAATTATTTTAGATAAAAGGAAGTTATAGCTAATTAGAAGAACAGTTCATAATATTACCTTATAGAGGTAAATAAAGGAGTTGTTAAACAATAACATTGGTCTTATCATGAATCCAAAAGAAAAAAAAAGAAACACTTTATGGGACATGTCATTTTATATTACAATATTTATAAAAAGTCCAACATGGAAGTAATTATATTTCTGTGCCAATATCTGTGTCAGAGGATGAAGAGATAGAGAAATTCTAAGAAAAACTGGATAAGACTCTTCAAATTAAATCAACAAATATGTTATTAGTCAGTAACTTCTATCCAAAAGTGAGAGGTTGAAGGGTTAGGTAATTTGCAGAAAATTTTGTACAGGAAATGAAATGAACAAAATTATCTCTCTGGGATTCTAATGTAATGATGATTCCTATCTAACACAAGGCAAAGGCAGCAAAATTATATGGAACACCTGGTTTGTCAAGTTGAACAGATAAGTAAATTTTCTAATTTGTAATTGATTACAGATCAATATAACTCTGTAAACTCTGTAGTTTGCATTAAAAGGTTTAGGCTCTTTGAAGCTTCTATTTTGATCAAGAATATTGATCTTCCAGGGATATAGATTTTCAAAGTCTCTATCAGTGGTTTCCCCTACTACTAGAAATATGAACTTATTTCATTCATGTGTATGTATGTATGTATAAATATGCCCATGTAAGTATATATATATATATATTTGGGTATGCATGTATATACATTTATATGTGTGAATTGTGTTTAGATATTTTCAATCATGTTCAACTCTTTGTGACCACATTTGGTGTTTTCTTGGCAAAGATCCTGGAATACGTTTACCATTTCTTTCTCCAGCTCATTTTATGGATGAGGAAACAGAGGCAAACAGGATTAAGTAACTTGTCCAGGTTCACACAATTAGTGTATGTAAGTATATGAGGCCAGATTTGAACTTAGGAAGATACACAATATCAGGACAATATTGTATACACAATAAAATATGTATAAATAGATAAAAACACACAGGCATGTATATATTACACACATATTTGTACATACATACACATTTATATATGTATGTATATACATATATACATTGTAGTATATTGTAGTATACAATTGTATACTATTATATACACACACAATTTTAGTAGCTATATGTGTATAAATGTATTCTATGTGGATATTTATATGTAATACAATTGTAAATATATTATTAAATATATATATTTATAAATTATAAATAACATAAACATAAAATGTAAATTATGTATATAAATATAAATAATATGCATATGGCATTGTATATATGTGTGTATCTATATATGTATATTGTTGTTTTAATGACTTTTCAATCATTTCTGACTTTTTGTGTCCTCTTTGAAGGTTTTCTTGGCAGAGATGCTGGAGAAATTTGCCATTTCCTTCTCTAGGCCATTTTACAGATGAGGAAACTGAAGCAAAGAAAGTGAAATGATTTCCCCTAGATCACACAGCCAGTAAGTGTTTGAATCAGGATTTGAACTCAGGTTTTCCTTGTCTTGAGGCTTAGTACTATATCCACCATAAATGTAGCTGACTTTGTATACCATATCCTTCCCTAAATTGCCTTAATTGGTATAAACCAATTATCCCAAAGAGTAGACCAAAGGAACCTAGAAACCACTTTAGTCAGTAAATGCTATTGATCTTTCCAAATAGATAGATTACAAGTAGATATTGAAACTAAGAGCAAGAGTAAGTTCACTTACATAGAATTGTTTACCAAGTTTTACCCAAAAGAGTAATGGAAAATCATGAACATTATTATCTAATAAAAGAACAAGTTGCAGTGGAGAAAATAACAAGCTTAAAGAAAGTTTGGTGAGAGACTCAGATCAAAGCAAAGACACAAGCATAAAATTGAAAAGACAAAATCAAAACAACACCAGACAAAAGTAGAAAAGATCTAATGTGATTTCTGTAATGAATTATGTTTTTCTTTATTTTTTAGCCTTTTATTTTATAATTTTATTAAAGATTTTTAATTTTCAAAAGATATACATGGATAATTTTTCAACATTAACACTTGCAAAACCTTGTGTTCCAATTTCCTTCCCTTTCCCCCTATTCCCCTAGATAGCAAGCAATCCAATATTAAAAATGGTGAAAAATGTATTAAATCCAATATACGCATATATATTTACACAATTATTTTGCTGCACAAGAAAAATCAAATCAAAAAAGAAAAAATAATAAAGAAAAAATGCAAGCAAACAACAACAAAAAGAGTGAAAACATTATGTTGTGATTCACACTCAGTTCTCATAGTCCTCTCTCTGTCTCTCTTCATCACAAGATCATTGGAAATGGTCTGAATCATCTCATTGTTGAAAAAAGCCACATCCATCAAAATTGATCATCGTACACTCTTGTCGCTGTGTATAATGATCTCCTGATTCTGTTCATTTCACTTGGCATCAGTTCATGCAAGTCTCTCCAGGCCTTTCTGAAATAATCCTGCTGATCAGGATTATAGAATCCTTATAGAGGATAGTCCCATTAGATGGGACTTATCTTATAGAATAGATAATAGAATAATAATATTATTCTTATAGAATAATAATATTCCATAACATTCATATGCCATAACTTAGTCAGTCATTCTCCAACTGATGGGCATCCACTAACTTTCCAGTTTCTTGTCACTACAAAAAAGGCCTCCACAAACATTTTTGCAATGTGAGTCACCTTCATTTACATTTTTATTAATTTCTTTGAATTCTTGACATTTTGTTCTTCCAGATGAACTTTGTTATTATTTTTCTAGATATTTAAAATAATTTCTTGAGAGTTTGATTGATATGGCACTGAATAAATAGCTTAATTTAGATAGTATTGTAGTTTTATTATATTAGGTTGGCCTATCCATGAGCACTTGATATTTTTCAAATTGATTAGGTCTGACTTTCTTTGTGTAGAAAGTGTTTTGTAATTGTCTTCATATAGTTCCCAACTTTGCTTTGGCAGGTAGACTTCCACATATTTTATATTGTCCACAGGTATTCTCTTTGTATCTCTTGCTACTGGAATTTGTTGGTGATATATAAAACTGCTGATGATTTCTGTGGATTTATTTTGTATTCTGCAATTTTGCTAAAGTTGTGAATTGTTTCTAATAGTTTTTTATTGATACTCTAGGGTGCTCTAAGTATGCCATCATATCATCTGCCAAGAGTGATAATTTGTTTCCTCATTACCTACACTAATTCCTTTAATCTCTCATTTTTTTCTCTTATTGCCAGAGCTAACATTTCTAATTCAATATTGAATAGTAATGGTGATAGTAAGCAATCTTGTTTCACTCCTGATCTTACTGGGAATGGTTCTAGTTTGTCCCCATTACATATGATGCTTAATGATGGTTTTTAAGGAAAATCCACTTATTCCTGTACTTTCTAGTGTACTTAATATGAATAGATGTTGAATTTTCTGCATCTTTTGAGATAGTCATATACTTGTTGGTTATTTGATTACTATTAGTTTGGTCATTGATATAGTCAATTATGCTAATAGTTTTTTTGCATTCCTGGTATAAATCCCAAATTCCTGGTATGATGGTATATAATCCTGGAGATGATTTTCTGTAATCTCTTTGCTAATATATTTTATTTAAGATTTTTGCATCAATATTCACTAGGGAAATTGCTCTATAATGTTCTTTGTCTATTTTCTCCCTACCTGGTTTAGGTATCAGCATCATATCTGTGTCATAAAAGGAATTTGATAGGACTCCATCTTGCCCGATTTTTTGAAAGAATTTGCATAATATTGGAATTGTTATTTAAATGTTTGGTAGAATTCACATATAAATCCATCTAGCTCTGGAGATTTTTCCTTAGGGAGTTGATTAATAGATTTTTCTATTTCTTCTTTTGAAATGGAATTATATAAGTAATTTATTTCCTCTTCTGTTAATCTGGACAATGTAGGTATTACTTCATTTCACTTAAATTATCATATTTATTGACATATAGTTGGGCAAAATAACTCCTAATTATTTCTCTAATTTCCTCTTCATTGGTGGAAAGTTCTCCCTTTTCATTTTTGAGACTAACAATTTGATTTTCTTCTTTCCTTTTCCTAATCAAATTAATTAAAGGTTTATTTTGTTGTTTTTTTTCATAAAGCCAACTCTTAGTTTTATTTATTAATTCAATAGTTTTCTTACTTTCAATTTTATTAATCTCCCCTTTTATTTTCAGAACTTCAAATTTGGTATTTAATTGGAGGGGTTTTAATTTTTTCTTTTTCTAGCTTTTTTAGTTGCAAGTCCAATTAATTGATCTTTTCTTTCTCAATTCTATGCATGTAAGCATCTAGAGATATAAAATTTCCCCTAATAACTGCTTTGGCTGCATCCTACAAATTTTGGTGTGTTGTCTCATTGTTGTCATTCTCTTGGATGAAATTATTGACTGAGTTTCACCTACTCATTCTTTAAGATGAGATTATTTAGTTTCCAATCAATTTTTGCTCTGTTTTCCCCTGGCCTCTTATTGCATGTAATTTTTACTGCCTCATGATCTGAAAAAAATACATTTACTATTTCTATCTTTCTGCATTTGATTTTGAAGTTTTTAATGCCCTAATACATGGTCAGTTTTTATATAGGTTCCATGTATGGCTGAGAAAAAGGCATATTCCTTTCTGTCTCCATTCAATTTTCTCCAAAGATCTATCGTCCCTAACTTTTCTAGGATTCTATTTGCCTCCTTAACTTCTTTCTTATTTGTTTTGTGGTTTGATTTATCTAGTTCTGAGAGAGCAAGGCTGAGGTGCTCTGCTAATATAGTTTTGCTGTCTAATCCTTTTTTGCAGTTCTCTTAACTTCTCTAGGAATTTGGATGCTATATCACTTGGTGCATATGTTTGTTATTGATATTATTTCATTATCTATGGCACCTTTAAGTAAGATATAGTTTTCTTCCTTATCTCTTTTAATTAAATCAATTTTTGCTTTTGCTTAATCTGAGATCAGGATTACTACCCCTACTTTTTTTATTTTTTTTATTTTAACCTCAGCTGAAGCCTAATAGATTCTTCAGATAATTTCTGGTTTTCTTTTTCCATACCCTCTTGCAAAGATCTCATTTTCTTTCCCTATTTTTCTTCTAATTCTTTTTAAAGATTCTATTTGAATTCTACCAAGATTTCCTTGTGAAATGGGGACCAACTTATATCACCCTTTGGAGCTTCATCTGGGGTTGATTTGCCTTTAGGATTTAGGGTTTGGGGACTGTTCTTCTTTTTCTCCATAAAAAGCTGTCTATGGTCAAAGTTCTTTTTGCTTTTTTGGTCTTTTTTTTTAAGGTTGAGGTCTGCTCTTAAAGAAAAGGGGCAAAAGCTGCTTTGGTTTGCCCAGGAGCAGTTCTACTGACTGACTTCCAGGGCTGGGTAAGTGCAGCCAAGTCCTGTGTTCTTCCAGGGCTCAGTGGCTCACAATTGGCCTTTTGTATTTGCTTTTGGGTGTCTTACAGAAAATCTGCTTAACCACTGGCTTGTAACCAGGACAGAGTAGCCTAAGAACCTTGCAGTAGATTCTCCTGTGCAGACACAGCAATGCTCTGGCTCCCTGCCCTGGGTCCCTGAGCTGCGGTCTGGGCTTAGCAGCCTCTCTCCCTGTCCAATTAAAACAGAACTTTTTTCAAGTCTTCCAAAGTACCTTCTGGAAATTTATTGTATTCGAAATATTTGTGGTTTCTGTCACTCCAAAACCAATTCAGAGGCTTGATCTGCTGTTAATTTGAGGGAAGCTTGAAGGAGATCACACAGACATTTGTCTGCTCTCCACCATCTTGGCTCTATCTTTTTATTTTCAAAATATATGCATAGTTTTCAACATTTATACTTGCAAAATCTTGTATTCCAAATTTTTGTCACTTTTTCTTCCTCCCTTCCTCCTGTCTCCCCTAGACAGCAAGCAATCCAATATATGTTAAACATGTACAATTCTTCTATACATATAAATTATATTTTCTATCAGTGTAATGGGACCATCATATTTGATCCCAAAGATCACAATGTCCAAAACGCCACAAAGAGTTAGTGATAGCATGCAAGAAAACTTAGGGGAGAAGAGTTATCAACCTAGGACAAATAAAAACAAAGATACATTCTGACTGCTGTTTTTGTGTCATTTTTAATCATGTTCTACTCTTGGTGACCATATTTGGGCTTTTCTTGTTAAAGATATGGAAGTTACTTCCTATTGCTTTCTCCAGCAAAAAAGCAAAAAGGCTTAAGTGACTTGCCAAGATACTATTAAGTATCTGAGACTGGATTTGAATACATGTTTTACTGAATCTAGTGCCAAAGTTCAATTCTCTCTGCCATCTCCCTATTCAATTCATTCTAGAGATTACACAATTTTAAGGGTATTGAAAGAAACTCTTGAGTATCTGAAAAGAGGATTGCAAACAGTTAACAAAATTGAGAACATTATTATAATTATAATCAATATAATGAAAAGAAAGGTCAGAGGATATATCAATAACTACTAATTGATATGTTGAAGCTTCAGAGTATGGAGGATCTTTAAAATAAAACCATAGTAGAAGGATTTGGATATTTTAAAGAGCATTAGCAGTAGCCAGTGACTAGCTAATGCACCTTTCTCCTTGAAAGGAATGATTTTTTTCATTTAAAATTTTTTTTATTTTTGAAATGTATGCATAGTTTTCAACATTAACCCTTGGAAAACTTTATGTTTCAATTTTTTTCTCCTTTTTTTGCCTCCACTTTCTCCCTTAGGTGGCAAGTAATACAATATATATTAAACATGTGCAATTCTTTTATACAAATTTCCACAATTATCATGCTGCACAAGAAAAATGGGATCAACAAGGGAAAAAAATGAAAGAAAACAAAAAGCAAGTAAAGCACCACAGCTCTCTCTCTGGGTACAGATGTCTTTCTCTATCATAAGACTACTGGAACTGACCTGAAGAACCTCACTGTTGAAAAGAGCCACATCCATCAGAATTGATCATCAGATAATCTTGTTATTGCTGTGTATAATGTTCTCTCAGTTCTACTTACTTTACAGAGCATCAGTTCATGAAAGTCTCTTCAAACCTTTTTGAAATCATCCAGCTGATTGATTCTTATAGAACAATAATATTCCACAATATTCCTATAGTATAACTTATTCATACATTCTCTAATTGATGGGTATTCACTTAGTTTCCAGTTCCTTGCCACAATAAAAAGGGCTGCTACAAATATTTCTTCATATATAGGTTCTTTCCTCTTTTTTATGATCACTTTGGAATACAGGTACAGTAAAGACACTGCTGGATCAAAGGGAATGCACAGATTGATAGCTCTTTGGCCATATAATATGTTAGTGTACCAGTTTTCCCACATCTCCTTCAACTTTCATCATTGCCTTTTTTCCTGTAATTTTAGCCAATTTGAGAAGTGTGTAATGATATCTCAGAGTTGTCTTAATTTTAATTTCTTTAATCAGTAGTGATATAGAGCATTTTTTCATATGATTAGAAATGGTTTTAATATCTTTTGACCATTTATCAATCAGAGAATTCTTTTTCTTATAGATGTGTCAATTCTCTATATATTTTAGAAAGAGCCATTTATCAGAACTGTTGGAAGATTCCCCCCAACCCCAGTTTACTATTTCCCTTCTCATCTTCTCTGCATTGATTTTGTTTGTACAAAGACTTTATAATATAATCAAAATTATCCATTTTGCATTCCAAAAGGTACTCTAGTTTTTCTTTAGACACAAACTCCTTCCTTCTCCACAGATCTGAGAGGTAGACTATCCTTTGTTTTTCTGATTTGCTTATATTATCACTCTATAGCTAAATCATGAACCCATTTTGACCTTATGTTGGCAGAAGATGTTAGGTATGGGTCTATGCCTAGCTTTTGCCATACTAATTTCCAATTTTCCCAGCAATTTTTGTCAAATTGTGAATTGTTATCTCAGAAGCTAGGGTCAATGGGGTTTTTCAAACACTAGATTACTATAGTTATTGACTATTGTGACTTGTGAATCTAACCTATTCCATTGATCAATGGCTCTATTTCTTTTTTATGTTAAAATATATGTTTATATATGTACATACAATATATATATATATATATATATATATATATATATATATATATAAATATCCATACAGTTATTTTTCTGCACAAGAAGAATTGGACTTTAAAATAAGGTAAAATTAACCTGAGAAGGAAATCAAAAATACAAGCAGATAAAAACAGAGGGATTGAAAATGCTATGTTGTGGTCCACATTCATTTCCCATAGTTCTCTCTCTGGGTGTAGCTGACTCTTTTCATTACTAAACAAATGGAAATGGTTTGAATCATCTCATTGTTAAAAAGAGCCACATCCATAAGATTTGATCATCATATAATCTTGTTGTTGCTATGTATAATGATCTCCTGGTTCTTCTCATTTCATTTTAACATCAGTTCATGCAAGTCCCTCCAAGCCTCTCTGAAATCATCTTGTTAGTCATTTCTTACAGAACAATAATATTTCATAACATTTATATACCACAATTTATCCAGCCATTCTCTATTGATGGGCATCCATTCAGTTTCCAGTTTCTAGCCACTACAAAAAAGGGCTGGATGGCTCTATTTCTTAGCCAGTACTAAATGGTTTTGATTACCACTGCTTTATAATATAGTTTAAGTCTGTAAGTAAGTAAGAAAGTAAGCCACTTTCATTTGCATTTTTTTCATTAATTCTCTTGAAATTCTTCTATAAGAACTTTGTTATCATTTTTTTCTAGATATACAAAATAATTTCTTGAGAGTTTCATTGGTATGGCATTGAATATGTAGATTAATTTAGGTAGAAGTGTAATTTTTATTATATTAACTCTGCCTACCCATGAGCACTTGATATTCTTCCAGTTGATTAGATCTGACCTTATTTGTGTGTAAAGTGTTTTGCAATTGTGTTCATATAGTTCCTGACTTTTTCTTGGCAGGTGGACTCCCACATTTTTTATATTATCTACAGTTATTTTTAAATGGAAGTTCTGTTTATATCTCTTGCTCCTGGAATTTGTTGGGAACACAGAAATGCTGATGATTTATGTGGATTTATTTTGTATCCTGCAACTGTTAAACAATTCAATTGTTTCCTGTAGTTTTTAGTTGATTTTCTAGCATTCTCTAAGTATTCCATCATCTAATCTGCAGAGTGATAATTTGTTTTCCTCATTATTTATTCAAGTCCTTTTTTTTTGTTCTCTTTTTGCTTAAGTTAACATTTCTAATACAATATTGAATAATAATGGTGATAGTGGGCAACCTTGTTTCATTCCTGATCTTATTGGGAATGATTCTAATTTTTAAGGTATATGTCAGATTAGAGTTTTTATGTTATCCTCTCCTCTGAACAATAGTTGATAAATATTTATTCTTTAGCTTTGTGTTTTCTAGATTCCATGCATATGAATGCCATCATCCTTCTCTTATCATTTTATCTTGGATATATTACAATGAATAAAGTCATAGCTTTTCTTACATTGGGTGCAACTTAATCTCCTTGTATCTGAGGGAGTAATATAAATAATCTTTGGTTGAAATTTGAAAAATATTATAACTTCATAAGCAAACATATCCCTGAAAAAAAAATCCCTAATATGGGTTTTTCTGTAGCTAGTTAATTTCATTAATTTTGTGATGGTTCTTATTGGGTTGGTGATATAGAATATCATTATGGTCTGATATTCTCCATTGTGGGGGATACAATTTTCTTGAAGCTTGTAATTTCTTGTATCCCAACTATTCTAGTAATTTGCACAGTTTCTTAGTGATTAAGATCAGATTAAATCAAATTTGATTGTTAATAGAAGGAGGAAGGGAAATGAAGGGAACAAGCATTTTTATTAAACAGCTATAATGGGTCAGTCACTGTGCTAAATTCTTTACAAAATCTTATCTCATTTGATGAGGGACTTTCCTTTCAGGAAGAATAAAGAATGAAGTTCAGGGATAGACTTTATCTGATGAATCTGCTTACATGGAAACTCAATTCCCACAAACTTCACTATAACCTCACAATATAATTTAGGTATTTATATAACTATTTCATTTTGATATGGCATGCAGGCTCATATGTTTTCAACTTATCTGAAGTCAAATGTCAATTTTAAATGATTATTTACAAAGTGAACTGCCTTTTTAATTTTGATGTTTTCCACTTGATGCACTACTTCAGGAAACAAGCTTCATAACCGTGAGTGTCTATTTATGTTGCTCATATGAAATATTTCCTCATTTGAAGTTGGAGGTTGTATAGATTCTACTCTTTCTCCCCTCCCCAGATCTGCTCCAAAAGAATAAATTATTCAATATCTGCTTAATATATTTGAAAGTATTTTATTTACCTATTTCCCCTCAAATTCTCCCCTTTTCCATTTTATTTACAAAGTTTTCTTCTTTTTTGCAATTTTTTTATCATGGAAAATGGTAGAAGTAGCATATACTTGAGATGGGAAGATATCCAGACTTTCAAAAAAGGGAGGGGAAAGGGAATAGAGTAGAGTCTTTGAATGCTAAGAAGGAAAATTTTCAATTCTTGAAAACATTTCATAATGTATTATCAAATGGATTGTTTCTGAGTTTTCAGAAAAGGAAACAGTTACTACTTTGAACCAGCATGGATCCATCATGAACAAATATCTAACTAACCAGATTTCCTTTTTTCATGTTAGAATTAGTTTAATGAAACAGTTTGTGCAACAACCTAATTTTGGTAAGCAGAATACAAGAAATCCAAGAGAGTTTGAAAGCTCATTACATGTTGAATTAATGACCTGAGCAGTTTTCTTTTTATTCTTTTTTCATTTTTTAAAATAGCTTTTTATTTACAAGTTATATGCATGGGTAATTTTACAGCATTAACAATTGCCAAACTCTTTGTTCCAATTTTTCCCCTCTTTTCCCCCACCTCCTTCCCTAGATGGCAGGATGACCAATACATGTTAAATATATTAGAGTATAAATTAAATACAAAATAAGTATACATGACCAAACCGTTATTTTGCTGTACAAAAAGAATCAGACTCTGAAATATTGTACAATTAGCCTGTGAAGGAAATCCAAAATGCAGGCAGGCAAAAATATAGGGATTGGGAATTCAATGTAATGGTTCTTAGTCATCTCCCAGAGTTCTTTTGCTGACGCTAGCTGGTTCGATTCATTCCTGCTCCATTGGAAAGGATTTGGTTCATCTCATTGCTGAAGATGGCCAGGTCCATCAGAATTGATCATCATATAGTATTGTTGTTGAAGTATATAATGTTTGCCTGGCCCTGGTCATTTCACTCAGCATCAGTTCGTGTAAGTCTCTCCAGGCCTTTCTGAAATTATCCTGTTGGTCATTTCTTACCGAACAATAATATTCCATAATATTCATATACCATAATTTATTCAGCCAATCTCCAATTGATGGGCATCTACTCAATTTCCAGTTTCTGGCTGCCACAAACATTCTTGTACATACAGGTCCCTTTCCCTTCTTTAAGATCTCTTTGGGATATAAGCCCAATAGTAACAGTGCTGGATCAAAGGGTATGAACAGTTTGATAACTTTTTAAGCATCGTTCCAAATTGCCCTGAGCAGTTTTCTTTTGAATTAAGAGTCTTCATGAATTTTAAACTAAGAAAAAAATGAAATAAAAGATAAAGACTACTTTAAAAATGAAGACTTCCATTTGAAGACATGAATTGGTCATTTTGCTTCTCTCTTTTGCCTCCATATTCTCTTTTCATTATTTTCTTGATGGACTTTGTACCTTTTTTTTTTTTTTTATAACATCCATTCATGATCATTTTAATTCTTTGGTAAGCTTGTTTTAATTGAAATATTTTGAAATTACACAAATTGTATTTAGCAAATAACAAAGCATATTTTGTGATCCTAAGGATTCCTTCCTGGAAAATCTCATATTTCCAAAATCACTATTCTGCCAGTGATATTAATATGGCTAAAAAACATAGAACACTAAAATCTCAAAGAATATTAAAGATATGAACCACTAGGGAATCCTAGATAAATATCTAGAAAGAATTTTTTTTTCAAGGATCTAAGAAAGATCTAATGATCTAAGGATCAAGGATCTAAGGAAGAGAAGGAATGGATAGATTTTCTCCTGTATCAGTGCAAGGAGTGTACATATTTATAAATTCATGTATATACCAAAGCATCCAAAAAAAAGGGGAGGTTTTCTGGGGGCTGGGAAATAGCAAATCAAAGAATGGAACATAGTTGTTGTTTAGTCAATTCATGTCCAACTTTTCATAATCCCATTTGGGGTTTTCTTGGAAAAGATAAGAGTGGTTTGTCATTTGCATCTCCAATTCATTTTACAGATAAGGAAACTGAGGCAAAAAGGTTAAGTGACTTGCCCAGGGTCACCTTACTAGTAAGTGTCTGAGTCTGGATTTCAGCTCACAAAAGTGAATCTTCCTACCACTCTATACAAGGTTTCACCTAGCTGCCCATCATGTCTATATTATATTTGAATTTAAACTATTATTTTATAAAATTTCCAATAATATTCAAAGAAATAAGTTAGACCAGAACCTCTTAAACTTTCCCACACACAACTTCTTTTCAACCAAGAAGTTTTTACACAACACTGGTATACAAGTACATAAAATATAAAATGTATATAGCTATTTAAATCAAACATTACTGATAATAAATCATAATTTTGTGACCTTCATATTCAAATTATATAATTCAAAATTGGGTCATGACATACAGTTTAAGAACCTTTGAATTAGATGATAGTTAAATAAATTTAGTACTGGTTGAACTCAAAGAATAGATTCAGAGATAAGTGTTAGCCTAAATTGAGAAATCTAGTGAAATAGCTCTTGTGAATATAGCCATAACCCTATTGCTGGTCAATTTTTCTTTGATCTTAATTTTTGCTATTCAATTTTTGTCTCTTTTTGAAAGTCAGTTTTTCTTGATGGTTTAAATGAAGGTAGGATCTTTATTTTATCAATTTTTCAGATAGCACAAACTATGAGGATAGCTAATTATTTTGGATCTCATTCAGTATTAAAAAAAAAAAAAACAAACGACAGTTGGCACACTATAGCCAGAGGGTCAAAAACCATATTTAGGTCACTAGCTATTAAAAACAAATTAAAAAAATATAGTAAGTTGGATTTGTCCCACAAACTACAATTTGTCCATCTTTGAGGTAGACTAATAGACTGAATCTCTTATGAAATTTAAAGGAATGAATGTAAGGTCCTAACACTTTGATTAAAGGAAAAAAAATCACTTGTGTACATTCAAATTTAAGGATTCATCACCTCTTATTTGAATTATTGCAATAGCTTCCTAATTGTTTCCTGACTCTTCTTTTTCCTTTGCAGTTTATTTTCCAAACTAACATCTGCCAAGATGATTTTCCTAAATTTGAATATGTCACTTTCCAATTCAATAAAGATCAGGCCTTATTAACTCCAGAACTGAATGCAAACCCCCTCTGTTCAGCTTTTAAGGATCTACATGATCTAGCTCCTATCTACTTTAACAACCTAATTATACATTTCATGGACTCTTTCTCCCAATCAAATTGTGCTTCTTGGAAGTTATTCATAGACAAAGTACTATTTCTTCTCTCCATTCTTTTGCTTAGATTATTCCCCATTTCTAGAATGCCTTTTCGCTTCTATCTCTAAAAATCCCCAGTTTCCTTCATATCTTAGCTCCAACCCCACTCTTTACATGGAGACCTCTTTTACTCCTTCTAGCCACTAGTGTCAACTCCCCCCCTAAATTAGCCCATATTTATTTGGCACATACACTTGTATGTATTTATATTCTTTTCTCTGATAGCATGTAAATGCCTTCAGTTAGAAATTATATCATTTCTTTCTTTTTTTTTTTCATCTCCCTATTATATATATATATTTTTTATTTAATAGCCTTTTATTTACAGGATATATACATGGGTAACTTTACGGCATTAACAATTGCCAAACCTCTTGTTCCAATTTTTCACCTCTTACCCCCCCCCACCCCCTCCCCTAGATGGCAGGATGACCAGTAGATGTTAAATATATTAAAATATAAATTAGATACACAATAAGTATACATGACCAAAACGTTATTTTGCTGTAGAAAAAGAATCAGACTCTGAAATATTGTACTTAGCTTGTGAAGGAAATCAAAAATGCAGGTATGCATAAATATAGGGATTGGGAATTCAATGTAATGGTTTTTAGTCATCTCCCAGAGTTCTTTTTCTGGGCATAGCTATTTCAGTTCATTACTCCATTAGAAATGATTTGGTTGATCTCGTTGCTGAGGATGGCCTGATCCATCAGAACTGGTCATCATCTAGTATTGTTGTTGAAGTATATAATGATCTCCTGGTCCTGCTCATTTCACTCAGCATCAGTTCGTGTAAGTCTCTCCAGGCCTTTCTGAAATCATCCTGTTGGTCATTTCTTACAGAACAGTAATATTCCATAATTTTCATATACCACAATTTATTCAGCCATTCTCCAACTGATGGACATCCATTCAGTTTCCAGTTTCTAGCCACTACAAAAAGGGCTGCCACAAACATTCGTGCACATACAGGTCCCTTTCCCTTCTTTATAATCTCTTTGGGATATAATCCCAGTAGTAACACTGCTGGATCAAAGGGTATGCACAGTTTGATAACTTTTTGAGCATAGTTCCAAACTACTCTCCAAAATGGTTGGATTCGTTCACAACTCCACCAACAATGCATCAATGTCCCAGTTTTCCCGCATCCCCTCCAACAATCATCATTATTTTTTCCTGTCATCTTAGCCAATCTGACAGGTGTGTAGTGGTATCTTAGAGTTGTCTTAATTTGCATTTCTCTGATTAATAATGACTTGGAGCATCTTTTCATATGACTAGAAATAGTTTCAATTTCTTCATCTGAGAATTGTCTGTTCATATCCTTTGACCATTTTTCAATTGGAGAATGGCTTGATTTTTTATAAATTAGAGTTAATTCTCTATATATTTTGGAAATGAGGCCTTTATCAGAACCTTTGACTGTAAAAATATTTTCCCAGTTTATTGCTTCCCTTCTAATCTTGTCTGCATTAGTTTTGTTTGTACAAAAACTTTTCAGTTTGGTATAATCGAAATTTTCTATTTTGTGATCAGTAATGATCTCTAGTTCTGCTTTGGTCATAAAGACCTTCCCCTTCCACAGGTCTGAGAGGTAAACTATCCTATGTTCCTCTAATTTATTAATAATTTCATTCTTTATGCCTAGGTCATGAACCCATTTTGACCTTATCTTGGTGTACGGCGTTAAGTATGGATCAATGCCTAGTTTCTGCCATATTAGTTTCCAATTTTCCCAGCAATTTTTATCAAACAGTAAGTTCTTATCCCAAAAGCTGGGATCTTTGGGTTTGTCAAAGACTAGGTTGCTATATTTGTTGACTGTTTTATCCCTTGAACCTAATCTATTCCACTGATCAACTAATCTATTCCTTAGCCAATACCAAATAGTTTTGGTAACTGCTGCTCTATAATATAATTTTAGATCTGGTACAGCTAAGCCACCTTCATTTGATTTTTTTTTCATTAATTCCCTTGAAATTCTTGACCTTTTGTTTTTCCATATGAACTTTGTTGTTATTTTTTCTAGGTCATTAAAATAGTTTTTTGGGAGTCTGATTGGTATAGCGCTAAATAAATAGATTAGTTTAGGTAATATTGTCATCTTTATTATATTTGCTCGCCCTATCCAAGAGCATTTAATATTTTTCCAATTGGTTAGATCAGACTTAATTTGTGTGAAAAGTGGTCTGTAATTTTGCTCATAAAGTTTCTGATTTTCCCTTGGCAGATAGATTCCTAAATATTTTATATTATCAGTAGTTACTTTAAATGGAATTTCTCTTTGTAACTCTGACTGTTGGATTTTGTTAGTGATATATAAGAATGCTGATGACTTATGTGGGTTTATTTTATAACCAGCAACTTTGCTAAAGTTGTGGATTATTTCTAATAACTTTTTAGCAGAATCTCTGGGGTTCTCTAAGTATACCATCATGTCATCGGCAAAGAGTGATAATTTGGCTTCCTCATTGCCTATTCTTATTCCTTTAATCTCTTTCTCAGCTCTTATTGCTATAGCTAGCGTTTCTAATACAATATTAAATAGTAACGGTGATAGTGGGCAACCTTGTTTCACTCCAGATCTTATTGGGAATGGTTGCAGTTTGTCTCCATTACATATGATGCTTACTGATGGTTTTAAATAGATGCTGCTGATTATTTTAAGGAAAAGTCCATTTATTCCTTTACTCTCAAGTGTTTTTAATAGGAATGGATGTTGGATTTTATCAAATGCTTTTTCTGCATCTATTGAGATGATCATATGGTTTTTGTTAATTTGGTTATTAACATGGCCAATTATATTGATAGTTTTCCCAATATTGAACCAGCCCTGCATTCCTGGTATAAATCCTACTTGATCATAGTGTATTATCTTGGAGATGATTTTCTGTAGTCTTTTGCTAATATCTTATTTAAGATTTTAGCATCAATATTCATTAGGGAGATTGGTCTATAATTTTCTTTCTCTGTTTTCAGCCTACCTGGTTTAGGTATCAGTACCATGTCTGTGTCATAGAAGGAATTTGGTAGGACTCCTTCATTCCCTATTTTATCAAATAATTTATATAGCATTGGGGCCAATTGTTCTTTAAATGTTTGGTAAAATTCACATGTAAATCCATCTGGTCCTGGGGATTTTTTCTTAGGGAGTTGTTTAATTGCCTGTTCTATTTCTTTTTCTGAAATGGGACTATTCAAGCAATTTACTTCCTCCTCTGTTAGTCTGGGAAGTCTATATTTTTGGAGGTAGTCATCCATTTCACTTAGGTTATCAAATTTATTGGCATAAAGTTGAGCAAAATAACTCCTTATTATTTCTCTAATTTCCTCTTCATTGGTGGAAAGTTCTCCCTTTTCATTTTTAAGACTACTAATTTCATTTTCCTCCCTCCTTTTTCTAATCAGATTTACCAAAGGCTTATCTATTTTATTGGCTTTTTCATAGAACCAACTCTTAGTTTTATTAATTAGTTCAATAGTTTTTTTACTTTCAATATTTTTAATTTCTCCTTTTAATTTTAGAATTTCCAATTTAGTATTTGATTGGGGGTTTTTAATTTGGTCTTTTTTTAGTTTTTTTAGTTGCAAGCCCAATTCATTAATCTTTTCTTTCTCTGTTTTATTCAAGTAAGCCTCTAAGGATATAAAATTCCCTCTTATTACCGCTTTGGCTGCATCCCACAAATTTTGGTATGATGTCTCATCATTGTCATTATCTTGAGTGAAATTATTAATTGTATCTATAATTTGCTGCTTCACCCAATCATTCTTTAAGATGAGATTGTTTAGTTTCCAATTACTTTTTCGTCTATTTCCCCCTAACTTTTTGTTGAATGTAGTTTTTATTGCATCATGATCTGAAAAGAAAGCATTTACTATTTCTGCTTTCTTGCATTTAATTTTGAGGTCTTTATGTCCTAATATATGGTCAATTTTTGAATAGGTTCCATGAACTGCTGAGAAGAAAGTATATTCCCTTCTATCTCCATTCAATTTTCTCCAAAGATCCAACATACCTAATTTTTCTAATATTCTATTTACTTCTTTAATTTCTTTCTTATTTGTTTTGTGGTTTGATTTGTCTAATTCTGAGAGTGCAAGGTTGAGATCTCCTACTATTACAGTTTTGTTGTCTATTTCTTCTTGCAACTCTCTTAACTTCTCCTTTAGGAAGTTGAGTGCCATACCACTTGGTGCATATATGTTTAATATTGATATTGCTTCGTTGTTTATGCTACCCTTTAGCAGGATGTAGTTTCCTTCCTTATCTCTTTTAATTAGATCAATTTTTACTTTTGCTTGATCTGAGATAAGGATGGCTACCCCTGCTTTTTTGACTTCACCTGAAGCATAATAGATTTTGCTCCAGCCTTTTACCTTTACTCTATATGTATCCCCCTGCTTTAAATGTGTTTCTTGTAAACAACATATTGTAGGGTTCTGACTTTTGATCCAGTCTGCTATCTGCCTCCTCTTTATGGGGGAGTTCATCCCATTCACATTTACGGTTAGAATTACTAAATCTGTATTTCCTGCCATCCTAATAACCCCAGATTGTGCTTTACTTATTCTTGCCTCCCCCAACCCTCTTTCCCCCTTTTAAACTTATGTACCCCTCTTGTATCACGATACTTATCCTCTTTATAATCCCTCCCTCCCCCCCTTTGAGTCTTTCCCCCTTCCTTCCCTTATTACTCTTTTTCTTTTCCCTTTTCCTCTCCCCCGTTTTTAATGAGGCGAGAGAGAATTTTCTCTAAAACAAATGTCAATTATTTTTTCTTTGAGCCAACTCTGATGAGAGTAAGATTCACACAATGTTCCTCTCTCTAAATTCCCTCAGATATGATAAGTTTCCTTAGCCTCTTTGTGGGATGTGGTTTCCCTCTTTTTATCCCTCCTTCCCACCTTATTCTGCCATCATCCCTTTTCATGGCAGCTACTTAATAAATGATGATTGATTGATTAGCTATTGAATATTGATGGACTTTCACCCTGTTCAGACAATATCTCTTGTATTACATTGTATTCCACATTTGAGTAGGGACAGAGAAACTGGAGCATATCCAGAAGATGAAAAGTAGTATACCAAAGGGATTAAGAAACTAGAGACATTAAATATAGACAAAGGATTTAATTGTCTTCATCTATCTAAAGAACTATCACATGGAAGAGAAATTAAGCATATTCTGTTTGCTCCCCAAGCGATTAATTTTGTGAAATTGTAGAGACAAAGCATTTTTGATTCATTTAATAAATATAACCAAATTAACTGCGAAGAACATATGAAGGAAGATGCTATCTGTATCCAGAGAATGAACTGATAAGTAGAAGTGTGTTTAGAATACTTTTACACACACACACACACACACACACACACACACACACATTTGTGTCTAATAGTAACCATCTCTAGGATGAGAGGGAAGGAAGAAAAAAGAAAAAGGAAATTTACATGATAAGTTTATTATATATTTAAAAGAATAGCAATTTGTATATAATAGCTTTGCTGTTTCATGTTCAATCTTTTTTAATACTATGTTTTATGGAAATGCTTGTTTCATTCCACAAATTAAAAATAAAACAAATCAAAATGAAAAAATAAATATTTATTAAGTATCCATTCTGTGATAGATACTATGCTAAGCTCTGTATGCAAAATCAAGATAATTCCTGCGCTCAAGGAGCATACAGTCTAAAAGGGAAAGACAACAAACAAAAGGAGGAGTAAAGAGAGAAAGTACATGAAATTATGGTATGATTCAGAAATCAAAGAGCACAACTAGATGGAAAGTGAAGAGATGGACTGGACCCTCTTCTTGAGTGGAGATTCATCACTCTGTCTTGAAATCAGAGAAGTAGAGGGTCTAGATGAGGTGTGAATATCAAGGCTTGGTCTTTCTAGATGATGAGACTTTCCAATGATGAGTCCCTGAGTACATGATGGAAAAATCAAAGGAACATAGTGAAGTGGAAAATAGAGAATAACTTCATAACAAAGATTTTCAAAAGTGAAATGAGCCTCTTTTGAAAGAACTTAGTTCTTTTTTATCACTGAATTTCTTCCAGTGGAGAATGTGTTACCATTTTGCAATGATATTATACAGAAGATTCTTATTCATATATAAATTGACCTAGATGACTGCTTAGTTTCATTTTGTCTTTAAGACTCTAAAATTCTGGTTGTATCAAAAAGATAATTATTCAAATACAATATGTCTTTCCCACCTCTCTTTAGTTCTTGCTAAGGCCATGAAGCTCTGACAGGCAGTTCATTGATATGCATATATTAGATAAGTGTCACAGATGATGAGAAAGACATTTCATATTTGCCTTTAGGCAGCCAGGTAATATAGTGATCTTAGGCAAACTACTTAATCTCTGTGTTCCTCAGTTTCCTCAAATGTAAAATGGGTATGGTAATAGTATCTATCTCACAGGGTTGTTGTGAATATCAAATGAGATAATATATGTAGAACATTTATCATAGTGGCTGATACATAGTGAGTGCTGAAAAAAATGTTTATTTTCTTTTCTCTAACATTAATTGTATGAACATTGCAAAACAACGTCTCTGAACTCCATTTTTATTTGCAAAATATAAGTTATAATACCCATAGTATCTATCCAATTTTTAAGGTTATTGTGAGGTTCTAATGATATAATGTCTATAAAACTTTTACACATTTTTAAATCCAAATAACACCAACTATTGTTATTACAATGTACATGGAATTCAGATTCATTGTGATTCTTACGAAGGTAACTAAATGCATTTTTTCCCTATAATGCAGTCCTAAGTTTTTCCTGAAATAGGAGATCCATTCTTATGAATACCTTACAATTAAAGTCCTGTCTGAAATGCATTTGTTCAGTCTCTTGCATTTCAATACATGATCTCTGTGTTGACAGATAATTCTGGCTTCACTGAGATTTCACATCACACTGAACAAGAACTCTGTTCTTTGTTGAAAAAAAGCTTCAGATAAAATCCAAGATTTTTCTCAGGTCATTTCCTGACTACCCTAGTCTATAGTAGTGACCAAATTAATATTATATATTAATATAATATAATATTAATAATATTAATATATAATAATATTAATATTAAGTTCAAGATATTCTTCAAATCAGCATTAATAATTCATGAAATCTCACTGATATGTTTATTTTTATTATTTAGCCAGAGAACACACAGTTCAACAGATGCTTTCGCAAATGTAGGGAACAAAGGTATCTTGAGCACTTTTATTGAAGGAAAAACATATAAGAAACATGGTGAATATATCAAGATATATATATATATATATATATATATATATATATATGTTTGTGTGTGTATACATACATATATATTTATTCATGCCCATGATTTCTGATAATATTATAACATTGGTCACAATAGTCTCATGAGGCTGGAGTTAATCTGATAGTCTCAAATTCACTATTAGACATTGCTCCATTTATGGTTGTGTGCCTCTGCTATATCATAGTTGCTAAGATACTATTTACTCCTGGATTTCATGTTTTTAGGGTACCTGGAAAATATTTCAGCTCCTGTTTGTCAGGGTACTTTGCTAGAATATGTCTCCCTGAAAAGGGTGATCTGATGCATCTTTAATTATAACCAAGGCTATAAGCCACTGTAATCAGCTAGGGACAAAGGTATTCAGAGTGACCCCAATCTAGAATTGTTCATTTAACAACAACAACAACAACACTTCCTGCTTGAGGGAAAGATGAAGTTTCTGACTCAAATTTTTAACTGACTTATGGTTAGGAAGTCCTTATTACTTCTACTAAATTTCTGATTGCCAAACTATATCACTTCAAAATTATTTCAAGCGTTGTCTCAAAGCAAAACCCCAAAAGCTATTTGTATTGAAGATTGATAAGTTTTCTCAAACTAACATTCGTTCTCTTTTCCAGTGTGAAATGGTGAAACCTGGTTTGACTGTCCCAAGAATGCATGTATGTTAAGAATTAATTGACCCAGGATATTGATCTGACATTTTTACCATCCCATGCACTTTATTCTGTGATATAGTTAGAGTTTTTCCTTGGCTCCCTAACTTTCATTCCTTATTTCTTATGAGGCAATTCAAAAAAATACCTTTATTTCAGTAGCACAAGCTCTTTCACTTCCTTGTGGTCACAGGTGATGGGACAGTCTCTTGTTTATACTTTTAGTATTTTGTGTAGAAATTATGTAATATTTGTAGTATGTAATGTAATATGTGGTATTGAGCCCTCTCTGGTTTGGGGCACATCTTCCTATACATCTAGGACACTGTATATTGCACATTGTCCCACTCCCTCTACCTCTCCCACTTCACTCTGCCAGACAATACGATGGAAGTCATACATTTATGCTGTTCCCTGTTTTTTGTTTGTTCTCTATAGTAACTGCTATATTTCTGTAACACTGTCACCTTTTGGGAACAACTCCTTCCTCATTTTTTTTTTCTGCCCATACAAAGGAATAAGAGCAGAAATGGCCAAAGAACAAAATAGCATTAAGGCATTGTCCTCCACCTAAATCCTTTGTTCCAAATTTTTACCTTAAATATGTGTGTACCTATAAATATACACACATATACATATATATGACTATATGCATATATGTTAAACACTTATGTTTTTTGTGAATATGCATACATAGAGATACATCCATACATATTACCAGCTGTAAGCCTCTTAGCTTCAAACTTCCTTAATATTTTTTATTACAGCTTTTTATTTTTTTATTTACAAATATTTTTTATTTACTTTTTCTTTTAATGAGTTATTTTTTCAGACCCTCTTCCCTAACCCTTTCCTTACCCCATTTTTCTTCTAGCTTTCTTTTAAGATCCTTTTTAATTTCTTCTTCTATGATGAGGACCAGGTTATATCATCCTTTGGGGCTTTATCTGGAGACAATCTGCTTTTAGTCTCCTCAGGGTTTGAAATCTGTTCTCTCTCTCTTTTTTTTTTTATTTACAAATCATATACATGGGCAATTTTTCAACATTGATCCTTGCAAAACTCTCTTTTCCAACTTATCATCTCCTTTCCCCCACTCCTTTCCCCAGATGGCAGGCAATCTAATAGATGTTAAAAATGTTAAAGTGTATGTTAAATCCAATACACACACACACACACACACACACACACACACACACACGCACATTTATACAACCATCTTGCTGCACAAGAAAAATTGGATCTAGAAAGAAAAAATCCTGAGAAAGAAAACAAAAATGCAAGCAAACAATAATAGAAAGAGTGAAAACATTATGTTGTGGTCCATGCTTGTTTCCCATAGTTCTCTCTCTGGGTGTAGCTGACTCTCTTCATTACTGAATAAATGGAAGTGGTTTGAATCATCTCATTGTTGAAGAGAACCCCATCCATCAGAATTGATCATCATATAATTTTGTTGTTGCTGTGTATAATGAACTCCTGGTTCTACTCATTTCATTTAACAACAGTTCATGTAAGTCTCTCCAAGCCTCTCTGAAATCATCCTGTTGGTCATTTCTTACAGAACAATAATATTCCATAACATTCATATACCACGATTTATTCAGCCATTCTCCAGTTGATGGGCATCCATTCAGTTTCCAGTTTCTAGTCACTACAAAAAGGGTTGCCACAAATGATTTTTGCACCTGTGGGTCCCTTTCCCTTCTTTAAGATCTCTTTAGGGGGGTGGAGCCAAGATGGTAGAGAGGACACATACTTCCTTCTGAGCTCTCTTACTACTCTCACATTAATTATGAAATTCAGCCTCTGAAATAGTACTTGACTGGTAGAATCCATGAATATTGGGAGTGTAGCAAATTACCAGCAGAAGATAATTTTGAAGATTGCCAGAAAAGGTCTGTTTTGATTGGGCACAAGCACTGGAGGAATGTAATATTCTCTTCTCTAAAATATAATGTTCTCTGGAAGCAGGTTTCTTGGGGGGTTTCTGGAGGCAGCCTTCATTTCAGTTCAAAGTAATAATCACCTCAAATGCAGCAAGGAGTTAAAGTCCAAATCCTTTATTGTTTCTGTCAAAATCTTATCTCCTTCACTTGAGGCTCAGCTAGTTTTCTGGAAGCCTTCTGGATCTTGCCTCTAGTCCTTTGCCTCTGCCAGCTTCTGTCTCTAGCTCCCTCCAAATGTCTCCAGCCAGCACAAAGGTGGAAAATGGAATAAATCTGTTTCTTCCTCTGAGAGTGGACTTGTCCTTTCTGACTTCTGAATGTCCCGGACTGAATCCTGGTTGAGCCTCTTAGCTTATATATGCTCTCTTAAAGGTGTGAATCTTGTAGAACTCTAATAAGTACCAAGTACATTAGTGAACTAGAGAACTGTTAAGTACCATGCTAAATTAGATAACTGACTTTGCACCTTGTAAGAATCCTAACATTGGAAGACAGGCACAGGCAGGGAGGCAGAGCATGGAAGCCAGCACAGGCTGAACAGACTGGGGGTGGAGTATGATCTCCACAGAGTGGAGAATCTATGGGGAGGACTCTACCACAGTATTGCCTACTCTGTTCTGATTGCAAGCCAGTAGATAGGCAGAGAAGTTATAAAACAGTCAACATAAACACAAAAGGTAAAGAGTGTACCCTAAAGCATATGAGTGTCACAATACCTGACCACACCCACCTAGCACCAGGAGTGACTCAGCCTGATCCTGGTGAAGCTGCTGTCACTTCCTGGTCTGTAGAGGAAGCTTGGAACCTCCTTCCCCTAAAATCAGATCCCAACATTTTTTTAAATGAATAAAAAAGTAAAATGAGCTCTAATTATATATAGCTTCTATAGTGAAAGAGAACAGATCTCAGACTCTGAGGAGACTAAAAGCAGATAAAGTCCCAAAGGATGGTATAACCTGGTCCCCACCATACAAGAATAAATTAAAAAGGATCTTAAAAGAGAGTTAGAAGAAAAATTGGATAAGGCAAGGGTTTGGGAAGAAGTTCTGGAAAAGGCATATAACTCATTAAAAGAAAAATTTGACGAAGTGGAAAAAGAAAATAATTCCCTGAAATGTGAAATGGGAAAAGGTAAAGAACTCCCAGGAAAACAGAATTTGTAAATTGGAAAAAGAAAATAATGCCTTAAAAAAATTTGTGAAATGGAAAAAAATTCCACAGAACAAAACAACTTGTTTAAAAACTCAATTGGATAAATATGAAAAGAAGTTAAAAAAAAGTAAATGAAGAAAATAATTCATTAAAAATCAGAACTGAACAAATGGAAATGAATGATTTGATGAGACATCAAGAATCAGTCAAACAAAACTGAAAAAATAGAAAAAAGTGTTAAATACCTACTTGGGAAAACAACAGACCTGGAAAATAGATCTAGGAGAGATAATCTAAAGATTATTGGACTCCCTGAAAATCATGATTAAAAAAAAAAAGAGCCTAGACACTATTTTTCAGGAAACCATCAAAGAGAATTTCCCAGATGTCATAGAATCAGAAGGTAAAATAGCCATTGAAAGAATTCATCGAACACCTACTGAAAGAGACCCCAAAATGAAAACTCCAAGGAATATTGTGGCTAAATTTTGGAACTATCAGACCAAGGAAAAGATATTACAACCAGCCAGAAAAAAATAAATCAAATACCGAGGAGCCACAATAAGAATTAGTCAGGATGTAGCAACTTTCACATTAAAGGATCAAAGGGCCTGGAATCTGATATACCAAAAGGTAAAGGAACTTGGAATGCAGCCAAGAATAAACTACACAGCTAAACTGAGCATTTTATTCCAGGGAAAAAGATGGACATTCAATGAAACAGGTGAATTCCATTTATTTTTGATGAAAAAAACAGAGCTAAACAAAAAAATTTGACCTCCAAATATAGGACTCAAGAGAAGCATAAAAAGGTAAAAAGAACTCTTGAAAACTATTTCTGTTGTGAGCGTATGTGTATATGCACATATAGTATAGTATATGTATAATTTGATTTTACTGTCATAGCATAAAAAAAGAACTAGAGGTAGAAAGGGGATTGTACCAGAAAAAGGGAAAAGTGGAGGTAAAACCAGAGAAATTACATCTCACATAGAGGCAAAGGAAACCTACTGTATCTGAGGGAAAGAAGGGAATGGGATGAACAATGTGTGAATCTTACTTTCATCAGATTTTGCTCAAAGAGAAAATTTATGAGACTTATTTGGTTTATAGAGAAACTTCTCTCACCTCATTTAAAAGTGGGAGGGGAAAAGAGACAAGGGAAGGAGTAGGCTAAATAGAAGGAAATACAGAAATAGTAGGGGAAAGGTATAAGAGATGGGGAGGGACTCTAAGGGGGAGAATTCCAAAGGGGGAGAGCTGCTTGAGGCAAGTGGTTTCCCTAAGTTAAATACTGGGTAGGGGGGTAAGGGGAAAAGGAAAGAGAAAAGTATAATCTGGGGATAATAAGATGGCAGGAAATACAGAATTAATAGTTTTAACCATAAATATGAGTGGGGTAAACACTCCCATAAAGCAGAGGCAGATAACAGACTGGATTAACAGCCAGAATCCTACAATATGCTCTTTACAGGAAACATATTGAAAGCAGTGTGATACACACAGAGTAAAGGTAAAAGGTTGGAGCAGAATCTATTATACTTCAGGTGAAGTAAAAAAAGTAGGGTAGCCATCCTGATCTCAGATCAAGCAGATTAACAGAGGAGGAAGTAAATTGTTTAAATAGTCCCATTTTAGAAAAGAAATAGAACAAGCTATTAAACAACTCTCTAAGAAAAAATCCCCAGGACCAGAAGCAATTTAATATAGGCTATACATGAATAATCATGAAAAACATATTGCCATATGGTCATGTTGTGGGAAAAAATATAGAACACACACACACACACACACAAAGTGAAAAATAGTATGTTTCAATCTGTATTCAGATTCTATCAGTTCTTTCTCCGAAAGTGGATATCAGTTTTCCTCATGAGTCCTTTGGAATTGTCTTGAATCCTTGTATTGCTGAGTCATTTACATTGCTATGTCATTTACAAGGGATCATTATGAAATATTACAGTTACTCTGCACAGTATTTTTCTGATTTTGCTTTTTCATTTTCTATCAGTTCATATCTTTCCAGATTTATCTGGAATCATTCTGCTCATCATTTCTTATAATACAATAATATTCTTTCACAGTCATCTACTACAACTTGTTCAGCCATTCCTCTTAGACATCCTCTTAATATCCTTTTCTTTGCCACCACAAAAGAGGTGCTATAAATATTTTTATACAAAAAAAGATCTTTTCCCCTTTAAAAAACTTTTTTGAGATACAGATCTAGTAGTGATGTTGCCTGGTCAAAGATGGCTAAACAGTTTTATAGCCCTTTGAGAATAGTTCTGAATTGCTCTCCAGAATGGTAGGATGAATTTCATTTATTCTTTTAATGCTTATTTTTTATCTGTAAAAGAGGGAACTATGATATTTAATTAGACTTTGCAAAAAAAAAAAAAGTCCATGAAGAAAATGTTATAAAAATGAAAAGCATTGCCACTGAATAGGACTGAATTTGTAAGACATATCCCATTTGACATCAGGTGTAAGTTGACACAAGGAAGAGAAGCAAATATCTATGAAATTCCTCTATCTTGATTGGGTAACTTAGAAGCTAATTTAAAATATATAAACATCATTTAAATTTCTGAAACTGAAGCTCTAGATCTTTATTACAGTAATAGCATTATTTAATTATTCAAATGAATGTGACAAGAAGTACAATTTAAAGAAAAATCAAGATTGAGGCACCATAGCTTCTAATTGTTTTTAGCTTAATCTTTGGTTTAAATAGTGCATTCTCCACTTGTGCTTTGGATTTTTCACAGCTAGAGACACCTTTTTTTTCCCTGAGGCAATTAGGGTTAGGGTTAGGGATCTTATCCAAGATCACACATCTAGGAAATATTAAGTGTCTGAAACCAAATTTGAACTCAGGTTTTCCTGACCTCAGGGCTGGTTAGAGTCATCATTTTTAATATTAATTTATCATTTTAATGTTAACTCTAGTCATTTCAACTCTTAATACCTTATTTTAGGTGTTTCATAGAAATCCTATTTATTTTATCAGAAAGAAAAGATAGATTCATTTCTTCTTGTTAGTCCAATGTTCTTATCTAATACCTATGATAAGGAAATATAACCCTTAATTTCCTTCTCATTTGCTATACTATTAAAAATCCTATTAGTTGTGACAGTTTTCCTCATAATTCAGGAAACAAAGGAGAAAAGGATTATTTTTTTTTCCTATTTTCTGAAGATTCCATAAATGATTTACTTGCAATCAAGCTGTCAGTATTGGAGTGATCAATCAAATAACCAACGTGGTGAATTCCTATTCATTTTTAATTATTCTTCCCTCTCTTCTAGTTTCTCTTCTCCTTTCAAATGAAATATAACAACAATAATTAAAATTTATCTAAAACTTTAAGATTTGCAAAGCACTTTGCAATTATTGTCTCATTTGATCTTTACAACAACACTGGGATATAAGTATTATTATTATCCCCATTTTACAGATCAGCAAACTGAGGCAAATTAAGTGACTTGTCCAAGGTCATATAGCCAATGACTATAGACTAAATTTGACTAAGATATATATATATATAACCAAATGACTAAATGGTGACTTGTTTCTAGCAAGTTATTGTGTTTTTCTTTCTTCAAACCTAATGTCTTTAAGGTATTAAACTTTTTCCCTACTGAAAAATTTAAACATCATTTAAATATGCTTACATAAGCTCCTTCATGATCACTCACCTTAAATTTTGTGTTTTCCAAAGTAACATGATTCAGTGGATAAAGTACCAACCTTGAACTCAGGAAGTTTTTTCACTTGGAGCTCTAAGTGAAGTTGTAGATTTACCCTGCATCCACTCCCCCTACCTCTGCTCCAGCCCCAATTACTCCATGTTCTAAGCTTAGTTTAAAAATTCAAACATATTTAAGATTTCAGATATTATATACAATTTATGGAGGAAAGGAAGAATAATATTTTTAAAAACTTTTCTTTTCACCAGTTTTCACAGAGCCACACATTTGCAACTCCAAGAGATTGATGGCATCTATCCCCAATTCTTCATTTTTTATAGACAGGGAAAATGAGACCCAAGAGGCAAAAAGCCTGCCAGTGTCACAAAGGTAATAAGATCCAGAGATGGATATAGAACTCATGTTCTCTGCCTCCAAATCCAACACACTTTCCACTATATTATGCTCTTTCTATGTGTTTCCATTTGGTCTTATCTTTAATCTTGAAAGAAACAAGAAGCTGACATGTTGGGGTATGGAGGGCAAAAGTGCAGAAACTGTCCTCAATAGAATCCAAAAAACTGGGTTTTTCTATGGCCTGACAATTAAAGGATCTGCTGAAAATGGAAGTATTAATCATAACAGCCACAAAGCTTTAGAGATTTAAAGAAAAAAATTACTGTCTGTTTGGACCATTTTTAGCAGCCAAAGTAGCTTTAGTAAAGTGATGGTATAACCACATCTTTTCCAGTAAGAGGCTACTTAGACTCCAGGTCTCCTCTGTGTTCTTTGATCTTAGACTGAATTGCTGGGTCCCACTTCCTCAATTTATACTCCAGCAACTAGTCACATATAGCATAGTGCCTGGCACAAAGTAAGCTTTAGTCTATGTCTGCTAATTGATGTTTTTATATGAAGCCATGTGGCTTAAGAATATCATACAGTATAGCAGTCAATCATCTCTTTGGCTATATCAATCTATAGTGAGCACCACTCATGGGAATCAAATCAAGAAGTGCTAGGTAGATGCCATTTACTGGCATTCATAGAAATTAAGATGGGAGAAAAGTACTTTCAGATTGCCACTTTTTTGCTCCAGTGCTTTCCCTCCTCATCTTCCTTGTCTTCTTCCTCCAACCCCCCTACCCCACAGCTGTCCCTCCCCCACACATCCCTGGCTCATGCAATCCCAGTCAATTAATTGAATAGTTTAAAGGAATGAAAGATAAAGATGGTATCTTAGATTGATTTTATCTGATGAGCCTTCAGTTTCTGTTCCTGGTTTCCTCAGTGTCACAACATGTCACTTCCCTTAGAGGGGTCAGGGAATAGATTACAGCCCCTCTGGTGTGCCACTTCCTTCATGTTCAGCAAATTGAGGACTCTTAAAGAAAGACGGTTACTTAAGCAATTAAGTGGTTAGGCACTGTGGACAGTGCAAGAGAACAGACAGAACAACTGTCAGCTTTTAAGGGATTCTCAGGGCTGAGTGTGGCTGCTCTTACTTGTTGCAATCATATCTGAGTCTGTTCAAGGAACAGCCCTCTCACAAATATTTCTTCATTTGTTGCTTGCTTCTGAATGGGGAGTTGACTTGTGCTCTTGATTTCCTGTTCTTTCTTCTAATTTCCTGTTCTTTGATTCCTAATTTATGGATGAGCAACTTATTCATGACTGGAAGGGAACGGCAAAAGGAAGATGTTCTGCTCAGAAACTGGCAAGTGTGGCTAGCTCAATTTTACTTGGAAGTGGGGGTGGGGGAAGCATATAAAGATAACACTCCTATTAGGAATTAAGAACTTCAACAGACATGTCTCATCTCTGCTATTCACTAGGGAATGGAGTGAAGTATAACTTGGACAAGCCCTTTAAAAACTCTGAATCTATTCCCTTATCTGTTCTGCTTTCTTTTTTCTTTCTTTTCTTTCTAAGATGGGACATACAGGATAGCACAAGTAGCCTTTGCGTTTAGAGTGGAGAATGCATTATAGAAAGACAATAAAGGAACCTGTAAAACATTTTAAAACATTGATGATAAAGGCAGTTTGACAACAGATCAGATGACAACTTTGATAAATTATTATTTTATGGCCTAGAGGCCATAACAGTAGATTGTTTCAGAACTTTCCATATTATACAAAGAATGTTCACTGTTTTTTGGAGTGGGGTAGGGGGAGAGATAATTATGCAGTTGAACAGAGTCAAATTATGTATATTAAGCAATTAAAATGCAGAAAAGAGTTAACATGACATACGATGCACAGGATCATAAATTTAGAGATGAAGTCATTTAGACTTAATCTAGTTGAGCCCCTTATTTTTATACATGAGAATACTGAAGCCTAGAGAAATTAAGGTACTTACCTGAGATCACAGAAGTAGCAAATGACAGTCAGTATTCCTACTCTCCAAATCAGAACTTTTTCTATTGTAACAACTTTGTAACAACAACAATTGTATTTATTTATTTCTAACATAGAGATGTTATCTAATTCTCCCCTGAGAGGTATCTAGATAGTAGCAGCACTGGGCCTGGAGTTAGGTCAGTTCAAATCTGATCTCAGACACTGAGTGACTCTGGGCAGGTTACCTCTCTGCTTCAGTTTCCTCATGTGTAAAATGAGCAGGAGAAGGAAATGACAAATTTCTCTAGTATCTTTGCCAAGAAAATCCTAAATGGGGTTAAAAACTGGATACAACTGAGCACAACTAATAACAAATTCTATCAGAATCTGCTTAGGTGGTCCACTAAGAAGATCTCTATGCCTCATGTCAGGAAGAGCCTTAGATACTAACTACCCATTTGACTCTGTGCAATTCACTTAAACATATCTTGGCTTTACTTTCCTCATTTGTAAAATGGGAATAATAATTAGATTAATAGTAGTAATAATAATAATAAAGTTGTATTATAATAGTACTTATGTCCTAGAGTTAGTATAAGGATATGATGAGATAATTTTGTAAAATTCCATGAAAACAGCTATTGTTGTTAATATAATATTTATAATCAGTATTATTAATAACAAAATCAATAAATTAATAAAATTAATAAAGAAAGCTACAATAGCTTCTATTATTATTCAATCATCATTCATAACAAAAGGAAATGACTGCAGGGAAAATCCAAGTTAAAATAGAATTAGAGAATTTTTACTTGGAATGCTTGCTCTGTTTTTTGAAGAACCTTAGTAACTAGATACAGAAAGAACTAAACTAAGTTAAACTAATACTAATATTTAGAATAAAATCAAACACAAGCTCTTCCATTCTCATATTGCCAGACCTAGAATAAGCTATATTTGAAGATTGGGGCTTGAGTCAAACCTTCTCAAGTCAAGTTTGACAAATGTTGATGGTAGTCAGGCCATTCCTATAACAGGGCCCTTCATAGAAAATGACTTCTGTCTAGTTCCTTGAAGTGTTAATGGGGGGATTATTAACAGCCATGGGTTAGGTGATCTCAGTTTTGCTGAAGACTTATAGGGAAGAGTTGATTTCTAAGGTAACCAGTTCCCAAAACACTGAGAGAGCTTAATAGATCCTAATTCACACCTTGAAGGTTCCTGGAAAAAGATTAATGTCCTTCAAAGATTATAGAGTCCTGCTGAGGTCATCCTGGCAGCATGTCCCTGAAGCTTAGATCCTGCCAGCAGTCTCACCAGTTAGAGTTTCATTTCTTGTTGCCTGGTTGTTTCGTTTCTGTTCATCAGTAAAGTTAGTTGTACAGAGGGCATATTGCATTAATCCAGTTTTCAGATTAGATTTTGCCAAAGGTCACAATGTCTTTTCAAAACCTGAATGATTTCTTAGTCACATCTTAGGGTTCCAAGAATTGTATTTTTTTTTAACTCTTTAATAAAACGGATCCATTATAAATGTCTATTTCCAGGAAGTATACACTCCCAAACATTTCACCCAATAATTCTCAACTTTGTCACCCAGTCCATGTGGTCAAAGACAGCCAAGTCCATGAGGAGAGGTGTCAGAAGGAGGAACTGTGGATGTGACCAATCTGCATTAGAATGTCATAACAACTCAATTTATAATAGCAAGGAAGGAAAACCAAAAAAAAAAAAAAAATCACTAGGGGAAGACAAGTAGATAAAGGCAGTATTTGATTAAATATCAACAACTCTGAATGTCAGGTGTTGTAGAATTGCAGCTAACAAAATGAGTTAACAATGTTAGCCCATTATCTTTATCCCTTACAAGAGAAAACAGAATGGCAATATAAAACTTATATTTCAAGGGAACTTTCAGGCTAGAAGGGTAGCAGTGAAATTTAAGCTATCGGTAATATAATATCCTGCTTTGGGCTTAATCTATAGTGCCCTTAAAGCTATTCCGAGTTATATAGTAATAATAATAGCATTATTTATGTAGTGCCAACTATGTGCCAGGCATTGTGCTAAATGCTTTGTAAATATTTCCTCATTGATCCTTGAAACCCTGGTATACAGGTGCTGTTATTATCCTCATTTTATACTTGAGGAAACTGAGGGAAAAAAGAGGTTAAATTATTTGTTTACAGTCATATAACTAGTTAGTGCCTGAGGTTGGATTTAAATTCAAGTCTTCCTGATTCCAGGCCCCTTGTATTATCCATTGCACTACCTAACTGCCTAAATGGCATAGTGCTGAGTTCTTCTAAAGAACAACAGCAGGAAGATTACAGCTCACAGAGAGCTAGAGATGGAGTTAGAAAATGGTGTGTTCAAATTCTGCCTTTGACACTATTAGATGTGAGACTGTGGGCAAGTTTTTTAACTTCTCAATGCCCCAAGCAATTCTCTAAGATTATAGTAAAACATTCTGAAAAATTGCCTCATTAGACTGGAGGGAGTTTACATAACAGGACTTCCCCACAATCATTAAATTATATGCCTGCCAAAATTTTGGTTTAATTAGTTGATAACTAAATTTTCACAGTTTTTAGTTTTCTTTCCAAACCAAACAGCAAATTATATAATGGGATAACTGGGAAAGTTTAAACAAACAAACAAACCTCCCAGATTTTTCCCAGAACAAATTCCCTTAAATTCAATTAGAATTTAAGTATTTAGGAAATTATCCTTATCATCAAAACTGCTGGGTCAGCTAACATCATCATAAAGATGGGTGGCTGATACTATTTCCTGCCAATTGCAGCTGGTGAAGTCATCAGGCTGACCAGTCAGTCAATAAACATTTGTTATTGATTCAATTGTGCCTATCCTTTTTAGAGGGTGTTTTTTTTAATTCTTGGCAGAGATACTTTACTTCTCTATGTCATTTTAGGAGTGAAAATTGAGGCAAAGGCTAAAAAATGTGTGAGAACAGGTTGGAACTTAGGAACATGAGTATTATTACTTCCAAACCCACTGCTCTATCCACTACATTGCGTAGCTGCCCACTTTTCTTAAGCACCTAGTATATTCTAAGCACTAGATAATAAGAAATGTGAATATTGAAAATGTGCTTAATGAAAAATAGAAAGGGTTTTTTTTTTATTTGTTCGTCTTAAATTAGTTCTTAACCTTTGGCCTATGCAATTAAATTCAAAAAAATTGGATTAGCTTTTTACTATAATTGGCTTCTTTTGTAATCTTATAAAAGGATACCTTGAAAACTGTGGTTTGCCAGTCTTTTTCAAAGAGGCCCAAAGACACCAGGTCTCCCTGTCTTTATTTACAAGTGAATTGAAATGAAGTTATAACAAAAATTATCAGCTTCACTTTCTCCTCAAGTCAGCAGAGTCCAGTGGCAAGTCATAAGTCAAGATAATTGGTGAAGACTGAAGCGCCTGGAAGATATTGTGAGTTTGGCTCCAGACCACCACAATAAAACAAATATCGCAGTAAAAGCGAGTTGCAATAATATTTTGGTTTCCCGATACCTATAAAAATTGTTTACACTATACTGTAGTCTATTAAGCTTGTAACAGTATTATTTTTTAAAAAATGGAAAAAATGTACATATCTTAATTTAAAAAATATTTTATTGATTAAAAAAATGCTAACCATCATCTGAACCTTCAGAGAGTCAAGAGTCGAAATCTTTTTGCTGCTAGAGGGTCTTACCTTGATGTTGATGACTGCTCATTGCTCAAGGGCAGTGGCTGCTGAAGATGATGCCAATTTCTTAAAATAAGACAGCAATGAATTTTGCCTCATCAATTGATTCTTTCACAAAAGATATTTCTGTAGCATGTTATGTTGTTTGATAGCATTTTATCTACAGTAGATCTTTCCAAATTGAAGGCAATCCTCTCAAACCCTGCTGCTGCTCTTTTAGCTAAGTTTATGTAATATTTTTCTGAGTCTCAGGGAATAGGGAGGTACAAGGAAAGAGAGAGTATCAGGAAACAGCTGGTTGGTAGAGCAGTCAGAACATGCACAACATTTATGCATTAAATTTGCTGTCTTATATGGGTATGAATTGTGGTACCCCCAAAATAATTATCATAGTAACATCAAAGACAATTGATCACAGATCACCATAACAGATATAATAATAATGAAAATGTTTGTAATATTGTGGAAATTACTAAAATGTGACACAGACATGATGTAAGCACATACTGTTGGAAAAATGGCCCAGTTCAACTTGCTAGGTACAAAATTGACAGAATTTTTCAATTTGTTTAAAAAAAAGGAGGGGGGAGGGGAAATGCAATATTTGCAGAGCAATAAAATGAAGTGTGTCTGTATATTTTATGCTTATAAAGGAGGGAGAGCAAGAGGAGGAGGAAGGAGAAGGAAGGGGTGGAGGACACCTGAGGAGGAAAAGAAGAAGGAGAGGAGAAGGACAGGAGAGGGAAGAAGAGGAGAAGGAAGAAAGTAGATAAAGGAAGGAGGAGAAGAAGGAAGAAGGAGAAGGAAGGAAGAGGAGAAAAAAGAGAGAGTAGAAAAGAATCAGGAAGGAGAGGAAGGGAGAAGAGGAGGGTAGAAGGAGGAAGAAGGAGGAAAAAGAGGGAGGAGAAAGGAAGAGAAGAGAAAAGAAACAGGGAGAGGAGAGATTCATAGGAGTTAGCTATATTTCCAAAGAACATATTTCCTGATGGGTTGACCATACTAAAGAATTTATGCAACAAAGTAACTTAGCAAAGCAAGATATCCAGTTCCTGGCTCTCTTTTAAGGAAGTAAATGATACATAGATTTCACCATCACAGAGGCAAATAGCATAAAATCTAAATATTTTTGCCTTTCTTTGAAACCCTAACACTTAGCATGGTGCCTGGCAATGCAAACATTAATAAACGCTTATTGCACTGACTGACAATACTTTCCTCATAGGATTGAGTCCAAGGGTGTATTGCTCAATATTTAGCAATCAGTACTCTGCAAGGAAAAATAAAGTGCACATAAAAGGCCCTTTAAAATTTAATCTGTATCATTCAAATTTTTTTCATTATTTTCTGATTTGCGGCATTTGATGATTTTAAAGGTATGAATGCTCACACTGAAAATTTAACAATTCTTTCTCTCTGAGTGGGACCCAAATAAGATAATGTACATTGCAAATTTAAAAGCCCCTCATACATGCCATTTATTTTATGACTATAAAGGGGATAAAGGAAAAGAAGGGAGGATAAAAGATAAAAAGGAGGAGGGAAGAGGAGAAGAGGAAGAAGAATCTTCTTGAGGACAGGGATACATTTTTTTCCTTTTAAAAATATATATATTTTTTCTATTTTGACTTTATATTTGTAGCACCAAGCATAGTCCCTTCCACAAATTAGGTACTTAAATGCTTATTGGTTTGTGTAATATTACTTCTTAAGTTATGAATCTCTCTATATGAAAAAGTCATTAGATTTCTGTTCAGGACAAATTTTCCCTTTCACTGTTTCATATTTAGTCATTCTTTGGACTTCAATTTCCTCACCTTTATAATCAATAAAATAATACTAGTTACATGGAAGATGAAGAGCAGAGAGTGTTTCTCAGAAGCTTGGATCTTCCAGGGAAATAAAAGTGAGTAAAAATTAAAAAGCAAAACAAAACACAACAGAAAAACCCAGCTGTAATTCATTTCTTTAGAATTAGGATCCAGACATATATTTATATGTACATGTATGCCTGTATATACACAAATACATACATGTGTACAAGTATGTATATGTATTATGTAGGTTCATGTATATACATGATATATGCATGCATTTATGTATGTATATGTTCACCAGACTTAAAATATCATTAGCATAAGAAATTACCAGTGAGGAAATATCTTCTGCCAGTGTAGATCAGTAGTCATGCCCCAATGAAAATTCTTAGTGAGGCACCTGTGGCATGAGATGACTTGCCCAGGATCATTCATAGCTACGTTCTTTGTATGAAAGGTATGTCTTAAATCCTTATCTTCTTGACTCTTTTTACCCACCACATATGCTATGATGCCTCTTTGCAAAAGGAGAATAGATGAAAGAATTATCCCAGCAAATAATTCTATTGTTTTAATGAACTATGTAGGAATGATTTTATTGAATTAAAATGAAAGAAACACGATTCAATTCTGCATATAGTTTTAAGCATTAGAACCATATGCAAGGCATCATACAAGTTGCTGGAAATATAAAGAGAGAAATGAAAAAAAAAATCTCTCTCCTCAAGCATTTGAATTCTACTGAAGTGAAAATTATATTCTCTAGCTATCTTAAAGACCTGCCAGAAGGGAAGGCATTAGAATAGTTTCAGTTTTCTCATCTGTAAAATTAGGATAATAACAGCACCTACTTTACAGGGGTATGATGAGGATCAAATGGGATAACATATATGAAGCACTTTGCAAATTCTAAATTATTATATAAATATGTAAACTACTATTAGAAATGGCCAGAAATTCAGCTTGATATAAACAAACAAAGAAATAATTTCCTAAAAATAAGAACTTTAGATAAATAGAATGGACTGCTTCCAAAGAGACATAATGATCCCTCCAAAGGTCATCAGCCTTGCACAGCTCTGCCTCATTTAAATCCAATTCACTCACAAGTGAAGAAATCATCCTGGTAATGTTACTGTTCTCTTTGAGAAGAAAGGATGAACAACAACAAAAACAATAACAACAGGGAACAACAAAGATTCAGCATCAGTTGCTGCTGAAAATTCTGAGAAGATATGTTAAATATAGTTCATTTCTAATTCTTCATTGATATTGGTATGAGTTCCCATCTTCTGTATAAGTACCCAAGAGAAAAATGAATTTTTAGTATAGGATAATATTCATTGGACCCTATAGAGAATGCAATAAACAATCAATATAATTCTATCTTTCCAGTGAGTACTAACTTTCTATCAGGGCCTTATGTAGTCCTTCAGGTTCTTAGTGCCCCTCAGTGGTTGAGAGACCTCTTAGAAAGTAAGCAAATAGTTGCTATTGAACAGCCCCAGTGCTAATTTTCCATGGTATCTCCTTCATCTCAAAGACCCAAATAGACTTTGGCCTATGGTTGTTGTAAGCATCAAATAAGATCATATTTGAAAAGTTAGGGCATATAATAGGCACTTAGTTAATGTCCTTTCTGGGGTTTCTTCATATGTAAAACTGAGAGGTAACGTTTTTTTTTTCTTTTTGCATTGCTGACTGTGAAAACTGATACACTATTTTTAAATGAATACAGTAAAATGTGTAGCATTTCAAAGGAAAGAAACAAGGAAGGAAGGAAAGAAAGAAGGAAGGGACAAAAAAGAAGAGAAGCAATGAAAGAAGGAAGGAAGGAAAGAAGGAAGCAAGAAAGGAAGGAAGGAAGAGGAAGGAAGAAGGGAAGGAAGGAAGGAAGGATCTCCTTTTACCCAAATGAGACAGACTTCTCTTATAGTCCATGTAAGTTTCTTTGTTTTATCTGTGTTTTTATGGGGTTTGTCACTCCAGAATTCTTTTTAAGCCTTCATTTAAAGTTGTTTCAAGGGAAATTGGAGAGAACTCGGACAACTTCTTGCCTTATTTTCACCTTCTTTGCTCCATTTGGGGAATCTTTTTGAAAGATTTTTGAATGTGCATGTACCAAGGGTTTTTTGTAATCTAATGAATTCTCGGGATCCTCTAGATCCCTAGAGATTCCCTAACAACAGAATGTTGTTAGATGCATAAGATAAATGCATAGGATTCTAAAGGAAACAAATTATATTGAAATACAGTGATCAAATTATTTCTGAAAATCAAGATCACAGACCATGGGTTAAGAATCCCTGGGCTAGATAATATTCAAATTCCCTAATATAAGATTTATATTATGTTTGTACTCTACTTAAGATTAAACTAGCTACTACATAGAAAATGTAACAGATTAAAGAAGAAAAAAAAGAAAGGATATAATTTAAATGGCAGTTTTGTCACTTTAAAAAAGTTTCTCCAAATGAAATATATAAATGAAATCTGATACATTAAAATAAGAAATTGAAAAACAGACAAATTAGGTCATTGATTTTTAATTATAAAAATATTATTGGAAGATTACTCATTTAAAAATGGAATTCCTCAATACCTTTAGAAATATGTTTCAGTTTTTAAATAATTAGTAATATAGAATTAAAGAGAGAAGACAATGTTTGTCAAAAATAAAACTTTGAAATTGTTATGAATTTCTTAAATGAAATCATCTCTTAAAAGTGAAAAGTTTAAAAACTTATTCTAGAACCAAGTACAATAACTTTGAAATTTTTTTTAAAAATAGAAACAATTATTTTATATGAAATATAAATTATATAAAATTATTTAATCATTCAAATTTAACAAAGGTTTAACTCAGAACATATACAAAACTGAAGAATTATTTTCCAGTCAAATTTATTTTTTGTGGAATTTGTACATATATTTGTACATGTATATTTGTACATATAATTTTACAATACAATTAAATTATTGCTTTGCCTTCAAACAAGTAAAAAATTATTTCTGACATTGATTTTCATCTTTACAGTGTTTTTTTTTGGTTGAAACCAACAAAATATTCTTAATTCCCCTTGTGAATTGTAATGATGAATAGAAACTATGCTTTTGAATATACAAAAATAAATATTCTTGGAAACAGTAACAAGACTGATAATAAACTGTTAGCAGAGAGGTAAGATTCATTTGGTTTATAGATATTTATTCCATACACATTGAGATATAAACACATTTGACACATAAATATGTTTAATACATTGAGATAAAAACATTTTGTCTATTATTGATTGTTATTGTTTCTTTTGCTAAATATATTGACATGAGATTGGCACTTAAATTTCTCTTATCAGTCAAAAAAGTTCATCCTTGTGACACATAAAATGCTATCCTACCAAAGTAACATCTGAATTTTCTACCACCCTAATCTTTTTCCTTTTTTGTGCCTAATAAAATAAAGACTAATACTCTCTTCATATCAACTGTACTGCTCTGAGTTCTCTCAGTTCTTACTATAAGCAGTACTGATAAGGGAAAGAATTTCAGAAGTATACTTTTTTTTCTGAGTTTTTTTTTTTAATGGAAAGGCTAGAGCTAACATCAATTTGCAGATACCTCCAAAGGTATTCCACCCTTCTCAAGTTATACCCTAGATTCTATAAATCAGAAACTGTACCTTTGATAATACAGGGGATAATTTGATTTTTAAACTCTTTCTTCCATTGGATGGATTACAATGAATTCGATGGGTAGATATCTAATGTGAATTGAACTTGGGATAAGTTGGAAATGGGATGCAAACCTGTCCTGAATATCATGAGTTCTAAAATAATGACTTCGACAATCCCTTTATCTCTTCCCTCTCTCCTTGTAGAACTACTTTAAAGTTCCAATTATTCCAAATTATATGAAGCATTGACTTGCCTTTCCACTTTCTTTGTGACTTTTAGTTATTAGACATTTACAAAATCTCAAGAAGCAGGGAAGCATAATCTTGTAAGTAATGAGGATAACCCCTGTTTTGCCCCCATGGTGCATGGAGTGGAGCAGATCCCAGTAGGGGATTTAATTGAAAAACATTAAATTTCAAAATGGACTGGATGGATCAAGGGGATTAAGTCTTAATGCTTTCAATCCTCAAAAATTCAAAGACAAAACCTTCCAGAATGAGGCTCTGCATGAGGTATTTGGGAGCCATCAAATGATAATTGTAGAGTATCAGCTAAATTCAAAGCCTAGAGAGTTATTGCAGCAAAGAGAGCCAGAGAAACTCATGGGAAGTTTGGATCTCAGAAAGCCACAAAACATATGAATTAAATGAAAATGGATGTTTTGGAGGAAAGAGTTTTGTTCTCAAAAACTCTTGGTTTAATAGAGCCCTAATAGTATTGATTTCTCATTTTTATGGTATGGAAATTCAGGGAATTTTTCTTTAAGATCTATATTTATAGGCTTACATCTATAATGCTTTTTACTGGGGAGTCTGAGGCCAATGTTTGAGCTTGATAGCTTCAATTTATAGTATGCTAAAGATACCCAGGTGTCTATATGAAGTCTGGTACCAATATAAAAAGTCTCTTAGAATATGGTGGGTTGGAGGTAGGGGGGGGGGGAAGGAACTAGACTGCCTAGTGGGAATTATCCCACATAGGAAATAAAACAGGTCAAAACTCCAATATTGACAGATAATGCCATACATCCAGTTGGGATCAAAGAGATCCAGGATCAGAAAAAAAAGTAAAGAAAGATATGTTTTATAAACAGAGCCCAATGGCACAGAATACAAAGATAATATTTTAAATTAAATAGATACCATAATCTTGATAGGAAACTGTAACTAAAGGAGTAGTAGTAGTAGTAGTAGTAATAGTAATAACCAATATTTGTGTAGTGTCTACTATGCATCTATTAGACATTATATTAAGCACTTTATAAACATCACCTAATTATTTCACTGGATCCTTCCCAGATTCTACAAGTAAAAACTATTATTTCCCCCATTTTATAACTGAGGAAACTGAGGCAAATAGAAGTTAAGTGTCTTGTCCAGGGTCATTCAGTTAGTAAATGTCTCCGATGGAATTTGAACTCAGGTCTTCCTGTCTCCAGAGCCGGCACTCTGTCCACTGCATTAACTAGCTGAAGAAATATTTTTATCTGACAGATATGGTCCAAACAGGGGACTATAAATACATTGTTTAACAATTCCCATGAGAAATATATATTTATTTGAGTTTATCCATAATTTTCAGTTGACTAGATTCAATTTATAAGGTCAATTTCTGGCAAAATTTAAAAAATTTTCTATACTGACCCTGCCATCCCTTTCTTCTTATTTTGAAACCCTTTCTCTAAGTCAACTTGTTAGGATAAGATAATGAAGGAATACTAGACAGAAATTTTCATGAAAAAGATGTGGGGATTTTAGTTGATTGCAAGCTCAACATGAATCGAGTGTGATTGGGCACCAAAAATGCTGCTCCAGTTACAAGCTGCTTTGAAAGGAATAGTGCCCAGGACTAACAAGGTCATGGTTTTGCTGTGCTTTTCCCTGATTGAATCATAAGAGAAATATCTACTCTGTGTGGGTGGCACATTTTAGGAAAAACATCGTAAAGCCAGAGAAGGTACAGAAGAAAAAAGTCAGACTGATGTAGTATGTTGATATCCTATCATATATAAACTAGTTTAAGAAACTTGGGAGGGTCAGGCCCGGAGCAAAGAATTTTAAGGGCAATGAGATAGCAGCCTCAAGTACTTGATTTGATGTCACAGAGAAGATAGATTAAACTTGTTTTGTTTGGATCCAGAGGACAGAATGAGGTTTATTGGATAAATGTTGCAGAGAGACTGTTTGAATATAAAGAAGAACTCACTAACAGATGGAATAGATTATATCCGGAAGAGGCAGATTCTCCTCCACTATTATTTTTCAAGAAAATGCTAAGTTACCACTTGTCCATTATGATACAAGGAAAGTGTTCATTTAGATATAGATTAGAATAGATGGCCTCTAAGGTTCCTTTCCATTCTGAGACTATGATTCTGTTCTTGTTATACCCATATGTATAAGAGCAACAGATATATCTAGACATACCCCCTCAGGAGGATTCTTTTCTTTTCCTTTTCCCTTCATAAGGTATACACACACACACACACACACACACACACACACACGTAAAATCTTAGACAAAAAGTAAATATTTTTATTGGTTCACTACTGAGAATTTTGTTCTGGTTATGTTAATACCTCATTTACACAGCTGAGGCATTCCATTGAATTTAGTCTATGAAAAGAACAAAATATGGATTAAAGATCATTTCAGAGAGGAGAAAGAAGCTATATACTGATATAGATGTGGTTGCCTGAGGATGGTCTGTACAACTATGTGTTGTTGTTGTTGTTTGTCCATCATTTTCAAAGAGGACCAATAACATCATGGGTGATGTTTTGATTTACTCATGAATTGGATTTAAGTGAGGCAGATGACAAAGTCTTAAGTCTCACATTCTCTTCCAGAGTCATTGACAGTGGCAAGTCAAAAGTCGACATGATTGCTGATACACCTGCATTTTTGATTTCCTTCACAAGCTAATTGTACAATATTTCAGAGTCTGATTCTTTTTGTACAGCAAAATAACGTTTTGGTCATGTATACTTATTGTGTATCTAATTTATATTTTTATATATTTAACATCTACTGGTCATCCTGCCATCTAGGGGAGGGGGTGGGGGGGTAAGAGGTGAAAAATTGGAACAAGAGGTTTGGCAATTGTTAATGCTGTAAAGTTACCCATGCATATATCCTGTAAATAAAAGGCTATAAAAAAAAAAAAAAAAAACATGATTGCTGATAATCCAGGATACAGTGGGTGACCTTAGTGTCTTCCTTGTCTGACCAAATTTTAAGTGCTTCACAGCACCTGCTTCACTCACCTTCATGTCAATTAGAATAAATTGTTCTCACCCATCCACTCTTTTGGGGGAAATCTTCATATGCTTTAATACGTGAGACCTGTAAAGTCCCCAAAGACACTGATGGATTTAAGGTCTGTTGTATACCCTCAAGATAATTTGCTTCATCTGCTGAGACAGTTTTATAGGTACAACAATTGCTCATGCTACAACTATTTTTGGAGTCACAGGTTAAGAGCGGGGTAAAGGTGAATACTAAAAGTAGATGAGCAACTCCGAAAGAGGCTCAGCAATCCTTCACATCAGCAAGCTAACTCTCATGAACACCCTATGTGGTGAACATTACCACATAGATCCAGCAGGGAACTAAGTGGCTCCTAGTATGGAAGCAATGGAGGGACGAGTGTCATTGTGATGGGAAAATTCCTAAACCAAACAGAATAGCAACCTAGCCAGACTAAGGGTCAGATTCAAGCTAGGAGCTACAATCTCTGGAGCCCAGGAATAATGAGGCACAGAGACATCCAAGGGCAGTAGACACCCAGACTTTGCTCTTAAATGGTACTATGAGACATTGGACTATGCAGATTTAAGAAAGGAAGTGTGATCAACTCTAGCAATATAGGTTTCTTCACTCACTTTAAAGATGACAGCACAAATTTAGAACAATTCCAACCTCATCATCTATGAAACTAGATGATAGATGACAAGGTTGATGTTCACATTAACAGTGTTAGCTTAGTTTTTGGACTTACAAAGGAATGTATGAGAGAGAAGAGATATTAGACTGCCTATTAAACTGAAGGTCTTTAGAGATGTTGTGCTGATCTTATTATTGAATGCCTATGAAACTTGAACTGTATGCCAGAGCTATGCCAAAAAACTGAATTGTTTTCATTTTAATTGTCTTAGAAAAATTCTAAAAATCATCTGGCAAGATAAGGCACTGAAGTCCTTTTTAAACTTTCTAAACTGCCAAGCATTCAAACTTTATTGCAAAGAGTGCAACTCCAATGGACTAGCCACATTGTTCTTTAAAAGGCCAAATATACATTTGTCTAAAGGAACTACTTACAAAGAACTCACACATAGCGGTCAGAACAACTGATACAAGGATAGTCTTATGTTCTCTATGAAGCTCTTTGGAATTGATTGTGAAACATGGAACCACCATCATAATATACCTGCATCAAAGAAGGTGCTGTACTCTGAGTAAAGCAGAATCACAGTAGCTAAAAGAAACATAAGATGCATAAATATTCACTCCACTCCAAATATTCACACAGACTATTTGTCCCCAAACTGTGGTAGAGCTTTCTAAGCTTATACTTGTCTGATCAGCCTGTTGGATACACTGTACCTCAACCCCAATATAGTGATGTCATTTTGGTCCTCTTGGAGAACAAAAATGACCGCCAACCAATGATATGAGGCATTGTGTGCTAAGCTTTGGGAATAGAAAAGCAAAAAAATCTGTGCTGTCAAGGGGGGCATTATTTAATGGGGAGACAACATACAAATAGCTATATACAAATAAAATATGGAGAGAAAAACTAGAGATAATTAACAAAATGATAGGGCTGGCATTAAGAGGGATCAGCTTCTTATAAAAGGTGGTATTTTATTTTTAATTTATGGAATAAAACAAGCATTTCCATAATACAGTGCAATAAAAAAAGATAATTATATATGAAACTACAAATCTACTGTGGACGATTTGCTATTCCTTTCAAATATATGATAAAATTATCATGTTTTTCTTCCCCCTCTTATGTTGCAAATGTTTAAAAGTCACTTCCTCTTTGCAAGAAATTTTATAACGAAGAAAAACAAAGAAGTAAAACTATACAATGACCTCATTTGAAAATGCGTGCAATATTTCACATCTGTAGCACTACCTCAGTTCCCATGGTTTTAGTGAGGATCAAATGAAAATAATTATAAAGCACTTAGTGCAATGCCTGACATTAGTAGATACTATATAAATATTTGCTATTATAGTCATTATTATATTGGAGAAACAGCACAGTGGGCCTGGATTGAGTTCAATGGGACTGGATTGAGTTCAGGTTATAGTCTTTTTTGCTTCAGTTTTCTCAGCTACAAAATGGGTGTAATATAACAACCTCACATTTTGTATGAGATAGTTTTAAAATGCTTAGCACAATACTTGACATGTAGTAAGTATTTGTGCCATGGAAATGTGAATGCCTATTTTCTTACTCTATTTACATCCCTAATGTCTCGTATATAGTGAGTGTTTAGTAAGTATTTTTTGATTAACTAAGAAAAACAGCAGGCCAGATTACAGTTAGGAAAATGTATTATAATTTCAATTATTAATAGTAATTTTAAAATGTGAATCTTAATTTGAAGGAAAAACTCAGTTATTAGGCTTATTCTACCATTATGAAGCTTAATACGGCCTGACTTGTCTCCTCCTCTATTGATATTTTAAGGATTATTAGTTGTCTAGGTAAACAATTAGCTGTGCTATCTTTAATAATCCCAGAGATCTTATACTGAATAAACTTTAAAGCCTTTAAAGTTTCATATAAGAGCATTGTTGAAGTGTAAAATGGATAATTTTGATTATTTTAAATAAAAAATTTCTTGTATATATAAAACCTATGTAGCCAAGAATGGAAGGTTGAGGGGGAAAAAAAACTTTTATGGATAATCTCTCAGACAGGATATAATTGGGTTGGAATATTGCTGTGGTGTGAGTGAGCTGGTTGATTTAGAAAAACATGGAAAAACTTGGACACATTAAGGAAGATGCTATAGACTTTCAGAGAAACAGATGACAAATGCAATTAAGCAGAGCATGATTTTACACTATGTAGTATGATTTTACATTATGAATATGAGCATATATGTGTATGTTTATAAGTATCTATCATATATATTCATCTATATGGATACATCTGTATCTATCTATCATCTATCTCTCTATCTCTCCATCTATCTATCTATTCATGTTCAACTGTAGCCTTTTTTAGTGGGGGAAGGAGAGAGGGGAAAAAATAAAGTAAAAAGTACACACCAGAAAACAAAAGAAATCCTAGAAGGAAGCAAAGGAAAGCTGAGCAGCTTTAAAAATAATGTGTAGTATTTATTATATAGTCTTCTTAAAATGGAAATTTCTTGTCTAATATCAAATGTTTTATTTCCTTATATTCTGCTGTGTACCTGGCAATTTCTTTTTAGTTTGTTTGTTTTGTTTTTAAGTTTAAACTAAATTTTAAAAAAATAACAAAATTTTTTATTCAAGTTTCTTATTAAAATTCCATGATTCTATGTTTGTGTGAACTTGAGAATGGAATAAAGCCAATATTCACTCTGTCCTTAACTTCATAGAACCAGTGGTCAAGAAAGGATCTATCAGAATTGAATTTTATAGGGAGAGATAATCCATGGAGCATAAACCTCAGATTCAGAAAGATATGGATATAAGTCTCACCTCTGACAAAAATTGATTAAGTCCCTTAATCCTTTAGGACCCCAACAACCCCTCAGAGATAAGAAGGTACCTAATATCTGTTGATCTCCATTTATGTTGGGCAGGGGAGTTTCTTCACTCAGATTCCCTGGACCAAAATAAATGAGTTAAAGGAAGAACATAATGGAATGGTAGATTGTGTTTGTCTGTGCACATGGCAGCCAAGGACAGTGTCAGTTTAAAATATAAACTCACTTACAAAACGTTTCACACAGGAATAGTTAAGGATTATGAGCAAGATTATTTCACCAAACAGCAAAGGGTGATGGGGGAAAAATTACTTTGGGGAAAGCTTGGCATGAGACCTAACTAATCCAGATCATCCCCAAAATGTTAGTGATTGAAACTGGAAAGAGAACAAAAAAATAAATGATGGACTAGATATGCCAAGGTCTCTATGGTGATCTCTTTTTATGACCAATGACAGTGGAAACAGCACATTTGGACTCTAACACCTCAGTCTCTGATGTGTTTTATAGGAGACTGGAAATAGCTCTTAAGTCGATGTAGTCAGCAAGAGTAGTTGGACTCAACCAACTATATATGGAAGAAATCCAGACTAGCCATAATACAACTGTGAAAGCCCTGAGGGACTGCTGAACCACATACCTAAAACAGAGGAAAATATGAACTGATTAGAAAAAAGAAAATGAGCTTTTAAAAAAAGACTAAAAAAGATCACTAAAAAGAATATTCATATGTCATCTCTATAAAATCTTTATGAGAATGTCATAAAATGCACATATCAAAGGTGTTGATAAAAAATATGTTAAGGGAAGAAGAAAGCTTTTTGAAAATTGTTTTCTATAATAGTTCAGAGCTTTAGGTGTGAGATTACAAGCCATGTTGCAGTTTTTTTAATAAAAAAAAAATGACCAATAGGACCAAATGCAACAATTAAGTTTCTCCTGCAAAAGATATTTCCCATGTATCTATGGAAATCATGCAACATTTTTTAATATGACTACAGATATAGTTTTATGCCATAGACTGCTGGTTTTCAATATTAGGTTTTATTTAAAATAGAAAAATGAATGCTCACAAAGGTGTTCAACATTGACTTAGGTTTTTAGAGGATATATTTGTCTAGAGCTAATCATGGAAGAGGGCTCCATCACAAGATTATCCCTACATTTCTGTTTTCAGATAACACTGCACTGATTGATTGCAAGTAAACAAGCTTTCATTAAGTACCTACTATGTGCCAGACACTCTGTTAAGAGCTAAATAGGGATAAAAGACAGAAAAAAGGAATTGAGGGAGATTTTGTAAGGGCTTCTTGTAGAAGGTGAGACTTTGGATAGAACTCAAAGGAATCTAGGAGACCAAAAGTTGGAGATGAAGAATGAGAAAATTCCAGGAAAAATAAAGAATCAAAAGATGGAGTATCTTTTTTTGAGGAACAGTAAAGGATCCAGTGTCATTGGATAACAGAGTATCCAAGTGAGGAAGTGAGGTATGAAGAGACCAGAAAAGTAGAAAAGGGTCAGGTTTAGAAAGGGCTTTAAAATCCAAAAAGAAAATTATTATTATTATTTTGGCCCTGAAGATGATAAAAAGTCATTGGAATTTATCAAATAGAGGATATTAGAGACAGTTAAGTGGTACGATGAATTAATAAAAAATTATTAAGCATCTATCATGTGCAAAGTGCCAGGGATACCAAAAAAGGCAAAAAGCAGTCCCTGTCCTCAAGGAACTCATAATATAATGAGAAAGACAAAAAACACATGCAAGCACACACATATACATATAAATAGAGATATATGTGTATGTATATTATGCATATACATATATATGTAAATATATCAAACATATATACTCACTCATGTACACACACACGAGCTATGTACAGGATAAGTAAGATGTAATTAACAGAGGAAAAGTACTGGAATTAAATGGGGTTGGGAAATGCTTTTTGTAGATGTGGTTTCAGTGAGAATATAAAGAAAGCCAGCAGAGTCAGCAATCAGGGAAGGAGAAGGAATCAAGAGATGACATGTCTTGTTGATGGAATATCAGGAGACCAGAATCACTGGATTGAATAAAATATGATAGGTAATAAAATATATGAAGACTGAAAAATTGAGGGACTAAGTTATGAAAGACTTTTAACTATCAAATAGAGGATATTGAATTTGATCCTGAAGGCAATAGGGAGTCACTGGAATTTATTGAGTATGGCAGTGACATGTTTGGTTCTGTACTTTAGGAGATTCATTTTAGTGGTTGAAAGTAGTTGAAAGGAAGATGGACTGGAGTGGCAAATATGGGGCAGACAGACCCACTAGTAGGCTACTGCAATAGTCCAGGCAGGAGATAATGAAAGATTGCATGAGAGTAGTGGCAGTGCCACTAAAGAGAAGGGAGTTTATTGAAGAGCTGTTTTATAGATGAAATTGACAGGTCTTGGCTCCAAATTGCTTATGAGGGAAGGAGTGATAGGAGACAATGAGGAGTTGAGGATAGTTCTGAGATGGCAAGCCTGAGGGCCTAGGAGGATGGTATTATCTTTTACAGTGATAGGGAAGATAGGAGTGAGGGAAGGGATGTGTGTGAAGATAATAAATGCTGTTTTGGACATATTGAGTTTAAGATGTTTAGTAGATATCCAGTTTGCAATCCAGTTGAGTTGGAGTTATGAAATTGGAGGCGAGCAGAGAAGTTGAAGCAGAAAAAAGTAGATTTGAGTATCATCAGAATAGAGATAGCAATTGAATTTATGGGAGCTGATGAAATCACCAAATGAAGTTGTAAAGACAGAGAAGATAAGGGATTCAGCACAGAACCATAAGGCACACATGTCATTAGAGGGCATGATCTGAAAGAGGAGCCAACAAAAAAGACTGAGGAAGAGGGATCAGATAGGAAGAAAGAATGATATTCCAATTGAGGGAAGAGTTTGTTAAGTTGACAAGAGTTTTAATAGTATCAAAACCTGTAGAAAGATCAAAGACAATAAGGATTAAAAAGAGACCATTATTTTTGGCAAATAAAAAATTACCAGTAATTTTGGAGAGGGTAGTTTCATTGATAAATAAGCAAAGAAAGAGAGAGAAAAAGTGAAGGCACTTATTGTAGAAAGCCTATTAAAGGAGTTTCATCATGAAAGGCAGAAGAGATATAGGACAATATGGATGGAAAGCTTAAATGAAGAGGGTTTTATTTTTTGTTTATTTGTTTTGTTTTCAGAATGAGGGAGACACGGGCATGTTTGTTGGCAGAAAGATAAGAGTGAGTAGAGAGGGAGAGATTAAAAATAAGTGATAGTATAGGAAAGACAGCAGGAACAATCTGATGAAGGAGAAAGGAAGTAATGGGGATTGTTTGAGGAAGTAGGGGATTTAGCTTTAGTAAGACTCAAGTCCATTTTGTCATATGAAACAAGGTGTACTCCATCTTGCATCTATTATCTTGATGGGTTTCAATTGCACTGAAGAAAATTATTTTTCCAGGATAAATTCATCACTTTAAAATTCAGGGTGTGTCGTTCTTTTGTATCCACAGGTGTTAGCACAGTGCCTAGCACATAGATACTTAATACATGTTTATTAGTTTAGATTATTGGATTGGGTGAAGGAGATCTCCACTTTTCCTCATATTTTATAGATGAATTCTAATTGGGATAGGAAAGTTAGTTTAGAACCAAGATTGCTCTTCTAGAGATTGGAGCTAGTATTATTTGTTCCAGTAAAAATCACAAAATACAAACTTCTTAGAGGGAAAGAGAACCTCAGTTTTGGCTTACCATTGATCTTCTTATACAACTCACTCTCTTTTGAGATGAGCACTCACAAATGGAGTGAAATTTCAAAAGGTCTGGAGAATTGTGTCAAACTCTTTCCAATCCAATAAAGAAATCCAAACTAGATTAAAATGTAATTGGGAAATGTTTAATAAAATAAATAACAACACAATATAACATAGACAATGTTAATTTGTGGTTTTCTATTCAATATTTTCCTGCAGGTACCATTCTATTTGATTTTGCAATCATTGGTCTGGAGAATTTGGAATTTTTCTTCTTCCTTACTATTCCTTTTAGCAGCCTAATCAGATAACCTGAAAACTGTGTCTGCATTGAGACCCCAAAGCAGATTGGACATAGATTCACAGTTTTACTAAGAATCGAGGCACACATAATGGGAACTTCTTGAATTCCCCATGCAAGGGATTAAAGAAATTCTAAGCACCAGGGGCTAGGAGTTACTCATTTGCCATCTAAGTTACTAAATATGAACTTGCTGTCCTCTGCTACTTGTGAGATAATTTTCCCTCATTCTGGGGAAAGATTTGATTTCTATTTTTGTCATATATTTTGAGTAATTATCACTTTGTAAAATATCATTAATATTAAATAGTTAAGTAAATTAAGGTCATAAATTATAATGAAGTTATATGTAAATGGAAAGAAAAATTTAATAACTCTGATTATGCAGGTAATAGAAGATAATTGATTGCAGGGCCTATGGGGAAGTAGTAGTCACATTGTAGACACTTAATTCATCAGTGTGGTTTACTTATATGACCTCATTTAATTTTTACCATAAACTGGGAAGTAAGTAGTATTCCCCATTTTACAGATAAGAAAACGAGACTGAGAAAAGTTGAGACATGTGCTGGTTTATGCAATACAGTTAGTAAATGAATGACTAAGACTTTGAACTCAAGTCTTCCTGATTATAACACTCCATGTATTGTGCTTTCTAACTATTTAAAACTTCATTCATGATCAGGAACCACTGATACTATCTCCCTCTTTTCTCAAAGTCTCCTGGACTCAACTTTAAATATTCCTAGGTACATTTATATGCCAGACTCATTTGCCTTCCCTACAGGGAACCAGGATTCCTAAGAATGGAGAAAGTATTTTCACCAAAGTATTACCTGTAATATTGTTGATCTTGCCCAGAGGGGAATAGTTAGGTAGAAAAAGTTCTATAAAAAAAAAAATTGTGTATTATACAAGTGTCTCAAAATAGAAGCTGCTTGTGTGTGCTTAACCTTATCTTCTCTTGTCACACCACTCATTTTCTTCCTTCCTTCCTTTCCTTCCTCCCTCCCCGCTTCTTCCTTCTTTCTTTTTCTTTCTTTCTTTCCTTTTCTTCCTTCCTTCCTTCTTTTTCTTTATTTTTTTTTCTTTCTTGCTTTCTTTTTCTTGCTTGCTTTATTTTTTGCTTTCTTGCTTTCTTTCTTTCCATCATGTGCCAGGTACTTTGTTAAGCACTTTTATATTTTCTCATTTTATCTTCAAATAAGCCTAAGAAGGAGAGGTTAATATTATCCTCATGTCACCAAAGATGAAACAAAAAAAGAAGATAAGTAACTTGCCTATAATCACATAGATAATAAGTATGTTGAGTGTATTTGAACTCTGGTTTTCCTAGCTAGTGTCAGAACTCTATTGCATTATCTAGCTACTTCTAGGAAAACTGTTCGATGAAGGAATTTTATTTACAGTATCAGTGATAAACTTTGGCTTTGGGCAGCATTTATATAGTGCTCTAATGTTTACAAATTACTTTCCAAAAATCATCTCACTACAATATCAAACAATCCTGAATGGTTTTTATTGTTTAGTCATCAATTCATTTTCATGAATTTCAATGAATGAATGAATTTCAATTTTTCATGACGCCATTTGCCATCTTGGCAAATTATCTGAAGCTAGATTTGAACTCAGGAAGATAAGTCTTCCTGATTCCTAGTCTAGTGCGCTATCTATTGTGCCACTTAACTACTCTAATCCTGAGAGGCATTTGTTATTATTATTCTCATTTTACAGATGAGGAAGCTCAAGCAGATAGTGGTTTGCACAGGGTTACACAATTAATGTGTATGAATTAGAATTTAAATTCAGTTCATCTTGCCTCCAAGTCCATCAGTGTACTCACTTAACCTCTTTGGGCCTATTACCTCATGTAACATTAGAAGGTTGGATTAGATGACCTTTGAAATCTAATCCAGCCTTGGATCTATGATCTGATCATCCTAGCACCTGCTCTTTGAATGAATAATAACTTTTCTAATAGTGCACTCCCCACAAAAACTAGGGGGCAGACAGTTATTATGCCTCTTTCACAGATTAAGAGACTAAGGCTTTGAAACTTTAAATGATTTAAATTAGATAACTAGTAAGACCTGAAGTCAAAACTTGAACCCAGATTTCCTATTTCCTCTAGCCCCATATCTTTATGGACCTTTTTCTATAAATAGGGAACTCACTGCTTTGTCAGGATGTCCATTCTAGTTCTAAAAAAGTAGAATCATCAGAAAGCATAACTTTGTGATTTAGTTCTGAGGGTAACACTGAAGGTTTTTGGGATTTGTTTTTAGATATATTTGGGGAAAGAGGAACACAAAAGAAATACATAAATATGGAACAGTTTGGAATCAGTTCTTGAGGCAGATCATATAATATTAAGGAAAGACAAAGAATAGGCAAAACTAATTAACTTCTATTTTACTTGTCTCTTTTTGCCAAGGAAAATGATCTTTGTACTAGAAAGAGTAGGGAAAAAACATGGCTAAAAAGGAAATGGAGCCAAAAATAGGTGAGGCTATAGCTACACTTGGCAAACTGATTAAGTTTAAGTCCCTTGAGTACTGACAGAAATTATAGTTCTGATCACTGAACCTCTGTAGTTGATTTTTGAAGAATGGTGAAGAATAGTTGAGGTACTAAAGACCTAAATGTGGGTAAACTGATTTTCCAAAAGAGATGAATCCTGCAAAGTTTTGTTAGTGATTTCTGGTTTTAAAAAAAATAAAATATCTCAGTAGAGTTTATCAAATGGGTGATTTGCTAATACTTAGGGAAGTTGTTATGCAGAAGAGGGATCCACTTTATTCACTAATCAATCAAAAAACACTTATTAAGCACTTATATTCCAGACACTGTGCTAAACCTAAGAGATTATTAGAGTAGTAAGTTTAGTCTAATTCTACTTTGTATAACTCTAGTTTCTTTCTCCAGTGTTGGCAAACTTCCAGACACATAGTAGGTGCATAATAAATGTTTGGGTAGGTGGGTAGCACAATGGAAAGAGTTCAGGGCCTGGAGATAGGAAGACCTGAATTCAAATTCAATCTTTATTATTTATTAGATGTGTGACTCTGAGTAAATCACTTTACCCTATTTGGCTTAGTTTCCTTATCTGTAAAATGAATTTGAGAAGGAAATGGCCAACCACTCCACTACCTTTGCCAAGAAAATCCCAAAAGGAGGCACAAAGTGTTGTTGGCACACAACTGAAACCATCTAAACAACAATGACTGCTTATTGATTGGTTAATTGAAGCATGAACCCTTTCTACAATATGTCTAACAAGTGATCATACATTCATCTTCTGCTCAAATATCTCCAATAGTAAGAGATTCACATCCTAGCAAGAGATATTTTATTCTATTTTTAGATATTCTTATATCTTGGAAGAAAACTGCTCCTAGTTTATAGGGTTCTAGATTTAGAACTTGAAACAAACTCAGAGGTCGTGTTAGGCAACTATTTCATTTTACAGATAAGGAAACTAAGACCCAGATCAGCTTCAGTTTTACAGAAGTTTTACAGCTTTTGCAGAGCTGGAATTCAACCTTGCATCTTCTTACAGCCAATCCAGTGCTATTTCTTCATACCCCAAAAGCCATCTAGTAACTGACTCACAAAATAAAATAACCTTAGTTTAACATGACTTGATCATAATGCATTCATTCTTACTTTTTGATCAATGTTTTCTTATTTAAAGTGCTCATAAATTGTCTGTGATAATAAGTTTAGAATTTTGTCAGGAATCCCTGTACCCTTCCATATACTTTTTTATATACAGGAATCCATGTATCCTGCCTATAATATCCTTTAATTGAGAACCAACATATAGAGACAGACTGGTAGACATGTACATGGTAGGATCTAAGAACTAATATCATCCCAGTGTATATAATTTTACCCTATTCTCTCTCTCTCTCTTTCTCTCTCTCTCTCTCTATCTCTCTCTCTCTTTCTCATTCTCTCTCTCTTTTGGCTGAGGCAATTGAAATTAAGTGACTTGCCCAAGGTCACACAGCTAGGAAGTGTTAAGAAAGTTCTGAACTCAGGTCCTCCTAACTTTAGGACTGGTGCTCTATCCACTGTACCACTTAACTGCCCCTATACTACCCTATTCTCATCTGCATTCCCCACTATTGATATACTTTATTTCCACATACAAAAAAGGCAAGGACTCTGTGTCTGGTAGGACACTTATTAATTTAGTTCAAAGAACATTTATTATACTGTCTACCAAAAGGCCCCTAGATGACACAGTGAATAGAATTATTCAACCCAGAATCTAGAAGGCCTATTCGGCTCATTTACTAGTTATGTAATTCTGGGCAAAGTCAGTTAGCCTTAGTTTCTTCATCTAAAAAATGGCAATAATAATAGCATCTACCTCCCAGGATTATTTGAGGATAAATGACATAATATTTGCATAATATTTTGTAATTCTTAAAACTATTATTATTATTACCTGACATTTAAGAAGTAAGGGAGATTAACTTTTTTTTCTCATTAGTATATCAATACATATTAAGTGTTCCAAGCTTTTGATAATTCTTTGTTGAGTTGTCTACGAGGATTAGTTTTCAAGGTTACTTGGTGTCACTTTAAGTAGCAGAAAACAGTTTTTGGGAGGAGAGGCATAAAGGACTGCTAAGTTTAGATTTGGGAGAAAGTCAATTCATTTAATAAAAGTTTTGAACCTCAACTATGTATAAAGTTGAGTATTGAGGAGGTACACAAGTAATCAATACCTGGTCGTTGATTTCAACTAACTTATACTTTGTTATAGTTAGCTAAAAATGACTAATATTTATATAATACTTAAAGTTTTATGAAATATATTTTATTGACAGAGATAGCAAGGCTTTCAGAACTTAAGTGATTTGTCCTCAGCCCTTCCTCCTCCCATTTCTTCTCCATGATTTGAGGTAAGTCTTAAGAGAATTGCCTGATAATATTAATTTTAAGTTACTTGCCAGAAGTCCCATAGCCTATAAGTGCTGGAAATGGGAATTGAATCCATGTCTTCTTAACAATTCTCTATCTATTAGCCTATTCTGTTCACACCCATAATTGTAAAGCTTGTAAGTTCCAGAATTCACATTTGAATTAAGATCTTCAGATTTCAACACCAGGGTCCTTATCACTGAAACCCTCCATAAGTCTCATAGGATTCAGAGGAGTGGATCATATCTTTGGAGCAAGAATCTTTAGAAAATTAGTCTACCCTCATCAAAAAATAGTTGACTAGTGCAAAGGATAAATTGCTGAGTTCAAACATGACCTCAGACATTCATTAATTATGTGAGCTTAGTTAAGTGAGTGATTTAACTTCCATTTGCCTCAGTTTCCTTATCTGTAAAATGATGATAATAGTAGCACTTACCTCACAGAGTTAGATGACCAAATGAAGTAATAATTGTAAAGCCCTTAGGACAGTGTTTGGTACATAGTAAATGTTAATTTTAATGTTTTAATGTTTTTAATTTTAATTGTTAGCTATTATTATTGAACTGAACAAGAAAAAAAAAATCAGAAAAATGATTTGTCCAAAAGTGGACAGACAAGTGATGGAGATACAATTTTAATCTCATGTGTATTCTGTATATATATTTTTTTGTATGGAGATAGTGTTTACAAGATATTTGCTTATTAGAAGGTAAACTCCTTCTTAGAAGGACTGTGTTTTTTTGGGTTTTTTTTTGTTGTTGTTGTTGCTGTTCTTTATTTGATTTTTGGTTTCTTAATCTTTAGCACTTAGCATAGTGCTTGGTACATGGTAGGCACTTGATAAATGCTATTTAAATGACTTACTAAATTCTTTCAGTCCAAATTCAGTTCCTTTTTCATAGCAGTCAAGATAATATAGCTTGCATTTTTCAAACTCTAAACATGGTACCCATATGTAAAACTATATGTAAAATATAGTTGTTACTATTATTACTTTTTAAAAATCTATTTATTTATTTTTTTAATAGCCTTTTATTTACAGGTTATATGTATGGGTAACTTTACAGCATTGACAATTGCCAAACCTCTTGTTCCAATTTTTCCCCTCCTTCCCCCCACCCCCTCCCCCAGATGGCAGGATGACCTGTTACTATTATTACTAACAGCAATAATAACATACAAGGATCCACTGACTACTTGGAAAGGAGACTGCATGGGACATCATAGTTAAAGCTCCTCTAGAGAAGCAAAATTCTAATTGAAGGCATGAGCCAAAAAGTAGGGAAAGGAAACTTTAGTACTGTTAAGTCATTTCCAACTCTTTGTGATCCCATTTGGAGCTTTTTTGGGTAAAGGTATTGGAGTAATTTGCCATTTCTGTCTCCAGATCATTTTACAAATGAGAAAACTAAGATAAAGAGAGTTTAATGATTTGCTCAGTCTTACTGAGCAATGCTCAACTAGTAAGTATCTGAGGTCAAATTTGAACTCAAGAAGATGGGTTTTCCTGAATTCAGACCTAGCACTCCATTATCCACTGAGCCACCCAGTTGCCCTGGAAAAGAGATGAGAAGGCTCTGAAGCCAAGACTTCACAATTTTACTGAAGGCTGGCTCTGTTTTGTCTCTGTCACACACAAATCTGAGCCCTGAGGCTCAGACATTCATGACTGAATGTCTGACATTCATGGAACACCACATGCCTCCTTGGAGACTTGATAGGACTTCTAATATGAGGAGTGACATATCCAAGTAACTCTTTAAAACAAAATGAAATCCTAGGGTTTAAACAGACTGGATTTCATTCTTTGTAGTTCTTCCTGTGTGTTTTGACTAAAATGAGACAAAGGTTTAATGACATTCCTTACTCTTGCAGGTTCTTTCCCTCTATATCATAAAGTTTTCTATAGTATAGAAAGATTCTTCTGGCCCTAACATTCTCTTAATTGAGAAATAGAAATCAGATTCTTCGATTACTATTTTATATTGCAACATGAACCTTTCTATGAGCAAATGTGCCTAGATTTTCTTCACAGAATCACAAAATTTGAGAACTAAAAGGAACCTGCCATATTTTCCAAACCAAACTGGAAAGGAATTCCTTACTAGAACATATCCTTCAAAGGATTATCCAGCCTCTGTCTGAAGTTCTCCCAGGAGCAGCCATCCACTATCTCTGGAAGCAATCCATTCCACTTTTGTATAGCTCTAATTGTTAAAAAGGTTCCCCACCTCCTTGATATTTAGTCTAATTTGTCTCTAAATTCATCTTTTTGCAACTTTCAGACACGTTTTCTATTATGACTCTCTAGGGCCAAGCAGAATAAAGCAAAACCTTTTTCTACAGGTCTGACCTTCAAACAACTGAATACCTTTATTCATATTTCTTTATATCTATAAGTGGAGATATTTGACATCATCAATACAGTTTGGCTTTTCAACTATAACTTCTCTCCCATCCTTGAAAGCAGTTTGAAAATAACAGTTCTGGTTTTATTATTGTCGATCTGTCATATCCTACTCTTTGTGACCCCATTTGAGATTTTTTGGGCAAAGAAATTGAAGTAATTTGCCATTTCCTTCTCTAGTGTGTCCTCATTTTACAGATGAAAAAATGGAGGCAAACAGAATTAAGTGACTTGCTCAGAGTCACACAGCTAGTAGATTTGTGAGGTTGTATTTAAACTCACATTCTCTTGATTGTAGGACCAGCCCTCTATCCACTATGCCACCTTGCTGGCCAGTGTAACTACTACCGATATGCAATATCCACTTGATAAGTAAGTGGCTAACAACCCTGCCTTATAATCAGAAAGATATGGGTTCAAGTTCTGTCATAGGTACATTTAGTACTGGTTGTGTGACATAGAAAAATCATGTAATTCCTCAGCAATCCAAGACACTTTTCAAGACTAAAAGTTACAGTCTAGTTAGTTGCTTATTTACATGAATAGAAAGTTTGGATACTGATAGTTCCTCACTATCAGTGATGAAATCAAAAGTCTGATTGAAAAAATATTTAATAATAACAATTACATAATTAATAGTAGTCATGCCTGATATAATAATATGACATATAGTTCTGAAAATTTATTGTTGGTTAATTTATTTTGCTGTGGGACAATATTAATGAGTACTTACAGACACATATATACTAATATACATAGAAAAGAAGATATATAAGAGGTTTAGAAATAAACAGGAATGAGAATCTTAGGATTGCAACATTTGGAAGCCCATTTTTGGCAGAAAGTTGCCATTCTATACTATCTCACAGGATGAGAGGTTCTGATTACCAAAAAAAGTTATACTAGGCTATATACATGTGTGTGCATGTGTTTGAATATACATAAATATGTACACACACATATATATATTCAAAATAACATAATATGCTTATGTTCTTACATTTAGTATATTTTATCTTTATTGCAAGCTGATTTAGGTATGACCTTGAATAAAAAGGGGGGATAAGGTGAACTAAATTACCTGTGTACTTTTTTTATTCACTTCTATGACAGGATTCATTTGTTTCTAGAGGGTTTTTGCTTTGGATTTTTTTTTTTAAGTAATAGTCTGAGGATCATACTTTGCTTTGTAAATGCAGTTCTCCAGAGCAAGTGACTGCAAATGGGCCTGCCATCAACATTTTAAAGTTGACCAAATGTTGAATTTGGATTTAGAAATGGAATTGGGTGGAGTCAACACAGGAATTGTATTATTGTATTTTCCTTGTGAAACACTAGCTTCCTTCACTTTAGAAGCTTGCTCTTATGGACATTTCTGAAATAAAATGGAAACCATAAGAAATCCTGAATGGTTTTGATCAATTCTACTTAATCAGGGATTCTTAGCCTAATATATGTGAGCTAGTTTCCAAAAATTATTTAATAATTGTATTTGAATATAATTTTTTTTAAAATTCTGTATATTTTGTTTATTTAAATACATTTTTTCTGAGGAGTTCATAGACTTTAACAGATGTCCAAAGAAATCCATGACACAAAAAAAGATTAAGAAGCCCTGTCCTAGATAGTTAAAATTAAGTTGTACAACCTATAGCCTCATAAAATCTTGCATTTACTGGTCCCCTTTCCCCATGTCCCTATATATACCCTGAAGAAATTACTTAGTATTTACTTTATCTATATTTTTATTTCCTTATTTATAGTCATTCTCCCCAATAAAACATAATCTCTTTTAGAGCAAGGATTATTTCTTTTATTCAGACTCTGAATCCTCAATATCTGTCACAAAGTAGATAATTAATAAGTATGGACTATCAATTAATAATTATTTAATTAATTTAAATGGCACAATTGCTCAGTTTCTTCTTATAATATTTAACAATCTTTGCAGGAAGGCCTCCTTCTTGTGCCTTTCATATTCTTAACCTCAAATTTTAAATAGTAGAAATGGCACATTAGGAAATACAGCATTGCAAGCTGGTTAAATATACTCCACATACTCTGTGGAGGTTGTCCAGCTAGGTACTAGAGGGGAATCCTTGGAGTTAAAGAAAAGCACTCTATGAATTTCTTTTCAAAGAATGGCAAATTTGCTGAATACCATATGTCCTAAACATGACTCACAACAAATTTATGGTTGATGTTAGTGAGAATAGATTCAAATTTAAAATAGTTTAGTCCCTAAGCTGTAAGCACATTTTAATACTTAAGTTTAAAAAATCAAAATATGTCATCCAGAGAGTAGATTGGATAGTGTTTTGGTATGCTTGATTGGTCCCATCAATGGATGAGCTCATCTGCATGAGAAGGCCATGACTAAAAGATGGAATCTGGCGGCCTTTGTCAGTGCGTCAATCACTACAAGTAGAGAAGCATGGAAAATTATCCACTTGTTTACACCAACAAACCACTGTTGAACATTAGCCTCTGCATCCGGTTACAATTATGATCCACCCTCTTTCAACAAGTCTGCTGAACAATCCCTTATCCACCCCCTCACCAACACAGGGTTGATGTTTCCTGGAGTTTTCTCCATATAACACATTATTAATGTCCTCATCTGTGAAATGGAGGTCCTTAATTCCTATGAAAGATGTTGGGAAGATGACAATGCAAACAGAGCAAGTTCCCTAAAGCCTGTGAAATTTGGGTCCATTCATCATGGCCAAATGACTTTCACTCATCTCTCCTATATTTCTTTCCTGAAATAGAACTCTAGGTTGAATGGTGGATATAAACATGTAGCAATTTTGTGTAATAAAAACAATCCTTTTTTAAAGCATTTTGTGGCATAAAGAATGGGATATAATTATGATTTCCTGGATAATACCAGTGATAGAATTCTCAGCCTAAAAATGGGCATATATGCATTTTAGAGTAGTCACATTTCTTGAGGTTTTAACTTTCTTCTGGACATGCCTTTGCCACCATAATTCAATAGCCTCTTCACCCATGAAAGATCCCTTCACCTCTGTGGCCTTTTCTTCTGATTGGTCAGTTTCTGCTGGAACCTCCATTTTAAGGAAGGGACCACTTATTTTTTTTTCTAGATTCCACTTCAGATACAGAAAAATGAAAAAAAAGTCTTCAGACCTTTTTCTCCACCATGTTTTCATGTTGATATCATCTCCTTCACTAAACCCATAGAGAAAGGGAAATTTCAGAGTGACAGACTATCCCTTGATGGTGAGGTCTATACTTTCCCTACTCCATTTCCATATGCAGATATAGAGTAGATACATAGCCTAAAGATTTATAGATTCAGAATCCACTTACTATGCCTATTTCCAATGTTCTCACTTTGATTCTACTTGTATAGGAGTTCTCAGAGCATTAGTACTATGGCAAACTTGAGAGGAAAGGAAATACCTGCCTCTGACTTTTTCATGTCCTTGGAGGGATGGCTAAAAGTACAGCAAGCAAAATATATTAGCTAGGGGTTTAAGTGCAGGTATCAAAGAAGCATGACTGAGGACATGCAGAGAGGCAGTGTTGAGGTCATACAAGGTCTTCCTACCATTACTCTCCAATATGTCATCTCTTAGGTCCTATTCCTGTGCCCTTAAAGAAAGAAGTTGGCTATAGACACAAGCCCCATAAATATATTGCCCTTTAAATTCCATAATTCTTGAGGCAAATCTTTGTCCTGCCCTAGCTACAACTCTAGTCAAAAACTTCATTAGCTCCTCTACACACAGACACAGCAAAAGAAAGACACTTGTAAAACCATAGGGATCCTTTAAAACAGAATGAGCAAGGAAAAAGAAAAAAGAAGTGAAAAGCAAAAAAAAAAAAAAAAAAAAAAGTAAAGAGGGAGAAGCAATGAGAAAAAAATAAGAGAAAAAGTAGACAGGGTAGATATAATGGAAGTAGTAGAATGCCATCTGTCAGCAATTATTTTGAGTACCATTTAATGGTATAGCTTATTCTCCCTCTCCCCCACTGTAGATAATGCCATTTATTTTAGGATCTTCAAATATTTCCCCAGTTAAGATTATGTCCTTACTTTGCATCTGATGTAGATGACATCATTTCAATCTGGTCTGGTCACACAAAGTTTGCTGAGGAACCAGGCAAACACAGAATTCTTGGCTTCCAGTCTAGACTATATTCTCTTCCTTTTTTATAAGTCATTATAAAAACACTCATGGGGCTCTGAAAGGGAGTGTATATTGAACAAAAATTGTCAAGTGCCAACTGGAGTCAACTCATTTAAGAGGAAAATTATTTATTAATATGATTTGGCTTCAAGGTTTCTACTTAAGTATTATTTCAGCTGCCTTGAAATGAAAACTATAATTATCAAGACTGAAAAAGTGACTGGTTTCATGGGAGGTGGATTGTATATCATTTTTGGCCATGATCAAAATTCTCTTTGGCAATTTTCTCTCCCAACAACACAACCCACAGAATCCCAATAACTATCACTCCTCTTCCTTTTATGAAGAGATGAGTATGTGAGATATCTTTCCTTATGATTATCTTCTAACTCCTCTCCCTCCAATTAAATGTTTTCATTACTGCCTATTTTTCTGATATCTTTTCTTTTTTTTTTCTTCTAGAAAACCTCTTCTGGTCTTGCTGAGTTAATCATTCATCTATTTGTTCTGCATGTTGCTTTTGTCTTATTTAGACTCAATGGTTTCCTTTGAGCTGAAAGCATCTAACAAATAAGGGTTTGTTTTATCTGTATACATAATGATCATCTCAGAAAATGTGGGTGTGTATGTTATACTTGCAAAGCCCTCTGGGATTTGCAGGTGTGCATCTGGATCAATGGTAATGAGCCAGATTTCACAAACTTGAACCTTGATCTGAGGTGTAGGTTTCATTCTGCTTCCTCAGTCCCATCCACCTATTCCACCAAAGCATGCCCTTGTTTATGAGATACGAGGACTAGGAACATCAATCAACAAATCAAAAAGCATTCACTATTTGCCAGCTATAGTACTAAGTATTGAAGATTCAAAGAAAAAGTGAAAACAATCTCTGATCTCAAATAACTTATATCCTGGGGATTTAAGCAACATATCAACAATTTTGGTACATATGAGATAAAAACAGAGCAGTTAAAAAGTAGCCTTAGAGGGGAAACTTTAGAGAAATATTGCTAGAAAAAATGCTTCTGGTCCATGTACATTGCAATTGATGATAAGAGGGAGGAAACAAGTGTTTATGAAATACTACAGGAAATACAGTAAACATTTATAAATAACATATCCTTTGATTCTTACAAAATCCCTGGAAGATAGGTGCTATTATTATCCTCATTTTGCAGTTGAGAAAACTGAGGCAGACAAAAGTTTTGTGACTTCATACATAACCTATATAAGATTGCTTGCTGTCTTGGGGAGGTAGAGAGAAAAATCTGGAATGCAAAAATCTTAAAATAATGAATGCTGAAAACTATCTTCACATGTATTTGGAAAAATAAAGTACTATTGGAAACAAAGAAAGAAAGAAAGAAAGAAAAGGTTTTGTGACTTGTTCAGAGTCACATGTCTAATAAATATTTGAAACTAGATTTGCCTTCAGTTCTTCCTGACTTGACTGTGTTCACTTGGTGCTGAATAGCAGCATTTTTGAATGGGAAGAAGAGACCACAATCATACAAATAATTTATGGTACAAATATAGCTACCTTTTGAAAAAGGAGAACATTCAAGGTAAGATTAACCTGACAAAGAAAATTTCCAAGTTAGAGTCCTCAGGTCTGATGGATCATAGTGTTCTTGCCTTTTTGCTATCAAAAAAGTATAAGAAGCATGATCACTTATTGGATGGTATTGGATCTTTGGCCAGGAAGGTCTTAGCATTTACAACACCATCACTTCCTAACATTACAACACCATCACTGATATTTACTTGCTGTGTGAAACTGGCAAGGTACTTACATTCTCTGTGCCTCAGAAAACTGAGATAATAATAGTATCCACATCATAGGGTTGTTATGAGTAACATATAAGATAATATATGTAAAACACTTTTCCAACTTTAAGTCACTTTTTAGAAGTCAGCTACTGTTAACTGTATTTATTGTTGTTGTTATAAAAATGTTTTACTCATAGGCTGCTAAACCAACATCTTGTTCTGTGGAGCTGGCAAACCCTGCCATGAGGAGTTCTTAAATTTCTAAAGAGAAATGATTTAACTAACAGCAGGTCTAGAATGTCCACTGTGTCTCCAGTGCCGGCAGAAACTACAGAAAAGAAAGAAGCTTCCATTCTTACTCTTGAAAAACTTGCAATTTAATTGCAAACCAACTTAAAACACAAATAATGAAATAATAAATACTTTCGACTGACCACTTACTAACCAAGAGTTTCATGTTGCACTAAGAAAGTTGTCAGGATGATAGTGATTGAACCATTGTTTGGGCTGGTGAGGAATACTTTAACTAAAAAGATGATTCTGCAGAGTAATTTTGGAAGCAAGACATGCACAAAAGGGGGCACAAAAGATGTGGCACCAGGGAGAAATGGGATGAGCTTAGAGAAGGATGTAGCAAGTCATGTGTAGCACATGACATGCATGTTTTGGAACACAAAATATAAGGGGGTGAGAGGCAGAGAGCCTGGCAATTAGATATTAGATAAGATGGATATCAACAAATGAAGACTCAGAAGTATTGACTGGGTAGTTCATTTGAATTGGAGTGCACTAGGAGCTATTATAGGTTCCTGATGAGACAATATTGTACAGACAATGGATTCTTTCTTCTGTGGGCAGGGTAGCCTGGAAAGGGGGCAGGAAAAGTTGATTAATTAACTTTTGCAATACTTCAGATGTGATTATTTGTGGACCATAGAAATGTCTATTATGATGGTTTGAAAGCAAAAAAGTTAAATTTTAGATTTTGCTTGACTGGAATCTCATTCCTTTACATCTTGTGACCATGTACTATGCACTTCAGGTTTATGGGGGTATGGGCATGATTTTATTTTGCAATATTGATAAAATTCAGAAAGTAGTCCAATAAAATAATTAATAGAATCAGCAAAATAGAGCAGTGGTTTATCCAGAAGCAGCTGGGCTTTGCAGGGTATAGAACCATGGGCCTGGATTCAAGAAAAGCTGAGGTCAAATGTGACATCAGACACTGTGTGACTTTAGGCAAGTCTGTTTAGCTTCAATCTGCCTTAGTTTCCTCACCCATAAAATGAGGATAATAATAACATTTACATTCCAGGTTATTGTAAGATAATATGAGATAAAATTTATAAACTACTTTGCAAAGTGCTACATAAATGCTAGTTATTATTCTATACAAAAAAGAACAGTAATATAATTCATAGCAAAAAACCTAAAAATAAGTTTGGTAGAAACAAATAAGGAAAACAACTTTGTGATTACCATATTAGATTCTCTCTTTTTCTCATTTTCTTTCCCCCTCTCTCTCTCATTATAGATATGGAAACATATAGATGTAATTATGCATCTCTGTATACTTTGAGTATATTGTAATGTTTGAGTTGCTTATGATTAAATCCATGATAAAAAATTGTCAAAAAATAATGAATAAAAGAGAACAAATCTTTAAAATAATTTAAAATGTTAAATTTCAAAAGCATATACTATAATAAAGATAGAAGATAAGAAATATCTTATCTTTTTAGGTTTTCACATGCCCAATTTTCATTTTGCCATTATTATTATGCCAATATTCTAATGGAGCTGTAATCTCAATGTGTGTTGTGTGCTACTTCTGACAATGCAGATTGCAAATTATTAACACTTGTCCATCCTGTATGATTTGTCTATAATTTACATAATTGCTCTGTACTTAATACTGGGCCATTCTGCAGGTTTTCCTTAAATGTTTTTGACAAATGGAGTTTATAAGTTTTCCCCAATTATCTTTAACTCTCACCACATGACTGGACCTTCTTCTCAATGCACAAAGAAGATGAACATTCCTTTTGCAACTTATAAAAAAAGTGTGGATCCCCACAATTATTTTACACATCCCTAATCTTTTCTACTCCTCAAAAATCCTTTTTTATTTGTTTATTTCCTCCTTCTAAGCTTAGTATGATCAACCACCCAAAGAACTACCTATTAAAATATGTTAAACTTTTACTTATAGATACATAGTACAAAGTATGATAGTAAGTAAGCAGTAAGAAAAGATATAATTATTTCTTTTGGTCCCTTACCTGCTTTTCTTCAGTTCTTCTTTATTCTTTTCTATCTCCTATAATACACAGCCTACCAGCTGGTGGTTGAAAGCCATTGACTGTGACTAAGAATCATGTAAGTGGATGAGGGATAAGATTTCAACCATTTCTATATAAGCTGTCTAATTTTTCCATTTTCCCTTTTCTTCTACAACAGGTGTCTCTGAGCAAAAACTCTAACTGATTTCAAATATTACATCCTCAAGAAATCACCAGCTTTGCAGGCACTCAGCAGAGATGCCTCTTCTATTTGAAATTTGGCATCCATAGGTATTTGGAACTTGCCTCCAAGATTCTGTTCTGGCCTTAGCTCCCAGAACTCAGAGTTTGCTGAGAGGCACAAAAGGGATGCAAAAACAAACATGGGCAGGAAACCAAATGCACAGTAAGAAACCTTGCAAAAATTGTAAAAGTGAAAAAATACTTCTAGCTGTCTGCATAGAAGGATGGAGACAGGATCAACAATCTGCATAACAAATAAGGAAGTAGATAGCAATTATACTGTACTAAAATATTGTATACTATACCAAACTACATTATCCTGTCCTATTCTATCCTATCCCATACTAGTCTGATTCTTCATGACCACATTTGGGATTTTCTTGGCAATTATCCTGGAATATTTTTCCATTTCCTTCTCCAGATCATTTTACAGATGGAGAAACTGAAGCAAATACGGTTTTGATTTCTCTAGGATCACATAGCCAGGACCTGTCTGAGACCAGATTTGAACTCATATTGATGAATCTTCTTGATTCCAGACCAGGCATTCTATCCACTGTGTACCTAGCTGCCCTAAATGAATGTCTTATAATTTCAATAAGAAGCAGATAATTTTGGTGGATATCACCATCTCTTTCTCTGATTTAGCACATGAATTCTTTGTTAAGCTGTAACTTCAGGTTATAATGTAGGATTAGTTGATTATGCTCTTCCCTTCCTACCTCCTACCACATCTCCCACCTCCAGCCTATTGAGTAGTTACAGATTTGACAAGACCCATCATTGTTTGCAAGTCTACTACAAAAGCACATATGGATAAAATGAACCATACTATCTAGGATCAATACTAGTTTGCATAGCATTGGGTAACCAACAAATAAATACTTGGTAGTGACTAATTGGTCAAGTCAATCTTTTGACTCAACACCATGACCTTCAAGCTGATAAATACATGTGTTGTCTTCTTTCAAACTCTCTAGCAGTTCTTATCTGCCCAACTATCTTCTCCTTATCTTATTATATAGAAGCAGGTCAAGAATCCTCTGGTCAGCCATGATTCCACCTCTACCCCAGAAAGTCTTTGTTAATGGTGACCAATTGTTTATCTCTGCCTTTTTCCACTTGGCTGTCCATAACTGTGAGGCACTACTTTTCTTGATCCCAAGAGACAATTTCTTTCAGAACTTGCATCCTGTGCTATATACTTATTCCACATTTTTACACTGGCAACTAGAGTGGTAACCCTCCCCTGGGATAAGTAGCACAAAAGTTCTCTTAAGAAAGTGACAGAAAAGAAGTGAGAAAAGAGCTCAAATATAGTAAAAGCTTCCAAGTAGAAGAAGTTTGCACAATTTAGGAGCTTCCATTTAACTAATTAGTCTTGACAACTAATCTCTATTGTTTATATGCTGCTAAAACACTGAAAATACTTTTGAGTCTTACTCTTTGTGATCTCATTTTTTTTTTTTATTTGCTTTGTTTTGGCTTGTTTGTTTGTTTGTTTTTGACAAAGGTGCTAGAGTGGTTTGCCTTTTCCTTCTCCAGCTCATTTTACAGATGAGGAAACTGAAGAAAACAGGTTGTGACTTGCCCAGAAACAAACAGTTAATAAGCATCTGAGGCTGAATTTGAGCTTATGAACTTGAGTCTTTCTGACTCTAGGGTCAGTTCTCTATCCACTGAGCCATATAAAGTTCTGATCATCCTACTCTCATTATTTTTCTGATGGCAGCTATCTCCAGAAACTTACTGATTTATTTGATTTGGAGAGTCAGTTATTTCCAGTTATTATTTAAACAAACAAAACCTTCTTTGGGCTTCTGACATATAACTTGCTATGATGTAGTGAGTGGCCTTTTGAGTCTAATTCTCAATCTGACAATAGGGATTAGACTTTGATTATTACTGACCACAGAAATACTTGAAGTGTGGGATTCAATTATTCCTGCTATCTAAGAAATGCTTCCAAATGTCTATTTAGTAGCCATTTAGTAGGGAGTCTAAAGGTCTATTTAGTAGGGAGAAAATAGGATAATCTGATTGTGAATCATAAAATCTACCCAAACCATGTAAACACTGGCAGAAAACATTTCTCAAAGCTCATGCCAGAGAGTGCAACATTTTGGGAAGGTATGTGAATACTCATTCAAATTCAAAGCCTTCATTCAGCCTTAGGAATTTATACTAAATATTATGTCTCATCCCTTGCCAGCCAGAACACAGGGGAATGTTCTACAAAATTAAATAGCTTTCCTATGGGTACTGTTTCTTAGCTTTTTTAAAAAAATATTTTCTAATAAAGGAAAATGTCAGGGTTTGTCAAGACTGGTATTTTTATCCCATCTACCCATTAAAGTTCAGAACTGTTCAATGAAATGCATGAAGCCAATGAAATATTTCCAATTCCCAGACAAAAAGGAGATGAGACAGATGAATGGATGGAAATGGGGGTGGAGCAAGCATAAGATACAAAAGATTTATTTCTTATCCTTTATGTGTAAATTAAATGTAACATAGAAACATTTATAATTTTCACTTTGAGGTTTTGAAACATTCTATTAATACTGTATCACTTTCTTATCTTTCTGGAGGAACATGTTCAAAACCCTACCATAAGACCCCAGCAGAGCCAGTTAGGTTTAATTTTTAATATCAAAGGAAATGCTTCCACTGTTAAAAAAAAAAAATCAGTGCATCAAAATTGTCAGCAATAAATGAACTAGGATGTATTAAGCACCTACTGTCCACTGGGCATTGTGCTAGCTACTGGAGATATAAATACAAGGAATGAGAAGATTTTAGTAAATTACCTAACCTTAGGAAAAGTAGAACTTCCACAAAATTTGAAAGAAGAATATTAATTCAAAATGCATTTAGAATAAGGTAGATATCCTGTACCAATGAACATTAACACTAGATTAAAAAGACTCAGTTTCAAATCAGGTTTTTGAAGTTTATTACTTGTGTGATGTAAGATGAGACATGTATCCTCCTTGAATTTCACTGTGCTCATTTTTAATAAACATTTAGTAATCACCTACAACATTTGGTGACCTATTTGGGGTTTTCTTGGCAAAGATACTGTAGTGGTTTACCATTTCCTTTTCCAGGTCATTTTACAGATGAGGAACTGAGGCAAACAGGGTTAAATGACTTAAGCAGGATAACATGGTTGATGAGTGCCTACAGTAGATTTGAATTCACGAAGATGAGTTTTCCTGACTCCAGGGCTAGCCCTCTATCCACTGCATTGTTTGCTACCTAATCTCCCTTAATATAAAGGGATTGGATTAAATTGCCTCTAAAATCACCTTTCAGCATTGGAACATAATCCTAAGGATTTGACTATTCAAATAAAATCAATGTCTATAGTTAAAATAAAAACAATGAGCAGGTTTGCTGAAGAGTCAGTGTGGGCTAGCAGACTGAAAAAGGAAGTGGACTTGCAGTCTAAATAGGGATGGATTCACAGGGTACCTCTCATTAGTTGTGTGAGTCAGGCTAAGTCATTTAATTTGCTATGCCTTCAGGTTTTTTCTCTTCTGTAAATGAGGGGACTTGGTGCCTTCCAGTTCTAAATCTATGATCCTGGGAGCAACAATTTCCCTAGTTTGGGCTTTTATCATGTTTGCTTTGAAGATTCCATGGATTTGGCAATCTGGTATAGTCATTTTTTTGCTACTTAATCCCATTAGCTCACATTATTCATGGAGTTCTTAAGGAGATAGAGCTCTACCTCTGAGAAGATTTTTTTTTTTTTAATTGAGAGAGAATGTAGGAGAAACATATTTGTATGGATTCAGAAGTCACCAACAATCAAGAATAACCTCACTAATTAGCAAGAGGGACTAGAGCGTTAAAGTCATATTTCCACATTCCTTGAGTGGAAACCTTTTTCCTAAAGTGATTTTTCAAGCAATAGTGCTAGCTTGTTCTCTCTCGAAAGACATTTTGTTTTCATAAAATTACAGCTTGGATAACACACTATGTGTTTAGTCTGAGGAGGTAGCCGGGGTTGTTTGTTAAATACCAGATCTCAGGTTTGTGGCTGTTCCTCAAAAATAACTACAAGACACTGGCAATTAAATTTATGTATCATTTTGATTATTTATACTCAAGTGAAGTAAATAACTGTCTGAAATGCAGTGCTTCCATCAGCACTTCATGCACAGTCCCTTCAGCAAAGGTGGGATGAGCATCCCTCTATTATAAAACTGGACATAACACATAATCTTCCCATTAAACAGTCTGGGAGTAAACTATCTGTGGCTATTACTTTCATCCTAACATTTTCTCATATCCTGTTTTATTCTTCCTGTATGGTGACATTCTCTTTGAATAAGGTGAAACCCCTCCTTTTCCATGTATACCCATCTCCATGTTTCATTTTCCTTGTTGCTGCTCAGCTAATCATTCACTGTCATGCTGTTTTTTGAGAGCCTCTTGGAGACTTCAGTTTCCTTATGTGTAAAATGGGGGCTGTCATTGTTAACCTCTCTTTTAAATGCTAAATCTGTGAAACTATGATCAATTTAATTCCCAACTTCTGTCAACATTGGTTATAATTCTGATGTTATAATATTACATATTCAGTATAATATCTACAAATTTTTTTTTGTATTCCTCTCCTGTTCTCTCCTAGAAAATTATTCTCCTTAAAAAGTTTTTTAATGCAAAAGCAAAAGAGGAAGAAGGAAAGAAATCAGCAAAACCAACCAATGCATCAAAATAATCTAAAAATATATGTATTGAGAGATCTACACCCATTAAAATTAAACTTCTGCCAGGGAATGAGGAGATGTAATACCAGTTTTCTTACTCTAAGATACTATTCAGGGCTACATTGTCTCTTTATATTAATAATTCACATTTATATAGTTTACAAGTACTTTCCTCACAATAGTCCAGTGAAATAGAAATGATCATTCCTCAAATTTATTTCTGGAGGCTTTGGAAGAGTCTGAGTCAATGATTTTTTTGGTGGGAGTAATGCTCCATGAGGTGAGTCTATAATCTACTAATATAGAATGTTAACTCTTATAATTTATTATCTTATGTGATAATTTCTATAGGTAGGGGTAGTGGTTTTGAAAGATGTCAGCTTAGAATTATGAAAGGGAGAACATGAGACAATCCTTTTGGCATAGTCTTTTTCCCCCCTTTTGGTCCACATCTATGATTTTATTGCAGTAGAATTCCTACTGAAGAAGCATCTTCTATCTATCTACTCTTTCTATATATTAGTTGCTTTAGATTTCAATAAACTAAGTGGTCCAATATCACATGGTCAGTTCCTGTCAGAAAAAGTCAAGGCTTGATCCCAGATATTTCTGACACTGATGTCTGTTCTGTAATTATCAGCCCCATATTTGCCCCCATTTTCCAAATGAAGAAATTGAGGTTCAGAGAGGAGAGAAATAACAAAAATGATCTAGCCAGGTCTTAAGGATCATAGATCCAATTGATATCTGTTTACCTTGATCCTTTTCTTATCTTCATGATTAATATTATGTGTCTAAAAATGAGTTTAGGCTTGTGAAGAATACTAGAATGAGTGTACTTAAACATCAAAACAAAACAAAAAAACCCACTTTGTTTTGTTTCTATTCATAGATATCACAATCCTGTGCCATCAACAAAAATTAAATTCGACTACATGCCTCACCTAGGGCAACCACATTCCAGGGCATCAGGGAGTAGATACGGTTCATGATCTATTTAACCCATAGTTGAAGTTTTTAACAAGAATAATGCTTTGTTGGTGATAACTTTTGAAGTATTGGTAGGAAGAGAGGGAGTGGCTGAATTGGACTAGATCCATATGAAAACAAAATATTCTCAAAAACTTGTAGTTGGTGTCAAATAAATTGAAATAATATTAGTAAATACTGCAATCTGGTAGAAATGCCCACTAGAGTAGGAATTAAAAAAACAAAGACAAAAGCAAACTTGGATTCTAACCCCAGGATTCCAAGAACAAATACCTATATAAACCTCAGTCAGTCACAACCTTTGAGGACTTCAGTTTTCTAATCTGTAGGCAGCTAGGTATAGTATACTGACCTTGGAGTTAGGAGAACCTGAGTTCAAATCCAGGCTCAGATATTAACTGTGTGACCTTGAGTAAGTCATTTAACTCTGCCTTAATTTCCTCACCTGTGAAATGAGCTGGAGAAGGAAATAGCAAGCCACTCTTTTCCAAGTCATGGATAATGAATAATTCATTATAGTACTTTAGTCCATGACAATCTCATCATACCCCTAGATCTAAACTTTATACACTAGGGCCCACAGATTCCTAAAAGGAAAGTGGATAGGTTTTAGTAAGTGTGTAAAATGAGATGGGAAAAGAAATCTCTATTTTCACTAATCTCTAGCTGAAATTTCAACATTTCTTTCAAGTATTTAAAAATATTATTCTCAGGAGGTATCCATAAGCTTCAATAAACTACCAGAGGAATTCATTACACACACACACACACACACACACACACACACACACACACACAAATAAAACCCAAAACATTTTGTTTAGACATTTATTCTTTATTTTTTTTTAAATAAACTTACTTTATTTTTAATTTATGGACTAAACTAAGCATTTGCATAACATAGTACAAGAAATTGAATCTAATATGTATAATTTGTTATTCCTTTCTGGCAGCTTGAAGTATTTTTTCTTTGATATGGTAATTCTGGAATTTAGCTATTTCTTGGAGTTTTCATTTTGGGGTCTCTTTTAGAAGGTGATTGGTGAATTCTTTCAATGACTATCTAACCCTCTGATTCTAAGTTATCAGGGCAGTTTTTCTTGATTTCTTGAGAGATGTCTGGGTTCATTTTTTTTATCATGGTTTTCAGTTAGTCTAATAATTCTCAGATTGTAACTCCTGAATATTTCCCATGTCAGTTGTTTTTCCCCTAAGGTATTTTACATTTTTTCTATTTTTTCTTTTTGGTTTGTTTGACTGATTCTTGATGTCTTATTGATTCATTCTTTTTTATCTGTCCAAATCTAATTTTTAGCAAATTATTTTTTTTCAGTTAGCTTTTTTTAAATCTTCCTTTTGCATTTGGCCAGTTGCACTTTTAAAGGAGCTGTTTTGTTCAGTTGATTTTTTTCCATTTCACTAATTCTATTTTTTATTGTTTTCTTTTTTTTTTTCCATTTTGCTAATTCTATTTTTCAAGGAGTTGTTTGGAGTTGTTTTCTTTTCCCATTTCATCAAGTTTATTCTTTAAGAAGTTATATTTTTCAATACACATTTTTCCATTTCACCAAATTTATTGGAATTGTTTTCTTCAGTCAACTTCTGTGTTTCCTTTTCTAAGGTGTTAGCTCCTTTCCCCAACTTTCATACTTCTCCTACATATTATGTATTATAATGGTTGGTGTCAAACAAATTGAAACAATATTAGTAAACACTGCAATCTGGTAGAAATGCCCACTGGAGTAGGAATTAAAAAAAAATAAAAACAAACTTGGATTGGCCACCATTACACACAAATAAACACACACACACACATATACACACATACTCATGTACATTATACATATATATACTTATGTATATATATTTTCTGTTTATCAGTTCTATGTCTGCAGATAACATTTTTATTTATGTCCTTTATAATTCACATTTATTCTTAAGCACTTTATTGTATTTTATTTTTTAGGGGAAGAGGGATGTTATATAGGGAAAGCCTAGTGAGAAAACTTTCAATGCTTAAAGTCATAGAGGGTTGTTGATTTGTTAATGGTCATATGGCAAATATGTTTCAGAGGGGGAAATCCAGCTTTTTCATGACTTTAAAGCCAATTTCATACCCACTAATTCTCTCCATTTCTCTGTTTTTAATTAGAGCTATTCAAAATCAGAATGGGCTTGCTTGGGTTATAGTAACAATCCTACTGGATTTTGGGATCTGTGTTACAGCTGGAAGGGAATTTATCAATCACCTTGTCCAATCTTTTCATTTTGTGTATAAAGAACTAGGATCTAGGGAAACAGTCAAATAGTTGGTAGGTGACAAAGATAGCATTTAAGTGCAGGTTTTCTTGCTTTGTAATTAGATTTCAAAGTCCCTGATAGTAGAATATATATATTTACTGTATCCCATTAAAGTTTTCTATATCAATAGTCTCACTCAAAAATGTACACTGATTTAAAAAGTGTACAAATTAGCCTTATCTATGTCATATTTTTATTTATTCATTTTTGAACATTTCCAAATTGCATTTTAATCTGGTTTAGCCCCACTCTGGAGTTTTGCAATTCATGAGTAAAAGTCTGAGAGTTTGATACTCACTGAAAAGTCAATAAATATTTGTTGATCAACTGCCTCACTGGTTGGTGTCACTGAGGTCTGTGACATGCCAATTAGTTTGTAAAATCCTTGAGGGCAGGCAGGGACTGTATTTTTCCCTTTTATATTTTTATATTTCCTAATGCTGAGCATGGTCCTTGGCATTTAGTAGGTACTTAATAAATACTTATTGACTGACTGACATTCCACCCTAAGAAGTTAACAGCTGAAACTCCTGAGTTATTAGTGCTTTGAATGGATTCCACTGAGCTATGTAAAATGGAAATTATTTTCTATCCCATGACTAGTCTTCCCCAACATACTGACCTTTATGAATGTTTGTTTATCTGTTTTCTTTCATCAATACTAGTTATTTATTTAATAGCCAGCTTAAAACATTTTGTATATAAATCATGAAGGCTTTCTTTCACTACTATTTTTACTGAGGAGGATAAAAATGCTTTCTTGTTTTTCCAGTCCTCTTCATAAGTGTGATGATTTAAATGTTTCTGCTGTGAACTGGCAGCTTTGTTCATTTCCTTCTAGCATCTAGTGTACTCAGCTTCTCCAAAGTAGCTTCCTATTGAACATAGCGCCATATTTTGCTTATAATAGAAAAGCACAGTGTTGCTTGCTACCTACAAATGTTTTACAAGACAAAAGTCTATTTTTTAATTAATTTTTGGTTATCTTTTAAGTTTTGAACTATTTCCTTCCCTCTATCTCCTACACTAGAGAAGGCCTTCTCTACATACACCTACGTATGTCCACATACCCCTACTCCACACCTACCCCCCCCACCATGTTATATATACTTTCATTTTTCAGTGTTTTCTCTGAAAGTGGATAGCATCTTCCTTCATAAGTGCTTTGTAGTTGATAACTTAGTAAGTCACACTTATTTTTGAATAACATTGCTGTTACTTTATATGATGTTTTCTTGGTTTTTACTCATTTCAATTTTTATTATTTCTTGCAAGTCTTTCCAATAAGCTGTTAATTATTTGTTAAGATGGAAAGAGATGTCAGCAAGGCTTCAAATACAAGTGTTACATCTTATTATTTGAGTGTCTGTGGTCAATTCATTTCAGTTTTCACTTCTGTAAAATTGGGATAATCCTATTTTTGCTAGCCAGGTAGAAAGAGTACTATCTCATGCAGTCATGAGACCTAATTTGAAGTATTGTATCTGGCACATAATACTTCTGTGATCATGGACAAGTCACTTAACCTCTCAGGGCCTCTGAGATTATTATCTGAAATTGAGCTTTAGATCTTCCTTTGTGAATAGAGATCACAACTGAGAAATTTAGATATAATAAAAATCTTTATTGTTTCTGTTGTTGTTTATTTGTTTTTGTTTTTGACCTGGATACATGTATTCATTTGCATAGGGAACTTTTTATGAACAACTTCCCCCTACTGATACAGATGAAAATCTGTTCTGCAGTTGTCTAGAGACATTGAGAGATCATACAACTTGTAGGTGTAAAAAGGAAGACTTTAATCTCAGGTCTTCCTGATTCCAGGTCTCAGTTTCTAATCTGTGTACCACATTCTACCTCTCTATAAATTTAGAACAACCCAAAAATGGAATGGGATATCTTGGAGGACAATGGGTTTCCCCTAGGAATGTGTGGAAGCCAACTTGTACAGGCTTTAGGAAGCTGATTATTAAATGTCTGGTATGAGCATTTACAGTAGAATTAAATCAGCAAACAATGCAGATCACAGCATGATTCATGATTTTGTTGAATGTCTAGACTTAGAGTGATGCAGAAAATATTAATAATACAAAATGAATTTATCATGAACTTTTAGAGAGCTAGTTGTTAAACGTTTATCAGAACACCCCTGGACTTTCCCTTCTTTATAAGTATTCTCCTTAAAAGACTGGATTATCACTTGTCAGATATATTATAGTGAGAATTCTTTTTTGAGGTTGTCGTGGATGACACATGTGCTGCAGTCCTTTCTAATTCTTAGAATTTTTCTGACAACACCAATGAAATCACAGGTCTATTGGAAAAGCAAAAAATAATAATAAAAAACCCCAAATCTCTTCTACCTACCTAACTCACAGGGGTTGTCATGGAGATGTTGTATATGCCTTAAAAAGCTATAGATTTATGAGTTGCTAATAATATTATTTCCAGAACTATTAACCTATATAAGTTTAGGCAAGATACAAACACTCTGGACTTCAGTTTCTGCAAACTTAAGTTGCTGGGTCCAAGATTTACTTCTTATATCTATCATTTATGTGATCCATGATTCCTAAGACCTCTTCCAGTTCTAATTTAATCACGATCCCTTAAGTTATCCTATCTTCTTTAAACTCATTGTCTAAGCTCATTTTTCCAGAACTTTGAGTTACCATTTCCCAGCTGACCCAAATTTTCAAAATCTTCCTTTCTGGTTTCAGGAACAGAGCCTGTTTATTCCTCTTCTTCCTCACCCCACCCCCCATCTTCCCCACCTACTTTCCATCTTTCCCAAATGTATCCCATGTATCAAAGGTTTATTGCTGCTACTTCCCAGTTCATATTAGTGAGCACCCACATGGACTGGACATGATCCTAAGGACTGAGGGGAATATCTTGAAGAAAAGTCCCTTCTACCTACATCTCTTTTCTATTTTTAAAACTAAATGAAGCATTTCATTTCTCCCTGGTGCTGCTGTTAACTCTACCTGCTCATCCCTTACAAAACTTTCTCTTATTCAGAGTATGTCAGGAGGATTTCAAAAACTTTTTCTTTTATTTCTTTTATGGTCTTGCAACAGCAAAGTGTCTAAAGAACAATTTTAATGTGATTCCTATCAAACCTGTTCTTCCTCATGTTGTCTCTTAAACCAGCTCCCAGCAGTGATATCTTTTCTGAACTAATTTACAAAGGTCAAGCCTCTTTTCTTTTTCCATTCCTTTCACCCTTGCCTGCTTCAACTCCTATAAAAGTTATTAAAATCCATAAGAAAATGTAGACCCTGTTCTTTTCCACTAATCATTGTAGTGGGTAGCCTTCCTTTAGTATTTTCCTTTAGTGTTCTCAATTCCCTTCTTCCTTTGTCAAGCTAATGGAAATAGCATTGGTATCAGCCAAAAAACCCTTGCTTTAGATCTTGGCTTAGCTACTTGTAGAAACATAGCTTTAGAGTGAAAAGAAATTGTAAAGATCACGGAGCCTAACATGCCCATTTTATAGATAAGCAAACTGAGACCTGGAGTGGAATGCCCAGCATCAAATAGTAATTAGGCGACTGGGATAAGATTTGAGCCTAGGATTTTCCTTACCCTAAGAACAATATTCTGTCTATTATACCATATGACCCTCCAAGTTAGTCATTTTCCTTTCTTTGATCTTCAACTTCTTCATCTACAAAGGAATGGCACTGAAATGCATGAGCAAGATGTAGTTTCTCAACTACTACTTTCTCAAGTGCTAGATTTGTAGTCAGAGTATCTGTGTTTGAATACCTGCCCTTCTACTTAGTATATTTGTGACTTTGAAAAAAAAATCACTAAACCTTGAGGTCTCAATGTCTTCATCTGCAAAATGAGGTGGTTGAATTAGATGACTCCTAAAATTACCTTGCAGATAATCCCGTGGCCCCTATAGTCTTTCTCTTCACTAGAGTGTCTACAGGAAAAAAAGCAGAAATAATGCAACATCTTTCCTTCTGTTATACAATAAATGCCCAGGAAGTACTGTACCTCAAAAAATATGAACAGAGAAATGCAAAGAAAAAATGTCCATCCATTTCTATTTATCTGAAATGTTCACAGGTCAGCAGTGCACTGGTTCTTAAACATATGTTATGTTTTTGCCTCAGTCTTGCCCAGACAGTCAATCCAGACATGCCTTTTTCCCCATTCTGTGAAAAAAAAAAAAACCCAGCAACAACCTTGAAGTTTTTTCTTTCCAGAAACTGCCTAGAACTCCTATTTACACTGAATACCATGCTTCAAAGCCACAGAGATTGCGGTGATTTGCTGAGAATTCCTATGAGATTAAAGAACCCTCATTCCCAAAACTCCATCCAAAGTCCTCCAGGTCTGTCAATTGAAACAAATAGAAGGAATATAGTTTCACCCACACTCATATTAACCACATAGGAGTATTCAAAGATTTGGATGCAGCAAACTACAGATTAAATTTCTTTTATGTTTCCTAGAGTACTTGAGAGTCACACCTTCCCCTCCCAACCTCAATCTCTCTTCCAATTTTCTTCTGGAAAAAAGAGTCTGACATTACATGCTGTATTCTACATCCATAGTTCCTCCACTTCTGCCAAAAATAAAAGAGGGAAAGCATTTTTAAAATGTTTCTTCTTTGGAAGCAAATTTGGTCATTATAATTTTACATTATTCAGTTTTAATTTGTTATTCTTTGCACTTATATGATTGTAGTATATGTTGATTTCCTGGTTCCATTTACCTGACCTCATAAACTCATTTTTTTATGTTTCTTCCTATGCCACAAAGGTAAAATCAGAAATATCTCCCCCTGCTTTATTATTCAAAATTAGAGAAATGAATAAATTTGTTCCCATTTTACAAAGCAAAATTTTCTCCAAAGGTCATTAAGGAAGACATACTACTTTTACCTTGAAGATTGTTTGTGACTACAGCTAGGGCTTTCTCCAAAACCTCACTCTTACACTCCACATTATGGAATTGTCTTGCTTGCTCTGGACCCATTTTCAACTTGCAAAAGACCTCTTTCTAGGTCATCTGCTTTTGCTCTCAGAACTCTGTAAGGGGCACCCCATTGTCTCCCAGATCAGCCTAAATTTACTTTGATTAAGTCAATTTATAAGGATCTATCTTCCATAGATCAAATGTAAGTTTTCTTCTTTGCAATATCTAATCATTGCTCCTTGCTCTTCCTGACCTGACCAAGAAGAAGAAGTCTAAATTTCTCTCTGAAATTAGAATTCTCATTCAAATATCCTCCTCCTTCTAGGTCAGTGGTCCTTAATAGCCAGATGTTTTTCATCCTTCATTCTTGAAGAGGACAATGAACTCATAAGAATGATGTCTTGACTTGCTGAAGTCTATTTGGTTATTATGCACAGTCATTTTTTTATCCTAGGTTATCTGGTCATTAGCAACAATGGAAATGCATTGTCCATCTGTAAGAACTGATAATCCTATCTGTCTATCACTGGCCACTCATTTTGCTTGATTTTTTTCAGTGATATAAAAAATTACAAAAGTCAGTTAGAAAGATGTTTCCTTTCTACAAATATACACTGATCAGTCTCTTCATCCTGATGTAGATAATTCTTCGCCCTTCCTTACTCATGTCAGTTAATTTGTAGTCTCCCTTATCAGGCTAACCCTGTCTTCTTCACTGTAGAAGTAAGACAGTATACTTCCTCACCACAAACTTTTGCTGTCTCCTATTTTACAGAAATGCAAACTAACAAGTTTGTTGTACATCATGATTGATCTACAATTGAGAGAGAGTAGTAAATTTTTCCCTCCTTGGCCTGTCTCCAAGAAAAAAAACTTACCATTAATTTCAACTTGTACCTGTCTTCCACCCTTCACCCCCACTTTTTTTCAATTTGATCATTAAAATAGACTGGGTACCCTGCCACTAAGTCTTACCCCTAAATAATTTATTGTGATGCTTCTTTATTACTGGATTGGTGTGGTATCTTAGTGAGGCAACTGAACTAAATGAGGCCACCTAATGGGGGATTGAACTTAATATTGATGCTTGGTATATTCAAAGAGTTGTTAGAGGCAGCTGGTGGACTAGTGGATAGAGTTCTAGGTCTAGAATCAGAAAAAAAAAAACTGAGTTCAAATCCAGCCTTAAATACTTAAAAGCTATGGAACCATAGGAAAGTCATTTAGCTTTTATTTGCCTCATTTTCCCAAGTGTAAAATGAGGATGATGTTAAGCATTTAAAAGGTTGTTGTGAGGATCAATAGAACTTAATACAATGCCTGGCTCATAGTAGGCCCTATACACATACATATTATTTCCATCCCCACCAATCACAGCAGCATTACTGCAGGGCGTGGCACACTTTTGGCATTTTGTTTTGTAGTGGAAGAACAGCAATGTACATGCCAACTTGTGCCATTGCTTCACAAGAATCTCAGAGTTGGAAAGGACTTCAGATGCCAGGGATTTGGACAGATTGTTAAGCTTGGGATCAGAAAAACCTGGGCTCAGATCTCCTCCTAAATATTTGCTAGTGATATGACCAGAGAAAAGTCACTTAGATTCTCTGAGCCTTAATGGTATCCTTATTTGTAACTAGCACCAAACCTCAGTTTAAGAACTAAGTGATATAATGAATGTAAGATGTTTTGCAAACCTTAAAGCACTGTATAAATGCCAATTATTAAATTCAATCAGTCATGAACAGAAATCCTTTCTACAATATACTCCTAATTCTAAGCACTGGTGCCAAGCATAATTTGCTTAATCCCTCTCAAATTTGACACCCCTTCATATTCTTGTCATGCTATTTTGCACACCTTCTATGGGTCCCTAAAAATTAAATATGTGTATCTTAAAATAATCACAATCATACTGTAGAAAGATAGAGAGGAAGAAGAAAGAATGAATAGGAAGATGCAAAGAGAAGCTAGGTGAGGAGAGAGAAGAAAAGGATAGGAAAGGGGAAGGGAAGGAGAAAAGAAGAGTAAGGAGGAAAACATAAAGGGGAGAGAAAGAAAGTGGAGAAGAGATAGAACTAGGAAGGAAGTGGGAGCAATGTTAACTTTTTTTTTTAAGTGGAGGGGTTCTCTTCACTATTGCCACATGATCAAAACATAAAAGTCAGGGAGTTTTGGGGAATGTGGGTTGAAAAAAGAAGGGCATGAACCTGATTTCTGTTAGAAGGATGATGTGAAAAAATGCTTGTGCAAACTCCATTGCAGATTGCAGCTTTACTCACACATGAACTTGTAATTCCTGTTATTTCCAGCTCTGGGCTGGACTGATCAGAGACTACTAGAGTTGCCAGCCCTCTAGGCATCAGTTTCAGGCATTGAAACAGCAACCCATTCCATCCCCCACTTTCCCCTGCCACCCCAGCTCCTACCACAATGAGGACTGCTTTGCTGGACTAAAGGGTTTTGCCATCCTAGGCACTCTTGCCCAGGAAGTAGAAAGTGGTGTTTAAGTGGCATTTGGGAGATTACTGACTGGGAAGCTTGCCAATTCCAAATTCAGTTTTCCTGGGAACGAATTAGTTCTTGAAAAGGCCCTATGTCTGAGATAATTCAGAGGTTTTTTCTCCCTATAAATTGTCATTAATTCCCAAACCTTAACATCTGTCAAATTGTTAACTTTCTATAAAAATATATTTGGGAGTAAATTGATGCTGAATGTTTTCTTGAAAATTAAGATATAAAACACATTTCAACAAATGTTGGGGGAATCAGATTTTTAACTTTTTCTATGAAGGACCTTCCCACTGATGAAAATCCTTGTGCCAATGAAGGTCTGCACCTGCTCTGCAATTTATAATCTTAGAGAATTACCTGGGGCATTGAGAGATTGTGACACTCAGTCATTATGGTTTTGAGGTGAAACTTGAACCTAGATCTTTATGACTCAGAGGCCACAAATTCTTTATCCACTGGGATATACTACTTCTCATTTCAGTATTTAAGACTCCCATATAAATTATGGAAGGCACCCCACATTTACTTAATGCTTTAAGATTTACATTAGACTTTCCTCACAACAGTTTCTTCTGGCAGAGAGTCTGTTTTTCTCATATCCACTTGATAAATGAGAAAAATTAGTGAGAGTGAGAGATAAAGTAATTTACAGGAGCATACATTTAATATCTTATGTCATTCTGTAACTCTTATTTGGGAGTTTCAAAACTCTCTGCTTCCAGTCCCCTATTCTATAGATGAGGAAACTGAGACCCAGAGGAGGAATGAAAAGAATTGCTCAAGATCACATGGTGCCAGATCTGGAATATGAACTTGTATTTCCCCTATTCTGGTCCAATATTCTTACCATAAGACCATTCAGATGTAAGTTTTCCCCCCACTTAATAGCATTTTCTTTTTTTTTTTTTTCTAATTACATACAAAGATAGTCTTCAACATTCACTTCTATAAGATAGGGAATTTCATTTTTTTCTTTCTTTCTTCTTCACCTTTTCCTTTTTCTTTTCCTTCCCCAAGACAGCAAACAGGTTATATTTGTTCAGTCATTTTAAACATATTTCCATACTAGTCATGTTGTGAAAAAAATAAAACAAAATAGGAAACCACAAGAAAAAATAAAAATAAAAATAATATGCTTCAATACACTTCAGTCTCCATAATTTTTTCTCTGAATGTGGATAGTATTATCCATTCCAGCTCTATTGGAATTGTTTTGGATTACTGTATTGTAGAGAAGAGCTAAGTCTACCATAGTTGATCATCACACAATCTTCTTGTTACTGTGTACAGTGCTCTAATGCTGTTCACTTCACTTATTATCAATTCCTATAAATCTTTCCAGGCTTTTCTGAGATCAGCTTGCTCATCATTCCTTATAGAATAATAATATTCCATTACATTCATATACATAACTTATTCATCCATTCCCCAATCGATGGGTATCCACTCAATTTCTTGACACCCCAAAAAGAGCTGTTACAAACATTTTTGCATGTGGTCCTCTTCCCTCTTTTATGATTTTTTTGGGATATACACCCAGTGGTCACATAGACATAAGTTTAGATGAGAATATAATAAATAAAAGACAGCTTACTTGAGTTCTGTCAGGTTTCAGATATCTTAATTTCAAATCTCTGAATCAACTTTGGAGTGTGAATCAGGGTTTTGCCATTTATTCTCTCTTAAGTGAACTCTATGTATCTCAGTTTTCTCATTTTATAAATGAGGAAGTTTAGACTTATTGCACTCAAAGTTTTCTTCTGACTTTAAAGTTCTTTTTTCTTTTCATAAGATTAAGCTACTTGGTATGTAATTTGTATATTTTCTCTTCTATAAGGAAGGCACTTTGAAAGCTGCAATTGCAATGGAAGCCATTGTTATCCATTTACAGAAAATACTTCAAATTAACCAGGCAGATGGCCTAAGGCTTTGTCCTCAAAAGAACTGCTTTCCTCAGCAGGATATACATCTTGGGCTGTTAGTTGCTGGTATTCTGGGAAAGGGCAACCTTTACATAAGGATTCAGTCCCGGATCTCCATAGTACTTTGAAAGGCAGGGCCCTGTGTCATTTGGCTGCAATTCTGCAGCTTATATCTCTCTCCTCCAGCCCTTCCCCTCATATACCCAGGAAGCAAATTAACTATTAAATTGATTACAAGTATATGTGAAGCAGGGTGCAGGGCTCTGTTCTTTAATACTACTTTGGGCATGGGGTGGAGCAAAGGAAGATTGCCTTATTTTCCTAGAAATAATTAGCAAGGAAACTGTTAAACACTCTTTGATTCTGGTGACCACATTATGGGACTATACACAGTATTAATAAATTCAGAATTAGCATCAACAGTATTGACATAAAAGATCACTCATATGGAAATACTCTGGCTTGTTTTATAATCTTTGGATTAATTCTACAGTGTTGAGTGACTAAACTAACTAGAGAAAATATGTCAATATCTTGTGTTTTTCTGGAATTTGTTCTTCACATTCTGGTAGAAGAGAGTTTTAAGGCTTTTTCTCCTTTGACCCTATCCATTTCATTTTACAGCCCACTGCCTCCTGCCTCAAATCAGAAGAACTTCTGAGGCAGAGTAAATGGAACTGGATTTGGAGACAGAGGACCCAGAATCAAATCCTAATTTTGCCACTTTTTATTCTTTGTATGAGCTTAGAACCAAGTAATCTCTCTAGAACAATTTTCTTTACCTGCAAAATTGAGAGGTTAGACTGGATGCCTCTCAAGGTCCTTCCTAACTCTACATTTACTCTCCTAGGAAATCAAAGTTGAAACATCCCCTTTTTGAAATTCTTCATGTCAACCTGCTCTGGTTACCCCTCCTCTCCCCCTCCCCCCCCCCCACCTTTGGACAAAGAGAGTTTCTTCGTACTTCAAGTTAGCAATACACTGATGGGCTGATTACTGAAGATTAACTTCCTTAATCTGTTTTTGCTACATGGGTGGGCTCTGTTAGCTGATCCTTTAAAAATGCATTTTTATTTGAGTTCAACATAACCTAGTCAATCTGAACTTGCATTCAAGTTTTATTTCTGGCACATACTGGTTTGATATCACCGAGGGAATTCTAAGTTTAGAAGTCAGAAGAAGGGAAAGTTCCAACTTATATTGTTATAGGAAATTGTTCCTATATATTTCTAAAAACATATAACTTTGGTCTAGCAATACCACTGGAGGTCTATTTCCAAAGATGGTTAGTGAAAAAGAACCTATGTTTTAAGATATTTATAGCAGTTCCCTTCCAGTAAAGAACTGGAAAGCAAATGCCTATGAATTGGGGAATGGCTGAACAATCTGTAGTATATAATTGTGATGTAATACTACAGTACTATGCTATAAGAATAATGAGCTTAATTATTAGGAAAACATGGAAAGACTTTCATGAAATAAATGAAGAGTGAAATGAGCAGAATCAAGAGACCATAGTTTATATTAATAAGCAATATTGTTTTAAGAATGACTTTGAGTAAATAAGTTATTTGACTATTATAAATATTATTATACCAATTATAAATACCATTTTGACTACAAAATACATTTGGAGAAGGACATAAACTATCTATATCCAGAGAAGGAACTGATGAATAGAAGTATGTATAGAATATATATGTATATGTGTGTATGTGTGTGTGTGTAATGGTAACCATGTCTAAAGTGGGGATGGAGAGAACAAAAGGAAAGAAAGGAAATTTATTTGACATAAAGGGTCACAGATAATGGAAAACCCTGGGCAAGGTATAAGACTCTTTGTCCAGTGCTGGACTAAACTCTGCTGATGTGTCTTCTTTGGCTTCCCATCCCCTCTAGAGGCATCTCAGCCTTCCTGAGAACTCAGGGGGCATGACAACCTGTGTTGTAATTAAAGTAGACTTATACTAAAGTGGCGAGGAAACATTTGCACAAAATAACAAGTTGTTTATGTGGTCCCACATTCACAGTATACTATAGTTAGTCCATGTGCAATGTGTTATAGCTATGTAAGTGTATTAGAATATAAAAGGCTGAAATAATTTTGAATAAATGGACTCCTGGTTGACCATCTTCCATCTACATGAATTCTGCCACTTCACTTCTCATCCATGATGAAGATTTGGGCTGGTACTGAAGTCCTCTAGTGGACAGATCTGGACAACATGATAACTTTATTGCATACATAAAAGTACATAATAAATTTGCAGTTTTATGTATAATCATCTTTTTTATGGTACTATGGTATAGAGATATGTGTTTTATTCCAAAAATAAAAAAAACAAGCTATATATAACATATGCATAATTCATTTCATTAATTTTACTGCTTTTTATATATTAAAATATTTGATTTGTAATGATTGCTAAATTTAGAATAAAAATAATTTTTTAAAGTTGGCTTCAGTCAGATTACAATGGTCCTTTAAGGTCAGGACCATTAAGTATAAATACTTTAATAATATGGCTTCCTATAGCAATGAGATAAAAAGTTCAGTCCCTATTCTTAGCTCCCTCTCTGGATCACTAAAGACTAGAAGTAGTCTGAAAATAACTCTCTTCTCAGATTGATGGTTATCAGTTCCATTTTATTGTCTTATGATGTCATAAATATTGATATCATATATGATGACCCTAAGCTCTTTGAATACTTTAGCTCCTCTCCAAGATCCAGAGGTAAAAAAGCTTGGTTAGCACCATTATTTAACATAGTTAAAAATGGTAGCTGTATCCTGGAGAGACTTACAGGAACTGATGATAAGTGAAATGACTAGAACTAAGAAAACATTGTACACAGCAACAACAAGATTATAAGATCTGATGGACATGATCCTTTTCACCAGCGAGGTGATTTAGTCCAGTTCCAATGGTTTTGTGATAGAGAGAGCCATCTGCCTTCAGAAAGTGAACTGTAGCAACTGGGTATGGATCACAATATAGTAGTTTCACTTTTTTGTTGTTTGCTTGCATTTTGTTTTCTTTCTCATGTTTTTTTTTCCCTTTTTGATCTGATTTTTCTTGTGCAGCATGATAAATGTGGAGGTATATATGGAGGAATTGCATATTTAGTACACATTGAATTGCTTGTCATCTAGAGAACGGGAGGGAGAAAAAAATTTGAAGTGCAGAACTTTGCAGGAGTGGATGTCTAGGACTGTCTATTTATGTGTTTTGAAATAATTTTTAAAAAATGATAGCTGTAGCAATAAGACAACAAATTTTTTCCTCGTCTTGTGGCCCTAATACAGACAAAAAATGTTTAATAAAATGAAGATCCCCAAAATAGAAATCAAGTGGGTAGTGTTCCAATGTAATTATTTATCTATTCAGGACTTTCCCCTTCCACTAAGCTTGAAATGCTAATCTTTAGTCATGGCACTCCACATCCTCTTTCTTTTCCACTTCTAGATCACTGAGTACTGCTAAATAATGTCACAAAATCCTACTTAATGATCTATAAACTTTTGCTAACTTCCTCAGTCAGGACCTGAAGTTGAACTTTCTTTTATATTGTATTCCCCTATTCAAATGTAAACTCCTTGAAGGTAGGAACTATCTGATTTTTTAATTTATATTTTCAGTACTTATGACAGTCTTTGAATTGCTTAATAGTTTTTTTTAATTCATTCATTCATTACCTCATATGCCATTGCTACACAATTCTTTTATTAAATACTCAGTAACCCAAATTGGCTGTTCAAACCTTTCTACCACTTTTGAGGCTAAGTTCCATCTTCATCCTCAATCTTGGCATATTTACTTGACCAAGAATATTGAGGCCATCCATGGTATGCATATTTTCCTGCACATTCCTCTCTATATTAAAATACTTTTGTGTCTTTCCTATTGCCTTTCTGTTTTAGGAGAAGAAAAATATTTCTTCTTTCAAGATCAGCCTTCCACTGGTTCTTTTGATCCCAACCATTCCTATCTTCATCAAAATTTTGCTCTATTGATTGTCACTTCTTTCTTTCTTGTTCTACTGGATTCTGTTTCTCAAAAGGATGTTTGTCCTTTTTTTGAGGACAAACTGTCCTCCTATGGATATTTTCAAATCTCCTCTATTTGAAGGAAATTTTCTCTTCATCTAGCCAATCTCACAATCTACTATGCTATAACTTTCCTTTTCACCACCAAGCTTTTCCAAAGGAAAATCTATATTGCCTCTATTTCTCCTTAACACATTGCTCCAACTCACACCACTTTATTGAAACTATAAGAAATCACCCATGACTGTCTCATTTCTACATCACAAAATCACACCGATTTAGAGCTGGGAGGGACCTTAGTGACCATCTAGTCCTACTCTTTACTTTACAATGAAGAAACTGAGATATTGGGATGTTAAGTGATTTTAACAAGGTCATAGAGGAAATATGTGGCAGAGAAATAATTTGAACCTTCTTATTTTTTCATATTACTCCAAATGCAATGGTCATTTCTACTATGCCACATTCATTTTTAAATTAAATTTTAAAAAAATAAAAAAATTCTTTTCTTCATACTTTTTATCTTAATTTGGGAAAAGGGATGAACAAATTTCTTGTAACAAATATGTATCATTAAGCAAAATAAATTCCTTCATTGATTGTGTTAAAAAAAAAAAAAAAAAACAAAAAACAATGCCCCAAATTCCTTTTCTCAGTCTTTATTCTTCTTGATTTCTCTGGAGCACACAATTTTCCCCCTCAAAAACTTCCAGTGAGTCTCCATTATCTAATAGTTAAAACATAAATGTTTAATCTTGATATTCAAAGACCACCCGAATCTGAATGGAACCTACAAATTATTTTTATTCTAAATTTGACAATCACCAAAATAACACAAATATTTCAATATATAGAAAATAACTTAGTAATAGATAAAAAGAGTAGTATAAGACATTAGGATTATGATATATACAGTTTGTGTTTAGAAATATATATTTGCACACACACACACACATATATTATATGTATATATGAACATTAAATTTAGCAGAGTAGTAACAAAACTGCTTCTTGCCTCCCTTTCTGCCGTTTATCTGTTTGCTTCAGAATATTCTTTTTTAAATAATAGCTTTTTGTAATGTCTGGACTAGCTCTCTGGAGGATCTCTGGACCAGCCTTGGTCTTAGTGGAGGAGTGAAGAAGGCATAGGGAATCACCAGGATGGTCAAAGATGGAGAGTCTCATTTCTAATCCTCTCAGCCCTTAAATACCTAACTATGATTATAGCATACTAAGTATGCATGAACTAGAGAACCATTATCTCATCAATCACACAGAGTAAGTGCTAACTATAAGTACCCTGCTGTAAGTATCCCTTGCTTCAAGTAGAACACACGTGATCATGCCCTCCCTGACTTCTCAGGAAGGAAGGTGGGCACCAAAGGGAGCCAAACCAGATATTATTAGCAGGTTCCTCTGGATTTAAGGGTCTTATACCTTACCAGGAGTTCCCTCACTATCTGCGGCCCTCTACATTTCCCACTTTCTTTTGTTTTAGTTAAAACAGGTCTAGATAAACCCATCATCATAGGAGGTATTACACAAGCATATAGTAATATAACACAGGCTAGTAGTGATGTAACAAATAACATGAATCAATATGAGGATTTATACATGCAAGTAATGATAAAACAAACAATATGAATCAGCATGAGATTAAAATTTTTTTTTCATAAGTCCTAGAAGGAGGGTATTTATAAATAACAATCCTATATACACCTCCTTCAGCTGTCAAAAGGTAGTCCAAAACCAGTCTATTGTCAGGGAATACTGACACTTCAGTGTCACTTCATTTCAGGGAATCAAATGATTCCTAAAAGTTTTGAAGTCCTGTATCAATCTTTTTTTATGTTCATGAGTCAATTGCCATACACACTGGCTTAACAGCTATGGTCTTTCAGTGGCACATGTAGTCAGAGATGGAACCACCAGATGGTTCTTGGGTCTTCTCCTTTGTTTCGAGGGTTTTCTCTTTTTCTGTCTCTGATGGACAAGGCCAATACAACTCATTGGCTCTCATCTGATTTCTTCTCCATCTGTAGAGATACAAGCAAAACCTCTCCCCCAAGCAGTTAACCTATCTGGTCCCTTCCATTCACCATTTTCTGGATCTCTCCACATCACCTGGCAATTATCTAAAGATAGTGGAGCTGATCACACTGGACACTGTCCTTCCAGCAGGTTATGAAACCTGTCTGCTGGAGCCAGTGCATCTCCATCAAAAATTAAAAAAAAAAAATAGTACAAAGAGCTAAATTTAAAAGTTCTCAAAGGTTACATGTGACTCCACCTTTCTTTTGTTTTTGGAGGAGAGTCTTAATATCTCTGTTTCTCCTCTCTACTATTGCCTGTCCCTGAGGATCAAAAGGTATGCCAGCAGTGTGTAAAATCTGATACTGTGTGCAAAAGTGTGCAAAATGCTTAGAAGTATATGCAGGTCCATTGTCCATTTTTATTGCTTGTGGCACACCCATAATTGCAAAATCTTGTATAAGAAATTCAGTGACCACTCAGGCTGTCTCTTTTGCTGTTGGTATTGGAAAAGTAGTCTACTACAACATGGATAAAAGACAGACAACCAAAAGATTTATAACGGGTCACATCCATTTGCCAAATTTTATTGGATCTGAATCATGAGGGTTCTTCCCTAGAGGGAGCATAGGAGCATGGAAAAGAAGGCAAGCTATATACGCTTTCACTATGCTCCTAGCATCCTCTTTTGTTATCCCAAATTGCAAATGTAAAGTTGGAATAGCCTGATGATATTTAGAATAAGATTCTTGGGCTGCCTGAAACAAAGAAGTATTGGCTAACATGGTTAGAAGATGATCTGCCTTTGAATTTTCATGAAAAATAGGACCTGGAAGACCATTATGAGAGTGGAGAAGCAAGATATAAATCTTACCTAGATGCTTTCTCACTTGCTCTTGAAGTTCCTTAAAGAGTTGATATATATTGGAAGCTACAAATTTTATTTGGGCTGTGGCAATTCTTTGTACCACACCTACTGAATAGGCCAAATCAGATATTATATTTACATCTCCTGGACAATAAGTAAGAGCTAGCATAATTGTATGCAATTCATTCTGCTGATTGGACTAAAAAGAACTTCTGACTACTTTCTTTATAGTTAAGTCATGAGAGTTTACAGCACAAATGTTATGTTTGGATGCATCTGTAAAGACAGTTGATCCTTTAAGAGGAACCTTAGAAACTTTTTCTTCAAAAATCCATTGCCAATTATGTAATAGCCGGGTTACCTTTAATAGAGACTCGTGTGTAAAATTTGGAGTTGTGGCCAATAAAATTTGCCATGCTGGTCTCGTTTCACAGCATACATTTATTTGTGCATTGCTATAAAAGGTATATGTCTTGTCAGATCTTATCCCTGATAATTGTACTACTCGCTTACTGGCCTTTAATAAAATTCTAGCCACAAGCATTGGGTAAGGAATAAGGCTTTGGTCTGATTGTGCTGAAAGGTTCACCCACTCTATCACACTTTCTCCTTGATGAAGGACTGCTGTGGGTGCCTCTTTTATATCAAAAACTTATATCTCCAAGGGTTTTTGAGTAACACTTTCAACCACATTGGATAAAGCCAGTTCAAATTCTCTCAAAGCCTCTTGAGCTTCTTTTATAAGCTGGTGTGGTGAGCCTAAAGCAGTATCTCCACTTAAAATGTCATATAATGGTTGTAATTGATAAGTAATTAAACCTAACATTGGACCCATCCATTGGATATCTCTTATAAATATCTTAAAGTCATTTAAGGTGTTCAGTTTCTTTGTTCTTAAAGAAAGCTTTTGTACTGTAAGTACCTTAGAATATACTTCATATCCTAAATATTGAAAAGAAGCATGCCTTTGAATTTTTTCTGGAGCTATATGCAATTGGTAGTTTCTTAGTGTTTTATGGTCTTTTGTAGACATGCTTCTAACATTTGCTCTTTAGATGAACACCCTAAGATATTATCCATGTAATGTAATAATATCATCACTTTTGGAAATTCTCTTCTTACTGGAGTAAGAGCAGCAGCAACATACATCTTATACATAGTAGACCTATTTTTCATTCCCTGTGGCAAAACTATCCATTCATATCTTTTATAAGGCTCTGTTAAATAAACACTGGGCACTGAAAAGGTAAATCTTTTCATATCCTCCTTATCCAGAGGAATAGAATAGAAACAATCCTTGATGTCTTTAATGCAAAGAGGTCATTCTCTAGGCAATTGAGTAGGAGATGGAAGTCCAGGCTGAAGAGTTCCCATACCTTCCATCTGTAAAGGGCTGAAACTCTTAAAAGGTGTGCTTGAATCAGACAACAGAGTATTTAAAACTAATTACCTATTGGACAATGACTATTAAAATATGTTTGGAAAAATGGCCCTTCTCACTGTTCTATGCTGACTCACATAGGAGTGATTAGAGGTGGTGTGAGATGAGCTAGACTCACTTTGTAGCAGGACTAGGATAAGGGAGGTTGGTGGTGAGTTTGTGGAAGTTTTGTCCATCTCCTTCACTTCTCCTCTAAATACCAAAGACTTTTGCTTATCCTGAATCTGAGTGATCCTGAGGCCTCCAGGGAGCTAGCTCTGATTTCACATCCATCTGTTCATTTACTTTTTTCAAATCAGTCAACATCTTCCATTTTCCAGATTTCTTTTCTTTTCTTTTTTTGATAGCAAACATAGGGTAATTCCAAGAACTTAGACAAAGTTGTAAATGTCCTTGGTCAAGTTGCTCCTGTATTCAATGTGGTGAAGCAGAGCTTCTGAAAGCTCAATGTTCATATTTTGAAAAGCCGGTATCATAGTCTGGGCATAAAAGTATTTGTGCCCACTATGGCACAGCTTCTTATTATCTCATCTAAAGAAGCCTTCTTTTTTAGTTCTAGTATAATTCTTTACAATCCTTATTAGCATTTTCTCTAGTGAGTTGTCTTATCATAATTTCTGTTGCTACATTTTCACCAGTGGTTCATGTGACAGTTGTCTGCAGTCATCCCACAAAATCAGCAAAGGGTTCATTTGGACCTTGCACTATTTTTGTGAAGGCTTCTCCTCTATCTTGTCTTCCTGGGAGGGTGCCCCATGCTTTGATAGCAGCAGAAGCAATTTGCTAATATGCTGTCAAAGGGTAATTAATCTGTGCTAAAGTGTCTACATAAGGACCTACACCTGCTAGTTGGTCAAAAGTGACTGGTATATTGATTCCAGGTTTCCTATTTCATTGGGCTTGCATTCTTTAAAGTTCACTATATTCAGAAAGTCACAACAAGTTTTGTCCAGGTTCTAAGCATGTCTTTGCTATAGATTTACAATCATTAGGGGTTAAAATTTTATAAGCCAAATTCTCTAACAGCATCTTTACATAAGACAATGTAGACCCATAAAGAGTGCAAGCCTTGTTTAGATCTTTGATGATTTCCAGATTAAAAGGAATGTATTTTCTCCTGACTTGACCTGAAGAGTCAAGCTTTTCAATCACAAGGTATACTTCTATTTTCAAACAAGATGTATCCTGCCCTTTCTCTTTAGCTTTAACTAATACCTCTTGTAATGGTGACATGGGAAGTGGGCAAAACTGCTGCATAGGCAGTGCTAATGATGTCACTGCCCCTCTCATTCCTCCTCCCTCTGCCCAGGAAGGCAAAGTTGAGGGAGCAGGGTCAGGAGATGGGGAAGACCCAAAGGGTGCATGCTAGGGTATAGGCAAAAGTGAAACCAAGCTGTGAAAGTTAGAAGCACCATACTCTTTAATCTCATTAGCACTGTCCTTAAGGTACTTAGCTCTTTTTCTGTCCAGCTCTCCATGCCTTCCAATTGCATTGTCATCTCCCTCCTGCTCTTTCTCCTCACATTTCCTTGTCTGGCCATCCACTCGTTGCCCAACTCTCCATGCCTTCTAGCTGCATTGTTATCTCCCTCCTGCTCTTTCTCCTCACAGTTCCTTGTTTGGCTATCCACATTATTGTACATAAGGAATATTTCTTCAGGAATTAAATCAGGACCCATAGCTTTGTAATATTCAAGTAGTAGCTCTCCCAATATTTTCAACATATCTGGCTCTAATTTTTCTTCCTTAGAGAGCCATGGAGATGTGCATTCTAATATATTTAAGAACCCAGTGATCTGCTTCTGAGTTAGTAATAAACATTACTTCTCTATTAACCTAACTATGCAAGCTACATATTTCCTTTGGGGTGGGCGAAGCTCTTTTCTTAGTATTTCTCCCATTTCAGCTGAAAAATGAAAGTGACTAATTTAGCCCTTATCAAATTTTCCCACTTGTCTATTTTTGTACTCACCCCATTTCCAGGTCACAGGGATTTCTTCACTGATCTTATGATTGTGTCAGTTGAGCTGCTGAGTGTAGGGCCTCATGCCCAGAGCCTCATGTCTAGGGCCCCATGTTTAGGGCCCCATGTTTAGTGCCCCACGTTGGGCGCCAAAATGTAGTGTCCTTCTGGAGGTCTCTGTTTGGGCACCAAACTGCAGGGTCCAGACTAGCTCTCTGGAGGATCTCTGGGATAGCCTTGGTCTTAGTGGAGGAGTGAAGAAGGTAGTAGAGCCACTAGGATGGTCAAAAATAGAGAGTCTCATTTTCAGTCCTCTCAGCCCTTAAATACCTCAGTATGATTACAGCATTACAGCACACTAAATATATGTGAACTAGAAAACTATTACCTCATCAATCACACTGAGTAAGTGCTAACTATAAGCACCCTGCTGTAAGTATCCTTTGCTTCAAGTAGAATACAGGTGATCATGCCCTCCCTGACTTCTCAGAAAAGGAGGTGGGCACCAAGAGAAATGGGGAGACAAACCAGATAGCAGGTTTCCTCTGGGCTAAATGGTCTTATACCTTACCCAGCATTCCCTCACTATCTGCAGCCCTCTACAGCTTTTTATTTTTCAAAAAACATGCAATGCAAAGATAGTTTTCAACATCTATCCTTGCAAAGCCTTGTGTTCCAAATTTTTCTCCTTCCCTCCCTACCTCCCACCTCCCCTAGACTGCAATTAACACATGTGACTCTTCTAAATATATTTCCACATTCATCAAGATACAGAAGAAAAATTATATAAAAAAGGAAAAAAATGAGGGAAAAACTAAGCAAGAAAACAAACAATAACAACAACAACAAAAGATGAAAATATTATGTTGTGATCCACATTCAGTCTCCATAGTTCTCTCTCTATCTCTCTTTCTGGATGTGGATGGCTCTTTGCATCACGTCTTTTGGAATTGCTTTGAATCGCCTCATTGCTGAAAAGAGCCAAGTCTGTCACAGTTGATCATCACATAATGCTTCAGAATATTCTTTAAAAAGCATTAATTGATGTTTTTTCCCAAAGGTTCAGTGATTTTTACCTGTAGAGGACTACAGATATTGGGGAGCTCTGAGAAAAGTATATGTAAAGCAAAGATACTTACAGCAGGGTATTAACTCAGTGTGATTAATGAGATGATGGTTCTCTAGTTTACATATACTTAGTACTTAATATGGTAATGTAATGGTTCTACAATTGGCACATGCTCTGTGTATTGTAGTGATGGAATTGTATTAAGGTATATAAGGACTGAGAGGACTTGAAATAACCAGCCGAGACTTGAGTGTATGTGTGCTTGAGCTCAAGCTCAGACTCCAGACTCCAGAGAAAGCTAGCTTGGCCATTCCATTTACACCCTAACCTATCACCTTCATTTTCAAGTAGCTGCCCTCTCTAGTAATAAATAGGGATAGTCTAAAATAAATCAACTCTTTGGCCATGCTAAGGATAGCTATGATTTGTTCTGTATCTCAAATCCCCTATCTCTTTGTCAAGGAGTGAGAAATATGTTGCATTAAAGTAATTATCATTTATCACTTTGACCAGAGTCCCGAGATCTCTCAAAATTGTTTTTCTTATGATCATCATTATTGTTATTATTTAAATTGTTCTTATTTTACTCTGTATCATACTTTGTATGTCTTCCTGTGTTTCCTAGAGCCTTTCCTAATTGTTATTTCTTATGGTGCAATAATATCCCTTTATATTCATTTTGTCTAATTTTATAAAATAACTCCTTTATAGTGTGACTAAATAGGATTTAAAATGCCAATTAATTTAAGTAATATTAGTATTTTAGTCCTATCAATATAACTCAAACATGAGGAATTGATATGTTTTCTATTCTTTAGGTTCTTTGATTACTGTGTAGTATTTTGCATTCATATAAGTCCAGAGTGTTTGCTGGGTGGACTCATAGATATTTTATATGTTCTGAATATTTAAATGGTCATTATTCTCTATCTTGTGATGAGTTGCATTAAAAATACAAATAAAGCTATTATTTTATGGATTTATTTTACATGGTGCTACTTTACTGAAATTATTAAATGTTTAATTGTTTTTAGTTGAATTTCCAGGGTTCCCCAAGTAAACTGTTATGTTTTCTGCAAATACTGATATCTTTGTTTCCTTTTTGCCTGTTTTTATTCCCTCAATTTTTTGTTTATTTTTTCACTGCTGTGGCTGGCATTTCCAAACCTACATTAAATAATGATAATAACATAAAACATCTTTGCTTTGCTCAATCTTATTGTAAAGACCTTAGGTGTTTTGCTATTGAACACAGCATTCTATTTCTTGAGTTCCAGTAGAGTTTACCACATTTAGGAAAAATCTATTTACTTTTATATTTTCTTGCATTAAAAAAAAATACTTTTTATTTTGTCAAAAGCTTCTTTTCAACCTTTAACATAATTTTAAAAATTTTAATATAGTCTCATATTATCTTAATTTTAAACCATCCTTTCATTCCTGTCTCCAACCTCATAGTACATAATCTATCTATCTATCTATCTATCTATCTATATTTTTTTTTGGAAAAAATATACAGCCTTTCTTTTTAAGGATTATCTCATGATTATAAGGCCTTGAGGACAGGAAGTCTTATGTTGTATCTATCTTTGTAGTAGCTGATTTAATAAAAAAAAATTGTTGTTTTTATATATTATAGATGTAATGTAGAATAATAGAAAAAAGAAACTACTTCTCTAAGAATCAGAAGATTTGGTTTAAGCTAACTCTGACTATTTAGGTCATTTGAGAAGACATTTTTAACTTGTACTTCAGTTTATTCACCTACAAAATTGAAACAGTAATATTCTTCCACTACTTATAATGTTATTCAGAGTAAATCACTTTTTAAAACTTACCTTGCTAAATAAGTATGAGTTATTTGTGTACTTAGTGCTTTAAACAATGTTGTTCTTGTATTGAATCATATTCCAGTTGTGTATGACTCTACATGACCTCATTTGGGGTTTTCTTGATAAAGATACTGAAGTAGGTTTCCCAATTCCTTATTGCTCATTTTATAAGTGAGGAAATTGAAGAATATAGAGCCAAATAACTTTCCCAGGATCCTTCAGCTACTAAATATTTGAGACTAGATTTGAACTCAGATCTTTTTCTTGACTTCAGAGCTGATGCTCAATCCACTGTACCACCTACTTGCTTTACACTTAGTAGATGCTAAGTAAAGATTCATTCAATTAATTCTCAGTCCTTGGGGTCTTTACCTTTATGTTTGTCCTTATTACCTCTATGTGCATGACTTTCAAATCTACCTCTCTAATCTTAGATTCTTTCCTAATTATCCTCTATCTCCATCTCCTGAACATTTGCACTTAGATAACCAACAATCTTCTGAAACTGTCAATCTGAAAGGAAACTGAAATGAGGGAATTGGAGAAAAGAATTTTCTAATTCTTCAGGAGAACAGCAAGATTATTTTGATGACCAACTATGATAGATTTAGCTCTTTTCAGCAATATAGTGATCCAAAATAACTCCAATAGGCTTGGGATAGACAATGCCATCTGTATACAGAGAGAAAGCAATGAAGACTGAATAAAGATCAAAGCATACTATTTTCATTTTTTCCATTTGTTTGCTTTTGCTTTCCTCTGATTTTCCCCTTTTGTTCTAATTTTCCTTTCACAACATGACTAATATGGAAATATATTTAAAATGATTGTATATGTATAACCTATATCAGATTGCTTACTGTTTTAGGGAAGTGGGAGTTAGAAGAGGGAGAAGAAAAAAAATTTTGGAACTCAAATTCTTACAAAGATAAATGTTGAAAACCATCTTTCCACATAATTGGAAAAATAAAATACTATGGAATGGAAAAAAAAAACCCAAAGGATTACCTGAAAATTTTTTGTCCAGTTTTTTCCATTTCAGAAATATGATTCTCTTTTTTCTCCTCCCAACCTGTCATCTTCCTTTTAATTTTTTCCTGTTTTTATATATATATTGAATCCAATCATGATCCCATTTATAAGTCTCCATTCAAATCAGTTTAACAAACATTTATTTGGCACCTATTCTGTGCCATGTGCTATATTAAGCATTAGACAAACAAAATAAAGATTTTGTCACTGCAATACTCTTATAGTATCTTAGGAGTAAGCAACAGCTCATATAAAAAATCAAATATAACTGGGGAAAATTTTGATGATAAAACAGCAAGATATCAACAAATATGCATATACAATAATGTATTCTACACATATCCACCTGCATGTATGCATTGACAAAATAATTTTCAGGGTGTGACTATGAGCAACAAGGAAGAATCAAAATTGGCTTTGGGTAAGATGAACTGAAATTCTAAGGAATCTAGGGATTCAGTGAGATAGATATAAAGAGAGTACCTTTCTGCCATGGGTGTCTGCCTGTGCAAATGTTTAGAGAGAGAAGATGAAATATACAAGAAGCAACAAGCAAGTCACTTCATCTAGAATATACAGTGTGTGAAAGAACAGTGTTAAGTGAACCTATAAAAGTAGATTCTGAAAGTCCTTCAAGTTAAACATTTTGTAATTATTCTTGATTTTTCAATCTTCTCCTCCAACATCCAATCCATTGCCAATCTTATTCCCTCTACCTTTTCTTTATCTGTCAATCACTTCTTCCGTTCCATTTTCACTAATTTTACACAAAATATTTAATAACTGTTAAATTTGTAGATATGTAGGTGCTTTTATGTCTGAACTGAAACTTTCCCAGATCAGTTTGCCCTTAGCCTTCTCTTTATCCTATAGAAACCTAGATGACTTTTTTTAGACATCCTTGACATAGGTCATGTAAAAAATGCTCTTTACTTTAATCCTTCCCTGATTTTGGTCTGGTAGTTGTCTGGCTATTAATGTAATGCTGACTTTTGGCATTGATGCCAAAAGATCTGGGATTTCAAACACAATTTTATAAATTAAATAAGCACTTATAACAATATAGTGAATAATAATACTTAGAGAGAGGTGGGGAAAGTTGCCACTGCATGAGATAGATATAGAGTTCTCTTTGGCTAGTCTCAATTTGAGACTGCTTTGCCAGCAAAGGGGAGTGGGAACAGACATTTAAGAACTTAGAACTAATTCTTCTCCAAATGGTCAACATTCACCACTTCTGAATACCACAATTAGAATGGCACCCAGGGAACAATGGAAATGATTAAAGGGCTAGATAATAATATTGATAATTAAAACTCAAAGGTATGGGGCAATTTAGCTTTCCCAACATACTGTTGAGGGTTGACTTTACAATTATGAAATATTTTCATTGGGAGAATCATAGCCCATTGTTCTTCTTGTCCTCAGATCACAGAAGAAAATATATTGTGTTTACTCTAGAATAGAAAGCAGTCAGGTCATATATTGCAGAAGAGCTTCCTGATGTTTCTGGTGCTAGGGATGAATTCCTAAAGATGGTCATTGTAGAATCTTTCCTCCCAAAGATTGGAAAGGATAAGACGATTTGAACCTTAAGGTTTAATCTTTATAGTAGGATTTATGTTTTTGTTTTCTTAATAATACAATTGAGAAAGGGAACAGCAATTAACCAGAGAGAGGTTTTTAATCTTTTAAAATTTTTTAATATTATTTTATATTTTCAAATGCATATAAAGATTGTTTTCAACATTCATTTTGTAAGCCTTTGTATGCTCCAAATTTTTCTCTCCCTTCCTGCAACTCTCCTCTCCTCAAGAAAGCAAGTAATCTGACACAGGTTAAAGATATGCAATTATTTTAAAGATATTTCCATATTGTCATGTTGTGAAAGAAAAATCAGACTAAAAGGGGAAAAAACATGAAAAGGAAAAAATAACCATTAGGGTAAAAATACCATGCTTCAATCAAAAAATCAGTCTCCATAATTCTTTCTCTGAATGCAGATGGCATTTTCTTTCTTTTCTTTCCTTTCTTTTTATGAGTCAATTGAGATTTTACCCAGGGTCATACAAGTAGTAAGCATTATGTGTTTGAGGCCAGATTTGAACTCAGATCCTCCAGACTCCAGAGCTAGTGCTTTATCCACTGTGCCATCTTACTGTCTATCAGATCCAAATTTCTATCCTAAGTCTCTTGGAATTGTCTTAATTTATTACACTGTTGAGAAGAGCCAAGTCTATCACAGTTGATTATCACACAATTTTTCTGTTATTATGTACAGTGTTTCTTGGGTTCTACTTACTTCATCTAGCATCAGTTTATATAAGTCTTTTCAGGCTTTTCTTATAGAACTCAACAATTCTTATAGAACAATTATATTATATTACATTCATATATATTTAAGTCATTCAGCCATTCCCCAACTTTTGAGCATCCACTCAATTTCCACTTCTTTGTCACTACTAAAAGGGATACACATTGGGTTCTTTCCCATCTTTTATGATCACTTTGGGACACAGATCCTGTAGTGATCCTCTTGGATCAAAAGGTATGCACATTTTTATAGCCCTTTAGATAAGTAGGAACACATATATAAGACTGCACAGGATTTTGAAGGACATCTAATCCAACTCTCAGCTTACAGATGAGGAACTATGTCCCAGAGACATTAAATGGTTGGTTACACATTTGGTAAGCAGCAGAAGTAGAATTTGAATTATATTCTCTGACTTTAGATCCAACACGCTTTCTTCTACACCACACTGCTTCCAGGGGATTGCCATAGAAGGTCAAACTAGTGAGTTAGTTTTACTAATGTCATAAATTGATAATTGCCTGATTTAAATTGTTTTAAATAGCTAATATAATAGACCCAAGTATTATAGAGATTATTCCTCATATATAGCATGGGCTTGTCAGTGTGGTTTAGAGAGACAGGATAGGCATTTCTAGCTTCTTCTCCCCACTTCCCACTTCTCCAAGGAAGATTTTATTTTTTTTTCCAGGAGAAGAAGCAGGAAGTTGAAGCTAGAGGCCAGTATTCTGATCTCCTCAGAGACTGGGGGTGCAGTATCACACCAGGATGTGATTCTGTTTCCTTAAATATTATGTCTAGGGGCTATAAACTTCAGAGTAACTTCTAATAACTTCATTATTGGAGGGAAAGGTCCCAAGTTTGTATTCAAAACTTGACCTCTTTCTCCACTAAATACCAGTTTCACAATTATTTACTTACCCAAGAAAACTCTCTTATCCAAATTGGTAGCAAAACAGAAATCAAAGAAGGCATACAAAATATAATACAGACAATATAGGGAGAATGAGCTCTCCTACTGGGAACAAGGTAACTCAGCTTAATCCAGAGAGAAAGTCCTGGATCTCACCAAAAGAAAACTTCCCAAAATTTCTAGAATAGCAATCTAGAAAAAGCGTTATAATGGAGACTGGGGGCTTATATTCATGTGGCTGTTTTCTAAGTGTTGAACTGAATGAAATAACAGGTATTAGGCCTCAGAGAAGAAGCTTTCTTCAAATAATTGGAAAAAACATTATTGAGCAACATCTATTACCTTCTTTCTGAGTCCTGTTCAAAGTTCTTATGCTTTTTAATCAATAGAATCATAGATTTGTAGGATCAGAAAGTATCTCAGAGCTTATAAAATCCAACCAGAACCTGAATGAAAATGTCATCTTCAGCAATGATGCTTTGGAATAAGTAACACTGAGTTTTGGAGTTAAAGAACCTGGATTTGAACTCCAGCATTGCTATTTACTACTCATTGAATGTTGAGCAAATAATTCAGCTTAATTATTTATAAATATCTATAAATATAGGTTCCTTATCCATAAAATAGTCATGTTAGGTTAGTATATCTAGTTCAAATTAAAATTTATGACTTTAATATTTATTTTCACGCACCTCCCTTTGATGATCTCTCAGTGAAGAGAGTTATTCATTTCTGAGCCTCTGAAGCTACTTTTGGATGCCTCTTGTATTGTAAAGTTTTCCCATACTTAATTCTTAACTTAATTCATAGCTTAAATCTTCTCCCACCTTATCTTTTCACCATCCTTTCCACCTTCCTCTAAATAAGCTTCCACTAGTAAATACCTTAATAAAATGGTGTACCCAAAACTAAAGATAGTACTATAACTGGGGTCTGATTAAATGAAAGTAGAATTCTGGTGATCTTGCTTCTGTGTGCAACACAGAATCACATTGATAGGGTTATTATAGATTATGAAAACTGGAAATTCTAAGAGATAACAATTTAAAGCTGGAAGAGAACTCAGAGATTATAAAGTCCAACCTTCCTCATTTTACAGTAGAAGACATTGAAGTAAAGTAACCTATCCAAAAATATGCATTCTATCAGAGCCAGGACCAAATTCAGTTCTCCTAACTCTCCATCCAGTTCACATTCTACTATATCACAGGAACTTGTCTTGAGCTCTCCACCAGTTTACTTGTAGTAGAGCTCAAAGGTCATAGAAGGGAAGCAACAAAATTGCTTCTCCCTCCTCCTTTCTCCCCAGTATCTGAATGGGACCAGCAATCAGGAATTAGTTAGTTATAGATGGTCCCAACTTAATCTAAGATTAGAAGCCACATCTCATTTAGTACCAAATTCTCTTACCTATTGTCAATTGAAGGTCCAGTTCTTAGAACATGTGCAACTATCTGGACTCTTGGAGAATCTTCTTCCAAAACTGCATGAGTAAGGATCTCATTCCTTCCTCACTTCAGAGAAGAAAAAGGAATTACCTGAATGTTTCTTGTTGGTTTACTACATGGTAGCAAAACGTTTTTTAATTAGCTGCTGAGGCAGAACTGAGTATAAATACAAAAGATGTGAATGGACAAAATCTCTCTCCCTGGTGATGAATGAGGCACAAATAATCTGTAAGAGAGGAAAAGGTAGTGGCTGACTTATCTGCTGGCCCAGATACCATGTGGCTCTGAACACATAGTGCCACTCTTTCTTTTCTATTTTTTTGTGTTTATTTTTTCTTGTTGCTTGTCCTTCATTCTCAAAGAAGACCATGACATCAGGGAGGTCATACCATGACATTCAAGTGAATTGGATTCAAGTGAGGGAGGATTATGCCAAGTCCCATCCTGCAGAACCATCTGGGTTTAGTGGCAAGATATAGATGAGGACAATTAAAGGTGACCCCAAATACAATGGGAGGCCTTGATCTTTTTAAGTTTCTAGGTCTCAGTATGACTACAAAGAAAAGGTCATATTAAACCAAATTTCAATTAATTTGATGCCAAATTAAATATATCACCTAGAGAAGAATAGAGACTAGATTTGTGAAGGTCTCCTAAGTGAAGAAACTTCCTCTGATAATATAGAACAGTAAATTCTCTTCAGTTTATCATTTTAGAGAATTGCCTAGCACAGTGAGAAATTAATGACTTGTCCAGGATCACACAACTAGTAGATATCATAGGTAGGATTTAAAACCACTTCTTCCTGGTTTTGAGACCAGCTCTCTATCAACTGTATCATGCTACCTTCAATCAAAGAGATATTTCTCATAACACAATTGGCCGCTGATACAGCAGATAGAACTGTTAACAAGTCAAGAGATTGTTGATGTTCTGTCATTTTCAGTCATATCTAACTCTTCATGACCCCATTTGGGATTTTCCTGGAAAATATACTGGAGTGATTTGCCATTTCCTACTTCAACTCATCTTACAGCTAGGAAACTGAGGTAAATAGAGTGAAGTGACTTGTCCAGGTTCTCATAGCTTGTATGTGACTGAGGCCAGATTTGAGCTCAGGTCCTTCTGACTCTATGGCTAGAGCTCTATCTATTTGCCTGGGAGTCAAGAAGACCTGAGTTCAAACCCTGCCTCAAACAAAAAATGGGTAAATTACTTAATCTCTCTGCTTTTCATTTTCTTTTCCTGTAAAATAGAGATAATAAAAATTTTCTCATAGGGTTATTGTGAGGCTCAAATGAAATAATATATACATAAAGAACTTTGAAAATGTCAAAACTAAATGCTAGCCACATATAAAGAGTAAAGTGAGGAAATGTGGGGGAAAGGATTATTTAAAAAAAAAAAAGGATTATAAATCTGAATGTGGAAAGAACCTCTAATACTATTTAGTCCAACTTTCTTACTTTACAGCTGAGGAAACTGAGAACTGGGATGGATAAGTTAACTTGCTAAGGAAACATGGGTATAATAAGCATCAGAGATGGGATATAAACCCAGGATTCTCTGACTTCAAAACATTATTATTTAAAGCATTCTCAATTTTAACAAAATGAAATGAGGCAAAAAGAAAGCTAGATTTGAAATCAAAGGACATAGACTCAAATTGTGGCTCTGTTGCTGACTTGCTTTGTGTCTTTGAAATAGCTACTCCATTTCTCTTGGGACTCAGATCTCTTATCCTTAAGCCAAGGGGGTTTAAACTAGATAAACTCTCAATATCTTTCCTAGTCCTTAATCTATGGCCTTTGATTCTATGATCAAAGAAATGATTGATACAAAAAGAAGACTAGTTTCAGGTTGCAATAACCAGTGAATAGTCTATACATGCCTTTGGTAATTTCTCAATATGAAGAGAACTCAAGAAGGTTCTAGTGCATACTGACAGGGTGTCTCGACAATCCAAAGGAACATTTATGAGAAGATATGAAAAGGAGTCACATTGAAAGGGCATACTTGGTTGGATTTCAATCTGAATCCCTGGAAAGAAAATACTTTATTTCTTCATTCAGTAGTTATTTGTTAAATAACAGATGTATACCAGCTACTATGAATGACACTGAGACTCCAAAAAAGTAGAATAAAACAAACCAATCCCAGTTCTCAAGAAGTAAGTTCTCATTCTATTGGAAGAAAAGAACACCCTTAGTAGAGTAAGTGCAACATATTGTTGAAAGCAGTACCAAACAATTTCTGGCAGAAGGAACTATGAAGTGAAACTATGGAGTTCACAATAGGTTTTCCTAAGAGATGCCACTTGAGCTGGCCCTTGAATAATGGAAGGGATGATATGAGATTGTAGTCAGGAGGAGATGCATTCTAGAAATGGTAGTGGAGAAAGGGAAGGCCTATGCCAAAGCATGAGTAGAAGAGGGATAAAGTTGTATATAGCCTGACAAGTTTAAGAACTATCTCTCCCCAAAAGAAAATTTATATATGCAGGTTGCACTAGCCAAAAAGCCAATTTAGCTATTGAGTGAATAAAAGAGAGTGATTTGTAAAGAAACTTGGAGAGATTCATTGATGCGATCTTGGAAACGTTAGATCCTTAGAGAATCTAATTAGAAAATCAAGACAGACTTATCAAACGACAACAAATTAAAATATCAAATGGGTCAGTCCAATTATTGATCAACTATTTGAAATAACATTATGCCCCAGACATATCACATGCTTTTAATGTCTGTTAATAAAAGGAATATATCATGTAAGTTAAATGAATAAAGATAGGTGAATGAATAGCAATAGATGGAAATTGTATTTTGTGAGGCAGAAGGAATTCATATTCTTTTCTGAGTAGGTAATAAATTTGGGATCAAAGGGAGAATTAGTATAGTTGAAAATTTAAAAAAAATTCATAACGACACAAAAATCAATCAACATAAGGAAATCATGTGATCAAGTAGAAATAGTGAGAGATTTAGAGTCAAAGAATATAGCACTGTGTGATCTCACACAAGTTATTTAAACTCTCAAGGTTCTAATTGTTCATCTGTAAAATGAAAGAGTTCAACATAGGGATCTCTATGATCCCTTTGGGCTGCAACCTATGATATGATGAAAAAATGCTATGATGTAGGTTAGAATGTGATAAATGTAAATAAGAAGTCGAATGGAAAAAGAAGTGTCTGAGAAAGTAATTCATTTGATTTTCACACCAATCCCATGTTTATTGTTGTTTGACTGTTTCATTCATGTTCAACTCTTCATGACCCCATTTAGGATTTTCTTGGCAAAGATATTCAAATGTATTTTCTTCTCCCACTCATTTTCCAAGTGAGGAAATTGAAGCAAACAAGGGTTAAGTGGTTTGCCCAGGATAACATAATTAATAAGTGTCTAAGGCCAGACTTGAACTCAGGAAGATGAATCTTTCTGTCTCCAGGCTTGGTATTATACCCACTATACCTCCTATATGGTCCCAGTCCTATGAGATACATGCTACCATTATCTTCATTTTTACAAATGAGAAACTGAAGTTCAAAAAAGTTATCTCACTCAGGGTCAAATAATTAGTAAAAGTTTGAGATTGGATTCAAACCTTGATCTTCCTGATTTCAAATAAAACAATACACTACAACCAACTTTTAAGCACATGATCCACAACACTCTTGAGTGTGGTCAAAACAGATTAAAATATAATCAAGAAATATTTAACAAAATAAATAAAAATATAATAAAATATAAGTAATATACACATGTGGTTTTCTAAGTCAGTGTGCACCCTACAAGGATCCTTATATATGATTTAATGGTTCTTTTTTCTAGTTGAGTTTGACCCCATTGTATTGCACCATAGTGCTTCACATAAATTTCATTTCCAGAGATGGAGGCAGCCTGTAAAAATTTACGAAGATAGAAGATCTAGGGAGAGCATATGTGAATGCATGAAGATAGCAGCAAACCATGAAAGTCCTTAAATTCCAGAACAAGGTATAATTTATGTTATATGGAAGCGTTCTTAATCTGGGATTTATGAATTAAAAAAAACTATTTTGACAATTGTATTTCAATTTATTTCCTTTACAATCCTATGTGGTTTTTTTTTTTGTTTTTTTGTTTTTGTTTTTTTTGCTTTTAAAAACATTCTGAGAAGTTTCATAGATTTCAGCAACAGGGTACATCATATGAACACCTATGTGCACACACACATGTGCACACGTTACAAGGTTTAGAATCCTTATGCTATGGATATATGCCAATGATGTAAATAGCCAATGACAATCCTTGAGCAGGAAAGTGACAAATTCAGACCTTGTCTTAGAAAGATTGAGTCAGCAGCAACTTAAAAGATGAGCTGATGAAGGAACAGGGACAAATACAGAAACTAGCCAGGAGACTAGCCAAAGAGAGATCAAAAGTGAAAAATTATGCATAAAGAAAAGAGAAAGAAACTGGAGAGACTGATGCAAAAGATTAACTGGTACAGAAAAAAAATAAAAGTAAACCAAGAACAATAACAAGGAATTAAGGAAAACATAATGAATGAATACTTCTAATCAAAGTGCTTTCTCTCCCTATTTATGGTTCACATTAGACTTACTTATTTATCTACTTTTCTATACCTTCTATGATCAAAGTGAAAAGTAATCATTCACAAGGTTATTTCAACAACTGATTTTAGTTATTTTCAATAATGTCTGAGTCTTTGGGACTTCATTTGGAGTTTTCTTGGCAGATAATGGAGCACTTTTCCACGTCCTTCTCCAGCTCATTTTGCAGATGGAAAAACGAAGGCAAACAGGGTTAAATGATTTGTCCAGAGTCACACAGCTAGTACATGTCTGAGGTCAAATTTGAACTCAGGAAAATAAGTCTTCCTAACTCTAGGTCTGGCACTCTCCATTGTGCCACCTAGCTAACCTCTGTACCTAGATAAGCAATACAAAAAAATATACAAAGCAATGTGAGAGTTTGTGGCCTTTATGAAGGAATGTAACACTTGTGCAAAACTTTTAAAAGATAACTAAGAGAAGTATCTTTCTTCTTTTGTTAAAGGATACTCCTTCTGTTTTCAAATTGCTTCTTCCTCCCTTTGTTCTCTATCTTGATACTAAGAGGCAAGATAGCAAATAGCTAACAATGATGCAAAGCTCTTGTGAGCATTTGGGGAAAAGTACTCCATAAGATGGATTCCATTCCAAATGAACAAGATGGCATCTGAAAATGTCTTTGCCAAACACTCAGGCTCTGCCATTATTTTACTCATATACTACAAGATCTATAGGATGGAACTTGTTTATGAATTATTTCTAGTTGAATCATATTTCATCTCCATCTCCTGAGTCTTCCCCCTTTTCTCAAATAACTTTTTATCTTCATTATGTCTATGAAGAGGTTCTCATTGTGACTTTTAACCTCAGGATTTCTCTGGCTCATCCTGCTTTCTACCATAACAAGTGACTAGTATGTGTCCCAGGAGATTGAATATATTCCTCTCTCCCCCAACACAAATATTGGTTCTTGTTTTAAAATTAAGTTTTCAATTAGTGAACATTTATTTTCCCTTCTACCATCTTCTTCCCTATAGGAAAAAGAAAAACAAAATCTTCATGTATGGTTATACATAGTCAACAACAAAAAAAAATCCCATAATTTCAAACACACATTCTTTTTTAAAAGCAATGGAAGAGAAAAAGATGTTTGGTAGAGGATAGAGGATTTAATAAACCCAACTGGACAAAATGAGCTGTCTTTTGGCCTTTCTGGAATCTAGGACTAGTGCTTTATTCACTGTGTCATCTAGCTGCTGCTCTTTTGGCACTTCTTCCAGTGAAACCATCAGGCTCTTAGAAATTGGTTTTTCCCAGTTGAACCCAAACAACAAATTTTGGTTTCCTTTCTAAAGCAAATTAAATAGAAAAAAGAGTTTAATTTTATTGGATTTCAAAAATAGATGAAATCCTCTTTGGAAAAATGAAAGGATGTCTTTCACAGGATTAGTTCACAAAAATATTCCCAAGAACCCCTGAGATACCTCCAATCCTTCTTATGCTTATTTAACTCTTCAGAATTATCTTATATTTACTGTGTATGATAGTATGGTATAGTGGATACACAGTACTTTTCAACATCAGAATAACACAGATTCAAGATTTGCTTTTGACATAACTTCTGTGTCATCCTGGGTAAAACATTTAGTCTCTTACCAGCTTTTCAAGTCAGTAATCATTTATTAAATATGCCAGGGATTGTGCTTAATGCTCAGGATACAGAAGAGAAAAGGAAAGATAGAATGTCTATGCTCTTGAGGAATATATAATCTAATTTGGAAGACAGTACAAAGAATACACACAAGGAAGCTTGAAATGAGGAAAGGGTAGAATCAGAGGGTAGAAGTGTGGATATCAATGCTGACTGAAGCTTCAAGATGATGATTTTCCTACTGAAGAGTTTATTCTAGGTGGGACATGATGAAGATGATGATGTAGTTGTAACTAAAAAAAAAGCAATCAATGCTAGAGATACAAAGAAAGTCCTGTTGCCCGCCTGCTGCCTCAAAGCAAACAAATATACAAAACTTCACTGAGAAACAGAAAACAGTCACAGCTCTCAAAGACTTATAAAACAAGATATATATATATATATATATACCGGATAAATTGAAGATAATCTCTGATGGAATTAAAGAGGATCAAAAAAAAAAAAAAACTTGTAGAAGGTAGAATTTTAGCTGGATTTGAAGGAATTCAGGAGATAGAAATGGAGATGAAGACAGGAACAGTTCCAGGCATGCAAGGAAACAAGTGAAAATGCATGAAGTTAGAAGATAGGATGTTTTGTGGAGTGAAAGCAAGGAGATCAGTGGCCCTGGATTGTAGAATAAGCAAAAGAGAATAAGATGCAAGAAAACCAAAAGCTAGAAAGGGACCAAATCATCAAGGATTTTAAAAGTCTAATAGAAAGATTTATATTAAATGATAGAAGTGATAGGGAGCCATTGGAGTGTGTGTGTGTGTGTGTGTGTGTATGTGTGTTTTGACATAGGTGTGCACTTTAAAAGATTAATTTGATAACTGAGTAGAACATGAACTGGAGCAGGGAGAGAATTGAGACAGGGAGACCAATCAGAATGTTATTGGAGTATTTCATATAGGAAATAGTGAAAATCTGCACTAACATGGCTGTGATAACAGGGAAAAATAGGGCATATACAAAAGATGTTAAAAAGTTTCAAAACAACAGGACTTGGTGACTGATTGGAGATAGAGTATGAGAAAGAGTGAGAAACTGAGGGCATGACACCAAGGTTTGTAGGTGATTAGGAGGATGATGATATACTTGACAAGGAAAGCAAAGTTAAGAAGAAAAGAGAATTTGGGTGAGAAGATCAGTTATGGGCATAATTAGCTTAAGTTGTCCATGGGACATCTAGTTGGAGATGTCTAATAGACAGTTGGAGATGTGAGAATGGAGGTCAAGAAAGAGGTTAGAGCTGGATAAGTAAATCTGAAAATCATTGGCATGGAGATGATAGTTAACTATAGATATGACATTGACTCTATAAAGTCGCAAAACACAGTTGTCATTTTTCATTGGTAGAGGGAGTTGGTAGAGGGAGTCTCTTTATCTGGAATTTCCTATACTTATAAAATTACAGGTTCTAACCAAAATAAATATTTTATATAGATTGTATATTTCTCATTGTATATAATGACTTCTTTTTCCTCCCTATTCTCTAAAGAAAGTAAACTCCTAAAAAACAGGGCCCATCTTATTTTTGTCTTTTTGTCCCTAGTGCTTGCATCATATCAGGAAGACAACAGGTGCTCAAATAATACTTTTTGAATGAATGGCAGGGAAGTTTCTAATTAGAAAATTTGCTCTTGTGCACTATGGAAAGACTAATCCTTGACCTTTGTGCTTTTGGTAAGCAGAAAGTATATTTCTCATCTGAAGGTTGTACAATACTTATTTATGGACAATGCATTGCCTCAAACCAAATAGTGAAAGCAAGCTACTGATCTCTCAAAAGCAGGAAACACCCTATAATTTTCTCCTGGCATTATGACAACTTTGATTTTCCTCTTCCTCTTTTCTTGCTGAGCCTATATACACTTAAATACAAGATCACATTATGAAAGTACTTAGACCACATGTAAACAAACTGTGGCTAGACAGTTCCCTGATGCCCATGAAATTCCCAACTTTCAAAGGGACTTAATCTTCTCTGTTGTTTTCCTTGCTATGTATTTTTCTACCAAAGTTCTACTTACTTCTTTAGGAAAAACCAATATAGTTGGGTGGGAAAGGGACTCAAAATGATTTTTTAAGGGTGTAAAACTCTACTTTTCCTATAAACATATAGTGAGCCCTTGAGATAGAATATATGATAAACCTTCATGGAATGGCCCCATGTATTTGGATAGTTAAGAAAATTGGAGATGAGCTTTCAGAATTATGAGAAAATTTCAACTTTAAAGATTTGTGACTTTACTGTTATGGATAATTCATCTATTATGGCTCAATACTCTGTTTCAGTTGGGGGAAAATACTAATAATGAACTGATTTACCTGGGCTGATCCTTAGACAAGAGGTTTTGTATCCTGGGTATCCTATTCAAATCTATTCCAATTTGCCTGCTAAGTAAGTTTTGCCTTCCAGTGCTTTTGTTCTACTGGAATTGACTTAAAGAACCCAACACATATGAATATAAGAGAATGAAAAAAAAAAACCAGAAGAACTTAAGGAAGACTATAAGAAAGTCACAGTGAAAAGAGTAATATGGAAGTTCTGGTAAAGCATCTAAAGAGGCATAGATTTCATCTAGTATTGAACTTTCTTTCTAAAAATGACAGGTGACTAATTAAAAAAACAAAAAAACTAGTTGATCAGACTTTTGTCATTGAAGAAAGAGTGCAGCTCTGTCTCACAAATCCAATTTATAAACAATTCAAGAAATCATTTTGTGATGTCCTTAGTCCTTTCTTAAAATGAAGGACAAGCAGCAAAACCAGCAACTGATTCATAATTCTATCAGTTATTAGTTTGCCTGTCTTCCCATTACTCCTCCAACATTTTGCCATTTTCATGAATGTACTGGCTATGAAGTGAAACCTGAAGGTTATTTTGATGTATAATTTTTTATTATTAATGATTTGTAGTATAATTTCATGTGATTTTTAATATTTTGCCATTTTCCTTTTCTGAACTATTGACCTTTGATAATTTAATTATTGAAGACTGGACTTTTTAAAAGTAGTAGTTAGAAGATCTGAGTTCTATCTTGTTTTATTTTGTTGTTTTTGCCTTTGGTGTCTTCCCCCTCATTCAAATAACTTGAGAATAAATTCCTCAATTTTCTTTCAACATCTCTATTACAGATATCTTGTTTCAATATTTTGGTTTTATTTAACTGACATTCCTATCTTAATACTTTTTAGTACCAATTCTATTTCCTCTATAACATAACTGGAACCAGAGATTTAAGAATTCAGAATATTGTACTTCCACTATTCTTGATGATGAAAAGTTTGTTATAAAAGATTTATTTGTTATAAAAAAAAGTTTGAAAAGATCTTCAATCTGTTTTTCTTCTCTTCTAGCTTTATCCTTAAATGCACTTAAGATAACTGCTTAATAGACTTTAAGCTTTGTAGATTTTTTTTTCAGAATTTCTCAATACTTTGATTTTATACAGCTCATCATTTCTCATCATTCTTTATAAGATTTTTAACACAGATTTGTAGTGTAAACCAGTGTTTCCTTTGGCTGCTATTAAACCGTATTTGGCAAATAAATTAAATGTTTGCTGCTAAGATAGTTTTTAAGAATTGGGGGAGAGATTTTCTTTTTATGACAATTAGTTAAATTAGTTAAACTTCTTTTTGAAATTCTTTTGATAAATATTAATGTTTTTCTATATATCTTTACCGTTTCTGGTTATAAATTATTCAAACTCTTTTTTTCCCCTGAGGCAATTGGGTTAAGTGACTTGTCTAGGGTCACACAGCTAGGAAGTGTTAAGTGTCTGAGACCATATTTGAACTCAGGTCCTCCTGACTTCAGGGCTGGTGCTCTATCCACTGTACCACTTGGCTACTCTAAACAGATCATTTTTGAGTGGTTTATCTGCACACATCTTTTTCAAACTTTTATTCTTCCTAGTTTTGTATTAATTTTCATCTTTGCTCCAACAAGGAGATCCTCTGACTATATGTAAAAAGCAGATTCTAGAATGACTCCTACATCAGTAATGATTTCTTACCTATGAAAATATATATTCAATTTCATTGGCCAGGAGTGGTGGTGGGGAGGGCAGTGAGAATAATGTAATTTGATGTTTGCCATATCTAGTAACTTCCAAATTATTTCTGGAATAAGATATTCATTATATTAAAGTCTTCAGTCTTTTTCATTCTATACTCCTGAGCTACATTATATATTTTTATTGTTATTATTATTATTATTACCTGTTTTTATATGGAAATCACAGGATATCAAGCTGAAAGTTAATTTAACTTGAAGGGTCTTATTGTAATCTTTGCGGAATTTCTGTGCCTCTTCATTCTTTGTAAAAAATTGTTGACATATAAACTGCAGTTAATTTCATCGTACTCTTTCTGAAAATACTTTTCATTAGCATGAAATGATGTCTCACTCCCTTTGGACTTGTCATAAAACCAACTTTGTAAACTCATTTATATGCTACTCAAAGGAGAATTTGTGAGTTTTCCTTCCATTTAACTGCCACTTCCTTTGGCCCTCTGGTTCATTACAATTAATTATTCAGTGTTTTCAGGAGCTTCTCTCATTTTTTTGATCTAGAATTTTTCCATCATTTTTTCCTATTCTTCTTTGTTCCTACCTTTTGATTTAAAATATCAAGTATTAAGATTTATCCTGATTTAGTTCAGACAATTTTATCAACTTCCTTATAATATTTGCCAATTTTTCCAGGCAATGTGACTGATATTAGTGTATTAGATAGAATTATCTCCATGGTGGTCTGTTTGTTTATGCTCATCATGAGCCCTGCAAAAGGAGATGGCCAAATATCCTATAAAATAATGTTTCATATTGTTTTTGGCTACAAGTTGCATGATAAAATTAACTTTACCAAGTTTTTTTTTTTCCCTCCCTTAGGAGAACGTGTGAGCTGTGTTTCCACTTAATTGCAATCTCTTCATATCCTCTGGTTTCATTTATGGCAAGAATATCAATATTAATTTGGTTTATTCACTCCATAACTAGAGTGGGGTAATCAGGATTTGAGCCATGTCACAGTTAAATGGTGGACAGAAACATTTTAATACATGTACTCCCTCAATAGTTAAAAAAAGAAAGCTATCTACTAATTAATTTAGCGCCAAGTTAGTGACAGTAAGTAGATAACAATAGAAATTTCCACATAGCTTTTAAGGTTCATAATGCCTTTATGTGAGTCCCCAAATATCCTTTTTTTTAATTTAAATTGACTTTGGCTTGTTTCTTGTATCATTTTAAAATAGGGATTATAAACTTATTTAAAAGCACATTTTTGTACCTCTTGTCTTGGGCAATAAACTTTCCAGTTATAGTTCTTTCCCCTTATTACTTGTTAACTTCTTGGTGATTGAATATTGTACATAAACAATAAAATTGATTTTGCTACAATTTATAAATTAAATAGCTTTTAGCAATCTCTTTCCATTTTCCCCACCTTTTAACCACCTTTTCTTCTAGTCATATCATAATGGATCTGCCCAGGACAAAGGGTAGCTTCTTGTTTTTAGCTGCTTCATGTATCCTCGTGATTAAAAAAAAAAAATCCATTGTTTAGTTGTCAAACTTGTGATGATGAACCTCTTCATTCACACCTTGGCTGGTTCTCTGACAATTACAATCTTATCTTGAAGCCTTTCCAACTTTGTAAGCTTTCTTTTAGCATAGACTCTAGGCACCCAAGGTGATGAAAGGCAATAATGTTGGGTCTTGTGGAAACACAATATAGTATCAAAGAAACTCAGAACCTCAGGTTTGGACATCATCTCCAAAGCTACCAAATCTCATTGATACCAGAATAGGAATCTTTCATACAATACTCCCAATGAAATATTTATCCATTTTCTACTTTTAGGTATTCTACTTTCTTAGGCCCTTCATCTCATACTTGTAAATGAATCTCTAATTTCTAAAAAGTTTTTTCTTCTATCCATCCAGAATGTTCGCTCCAATATACCAGCACCTTTTTGCTCCTAATTCTACAATCAAAAGCCAAATAGAGCAAGCCTAATATCTTTTCCATGTTAAAGTACTTCAAATATTTAAAAACAATATTTGCATTATCCCTCTGTTTTGTGGGCTCCCTTCTCCCATTGGTAAGTTCTTACTTTTGCCTTCATTTGAGGTAGGAATTCAGTAAACCTTCAGTCTTCTCCTGAATCTTCTAAAGATTTTAAGGGTGTGATACCATGCTCCCATATGGATGTTTCCCCCCACTCTACTATTTTAAGCTACCTTTTGTGTGTTATCTTCTCCCGTTAGAATGTAAAATCTTTAAAAGCAAGGGCTATCTTTCCTCTTGCTTGTATTTGTATCCCCAGCACTTAGCATGGTGTCTGATTCAAATAATTACTTAATAAATGCTTATTGTTTTCTCATCCAATTCCTTTTTACCCTTACCTACTCTTCTTTTGGCTAAACATCTCAATTTACTTTTTAAAATAGTATTATTGTTATTTTTCAAAATGCATGAGAAGAGAGTTTTCAACATTCACCCTTGCAAAACCTTTTTGTGTTCCAAATTTTTCTCCCTTGCTCCCCACTTCTCACCTAAGCAAGTAATCCATTTCTTTAAACTATTCTTCATATAATTTAACCTCTTTTTTCCTTCAGAATCCTGGTCATCCTTCTTAGGATGAATTCTAGCTTGTCAATGTCCTTTCTAAAAGCTGGTAGCTTCGTACTTCAAATGATTTGATCAAAACAGAGCACTCTCCATACTATTCAATTGTCTTTCCTTAAATTGTGTCTAACTTTTCATGATCCCAATTTGGGGCAAAAATCCTGGAGTGGTTTCATATTTTCTCCAGATCATTTTGCTAAGGGACTGATTAGGTTAAATGATTTGTCCAGGATTACACAGATAGTTACTGTCTGCAACCAGATTTGGATTCAGGAAGAATAGTCTGCCTGATCCTAAGCCTAACACTCTATCCACTGCCCCACCTAACTACCCCTTTCCCATAAATAGGCTATTATTATGAATGGAAAGTCAATTAGAATTTATCCAATTCTGTAACCTGTTTTTCAAAAAGCCAGACTATTTTTCTAGACATCATGTACATGCCAACATAAATGTGTTTGACATATAATAAGGAAACAATAACTTATTTTCAATGGGAACAAATAGCCATAAATACACATGAATCAGACAAAGTATACTGATTGAGTCTAGTCATGTATATTAAATTCTGACTCCTACTTATGCCACCAACCAACTCACTACTTAACTGTTAAAATTTTAACACAAAATCAGTATTCACTATCTCACCAAGGAAAAACCAATCCAACCTCATAAGTAAATAGGCACCTATACTCCTTAGCATCACAATACTTGGCAAGGTTGGTAAATATCTGGGCATCCAGATGATAAATATTCTTTTAATTTTAGTTTTCTTCTGGGAACATTTTTCTGGCCTCTGGAAGGTTACTTGCTACCATTTCTTAATTTCTAAGAACAACTATTGTACCATATAATTTATAAAAGGAATATTTTTATCCCTCTTTGAAAGACCACATTTCTGTGGTCAAGGTAAATATACAATGTGGGAAGAATTATGAAAGAGGCTAAAAGTGGCTTTCTCTGTTTATTCAATACCCCCTACATTCATTCATTCAAACAAGCATTTAGAAAGTGTTCACTATGTTCTAAGCTTTGGGAGCACAAAGACAGAGATAAAATTGTACTTATTCTCAAGGATCTTACTTTCTGCTGCAAAAAGAACATATATACACATATATAACATAAACATATATATATATACATATTCATATATATGTATGTATCTATGTATAAACACAAAATAATTTTAGAAAGTGGACAAGGAGCTAGGGAGATAATAGGGAAAACCCAATGTAGAAGATAGCATTTGAACATTGGAAGAAAGGATAGATTCAAAGAGATTGAAGAAAGGGAAAAATATATTTTAGGCACTGGGCAAAGGATAAGACACAGGAAATGGAATATTGTATATAAGAAACAGTAAGTAGGTCAGTGTTCTGAAATGTAGTGTGTAAAAAGGAGGAATTGAATGGAAGGGAAAGGAACAAACATTTATTAAGAATCTACTATGTTCTAGGCACTTTACTAAGCATTCTACAAATAGTGTCTCATCTGATCTTGAAAAGAACCTTGGAAGAAAGGAAATTATTATTATTATCTCAGTTTAACATAGGAAACTGAAGCAGACAGAGGTAAAATTGTTTGTCTGAGATCATACAACTATTAAATGTCTGAGATTGAATTTGAACTCAGTCTTCTTTTTTTTTAATTTTTTTTTATTTAATAGCCTTTTATTTACAGGTTATATGTATGGGTAACTTTACAGCATTAACAATTGCCAAACCTCTTGTTCCAATTTTTCACCTCTTACCCCACACCCCCGCCCCCAGATGGCAGGATGACCAGTAGATGTTAAATATATTAAAATATAAATTAGATACACAATAAGTATACATGAACAAACTGTTATTTTGCTGTACAAAAAGAATCAGACTCTGAAATATTGTACAATTAGCTTGTGAAGGAAATCAAAATGCAGGTGGGCAAAAATATAGGGATTGGGAATTCAATGTAATGGTTTTTAGTTATCTCCCAGAGTTCTTTCGCTGAGCAAAGCTGGTTCAGTTCATTACTGCTCCATTGGAAATGATTTGGTTGATCTCATTGCTGAGGATGGCCAGGTCCATCAGAACTGGTCATCATATAGTATTGTTGTTGAAGTATATAATGATCTCCTAGTCCTGCTCATTTCACTCAGCATCAGTTCGTGTAAGTCTCTCCAGGCCTTTCTGAAATCATCCTGTTGGTCATTTCTTACAGAACAGTAATATTCCATAATATTCATATACCACAATTTATTCAGCCATTCTCCAACTGATGGGCATCCACTCAGTTTCCAGTTTCTAGCCACTACAAAGAGGACTGCCACAAACATTCGTGCACCTACAGGTCCCTTTCCCTTCTTTATGATCTCTTTGGGATATAAGCCCAGTAGTAATACTGCTGGATCAAAGGGTATGCACAGTTAGATAACTTTTTGAGCATAGTTCCAAACTGCTCTCCAGAATGGTAGGATTCGTTCACAACTCCACCAACCATGCATCAATGTCCCAGTTTTCCCACATCCCCTCCAACAATCATCATTATCTTTTCCTGTCATCTTAGCCAATCTGACAGGTGTGTAGTGGTATCTAAGAGTTGTCTTAATTTGCATTTCTCTGATCAATAGTGATTTGGAACACCTTTTCGTATGAGTAGAAATAATTTCAATTTAATCATCTGAAAATTGTCTATTCATATCCTTTGACCATTTATCAATTGGAGAATGGCTTGATTTCTTATAAATTAGAGTCAATTCTCTATATATTTTGGAAATAAGGCCTTTATCAGAACCTTTAACTGTGTGAAAATATTTTCCCAGTTTATTGTTTCCCTTCTAATCTTGTTGGCATTAGTTTTGTTTGTACAAAAGCTTTTTAATTTGATGTATCAAAATTTTCTATTTTGTGATCAATAATGATCTCTAGTTCTTCTTTGGTCATAAATTCCTTCCTTCTCCACAAGTCTGAGAGGTAAACTATCCTATGTTCCTTTAATTTATTTGTAATCTTGTTCTCTATGCCTAAATCATGAACCCATTTTGATTTTAGTGTATGGTGTTAAGTGTGGGTCCAAGCCTAGTTTCTGCCATACTAATTTCCAGTATTCCCAGCAGGTTTTGTCAAATAGTGAATTCTTATCCCAAAAGTTGGGATCTTTGGGTTTGTCAAAAACTAGATTGCTATAGTTATTGACTATTTTTTTTATTCCACTGATCAACTAGTTGATTTCTCAGCCAATACCAAATGGTTTTTGGACTGCTACTTTATAATATAGTTTTAGATCAGGTACAGCTAGGCAGCCTTCATTTGATTTTTTTTTTCATTAGTTCCCTTGAAATTCTTGACCCTTTGTTCTTCCATATGAATTTTGTTGTTATTTTTCTAGGTCATTAAAATAGCTTTTTTGGAGTCTTATTGGTATAGCACTAAATAAATAGATTAGTTTAGGTAGTATGGTCATTTTATTATATTCGCTTGACCTACCCAAGAGCACTTAACATTTTTCCAGTTGTTTAAATCTAACTTTATTTGTGTGAAAAGTGTTTTGGAGTTTTGATCATATAATTCCTGACTTTCCCTTGGCAGATACATTCCCAAATATTTTATGCTATCAACAGTTATATTCTCTTTGTATCTCTTGCTGTTGGATTTTGTTGGTACTGCATAAAAATGCTGAGGATTTATGTGGATTTATTTTGTATCCTGCAACTTTGATAAAGTTGTGGATTATTTCCAATAGCTTTTTCATAGATTCTCTGGGGTTCTTTAAGTATACCATCATATTTGCAAAGAGTGATAATTTGGTTTCCTCATTACCTACTCTAATTCCTTTAATCTCTTTCTCAACTCTTATTGCCGAAGCTAGCATTTCTAATACAATATTGACCTGATGGTTTTAAATAGATGCTTCTGACTATTTTAAGGAAAAGTCTAATTATTCCTATAGTCTCAAGTGTTTTTTATTAGGAATGGATGTTGAATTTTATCAAATGCCTTTTCTGCATCTATTGAGATGACCATATGCTTTTTGTTAATTTGGTTATTGATATAGTCAATTATGCTAATAGTTTTCCTAATATTGAACCAGCTCTGCATTCCTGATGTAAATCCTACTTAGTCATGGTGTATTATCCTGGGGATGATTTTCTGTAATCTTTTTGCTAATATTTTATTTAAGATTTTTGCATCAATATTCATTAGGGAGATTGGTCTATAATTTTCTTTTTCTTGTTTTCAACCTACCTGATTTGGGTACCAGTACCAAGTCTGTGTCATAAAAAGAATTTGGTAGGACTCCTTCAGTGCCTATTTTTTTCAAATAGTTTATATAGCACTGAAGTTAATTGTTCTCTAAATATTTGGTAGAATTCACATGTAAATCCATCTGGTCCTGGAGATTTTTTCCTAGGGAGTTGATTAATAGTTGTTCTATTTTTTTTTCTAAAATGGGAATGTTTAACCAATTTACTTTTCCCTCTGTTAATCTGGGCAAACTATATTTTTGGAGGTATTCATTTATGTTATCAAATTTATTGGCATAAAGTTGGGCAAAGTAATTCCTAATTATTTCTCTAATTTCTTCTTCATTAGTGGCGAGTTCTCCCTTTTCATTTTTAAGACTAACAATTTGATTTTCCTCTTTCCTTTTTTAAATCAAATTTTCTAAGGGTTTATCTATTTTGTGTTTTTTTCCCACAAAACCAAGTCTTAGTTTTATTTATTAATTCAATAGTTTTTTTTTTACTTTCTATTTTATTAATCTCTCCTTTTATTTTTAAAATTTCAAGTTTAGTGTTTGACTGGGGAATTTTAATTTGTTCCTTTTCTAGCTTTTTTAGTTGCAAGCCCAATTCATTGACCTTCTCTTTCACTATTTTATGCAAGTAGGTCTATAGAGATATAAAATGTTTCCTTATTACCCCTTTGGCTGCATCCTATACATTTTGCTATGATGTCTCATTATTGTCATTTTCTTGGGTGAAATTATTAATTATGTCTATGATTTGCTGTTCTACCCATTCTTTAGGATGAGATTATTTAGTTTCCAATTAATTTTTGGTCTTTTTATTGAATGTAATTTTCATTGCATCGTGGTCTGAAAAGAATGCATTTACTATTTCTGCCTTTCTGCATTTGAATTTGAGGTTTTGATGTCCTAATATATGATCAATTTTTGTATAGGTTCCATGAACTGCTGAGAAAAAAGTGTACTTCTTTCTGTCTCCATTTAGCTTTCTCCAAAGATCAATCATACCTAACTTTTCTAATGTTCTATTTACCTCTTTGACTTCTTTCTTATTTATTTTGTGGTTTTATTTATCTAATTCTGAGAGTGCAAGGTTGAGGTCTCCCATAGTTTTGCTGTCTATTTCTTCTTGCAGCTCTCTTAATTTCTCTTTTAAGAATTTAGATGCTACACCATTTGGTGTATATATGTTTAATATTGATATTGCTTCATTATGTATTCTACCCTTTAGCAAGATATAGTGCCCTTCCTTATTTCTTTTAATTAGATCAATTTTTGCTCTTACTTGATCTGAGATTAGGATGGCTACACCTACTTTTTTGACTTCACCTGAAGCATAGTAGATTCTGCTCCAGCCTCTTACCTTTACTCTGTGTGTCTCATCTTGCTTCAAGTGGGTTTCCTGTAAACCACATATTGTAGGATTCTGGCTTTTAATCCAGTCTGCTATCTGCTTCCACTTTATGGGGGAGTTTACCCCATTCACATTTATGATTAAAATTATTAATTATGTATCTCTTGCCATCTTGTCAACCCCTGATTATGCTTTTCTCCTTTCCTTCCCTCTTCCCTTCCCTTCCCAGTGTTAAACTTGTGAGCACCACTTGCCTCTCATAGCCTTCCCTTTTTAGGATCCCTCCCCCTACCTTAGATTTCCTCCCCTTTTCTTACCCCCTTTTTCACAATTTCTGTATTCCCTTCTGCTTAGCTTACTTATTCCCTTTTCACTTTCCCCCTCCCACTTTTTAATGATGTGGGAGAAGTTTCTCTGTAAATTGAATATGTCTAATATTTTTCTCTTTAAATCAATTCTGATGAGAGTAAGATACACACTGTGTTCATTCCCCTCCTTTCTTTCTCTCAGTTATAATAGGTTTTCTTTGCCTCTTCATGAGATGTAATACCCTCACTTTACCCTTTTTATGGTACAACTTCCTTTCCACCTCTAGTTTTTTTTTATATTATAACTGCAAAACCAAATTTTACATGTGTACTTTATGTATATTCATAACAGAAATATAGTTCCCAAGATTTATTTTTACCTTTTTATACTTCTCAAGTTCTTTGGAGATCAAACTTTTTGTTTAGTTCCGTTTTTTTTCATCAGAAATAGATGAAATTCACCTATTTCATTGAATGTTCATATTCTTCCCTGGGAAAAAATGATCATTTTGGCTGGGTAAGTTATTCTTGGCTGCATACCAAGTTCCTTAGCCTTTCAGAATATCAGATTCTAGGCCCTTTGATCTTTTAATGTTGACATTGCTAGATCCTGAGTAATTCTTATTGTGGCTCCTTTATATTTGAATTATTTTTTCCCTAGCTGCTTGTAGTATTGTTCTCTTGGTCTGATAGTTCTGGAATTTAGCCACAATATTTCTTGGAGTTTTGATTTTGGGGGTCTCTTTCAGTAGGCGATTGATGAATTCTTTCAATGTCTATTCAATGTCTGTTTCTATAACATCTAGGCAGTTCTCTTTGATGATTTCCTGGAAAATAGTCTTTTTTTTTTATCATATTTTTCAGGAAGTCCAATAATTCTCAGATTATCTCTTCTAGATTTATTTTCCAGGTCTGTTGTTTTCCCAAGAAGTTATTTAACATTTTTTCCATTGTTTCTTTTTTTTTGTTTTGGTTTTGTTTTTGTTTTTGTTTTTGTTTTTGTTTTTGTTTTTTTGGTTTTGCTTGACTGATCTTTGGTGTGTCCTTGAGTCATTCATTCCCATTTGTTCAATTCTGATTTTTAGTGTATTATTTTATTCATATACTTTTTATTTCTTTTTTTTAATTTTCCAATTGAGTTTTTAAGTGAGTTGTTTTGTTTTATAGAATTTTTTTCCATTTTGACAATTTTATTTTTTAGAGAACTATTTTCTTTTTCCACTTCACTAATTCTGTTTTTCAGGGATTTGATTTCTTTATCCACTCTATCTTTAAATGAGTGGGATAACTTATCCAGACTCTCTTCCCAAGCTTCCCTTTACTTTCCCCATTTTTTTTTTTAGCTCTCTTGTAAGCACCTTTTAAATTTTTTTCTATGATTCTTGTGTGGTGGGGACCAGATCATATCCCCTTTGAGGACTCATCTGGAGACACTCTGTTTTTACTCTCCTCAGGGTTTGAAGTCTGCTCTCTATCCATATAGAAGCTATCTATAGTTAACGTTCGCTTTAATTTTTTGCTCATTTTGACAAAAAAAGAATCAAAGAAAACAAACAAACAAAAACAAATGTGACTGATTTTTGGGCAGGATGATGTTACCAAGCTTTCTCTACAGACTAGCAATGAAGGTAGCAATGAAGTAGCAGTGGAACAGCAATGGATGTGCTGCCTGTACAGCAGCCACTCTCTGATACTCTGAGAGCGTGCTAAGTCACTCTGGGTATTGGATAGGTGTGGTCAGGTCCTGAGAGACCCCAGTGTTTCAGGATTAAAGTCTTTACCCCCATTGTTTATAGCTTCTCTGCTCATCTACTGGCTTGCTGTCAGGGCAAAGAAGTTCCCAATGGGTAAAGTTATCCTTGCAAATTTTCCAGCAGCTGCAACCCTGCCCCTCTCTAGTCTGCTCAGTGTGAGTTGCCTTCCCTGCTCTTGTTGCCTACCTGCAGTCTGTGCCTGGTCTAACTGTCCCTGCCTGTGAGCAAAAATAGATCTTTTTTGGTGAATTTTGAGGATATCTTCTGTTGGTAATGTATTTGTGGGTTTTTTTAAGTCAAGCACTAATTCTGAGGCCATATAATGAAAAAAAGTATTCTGAGGGCAAGAAAGAACTTAGATAGATGTATGTGTCCTCTTTGCCATCTTGGCCAGAAGTCCTCCAATGCATTTTGAATAAATGCAGTGAACTACAAGAATTAACTGGTCCACTTATTATGGACCTTTTTACCCATTGTTACTGAAAACAATGTTCTTCTTCTAGAAAAGGTAGAATTGCTGTGGCTTTACATTCAATTTTCAGTTACATAATAGGTGGATTAGTGCACAGAATCATGGAGTGTGTTCAGATCCCAGAATAAGATTTTACAGACAAAAAAAAATGCTACATATAGTTAATAAATCACTTCCTTTCAGTAGTTCTGTGAGAAGATAGTAGTTTAAAATCATCTGTAAATAAAAAACTTTCTTGTTAGTTTTGAGGTGGGTCATCAAGAGCTTTCCTATGTTTTGGCATTGACTCTCTTTCTATTCCATTTGCCCAGGGTCCTAATGACAGTAAGATGCAGAGTGAATATTCAAATATAGGTCTTGTCACTGCAAGCCTAGCATTCAGTGGTAATATTGATATGGTGGTATTTTCACTTTTTTTTTTTTTAATACAGGCTACTGGCAGCTTCTGTAGGCAGTCTCATCACCCTCTGTAGGTTGGCTTGTCACGTTATTTCTCCCCTTCTCTTCCCCTTCCCCCTCCCTGCTCCGGAGTAAGATAATAGGGAATTGATGCTTTTGGTGAGCATTACATTCTTTTTATACTACTCAATACAATGGCAAAAAAAAAAATTTGTAAGAAGTGTTTCCTTGTATATATCACTTTACCTCTCTATGATCTCAGTTTGCTAATCTATAAAATAAAGAATTTGCTGTAGATTTTCTTACAAGATCATGAATTTTGAGGTAGAAGTGACCACCGAGTTAATATAATACAAGTGCTTGAGACGGATAGCATAGAGGATAAAGTGTTTGATCTAAAGACCTGAGTTCAAATGACATTTCAGACATTTACTAGTTCATTTGTAAAATGAAGATTAATAATAGTAAAGGCTTCACAGAGTTGTAAGCATCAAAGAAGAAAACACGTACCCCACTAAAGTTCCTTGAAAACACTAATTACTTTTACTGATGGAAGATCCAGAAACTTAAATGATTTGTCTAAGGTCACATAAGCAGGGAATGGAAAGAGCAAGGATTTGAAATGAATATTTTAACTCAGATCCACCAACTTATCTGTTGTAGTACACATGACCTCTAAACTCTCTTGTAGTCTTTAGGTGATTTTTTTTTACTTCCTATATTCCAGGAGCCCAATCAACAATACAGTTTTTCATGACTTTAAGGTCAACCTGCATAAGTAGGTTTTTCTATCCTTTACTTGGCATTAGCCCTGTGTTTGCTTGGTACCCTCTTCTCCCATAGAACCTCCTTCTACCACAGGAATCCCTTTGATCTTGAAGGCAGGTCCTTAAGACATTAAGCAAAACAAATATCAGGCAACTTTTCTCCTGATGCCTATGACAATGAGGCTTGTCTAGGGAAATGCAAAAGCTGGACTAAACTAAAATCTTATCCTTGAAACACTTTTTGCAAGTGCCAGTTAATATTTTTGTCAACATAAGCCACAAAAGTTATTTCACAGACTATAAAAGGAGAACAAAATGAATGACATTTCAGAATAGTTTTGGTTATCCATTTTCATCAACTAATAGCCCTGATGGGGAAACTGACTCTTCTGCTTGTACCTATGTATAAATCCACTAAAATGTTTGAGAAGAAAACCAATTAATGACTTTTTAAGTCAGTCTCATATCCAATAAATTCCAGCAGATATGTCATTTCAGAATTAACTGGCCCACTTTGAAATCTACTCTTATAAAAGCAAAGAGTATATAAATACAGATTATCTTTTGCTTTCATCTGATAGTCTAATATGATTAAGTAAGAAATAATGAATAAATGAGCTTGATGCCTTAAAAATAAAAAATTATATTGAGGTATAATTGTGCAAAAAGCATCAAAGATTCACTGGGTTTGAGTTGAACATTATGATATCTGAGTTAATAGCAGTTGTTTTTTGTACAATAGGAGATCTTGACAGTATAGTGGGAAAGAAGGTTAAGTGGAGTAAGATACCTTTATCTTACCTTCCATAAGAAGCAATGAAGATATTTAATGGACAGGCAACTGTCCCATCCTCTAGTAATATATCTCCTACAGTTACTCAACCCAAATGATTTTGTATTTTCTTTGTATATAATCAAATCAATATGATCATTACTAGAAAGAATCAGGAAATCCATTGACCTTTGACTCTATTCATCATCCTTATGATTTCCCAGACAAAAACACCTCTTTCGTATTACCCCTTCCCTATATTTATTTTCTTTCTTCATTGGAACAAAAGTACCTTGGGGGCAAGGATCTCTTTCTTTGTGTATTAGTATTTATAGTTTTGCTTTGCATAGTTCCTGGAAGGTAGTATGTGCTTAATAAATTCTCCTTCATCCATTCATGAATCTTAGCTCTTCGAAGGCATTAGCCTTCGAGGCAGAAACTTTTTTTTTTTTTTTGGTTCTCATCTCTCTCTCTCTGCCCTTCCCCTCTTCCCAGCATAGTAGCTGGGATATGTAAAACACTTAATAAATGCTTATTGAATTGAACTGAATTATGTGGCCACAGTCAGTCAAATGTGATAGAAAAATCTAATTAATTTAAAGAAAATCAAACAAAAAATGATTCAATTTAATACCTAGAGAAAATATCTGACTTTCTCCCTTTCTTCATATCCTCCCAAACTTTGTCTGAGACTTTTGGTATTTGCTCATGGGTTCAAGGAACTAAAGTCTGCAAACTGATGTAAACACACGGGACTTCTCTTTGTTATGGAGGAGTTTTTTGGAATATTTCCAGATGCTCTCTAGTGGATGGGTGAGAGTCAGTCATCAGACTTTATACTTTTCAATTATCCATAATTGGAGAGTCCTAAAAACTGCCTTAATCAGCATGGAAGAAAGAGAGAAAAGAGTTTCAAGAAGTTAAAAGACAGAGGTGGGAAAGGCAGGGTATCTGAGCTGAATCCTTTTCAAACATCATGTGGAAGCTACTCAGGCCTCATGCTTTCAGTAGACTCAACAACTAATTTCATGTTTGGACTGGAAATGAATCAGAGAGAAGGTGAATGATTTCAGGGTCAAACAAGAGCTCAGTGATGAACTCTGAAAGGCAGATAGGTCCCTTGACTCTCATTCTACTGTTCATTAAGTTAAATAATGAAATTCTCCCCCACAAGAAACTGACCAAGTAAAAAGCCTGTAAGACTCTCAAAGCTCTGAATATGTCACCCATCAGGGATTACAAAAGCATATGTCAAAGCAAAATTTGGCTTTTAGTTGACTGCTGGAACAGGAAGGTTTGGTCTGAATTTTGTGATTGAGGTTATGAATTCTCAATCATTTTCTTTTTAATTTTTAGCAGATTGTGTGGTATATTTCAAAAGTCATTGTGCCAGATACAGTTTCAGGAAGAGGTTTGAATAAAATATTCTGGTAACTATGTCTTTTTTCTTCCATGTTTTCTTTTTGAATACTTTTCTTTTGGCCAGAAAGCTTTTTTCTTGTGCCTGACAAAATAAGCGAGATGCAGAATATATAAAGAATAATATGTCATTTTTACTCCATGACTGTATTATCTTTGGCACACAAAAGAGTTACCATAAAGTCCAATATCTTCATGGAAGTTCCTTTAACTAAACCTCTATGTGTAATGACAATGATAACAGTTAACTTCTGTGTGAGTGTGTGTGTGTGTGTGTGTGTGTGTGCATGTGTGTGAAAAAGAGAGTCAGAGAGAGAGAGAGAAGGGGGGGGAGAGAAAGAGAGAGAGAGAATGCCTTAAGATTTACAAAATACTTAAAGTACATAAGTACATTACCCCAGTGGATCTTTACAACAACTTCATAAGCTAGTTGCAGTTGTTATTTTCCTTTTGATGAGGAAATTGAGGCTCAAAGATATGAAATGACTTACTCATTGCCATATATCTAGTAAGAATCTGATGCAGGTGTCAAACATGCTCTAAAGCCAGTACCGAATAAACTACAGGTTTGGGGTGATAAACTAATTTGAAGAGAGGGAGAATGTGGAGTTAATCAATAGTCAGTAAGTGGAGAGGGACATGGGGAAGTGAAGTCAAGATGGCAGAGAAAAGGGAAAAACCCAGACCTTTTTTAAAAAGCTCCAAACAATGCCTCAAAATAATTCTAGAGCATCAGACCTCACAAAAGGATAAAATGAAAGCATTTTTACTCCTCAAGACAATTTAAAATGTCGGCAGAAAAGGTCTGCTTCAGAGGAGTGAGTACAGAGCACAGTCCACATTCCACCAAAGCAGCAGCAGACTTGTGGTTGACTGAATCAATGGTAATAGGGGCTGTTGCCAGACCTCTCAGTCTTTGGACAGTAAGGGGGTCAGACAACTGGTCAGAAGGAAATTACAGGGGTCCTCATTCTGAATATTCTGTTGCATTACCCATACTTGGATATGGGGTCAGTTCTGGGTCTCAGTCCCAAAACAAAAAGAACACTATCACACCAGAGCTAACAGCTGCAGGAGCTGGGATTCTAGTCACAGTTACAAGGCAGAAAAGAGTGCTTGTGGTCACTCAACAGAGAACAAGCCAGGTGAATAGTAAACATACTTCTCCTTAGAAGAGTACATATGCTTAGTCACAGAGCAGAGAACAGGACAGAAGAATAGTAAACACACTTCTTACATTATACTACCTTGGAAGAACTGAAAGTTTACAGATCCTCAGAATTATCTTTGAAAACAGCTGCAAAAAACCCTGAAGCTTAGGATAGTATCCCCTCTACTCCAAAAACAGAAGTTTAAAAAGCATTTTAAAAATCAAGTAAGAGAAATAAAGAAAAATTGAAAAGATGAGAGTGGTGCAAGAAAATCATGAAAAAAAGAGTCAACAACTTCGTAAAAGAGGCACAAAAATAGTTTTTTTTTTTTTTTAAAGATGCAAATAACATCTTAAAAAAAAAACAGAATAAGCCTAATGGTGAAAGAGAAACAAAAATCCAATGAAAAAAAAGGACTCCTTAAAAACCAGAATTGGTCAAATGAAAAAGGAAGTATAAAAGTTCACTAAAGAAAATCATTCCTTAAAAAATAGAATTGGACAAGTTGAAGGTAAAGACTTTATGAGACATCAAGGAGCAACAAAAAAAATTAAAAGTGAAAAAATTGAAGAAAATGTGGAATATCTCATTCAAAATTAATTGAATTGGAAAGTAAATGCAGTATATTTAAAACTGTCAATAACCATCATATGCAATGGGGAAAAACTGGAACCTTTCCCAGTAAGATCTGGAATGAAGCAAGGTTGCCTACTATCACCATTATTATTCAATATTGTATTAGAAACACTAGCCTTGGCAATAAGAGTCGAGAAAGAGATTAAAGGAATTAGAGTAGGCAATGAGGAAACCAAACTATCACTCTTTGAAGATGATATGATGGTATACCTACAGAACCCCAGAGATTCTACTAAAAAGGTATTAGAAATAATTCATAACTTTAGCAAAGTTGTAGGATACAAAATAAATCCCCATAAATCCTCAGCATTTTTATACATCACCAACAAAATCCAACAGCAAGAGATACAAAGAGAAATTCCATTCAAAATAATTGTCTATAGCATAAAATATTTGGGCATCTATCTACCAAAGGAAAATCAAGAATTATATGAGCAAAATTACAAAAAAACTTTCCACACAAAAAAGTCAGACTTAAATAATTGGAAAAATATTAAGTGCTCTTGGATAGGCTGAGCGAATATAATAAAGATGACAATACTCCCTAAACTATTCTATTTATTTAGTGCTATACCAATCAGACTTCCAAGAAAATATTTTAATGATCTAGAAAAAATAACAACAAAATTCATATGGAAGAATAAAAGGTCGAGAATCTCAAGGAAATTAATGAAAAAAAAATCAAATGAAGGTGGCTTAGCTGTACCTGATCTAAAATATATATTATAAAGCAGCAGTCACCAAAAACATTTCGTATTGGCTAAGAAACAGATTAGTTGATCAGTGGAATAGGTTAGGTTCACAAGACAGAATTGTCAACTAGCAATCTAGTGTTTGATAAACTCAAAGGTCCTAACTTTTGGGATAATTTTGGGATAATAATAATAATTCATTATTTGACAAAAACTGCTGGGATAACTGGAAATTAGAATGGCAGAAATTAGGCATGGACCCACACTTAACACCATATACCAAGATAAGATCAAAATGGGTCCATGATTTAGGTATAAAGAACGAGATTATAAATAAATTAGAGAAACATAGGATAGTTTATCTCTCAGACTTGTAGAGGAGGAAGAAATTTATGACCAAAGATGAACTAGAAACCATTACTGATCATTTTTTTTTTGATTATATCAAATTAAAAAGCCTTTGTACAAACAAAACTAATGCAAACAAGATTAGAAGGGAAGCAACAAACTGGGAAAACATCTTCACAGTTAAAGGTTCTGATAAAGGCCTCATTTCCAAAATATATAGAGAATTTACTGTAATTTATAAGAAATCAAGCCATTTTCCAATTGATAAATGGTCAAAGAATATGATTAGACAATTTTCAGATGATGAAATTGAAACTATTACCATTCATATGAAAGAGTATTCCAAATCACTATTGATCAGAGAAATGCAAATTAAGACAACTCTGAGATACCACTACACATTGGCTAAGATGACAGGAAAAAATAATGATGAATGTTGGAGGGGATGCAGGAAATGGGACACCGATGCATTGTTGGTGGAGTCGTGAATGAATCTAACCATTCTGGAGAGCAATCTGGAATTATGCCCAAAAAGTTATCAAACTGTGCATACCCTTTGATCCAGCAGTGCTACTACTGGCTTATACCCCAAAGAGATACTAAAGAAGGGAAAGGGCCCTGTATGTGCCAAAATATTTGTGGCAGCCCTGTTTATAGTGGCTAGAAACTGGAAAATGAATGGATGCCCATCAATTGGAGAATGGTTGAGTAAATTGTGGTATATGAATGTTATGGAATATTATTGTTTTGTAAGAAATGACCAACAAAATGAATACAGAGAGGATTGGTGAGACTTACATGAACTGATACGAAGTGAAATGAGCAGAACCAGGAGATCATTATATGCTTCAACAATGATACTGTATGAACATGTATTCTGATGGAAGTGGATTGATTTGACAAAGAGACTTAACTCAGTTTCAATTGGTTAATAATGGACAGAAGCAGCTACACCCAAAGAAAGAACACTGGGAAATGAATGTAAACTGTTTGCATTTTTGTTTTTCTTTCTGGATTATTTCTACCTTCTGAATCTAATTCTCCCTGTGTAACAAGAGAACTGTTTGGTTCTGCACACATATATTGTATCCAGGATATGCTGCGATATATTCAACACATATAGGACTGCTTGCCATCTAGGGGAGGGAGTGGAGGGAGAGAGGGGAAAATCGGAACAGAAGTGAGTGCAAGGGATAATGTTGTAAAAAAAATTACCTAGGCATGGGTTCTGTCAATTAAAAATTATTATTTTTTTTAAAAAAAAGGAAAGTAAATACAGGAGATTTAATTTAAAATTTGAAAGTTATGATCAAAAACAAAACCAAGAAAATATCTAGAACCAGAGCATAAATTGAAATCAAAAGAAACCACCTATTATCTCTTGAAAGAAATCCTCCCTCCCCCCCCCCCCTAAAAAAAAAAACAACTTTCAGGAATATTGCAACCAAATTCCAGAGCTCTCAGGTTAAAAAGAAAATGTTGAAGCTACCAAAAAGAAACAATTCAATATCATGGAGCCACAGTCAGTAAAATTTAGCAGTTTCTACATTAAAGAATGAAAGGAATTAGATATTCTGGAGGTCAAAAGAACTAGGATTACAACCAAGAATCACCTACTCAGAAAAACAGTATGATTCTTCTGGGAAAAAATGGAATAGTCAATGAAATAGAGGATGTTCAAGCATTCTTGATGAAAAGACATGAGGTGAATAGATATTTTTTTGCCTTTTAAATAGAAGACTCAAGAGAAACATAAAAAAAAGTTAGAAGGAAAGAGAAATCACAAAGGATACAATGAGGTTTCATTGTTTACATTCCTACATGGGAAAATTATTCTTGTAACTTCTAAAAACTTTCTCATTATTAAAGTAGTTAGGAGTATACATAGACAGAGGGAATGGGTATGAATTTATTATGATGGAATGTTATGAAAATGATGGGATAATTACCTACAAAAAATTAAATTATGAGACATAGGAATGTACTGGAAGAATGGGAAATGGTTAGCTAGGGTAAGTTATCTGACATAAAAGAGAGCAAAAAAGCTTTTATGATAAAGGGGAAAATGGAAGTGATTGTGAAAGTGAACATGTGAACCTTGCTTTCATAAAAATTTTGCTCAGAGAATGAACATTCAGCTGAATATAGAAATTTATCTTTATCTATAAAAAATAAGATGGAAAGGGAATAAGAGAAGGAAAGGGACTGAGAGAAAGGGGGGTGGATAGGGAGAGGAAAAATCAGAAGCAAAACACTCTGGAGAATGGATAGGATAAAAAGAGAGAGACAGTAGGATAAATTGGGGAAAAAAGATGGAGAGAAATACATAGTAATAATAACTGTGAAAAAATACATTATGAAAAATACATTATTTCTTTCATAAAGACTTCACTTCTCAAATATAGAGAACTGAGTGAAATTTATAGAAGTAAAAGTCAGTCCTCAATTGATAAATGGTCCAAAGATATGAACATGCAGTTTTTGGATGAAGTAATCAAAGCCATCTATAGTTAAATGAAAAAGTGTTCTAAATCATTATTGAGTAGAGAAATGCAACTTTTAAAAAAATTCTGTCAGGTAACCTAATATGACAGTAAAGGAAAATCCCAAATGCTGGAGGGGATGTGGGAAAAGTGAAATACTAATGCAATGTTGTTAAAAGGCATACTCATTCAACCATGCTGCAGAGTACTTTGTAACTACACCCAAAGGACCATAAAACTATGCATATCCTTTGACTCAGCAAAATCATTACTAGATTTGTACCACAAAAAGATGAAAAACAAAAAGGAAAAGGACTCATATGTGCAAAAATATTTATAGTAGCTCTTTTTATGGTAGCAAAAAATTGGAAATTGAGGGGATGTCCAACAATTGGGGAACTGATAAACAAGTTGTTGCATAGGATTATGATGAATACTATTGTGTTATAAGAAATGATGGGCAGGATACTCTCAGAAAAACCTGGAAAGACTTACATGAACTGTATGAACTGATGATAAATGAAATGGGCAAAATTAAATAACACTGTTTACAGTAACAGAATTATTGTATGATGATCAATTGTGAATGACTTGGCTAGCTGTTCTCAACAATATAGGGATCTAAGAAAAAATCTGAAGGACTTATGATGAAAAATGTTACCTATCTCCAGAGGAAAAAAGTCTAGTGGAATATAAATGCATATTAAAATATTCTTTCTTTTTATTTTTCTTCGTTTTTTTTTGTTGTTGTTGTTCTGTATTTTGTTTTGTATTTTTTTCTGTATTTTCTTTTACAACATGGGTAATATGGAAATATGTTTTCGATGACTACATATGTATAACCAATATCAAATTCCTTGCCTTCTCAATGGTGGGGAGGATGGAAGGAAGGGAAGAAGAGAGTTTGGAATTCAAAAAGTTTTTTTAAAAATTAAAATATTAAAATTCTCTTTTACATATGATTGAGGAAAAAATAAAATATTAAATTAAAAAATAGTCAACCAATCAGTCAATTGGCATATATTAAGTACCTATTAAATGGCAAGCACTGAGCACATGGAGGTAACAAGCTTTCATTGAGGCTATCAAGAATATTGTAATTAAATTACATATTAAATATTTAAGTTATTAGTATATACATATAAACACATCATAAACTTAATTTAATTATTTTAATAAGTAAATATTTTAATATGTAATTTCTAAATGACTAGTAATACATAATTTGTGATTTTATACATTATTCTTTTTTGCATATTAAAATAATCATTTTGTGGATATTAAGTTCTAATATTAAAAATGTCTACTCTAATATATACATATACACCTACACATATACATATGCATATGTATTATGTATAGTGTGCATGCATATAAATACTGTGTATATAAAGCATGTATTTATATACACACATAAACATTTGTATACAATGTGTGTAGGTAATATATGTACATTGTATATATAATATATACACAAATGCATTTGTATATATAATATATACATACATATACATATAATATTATACAGGGGCCTGTGTGTGCATGTGTGTATCTTTCTATGGCATCAAATCAACTTTGCCTGGAACTTATAATTTGAAATAATTGCTTGGGGTTGTCTTAGGTAAATCATTTACCTAAAGTTTTGCTTCATTCTTTTATTTATTTGATCAGCATTTACTAAGCATCTATTATGTGCTAAGAACAGTACTAGGTGTAAATCACAAAAACAAAAGAGTTCCTGAACTCAAAGAGCCAAAATTTTATTGGAGAAACAACAAAAATTCAGACAAGTAAGTGCAAAAATTATACAATGTTATAATTAGTATAATTAGTAAAAATCACTGATAACATTGAACCCAGATCCTCCTGATTCTTAGGTTGGTACTCTTTTCACTGTCATGATTCCACTAGACACATATGCGACTGTCATTTATTCCTGTAGATGACACTAACTTGCTTGGCAGAGACTGGATTTATTCTGTGTGGTGCCAAAGATTAGAATTAGGTGACTACAAGTATAAGAGTAGCAGATTTGGAGTACAAACAGGACCTTCCTAATGAAAAAGGATCATTGTATAGTGAATACAGTGCTGGCTTTCATATCAGAGAAACAGAGTTCAAATCCCATTTCTTCTACTTCCTATCTACCTGGAGGACTTTGGACAATTCTCTGGATCCCTTCTATAAAAATGGGGGTAAATAAACCATGAACTAAATTTCTAAGGACTCCATCAGCTCAAAGCTATGATTATATAAAAGAAGGCCTCATTGGATACTGAACAAAGAATTTAATTTTTACTCAGAATATATAGATTCAAGTTTCAGGACCATCACTTACTAGCAGTATAATCTTGAATACATTTATTAACCCTCCTGAATCTGAGTCTTCTAACTCTAAAATGAAGGAAATAGCAACTGTTTTGCTTTCTTGACAAAATTATTTGACAAGTATAAGTAAGAATGATATAAAAGCACTCGGCATATTATAAAGTACTATCCAAGCATGAGGTATTAGTATTATTCATGATTAATGTTACCTGGAAATGGAATGAACTTTGTTATAGAATAGTAAATTCTCCATCCTTGAAGGTTTCAAGATAGATACTGAATATTATAAAGAGGAATTAATATTATAGAGGAGGCTAGACTTAAAGACCTCTGACAACTATAACCAGGAGTTTGTCCACACCTGTGGCAAGGGGAAGGAAAGTTTAACAGTCCTTTTGGAAGCAGTTCCCCTGGGGTCTGGTTGTTGTGGAGGGGAATGAGCACATCCCAGGAATATGCTGAAGGCTGCATCTAAATTTCAGTGTCCAGAAAAAGCTCCAGTTGTTCCACCCATTTTAGATAGTGATGATTTCAAGGTCCTTCCCAACTTTAAGATTTATGAGTTCAATATTTCAATATGTGTATAATTTTTTTTGAAATCAGCATATGTCCAAAAACTTTTGTCCATTATGCACATATGAAAATTACTCTAGTTTGCAGCCATAGCAGTTATTCCAAAAACAAGTCATTTTAAAAATCAAACTGTTTTGATCACATGTCTGTCACAGATTGTTGGGTAAATATATTTATGTTACCTGTGTTTATTTGACATTGAACAGAAGATCTTAGATTCTGAGCCAGAAGTGATTTTGGAGGTCATCCAACTCTCAATATCTCAATTATAGATAAGGAAACTGAGGACCAAAGAGATGAAGTAACCTCAATTAGTTTGAAATGAATTGAATTGTGGCCAGAATAATACAAATTCACAAAAAATAAAAGAAACACACTGTGCAAGGGTTGAAAAGGACCCCAGTGGCCATCTATCTAATTCAACCCATATAAGAAAAGAACATCAGTATAATATATTTGACAAATTGCTGTCCAATCTTCTTGAAGACTTCCAACTATATCTTTTTTTTAGGAAGTGCATTCCAGTTTTAGAATAGTCAAAAGGGAAAGTATTTCTAACATTAAGCTTAAATGGGCAAATTTATAACTTCTATGCATTTCTCCTGGTTCAGTCTCCCAGGATCCAAATAGAACAAATCTAATCCTCTGGCCACATGACAGATTTTCAAACACTTAAAACAACTATAATTTCCTTCCTTCTCATCCAGTCTTTTCTTCTCCAGGCTAAACGTGTTCAGTTATTTCAACTGATTTTCATATGATATAAACTCATGGGCATTTACTACCATGGTTGTCCTCCTCCAGCTATTCTCTAGTTGTTCAATCTCCTTACACTGTGGTACCCAGAACTGAACACAGATGAAGTCTGAAGACAAAGTACAATGGGGACATCACTGACAGTTGCTTGGCAAACACATTTATTGGTGTTTGTAAAATCTGAAGATATAGATCATCTTGGTCAGGTGCTTTGAATTCATTAATTAATCTCTACTTGTCTTAGGTATCATTTATCTAATAGTTTCCCCCCCTTATCATTTCCAATGTAAATGTCATTCTCCTTTGCAGAAAAAACAAATAAAACAAGAATTATAAATTCTTCCTTCTCTTTGTTGTTAGTTATCATTATCCCATCCAGCCCCTCAAAAGATATTGTCCTTTCTTTGATGCTATATTCTGTCTCCGTCAGCTCTGTCTCTGTTTCTGTCTCTGTCTCTCTCCTTTTCTAATTCTCTGTGTCTATCTCCATATTTGCATGTACTTGTGTATATGTGTATATGTAAATACACATTTATAAAACTGTCTTTTCTGGAATTTTTTTTCAGCTCTAGGAATTGATACAGCATGTCAGGAAAGAAAGGAAACTTTAAAGCTTGGCATAATCTCTTCCTCAATCTAAACTTTCTCACTTTGGAACTATCAGATTCATGGACTCTGATACCTAGAGAGAGACCTGTTAGAAAGGCTGTGTAAGGGGAAATGAGAATTTGAGTCAAAGAATTAGAATAAAATGAAAGAATTAGCTACATGAACTTGAACTTTACCAGTCTATAAAAGACTGGCTATTCATTCCTCACTGTTCTTCTTATAGCTCATTTCTGACATGCCAGTTTTCATCTTCAGATAAACCTCTACCAACTGCTCTGCCTCAAATTGAGAACAAATTTATTCTCATAATGAACATCTCAGAGAAGATCATTCATTTGGGCTCAATAAAATAAACAATCACTAAGGATCTATTATGTTCCAGACACTGTGCTAAGTTCTAGCAGTACAAAGAAAGACAGACATGAAATTGTTCTTGCCCTCAGGGAGCTTATAGTCTTCCTCAGGAGAAAACATGTGCACACATACACACACACACACACACACACACAAATATAAGGTACTGATGGGATAGTGTCAATCTTTCAAGTGTACCAGTGATTGTTATTCTCTATTCATCTGTTTGTAGTCATCCATTCATCCCCTCCAATCTGTCATGAGTTCAAATATGACCTCTATTCTTGTCCTTTACTTCAACTCATTTATCCAGCATCAGAACTCCATGCCCAGCCTTTTTTTCCTTTTATTTCAGAAACCCTCTTGATTTTTCATCCCCATTCTTTCTTCTCTTTGGACCTCATTCTCATAGTTAATATCTGCTCAGCTTCTGTGTATTTGCAGTTCTCTCATCTGGCTTTATAATGTGTTGAATATTGTATAGCACTTTCTTCACAATGGTGCTGAAAAGTCAATAATAAGAGTACCACTATTATTCTCACTTTGCATATAAGAAAGTTAAAACCAGCAAAATCAAATGAGTAGACAAGGGTAACATATCAGCTAAGTATTAGAGAATCTGTCTTTTCTGTCAATAAATCTTGGGTTCTTTCTTCCATACTTTCATATGGGGTTGAGGAACAGGCTTGGGGTTCTGTTGACTTATCAGATTTTTTATAGAGGTAAATCCAAACAACATTTAGAGGAGCAAAGGATTATATTTGCTGGGTGATGGGATTTCAGAATGTATCGATTCTGGATAGGCACCCTAGCCAAAATCTTTTATTAAGTACTATATTCTACTACAGTACATTATCCTGAGTAATGTTGTTTCTCTAGATTATCATGTTTTCATAGGTTTCATAGTTTCAGTGCTCTGCACTCTGAGCTGGAAGTCAATCAAACCTTGAAATATGGACATAGTGTACTATACTTTTACAATTTTAAGTCTAAAATATTGATGTTAATTACTTCCATGAGTTTTTCTAAAATGAGTGGCAGAGTTCTTCAGTTTATATTAGTCTTTCTTCCCATCATTCCAGTAGATGACTTGTTATAGAAAAGACAGCCAAAGGGTTTAAGGCAAGTGCGTGTGGGTTTAACCACACTTGCAGAATGCTAAAAAAAAATCCAGATTTTTTTTAAAAAGTGAAAAATTCAGGTCATCATCCAGATGTTTTGAATACATAATACTTAACATTTAGTTATTTGACTGAATTTCAAAAGTTCCTTTCTAACATTTTGCTGTAGAATACAGCCAAATCTTTGTTGCTCTTGTTAGAAGTTACTTTTCCAAAATCCAACACTGCAATCATGGAGGTCATTTTAGTTGAAGCAGAAATTGATAGCCTAAATTGTATCAATAATCTTTGATATTCTCCTTGTTGAAAGAGGCTGATATACCCTTTGATCCAACAGAGTCACTACAAGGTCTATAGTCCCAAAGAGATCATAAAAGGAGCAAAGATCACATGTTAAAAATGTTTGTAGCAGCACTTTTTGTAGGGACAAGGAATTGGAAGCTGAGTGGATGCCCATTAATTGGGGAGTGACTAATTAAATTATGGTATAGCAGAGTCATTAAGGACATGCACTTCCCCTAAATTGGAGGTCCTGGGAAGATTTTCCCAAGGGGAGGCAAAAATATAACATTGGAGAGAAATGTTACAGGGTGAAAAAGCCATAGAAGTGAACATATGTTCCAACGTGATGAGACTCCAGGATGTTCTAATGTAAAACAACAATTGAAGTATAATGTCAAAGTTCAAAACTTCAAAAGTAAAGTCAGGAGAAGAATGGCTATGGCAGTATTGATTTTATTATGGTTTAAGACCTAGAAGCTAAAGGAAGGAGTGTGTTATTTGTAGGTTGACCAAAAATAAAATGTCGCTACCTCTGCATTAGATAAGAGACATCAGGGAAATTATTTCCAGAATACCATATTTAGAATATGATGTGATATAAAGAATTCTGGATGGAATTTCAGGAAATCTTGTTGACAAATTATTTCAACTATTTGGCCCTCATATTGCCCATATATCAAATGGGTTGTGGTATGTAATGAAAGGAGAAGTTAAATGCTCTCCTGCATTCTTTCTACTTCTAACATTCTATGAAATCCACATGATATAAGTATTGTTCAGGAAGAATTTTTCCAGAACAATATTTAATAGTTCAGATTCAAACTCCCAAGTTCTAAAACTCCAAATGTGGTGAACTTTTCATCACATAAATGGAATTTAGTATTATTTCCCTCAAATGACACTTTATTTGGCATATATTTTTAGTTTCTTTTGTAAATAGAAAATTTGGGTGGTCACATGGCAAGTTTTTAGGACATGTACTCCACTGGTATCCTTGCAATATCAGGGAAATCAAGGAAGGTTTCTAGCATTTTGAAGGTGGCAAACTTAGAGAAGGCCATGCACAAGAGCTGCATTGGAGAAAATGGAATAAATCAGTTGCAACATGCGTAGCTAGAGGAAAAGGTTAAACTGATGAGATCAGTTATCCAATTATGTATTTGAATATTTTTATAGTTTGTCTTAAATCTTGTTAATGAGATTATTGTATTTAAAAATTCAATGAATATTTCAAATGAAAAGAAAATGAAAATAGCGGTTATTTCTTCCTATCAAAAATGATTTCTCTTGTTTAGGGAAATCAATTATTGTATTTTAAAGGGATTCTGCAGTGGAAAAATCTCTCACATGAACAGTTATTTTCAATAGATTACTAAAGGAAAAGCAAGGGATTCCATTCTTTTGTTGTCTGAACTTGTAGTTCCTGGTAATTAAAACTAATTTCTTGAGTTATCCTATTTCTAAAACTTAAAGATCCTTATTTCTCTGAATCATTATTAGTTAAAACAACCTTGAGGCATCATTTTACACTTATCATATTGGCTAAAATAATTGAAGATGAAAGAGACAAATTTTGGAGGGAATGTGGAAGAATTGGAATCCTAATTCAGAGTTGGTGAGTTTGTGAGATGATTCAACTATGTTGGAGAGTGATCTGGAATTATGCACAAGAAGTTATTAAACTGTCTATATCCTTTGACCCACAAATACCACTATAGATCTATTACACCAGATGATTAGGGAAAAAGGAAAAGAACTTATATATTCTAAATAATTTATAGCAATTCTCTTTGTGGTGACCAAAAACTGGAAATTGAAGAGATGCTCATCATTTGGGGATGGCTGAAAAAGTTGTGTTATATGATTATAATGGAATGCTACTTTGTTATGAGAAATGATGAGTTTGATGATTTTAGAAAGAAAGTATTGAAAAAGTTGCATAAAATAATGAACAAAATGAGTAGAATCAAGATAACATTGTATACAATAACAGCAATATTGTTTTAAAAACAACTTTGACCAACTCATTCTATTACAAATACTAAATTAACAAATATCCTTCCAATGAAGGAAGATACTATCTGTACCCCAATAAAAAACTGCCATATACATGTAATTATACATATATGTATATATATATATATTCACACACACACACAAACACACACATATATATTATATACACATACATATGTGTAGATATATACATATACACACAGAATTGTATTGTATAATAGTAGCCATCTCTAGAGTAAGGGAGGGAGGGAAAAAAAGAAAGTTGCACAAAAATTTTGTTGTATGTTTAAAAGAAATTTCAGATACAATAATCCTTTTTTTAAAATTTCCATTTTATTATGGAAATACTTGATTTATTTCCTACATTTAGAAAAAAAAGATAAGCTCTTGATTTTTTTTTTAGCTTTTAATTTTCAAAATATAAGCATAGTTTTCAAAATTTACCCTGGCAAAACCTTGTGTTCCAAATGTTTATTCCCTCCTTTCCCTCACCTCTTCCTTGGACAGAAAGGAATCCAATATATGTTAAACATGTATAATTCTTCTATACATATTTCCACAATTATGCTGCACAAAAAATCAGATTAAAAAGGGAAAAAATGAGAAAGGAAAAAAAAGCAAGCAAACAACAAAAAAGATGAAAAAACTATATGATAATCCACATTCAATCCCTACAATTGCCCTCTCTCTGGATACAGATGGCTGCTCGATCACAGTCTATTGGAATTGGCTTGAATCACCTCATGGATAAAAAGAGCCACTTCCATCAGAACTGATCATCACATAAACTTGTTGATGTGTATGATGTTCTCTTGGTTCTACTTATTTCACTTAGCATCAGTTCATGTAAGTCTCTCCAGGCCTTTCTGAAATCATTCTGCTGATCATTTCTTAGAACAATAATCTTCCATATTCAATAACATTCATATACCATAACTTATTCAGCCATTCTCTAACTGATGGGCATCCCCTCAGTTTCTAGTTCCCTGCTATTACAAAAAGAGCTGCTACAAATATTTTTGCACATGTGGGTCCTTTTCCTTTTTTATGATTTCTTTTGGATTAAGGCCCAATAGAAACACTGTTAGATCAATTAGTATGTATCATAAACTCTTGATTCTTGAGGAAAAAAATCCTTATTTCTTTTGGGGAAGTGTTTCTGGCTCTGTTGGGAAAGTAGGTCATTGGTCAGCTGTGTAAAAACCAAAGGAAGCAAAAATATCAGATAAAGAGAAAATCAGAATGTCATTCTAAAAAAAAAGTGATAAATTTCTTGATTCCTCTGGGTTGATTTTTCAAGCCAATTGAATATTTGAAAAAACTTTCAGTGTGTTTATGGTAAGTGGATATATCAGTTTTCTTAGCATAGCTCTATAATTAGGGAAGTTTAGAAAATGAGAATGAAGATCAGTGTAGAATTATTGAATGAGTCAATGAAAATATATTTAGGATGTGTTTATTATAAGCAATTGACTGTGTTAAATGTTGGATATATAAATAGAAAAGTAGGATGGTCACTGTTCTCAAGGACCTCTCTTTGTAAATGGAGAGATAATACAGATAGAGGGTTTTAATATAATAACAAAGAATGTGTATTCTTCAATGTCATTTCTATTGGTAAAATATATCTGTTTCTGATATTGAGCTATTTTGCAGTGCCTAGGACTTTAGCATAGAGAGCTTTTTTGGGGGTCTTCAGTAGCTGTGACTACAGCACTCAGAGAAATAGTTACTAGGCCAAAATGAAAGTAAATATTGCTGGAAAATAATTTTGTCAAATATATTTGAATTTGTGGCTACTCTAAATATTTTTTCTTATATTTAGGTGTATGTCAAAATTTTAGGAAAAAATAATAACATAGAATTATGGATCATATAGATCTAGAACTGGTTCAGAGCTGATCTAGTAAACTCCCACTTTTTACTGTTGAGGAAACTGAGGCACAGTGAAGTTATGTAATTTGTTCAAGGGAACACAGATCTTAAGTGTAAGAGGCAATATTTGAACCCCAAATTGATGCTAGTGTCAAAACTTTTTTTTTCTTTTGCCCATTAGAATAGGCAATGCAATAATTAGAATGCTGAGCCTAGAGTCAGAAGCACCTGAATTCAAATAAAGCCTCAGATACTTACTAGTTGTCTCTTAACCTTTCTATCTGTTTCTTTAATGGCATAATAGCAATAATAATGGTACAAACTTTTCATGGTTGTTATGCGGATTAGGTGAAATATTTACAAAGTTCTTAGCACAGTGCTTGACTCACTGTAGACACTATGTAAAATGCTATTGATGATGATGATGATGATGATGCTAATCTTTATAGAATCACTTCAAGATTAAAAGATGACCCAAGAAATCACAATGGCACAGTGAAAAGAATTCAGGTTTGAGAGTTAGATGCCTTTGGTTTGAATTTCAACTCTCCTCCTTATAACCTATATAACTTTTAGTCATAACATTGATACTATAAACCTCAATTTTCTAGGCTTTATGGGAATTATGTCAACTCGAGGTACCTACCTCATAAGGTTGTGCTATAGAAAGCAATTTATAATATTTTAAGTGTTAGAGTATTTAGAACTGTCACCAAATGAAATATGTATAATTATTAAATGCCTTCAAGTGTCGCAAAGTATATAGAGCTAGATACTTGGCTATGATCACATAGTTATTACAGTCATAGGCAGAATCTGAGCCAATCTCTTCATGATTTTAATTCTAGAATTTTATCCACTATCTTATTCCTCTACCAAAAAAATAAAACAAACAAACAAAAAAAACTTTAACCATAGATTTAGAACTGAAAGGAAACTTTGAGATTATCTTATCCAATTGTTTTATTTTACAGAAAAGGAAACTAAGGCTCAAGAAAATAAGATCAGATATGGTCCAAATGAAAGAATTTGAACCTTGCTTCTCTTAGTCTGGAATCAGAGCTCTTTCCATTATATGATAGCCTTGGGAATGCCTTATAGTTTAATGTAAATAATATGGTACATGAAGCTAAGATAAACAAATGTTTGACATTTACTAGCTATTTGATCACAATCGATTCATTAATTCTCTTTGAACATCAGTTTCCTCATCTATAGAAACTGAAGATAATGTTATGCAACTTATCTTACAAAATTGTGGGAGTGAAAATGTTTTGTTATCTCCCAAGTTCTATACAATTGTGAAACATGATTATTCTCTATGACCCGGACAGGACAAGCAATGACTCCAAACTTTGGTTTCCATCTTTATAAAAGGAGAGATTTAGAATAGATATTCTCTAAGGTCTCTTCCAGCTCTAAATTCTATGATCCATGATCCTATGATTTCAATTGTGCAGATCCAGCTACAGTATTTCAGGAGGTTTTTGAAAAAGTACTATAGTAGTATTGGATAGAGGATGAGGGTTGGGAAGAGCAGAACATGAGGGAGGAATCAGAAGGAGCTGAAGTAACCCAAGAGAGCTATCAAGAGACTTGGCCTCTATAATTGGACAACTGTTTAAAACAGCTGTGTCCACCCGTATTTAATGTGGGAAGGTCTCCACTGAAAAAACCAGGCCACAGAAAGGATACCATGCCTTTGTCTTGAAGACTATTATGCAAAGCCCTTCTGAGCCAACATTCTAAACTCATAGATGATCAGTTCAGGCCTGCCTTTCACAGAATCATAAATTAAAGTTAAATTGTCCTTTGAGCCAGCTAGATTTGACTTAGAAGCAACTCTGGGAATGACTATAAGAACTCCACAGATGTAAAATGATTGGCTGCATTTTCCTGCTCTGAAGCATTAAACAGTAATTATAAGTTACTGTTCATTTAATTCAAATAAATCACCTTGAATTAGACAGTGTAATTGATCTAGAAACGTTTCTTCTATTTGGCTACTGCTCTGGAAATTTATTCAAGACAATTTATTCAAGAAAATTTATTAGAAAATTTATTCAAGAAAATTTATTCAAGCTAGTTGTGTATTGCAGACTCAATGGTAAAACTGAATAGAAGTTTAATTTAGTTGCTGAAGCATGAAGATTTGGAAATACAGCAGTTAATTCAAGAGCACAAGACAATCCCTCTAGATCAGGGCTTTTTATCTTACTTACCTTATTTATTTGGCAATCAGGTAACTTCCAAAACCCACTCCCCATCCTAGAAATAGACTTCCTGAAATCTATACATGGACTTCTTGATTGTATATATAACCCAAGTTAAGAATCGTTCACTCTGGACATCACATAAAACTCTGTGCAAGGTTTTTTGTTTTGGTTTTTTGATTTATTTTTTTCTTTTCCTTGTGTATCTGGAACATATTAAGTGATGATTTGGTCCTTCTCATGTAGCATTTACAGTAAACATTTAACCAGGAACTGTGATCATTTAACTTGGACCAGTGAACTGATGGAATCATTATGATCAGTTAATAGATTTTTTAAAAAGACATTATGTATATTTTTTGCAATCATGTAAAATGTTTCTATATTAGGCACATTTTGTACAAGAAGATTCGAATAGAAAAAAATGGAAGAAAGTTAAAAAATATCATTTCTTTCTCTGAGGGTGGATAGTATGCTTCATCATTTCTTCTTTGGGATTGTCCTGGATCATTGTATTGCTGAGAATAGCTAAGATGAATTGTATATTGACAAGAACACTGAACCTGGAGCCAGAAGACCTATCACTTATAAGCCATGTAACCAAGTGACAGAGATAGTTAACTTTACTTCTTTGAAACTCACTTTCTTTCTAATCCTCTTCACTCTACAAGCTTGTCCTCAGTAATTAGAAAACTATTTAAAGCAGCAATGTTGGGAAGATCTCCACTGATAGAAACATAAGCCACAGAAAGGAAAATACTATACATTTATATTGAAGGTCTGATGCAAAGCTCTTTTGAGACAATATTCTAAGCAAAAGTACAAAGTAGAAAGAGGCAGATGAGAGGGAAAAAGAAAAGGAATAACTATTCATTAATCACCTATAATATGCCAAATACTGTGCAAAACACTTTCAAAATTTCATTCTGTTTGAGCCACAAAACAAGTGTTAGATAGGAACTATTATTATCCCCATTTTATAAGTAATGAAACTGAGGCAGATAGATGTTCTGACTAATGGTTTTTACAAATAAATGGAAAGAAATCATTGTGGGGAGCACTTTTCTTTCTAGAAAGGACAGCTCAAAAGAAGACTCTCATATAAAAACCTCTATTATTCTTTTAGAATATTTCCATAAAAAAAGGTTAATTCTGCTTATGTGATGATTGAAGTATGATCTAGTTTGAAGGTTAGAAAATTTACTATAAAACTTATCAATATCTCCTCCATTTCTATGATTCTGTTGTCCTTTGAAAATAAGGGTTTCAGATTATGTAAAAGGAAAGTGGGCATATTAATTTACCTTTCTATGGTATCTTAATATTTAAAAATCATGTTTCATCCAATAGTACTATGAGATGGTATATATCATTACTAAAATTTTAGAATCCAAGCATTCTATGCATATATTTATTCAGTGTCCACTATAAGCCAGGCACTGCACATTTCATATTTAAAGACAAAAATGAAACAATTTTTGCCCTTGAGGAGATTACATTCTATTGCAGGTGACAATATACACTTATATAAATATATCCAAAATCTATTCAGGTCAATTTTTCTTTAGAAGGAAAAGAAAGAAACAAATATTAATTGTCTTTCAATTAACAACAAAGTAACAACTTTACAAAGTTTACAAAGATTATCTTATTTGTTTTTCACCTATCCAAGGAGATAGGTACTATTATGATCTCCATTTTACCATTGAACCCACGCAGCTGGAAGTTAAGAGCCCAGCACTCTATCTTCCATGCAAAGTAGCTAACCTTAATTTTTTTTTTAACCATTGAAGTAACCTGGGCAAATAGAGCTTAACTATCTTGCCCAAGAATACAGACCTAGTAAGAGACTGAGCCAGATTTAAATTCAGATGTGTATGACTCTAGATCTAGTGCTCTATCCATTCTTGTCACCTAGCTGGAGAGGAAGGGAAAGGGTTGAGAAGTCAAAGCATTAACAATATATGGAGTAAGGATGATTTAAGGAAAAAGTGAATTTTAAGAAGGTGAAGTGATTGCCTATTGATTTGGCTCTATAGCTTGCTAGTTCAAGTTCAATGTTCTTTCAATGTAAATAAATCTTGAAAAGAAAAAAAAATATCAACTCATCATATTGATTCTTAACAATCACACATCTATATGTCTTGCAATTTAAAATGTGGAATGGATGAGTCCTCCAAATTATGCATTATACCTAAAGACAAAGAGAATTTGCAGTATTGCCATAGAATTTTCTGTGGGGAATTCCGTTAACTACTATTAACCAAACTTGCCTTTGAATTTAGGAACCTCAGGTGTCTTCCATGCAATGAGTTTGCTACTTTATCCTCTATTCCAGAACCCCTGAATTTCTGGTTTTTCATCAGATCCATTACCCTGAATGAGAAAATAAAGATAAATTTTGGAAATAAAGCAACTACACATAAAAACAGGTTCTCTCAATTATTGGCCTCTGGTTTCCTATTCCTAAAATCTCCTTACCTTAGACAATGAAGGGAAAGTGGTAAGATTGTAAGTATTGGGGAATCTACTAGGAGTTATTCTTGGAGGATTATAAAAGAAAAAGGAAAAGAAATCCATTTAGGGGTAGAGAATGGGGTGCTCATCAGGTACCTTATTCAGATGGAAAGGGCTTTATATAGACCCTATAACAAGCACATTAAAAAGAGATTTGTAATGGTAACTCTATCTTTGTCACAAAGCTCCCTTTATTCTTAGTTCAAGTAATGCCCCTAATCTTTTTGGTCTTTGAGAAAAACAGTATGACCATAAATTCTTGTATCTCATTGGTCAGGTGTGGTGAGCAAAATGCATTTATGAAAAGATATATATTGAAGTAACCTGTTAAAACAATTGCTAACAATCTGCAGCCCTGATTCTATCTCAACTATAGTCATTTAAATGATCATTCATTCTATTTATTGTCTCTCTTTGATGTTCAAATGGTCAAGGATGTTCATCCTTGACTCATTGATGTGAACAACTCTAGATGTTCCATGAAGTTCTCTTCATTAGGAAACAAAAAAATCCAGTGGCAGAAGTACTACTGCATGATTCTGATAATGTGATTTAGGACAGGCCATGCCATAGAATATTTGCCAAAGGGTTGTTGTTTAAAAGACATCAAAAGCAAGAGTATCAGAGTCCATCATAAATCTGTTTTTTTTTTTTTCTAGACAATTGTAATGGTCCATCTGGGGTTTTCTTGGCAGGATACTTAAGTAGTTTGTACTTTCTTTCTCCAGTTAATTTTACAGATGAGGAAATGAGACCAACAAGGTTAAATGACTTGCCCAGAGTCACATAACTAGTAAATATCCGAGGCCAGATTGATTTCTCTATTTCATGCTTTTATATATATATTTCACTCCATTCTCCACTCAGCAGAGGGATCTTTTTTTCTAAAGTCTGATTATGTTCCTTTCCTTGCTCAATAAATTTCATTGTATCCCTACTACATCTAAGATCAAATATAAGGTCCCTCATTACCACTTAGACCCCTGCACAACATACATCTTTCTTTTTTTTAGCAGTCTTCTCACCCTGTGATACAAGCTACACAGGAACTTGCTGTTCCTCACTCATGGTTGTCCCCTAGGCCTGGAAGGTTCTTCCTCCTCACATCCACATCTAAGCTTCTCTGTATCCTTCAAGACTCAGTTCAAATTAAAGTTTCTTCAGTTTCAATGTAAATATTTTATTTTCTATTTTATTGCATTTAGCTCATAGGTAACTACTTACATATATTCTGTCTCCCCCATTAGAACATGAACTTTACAGTTTCTGTCCTTCTTTGTATCCATACTTTCTGGAAGTAGTAGTATTTTTAAATAAAATATTAGCAGAGATTATAACAATTTATAACCAAGATAATACACAATGACTAAGTAAAATTTATATCAGGATTGCAAGGCTTCAATATCAGGAAAACTATTAGCATAACTGACCATATCAATAACAATACTAACAGAAGTAATATGACTGTCTCAATAGATATAGAAAAAGCCTTTCATAAAGCAAAGCACCCATTCCTATTAAAAACACCAGGGGAATATAGGCATAAATAGAGTTTTCTTTAAAATGATAAGCATCTATCTAATATCATCAGCAAGCATTATATGTAATGGGGATAAACTAGAAGCATTCTCAATAAGATCAGGGATAAAACAAGGGTGTTGTTTTAACATCTATAACAAGGGTGCCCATTATCACCACTATTATTCAATATTTTACTAGAAATGTTAGCTTTAGCAATAAGAGGGAAAAGAAATTGAAGAAATTAGAATAGGTAATGAGGAAACAAAACTATCACTCTTTGCAGATGATATAATGGTGTATTTAGAGAATCCTAAAGAATCAACTAAAAAATTGCTTGAAACAATTAACAATTTTAGCAAAGTTGCATGATATAAACTACTAGCATTTTTATATATTACTAATAAAGACTAGAAGCAAGATAAAGAAATTTCATTTTCAAAAAACCCTGAAAATAATATAAAATATTTGGGAGTTTATCTGCCAAGACAAACCCAGGACCTTTATGAACACAATTATAAAACAGTTTTCACACAAATGAAATCAGATATAAACACTTGGAAGAATATCAATTGCTCATTGGTAGAACAATCTAATATAAGAAAAATGACAATTCTACTTAATCTACATTCTCAGAGCCATGCCAATCATAATGCCAAGAAATTACTTTATATAGGTAGAAAAAAATAACAAAATTTACCTGAAAGAAGAAAAAGCCAAGAATATTTAAGAGATTTCATGAAAGGGAATTCATGAAAAAATTGCAAAGGAAGGTGGTCTAGCAGTACCAGACCTCAAGGTATATTATAAAGCACCAGTCATCAAAAGCATTTGGTACTGGCTAAAAAAGAGTAGTGGGCCTGTGGAATATGTTAGGCATACAAGACACTATAGTCAATGAATATAGTAATCAATTGTTTGATAAACCCAAAAACTCCAGCTTCTGGGAGAATTGACTATTTGACAAAAATTCCTAGAAAACTGGAAAATAGAATGACAAAAACTAAGTAGAGACCAATATCTCATATTCTATACCAAGATAAAGTCAAAATGAGTTCATGATTTAGACATAAAAATTGATACTATAAGCAAATTAGGAAAGCAGGTGATAGTTTACCTGTCAGAACTTTGGAGAAGGGAGGAATTTATGACCAAAGAAGAACTATAGAACATTATGAAATGTAAAATGGATAATTTTGATCACATTAAATTAAAAAGATTTTGCACAAACAAAACCAATGCAGCCAGGATTAGTAAGGAAGCAGGAAGTTGGGAACAGTCAGTGTTTTTGATAAAGGCCTCATTTTATTTTTATTTATTTATTTTTTTTTAATTTATTTTTTTTTAAATAACTGTTTATTGACAGAACCCATGCCAGGGTAATTTTTTACAACATTATCCCTTGCACTCACTTCTGTTCCGATTTTTCCCCTCCCTCCCTCCACCCTCTCCCCCAGATGGCAAGCAGTCCTATACATCTTAAATAGGTTACAGTAGATCTTGGATACAATATATGTGTGCAGAACCAGTTTTCTTGTTGCTCAGAGAGAATTGGATTTAGAAGGTATAAATAAACTGGGAAGAAGAACAAAAATGCAAGCAGTTTACATTCATTTCCTAGTGTTCTTTCTTTAGGTGTAGCTGCTTCTGTCCATCCTTGATCAACTGAAACAAAGTTAGATCTTCTCTTTGTTGAAGAAATCCATTTCCATCAGAATACATCCTCATACAGTATCATTGTTGAGGTATATAATGATCTCCTGGTTCTGCTCATTTCGCTCAGCATCAGTTCATATAAGTCTCGTCAATCCTCTCTGTATTCGTCCTGCTGGTCATTTCTTACAGAACAATAATATTCCATAACATTCATATACCACAATTTACTCAACCATTCTCCAATTGATGGGCATCCATTCATTTTCCAGCTTCTGGCCACTACAAACAGGGCTGCCACAAACATTTTGGCACATACAGATCCCTTTCCCTTTTTAAGTATCTCTTTAGGGTATAAACCCAGTAGAAACACTGCTGGATCAAAGGGTATGCACAGTTTGATAACTTTTTGGGCATAGTTCCAAATTGCTCTCCAGAATGGCTGGATGTGTTCACAATTCCACCAACAATGTATCAGTGTCCCTGTTTTCCCACATCCCCTCCAACATTCCGCATTATCTTTCCCTGTCATTCTGACCAATCTGACAGTTGTGTAGTGGTATCTCAGAGTTGTCTTAATTTGCATTTCTCTGATCAATATAAAGGCCTCATTTTAAAAATATAGAGAGAACTGACTCAAATTTATAAGAAAAGAAAATCATTCCCTAATTGATATCAAAGGATATGAACAGAAAATTTTCACTTAAAAGAATTAAAACCATCTATAAGCATATAAAAATATTCTAAATCACTATTAATTAGAGAAAAATCTACATTAAAACAATTCTGAGGTTTCACCTCATACCTTTCAGATTAGCTAAAATGATGGGAAAAGATAATGATAAATGATGGAGGGCATGTGAGAAAATTGGAATATTGATGCCTTGTTGGTAAAGCTGGGAATTGATCCAGACATTCTGAAAAGCTGGAATTATGCCCCAAAGACTATAAAACTGTGCACACTCTTTGATCAAGCAGTGTCATTACTAGGTCTGCATCCTAAAGAGATCATAAAAGAGAGTAAAGGAACCACATGTGCAAAATGTTTGTAGTAGCTTTTTTTGTAGTGGTTAAGGAATTAGAAATTGAGGTGATAATCATCAATTGGGGAATAGTTGAATAAGTTATGATATATCAATGTAATGGAATATTATTGTACTATAAGAAATGATGGGCAGAATGATTTCAGAAAAGCCTGAAAATACATTAACTGATGCAGAGTGAAGTAAGCAGAACCAAAAAAAAAAAAAGTACACAATTGTACACACTGTAATAATTATGTGATGATCAACTATGATAGACTTAGTTCTTGGCAATACAATTATCCAAGACAATTCTAATAGACTTGGGATAGAAAATGCCATATCCACCCAGAGAGAGAATTATGAAAATTAGATGCAGATTAAAGCATGCTTGAAGAAGTACAATAATTTTATGGCTATCTTGTCATGAATCTTAGCGCTCAGACAATCTATAGCTTGTTAATCAGAGAATTATTGAGAATGAAGACAATGTAAAATGACACAATACAAGAACGGACTTAAGAAAACTTAGTGGATGCCCATCAACTGGAAAATGGCTGAATAAATTGTGGTATATGAATATTATGGAATATTATTGTTTGATAAGAAATTATCAGCAGGATGAATACAGAGAGAGGCTTGGAGAGACATACATGAACTGATGCTAAGTGAAATGAGGATATCATTATACATTTCAACAACAATACGACATGATGATCAATTCTGATGGACCTGGCCATCTTCAGCAATGAGATGAACTAAATCAGTAGCAGGAATGAATTGAACCAGCTACACTGAGCGAAAGAACTCTGGGAGATGACTAAGAACCATTACATAGAATTCCCAATACCCATATTTTTGTCCACCTGCATTTTTGATTTCCTTCACAGGCTAATTGTACACTATTTCAGAGTCTAATTCTATTTGTACAGCAAAATAACTATTTGGACATGTATACTTATTTTGTATTTAATTTATACTTTAATATATTTAACATGTATTGGTCAACCTGCCATCTGGGGGAGGGGGTGGGGGGAAGGAGGGGAAAAATTGGAACAAAAGGTTTGGCAGTTGTCAATGCTATAAAATTACCCATGCATATAACTTCTAAATAAAAAGATATATATATATATATATATATAGATATATAGATATATATAAGAATGGATTTAAGAAATGAGACTAAAATGTTTTATATTCCCCAGAAATCTCAATAATGATTTAAGAAAAAAGTGGAGGGGAATGGGACAATATGAATACTGAGCAACAGTACAAAACTTAAATGAGCATATAAGATAGAAAATTATTGATTTCACATGATAGTCATTTTAGGATCTCTGTGAATTTATATCTTCAAAGAGTTAGAAGAAGAGTCAAAATTAATACCCTACAAGATGAGAAGACAATTCATATAACTACAAATATCACCAAATATATTTCATAAAAATTTTGTTGTTCAGTCATGAATAATAGTCAGATGACTCTTTGTGACCTTGTGAACCATATTATCCATGAAGTATAATTGGCAGTTTGCTATTTCTTTTTTCCAATAGATTAAGGCAAACAGATTTAGTGATTTGCCTAGGGTCACATAGCCACACATTTAAACTCAAATCTTTTCAACTGTCACAGGTCCATTATTATAACCTTTGTGCCATGTAGCTGCCCAATAAAGCAATTAACTTTGAGAAAGTAAAAGAGATATTATTAATTTTGACTATACCATTTATTAGAGAATTTTAACACACAAAACAATCATCATGAAGAGGGGGCTCAGAACTCAGAAACCACCATAGCCAATCAACTCTCTTTACTAGATGGGGAATGTATTATCCAAGGGAAAAACATGAAATAAAAAAGAAAAAGAGACAACAAAGGTATATATTGAAGAATATTGTACACATAGAGTTCAATGTAGAAAGATTCCTCTAGAGGTAATCCCCTTAACCTTTTTGTGTCATGAACCCAAGGTAGCCTGGTAAAACCCATGGACCCCTTCTCAGAACCATGCTTTTAAATGAACACAGTAGATTATCAATTACAATTACAATTACAAATTTTATTAAAATGTTAGTAAAAATATCAAAAATTCCAGATCCATGGAACTCATGAAATCATTGTGAACCCTAGACTAAGAACTTCTGCACATCTACAAGGGAGCCCTCTACTTATGAGCATATAGATTGATCAAAACATGGAAGTAAATCAAGGGAATAGATATCATCCTGTAATGATGTTGAATAAACAAGATTGTGGTGACAAAGGTTTTAAAAATTGGAATGCTCTAGTGGCAGAAGATCATTTATACGTAAAATCACAAACTTCATTGCTGTTATTTGCATTATTACTCTTGCTGAGTATCCAAAATTTCAAGGTGCAGTTCTCTCTTTTGACCAATCACTTTTGCTAAGCATTCTCCAATTCAATTCAATATCAAGTCTTGAAACAGTTTCTTCCATTAAGTATTGTGTTTTTTCTTCCTTGCTTCCTCTCCTGCTCTCCTTTATTCTTTTTTTCCCCTCCCTCTCTTTCTTTGTAAGGGTCTAGTTGTAAGATTATTTTACCTATGGTTTTCATTCATATAATTCAATTTCTCCCATTTAATTTTTAGTTATTATCACTAAAACACAAGCAATAGTTAGTGAGATGTAGCTGTTAGTTATTAATTGTTAGTAGACATGTGTGAATAATCAAGTCCCTAGAGTTGAACAGCTTAAAGGATGGAGAGGTAAAGTTGCTGAGGGGTTATCCATTTGAATGCAGGTTGTGGCTGGGATTAGGGTAGAAAGGAAAACCAAAAATTGGGTAAGGAACTCACTGGAAAAAAAATCTAGAGACTGTCCCTCACATTGGTGGAGCTTGGAAGTAGAATAGTCATAGAAAATGATGATATTCTCCAGATGGTCTAGTTTGTAGATCACCTTGGGCTGATTAAAGCATGCCTCCATATAAATCAATATCTTTCTAATGATATATATGGATATTCACCTTTTCAAACTGGAAAGGGAAAATCAAGCAGATGAAGAACATCTGTCATTCAGATAACTTAATGAGTATGCCTTAATGTCCATTGGATTTGCAGTCTATGGGAATGAGTTTATCATCGCATACATATTAATCAGTCATTGTAGATTGACCAATATTGAATTTATTGTTGTTGTTCAGTCATTTCAGTAATGTCTGACCATTTGGATTTTCTTGACAAAGACACTGGAAAATTTGCCATTTTCTTCTCCACTTCATTTTATAAATGAGGAAACTGAGGCAAACAGGATTAGGCGACTTGCTCAAGGTCACAGAACTAGTATGTGTTTGAGACTAGATTTGAACTCAGGAAGATGAGTCTTCCTGATTCCAAACCCAGTGTTGTCTCCAGTTCTTTCAATGACCACAAGTTCTCTATCACAAAAGCTTTGCTGCTCCCTATCACAAAAACTTTTATTTAGGTGAATATTTTCTCAAAATTGTTGCATGTCTTTGGAAAATCATGATTTCAGAAGAATTAAAAATTAGTTTGCTCAAAGGAAAATGAAGAGACAACCTATTTATTCAAGTAATTCAACAAGCACTTATTAAGTTCTTAATATACATCAGGTACTTTGCTAGGACAAAAACATAAAGAAATATTCCCTGCTTTAAAGATAGTTATATTCTATTTGGAAGAATGAAAGGTCACATTGAAAATCAAATACAAAACAATTTTAAAGAAGTAATTGCAAATCATGCTAGACTTCTTGTAGGAGGTGGCACTAGAGCTAAGCATAAGTAGGCCATAGCATGTCACTAAGTAGTAGATAAAATGACGTTAAAGACAATAATGACCAGAAAAGGAAATGGACTTATCATGTAACATGAATATTGGCAAACAAATCGAGAACCCAAAGGCTACACTGGTAGGATTTATAGGGAAGCCTCTATCATTGGGTGAATTTACTTTTAGTGATTTATGGAATATGTCTAAGAATATCAGAAAGTGAGAACACACAACTGAGTTGTAACCTGCACATCTAGAAGGGAGCCCTCTACTTATGAGCATATAGATTGATCAAAACATGGAAGTAAATCAAGGGAATAGATATCATCCTGTAATGATGTTGAATTAACAAGATTGTGGTGACAAAGGTTTTAAAAATTGGAATGCTCTAGTGGCAGAAGATCATTTATACGTAAAATCACAAACTTCATTGCTGTTATTTGCATTATTACTCTTGCTGAGTATCCAAAATTTCAAGGTACAGTTCTCTCTTTTGACCAGTCAATCACTTTTGCTAAGCATTCTTCAATTCAATTCAATATCAAGTCTTGAAACAGTTTCTTCCATTAAGTATTGTGTTTTTTCTTCCTTGCTTCCTCTCCTGCTCTCCTTTATTCTTTTTTTCCCCTCCCTCTCTTTCTTTGTAAGGGTCTAGCTGTAAGATCATTTTACCTATGGTTTTCATTCATATAATTCAATTTCTCCCATTTAATTTTTAGTTATTATCACTAAAACACAAGCAATAGTTAGTGAGATGTAGCTGTTAGTTATTAGTTGTTAGTAGACATGTGTGAATAATCAAGTCCCTAGAGTTGAACAGCTTAAAGGATGGAGAGGTAAAGTTGCTGAGGGGTTATCCATTTGAATGATGATATCTTGAAGGTTGTGGCTAGGATTAGGGTAGAAAGGAAAACCAAAAATTGGGTAAGGAACTCACTGGAAAAAAAATCTAGAGACTGTCCCTCACATTGGTGGAGCTTGGAAGTAGAATAGTCATAGAAACAAGCATATCATTAAGAAAATGATCTTAGAGTGTCAGTGGTTCTCTTCTTTCTTGTTGATTAAGTTCAGGGTAGGAGGTGGAGAGCAACCATGAGCAAAGTGGACTGCTAGGGATATGTTACCTTTGGGAAAGAGTCAAATTTCTATTAAATTGGATGAGTAGAAGGAATGTTGACTGAAAAGGTTAAGGATATAATGGAATTTGTTGACAAGTAGAGTCTAAAGCTCTAAAAAGGACAGTATAATAGACTAAATTATAATATTAAGAATAAACACAGTAAGGTTGATGAGAATGGGTTGGCTATTGACTATTCTTTATTTTTTAAATTGTTATTTATTCTATTTTTCCAGCTGCATGTAAATATGTTTAACATTCATCTTTTAAAATTTTGAGTTCTATATTCCCTTCCTCACTCCTGCCCATGCTCTCAATTATACACATAAAGCCATGCAAAACATATCTCCATATCATCTGTCACAAAAGAAAACACACACATTAAAAACCACAAGAAAACAAAATAAAACAAAAATAGTACTTTAATATGCACTCAGAGTTCATCAGTTCTGTCTCAGGAGGTGGATAGCATTTTTCATCATGGATCATTTGGAATAGTCTTGAATCAGTCTTGATCAAAAGTAGCTAACTCTTTCACAGTTGATCATCCTTATACTATTGCTGTTACTATATAAATTAATTCCTGATTCTACTCATTTCACTTTGCATTAGTTCATATAAAAGGTTGACTTCCTAAAGAAACAGTATGAGTATGCTACTTCAACCTCAAGTAGTGAGACTGAATTATCATGACTGAAGCAAATGAAGTAGATTGGTATATCATACTTCTTTGTTCCAATTTTGGTGCTGGATATGGAACTATCCCCATGTCAAATTGTACATATCCTTTGATGTCTCTACTGGGCCTGCAACCCAATTTTTACAAATGTAATAATGAAGAGATATGGACCAATTTCAATGGACTTGTGATGGAGAGAGACATCTACATCCAGAGAGAGGACTGTGGGGACTGAGTGTGGATCATAACACAGTATTTTCACCTTTTTTATTGTAATTTGCTTGCTTTTTGTTTTCTTTCTTATTTTTTTTCCTTTTTGATCTGATTTTTCTTGTGTAGCATGATAATTGTGGAAATATGTATAGAAGAATTGCACATGTTAACATATTGAATTACTTGCTGTCTAAGGGAGGGGGTAAGGGCAAGAGGGAAAAAAAAAATTGGAAGAGTGAATGTGGAAAATTGGCTATACATGTATTTTTAAAATAAAAAGCTTAAAAAAAAACAAATTCTGGTGCTGGAAAAGACTTTTGAGAATCCCTTGGATAGCAAAGAAATCAAATCAGTTAATATTTAAAGAAATTAATTCAGACTATTCACCGGAATGTCAAATAGTAAAGCTAAAGCATAAAAACTTTGACTACAACATGAAAAGACATGACTAGGTTAAAAAAGACCCTGATGTCGGGAAAGATTGAAGGGAAAAGGAGAAGTGGATGGCAGAGGTTGAGATGTATAGATGGTATCATGCAAACAGTGAACATGAATTTGGACAGACTTTAAGAGATAGTGGAGGATAAAAGGGTCTGGTATATGAAGAATCAGACATTACCGAAAAAAAAAATAACAATTCTTTTGATAGAATTTCACAATTCACTTTAACAAGCACTTATTAAGGATCAATTTTGTCAACAAGCATTTATTAAGCACTTTTTATGTGCTAGGGTCTATACTAATTTCTGGGGACGAGAGCAAAGCAAAGAAAAAAAAATAGTTCATGCTTTCATGGAGTTCACAATCTAGTAGTAAAGATGATTTGTAAACAATTATGTACTAATCAAACAGACACACTATAAATGTGTTAGGCACTATGCTAGACACTCGGTATATGAAGATTAAAAATTGAAAACAATCCCTGTACTTAATGAGCCTACATTATCCTGGGTGAAAGTAACAAATAAATAAATACAAAATATATACAAAGAAAACACAAAAGAATTTCAGGTGGAGGTGGAGATTTAAAAACAAAACAAAACCAAAACATCTGGAAATCAGTAAAGACCACATAAAAAAGAATCATTGAGCTAATCTTTGAGAAGTGGGGATACCAGATGACACAGATGAAGACGAAGAATATTCTGGGCATGAGAAGATACCCTAAGCAAAGTAATAGAAATGAGATAAAATGTCATTTGTGGTGAATAGCAAGGATTTCAATATGTCTAGAATGTTGAGTGTGTGAGGGAAATAGTGTGAAATCTATTTGAAAGAGTTGGTTAGGGACATATTACAAAGGACTTTAACTTCCAAACAGAAATTTTGCATTTTATTCTAGAGGAAATAAGGAGTTTCTGAAGTTTCTTTAGTTGAGAGGTGATAGGGTGAGACCTGTGCTTTAAGAATATCAATCTGACATCTGTCTAGAGGTTGGGTTAGATAGAAGAGATGGAAGCCTGGAATTCAATTAGAAGGTCATAAAAGATTATAAAAAAAGGAGTTACATAGTTAATCTGACCTAAAGTTTTAGATGGATCAAAGTTAGTTTTGTATCTGCAATTTATTAACTTTCTATTAACACGAATAAGCAACCACCTTTCATGCCTGGCTCTTAATAATTTATAGTACTAGGCATGTAGTAGCTGTTCATAAACACTTCTAAATGCAGCTTATAACTTAAAAAAAAAACTCCTTTGACATACAAATGGGCAAGTCTTAGTATAGTGACCTGTGAACATCACTTAGACAAATGTCCTCTGGTAACCTTTTATCACTGGGGTTGTTACAAACTCCATGAGTCATTTTATACTTACCTAAGGAGGATAAATGCATCTAGTTGATCACCAGTAACCTGGAGAAAGCCTGACCAGGGTTTGCATCCTGATTTGGAAGACACCCCAATAATAAATAAAGGATTACTGCTTCTTATCAGAAGATAAATAACTAGTATAGTTCTCCTTGTTTAAAAAGGGTGTTCTTTTCCTCACAGGATCTCTTTTGAAAGGTCAGTGACATTTTGATTATGCTGTCTGCAAGGTGGCTCTTTCCCAACAAAATAGAAATTGAGCACCTGGGTTCCAGATGTAAGTAAGATAACTTTCAGATTTTCCAACATGTGTGAATTGATTTGGCAGACAACATCCCAATTCATTTCCTGCTGGCTAGGGTATGTCAATTAAGGTGAGAGAATTAGTATTTGTGAGGCATTCTTGTGACCTCTTTAGTAAGATGTAAATATAAATTTGGGAAAGAACTTGCTGGAGAATGAATCTAGAGCATAATACTAATTAGTTATTTCAATTCTCAGTGGCATATTAAAACAAATATTGTTAATCTATGCAAACTTTTATGTGGGAGAAAGGATTATAGAGACATGTACCTTGATTTAGTGAACCTCCTTACCCATTCCCAGAATACTGAAGCCTGGAGAAAATCTTTTTGCATAGCAAGAATTTCTATCTAACCCACTTTTTTAGTAATTCTCTTGTCCTCATAGACTCTTATCCTAACTTGTCCTTAACCCCAAATACCTTATTATTTTGATGATCAAAATTGTAGCTCTACTATAGTAACCATTCAATTTGATAATCTTTTAATACTATCTATAGGAAATATAAAAATAAAAATGAATCTCTCAATCCTCATGTAACTTATCTATACCATTGGGAGTTTTGAGAACTCCCAAATGAGGAAATTGTCACTGTTATTGCTGCAATTTCTTTTCAACTTATAGAAAGGTGCTGGGGGCACTGAGAAGTTAATTGACTTGTCCTGGCTATGTCAAAGTTCAGACTTGAGCCCAGGTTTTTCTGAGGCCAGGACTTTAACCCTGGCATGTAGTCTCTGCTTTGTACAAAGAGAAGTAAATTCAAAAGACATGCAAAGACATTTCAAGAGATGAAATGTCCAAAAGGCAGTGTGACAGCAAAGAGACTATGATGGGATATGTAGATCTGGAGATCATCTACATAGAGATGATAATTGAACCCATGGAAGATTAACAACTGATAGGAAAGGCTCCATTTTTGAAGTCCCTTTTCTTCAGAGCTATCTATTATCAGTGTGCCTGCAGATCTATTTTATAGAAACATAAAGAACTAAACACTAGTCCTAAGTGTCTATCAATTTGCTGATTTCACCTATGGCCTACTTTAAAGTATTCCATTTGGCTCAGAATGTTGAGATAAATTGAAAATTCAGTTCACAAGCATGCTTGAGTATTTTTGTTTTTGTTTTGCAATAGAATCCTGTAAGAATTAATGACCAATGGATGTCCATCAGTTGGAGAATGGCTGAATAAATTGTGGTATATGAATATTATGGAATATTACTGTTCGGTAAGAAATGACCAACAGGATGATTTCAGAAAGGCCTGGAGAGACTTATACGAACTGATGCTGAGTGAAATGAGCAGGACCAGGAGATCATTATATACTTCAACAACAATACTATATGATGACCAGTTCTGATGGACCTGGCCATCCTCAGCAACGAGATCAACCAAATCATTTCCAGTGGAGCAGTAATGAACTGAACCAGCTATGCCCAGAGAAAGAACTCTGGGAGATGACTAAAAACCATTACATTGAATTCCCAATCCCTATATTTATGCCCACATGCATTTTTGATTTCCTTCACAAGCGAATTGTACAATATTTCAGAGTCTGATTCTTTTTGTACAGCAAACTAACGGTTTGGTCATGTATACTTATTGTGTATCTAATTTATATTTTAATGTATTTAACATCTACTGGTCATCCTGCCATCTGGGGGAGGGGGTGGGGGGTAAGAGGTGAAAAATTGGAACAAGACGTTTGGCAATTGTTAATGCTGTAAAGTTACCCATGCATATAACCTGTAAATAAAAGGCTATTAAATAATAAATAAATAAATAAATCATGGAAAAAAAATAAATAAATTAAAAATTAAAAATTAAAAAAAAAAAAAGAATTAATGACCAAATATATGGAGGAATGATGGTCTAGGAAATTTCAGAGTAATATTTTTCAGAGCCATTTCAGAGCCAAACTGAAGTTAGCAGATGAGGCCCCTATATTTATAAGAAAAGGTTTAATAAACTTGAATTAGTCATGGGATGAATCAGACCCTCTTTCCACCTTTGTTATTTTTTTTCTCAACAACTAATAGATATCAAAGATTCCAAAATGTAGATATGAGATTAACAAATATACTTTTTTCCCCTCCAATAGTGACTATACTAGAATCCATGGGAAGCAAAGAAAATTGGTGAAACATTATTGACATATGTCAAAGATGATACTTTTCTGTATAAAAAATAAAAGCTGTTCCATTTCCATGAGCAAATTTCTCTCTTGACGATTTCATCGGCTTCCATGGGTTCAATTATGATCTCTATATAGATGATCTGCAGGTCTACATATCCAGTGATAGTCTCTTTCCTGTCAAACTGCCTTTTGGATAACAAAAACTGGATTCCTATAGTTATTCCAAATCTTTGTTCTGAATCCTCTTCTCTTCCTAAATCCCCTATAATTATCGGAAAGAGTTATCCTCCCTGTCACTCAGGCTAGCAAACTCAAGTCCCATTTTCTGTTCTTTACTCAAACTCTTCTTACACATCTAATCTGTTGTCAAACTATGTCATTTTTTTTCTTTTTCTTTTTTTCCTTTCTTCCTTCTTTCCTTCCTTCCTTCCTTCCTTCCTTTCCTTTTTTTTTTTTTTTTTTTCTGAAGCAATTGAGGTTAAGTAACTTGCCCAGGGTCATATAGCTAGGAAGTGTTAAATGTCTGAGACCAAATTTGAACTCAGATCCTCCTGACTTCAGGGCTGGTGCTCTATTGACTGCACCACCTAGCAGCCTACACTGTGTCATTTCTATTCATAAAACATTTATCATATATTCCCCCTTTTTGCACTTATCACTCTGAAGTCATCATCACTTTTTGCCTGGACTATTAAAATATCACTTTCGATGGTTTCCCTATCCCATGTCTCTCCTCACTTATCCTTCCTATACTTAGCTGTCAAAATGTTCTTAAAATGCAGGCTTGACTACACATCTCCTATATTCAATAAACTTTAGTGGTTTTCTATAAACTTTAGAATTGAATATAAAATCCTCCATTTGGCATTTATACCAATTTATAATTTGAATTTGGCTTACCAAATCATCTTATACTTTACTTCCCTCTACTAACTTTATAATCTAGCAACATTGTTCAGAGGGTAGAGTGAGGGGCCTGCAGTAAAAAAAAAAAAACAAAAAAAACAAAAAAAAAAAACTCATCTTCAAAACTGGCCCTGGATATTTACTAGCTATATGATCCTGGTCAAATCATTTAATCCCATTTACCTCAGTTTCCTCATCTGTAAAATGAACTGAAGAAGGACATGGCAAACCATTCTAGTATATTTATCAAGAAAACCTCCAATGGAAACAACTGAGCAACAACACTAATCTATTTGCCATTTCTTACACATGACACTCCATTTCCTGACTCTATCATTTTGTCCTCACTGTTCATGTTTGGAATGTTCTATCTTCTCTCCTATGTTTCTTATCATTCTTAACTTCCTTTAAAAATCAATCCATCTTACTTTCTTGAGGAATTTTTTCCTGATCCCTCTAGCTACTAATGATTTCCATCTGAGATTATCTTCCAACTACTCTATATATGTCTTATAAGTTCAAAATTATTTACATGTTGTCTTCACAATTATATTCTGAAATTTTTGAGGGCAGAAACTTTATTTTACTTTTTTTTTTTGATATCCCAGAATCTTGGCACATAGCAAGCTCTTAATAAATGACTTTATTAGGAATATGATGTAATATTTAATAAATGTTGAATTAGTAATATTGATTGGCTGACATTATAGGTAAACATTCAAATAATCAGTGACAGTCCACTTCTGAGCGATACAGTTTTGAAAATTGGTTGCATTCTATTTCCCTTCTTCTGAGAGTTCAGTTGACTATAAAGAACATTCTTCAATAAATCTTACTTGGATACAGAGTTTCTTTTCTTAGTTTGGGTATTGATTTTCAACCCACTCCAAGAAATAAGCAAATAAATAAATCACTAATTTAGAAATTTTTTTGTTCCTAAATAATAGAAAATAAAATTTGTAGGAGAAACTACTCAGTTCTTTTCATCTACCACTATAATCCATAAAACCACTAATTCAATCCTGAGCTGTATCTTAAAGAAAGTGAGGGACTTTACAACGTAGAGGTGAAAGGAGAAAACATTCTGATTATGGGGGGCATCTTTCAAAGGGACTGAAGTAGGAGAAAGTTATGTATGATGAATAGTTTAATTAAAACAGAATAAGTGTGAAGGGCATGGGTAGAAAAACATATCAGAGTGACTTGTAGAGGATTTTAAATACCAAGATGAGGATTTTTCATTTTGTCTTAGAGGAATTTGAAAGTCATTGAAGATACTTGAGTGAGAGATAAACATATTCATATTCATTGTATGAGAAATTAATTTGGGGGCAGCTAGGTGGCACAATGAATAGAGCACCAGCCCTGAAGTCAGGAGGGATCTTAGTACAAATCTGGTCTCAGACACTTAATACTTCCTAGCTGTGGTCACACAAGTTGGAATCTTTAAAAACTGTTAAGCCATTGGAGTTGATTTGATCTTAGAAAGAGATATTTTGGGCCAGAACTTGAAACAAGGTACTAAGTGGAACTAATAGAAACAATGCTTGTGTCTCAGTAAAAAAATAAAAAAAAAAAGTGAAAAGTATTAATTGGTCAGCAGTTTGTTGAATAAAAAGAAGAATATGAGAATCTAGAGAAATATCATTGATCTTCAAGTTAGAAGACTTTAGTTCAAGTTCCAGATATGACACTTAAAAGTTAAGGAAGCTCACTTAACGTTTTTGTCCTCTAACTCATGCGTCATGGAGATGATAATAAAACTAGTTACTTTTCAGGGAAGTTGTAAAGAAAACAATTTACCAAGGTTCAGTTGACATCAAGATGAATTATTATTTTTGTTCAATAACATCTAACTTCTTACTACAATCTCCAATATTCCAAAACTGTGTGTCACAAAATTTGTGGTTAGGGTGATTAAATTGTCTGAACCTTAGAGTTAGGGTTTGAAACTGACGTTGTAGACCACAAAGGAAGAGGGCAGAGGTAAACTAGGGGTTAAGAATATATTTTCAATCCCGCAGTTAACACTTCAGAACCCACATCTACTTCCTGAAATAGATAAAGGCTTTCATATACTGAATATACTGCTCTTTTTAGTTGTCAGGTAATAGAAAGATAAGTATAAAGTTGATATCATCTTCTTCCCATAGATTTACACATCCACATTGATTCTTCTGAGAATAACTGGTGAATATCTTTTGAACCAACAAATATCTTTATGGTTCAGTTTATTTTTGTTTTGTAAATCTCTTTGCATAATGGAGATAATTTTGGCTTCTTTACACTATATTTTTTTGGTGAAGGGAGAGAAATTCACCTGAATTATAAATAGAGTTAATAGGTTTCATTTATTCCAAGTCTCCCTGTTTCATGGTGATAAGATAAAAGAGTCAAAATGACTCATGTTGTTTATCTAGTATCCATAAAAAGACTATATGATAGTTGGTGAGACCCAGAGAATATTGTCAACAATGGTAATGCTCAAACTTAATGCCTCCCACTTTATTTCCTGATAACTTTGTAAATGATTCTCTGTCATCCCACCCTATGATGCACTCCTCCAAGTTTCCTTAAGGAAGAGTTCCTTCTATCTTAATTGAATTCAATGTGAGTTTCTTGTTTACTCTGTTGTGTATTTTCACATTGTTTGTACTTTCATTTCTGCCTTCTGGTTTGACCAATAAATAGTCTTTCAAACCTCTTTGTGAGAGCCAAAGGAATACAATAGGTTAAAGTAGAACTATATCTAATTAACTGAGCACATCTTGTTTCTGCTTAATCTCCTTTATTTAATCCAATCATAACAGCTTATGATAAAAACTGATGTTTATTGAGTACTCTAAACTTTGTAAAGCACTAGATGCATTATCTCTTTTGAGAATTATAGCAAACCTGTGAAGAAGGTACTGTGATTTTCATTTATTACTCCAGTTTTATAATTTTTTTTAAAAATGAGGCATGGTCACACAGCTAGTAAGTATCAAAAGTCTTGAAATAAGGAAGATGGGAGTTCAAATCCCACATTTTACAGTTTTTTGTCTATGTGACTATGGGCAAGTAATTTGTTCTATCTGAACAATGTAATTTCTTTTTCTCCTCTTCCTCTTTCTCTTCCTCCCCCTTCTCCTCCTTCCCACCTTCTTTCACGCCTCTTCCTCTTTCTCCTCTTTCCTTCTCCCTCTTTTCTTTTTTTCTCCTCCTCCTCTTCCTTCTCTTCCTTATCCTTCTCTTGTTTCTCTTTTTCCTACTTCTCTTCTTTTTCTTCCTCTTCCTTCTTATTTCTGCACAAAAGTCCAACATTCTACTATCCCATGTAATGTTGCATGCCAGTATTGTCTAACTAGTTGTGGTCATTGTGCCCCTGTGAGAAGAATGATAAGTTGTAATATTGCCTTTGTTATACTAAAAGAGAAACAGAGATTGTTTTTCTTCCCCTTGTGAGATTCTGGCATGTGTGACATAATGGATAATTGGAAACCAGGTCAAAAGCATTCTAGAAGTCTATGTATGACATGGATGCTTGTACATTAACCATTAGACAAGTGCCTTTTGAAATCAATGCCCACGATCTTTCAGGACTTGTGAAAATTCTGTTGGGACATCATGAAAGACAAAAAGATGCTTGTTTTATTTATTGATATCCTTAAACTCTACCTTGATGATCAATCAGGTGCATGAAATAGTATCTTACACGTTTGATATTTATTATAGATGGTACAATTTGTTGCCTCTTAACTTGCTTGAAAAACCCCATAACTCATTTGTGCTCTTAAAAATTCAGCAAATTTATAATTTAATTCAAAAATATATTACTATTATTACCCAAATAGTATTTGAATATTAAGATCATTCTAGGTATAGTTAAGACACAATGTATGATATTAAATAGGAAATGAACTTGTCAGGAAGTTCAAATCTGACTCAGATACTTGTTAGCTGAGTAACTATGTACAATTCTCCTTGCCTCAGTTTTGTCATAAAATCCCTTCTGTGATTATAGGGCTACTGCATTATGGACAGTTTCTGGGTGGTCCAAGTTAAATTGTATCTGTTCATATGCTTACTCTTCTATCTTTTCAAATATCTGTATAATAATGATCTATTTATATAACAAAGGGAGCCCTGGTGAATGCAACGGACTAGCTTTTTCATATAACATTCTGCAAGAAACAACCTTTTGATTGTCAAAATTCAAGAGATAAATGTGAGGAAAATGAAAATATGCTCAAAAAAATGCATAGATGTTGGCTATACATAGTTAAAAATGTAAAATAAAGTTAACTTTTCCCTCAAGTATTCTCAAAGTTATTAGAGAAGGAGAAGGAGAGTAAAAGGATATTTTTGTAGTATAGAAAAAATTTTGCACAAGATTTTCAACAAATCCCAGTTTCTCTCTGAAACAGAAATCTATCTTTTTTTAAAACCAATATTCTAATGAAGCCATCTATCTACAAAGCATGAAGTACAATTGTCTCTTTTGTTCATAGAATCATGGATCCAATAAACAGACAATTTTCAGATGAAGAAATTGAAACTTTCTAGTCATATGAAAAGGTGCTCCAAATCATTATTGGTCAGAGAAATGGAAATTAAGAACTCTGAGATAACCACTACATACCTCTCAGATTGGCTAAGATGACAGGAAAAGATAATGATGAATGTTAGAAAGGATGTGGAAAAACTGGGACACTGATATATCGTTGGTGAAATTGTGAATACATCCAGCCATTCTGGAGAGCGATTTGAAAATATGCTCAAAAAGTTATCAAACTGTACATACCCTTTGATGCAGCAGCATTACCACTGAGTTTGCATCCCAACGAGATTTTAAAGAAGGGAAAGGGCCCCATATGGGCAAAAATGTTTGTGGCAGCCCTTTTTGTAGTGGTTAGAAACTGGAAACTGAATGGATACCCATCAATTGGAGAAAGGCTGAATAAATAGTGGTATATGAATGCTATGGAATATTATTGTTCATAAGAAATGACCAGTAGGATGATTTCAGAAAGACCTGGAGAGACTTACATGAAGTGATGCTAAGTGAAATGAGCAGAACCAGATGCACTTCAACAATACTATATGATGATCAATTCCGATGGACGTGGTTCTCTTCAACAATGAGATGATTCAAATCAGTTCCAATTGTTCAGTAATGGAGAGAATCAGCTACATCCAGAGAGAGAACTATGGAAAATGAATGTGGACCATAACATAGCATTTGTACTCTTTCTGTTATTGTTTGCTTGCGTTTTTGTTTTCCTTCTCAGGTTTTTCTTTTTCTTTCTAGATTTGATTTCTCTTGTGCAGCACAATAACTGTATAAATATGTATACATGTATTTAACATATACTTTAATACATTTAGCATGTATTGGACTATCTGCCATCTAGGGGAGGGGGTAAGGGAAGGAGGGGAAAAGCAGGAACAGAAAGTTTTGCAAGGGTCATTGTTTAAAAAAATTACCCATGCATATGTTTTGTAAATCAAAAGCTATAATAATTTTAAAAAATCATGGATCCAGATCTGGCAATCCTTTCGTTCTATAAAAAAAAAAAAAAGGAAATTAAGGGGATTGGGTGACTTGACTAAAAACACATAGAGTTAGTGTCAAGTGGAATTTGAATTCAGATACTCTTTCCATTGTACTGTCTCCAAAAACCAAAAATTTCAGGATGTAATGCCAAAGAAACTGAGCAAGACAGAGGTCAGAGACCAATTCAATAGTTTATTAAATGGAGAGAAATACTGGGACCCATTGGTCCATGATTGGACACAGCACTGGACGAGACTATCATCTCAAAGAGTCCAGCCTCGCGTATTGGGACAGCAAGCTTTTTTATAGGATAACAAGAACAGTGACATAATGGGGGAGGTACCTAGGTGGGGATAACCTAATGGTGGGGGAGGCACCAGGATGACACAATGGAGGAAGGTTACTGATATTCTAATGACATCTAAAATGGATAAACCTTTATCCTATCAAACATTAAGAAGGAATGTCTATAACCTAAAGATATAAAACCTTCATCTCATCAACCATTTAAGAAGGAGTGATTATAGCCTGGGGTTTTGGAACAGAGCAACTGAAGTAGACCTTTATCTCATCAAACATTAAGAGGGAAAGGTTATAACCTGAGACAGAATAACTAAATAGGACAATTGAAGAAACTGGGTCAGGACATTAAAAGAGAACTGTGTACAAAGAGAAATCCCATTTAAAGTAACTACTAATAGTATAAAATATTTAGGAATCTATCTGCCAAGGGAAAATCAGAAACTTTATGAGCAAAACTACAAAACACTTTCCACACAAATTAAGTCTGATCTAAGCAACTGGAAAAATATTAAATGTTCTTGGATTGGGTGAGCAAATATAATAAAGATGACAATACTACCTAAACTAATCTATTTATTTAATGCTATACCAATTAGACTTCCCAAAAACTATTTTGATGACCTAGAAAAAATAACAACAAAGTTCATATGGAAAAACAAAAGGTCAAGAATTTCAAGGGAATTAATGAAAAAAAAAATCAAATAAAGGTGGCCTAGCTGTACCAGATCTAAAATTATATTATAAGGCAATGGTTACTAAAACTATCTGGTATTGATTGGCTAAGAAATAGACTAGTTGATCAATGGAATAGGTTAGGTTCAAAGGACAAAACAGCTAATAACTTAAATTATCTAGTGTCTGACAAACCCAAAGACCCCAGTTTTGGGGATAAGAATGCATTATTTGACAAAAATTGCTGGGAAAATTGGAAATTAGTATGGCAGAAACTAGGCATTGACCCACACTTAACACCATACACCAAGATAAGGTCAAAATGGGTTCATGATCTAGCATAAAGAATGACATCATAAATTGGAAGATTATAGGATAGTTTACCTCTCAGACTTGTGGAAGAGGAAGGAATTTATGACCAAAGAAGAACTAGAGATCACTATTGACTACAAAATTGAAAATTTTGATTATATCAAATTGAAAAGTTTTTGTACAAACAAAACTAATGCAGGCAAGATTAGAAGGGAAACAATAAACTGGGAAAACATTTTTACAGTCAAAGGTTCTGATAAAGGACTCATTTCCAAAATATAGAGAGAATTGACTCTAATTTATAAGAAATCAAACCATTCTCCAATTGATAAATGGTCAAAGGATATGAACAGACAATTTTCAGATGATGAAATTAAAACTATTACTACTCATATGAAAGAGTGTTCCAAATCACTATTGATCAGAGAAATGCAAATTAAGACAACTCTGAGATACCACTATACACCTGTCAGATTGGCCAGAATGACAGGGAAAGATAATGCAGAATGTTGGAAGGAATGTGGGAAAACAGGGACACTGATACATTGTTGGTGGAATTGTGAACACATCCAGCCATTCTGGAGAGCAATTTGGAACTATGCCCAAACAGTTTTTTTTTTTATTTTTATTTAATAGCCTTTTATTTACAGGTTATATGTATGAGTAACTTTACAGCATTAACAATTGCCAAACCTCTTTTCCAATTTTTCACCTCTTACCCCCCACCCCCTCCCCCAGATGGCAGGATGACCAGTAAATGTTAAATATATTAAAATATAAATTAGATACACAATAAGTATACATGACCAAACTGTTATTTTGCTGTACAAAAAGAATCAGACTCTGAAATATTGTACAATTAGCTTGTGAAGGAAATCAAAAATGCAGGTGTATGCCCAAAAAGTTATCAAACTGTGCATACCCTTTGATCCAGCAGTGTCTGGATCTACTGGGCTTATACCCCAAAGAGATACTAAAAAAGAGAAAGGGACCTGTATGTGCCAAAATGTTTGTGGCAGCCCTGTTTGTAGTGGCCAGAAGCTGGAAAGTGAATGGATGCCCATAAATTGGAGAATGGTTGAGTAAATTGTGGTGTATGAATGTTATGGAATGTTATTGTTCTGTAAGAAATGACCAGCAGGACGAATACAGAGAGGATTGGCGAGACTTACATGAACTGATGCTGAGCGAAATGAGCAGAACCAGGAAATCATTATATACCTCAACAATGATACTGTATGAGGATGTATTCTGTTGGAAGTGGATTTCTTCAACAAAAACAAGATCTAACTTAGTTTCAATTGATCAAGAATGGACAGAAGCAGCTACACCCAAAGAAAGAACACTAGGAAATGAATGTAAACTGCTTGCATTTTTGTTCTTCTTCCCAGATTATTTATACCTTCTAAATCCAATTCTCTCTGAGCAACAAGAAAACTGTTCCGTTCTGCACACATATATTGTATCCAAGATCTACTGTAACCTATTTAAGATGTATAGGACTGCTTGCCATCTGGGGGAGAGGGTGGAGGGAGGGAGGGGAAAAATCGGAACAGAAGTGAGTGCAAGGGATAATGTAAAAAATTACCCTGGCATGGGTTCTGTCAATAAAAAGTTATTAAAAAAAAAAAAGGGAGAACTGTGGCACAACAAGGACACTCAAAGGGCAATGAAAGGAAATGTGGTAGGTTTTATATGTTGCATGCATTGTAACTTATCTTTTTTTGGAAATGAGGTTTAGATAGCTATCTGAAACTTAAAGACATTAAGTGACTCATTCAGCTAATAAGGGACCACACAGCTAATAAGGGACAGGGGTAGAAGTTGATCTTCCAAGCACCAAGGATCCTATTCATCATGTCCTGCTACCTCTGTATTACCAATACAAGACATCACTCTATTGTCAAAGCACCATATCACTAATGACAAAGTAGCATACAAATTATCATGCATGACTAGAAAAGGAAATTGGTGATTGGTGGAGAAATCAAGCAATCAGTAGGCATTAATTGAGCATCTACTGTGTTCCAAGCATCCTGCTAGGTATCTGGGATATAAATTGGACAAAGAATTCTCATATAACTTCAAGAGACAGAGGAAGCTACAAAGCAAATTGGACAGAGTTCTCCACTTTCATGGAGGGGGCGGAATCACACACAATGAGAATGATTTAGTGGATAAACATTTATTGGCCACTTACTGTGTAGGTTTTGGAGATTTTCAGGTAAAAACCTAAACAATTCTTACTTCCAAAGAGCATATAATGTAGGCTTGTGGCTTCGGATCTGAACCACACACACTGATAAAAATCCAAATATATATTTCATTCTTAGTGATGGGTCTTTTTTATTTGCACACTTCTCTATTGGTTTAATTTCTTGAAACACCACTACTCACTTATCCCCTTCCCCTTGTTCTGATGAATGGCAAATCTCAATGTTTATTTTGATTTACAAGGCTTAAATAAAGGTTAAACTAGGAAACCAAATAATCAGTCCTGTCTCTTAGCTCACCAATGACCCAGCTAGGAGATATTATGGATATTGCCAGGTTTCCCTAGTTCTGAGTTGATTCAGATCTGCTGCCTTGTCCAGTTGTTCTGTGTGTGGCTGGTTCCCACAGTACTCTGGGGCTCAGGGATTAGGCCCCTAATCAAATCTAAATCAACTCTCTTAGAGAAGAGATTTTATGACTTCCAAAGGTCACATGAATTAAGAGGTTGGCCTAGGCTTTTATGTGGAAAATGGTGATATAATTTGAAAGGTCATATATTTTTCTAACTGGTCTCTGCACATAAAATAGACTTTTATGGGCTCTATTATGCAGGCAGTGTGACATAGTCCAGGTCTGAGAGTTATATAAGCCTGGGGTTCCAAAGCAAAAAAAAAAAAAATTAAACCAAATCAAAACAAAACAAAAAAACCTGCCACTGATTAGCAAGCAGGTTTAGTGGGAACATGAAGGAGGAAAGGCAACTCAGTTTCTTTTTGTCTGAGGAGGGCCTACACAGAGACTGATTGTGCTGTGAGATCACTGATTAAAGGGTGTAAAGTACCTTGAAATATAAAGTGTTTTATAAATGCTTACTAATGATAATTATGTATATAGTGTACTTAATTGAAAGAAACCCTTGAGGGCACCAAGATACTTTTTACAATAGAAGGATTATTTTTGACAAAGCCTCCTCACTTTCACTAAAGAGCTTGGATATCATTTAAATGCCCCCAAAGGATTAAGAGATGATATGTATTAAATCCTGGGTCCTTTCTTTTTCTTCTCATTTTGTTTTTTTATTAATAAGTCATTCATTTAAGAAATCTTTATGCATTGAGAGTTACTCTGAAATGCTTCTGGCATGTTTGTTCTCACAAATCTGATGCCTTCCCATGTGCAGATATTAGCATTTCTTTTATACTATAAAGGTGAAAGAAAGCATTTCCATTTTTAAAAGAAAAATTATTTTTTCTATAACCATTTTAGAGGAAGCATGATAGATTGGCTGAAATGTTCTTATTGGGGTGAGGGTAATTTATACATCTTACATTTGGAACTGGAAGGGACTTAAAAGTCATCTGGTATATCTTTTTTTATAGATCAGGAAACTGAGACCCAGAACAGTCATAGAATCATCATTCTAAGAGTAGAAGGAAACTTAAAGACTATTTAGTCTAATTTCTTTATTTTACAGATATGGAAACTGAGGCCTACAGCAATTAAGTGACTTGATTAAGATCACAAGGACTTGTTATCAAGGATAAAAGCTGAATTCTGATTTCAGAAATAGAATTCTCTCTTTCCTATAATCACATATTCAGTGATCCAATATTCAAACTTATGTCTGCTTATTCCAATCTGAACATCATAGTAAGAAAACATGGCCTGAAGACCATGATTTATTTCACAAACCAAAGTCAGATTAGGTTTATCTAAGCAGATAGGACTAAAGTCATGGAATCACAAACATAATCAATCAATACATAAACATTTATTAAGTGTCTAGTGTGTGCCAAGTCTTGTGCTCTGAGTTGGAAGGGATGAGGCCTGAAGGGGAGAAATGCAAGTAATTGGCAGAGCTGGGATTTTAACATAGATTCTCAAACTCTAGTCTCATTGTTCTTAAAGACCTGAATTCAAATTTGCCTTTGACACTTACTTCTTGTGTGATTCTGGGCAAGTTGTTTAACCTCAAATGCCTTAAAAGATTCCTTAGAGCTTACCTCCTAAGTCAGAAACGTTGCCACACATTCTTTGGAGGAAGTTCCACTTTATGGGACCAATAATAGATCCTTTCCTTCTCCCCAAGGTGTGAAAATAATACTCTATACAAGAGTTGGTTTTCTTCTTTTCCATAATCATTTGCAAATTAAAGTATATTTAAATGAAGTCATTTTTGCTAGTAGTGATGATGGTATGTACTTTTCATCTGTGAAAAAGCCCAGATGAGAAAACTGTTAAAAAAAAAATACACTGACCTTTCCTACTAGGAGGGGAAATATTAAAGTCAGACACAGACCCCGGACCACAGCTCTCTTGCGGTTTCCAGGATTTTTATCATTTAACATGCAACATTTCTCTGCAACATTAGCTTGACAAACAGATTTTCAGACTAGTTTATATTTAACAAGTATGTAGCATTTTATTGATTATCTATTATGTATTGATTGACCACCTCTTGGTCCAGGAGAATAGCTATGTTTAACAGGACACTAAGCAGATGTTTGCATTTGTGGAGTGTCAGGGGTGGGGAAGGGTAGGAAATAGGAAAAGCATTGCAAATAGTCACTTGTCCTATCCTTTGAGACAATGTTTTTTTGCTACTTGGAGGTATTTGGTAAACTTTTTATTTCTTGTTCCTAAAATCATTTTCAAGCTATGAAGTTCTTCATGTACAAGAGACACTGATTTAGGCAATTTTACTCTATCAATGTTGTGATTGATTGAATTGAACAAAACAGCAGTGAGATATCAGTCAACTCGTTACCAAATATTGTTTTCCAGTAAAACTAATAGGGTTTTTATGGTTTTGTGTATTCTATGAAGTAAAGGGAAGTTTCTTAGGAAATAGAGTGAACCTAGTTATAGATTTTTCTTTCCTCATCCATCAATATTTTTGTATATTCTAAGGCTAATTAGAATGAATCATTATGTTTTTGCTTTCCATCCATTTTATTTTCAGATGGAAGTCCCTTGCTCAGCTTAAGTTGTACAAGTTATTCAGCACCATGTAATGAAGCTTTCTCTTCTTGTCTCTCAGTAATCAGAATTGTCATTACAGCCAACCTTAATGCAAGCAAACAAACATAGGCTTTTTTCCCTTTGCAAATATTCTTGGCCATTTGATGGGGAATATAATAATTATTGTCTTGTCTTTCTTTGACTCCAAGACCTTCTCTAAAATATTCCTTTTGAAGGCTTCCTAACTCAGCTTTGTGTGAAAAGCTACCACATTATGTCATTTTCTAGGTATAATCATCTATGGATGACAAAGGGTTTATTCCCCAATTATTCCAACATAAATACAAGAAAGCTGTCTAAACATGGATCCCTCAGTTGATAATAGATTTTACTTCATTAGAGGACTTTAAATAAAAACAGAAATGTCATTTATAAAGGATGTTGTAAAATGAACTCTTGTTCAAGTATGTTAGAATTAATGAACTCTGAGACTGCAATTCTATGTGGTAAAATTTCTTTCTTCCTCTTGTTGTGCTACAGTTCCCTTTTGATGTCCTGACCTAGTTTCCCTAATTGTCCTATTTAGTTACTCTGCCTCAGGTTATAACCTTTCCCCCTTAATGTTTGATGAGATAAAGGTTTTATATCTTTAGGCTATAATCATTCCTTCTTAATGTTTGACAGGATAAAGGTCTATCCATTTTAGACATCATTAGAATATCAGTAACCTCTCCAGTACCTCCCTCCATTGTGTCATCCTAGGTGCCTCCCCTCATTAGGTTATCCCCATCCAGGTACCTCCCCCATTATGTCATTGTTCTTGTTATCGTATAATTGTTCTTGTTATCGTATAAAAATCTTGCTGTCTAATACTCAGTGTTGGATCCTTTGAGATGATAGTCTCATTCAGCCCTGGGACCAACCATGGATTCATTTGGTCCCAGTATATCTCTCCAAATAATAAACTATTAAATTGTTTTCTAATCACTGTCTTGCTCAGTTTCTCTGGCATTACACTCTTTACAATTGTTCTTTCTCCCTTACTCACCTTCCCTAGTGTGGCAGAATGAAGTTTATTGATTACATTTCATTAAAAAGCTCCATTATTTGACTATTAAATTTATCTTTTCAAGTTCCAGGACCTCTTCTTTATTCCCACCCACAATTAAGAAACCACTTGTGAAGTTATGCAAGACATTTCCATAAAAGTCAAGCTGTGAAAACAAAAACATAGATCTTCCACCCCAATGAAAATTTTAAAACCCTCAAAAAATTAAGTTAAAAAAGACAGAGAAAAAGAGAAAGAGAGAATGCTTCAATCTGTATTCTGAGACAAGTTCTCTGGGTATGGATAGAATTTGGCATCATAAGTTCTTCAAAATAGTCATAGATGATTGTACTGTTGTGCCACAGTTCTCTTTTAATGTCCTGACCCAGTTTCCCTAATCGTCCTATTTAGTTACTCTGCCTCAGGTTATAGCCATTCCCTCTTAATGTTTGGTAGGATAAAGGTCTTATATCTTAGACCTTAGGCTATACTTATTCCCTCTTAATATTTAATGGGATAATGGGATAAAATGACATCCATTTTAGATGTCATTAGAATATCAGGAGCCTCTCCAGTACCTCCCTCCATTGTGTCGGTGCCTTTCCCCATTAGGTTATCCCCATCCAGGAACCTCCCCCATTATGTCCTTGTTCTTGTTACCCTATAAAAGAATCATGTATCCTACATTCACTGCTGGATTCTTTGAGATGATAGTCTCATTCAGCCCTGGGGCCAAACATAGATCCATTTGGTCCCTGTAAATCTCTCCATTAAATAAACTATTAATTTGTTCTCTAATTTCTATCTTGCTCAGTTTCTCTGGCATTACCCTACCTAGCCTTAATCACTGAATGGGTACTGTCTCAATCAAATTGAGGCCTATTAAAGATCTTAACTTAAAAATGCCAAGGTCTCTCATTTCATCTAAGGCTATCTCCAATTGTCCTGATATATATCTGACTACTGGACTCAGATGGTTCTGGAGGGGAAAGTGAGACAGGTGACCTTGCAACAGTCCTTCCTCACTTAAATCCAATTCATTTTCATGTCATGGTGTCATTTCCTTGATGTTATAGTCCTCTTCAAGAATGAACAAACAACAACCACCTCTAAAGAACAGATATTGAATATGTATGCATAACATATATAAAAATATAACATATTTTTCAAATAGCCAATATATTGGTATATAAAAAAAGTTTTATAGAGAGAAAAATTTATGGAAATAATTAGAAAGAAACAACTGAAATTTTTAAAAAACATTTTTTAAAAATAGTATAGAAAAAGAAAAGGTCAAATATATAGATTCTTAAGGAATGTCAGAAAAAAATAATCAATGAAGAAAACAGGATAAATCTAATTACAGAAAATGTTTTTAAAACATCAGCTGTGATTTTATAGGAATAGTGAACTCCTGACAAGGAATTCCTTCTATCAGTGAAAATCTATACCAGCTTTGATTTTTAAAGTCTTTCTTGTTGTCTAAGGGCAAAAGGAGGTTATATGCTTTGTGCAGAATCACAGAAACAATATCTAAATCTAGAGTTGTCTTATTCTGAAGCCAACTCTCTACCCATTGTGTTATGCTGGTGCTGGTTAGGTATTTGCCTTTTTTCTTTTCTTTTCTTTTCTTTTTTTTAAAGATTCATTTAATACATAAAGAAACTGAAGTTGGGAGAGATTAAATGACTTACCTAAAGTAAATATTAGTATCTGGATCCTAGAAAGTATAGTGTCACAAAAACTAGGCAATGAAAGTATATAGAATGAACTGACTGTTTTCAAAGCCATAGACTGTAAGGAAAGAAGCCTGAGAAAAGGTTATTGGCATTTGGTGGTAAGAAGTCATTGATTAGACTTAAGAGGTCTGTTTCAATCTAGTGTCATGATGAAAGCTGAATTGGAATTACATAGTAGAGTTATTTTGACTAGGAGATTTAAAAATGTGTTCTTGTTGAACTGATTGTTATTTTTTTGGGTAAAATGTGGATCCTTACGACTTCCTAGTTCTTTTCATGCCTTAAAAAATGCATTATACAGGCATTATAAACATATGCACATATGTGCATAGGGGAAAGGCACCTAGGATGACACAATGGAGTAGGGAGAGAGTATCGGAACTGCAGGATTTCTTCCATGTGCAGAACATCTACTGACCTCTCTAAGAGAACAGAACACAGAATAGTTCTTTTGACATCTGGAAAAGGCTGGGACTTGTGGACAGCCTTTCACCACTTTCCAATACAAGTAATGTCTTCACCTTCTCTGTGTAGCTGAACTGTATGCACATATGTGTGTATTGTAGAACTGGAATTTCCTCCCTTTTCTGAATCTACAAGAACCTAATCTTTTGACCTTCCTGGCCTGCTGCAAAACATTATCTTTGTGTTTTAGCCCTCATTTACTCCTGCTTTTCATTTGTTAGTGCTTAATTATTGCCACAATACTTGTGAGAGGAGCCTCCCAAAGTATCTTTTATGAATTAGTTAGGGGAGGGGGAAGAAAACCAAGAGAGCCTTTATTGGTTAATAATAACTCACATGTTTATGGTGCCTTGCAGAATACTTTCTTCATATCAATCTTGTAAACTAGGGAAGGTACTATTAATCCCATTTTATAGATGAGAAATCTGAAGTTTAGAGAATTATCCAAGATAAGTATTGTCTGGATCCTAAATCTTTTTATTACAATTCAGTTCAACTTATTTCAATTTAACCATTAGATTGTGTGCTCCTCAAAGTAGAGAGCATTTATTTGAGTATGTGTGCCAGAACTTAATATTGTTTCTATTCTATATATGAGCTTAATAAATATTTATTGTCTGACATTTATTAATCATCTCCTATGGGCTAGACACTGTATTACAACATAGAGGATACAAAGATAAGAAACAATCATTTTCCTCAAGGAGCTTCTAGTCCCAAAACCTTTTCCTATGTTACATTGCCTACCATAGGATCTGGGTTCTATGTAGACCTTTCTTATGAATATACCTGTAAGTGTTTAAAAGAGTGAGAAAGTGTTGAGTAGAGAATATAGTAGTAGATAGAGCACTGGCCCTGGAGTCAGGAGGAACTGAGTTAAAATCCAGCCCCAGACATTTACTAGCTGTGTTACTGTGGGAAAGTCATTTAGCCCCAGTTGCTTTCAAAAAAAAAAGAAAAAGAAAATGTTGACCTGATTAATATTTTAGGGACTATGTTTTCTTAGGTTCAACTTCATGGTTTGCTTTGATATCAATAATTAAATATAATGTGACTGACTGCTTTACCAAAATTTATTTTCTATTCATAAATATCATGATTTGAATGATCTAATTTAATATTTGTGGCTACTTCCACAATTCAAATCACACCCTTTACAATATTTCCTGGGTCACAGAAGTTAAAAAAAATTGCTGCCCTCTTTTTCAAATGAGACTACACAATTAATTAAATTGGTCCTAGAATACAAACCAAGTTGTTTTTCAGTTTGGTAAAATCCATGTGATTCCTCACTCGTATGCTATAAGTCTTTGAAAAAGGAAAATTAGCTCACAGGATCAATAACTGAAATTCATTCTTGTTGAGTTGTTTCAATTATGTCCAACTTTTTGTGACCCCATTTGGGGTTTTCTTGACAAAGATACTGGAGTAGTTTGCCATTTCCCTCTCCAATTAATTTTATAGATGAGGAAACTGAGACAAATAATGCTAAATGGCTTGGCCAGAGTCATAAAACTAGTAAGCATTTGAGGTAAGATTTGAACTCAAGAAGATGAGTTCTTGACCTCTATGTTCAGCACTCTATCCACTTTATCACCTAGCTGCCTTTCTATAGTTAGAAGTGATATCTATAAAATGACTATATTTTGTAGATGAAAATCAGAAAATCAAAAATATTAAATATTTGACCTAAGCTCATAAGTGACAGAGCTAAGTTTTAAGCTAAGGTTCTTTGAGTCTACATCCTATGCTCTTTGTCCAATACTACCTAGTTTCTCAGATTATGCCTTTATCAGGGAGGTTGTTCATATATAAGAAAAGAGACATTTTTTTCCTTTTTTCCTTCTGCTCAATTTCTTACTATATTTCTTTGAGAAGAAGTCTGCTTGTAAGATCTATAGCTAGAAAAATGCCTACAAGAAGTCTTTATTTTATTTATGAGGAAAACAAGGCCAGAGAGATTAAGAAATATTCTCTATTGCATCTGGTTTCTGATCTCTCCCTTAATTCATATGTCCATGCTTCACTTAAAGCAGATAGCACTTCAACAGAAACTGAGAATGATAGAATTAACAAATTTGGCATGCTTTGTTTAAAATTATGCACATACACACAGAGACACATACACACATATTATATACATGTACATGCAGATCTATTTATCTATTTTTTTCTGCTTGCCATCATAATAGTTGTGTGGTGGGTAAGATTTTTAGATCTGTGGGACAGATATATACAAATTTTTTCCCAGGAGGATTAATATATACCATTAGTCAAATCCTCTACTATTTCTAATGTAACCTAATGAGAATCACTAAGTGAAGCAGCAGAATGTCACTCCATCTGAAAACACCAGAGATTCTTTCCTAAGATTCTTAGAAATTTGAATATAGGCATCTCTACCATCTCATTTTTACCAAGCATGGTATAATAGAAAGCAGGCTAGAATTGGAGTGTCCTATTAGGGTGGCATTATGAAGTTCTCATTAGTTGATATATGTGCTTAGATAAATTGTTTAATTTCTCTGGACCTCAATTAACTCAAAGGAATTGAATTTGATGGCCTGTAAGGTTCCTTCTAGATCTAAATCTTTGATCCTATGAACTTGAAGATATTACATATTCATAGAACATAGGCTTGAGCAGCTAAGTGGCACACTGAATAGAATACTGGGTCTGGGTCAGGAAAACCCATCTTCCTGAGCCCAAATCTAGTCATCAACTCTTACTAGCTGTGTGCTCCTGAACAAAACTTAATCCTGTTTGTCTCAGCTTTCTCATCTGAATAATAAACTGGAAAAAGAAATGGCAAACTATTCCAATATCTTTATTAATAAATAGGGTCATGAACGTTGGAGGGATGTGGGAAAACACTGATGCATTTTTGGTGGAGTTGTGAATGGATCCAACCATTCTGGAGAGCAATTTGGAACTATACTCAAAAAGTGTGCATACCCTTTGATCCAGAAGTGTTACTACTGGGCTTATATCCCAAAGAGATATTAAAAAAGGGAAAGGGACCTGTATGTGCAAAAATGTTTGTGGCAGCCCTTTTTGTAGTGGCTAGAAACTGGAAATTGAATGGATGCCCACCAACTGGAGAATGGCTGAGTAACTTATGGTATATCAATGTTATGGAATATTGTTCTGTAAGAAATGACCAATAGGATGAATATAGAGAGGCTTGGAGAGACTTACATGAACTGATGCTAAGGGAAATGAACAGAACCAGGAGATCATTATACACTTCAATAACAATACTATATGAGCATCAATTCTGATGAAAGTGGCTATCTTTGCCAATGAGAGGATTCAAATCAGTTCCAATTGATCAGCAATGAACAGAATCAGATATACCCAGTGAAAGAACACTGGGAAATGAGTGTGGGCCACAACATTGCATTTGCACTCTTTCTGTTGTTATTTGCTTGCATTTCTGTTTTTCTTCCCAGGTTATTTTTAACCTTTCTAATCTTATGCAACAAGATAACTATACAAATAAGTATACATATATTGTATTTAACATATACTTTAACATGTTTAACATGTATGGGACTGCTTGTGATCTAGGGGAGGCAGTGGAGGGAAGGTGGGGAAAAGTTGGAACACAAGTGTTTGCAAGGGTCAATGTTGAAAAATTACCCATTCATATGTTTTGTCAATAAAAAGCTATACTAATTGATTCACAGAGAGTCAGACATAGTTGAAAATTATTGAAGAACATAGAGTTATAATTAGAAGATACCTTGGAGACCCTGTGCTGCTTTCATTTTTTACATGAGAGAATTGAGGGACATTGAATTTAAGTCATTTACTAAGAGAGTCCCCAAACTAGTAAATGTCTGAGGCAAGATTTGAACCCAGTTCTTCCTAGTACCTAGACCAATGCTCTATCAACTGCTCCACACTGACTTTCAAGAGTCAAAGAAGCATTGTCAACTGCAATAAAACACAGAAAAAAGAGAATCTCACAACTTAGAAATATTCTAGAATTATGGGACCAAAGATTTGGAGTTGAAAGGAAATTTAAAGACCATTTAGTTTAATCATCTCAATTTTACAGATGAGGAAACTGAGGGTCAGAGAGATTAAGTGACTATTCCAAAATTATACAGGTAGTAAACAAGCAACATTGGAATGAATCTTAGGTCCTTTGCCCCCCAATCCAATGCACTTGCCATAGCCCATCAATTTGTAGATGAGAAAACTAACACTTACAAAAATAATCTGCCCAAAGTCACAAGGCTATTTCATCCAACATCAGGACCAGAATACAGGTGACTAAACCAGACTTTTCATCCTGATGCATAATTATCCTTCAATCATAAGGCAGCAAGGTTTGGTGACATTTCACTAACAGGTAAAAATGGAATGAAACACACATCTACTTTTCATGATTCTTCAGGGCATCTTCCTGCTTCCTTCTGCCCCCACCTCCTTTTCCCTGCCCTGTCCATAAATAGAGCTGGAAAAAAAGTATCTGTTACAATGACCTAGGCTTTACCATTCATGGCAAATCTCCCTAAATTACAGGCTTTTCCTCATAGAAAACATCTACAGCAGGGCATAATGCAGGGCTGGGTGGAACTATACTATGCTTTCAACTAGTTCTACCATGTTATTACTACACTAGACTGGAGTAGCCCTGTTCAAAGGCTTATCTATAAATAAATCTCCTAACTGAGCATAAGAGAATCCCAACCAGCAGCTTTTACTTTATTGATTTTCTGATTTTTAGCTTTTTCACTGGGGAATGATTTTTAGACTGTTTTGAAAAGAGAAGGCATGTAGACATTTGAACATTGCCAGACTTCAAAGATCTGATTAGCTGCAAATCAATAACGTTATTACTGAGCAGTCTCAGTGTGATTCATCTATTTGTGCTTTGGGAGGGGGAGGATTGATAGAGGGGATGCTGGGAAGGAGGGATTTCCTTCAGAGAGAGTCCTCTATGCGTCTTCCTGAACACAGGCTTACTTTTCTCTTTATGATAAGCCTGTAATCAGCTTGTGTTCCCAGTACTGCTAATAAAGGCATTCTGTTTTTTCTTAGTTCCTGCTTAATAGATCAGGCAAGATACCTGGCTCCTCTCTTGAGGTGGGTTTGAAATAAATGTTCACAAGTTGTTATCAATTTCCTAGTCTGATATAACCAATTCAATTCATTTCAATCCAATTCTATTGCATTCATTTTAACAATTATGTATTGAATGACTGCCATGTGCCAGATACTGTGTTAGGTGCCAGGATACAAAAGCAAAAAATAAAAGCAGTCTCTTCTTTCTAGCAGTTTATATTCTCCCATGTCAAGGGAACAGTCCTGGAGCTCATTCAAAATTCAGGTAACTTTAAAAGTTATGCAAAAAATGCATAAGATACATTAAAAAAAAAAAAACTTTGTCAAATCCATAAGAATACAAGTTATTTCCAATTAATAAGTGGTCAAAGGATATGAACAGGAAGTTTTCCAATGAAAAAAATCAAGACAATTTTCACATACAAAACAATTTGTATGTGAAAAAAATGGTCTGAATCATTATTAGTTAGAGAAATAGAAATTAAAGCAATGTTGAGATATCACTTTATCAGACTGGCTAAAATAATTGAAGGTGAAAGTTACAAATGTTGAAAGGGGAATGGAAAAATTGATACAGTAATTCACTGTTACTGGCAATGTGAACTAAAACAATCATTTTGCAGAACAATATGGAATTATGTCCAAAGAGTTATTAAACTGCTGATACCCTTTGACCCAGTAATACCACTACTAGATCTATTTCCAAAGATGACAAAAATGAAAAGAACATACATGTTCTAAAATATCTATTGTAGTTCTCTTTCTGATGGCAAAGAATTGGAAATTGTAAGGATGCCCATTAATTAGGGAATGGCTGATTAAGTTCTGGGATATGATTGTGATAGAATACTACTATGCTATGAAAAATGATGAGCTCAATGATTTTAGGGAAAAAAAAACACATGGATAGACTTGCATGAAATAATGAAGAGTAAAAAAAAAAAGATACATTTTTTTTCCAGAAAATATTTTCCTCTCCCAGTTAATAGTTTTCCCTGTACATTCTACAAGGAGCCTTGGACAGAAGAAAGGTAGGAAGGTAAATGCTTAAATGTTGACATCTCAGGAAAAAAAGGTCTTGTATACACCAAAATACTAACAGCAGTACTTTGGGAGGAAGAAAAGAGTTGACAACAGGTTAAATGCCCATTGACTGGGAAATAAACACTGAATTTTGGTATATGAATATAATAGTTTGTTATTATGGTCAATTTTGAAAGCTTCAGAGACGACATATGAATTGATGCTAACTGAAATGGGCAGAACCAGGAAAATTATATGCAACAACTATAACACTGTAAACCGAAAGAATTTTAAAAATCTGAACACTATGCAATTACAGCAACTAAGCCTGGTCTTGAAGAGATGATAAAATGTACTGTGTCCTCTTCTTTTCAGACTTGGGAGACTATGGAGTAGAATATTGCATGTGCTGTGAAATAGTGTTGATGTTGATGTGCTGGTTAATTTTGCTCAGTTGCTGTTATTTGCCTCTTATCTTTTAAATTTAAATTATTGTAAAATTATCTAAATTATTGTTATGGGTGGCTTGTTAGGAAGGGAAAGTTAGGAGAAGATTATATAAGATATCAATAAAAATGTTAAAGATTAAAATGATAAAACGAAGAAGCATAATATAATCATCTTAGCCTGTATGTCTAGGGAAAAAATAATCCATATGTGCTGCAACTTGGTAGGATGAGATGTTCTTGGGATAGTGGAAGAACAAAAATATCTTTGAATTCTGTTTTGTATGTAAGTATCAGTATGCCCCTAGCAGGTTGTACAATATATCTCTAAGTCTCAGTTTTCCTTTCAACTATAAAAATGGGAATAATTGTAGATTAGAATATAAAACTCGAGGTCAGGAATTATTTTGGCTTTTCCTTTGAACTTCCAGCTCTTATTTATTATGTGTGTCACAGAGTAAAAGCTTAATAAATACATGTCATTTGATTGGTTATTGTACCTATCTCACAGAATTGTTTGCAGTCACAGATATATCAAATATAGAGAACTTTGCCAACATTAGAGTATTCCAGAAATAAGTTACTCATTATTATATCTATTGCTGAATATATTGACACAAGTATTACCATGTACATAATGCTTTCCTAGGTACTACCTTGTATTTAACATATATGGATATGTTGTGTATATATGTACATAAATACACACATGTATGTTTTGTATGCATATATGTGCACACAAATAGTAATATAAAATTATATAGTATATATAATTAATATAATAAATTTTACACATATTTATATGTATGCATTTAACTTTATGTTTCATATATTTTTTATATTTTTATTAAACAATTTTGAGCCTTTGTTTTTTAATATTTTGATTTCCAAGTTTTCCCTTTCCCTTCTCTCTCCTTGAGAAAGCAGTTTGGTAGATGATATATATGTGTGCAGTCATACAAAGCATATTTCCATATTAATTATGTTATAAAGGAAAAAACAGACCCAACAAGAGAAAACAAGAAAAAAATAAGTATGTTCTAAACTGCATTCAGATTTCATCAGTTCTTTCCCTGGAGATGAATAGCATTTTTCATGTCCAGAATTGTTTTGCTGAGCATAGCTAAATCATTCACAGTTAATCATTGTACACTATTGCTCTTCTTAGGGACGATGTTCACCTAGTTTTGCTCACTTTACTTTGTATCATTTCTTTGCTACCACAAAAAGAGATGTTATAAGTTATTTTGCACATATGAGTCCTTCCTCCCCCTTTTAAAAATCTTTCTGGGATACAGATCTAATAGTGGTATTACTAGGCTAAAGGGTATGTATAGTTTTTACAACTCTTTCAATAAAGCTCCAAATTGTTCTCCAGAATGGTTAATTGGTCCACAATTCCATCAGTAATGTTCTAGCATTCCAATTTTCCCAACACTCCAACATTTATCATTTTCCTTTGCTATCATATCTTTGAGTTGTTTTAATTTGCATTTCTGTAATCAATAGTGATTTAAAGCATTTTTTCATTTGACTATAGTAGCTTTGATTTCTACATCTGAAAACTATCTTTTTCTATCCTTTGACTATTTATTGATTAGGGAATAATTAGTATCATTATAAATTTGACTCAGTTCTCTATAGACTTGACAAATAAATGATTTTATCAGAGAAACTTGTATGTTTTTTTTTCACATTTATGATTACTGTGTATTTTTCTCAATCCTATTTCCTCCCTTGCTTATTTTTCTCTTTCATTTTGTGCCTCCTCAAAAAGTTTTGCTTTTAATCCCCCAATCTGCCTTGCCTTCTGTCAGTCCTCTTTGCTCCCCACCACTCTTATTCCCTTTCCCCTCATATTTCTCTATAAAAATAAATGTCTATATCTCACTGAGTATGTATGTTATTTCCTCTGAGCCAATTCTGATGAGAGTAAGATTCAAGTGTTGCCTGCTTTTTCCTCTATTATAAGTTCTCCTGCACTTCTTTTCTGTGAGATAATTTACTTCATCTCTTCCTTTTCTCCTTCTCTCAAAATATCCCTCTTTTTCATCAATTAATTTTATTTTTTAAAGATATCATCTCATCATAATCAATTAACACCCATGCCTTCTGTCTATGTATACTTTTTCTAACTTCCCTAATAATGATAAAGTTCTTTTTTTAAAAAGCTTTTTATTTTCAAAACATTTGCACAGATAATTTTCAACATTCACCCTTGCAAAACTTTGTGTTTTAATTTTTTTTCTCCCTACCTTCACCGACTCCCTTCCCTAGAAGATAAGTAATCATATATGTTAAACATGTACAATTCTTCTATACATATTTCCATTGGTAGAAGTACTAGGAATAAACAAGATAAATGGCTCAAGTCTTTAAGGGACTTATAAATTCATCAGAGAGTCAAAACAATCAAAATATATACAGAGAGAAAAATAATGGAAAGATCATTGTATCTGAAGTCAGAAACCTGGGTTCAAAAGGTATAATAGATACTTAATAGATTATGACCCTAGATAAGTTAAATGACTATGTCCTTGGTTGGTTGAATCAATAAAGCATATTGAATAATGATTTGTTGTTGTCCTTCAGCTTTCTTTATAATAATGTATCACAGATTTACTTCCAGAGTATATACCATAGGGTCACTAAAAGTCTCTTAGATTCACATAATCTTAAAGTTAGAAAGTTGTCTAAAATGAATTAAAGAATTTAATCATAAATGGTCAAAGGATATAAACAGACAATTTTCAGATGAAGAAATTAAAGCCATTACTATTCATGTGAAAAAATACTCTAAATCACTATTTATTAGAGAAATGCAAATTAAGACAACTCTGAAGCATCATTACATACCTCTCAGATTGACTAAGATGGCAGGAAAAGATAATGTTAAATGTTGGAGGAGATGTGGGAAAATTGGGACACTGATGCATTGTTGGAGTTGTGAACTGCTCCAATCATTCTGGGAAAGCAATTGGAAACTATGCCCAAAGGGCTATCTAATTGTGCCTACCCTTTGATATAACAATGTCTCTACTGGGTCTGTATCCCAAAGAGACTATTAAAAAAAAAAAGAAAAGAAAAAAGAAAGAAAAAGATCTACATATGCAAAAATGTTTGTAGCAGCCCTCTTTATAGTGGCAAGGAACTGGAAACTGATTGGATACCCATCAGTTGGGAAATGACTGAATGTTATGATATATGAATGTTATGGAATATTATTGTGCTATAAGAAATGATCATCAGGATGATTTCAGAAAGGACTGGAGAGACTTATATCAACTGATGTTAAGTGAAGTGAGTAGAACCAAGAGAACAGCGTACACAGCAACAACATTATGTGATGATCAACTCTGACGGAGTTGTCTTTTTTCAACAATGAGCTGATGAAGGCCAATTCTAATAGACTTGTGATGGAGAGAGTTATCTGCATCCAGAAAGAGGACTATGGGATCTGAATGTAGATTACAATCTTAAGAAAAAATTAATTTAATCATGCATGGATGCAACATAACACATATCTAAACCAGATACTATGAAAAAAAAAAAAAAAAAGATGACACAGAAATTGATTTACCAAAGAGAAGCCTTCTTCATTGTAGGATTAATGAAAAAAAATTATATTTAATCTATGGAGAATAGATCAGGATTCTTAATTCCTTATATCTTGGTGCTTTAGGACATTAACCTCACTCTACCTAGAAAAAAAGACTATTTAAGCCCAACCCACTAATTGAAGGCACCATTCAGAAGGATTCTATCTATGGAGGGATTTAGAGGTGACTCAATACTAAAATCACTCTGATTTATTTATAATGATATTAAATGCTTCCAATAATAATCTTTGACCACTTTACTTCACAGGGGTAATATACACTCACTGTTTCCAGCAAAACGTGGGTTTAAAAGATTTTATTGCTACACTTAGATGGAATGTCTAGTTATAGTGTCTCAGAAATGTTGAGTCATTTTACACGACTTTCTCTTTTCCCAGAAATATGTTAAGTAGCTTACTTAAGTTACAAAAATATAGACCAAGACACTGGATAACGTCTCTATTTTAAAGCATTTGCTACAAGACTATATCTCAGTTGGATGAATAGTTGTAATATGACCTCAATATAAAAATCCTTCCTGAAATCTACTCTGATAATTTTGAATCTTGCTTCCCTAACTCAAGACCCTAGACTTAATGGTCAAACTGGACTAGCTTGACCATTCCTCAGTTAGAACTGATATCTAATTTCCTTTGAACCATCAGATTTCATTGAGTTCTTGCTTCTTTAATTGCAAATCTATTTTAAGTTACTAGAACAAAACCTTTTAAAGATGTGGGGCCCAGAACTGATTACAATAATGCAAATATGGTTTGATCAGGATAGAGTAAAAAAAGGACTGCCTTGTCTTTATTCTTGGAATCAATACCTTTCTTATTGAAGTCCAAAGTTTTGGGCTTTTTTGGCTGCCACATCACAAAACTGCCTCAATGAATTTTTTGGCCAGTAAGATCCCCAAATTACATTAACAAAGATTGAATCTAATCTAGTGAGATTCAGTTTAATGCTCTAACCCAGACAAAAGTTCCATATCAGAGTACAAGATTACCAAGACTCTTTTGTCCTTTTAAACTATTGTGATGAAACAATAAGGCTCATTTAAATCTGGACTGAAGAAATAAGGTCCCCTTTTGGATGATATATTCTTTAGAAAATAATATTCTGTATGGTGTGTGTTAGTTTAGAACAAACATTTAAAACTTTTCGCATAGATAGAGCATAACAAAAATGTTTTATTTATGTTTTTAATTCCCCTTTCCAAATCTCCTCCCAAATAAGAAAAAATTCAATAATTTTCTTTCACTTGTAGAGGTCCTGCATCTATCATTACAAACTCTTTTTGAAGCCTTTTACCTCTCTTTCCTGTATTTACAATCCCCTATAGTTACTTATTGATAATGACTTTCTCAAAAAGACAGTTCAAAGTGGTGTAATCATAGGTATTACTTTGACAGGTAACTAATTGACACAGTGAATGGAGCACCAGGCTAGAATCAAAAAGACCTGATTGCAATTCTATCTTCAGGCATTTTCTAACAGAGTAATCCTGGGCAAGTGACTTAATCTTGTTTGCATCAGTATCCTCATCTGTAAAATGAGCTGGAGAAGGAAAAGGCAAACCACTATAGTATCTGCCAAAAAACAAACAAACAAACAAACAAACAAACAAATGCAAAAGGTGTCATGAAGAATCTGACATGACTAAAAACGGTCAAACAATAATAGTTTGAAAAAGCATTAATTGTTTGTTTGTTTTTTGTAAAATCTAGAAACTGATAGATTTTTGTTTTTGTTGTATGTATGTTGTTTTTAAATAGATCTTAAACTTGCCATGCAAAGTTTTTACACTGGTAATATATTTTCACAAGTCTTGAGAAGTATTCCACTTCTCTAGACTTCAGTTTTCTCCTCTGTATGTAGGGGTTGAACAAGATAGTTTCTAAGGTTACTTCTTGTTCTAAATCTGTGATTTTGTGATTTGACTTAAACTAGTTCCTCTTTTCCTATCTTTCCTTCCTAACACCTTACAGACATCAAACAGGGAATGGGGAAAAATAATACTAATGGGAAGTAGTTATCTCTGGTTTTCCCTTACCAACCAATATGAATTTTCAGGATGAAATGCTTTATCATCAGCAGCATCAAGAGGCTTGGAATCAATTGTGAGCAGCAATAGAGGCAAAAGAATCTATTTCTGCAAGTTCACATTTTTTATTTCAATTCAATTCTCAATTAAAGTGTGTGTGCATATATGTTTATATGTCTATGTAATTATAGACTCACTCATGTGTTCATTGAAACTTAAATGTCTGAAAACCGAGAAAAAGAAAAACACCAACACCAACAATACAACTACCAGGCCCTAAAATATCAATATGTGATGCATAATCCATAGTATGAGACTCAATTGAAATCATGTCTGCATGTAAATGCCATGTAAATGCAGATTATTGATGTTAACTGTACTGGTGATGTGTAATGGCTGTTCAATAGTTATGCTACACAGAAAATGCCTAACTTAGTAACCTGGGAGAAATCAAGAATTAAAGCTATCTTTCCCTAACTTTTTGTAAAAATAACACTGTCCTGAAGACCTGAGTCTTGAAGTTATGTTAGTTGAACAATAATCAAGATAGAAGAAGTCTAGTAGAGTATAACTGGCGACATAGTTGTGGAAAGACTATTAGACTTGAAACTCTAAACATCTATCCTCTTGTGTTATTCTGTCATTATCATCACTTAAATCCCCCATGTCAGTTTTCCTAACTGTAAAATAGGAATAGTGATTTTGATTAGAAACAGATTTTTGTTTTTAGTGGTATAAGGAATTCCTGATCTTCAGGGTTTACCCAGAACCACATCTCTATGTCAAATTATTTTCTTGGATATTTGTCTGAAGGTGCTAAGAAGCTGCAATTTGTTCATAGTCAGACATCTAGTCTGTTTCAAAACCAATGATAATACATTGGAAAGAAAAGGATAAAGCAGCTCTTTCCATAATGAATTTCCATCGATTGGAAAGAATCAGTTGTACTAGAAAAGGATTATTTTCATTGAATTGTATATTGTTGACATTTTTCTGACCAAAAATCAGGTTGCATTGTTTGACAGAAGATTTAGCTTTTTTTAGAAAGCCCTGGAAGCACACTTTCTTTTCTTGAAATCAGTACTGTCTCAAATGAAAGAGTGCCAATAAAACAGAGATAATGAGTTTTAGTCAAAATCTATTATTTCAATCACAGAGGAACTCCCAATATGAAACCTTTTTTTTGTTTAAGAAATGTGCTTTTTTACATAATATTTTCATGAGGAGTTACCAAATCACTAAGTGGTCAAGTCATTTGCCTAAGGTCATATGACAAGCATTTAACAAAGGCAGGCCTTGAAGTTAGATTTTTCCAACTCCAAGGCAAATCTCCTAGTCAATTTACCATGCTAACACATGATGATAACTTTCCCTGAGTACCTCTTTAGTTATAATAAAGAGGAAATACTCTTTATAAAAATTCATTAAAGTTTCCAGAAGAAAGATGATGTATTAATTATAGAAAATTATAATAAATTCTACATTATTTTAATCTGATAATTCAGTAGTATCTCCTTCCCCTTCCAAACTGGGAGAAGTAAAGTCTGAGGGCTCTTTGTAAAGTGGCAACCAATTATAATATATACATACATAACTTTTCATGGTTTTTGTTACTACTAAGTAAATTGAGATTTCCTGCTGCTTGTCAAACAGTATGCTCTAATGTTATTTCTACTTCTTTTGACTTGTTATACATGTTTCTGGATTCATGTGATGAGTGTACTCCTCACACAAAATAAATGTTGCTTAATTTTTGTTACCATAAGAGTTCATCCATAAAACAAAATGAGTGTTGGCAGACACACGACAGTAGTAACCTAGATAAATATTTTCATTTACATAAATGTACCTTTAACATTTCATAAACTTACTAGCCCTCAAATCCCAGAAGCCATGAGCAGCAAGCATTACAGACTTCTATGAGACCAAGCCAAAATTCCAGTGGTTGGAGGCCAAGATATGGAGTTGTTTGGTGTAAGACCCAGTGAGAGAGGACAGCTTCTATTTCTTTTCCTGTAAGAATAGCCAATCCAATTTACCCTTTGTCCCAAGGCCCTCCCCTTATACTCTCCTATGAAATTATGTATCCTTAATCAATTGAGAGAATTTCATCTGGAACAGATTATGAAAACTAGTTAGAGGACCAAGGAGATTCTAAAATGAATTATATTACTTCATGCTTGCCTCTAAGGGGAGAGATTATCATAGTTTCTAGTTGCTATTTCCTTATCCCTGTGTTCAGATCTATGCCTGTTTGCATCTGCCTTCACTATATGTTCATTCACATTATATAGATTACCTAACAGGAAATAATAATACTATATTTGGCAACTTCTACTACTTTGAAAAGATGTAAACTTTCCTATGGGAATAATTATCTAACCCTTAGCCCTATGAAAACTTTATATGACTTGGCTGGTTTGCTTCAATGATTCACTTATCTTAATAGACATCCATAGGTAGCAGCAGACAAATTGTGAAGTCAATGTATATTTTCTTTTAGCGATGCCCCATTTCTTGGAGTGGAACCATGGACCAAACCTTTTAGAACTGACCAAACCAATCAGAATTAGTAGTAGGGGAAACCTATTCCTAGGCAATTCTCTTAAGAAAAAAAAAAGGATGACTGTTATTGGCTTCTACCCTAAATGATGCAGAATAAGCTATAAAATAACTGAATGATCTGAGTATAACATTTTTTGGCTAAGAATATTTTCCCAGAACACAGTTGGAATAGAGAGAGGAAGAAAAAAGATATTTTGAAAGATCATTTCTACTACCATACTGCCATAAATAAAAGTGACATCTTCCCAATAGAAAAGTGGATTTCAAGTTAATAACAACAATTAATACGCAAGCCATTATTTTAGTTTGTCCAGGGATGTGGTAGGTAATTTTATATAATAATAATTACTAATGAATGAAATTGGCCAAAATACATGGAAACAAAATTCTTCCTAGAAGAAGTATCATCATAGTGATGTACTAGCTATCAATTATGGTGTAATTGACTGAAATGAATTTAAGTGATGGGAATACCACAGAACAAAAAATGAGTGTCATGCATCCAGATTGTTCTGCTATATATGTAGCCCACTGGTTTGACTACAAGTTAAGGTTAGGATGATACTAGACTAACTCTAATGATCAGCTAATTATAGCCAGCATAATTTGTCTCCCCATAATTGATAGTGTTATCTATTACATACAAGTTAAGCTACCTCCCAATGTCCTAGTTCACTCTATTTTTTCAAAGATGGGGAGAGTCTCACACACAAAGTGAATCTCTGCTACCTCATTCATTTAATCCCATCAAGTCTAGAACACAGATGCTCTCATGGAGAATAACTAAGAATGAATGGTCTATGAATGTAGCAAAAATTTTACTATGCATTAAAAATATGAATATGATGAATATAAAAAGCATGAAACATACAAACTGATGTAGAGAAAGTAAACAGAACCAGAAAAACAATCTACACAATGGCTACAATAATGTAAATAGAACACTAATAAAAACTGATTGCTGTATGAAGGTACCTTCCATCTTCTTTTTAGACGTGGGAGAGTATTTGTGATTATATGTGAGAAGCATTGCACTGTCTGATCACACTTACTAGACATGTAGTTATGAACAATTCACTCAAATTCTTTGATCTTCAGTTTAATTGGGGAGGGGGGAGGATAGGGATAATGGTATCTTTCCTACTAACCTCACAGTATTGTTATGAGGCTCAAATGATATATGTATATCTATATAAAATCTCATATATATGTATGTATATATATATTAGATGCTTTCAAACTTTATATAACAACTAATAATAAAAAAGATACATAATATTTATATAGCATCTGGGGGCAGATGGTGGTATAGTGGACAGAGTACCAGGTCCTGAAGAGTTAAATATGACTGAAGACTGAAAAACAAAATACAAAACTTTAAAGTTTGCAAAATATTTTAAATGTTATTACATTTCATCATTACAACAAACATATGAAGTTCTTATTTTATAAATTAGGAAACATAAGTTGATACAAGTTAAGTTCCTTGACCAAGATCATAGGGTTAATAAGTATCTGGAATAGGATTCAAACTCAAGTCTTCCTAACTCCTCTAGTCAAAGATTCTATTTACTAAAATATGTATTTATTTGTTAAAGCACTATGTAAATTTCAATTATCATTGTCATCAACCTTGTCACTATAGTCATCATCATTTTTGTTGTTATTGTCAGCCTAACCCTAGAGACATCTTAATGATTCCACAGGACTGTTTGATCAAGAAATTTGTGAATGTCAGTAGTAGTTTCCAGCCAACACAAAAAGCATCTGCTCCCATCAATTCTTTCCCTTTCCTCTGACTCTTCACTTACACTAAGCTGGTTATGGCTTGAAGTGTAAGCAGGAACTTCCATACTAATTTGAAGTTTATGCTCAAATTATGTAGAACCAGAAAAGAAACCTGGAATGGGTAGTGACCCTCATTGTGCAAATAATACAAAGACTAACACAATCTTAGTTTTCTATGATTTCATCTCTCATTTATTCTTTTGTTTTGTTTTGTTTTTGAAAGTAATGTAGAAAATTTATTCTTTTAAAAAATGATATTGTGTAAAATGAAATTTCATAGTTTTCTTATACAGTCCTTTTTGTGTGTTTGGCTGTTAATTAGAAGCATTCTTTTTTGGTGTTTGAGTTCAGAATAACAGTGTAAAATCATATTTTTTAAAAAATGGCAGAGATGTAATTTGAACTCAGGTCCTCTGTTTCTGCATTCTTAACTTAGCATTACTTCCTGTCCCTTCATATATATCTGTAATGGGCTGAGGTTTGAGTTGATGCACTGAGGTCCCAAGTATGTGAGGCTAAATAGTAATTGGGCTATACTCTATTAATATACATGATTGGATAAAAAATGGCCCCCCACCCATTCTCCTTGCAAGTCCTGATGTATTGTATAGGAAATGACGATTTTGGTGGGTGGAGGCAGAGAGAGACAGGAAGAGAAGCTGGGGGAGATTGGGCCTGGGTTCCATACTCCTAGCTGCTGGTCGTGTGGCTGCTGGTCTAGCTAGCTTCTTGACTCAGCTGCACACATTGCTATCGCCAATTCCCTTCCACCTCTGATCTTTCTTCACTGAGAATAAAGACTGACAATTTTCCCCTAACCTGAATTCTTGACTCCGGCTGATTTTAAAATACGCGATCTTCACATATATCCTTACTATTTGCCATTTCTTAAGGCTCTCTGTGTGTATGTGGGTATATTTTATTTTATTATTTTTTAAGGCAAAAAGAGTTCTTTCTTTGTTTTATTATTTTCAAATTTTAATATTTTATTTTTCCTTGTTACATGTAAACAATTCCCAACATTGAAAAAAAACTTTTGAATTCTGGATTCTCTTCCTTCCTCCCTTTCTCCCCCCAATTGAGAAAACAAATAATTCAACATAGGTTGCACATTTGTTGTCATACAAAATATTTCTATAATAGTCATGTTGTGAAATAAAACACAAATAGCATCACCTCCTCTGCCAAAAGAAAACCTTTAAAAATGAAGTTAAAAAAAAAGTATGCTTTCATCTGCACTCATACACCATTAATTCCTTCGCTGGATATAGATAGCATTCTTTATCATAATCCTTCAGAATTGTCCTAGATTATTATATTGCTGAGAATAGCCAAGGCATTAATAGCTGATCATATTACAATATTGTTATTCAAGAGGGACATAATATATTTCATTTTGCATCAGCTCATGGGAATCTCTCCAGGTTTTTCTAAGAGCATCCTGCTTATCATGTCTTATTAGCATAAACATAATTATATCACCATAATTACACACCAAAACTTGTTCAATCATTTTCCAATTGATGCTTTAGTTTCCAACTGTACTGGATAATAAAGGATAAACTGCATAATAAAAAGAAAAGATAATTTTTTATTACTCTTTTCCACATAGGTCCTTCTCCCTCTTGTTTTTTTTTTTTTTTTTTTTTTAAATCTCTTTTGGGATACATATCCAATAATGGCATTACAAAGGTATACATGATTGTATAGCCCTTTGGTACGTAATTCTAAATTGCTGTACAGAATGGCTGAATCAATTCACAACTCCACCAGCTATACATTAATGTCTCATTTTCCCTACATTCCTTCTAATACTTGTCATCTTCCTCCTCTGTACTATTAGCCTATCCAATAGATATGAGTAATACCTTGAAATTGTTCCCATTTGCATTACTAAAATTAATAGTGAGTTGAAGCATTTGTTTTTCATATGAGTATAGATAACTTTGGTTATTTCATCTGAAAACTGTTCATATCTTTTGATTATTTAATTGGGGAATGGTTCTTGTGTGTATAAATTTGATTCAGTTCCCTACATGATTGAGAAATGAGGCCTTTCCTTTATTAGAGAAAAAATGCTTCAAAATTTTTTTCCACAATTACTATTGTTAACTGTATTCCCCCCATTTATTCTATTCTGCCTCTCTTTTCATCATGTCCTTCCTCAAAAGTGTTTTGCTTCTGATTACTCCTTGTCCCAACCTGTTATTCTTTCTATCATAATTGCCTTCCCCCTCTTATTTTCAAGTAGAGATTTCTATATCCAATTGAGTACACATATTATTCTCTCTTTGAGCCAATGATGAGAGTAAAGTTTCCTCACTCCCCCTTACCTTCCTCTTCTTTTCCTCTATTGTAAAAGTTTTTTCTTGCCTCTTTTATGTGAGATAATTTATCCCATTCCACTACTCCCTTATCATCCCTTCACCAACTCACACCTGTGTCTATATATAGTTCACATTCAACTTACATCTGTGTTTATATATAGCTCTTCTAATTACCCTAATAATGAGAAGATTCTTATGAGTTACATATCATCTTCCCATGTAGGAATGTAAACAAATCAACATTATTAAGTTCCTTGTGTCCCTTTCCTGCTTACCTCTTTATGCTTCTCCTGAGTCCTGTATTTAAAATTTTTATTTAGCTCTGATCTTTTCATCATGAATGCTGAAGGTATTCTCATTGAATAACCATCTTGGTTGTAATTCTATCTCTATTGCTTTCTGGAATATCATATTCTGAGCCCTCCAGTCCTTTAATATAGAAGTGGCTAAATCTTGCATTATCCTGATTGTGGTTCCATTATACTTGAATTGTTTCTTTTTGTATGCTTGCAAAATTTTCTCCTTGACATGGGAGCTCTGGAATTTGCCTATTATATAACTAGGAGTTTTCACCATGGAATCTCAGGAGGTGATTGTGGATTCTCTCAATTACCATTTTACTTTCTAGCTATAGAACATCAGTGAAGGTGTCCTTGACAATTTCTTGAAATTTGCCGTTTCAGTTCTTTTTTTTTTAATCATGGCTTTCAAACAGTCCAGTGATTTTAAAATTATCTTTCTTGAATCTATTTTCCAAGTCAATTGTTTTTCCAATGAGATGTTCCACATTGTCTTCTATTCCCTACTCCCTCCCCTTCCCCCCCCCCCATTCTTTTGGTTGTGTTTGCTTGTTTCTTGATTTCTCATATAGTTATTAGCTTCCATTTGTTGAGTTCTAATTTTGAAGAAAGTATTTTCTTCAGTGAGCTTTTGTATCTCCTTTTCCATTTGGTCAATTTTACTTTTTAAGACATTGACTTTTTATACTCACTTTATCCTTAGGCTTGTTTTTGTTTTTTTAAGGTGTTATTTTCTTCAATTTTTTTTTTTTTGAGTGTGTCTTCTTTATCACAGTAGACTCATTTTTAAAAATGATTTTCTTACATCACTCTCTTTTTTTCAAGTTTTCTTTTCCCTCTCTTACTTGATTTTAAAAATCCTTTTAGAGATCTTCCATGGTCTGAGACCAATTCATATTTTTCTTGGAATTTTTGGATGTAGGAGCTTGGACTTTCTTATCTTCTTCTGAGTATGTGTTTTGATCTTCTTTTTGCCATAGTAATTTGGTCAGAAAGTTTTTTATTGTTTGTTCACTTTTCCAACTTATTACTTGACTTTTAACTCTGTTAAAACAAGGCTTTGCTTCTAGGATGGAAGAAGCACTGTCCCAAGAATTGAGGTTTTTGTGAATCTGTTTTCAGAGATATTTCTAGGGACTTATAAGTTTTCAGTTTTTCCAAGTTGGTATGACATAAGGAAAAATGTGTTACTACTCTGTTGACCTGTTCTCTGGTTTGTGAGTGATTACAAGCACTCTTTTCTACCCTGGAACTGTAACAATGTTTCCCACTCAGTTGTGTCCTTCCCCTGGGACTGCTCATCCAGGGCTGCGACTAGGATCTGATTATAAGCAAAGTAAGAGTCCTGCCTCAAAGCTCTGAAGAGACCCCTGTAATCTCCTTCTGACTAGTTGTTCAACCCTCTTGCTGACTATGGATTGAGAGCTCCAGAAGTAGCTGCTGCTTTTGCTGATTCCCTGGTTTTCAATGCCTGCTCCTCATTTGCTGGGCCAATGCTAGGCTGGATTGTGCTCCACTCTCATCACAGTGCTAGAGACTTTTGCTACTGACCCTCCGGGATGTCTTGGGTGTCGGTGGGATGAGAGGTCTGAAAATCACCTTGATGTCATTGATACAGTCACCCCAAAGCCTGCTCCTGTTTTGCTGGACATCTATACTGATGGGCCTTGAGTCAAACTATGCTCCACTCTTATCCTGATGTGACAGACCTTTCCTTTTGCCTTTCTAAGTTGTCTTGAGCTGGAAAATTATTTCACTCCATCTTTTTGTGGATTTTGACACTCTAGAATTTATTTAAGGTAATTATTTAAAAGTCTTTTGTTGGAATCTTTACAAACTGTTAAGACATTGGAGTTGATAGAGACAATAATTATCTAATTTGGCATGGTTCAATATGATTGATTTGATCTTAGAAAGAGATATTTTGGGCCAGAACTTGAAACAAAGTATTAAGTACAACTGATGGAAACAATGCTTGTGTTCACACCTTTGGAGAGCTCATAAATATCTAAGTACTCAATGGAGTTCACACATTTGGGAGAATTCAGGGTTTAGAAAGAGATGTCTGAATTCATGCCTCCCTTAGGGCCAGAGAGCATGCTGGGAGACATCCCACAATTCCACTCTCGGAGAAGTAGCATAAATACAGCTCCAGTAAGCCATTCGAAAGAGTTTTCTTGTGAATGTTGACTGGGGTCAGAGAGGAGCACTTTGGGAGGAAGCCTACAAGCCCTATCTTCGAGGCAAAAGAGATTCATCGTATATTCTACCTTGGTGCTGGCTGGAGTCGGAAGGACAAACCTTTGGATTTGGAGACATTCGGGCTGAGCTCTTGGAACCAAGCTGAGAGATAGGCTTCTGAGCTAACCGGGCTATATTGTAGGACATAATAAAAGATCTGAACTCTTTTATCACCTGGCTGTGTTTTGGAAAAGAAACACCAACATTCTTTAGAAAAATTTGGGAGACAGCTCAGGACAGTCCCTGCCTTTACTCCACCATCTTGGCTCTGCCTCCATCCCATTAATTCTTGAAACTAAAAAGCATCTATAATCTCTAAAACTAATCAAGGTCAGACCATATCAAGAAGTACATCTCTATACTTCAACAGCACTAAATTTAGCCATTTTCTTGTTTTCATCTGCATGTAGTATCTTTATTGGACTTTATACTCCTGTATTTAATTTCAACTCTCAGGGCATCACTGTGGATTTAAATAGCAGTAAGAGAAAAAAATAAACTGACCCATATATTATTGAAACTACATAATAGTTTCTTTGTACTGTAATTTAGTCCCTAATAATGGCACCAAAGGCAAGTCATAGCAAAAGCAAGCATTTACTATTGAAGTATCAGCTAATCCACGAAAGTCACCAAAAGACTGCATTTGAAACATGTGCCAAATATTCTTTAAGCTTAGGGAACTGAATTAACCAATCAATAAAAAAGGTTATTTTATAAAGATTTTACTGTAATGATATGCAGCAAACTGCTCAATACTCCAATAGATGTATAACATTGTTGTGGCATTTATGTCTTCCCATTTTGTGTAAATTATCATATAGAGCTGACTCTATATTCTGGATCTTCTATATCCCTTAATGTTAGATACATAATAATTAAGCATCCTCTACTTACATGAGTGATCCACTTCCATATATATATATATATATATATATATATATATATATATATATCAGTAACAATGTTGTTTTACTATATAATTTTTGTTAGTAACATATGGAAGACAGTTCACATACCTTGCATCTTTGTCCTTTGGGTGATGGCATTGAATAGTTTAGAGTTGAATAGAGAAGAATCTAGTTGAATACTCAAAGGTCAAATGTGTCAAAAGCTTTTTATTTTACAGATGAAGCAATTATAGTCCAAAGGATTGAAAACAACTTGACCAAGTTAAACAGGTGGTATGAAATTTTAATTTTTTTGAACACTATGTAATTTTATGGTATACAGTCACATAGTGCTACTAAAAGATCCTTGAAATAAGCCACTGGCTTAAGAAGAATTGTGGAGTTACATAATTTTCAAAAGGCAATACAGCTCTCTTTTCTTTTCCTATGCAATTCAGGCCAAAGTATTAATACATGATATATGTTCTAATAAATCAGTTCTTTAGACATTATCCTTCCCACCACCTATTGTATTTTCAATAAGAACACATTCTACCCACTTAATTTTTCCTGCTCTCTCCAGTGAGTCACTTAACTGCCTACTGAGCTTAGGTATTAGGTTTGACATTCATTCTCAGATCAGATGGTATAAACTTCAATTTAATATCATTAATGTAAGGTTTAATTTCATCTATCTTCATGAATTAATAGAAGATAAATGTTTGAATAAAAATATGTAAGACCTTTTCTATCGGAAATTCCTTCACTGAGTTGCTCTTGAAGTCCCATATTGTACAGGGCCCAGGCCAATCTCTTTATTCTTTTCCCTGTACAGTTGTTCCTGACTTTTTCTAGAATTCAAAACTATAGCTACATGATGAGTACCTTTATTCTCTTTCCTCAGCTTACTTTTCAGCTTCCCTTTGTACATTGTCTTATCAGAATGCAAGACTTTTTGAAAGCATGAACTGTTTTTCTTGTTGCTTGTATTTTTCTCCCTTAGCACCCAGTAAGCACTAAATAAATTCTTATTTCCTTTCTTTAAGAGAAATGATTAGAACTTGAACAAGGAATGTCGCTGCATGCAGAAATAAAAGAGGATAGATCAAGAGATGTGGAGACAGAAATGGCATGACTTTACAACTCAACGAATCATTGGGTTACTGTGGAATCAAGATTGACTTCTAAATTATAAATCTGAATGTCTGGTAAAAAGATGATTTTCCCTACAAAGTTTGGCAAATTAAGAAGAGGTGTGTATTATTGTTTTGAACATGTTGAGTCTGAAATGTGAATGGGTAAATGTTTTGACCCAATAAATGTTAATCAAATGAATGCAATTTTTTAAAAAAAAAGAATCCTTTATGCACTTAATCTGACATAGCTAATGATTATTAGCTGAAGCTATTATGCTTAGAGATTCTATCATTGTTGCCATCATTTTGACTAGCAGCCACCCTGAAAACTGCAGCTGGTAATTTTCTTCAGACTTTGACTTTTATGGCTTCAAAGCATCTTTTTAAAGACTCTAACAACTCAGTCACATAGTTTTAAAACTTTCATTATGGCTGTCCCAGCTTGGCATCTCTCTTGATTAATATGTTGTGTTTTCCAGATGAGGAAGTATAATTTCCCTTATATAATCTATATATGTAAAAGCAAAGAAGGGGCTACATTATGGTTTCATGAGGCAGGATGTCAAGACACAGTAAATGCTTAGAGAAACAAAACCAAATGAAAGGCCTTTGCTGAGGGAAAAGGGATATTTGGATGAAAATAGAGCACTATGACAAATGGCCTCAAGCAAAAATATTCCATCTGAAAACCCAATACTCAATTTATATTTGAAGGGAAAAATCACCCAGTGAAAATAAGAAATACATGAGTTGAATTATAGCATTGAATGTCTAACAAAAGTGATATCGGTTGTGGAATTGCTGTGTCTAGTGAGAATTCAATAAAAACAAATTTTAATCTATCAATTTTAAGAAAATGAGAAAATTATAAATGTAGATCTCATGAAATGGGGAAAATATCAGTTTTTCATCTTTACTTCAAGCGAGAGAAGAATGTTTTCTAGGTAATCTTGAAGTTCTCCCTCCCTTAACTCTCTCTAGAAAAGTTATTTCTTTGTAAAGAATGGAGAAGACTCAATGATTATCAATTCTGGCAGATCAGTTAGAGCTTTCTCACTCTGTCCAAATTGATGAATAAGTTTGTGAAAAGTCTTTTGGGAACTGTTAGGAGAAATATAGATTTTGAAATTTCCTCTAGTAGAATAAATGGTGAAGAGAATATTTAACCGGATTACACTGAACATTGTGCCTTTCAAGAAAAATATAAAATTATGGAAAATATGAGTAAAATGAGTAAAATAGATTTTTATAAAATATAAACATTGGACCTGGTTCAACACTGACAATCTATCATGTATCACCAGAACTACATCAGTTTAATAAACTTCATGAGTCTGATATCTATCACTTCAAAGTTTTAATAATTCTTTTTTGGTCAATTTAAAACGGCCCTGCAGAAATATAGCTTCTAAGGGAAAAAATAGTTAGGGAGGTTCCCTTGATCTTAGAGTGCCTCTGTTCTAACAATCTGTCAGTGATTCGAAAGTCTTTTGGCATTGGAATCTGTGATCCCAAGATCCCACCCCCAACCTTGAAATGCTATTGTTCTGGCAATCTGTCCATCAATGATTGTAAAAGTACTCTGGCCTAGGATATAATATTTCTTCCCTTAGATTTTAGGGAAGATATATTAGTGATGCTGAGGCCCTCTGATCTAAGAATGCTATCATTCTAACAATTCGTCTGCCAATGATTTCAAAGTCTTCTGGCCTAAGAATAGTCCTATAAACATTATTTACTGTCAAATAGATAATCTGTTGGTCAGTGATAACCAAGTTCCTGAGACAATAGTGAATAGACTACTTCTCAAACTTACTTGTGAGCTATAAAATTATCAAATAAGTAGCATGAAGTTCTGATCATATTTTCCTATAAATCTATCTCTTTTCTCTTGGGTCCTTTGTTAAAATTCTTTTGGAACTTAGCTGCTTCAATTGGTGTTACAATTACAATAAACTTTGCCTCTTGACTTGGATATGGGTTCAAACCTACAAATTCTTTTGAGATACCTTGCAACACTGGTTTGCAACCCCCAACCTTTTGGGATCCTTTCCTAACCTCAACATTTAGTAGCCTGGTACAGGGAGAATCTGGCCTCCCCTGGATTGATTCCCTTCTATTCAAAATAAGCCCCCCCCCATTTTTTCTCCCTCAATCCTGTAACTGGGATACCCCAAGCAATTGGCAGAAGCCTTGTCTGGGTCATCGTGAGCTCCATGCTCAACAAGTTTTCCTTGATTGGGGAGGCCCAGATTTGGAAATTCTTGCAATTTTTAGCAAAGTTCCTAGTGAACCTTCACTATCTTTTTACCTTCTCTGGGATGCCAGAGGAGACAAAGTGCTATAAGATGGCAACTTTTATGGCTTTTGGCAAAAATGTGATAGTCCTCTTTCATGTCATTTTTGTCTGTTTCTGCATCTCTGGGCAGAATATCTGTGTCATATTTGTTCTGTGAGCTAGATTCTGTTAATTGGAGAGATTTAAAATGCAGCCAGCAATAAAAAAACCTTCTATGCTGTAATCAGAATACTGAGAAGATTTTGACTCCCACCTTAAAAAGGAAAAAAGCCTAACTTTTTCTTGTGCACCTCAGCTCTGGCCAAGCTGGAGTCCACAGGAATAAAATTAGCTAATTAAAATTAAAATAACATCTTGGCAGATTCTCAAAGTTTTGAGAACAATAATTAAGAAGTTTGGCAATTAGTCATTTTAAGATTGCCAAGAAAAAATCCTGAAACACTGTGGATAATTCCAGAAATTTACCCCATTCTGAAAGAAAAGGAGAAACAAACTAGGTAAATAGCAACTTTTACCAACCTTTCCTTGACACCTATCTTGTCGAGAGTCTCCTTCTGCTCCTTTGGGAAAGCACCCCAGAAAGTATTAAGGGACCCTCTCCACTCCACTCTTCTGAGTCCTTCAGTTGTGGGGATTGCTAACAAGATCAATATAGCCCAAATCATTCTGTTTACTAACTCCTCTCATTTCAGATCAGATTAAGAAAAGAGAACACTAAAGTATTGTAGGAAAACTCAAATTCTGCCTCATCTGTAGAAATAGGGGAAGCAGCAACTGCTGTGGTGACCCCACACATCCTTGCCCAAACACCTTCCCAACCCAGATTGGAAGAATGGGGGTGGAGTAGAGATCAGGTTTTAAGGTTAGCATTCCCTGGCTAACCTGAAACTATCATCAAAGAGATTTCAAGGCACCTGTCACCCATCTTTCAGCAGATTCTGTCCAGGAACTGCCTGGGAAGAATTCAGGTACTCCTGGCATGCTCCAGTATGGCAGTGTAAGGTGAGAAAGCCAGTCAGCTCCTGCATTTGGTAAGCCCACATTCTGTTTCATTTGTAAATATGTTTTAGCTATGTAATTTATGGCAAATTATTTTATCTCTGTCCAGTTTTGATTTGTAAAAAAGAAAGAATAACTGTTGTTGTGAAGATCACAATAGCAAAAGTGCTTAGCATAAACATGCTATGTAAATGTTAATTATTTTATTTGATATAATTGCTTCATATTTGATAACTTTATGAGTTTTTAGATATGACCAACAGATAAATGATTTCTACATGTATATAAAGTAATTTAGAAATTTGTTATTTGATATGATTGTAAAAATAATTTTAAAGGAGCTTTAATTAGAGCCCACTAAAGGGATACATAAATTATATGCTATTTGCATTGATAAAGCCACCAGAAAATTTAAGAGTTTCAGAACTTTAGAAAAACAGAAAAACAGTTTTCTACTACTTTAAAGACTCTGGCAATAAATAGCCTACTTTTAAGTTATGTAGAGTCAGACAAGAGGGCCCTATCAGTAAAAACTGACACCTTAACCCTTTTTGTGGCTCACAAAAGAGAAATGATTTGCATGAATTGGAAAATAACTAAATGGCAATTCAGTTTGTCTAGAACATTTAATCAGAATCTAGAGTATCTCATTAACTGAAGTTGTCAATTTTAAAGTCAATTCTATCTCAATTTTAAGAATTATCTTGTTTTCTCCTTAAGACAAAAGGAAAACTTATTTAAGGGAATAGAAATTACAGCTAAACCTATTTGATTATTACTTAGAAAAATTCTAAAGTTGTTAACTAAGTGAATTATTGTCATCATGTTAAACTTAAAATTGGTAATTACTGCGTGGGGAACAAGAGGGATGAGGCGAAAGCCTTATCAGTTCAGTTCACTTCTAAGTATGAGGTGTGCAATATGTTTTTCGACCCTTCACAGAGTGGAGAGAAGTATCAAACAGCACAGCCCATGGAAACACTAAGAATAGTTGGGATGGGCAACAGCAAACTCAGCTCCTTCCCTGAGGTCTCTGTCAACTCCCCTGCTGGAAGTTGATGATGATGAGCTTTCCAGTTTTCTTGAAACTAGGGTAAGCAAAGTCATCAGCTCTGAGAAATTAGTCTGTTTAGGATGTATAGTTTTTGAACAAGGAATATATTTATTAAGAACCTATATGCTTGTATAATGATTGATATTTTGCACCAGGATAAGTTTAAACATACAAAACATATTAAGCAAAATCTTCTAGGTGTGTAAGCCCTAGTTAATTTTTTAAAATGATGTATGTAGCCCTAAACTGTGATTAGCAGAATTTTCTATTAGAGAAAAAATCTCTTAGGACTTGTAACTGATATATATTCTTTTGCGTTTTGAATTTGATTTCCTGATCATTAAGTCAGCAATTCACCATTTGAGAGAAATACCATAAGTTATTCAGGTAAATGCCTCCCTGAACTATTGTCATAGATGGACGTCTTATCTGGGTGAGAGTTGGGAGAACAACTTTAGCCTTTGCTTAAGATGAGATCTTTCTGACTCAGTTTTCCAGTTCTATTTCTTTGTTTCCCACCTGATTATTGCTGACTCTGGCTATGAAGTAGAATGGTTATTGCATGATTGGTTATTAAACAGATCTAAGAATGTTTTATCCTGTCATTCATGTATGTGCTCTCAAGCTGAAGCCTGAAGGACCTGTTTTGATGATATCATAATCATGTCCCTGCTTTTTCCTCTTATAGCAAATTTCTATAATCAGAGCAAATGGTCAGTAGAAGCCATATATATAAGTATCCCAGAAAGCACAGTGGTTTTCTACCTTGACCTTAAAAATGCTTTCTTTTGCACATCACTGTAAAAAGACTCACAATTTTTTTTTGCCTTAAAGGGGCAAATCCAGGGGAACATAACCCCCATCAATTAACAAGGACAGTCATTTCAGTAACATGGAGATAGCTCAGGGCTTCTAAGACATTTGGATAGGCACTGGCTATTCAGTATCTTGATCCACAGTACTACCCAAGAGGCTTCTCTGGCTGCAGCCATAAAAACCCTTAACTTCCAGTCTCCCTCCACCCACCCAGGGCTATGAAGTTTCTTTGTTTAAGGGCCCATAGTACCTATCAGTCTGTTAAATATTTGGGCCATGAATTAACTCCCACTTCCCTTTTGCTCATTGCGAAAGAAGTAGAAGCAATCTCATCACCCTCCTGAATCTTCCTCAAACAGCTGTGTACTTTTTTGCACATTTTATACCTAACTTTAATTATTGCCAAGTCCCTCTACAAATCTATTCAAGGCTCTGACACAAGTCCCCTCAAATGGGGGACTTGAGCAGGCCAAGGACCCTGAAAGCTAAACTAATCTCTTGCCCCAGCCTTAGCTCTACCTAAAGCCTTTCACATTGTACAATGCTGAAAGGCAGAGTCAGGTCCTAGGGTCTCAACTCAATCTCTGGAATCCTATCCCACACTCCTTGCTTACTTCTCAAAGAAACCTGATGTCTTTGAGGTGACCCTCCTGACTTAGAGCTAGTTGCCACAGCCTTTCTAATTGAGGAAGCTTCTAAGCTCACCTTGGGCTAACCATTGGAAGTTCTGACCCCTTCCCCCCTCCCCAGATTAAGAGCATTTTTGCCCTCACAGAATTTTAGATTTGGAAAAAGGAATGAGAGTGAACATCTATACTGTCTCCAAATATGCCTTTCATGTTTTTGCACACTCATGGGGTTATATAGGGGGGAAAGGGGGACTTTTGACAGCAAAAACAAATAAATAAACAGATTCCCTATTAAGTAGGCAGGTGAAATTCTACAATTATTACAAGCTGTCCATGAACCTAGAAAGGTTTCTGTTATGTTTTGTAAAGGACACCAGAAGGGGAATTCATTTCACACCAAGGGAAACAGACTTGCAGATTCAGCTGCTCTTGCTGCTGCCTGTTTGCCCCTGACCATGGCATCTTTAATTTGACAACTTCCACACTCTCTCATATAGCACCCAGGAACAAGCTCTTGCTAAAGAATGGGGGCACACCCTTTTCCCCTCTGAATGGTTTCAAATATCTTCAGACCAACTTCTAATCCCAGATTCTAGTCAGTAAAAACTTCTCTTTAACCTAAACCAAGCTATTTATTCACTTGGGGAAAAAAATGCTCTCCAATTCTTTGTAAAACCTATTTTCACTGGTCACAAACTAAGAGAAACAATTAAACAAATCTGTCAAATATGCCCAGTTAAATTCTAAAATGTCTATTAAACCCCCCATCCTGAAGCCTATCTGAAAGAGAGGTACATATTCAGGGGAAGATTGACAGATATATTTTACACATGCCCTCTCTCAGGGGCTTCAAACTGCTTTTGGTTTTTGTTGACACCTTTACTAACTGGGTAAAAGCCTTCCTTTATAAGACTGAAAAGACTCAGAGATTTTTGCTAAAGGAAATCAAGCCCATTTAATATTAATTATTATCTCTACTGTTCATGTCATCCTCTTTACCCAGAGTACCTAGAGTACTCTCTACCCTGCCTTTTAAACATTATGGTGCTTGTACCCTGAGTTCTCCGTTCACTGTGTATAATACCACTATTCTACCCCTGCTCCTTTGAGGAAAAATTTGGAGAAAATGTTCTTTGGTATTTAACTTAAAAAAAACTTTCTGGATGAGAAATATTCATGATAGCTTCATCTACCTCTCTCCCCATCCCAGTTTTCTTCTGGGTAGGATTCCTGGCTATTATCCCTACCAACCCCTATACTAACTCCACTTTTAATTATTCTTTTTTTGCTCATTTTTGACCCCTGAATTTTTAACCTACTTGTGAGATTTGTTTCCTCCAGACTCCAACTACTCATTCAACCTGAATATCATCAGTTAACTGATTCTGACATTCAACATCCTCTAAATGTGTGCTGTTTCCATCTTCAAGTCACATGCCTTACTACTCAGTCTGGACTCCACCAGGCAAGGACAGCTCTATCCCTCCTATCAGCATGAAGCAGCTCCAGGAGATGAGATCTCTGTCCCTTTGTCCCAAAGAATTTGGGTGTTCAAACTGCTTGAGAGGGGAAATGAAGTAGTGTAGCTTCTAGAGAAGACAGTAGTAGGGAGTTCCCCGTGACCTTGGGGTGCTTCTGTTCTAACAATCTGTCAGTGATTCTAAAGTCTTCTGGCTTTGAAATCTATGATCCCAAAATCCCATCCCCAACCTTGGAGTGCATTGTTCTAGCAATCTGTCCATCAGTGATTGTAAAAATCCTTTGGCCTAGGAATATAATAATAGTTTTTCCTTTAGATTTTAGGAAAAATATATTAGTGATCCTGAGGCTCTGACCTAGAATGCTATTGTTTAATAATCTGTGTCTCAATGATTTTAAAGTCTTTTGGCCTTAGAATAGTCCTACAAACATTACTGACTGTCAGATAGATCATCTGTTCCTGAGACATCAAGTTCCTGAGACAATAGTGAATAGACCACCTCTCAAACTTACTTGTAAGCCATAAAATTAGCAAATAAATAATATGAAGCTCTGATCAACTTGTCCTATAAATCTATACATGGGATTGATCTAAAAGATGTCTGAAATGTCATCTAGTGCACTATCCTAATTTTGGTGATGTGAAAATATGTAGTACCAAATGGTAAATTGGTGAGCTATTGCTCAAGATGCTTTTGAGCCAGTAGTCTTTTCCCATTACCTTACCCTACCATATTACTTATATGACATCAACAGTGAAATCCTCAAAAGTTTCATAATTTTCAAGATTGAAGAATAAGATTCTGCTTCACAATCTAGAATCTTGATTATACAGATTAGATCCATCTACATGGTTCTCTTTACCTCAGAAAGTGTCAAAGAAACAGTTTAAATTAAATTTTTCATTTTTTTATGTAGTGGATAGAACACTGGACACATAGTTAGAAAGTTCTAATCCCACCTCTGACTCTTATTTTGAGAACCTGGACAAGTCACTTTATCTCTGTTTCCTCATTTTCTTCAACTATAAAATAAGGATTTTGAATTCTAAGGAATCGTCCAGCTCTAAATTTATGATCATGTGTGGATGTGGATTATTTACTTGGAGTGGAGTGTGGATTATTTACTTATTTGGCAAAATTTCTTAATTTTACATATATTGGAGGATACATTTCACTTATCTTTTCCATCTTGTTCTCTTGTCTGACTTTGCCTCTTACTCTCTTTCTTGTAGACATCTTATTTATTGCCTTCCCATGCCTTTGCTTTACTTTTTCCTCCTTTTATTCTAAAAAACAATTAAGAGTTAATGTTCATCTTTATGTTTTCCAATTTTAACTATTTATTACTGAACACCTGACTGGATAAATTATTTTTACTATGATTCTGTAAGAAAATTGAGAATTGATAAGTTCTTGCTAACTTAACTATATATATTTCTAGTTTTTGATTTTATATTATCTTCCTTTTCAAACATGCTTATTCTTATTTGTTTGATATTTAAAAGGTGGGACATTTTACTTTCTGTCCTGCCCAGTTTTCATTTATGATTTCTTGAAATATAACTGTGAAAAAACAGACTTTTACAAAGTCCATTGTGATTCAAATGAAATTATTTCACTATACTTTTAAACCGTGTAGTGTTCTCTTCTCTAAATTATATATTGTTCTCTGGGAGCAGGTTTCTTGGGGAGCCTCTGGAGGCAGCCTTAGTTTCAGTTCTGTGTAATAATCACCTCAGATACAGCCAGGAATTAAAGTCCAGTTCTTTATTGTCTCTTCCAAAATAGCCCAGTTAGTTTTCTTAGAGGCCTCTCTCTCTTTGGTTCCAAGAGCTCTTGCCACTAGTCTTTTGCCTCTGCCAGCTTCAGCCTCAATCTCCCCCAAAAGTCTCTAGTTGGCTTGTGTGAGCTCCTTATATATGATCTCTTAAAGGTGTGAACTCAAAGGTTGATTCCTCCTCTGAGAGTGGGATTATGGGAGCTGTGACTTGTGAATCTCCTCCACTGAACTTGTGAATCTCCTAGACTTGTGAATCTCCTGACTGAATCCTGATTTGTGAATCTCCAGGACTTGTAAATCTTGTAGAACTCCAATGAGTACTAAATACATTAGTGAACCAGAGAACTGCTAAGCATGATGCTAAATTAGACAACTGACATAGCACTTTTCCTAATAAAACCCAAATCACTCTTTCATTAAATGAATGACAGATAATAAGCTCCAGCCTAAGCCTCATTTGCTCTTCATTTGGGTTTTGATGGCTTATAATTAGGGTAAATAATAACTGTTTTCTAGATAGAAACTCAGGAAGTGTTTCCCTCTTCCAAATAGATCCTTTTATGATCCCACATTAAGCCATCTTTTGTCTTAATTCTAACAAAGCTTTGAGTCATTGAACGGATGTTGCCTTGGGCAAAATGAGACTTTTGGGAAGACTTTAATTTAAAAAAGCCAAGGTTATCTACTGCATCCTATGCCATCCCCAGTCATCTTGATTTTTGTCTTGCCTGATGACTCTGGAGAAAATAATGAGACCAATGACTCTGTACAGCTCTGCCTCATTTAATTTTAAGTCATGCACATATCAAGACATCATTCTCTTTGTGCCATTGATTTTCTTTGAAACAAAGGACAAATAATAACAACAATCTACTCAACACAGATTCGTTTATATCATTCTCAGCTTGTCAATGATTTGGTCATAGAAGATGAGAAGGTTTGTTGTGGCTGGGAAATAGGTTGAGATTAATATCTTGTGTTTTAAGGAAAACTTTCCTGGTAGAGAGAATTAATTCATTTTAAGTGTCAAGGATGAAAAATACAGAAAAGGTTAATCTGACTGGATCACAAAATATCCTGTAGGGCTGGGAAGATATGTGGGGATTAGGTCTTTAAAAAACAGATACAGGAATTTTATATAAAGAGGTACTAATATGCCACAGTTCCCTTTTATTGTCCTGACTCAGTTTCCCTAATTATCCTGACTCAGTTTCCTTAAATTGTCCTGCCTCAATTTCCCTGAATTGTTCTGCCTCTGTTCCTAATTGTTCTGCTTAATCCTGCAACACTACCCCTTCCTCCTAATCATGATGATCCAGATAAGGAGAAAGGCCTATTTTAGACATCATCAGTATGTTGGGTGCCTCTCCCCATCCCAAATGGATTGATAATCCATCCTGCTCTCAGTACTCTGACTCCGCCCCTACCTTGGTCTACTCCTGTAGTATATGTGTATATATACTTCCTGGGAAACACACATTAGCTGCTGGATGCTTTGGACATCAGCCCTGGGGGCAGCATGCCCCCAGCACACTCTCTCCCTTTCAAATAGAATATTAAAAACTCTCTAATCTCTATCTCACCTCAGTTGCTCTGGCATTACACTATAACTATTATTATTCTTGTTTTGAAGATAAAGAAATTGAGACTCATTCACTTTTTATGCACCTACTATGTGCTGAGCATTGTTCTAAGAACTGAGAATATAAAGTCCCTGATCTTGGAGTCCATATTTCAAAAAGTCTGAGTTGGGTTTAAAATGAGATTTGTCCTGACTCTAAGTCCAGCATTTTTTCTACTACACCTTGCTTTATTTTCCATATATTTCACAGTTTTTCCTGTACCCAGTTAGTCCTATTTATAAATTAAATAAATAACTGTATGCAAAATGTAAACAATTCCCATGTTAAATCATAGCAGAAAACTAGCAGAAAAAAGTTGGTTATTAATCATTGGGAGCTATGGTGGCTTATGAAAGATGATCTCTCTGTGAAACATGTTCTTTAGCCTTCTGGATGAACTGGAAGCTCATGAAAGCATTGTGTTGGATCCATCAATCAGCAGGCATTTACAGATTATCTCCTGCATACATAGTGCTATATAACTGTTGAGGGAGCTTATAATTTAATTGTTCAATGATAAAATTAAGAAATGAGTTTAGTCCTGAGCTTATGTGCTGAAACTCTAGCTCATTAAGACACAAGAGCAGAAATTGCTTAGATTGTTACCCTTGCTGCTGGTGACTTGTTTAAGGTAGAGAAAGGCCTGGTTCTTTTTGAGAATATAATGTGAGAAATAAAAGGTCCATTTTGGAATCACACAACATAGAAAAGAAAGCTAGAATTAAGGCACAAAAGGACATTTAAAGAATGATTTAGGGATAATGATTTAATGATTTAGAGAAAAAAAGTCTTCCCCTTCCATACTACTCCCTCTACTCTTTTAATAAGTAGAGCTTTGAAATATTCTGGATCATGTCTTCTTTTATTATAATTGTGTCTATGTGAAGAGAAGAATAAGATTGTGGTATTGTAGCTGGAATGATGGAATGCCTTCTTAGTCTATTGAAATGACCTTAAAATTCATATTACAAAAGAGATATGTTGAAGGGTGAGATACCGTAATTGCATTTGGAGGTCCCCAGGCTAGTATTACAGGTTTTGCAAAAGAATTCATAGTTCCAATCTCTAAGTGAAATTTTGGCAAAAAATTGTTTTTGTTTCACTGAGCAGTTTTAGTGGGCTAGGATTCTGATTAGAAAGATAGCAAAGATTTGGGATACAGAGTTCAACTTTATTTAGCTTTCTATGGCCCAGGGCTAGAGAGTGATTTGAGGGGCTAATTTCCAGGTCCTTAATTGGTGGTGATTATTTCCCAGGTCAAGATCTCCCAATGAATTGAAGGTGGGGATTATTTTGGGAGTTTACCGAGGCCAGGAGGTCCACTCCCCACAAAGATCAGGGGGACACAGAGTCCTATTATATCGTAAATAAACTATCAGGGAAGTAATTCATCATTCAGTATTAACCCATTAAGATGTGCCTGCTGTTACCAGGAGATCATTATATACTTCAACAACAATACTATATGATGACCAGTTCTGATGGACCTGGCCATCCTCAGCAATGAGATCAACCAAATCATTTCCAATGGAGCAGTAGAAAGAACTCTGGGAGATGACTAAAAACCATTACATTGAATTCCCAATCCCTATATTTATGCCCACCTGCATTTCTGATTTCCTTCACAAGCTAATTGTACAATATTTCAGAGTCTGATTCTTTTTGTACAGCAAAATAACAGTTTGGTCATGTATACTTATTGTGTATCTAATTTATATTTTAATATATTTAACATCTACTGGTCATCCTGCCATCTGGGGGAGGGGGTGGGGGGTAAGAGGTGAAAAATTGGAACAAGAGGTTTGGCTATTGATAATGCTGTAAAGTTACCCATACATATAACCTGTAAATAAAAGGCTATTAAATAAAAAAAACAAAAAAAACAAAACAAAAAAAAATGTGCCTGCTGTGAATTGAATGAATCCATGTAAAATAAATAAATAGTCCTAAGTTTCAGAGCAGGATATTACATAAATATTATTTTTAGAGCTGCCAATAATAATAACAATAATCTTATCACTCACAACTTAGAAGCATTAGTAGTCTAGGGAAAGATGGTTAATATATTTACTTGCAAACAAAGAAAGGACTCTGAAGTCCATATTGGGAGGGAAATTTTTTTTTTTACTAACTATTCTTTTAAATTAAATTTATTTGTTGATTTCATAATAGCTGTCATTTAAAAAATTTTAAATTTTGCAAAACAGTTTACATATGTTATATTATTTGTTCCTCATAAATACCCTGAGGTAAATAATATTATTTTCCTCTCTTTTATAAATGAGGAAATTGAGCTAGAAAAGGTTAAATGACTTATACAGGGTCACACAACTGACCCTGTGTGGAGAGGGCTTGTGAAAGATGATTTCTCTGTGAAACATGTTTTATAGCCTTCTGGATAAAGTGGAAGCTCATGAAAGCATTATGTTGAATGCATCAATCAGCAGGCATTTCTCCTACATACATAGTGCTATATAATTGCTGAGGGTTTCAGCAGCTAGAACTTTACAGCTAGAAGGTACCTTAGAAATCATTAAATTCATTTTTATTTTGAAGATGAGTAAGTAGAGACTCAGGAAGGACACCTACCTAATGTCTCCCAGCTAATTAGTGACACAGAGACAGAAGGAGACACAGGTAGAAATACATAGAGTAACACAGAGATAGAAAGAACAAAGAGAGAGACAGAGACAGAAAGACAGAACAGACACACAGAGAGACAAAAAGACAAACACATTCAGAGAGATGAAGAGAAACACAGAGAGAGGACACAAATACACATACAGAGAGAAAGACAGAGAGAGAGAGAGAGAGAGAGAGAGAGAGAGAGAGAGAGAGAGAGAAAGGAGGAGGAGGAGAGAGAGGGGGGGAGAGAGAAGAAGGGGGGAGGGAAAAGGAGAGGGAGAGGGAGAGAGAATATAAGCAAATTACTGGCAAAATTCTTGAGAATAACCAAAATAAATAGATGCTGCTTCCTTCTGATGCAAAATATGCTCTAATTTCAGTGATTGGTCATATCCCGATCTAGACATGAAGGTCAAATGGTTCATTGAAAATCCCAAGACAGAAAATTTCCATTGCAAAAAAAATGCCTAATTTATTTGATTGTCCTCAGACACAAAACAGCAAGCAATGATGCACAGCTTACATCATTACAGTGACGGTCTAACTGATTCAGGTTAGAAATGTGTCTTCTTGTTTCTATAAGGTAAAAAAAAAAAAAAAAAACCAACCAACCAACCAACAACAACAACAAAAACAGCACAATAGTCCCTAAATTAAAAATGAATTGAGACGGCTGCAGAAGTGATGTACCATGCTGTCAGCAGTGCGCATATTGAACTCACAAGAACATGTTGTTTATTAATAGAAACATCATTCTGGCATTCAAAGAGCAGAGAGGAGGTGGATACTGCTGAGGCATAAGACTGACACATTAAATAATTTAATACAGAGGAATAGAAGGGTCATCTATCTCCTCAGTGTGGGATGTCTGATTAAGACTGGCTTGCTTAGGGTAGGAAATTGAAGAAAGAAAGGCAGCACAGGATGAGAAGTCAAGTGGCAGAGAATAGTGACCTATTTGTCCTAAAATATACATTAATCTGGCTTGATGTGAGTCACTTACCCATCATCTAAGGGTTTTAGCAAAGTTTCCTATTTGGTAGAACAAGTACTATTCTTCATATTTTGCTTCCTTACTTTTATTTCCTACTCTCAACTCATGATTTGAAAATCTCATTTTTCTACATTGGTGGCCATATTTGTTAAGGTCATGAATACAGATGGCTGAGCATTTGAAAATAATCCCATCATAGGATTTAGGGATGTCAGGTCTTCTACTCCAACCTCCACATGTACAGAAGGAAAAAAAAATGAGTCACAGAGGGGTTAAATTACTTGACGAACGCAACATAGGCAGCAGGTGGAAGAGCTAAGATTAATTTCAAACCCAGCGCTCCTTTATAGTGCCTATGATCCTCCACTACATCACAGTGCCTTTAAATGGAATTTAAAATGTTGAGTTTCACATTGTTTTGTTATGTAGAAATACACAGGCACTTTCTCAAATCTTTGCACACAAAGCACCATCTTGCTTCTCTCCAGTTAGTATAATTAGTGTTTCAATATCTCTGCCAAAATCCAACCCAGAGTTGATTCCCTTGAAAATTTAGCATGGGGATTAAGAAATCTAACATTGTCTAGTTCGTTGCACCCAATACCTCTTTTATTCCTAGATCCAAGTGTGAGAATATTAGTTTCAAGATCAGAATACACATCACTTAAGACTGTCTTGAGTAGTGGCAATCTGAACTGAAAAAAAAAAAAACGCCAATCTAATTAACATCATCACTAACAGCCTTCTCTAGCTGCTAATAAATGCATTTCACTATTTTTTTAGTATGTGTTACATAACTGCTCTTTCCCCCTCACCCCCTCCCCTTTTACTTTTCCCTCTAGAGCAGGAAGTAATCATACTCTCAAAGCTAAAATGAAGACCTGGGGGAAAAAAAAGTTAGGGATTGGTAATTGATAAAGAAGCATAATGGGAATTAAGAGGGTGGCTGGAAAAATCCTAAAATCCAAAAATATCTACTTTTTTTATTTTAGGAATTTGAATGAGCATTTTAATTTTTCAAAAGCAATCTAATTTCATAATTAGAGTACATTTTAGAAGAGTACATTAGAAAAAGAATTATAAAGCCCAATATCTGCTACATGGTAAGCACTATAAATGTTAGTAGTCATTATTATTATCATTATAATTATTACAATAACAATGAGAGGTGATAGTTGGCTAACTGGGACACAGAACAGGTAAATCAATTAACCATGTAAAACTAAACAAAACCTCAGAATCATATTAGATATATAATCCAGCTGCATGAATCAAAAGAGCAATATGATAAATAACTTGGAATGCCAAGAATGATGTAAATTTGTTAGAGTTGTATTAGTGTTTGCATGCTTATCTTTGTACATGGAACTATTTGCAGTTGAAAAGTACACTGCTCCTTTTTCTGCCTTTCTCATCATTAAATAGACAACTAGGTAGCACATTGAATAGAGTTTTGGATTTGGATTCAGGAAGATTTTAGTTCAAATGTGGCCTCAGACACTATTTGGACAAATCACTTAAACTCTGTCTGCCTTAGTTTCTTCAAATATAAAATGAGAATAATGATGGCATCTCCCTCACAAGGGTATTGTGAAGATCAGATGAAATATTTGTAAAGAGCTTAGCATAGGTCCTGGCATTTAGTAAATACTATATAAATGTTATCAGTAATAATTTATCATCCTATTAAATTTCAGTTAATTAATCATTTTATATTACATATTAAAATATATTAGATAAATACACTGCAAATGTAAATAATGGAAGAATCTACAATCTTAAGTGTCTTAATCTAAGTTTCTTAAAGGTACAATATTTCTTAGAAATACAAAAACTGAAAAAATAAAAGGAGACAACTTTAGATGCTTAAATAGTGATTCTGTTCTGGGAAATGAAGAAAAATCAAGAAGCCATAGTTAAAGCTTTAAAGTAAAAAAAAAAAAAGTGAACACAAGATTAATAAATCATTCTGAAAAAGTTAAGAATACATTGAAAAACCAATTTCTTATCTTCTGTGAGATGTGTCCCTGTTTGCATATATCACTTTTCTTCCTCAGAGAATTCAAAGGTCACATCATTTAAAATTATATTTAAACCCAGTGTACCTAGACACTGTGATTAAGAAACTTGTGATATTATAGAAATGTAAAGTTTCTTTTGAGTTCTTTGAGTTCTCCAAATTCCTTGTGTGGGGCTGGAGAAGTTATTCTGTCAAAGCACTTTGTTCCAAAGTAGGTTTACCCATTTTATAGTTCTTTCTTGTCTATTCTATTGTCTACTGACATGGGACAGATGTCTGAGAAATTATACTATATTCAAAGGTTTACAAGTCACAAAATACTCAAAAATGGCTTAATTACCTGGCTTAGTGTTTAAACAACATTGGTAAAAATGTTAGGAAGTTGTCCTCCCTCCCCCTTTTAACTGAAAACTACTTCATTTCTGTTTTTTAGATGTCCTGGGAGGCTGCAATTGCTGGGTGGGGTCTTCCTCCCACACACAATTCCCCATGGCCAAAACTCTCACTGATGCAGGAATTGCATTTCCAGTTCTGACAGTGTAATCTAAGTACATAGCCTCCTCCAATTCTTCAATCATTTAAGGATTTTTAATTTCTTCAGTAAGAATACTCCACTTTACCAGTACAGTCAAAAACCATTCTATGTCTCAGTAACTACCACTTGACCTAGTCAAGCAGACCTAAGTTCACATCTGGTCTTAGATACTTATATACATGTAAACCTTTCTCTGTCTGTTTCTTTATCTGTAAAAAAAAAAAAAAAAAAAAAAAAAGTAATAGGACCTACCATACAGGGTTGTTTGAGGATCAAATGAGATAACGTATATGTAAAATACTTTGTAAACTTCAAAGTCTTAGTATAAAAATGCTACTTATTATCACAGTTATGAAATACTTTAAATAAACTGCAAAGCACTTTATATGTTCTATAATTATATCCTCATGACCTTGTAAATTATGTGTTCTTAATATGCCCATTTTACAGTGAGGAAATTGAAGCTAAGAGAGTTTAAATGATTTATTCAGGGTCACATAATTAGTAAGAATACCCCATAATGGTGGTATTCTAACTCAGGTCTTTCTGACTCCAAGTCAAGTCCTCTACCTACTATACCAGCCAGCTGCCTTATCAGAATGGTCTTTATGAAGGACTGTGACTGAGAAATTTATGAGCATAGGCTCAACCTTTTTTGATATGAATCTCTCTTTAGCTACTATTCCTTAAACATATAGTCCCTTACTGTCCCAAATTTGCTTCCAGTTTGGCAGAACCTGTGGGAGCATGTGCTCTTCCATAGTCTTTAAGAAAGCATTATCATTTCCCCACTATAAGGGGAATTTAGGGATTTGAGAGGAGGAAGAGGACATTAGTTTTCTGAAAAATTTTTAAAATTAGAAAAACCTCAAAAGTTCTTGTTTTCTTCTCATGCACTCCGTATAGTATGAGCCAATGTCCTAACAGATTCAATATTTATTTAGAAGTTGGGCATTTTGTGTGTATGAAGGTCCTTGACTTTGTAACACTTTCCAACAAAATTCAAGTTTATTGACCTATATTCAGAATGATCATCTTCAAACACTATTTTCATTGTCATCCCTCTCCCTAAAGAACCTGCAATTATTTTTGTTTCCTGATACATTAAATCTAAATTAACCTAGTATTCATAGCACTCTTTCAATAACTTCTCCTAAATCTCTTAGCTTGCTGAATACCTGAGTACTGATCTGCTTCTCCAACTAAATAAATCTGTCATCTATCATACAGCCCTCATTTGTTTTCACTTCCATACTGACTTTACTTTTATTATCTCCATTTATCTAACTCTCTCTCCTAGCTCTTTCAAGAGCTGGATTGCAACACATCATCTCAGGAAACTTCCAAGGGCTGATCTTCACTTTGTTCTCTTTTTTCCTCTTTTTTTTGCTCCTCTCAATAGACATGAACTTAAAGAACATGTTTCACACATGTTGAAATGTAGTACTACCAAAGTGTCCCTTGTTCTTGTAGAAGCATTTTGGGTGTATTCTATCTTCCCAACTGAATTAGAAAAGGATCATGTTGTCTATATCCTACCCCTAAATAATTTACAGACCAGTTCTTTGCACACACTTGTTGATAGATGTCATTCTCTAGAGACTGATCTAACCTTTAGTATAGAGAATAAATCATAGACTGAGATCATGGGACAGCAGCAAATCCATTAAATAACCCAGCCCTGCTCTGGGATTCTTAATACTTGAACAGCTACAAAACTAATACATCTGATTCTCCATTTTTTTTTTTTTTGGTACAGACAAGAATCTTCACTGAACCAGGAAGAATACATTATAGGGGTTTTGACTGATTTTTACTGGTAAAATTGGGTAGGACATTCTCAGTCACTTAATCTTCTAATTATTCATATAATGCACTAAAGAAAGCATTTGATAGGTATTAGGAAATACAGACATAAATCTGCCACTAAGCAGCCATATGAGTTTGTGTATGCCATTTCTCTTCATCAGACCTCAGTTTCTCATCTGTAAAAGGAGAAGGTTGGATTAGAAGATCTCAGAGATCTCTGATGGCCCTAAAATTCTGATTTCACATGTTTATGATAGAAAAGAAAAGTGTTATACCATCTGTAGGAGGTGCTTTCTGTAAATTAAATTTTGTTTAATCTAGAGTATTTTAAAAACCAGAGAATAGACACATAGAACATGGTAAAGAAATCATTACATTCTTTTAGATTTAAATCATAGAATTAGAATTTCAGGAAAGAAGTGGGTTAGGGTTTTCAGTTTTGCCAAGTCTAGAGATTTCAAAGTGGATCATTATTGTGCATAGAAAGAATAATGAAGTAAGTTGGGAAAGCCTAATTTGTTAGTTTTCTTCCAGCAGATATGTTCCATGAGGGTTAAAAACAGGAGGTCCCAATTTCTGTGGCTTCACTAGGTGAGAGATCATCTCTCTTGTTTTTACCTATCCTTTATTCTCTAACATATTCATCCCATCAACTTCCCCCTCCCCAAGAAACTATTCTTACAACAGATCATTTAAAAATATATATATAGAAAGAATTTCAGCAAAAATAAATCAACACATCAAACACAGCAGAAACAGTGTTACCTACACTTAGTCCCCAGCTTCTACCAAGAAGGGAAGATGGTACATTCTGATTTCTTTCCTTCAAATTTCTTAAGAAATACTTTTTCACAATTCTTATCTTTCTTGACCTTTTTTGACCTTGGCCTTTGATACTGTCAATGACATTCTCCTTCAAATCACTGTCTTCTCTCTAGATTTTCATGCTACCCTTTTTCTGATTTCCCTCCTGTCTCTCTAACCATTCTTTCTCAATTTCCTTTGCTTGATGTTCATTCATATCACACTCACTAACATGAGCATACCCCAGGATTTTATCCTGGGCCTTCTTCTTTTCCCCTTTCTGAGTATGATCTCATGAGCTCTCATAAGTTCAATGATAATTTCTAGATCTTCATGTCCAGCCCTGATCTTTCTTCTAAACTCTGTTATGTGCCTTTTGATATTTTAAATCAAATATCATATAGACATCTGAAACTCAACTTTTTATCTGGAACTCATCATCTTTTTCCCTAAACATTATTTTCTTCCCAATTTTCCTATTACTGTTGAAAAAACCATCATCCTCCCAAGTTACCTAAGTTTGAAAGTTGACATCATTCTCAAATCATCATTCTTATCTCACATATGAAATCTATTGGCAAATCTTATCATTCCTATCTTCATAGTATTCTTATAAACGTCCCCTTTTCTTCACTCAAACAGCAACCACTCTAGTACAAACCCTCACTATCTCTTAATTGGACAATTATAATAGCTTTCCAACCAGTGTCTTCATCCTACTTCTCCTAAACCATCCATCCTTTACTCAAGTAGCAAAATTATTTTCATAAAATTCAGGTCTAATCATGTCACCTTCCTACTCAATAAAGTCCACTATTTCCCTGTTACTTCCAAGATTAAATACAGAAGCTTATATGTATCACTTAAAACTCTTTACAACTTGGCCACTTCTTTCTGTTTTTCTTACATTTTACTCCTATCCATGCATCCTATGATATCCACAGACAACAAACTGTTTCTTGGCCCCTGATATTTTTGTGCAGACTGTTTCCCATACCTAAAATGCTTCCTTCCTCACCTTTGTCTCCTGATTTTCTCCAACATTGAGCTGAAATTCCACCTCCTACTAAAGATTTTTTTATAATCTTGACCACTGCCTTCCCTCCTCCTCATGCCTTCCCTGTAAAATTGCTTTCCATTTCCATTTTACATGTAATATGTAAATAGTTATTTTCATGTGTCTCCCTCATTAGAATGTAGATTCCTTGAAGACAGAGACTGTGTGCTTGCATATTTTTTTTTGGTATTCCCAGATCTTAACAGAGTGTCTGACACATGGAAAGCATTTAAGTACTTGTTAACTGAATTACACAAAGTGCCCTTGAATTTAAGCCTGGTTCAGGTCTGTCTGATTTGGGTTAGCTAGTGTTGCCAATTAGTGACAAATGTCTCTATTAGCCTGTCAAATGCTTCCTTTGATCACCCTGCCTCTCTATCAGACCTATGGGGAAAAAAATGCTTCCAATTGAGGAATGGAATCCCACAATCCCAATATCAAAACTAGAGACAAGAGATTGCTTTTGCTAAAGTTGACCAGGAAAATGGGGTGATAAAAGTTTTTGTCAACAGCTATTTCTTTTAAACTTTTCCACCATAATTATACATTACTGTCCCACATTCACTCTATATTCCAGCCAATTTGGTGTTCTTAATGTTCTCTGTACTTGATATTCTTTCTCTCATATCTGGGACATTACAAGAATATTACTGCAATGTTGTCAAGCTTCACTTCTGCCTATATCTGGCTGCCTTCAAGGTTCGTCTTAAGGACCATCTCCTTCAAAAGTTTTTTTTTGTTTGTTTGTTTGTTTGGTTGGTTGTTTTTTTTTTTTTTTTTTTTTTTTTTTTTTTTTTTTTTTTTTTTTTTTTTGTATTCTCTCAGTTATTTAGTGTCCTTCCCCCAAGACTTTGCATTTATTTTGCATATACTTTGCTTATTTCTGAACATATAATATCCCTTTATAAGATGTAAGCTCCTTAAGGGTAGAGCCTGTTTCATTTCCTTATTTGTATTCTAAGTGCCCACAATATATCTACATAATAGACCCTAAAGAAATACTTTATTTATGCTAGGAGGACCAGATATGTTTATTGATTGATCTAGCATTTTGAGACATTTTAAAAACCTGAAAAGCCTTAAATGTTTTTACCATGTATTCAATGTATTTTTTTTATATTTTTGTTATCAACATTCCTTAACATTCCAATGATTTTTCAAAAAAATGAAAAAAAAAAACAAAAAAAAACGTGGTTCTACCTATAAGACCATTTGCTTCAAATGATACATCTTGGTCCTTCAAGGAATTTCAAATTCCTGTCCTTTTCAATTCATCACGTCCTACTCATAAGGATCATAGGAGCAATATCTAGTACACTCATTTTATAGGTGAAGAAACTGAAACTCAGAGCGATTAGTTAAATGATTTAAGGTGACAAAGGTAGTAACTAACAAAAATGAGTTTTGAACCCAGGTTTTCTGATTCCAAATCCAGTATTCTTTCTACTATACAGTGTCCAATGTTAGGATTTTTGAAATTTGACAACTTTCTAAAGCTATAGAAATTGTTTCATAATAAATCAAATGACAGATTGGGGATTCTAAAAGTTATCTGCAAATAACTTTTCAGGCTGCAATAATGAAATGAAACTATTAAAATGATGTGATGAAATCAGCAAGATGAAATTTAATAGGGATGAATGCAATCTCATGCTCAAATTAAAACAAAGGAAGGAAGGAAGGAAGGAAGGAAGGAAGGAAGGAAGGAAGGAAGGAAGGAAGGAAGAAAAAATTACAATTATAAGATAAAGTCATCTTGTAGAAACAACCTCTATGAAAATACTCTACTGGTTTTAGTTGATTTATCCAATTTAAACTAATGGAATAATGTTTTTGCCAAAAGCAAGCAAAAATAAAATAAAACAAAAGTAATAAATATCAATAGAAATATAGTATCCAGAAACAGATGAGGATTAATAGGACTATAATATCCTAAACTGGTTAGACCACAAATAAACAGTTATGTTCTATTCTGGCTGGCATTCCTTAAGAAGAATAGCAAAAAGAAAAAAAAAAACAGCAATAACAACAACAACAAAAACTGGAGTGTTTCTTGTAGAGGGTGATTGGTGTGGTAGGAGAACTAACAACTAGGACATATGAAAAAGACTTTTGACTGATATTTTACAGCTCTAACAAGTGAGGAGGAGAATGAGAAAACAAAGATAGATAAAAGGAAGTCATATAGAGATAGCTTTTCATTCAGTGTAGGGAAGCTCCTCCTAATTATCACAGCTTCTTACAAATAGAAGAATTTGTTTCTATGATTGGTACTCCATCATGACTTAGAGCTTGAAGGAACCTCAAAGACTATATAGTCTAATCTCCTGATCTTATAGATGAAGAAACCAAGGACCATGGAGGTAAAATGTTTTGTCACCCAGGTACTATGCTTCAAAATAACCCTGTTATTTGGGGTGTTTGTGAATTGAATAACTTCCCCATTATAGTCTTTGTGCAAAGTTTAACCACAGAGCTCTTTCCCAAATTTCACATTCTGTAACACATCTTTCAAAAGCTTTTTTAGGGGTAGGGTATAAAAAATGGGATCTCACTTGCAATTTCATCAATGTGGGGGGATTCTAATGTGTAAACTGCCTTCCACTCAAGCAACTGTTCTGTAACAACTACCTAAGGCCCTGGGAAGTACCTATTAAATGACTTGCCTCCAGTTATCTGTCAGAAGTTGGACTTAAACATAGGTCTTCCTGAAGCTTAAGCTTACTCTAGACACTAGGCTTCAGGGAAAATCTGATTGTTGAGATAGACTATACTTCTCCCTGAGAGCTTTCCAGCCTTAAAAGTGCTTCTTGGCTCAATTCCTTGGCTTCCTTTAAATTCCAGCTAAAATTCAACCATCTACGAGTAACTTTTCCCAATCCTACTTAAATCTAATGGCACTACTCTCTCCATTACCTCCAATTTATCTTGTATGGAGCTTGTTTGTATATAGTTATTTGCATATTGTCTCCTCCCATGAAACTTTGAGTTCCTTTAGAGCAGGGACTGTCCTTTTACATTTCTTTGTATCCCTAGCCCTTAGCACAGTGCCTGACAGAGTAGAGGCTTAATACTAATATTATATTAAAGCATTAAAGTAAATACTATGTTAACTTTCCCTTGCAACCTCCCCCTATTCTAGTAATTCTCTAAAGGTCTCTAAATTGCTACTTTTTATTAACAAAGGGAATTTTTACATTAGAATTTCCCATGTGGATGAAATCACAAATCCATAACATCTTCTTTCTCTTTCCCTACCCTAATTAACTAGTATGAAATGGGAATTCAATTTAAAATTCAAACTTTAGCTTAAGTATTGAAAAAGTTACAAAAAAGACAGAAGAGATAGCATGTTGGGCATTTTGCTGCCTCCTACGCATGCTAAGGAAATTGGTTAATCATCAATTGGACCAGGTGGCCTCAGTGTTGGACCACACAATCTGGAATATTTCCAATTTCTTTTAACAATTTACTGAACTAAATGATAGAAACTAAGGCAAAAATATTCATAAATTTATAGGAGTTGCAGATCTAGGGTTGATATTTGAAAATCCCTACATTTTCAAAAATAACTCCAATCAAAAATTATCTTGAGCTACATTGTCCTCTTTGATCAGCAATTATTGGATTGCGCTGTGTGGGTGTGTAAATTGTGTATGTTGGCTGTGGAAAATGGACCATTTGTACTTAATGGAAAATCTTTCACTTACGGTAATTCATCTAATAAACTAACTCTCTGTTTACTTTTCCCTTGCTGAAACAGAATCCAGAGCACCCCCCATGAAATGATCCCAAGGTTAAATCAATAATTCTTAATCAAACAGGTAGGAGTTAAACAATGAAATTGGTTTTATACTTTCTTAAAATTATATCCTGCAAAAATTACAATCAGCAAACCCTTAATGAGTACCCACTCAATGTGAAGTACTAGATAGACACAAGTTTGGAATGTGGATTCATCTGAATTTTCATCTCTTATATTTTAAGGTTTGTACCAAAAAACATGAATATAAAAAAAGAAGTGGATTGCTTCATATTCAGTGAGATGTGTAGTTTGGATGAACATCTCTCACATTCACATATTTTAATTTCTCCAGAAATTAATTGTTAGCTTATTTAATTTTTTAAAAATGTTCTACTGAAGTAAGAAACTTACTTCATTATCAGTCCTTGAGAAGATGCTGCATTGATCAAAATTGTGGAATCTTTCAATATTGTCTTTCCTTATGTTATTGTAACAGCTTTAATCTGACCCGAGAGAGAGAGAGAGAAGGCAAAGATATTGACATTTTCCCTTTCCTGAAAAATTCAATAGAGGAGGTAAAATAAAAGGAAACAGGAAAATAATAAGAAAGTCAAAAGGGAAAAGACCAAAACCCACTATTGCCAGCAAATATAGGCAATCTTTTTGACAAATAGAGAGACATGGTAGCTGAGCAGCACTAATTTAGATTATGAAGACAATTGTTGATTATTATAGAGATAGGTGGTGGGTGGCAAATAACAAGTATTAGTTCATAAAATATTAAAAAAGCAATGAAAGTAAAAAAAAAAAAATAAATCTATGAAAAGACCCAAGGGAATAAAAGATATCATCAAGGAAAATGGATAGAGTGCTGGGAGTCAAAAAGATTCATCTTTCTGAGTGCAAATATGATCTCATTTACTTACTAACTATATGACCCTAAGCGAGTCATTTAGCCCTATTTGCCCCAGTTTTCTCATCTGTAAAATGAGCTGGAGAAGTAAATGACAAACTACTCCAATAGCTCTGCTAAAAAAAAAAAAAAAATGCAAATCCGATCATGAAGAGCTGGACACGACTGAAAAACAACTAACTGAAAGAGAAGATAGGTGATCTTGTTAAAAAGATAACAGATGGCATTTGGACAGCTAGCATGCTCTTTTTATATCCCAATGATCTCAGAAGAAAATAAAGAAGACTTTCAGAGTATTGGGTGGCGCTCCTATAAGAATATAGAAACAAGAATCATGTACTTAGGACAGTGCCTGGCATATAGTAAGTGCATATAAATGCTTATTCATTCTTATCTATATGTCTATCTATACTGATATATACATAAGAATATGAATACATATTCATATATATAATATACACACTTATGTGGTTTTACATTATATATGACATTATTTGCAGGTGACTAATTGTTAAGCATGCTATAGTGGGTTTTTCTTTCACATGTAAGTTGGAACATATGGTCATTGAGGCACCTTCTTTCTTTGTCTCTGTCTCCCTCCTCTCTTTTTCTCTCCCTCTCCACCCTGTTTTCCTTTTCTCCATACACGCACACATACACATACTATTCATACTATACACATATACATACATATACACAATACATATGTACATATACATATATACACACATACTTACATACACACACACACACACATATATTTATTTAAAGATAACTGTGGAGAATGACTTTATCCTACAACCAAGTGACAAGAGAGTAAGTTCTATGGTAAGTTGTCATACTATTCAGTTCTTTCAATATTTCCAAATGCTGCTCCTTGGCACAAATTTAAACTTTTTAAAAATGTAAATAGATCCTTAGATATATTATATGGTCATAAATTTTGGAAATTGAAATTTCTGAAATGTCTAAATTTCCTTGTCCCGAAGAGATTATGTATGGAAAGATAAACTATGAGCACAATTATGTTGAAGCATAGTCCTAATAGTAACCTACATAGCCAAAAAAAAGTTTGTCTGTCATTGAGAATTAATTAATCAGAAAAAAAGATATAAGGTGCTGATGGGGTGAGAGTAAAGCATACTAAAAAGGAATTCCTAGGAAAGCATTTTTATCCATGAAATTGATTAATTACCTTTATTAAACTACATCATTATGGCAATGGATCATTGATCTCATTGATTTATTTTCTCTATTGGCAAAGCTCACAATCCACATGTGACCTAACATCATATGCAATTCTAGTTGATGTTATCCCACTTAAAATCCACAGAGTATCAATTTGGTGAGCTTGGAGTCATTTTCTAAATCTTTTGTACATTTCACAGTTTTCCTGCTAACTATATTTCAGGGACTGTGCTAAGTGCTGTTAATAACTCCCCCCCCCCAAAAAAAAGAAGAAGATAGTTTTAATTCTCAAGAAACTCATAGTCTAACAAGTGACAGCAACATACAAACAGGTGTGTATCTTGTTATTTGTCCTTTGTGTTTGAAGAGGATCATGACATCAGAGAGATGATGCTACAACATGCAAGTGAATTGGATTTAAATGAGGAAATCTGTACAAAGTCCCCTGCCTCACTTTCCCTTCCAGAGCCATCTGGATCCATTGGCTAGATACAGAATAGGATGATTAGAGATGGCCCTGGATGCAGTGGGAGACCTTGTCCTTTTTAAGCTAAGATCTTTAACAGGTCACAGTTTGACTGAAACCACACCCATTCAGTGATTAAGGTTAGATATAAACTTATATACAGCATCAATAGGAAATGACCAAGAAGAAGTCAAAATTAAGAAGCTTTAAAATAGTTGGAAATAGGCATGGCAATGAAAAAACCCAAATCATAAACCAATATATATTTGTATTTAAGACCAAAGGAATTTTGTGAATGTACAGCAACAAAGAAATAAGGTTTTCTTGAAACACATATATGATAAAGGAATTCAATGCTTAAGGGAAAATGAACTTTTCTCTAAAGTCTACTCTTTGTTTTAGCTGAATTTCTAGTCCACTAAGAAGTTTGGAAATACCTAACCTTAAGTTAAATAGAAAAGATCCTAGACACAAAGACCTAAGGTTTTGGTTAGTTGGATTGATAGATGTGAATAAAAAACTGTTCTTCCTCCAATATCAAGGAGAAAATCAAGTCACTGTACCCTAGTAGAATGGAATGAACATGACTTGAGTGACCCTGAAGAAATGAGACTAGAAGTTAGTATCCAAGAGCAATGTTCATCAGCCAGTATGAACTGAGCAGACACCAGAGGAATACTCAATAAATATCAGTTACATGTCCTACTATCAGCAGAAGATCAGTGGGGTCCCCCCAAACTACACACCCAGTGAAAACATCATAAAAACATCAAATATACCATTGGCAACTATGTGAGAGCACCACTGGACAAATACAGACCAGAGACAACACGTCCAGTAATGATACACATTCAGAATCAAGCAATCTTACTGAGAGAAACAGAATGACATCACAAAAAAACACCAGAGTTCTTATAGCTTCTGAGGTATGGTTTTTCCCTTTATGCATGTGTTCTATCCACATATATTCACACATTTGTGCCTGTCATGCATGATCCCCATGCATGCTCACTTTCCCCACTAATAGTGTTTGTATTTATTGGACAATGTGCCCTAGATTTATAAGGGGGTTATGTTCTATTACACATTTTCTGACCATGCTATTTCATTGAATCCCTTTGTCTGGAACTAATTATATTCTCTGGCTTATTAGGGAACAAAATAAACAGATTGACCGAGGTTTGTGAGCTAAGATTTTGGCTGGATCTGGAGGCATAGAATCCCTAGGATCTGGGAAAGCTATTCTTAAGGCCCCCCACATGCATAAGAAGGGGGTATCCTGGGTGCAACAAAAATGTTAAGTCTACTTCTACTTTGGTTTTAAAAATGGAGACTGATATTTTATTACTATTGCTGATTATAATTTGAATATGGGAAACAAGTAACTTTTAACAATGTTGAGGGAGTTTCCCAGCCAAGGTTCCATGAGAGCCTCACGACAACTTTACCCAATGTGAGGTGGGTGAGATTCACCAAGATTACTCATGTTCATCTATCTCTTCCACTAAGGAACAATTTTGTTTGCAAACGACAGTGTTGTAAGAAATCACATGAATAATCATAAAAAATAAAAAAAAACACATTTAAATTGGAACTCTGCTCCAAACAATTTGCCCTTTCAGAGTTTACCTCATTCAATTTCCATTCTCTATCCCCTAAAAATAGTCCTTTCCGTTTCCACCAAGAACAGGGGGAAAAAAATTGCATTTTTCAGTGACTCTGGGATTCCCTCTTTTGCAAAGAACAATATTAGGTTCAATTTATCAAGTAAAGAACTTTCTATAGAGTAGGTTGAATGGAGGACAAAAGAGAAAAGTTGTAGGGAAGGGGATTTAATGACCAAAAGCTAAAAGGGAGCAGAGTGCCACACTGTAACTCATATCCAGAATATGGATAGTTTCTATTTCTCTCTCCCAAATTAGACATGATTCTCATTTTTTTCTGCTACAATTCAGCCTCATATCTACCATTCCCAGCCAAAGAACCTGCTGGGCTTCTGTTGTAGAACTACAAAACTAAATATACAGAACTACACATGGGGCTTCCAAGTTCATTACTTTTAGCTTTAGTTTCCTCATCTGTAAAATGAAGGAAGAAGGAACCTGAAAAGAAGGAACCTCAAACTCTAAAGGTCTTTAATTCCTCAAAATAAGAGTAGATGGGAGGGACTGGGTAGAAAATTTTAAAAGCCATATCATGAAAAAAGCTAAAGCCCACTTCTTAAGAAAAGATATGTAATACTGAAGAGTGTCAAGTGGAAAGGAAAACCCAACAAATTTGTTTATGTAATCTGCAGTACCGGAGGCAAGGGAAGGAGAAGAGCTTTGTTGCGAAGTTCAAGACATTTCTTACTGTTCTTACTGGAGGTATCATTTCTAGGATCTAACTGACCTTTGCACTGCTGTCAAGTATAGAAAGGAAGGACAGGTGCCAAATAGCAATAGAAGTCAGAATAATGATGGAAGCTCTTCTCAAAAAATGTATTTTGGTCCTATCATTTAACAGGTTATTGGCATATGGGGTATTCAAGGAAGACTAGCACCTCTATTATGAGGACTTGCTAAGCCCTTTTCAAGGAAACTCATCAATCTTTAGGGCCCATCTGTTACCCAATTCTCATCCATGGCTCCCCAAGGTTTAGCATCCTCAGAGACCACACCCCATTTAACTATCTAATACAGACAGCTAAACCAGGTTATGGATAACTAGCAGGCCTCAAATCTCCCAGTGAGGTAAGGGGAAGTCTGCCCCCAAAATATAAAGATATATTCATTTGGAATAAGTAAATGAAACAATTTATTTCTAAGGACATTACAAGTTGAAGTTTATTTTGACAGATTATAGACAGTTGTGAGAATAAAGGTAGATAGCATGAAGACAATATTAAACCTAAAAGAACTACAGGATCAGTGGGAATTCAGATGGTTGTGCTGATTTCAATTCTGGAGGAAACTCTAAATGAAAAATGAAAATGATATAGTTACAATATCCTACTTTTGGTTTCTTGGTCAAGGAAGACCCAATTCAAGAAATGAAGCAAAATCCTGGGCTAATTCCAAACCATGTCGTGGAAAGGGAGGTTCAAGTACCTTAGAACCATTCCATGTCTTGGATAGGACTGATTATGTTACTACTTATGAGTAAGACTACTTAAGTTTCATGTACATATTTTATTATTCTCTGAAAAGAAGAAAAAGCAAGTTTATTGATATGATTTCTAGTTGTATTTTCTGTTCAGAACAGATGAACTGAAATTTCTCATCATCTTATAAGTAGGTTAAATTCAGGAAAGGAATCTAAAGAGAGAAACTTTTAGTCCCATTGAACATTAAGGAACCCTAAATAATATTTTCAATTGTTTTTCAACCCAAACCAATACTATGGAACAACAAGATATTTAAATTCTATACCATAAATCATTAAAATTATACGAATATATATCTAGTCTTTACAAACTCTGGGGATCTTCTACTGACACATAGTAAATGGGTCTCTGAGCAAGGCTATATCTCCTCAATGTTCTAGAGAATTTAGGAGCATATCCCCAAATGCTATGAAATCTACCCAGCTGTGCTCCTGCATTCTGGACTTCAAACCATGTCTCTATTTTTGTCTTGTCTTTGAGCTTTCTTCATTGCCAGGAGGAAATGTTTAATTTTGATTGAATTGAACTTTGGTGATCAAGTAGTCTAATTCCCTCATTTTTGCCATAGGTAAAAGTAAGGCTTTGTTTATCATCATACAGCTATTTGATGTTAGAGCCGAGACTAGCACCTAGGTCTCCTAGCTCAGTGTTTCTACTGCATCATCCTCTTAGAACCTACTTCCAAGGCCCTCATCATTATAAAACATGTCAGATTCAAATGTCTGCCAGCCACTGATAATCCTTTCCTTTATAAAGGAAGTTAATGTAAAGAGCTTATGTGCTTTATGAAAACAAAGGAGACAATTGCACATGATACAGAGAAATAGCTGTTCTGCTGCTGTTAAGCATGTTTTCTAAAAAGATCCCAAGCTTCTAATAGTGAGTAGTTTAACATGTGACTATGTAAGTGGCAGAATCACCACCGTCACATGTCTGCTTTCTATTTAGGGATGTGAATATGGAAGAATTTATCTCTTTTTTTCATTCACAAAATGGCTGCCTTTAAAACTAAGGATATTACAAGTTGATACCTCTCCTTCCCTATTGCTGCTAGCCCTAGCATGAAGCAATAGGAAAGCAGAAATTTACTAAGTACATACTAAGTAAATAGCATTTTGCTTGACCTTGTAAGAAATAATTTTTTTTGGATTATTATTGATGTATATAGCCCTTTCAGTTTTGCAAAGCATTTCATGTACATTTGCTCTTTCAACCCTCCTTTTCTCCACCAGCTTAGCATCATTTCCATTTTATAGATGAGGAAACTGAGGTTCAAAGAGGTGAAGTGATTTGAACATATTTATACATCATTTGTATTCTGGGACCAAGAATGGTCATTATGATTACTTAGAGTTTAGCTATTCTTTTCATATCCATTATTATTTTCCAGGTTCTGCTTACTTCACTCTGCCTCATTTCATACAAGTTGTTTATTATCTTTTTAATTTTTTTTTATTTTGAAGTTTTAAAAATATCTAATAAAATGAAATTTTCAAATACAAATTAGAAAAAAAGGACTATAAATGAAATTGCAAATCTGTATTTTGTGTAGTTTGTTTTTCTTTTAAGGTATATAATAAATTTAACATACTCAAAAAAAAAAAAGAAGCAGCAGGGAATATCATTTCATATATGCACTTGATCTCCTCAAAAAGAGCATAGGCAAACAGATCATTAAGATGGATATAGCTTATGTGCTGACATCTCTTATAGAGGATAGAGTAGAGAAATTCTAATTTAAATTACAATAAATTTTGATACTTGGTTATTTTATTGTGAAAATAGGTACTAGGAAAGAAGGCAACAATTATTTGTGATCAAGGTGGGAAAGGGATCATGGGTTTGAAGAAGCTTACTCAGAAAAGATCATACACTTATTCAGAAACCTCCAGTCTTTGCATTAGAGCAAGAGTGATATAGTATATTCATTGGTCTCAACATCAAGAAGAAAGGGGTTCAAGATTTAATTCTGATACATGCTGGCTTTATGAACTTGAGCAAATCAATTAACTTTTCAGTTCTTTGACAATCCTCTGTAACTATACACTGCAGAAAAAGTAAATTCCTGCATTGGTAGAGAGTTTCCTTGCTTGAGAGAATAGAGTTCAAAGGTACTAGACATGTCAAGCATCAAATAACATTATAAACATCATAAAAACAGGAGATGACTGGTTTCAGACATAGTAATTGCTTCAGAATCAGTTGTGTATAGTAAGATCATGGATTAGCTACACCAAAGGTCAAAGTAAATACAAAATTAGAAGAAAAGATAAAGAAAAGACATTACAAGCAATTATAGAAGTTTCAACCTGATCTGTTTAAACAAGCTAGTGACTCTGAAAATGGGGAATTGGCTAAAGATGTTGACGCAGATAATGATCATTTTTTTACACAAGTTTTATGGATACAAAACATTCAGAACAACAAAGGTGAACAAGTCCAGAAACTGGTATAGCTAACACACCTAGTCTCCATTATTTATGTACCCTAGTTTCCTCATCTTTACAATGAAAGGGGTTGGTTTAGGTGATTTCTGAAGACCTTTTCAGAGTTTGAACTTTTTTAAGACAAATGACATTGTGGTCAAGATTAACCCTGTTTTAGAATATAAGTTGTTTTCCAAAACATCGAGGCATAGAAAAAACTATATACATCATCTTGCAAAAGAGTAGAAACAGGGGGAAAAGAGAAGCTTTAAAAATCTTTGCTTCAGTGGACAAAGTGCTTGATTTCATTGGACTTGGATTCAGGAAGTTGAATTCAAATTTCTCCCCAAACATAGATATGTGACAAATCACTGAATCTGTCTACCTCGGTTTTCTCATTTGTAAAATCAGTAAAAATAATAACACCTACCTCCCAAGGTCATTGAAAGGATCAAGTGAGATAATATTTATAAATTGCTTAGTACAATGCCACAATTAATAAATGCTTCTTTACTTCCTTTTGGAAATCCAGCTTGGATAGTCTAGATTGATCATCCAAAGAGCTTTTAAAGATGAAAATGGGAAAGAACTACCGGCACTTTCAGAAATCTCAAGTTTCATTGATTAAAATAGAGGAATCACTGAATTTGCCCTCTACCACATCAGTTTATAATGGAATAAAATAGAAATAGAAAACTAAAATCTAAAATCAAGAAGGGTAGTTGGTTTAGACTAATTTGTAAAGGAAAAGCTTATGCTAAAAAAAAATGCAATTTTAAGGAAAATTAAAGATAAATTGTCAAACTATCTTAAGAACTGATAGATTCCAAAAGAACAAAAGAAGATTATAACTAGAACTTTTGTCTAAAACAAAATCAAGCAGCAACAGAAAAAATCTTAAAGGGAATCCACAAGACAAATAGTACTACTCTATATATTATAAGTTCTTGTATTTAAAAAATTTTTGATACTCAGCCTCTGCTATATAAAAACAAGAGCATCCAGGTGGCACAAGGATAGAACAATGGACCTAGAGTCAGGAAAACTCATCTTGTAAATTCAAATCCAGCCTCAGATTTTATTAGCTGTGTGACTCTTAGTAAGTCACTTAGCCCTATCTGCATCAGTTTCCTCATCTGTCATGTTAGCTGGAGAAGAAAATGGCAAATCATTCCAGTATCTTTATTAAGAAAAGCTCAAATGGGGTCATGAAGAGTCAAACATGACTGAAACATGATCAACAGCAACAAATATAAAAATAAGCATATTCTTGATGAAAACAAGACAGAAAGGATAAGGCAGAGCCAAGATGGCAAAGTAAAGATACTGACTCCCCCAACTCTCTCCCAAATCCCTCAAAGTTTCTTTAAATAATGAACAAATTTTAACGTGTCAGAACATTCAAAGAGACAGAATGGAGCAATTTTCAGCTGAATATAACTTAGAAGGGCAGCAGAAAAGGTCTGTGGCACCTGGGAGAGGGAAGTCCAGAGCTCAGTCCCAGTGTAGCTGCTTCAGCATAGCCCCATCACAGCCCTGACTTGAGTTTCCAAGAGAGCAAAATAGAAACATGCCTAGGAGTCTCTGAATCAACATCAGTACTGGCAATTTCCAGACCTCTCAGCTCAAAGGCAGCTTGAATGGTCAGCAAGAAAGGTTTGTCAGTAAAATGAGAGGTCCAAGGACAACTAGCAAACCAGGAGTAGGCATGGGCAGTAGTAAAGGCAACAGCTTCCAAGGGTCTCAGCTTATAGGAAGTCTCTTTACTAGCCCTGAGGAAGGATTCTGTTGTTTTAGCACACTAGATATTACAGCTACAATGGAGCAGGGACACTCCTCTTGGTTCCAGGGCAGAAAACTAGGCTTGTAGTCAGCTTCCTAGAAGGATCTTTGAAAATCATTCCAAAAAATATCTGAAGCTTGGGATAGTGCACCCTTCACCTTGAAAACAGAATCCTATTTTAACAAAAAGTTAAAAGCTGAGTAATAAGTTAGAAAAATGAGAAAATAAGAGAAAAAGTTTCTGATCATTGAAAGTTACTGTGGTGACAAGAAAAATCAAAACACACACTCAGAAGATGGTAACAAAGTCAAAGCTCCTACATCCAAAGCCTCTAAGAAAAATAAGATTTGGTGTCAGGCCATGGAAGAGCTCAAAAGGAATTTTGAAAATCAAGTAAGAGAGATGGAGGAAGACTTTGGAAAAGAATTGAGAGTGGTGCAAAAGTAAATACAACAAGCTAATGAGGAAATGGATATCTTAAAAAGGAAAACTGGCCAGTTGGGAAAGAAGGAACAAAAGTTCAGTGAGGAATATTCCTTAAAAATTAGAATTGAGCAAATGGAAGTGAGTGACTTTATAAGAAATCAAGAACAATACAACAAAACCAAAAGAATGAAAAAATAGAAAAGAAGTGAAATATCTCATTGGAAAAACAAGTGACCTAGAAAATAGATTGAAGAGAAATAATTTTAAAATTATTAATCTAAACACCAGCCCTGAAGTCAGAAGGTCCTCAGTTCAAATCTGGCCTCAGACACTTAACACATTTTAGCTGTGTGACCCTGGGCAAGTTACTTAACCCCAGTTGCCTCTGTTTACATCTCTACATGAGAAGATTATGCTTGTAACTGATAAGAACTTTTTTATTATTATGCCAGTTAGAAGGAGTGTATATAGATGGAGGATGTAGGTGTGAGTTGAACATTAAGGGATAAAATCTAAAAAAATAAAAGTAAGGTATGAGAGAGGAATGTATCAGGATAACGGGAAAGGGAGAGGTGGAAGAGCATAAATAAAATGCCATAAAAAAGGGAAGAAAAAGCTTTTACAGTGAAGAGATAGAGGGAAGGGAAAGTGAGTGAATCTTACTCTTATCAGAATTGGCTAAAAGAAGAAATAACATTCAATATGGTATAGAAATATTTTACCCTGCAGGAAGGAGAGACAGTTTTAGAAGAGAGGCTATATTGGGAAAGAGAGCAGTCAGTAGTAAAATACTTTTGAGGAGGGTCAGAGTGAAAGGAGAGAGATAATAGAATAAACAGGGGGAAAATATGTCAGCAATGATAAATGGGAAAATAATTTTGAAGCAAGTTTCTCTGATGAAGGCCTCATTTCTCAAATGTATAGGGAACTGAATCAAATTTTTTTAAAAGAGTAATTGCCCAACTGACAAATGATCAAAAGATATGAACTATGCCCAAAGAACTATAAAATTATGCAAATTAGGTCAAAGGATATGACCTAATAATGTCACTACCAGGCATGAATCCCAAAAGAGATTTTAAAACAAAAAGGAAAAGGACCTGTATGTGCAAAAATATTTATAACAGCTCTCTTTTTAGGGCAAATAATTGGAAACTGAGAGAATGCTCATCAATTGGGGAATAGATGCATAAATTGTGGTATGAGATCCTGAGAAGTCCTCCATGATTTTAAGATAAGTGAAATGTACTGTTTATAAAATAATAGCAATGTTGTGGGGTGATTAGCTGTGAATAACTTTGTTATTCTCAGTAATAAAATGATCCAAGACTACACTGATGACTTATGATGGTAAATGCTATCCAAACTCAGAAAAGAACTGATTGTGTCTGAATTTAGATTGAAGCATACTTTTTTAACTTTATTTTTCTTGAGGGTTTTTCTTTTGGTGGGGGAGCTATATGTTTTCTTTCACAACATGACTTTTATGGAAATATTTTGCACAACTTCACATATGCCTTCTTAATGAAGATGAGGAATGGGAGAATTTGGAAATAAAAAATTTTAAAAGCAAGTGTAAGAAATTGGTTTACATTTAATTGGGGAAAATAAAAATATTAAATTTTTAAAAAGTTTTAAAAAAGAAAGCATGAGAAGGAATAAATAGGCTTTTGCAAATAAATTTCTATAGTTGTTTACATCTTTACAGTTAGTCAGCTGACTCTAAGATATAGGGAAAAGAATGTAAAAACTTACTGAATTAAAGGACAACAGACATAGAGCTTAAAAGAATATTATAGGTCATATTGTCTTACTATTTTATAGCTGAAGAAATTGAAACACAGAGATTTGCCCCATTTTGCCTAGGTAGAAACAGAATTTAATAGATTCCCTAATAGAGTGTCAGTACATTGAGGTTAAGCATGGTCTTGTTTTTTATATATGTATGTATTTTTTATTTACATATATAGAAATAAATGAGTGTGTACAAATATATGTATTGTTTATATATATAATCCAAATGATTAGCATGTTTGATATAATATTTAAAGATTTTTTATTCATTTATTCATTAACTGTACATCTTTTTTTCAAAGTATTTTATTCAGAAGAACAAAATGTCCCTTTGAAAAACACATGCAGGTTTAAAATCAAATAAGAATCAATTACATATGTGACTACAAACAACTGTTTAAGGGCTTATTGAGTATTGATATTTACTCCCTTGATGTTTACATGTGTTTTTGAAAGTGTCTGGCAGAAATTAAGAATGAATTATTTAACTCAACTTTCTTTCCCCCCCATCATGTACGGAACAAATTCAGTCTTCTCAGTCATGAATGAGGAACACTATGAGTGGTAGTGGGATCTATAAGATTGACTATTCCTGTGTGTGGTTGAATTAGGATTAAAGTTATGAAAGTTCAGGAAGTTGAGGCACTGGGAGAACAAGATACTTGAAGGTATAGAAGAGCAAATCTGTCAAAAGTTATAAGTACAGATATATCCAACTTCCCAGGAGAGGCAAGGTATGGAACAGAGTACCTGGAACTAAAGGAATGCTAGATTGGCAGTGAGTTGAAGGATCAAGGTGCTAAGGTATAGGTGAACTGAGCAGTGTGGTGGGATTTGGGGATGGAGTTACTAATGGGGTTATTTTTCTTTAAAGTACTTGTGGGCATATTTTTAGGATCAGAAGATGCTCTGGAATAGGAAAACGTGTGGAATAGGAAAACCCAATTAACGTATGGTTAGGAATGAGCTTGACTCTTCTACATCACTTCAAAGTAGCAAAACATATTCTAAACAAAAAGAAGAATTTTAAAAAACAATTAAAAAAACACTTTGTGGAAAAGGAAAAGAGGAGATTAAATGAAAAAAATATTCATTTCATAGAAATTCTATCTATTTTTCATTTTTACCAATTGCTTAGTTTTTACTCTACCAATAAACATCATGCTACCTCCAATATGAAGTGGTCATCAGGAAATTAATCATCATAGAGACTGATTTAGCTTTGTGCTTATACCAACGAAGTTGGAAAATGCAATGAATTTCTTGCATTGAAGATAGGGCTTGTGGGCTTCCTCCCAGAGTGCTCCTCTCTGACCCTAGTCAATGTACTGGAGAAATTCCTTCCACAGTGCTCCTCTCTGACCCCAGTCAATGTTCCCAAGAAAACTCTCCCAAGTGGCTCACTGGAGCTGTATTTATGCTACATCTCTGAGAGTGGGATTGTGGGATATCTCCCAGCATGTTCTCTGGCCCTAAGGGAGGTGTGAATTTGGATTTCTCATACTAAGCCTGAAATCTCCTAAATGTGTGAACTCCATTGAGTACTTAGATACTTATGAGCTCTTTACAAGCATCGTTTCTATCAGTTGTACTTAGTACTTTGTTTCAAGTTTTGGCCCAAAATATCTCCTTCTAAGATCAAATCAATCATATTGAACCATGCTAAATTAGATAATTACTGTCTCTATCAACTCTAATGGCTTAACACTTTGTAAAGATTCCAACAGTTTACCTTTCAGACTTGTTTGAGGAGGAAGGAATTTGTAACCAAAGAAGAACTGAAGATCATTATTGATCACAAAATAGAAAATTTTGATTACATCAAATTAAAAAGCCTTTGTACAAACAAAACTAATTCAAGCAAAAATTAGAAGGGAAGCAACAAATTGGGAAAACATTTTTACAGTTAAAGGTTCTGATAAAGGCCTCATTTCCAGAATATATAGAGAATTGACTCTAATTTATAAGAAATCAAGCCATTCTCCAATCGATAAATGGTCAAAGGATATGAACAATTTTCAGATGATGAAATTGAAACTATTTCCACTTATATGAAAGAGTGTTCCAAATCACTATTGATCAGAGGAATACAAATTAAGACAACTCTGAGATACCGCTATACACCTGTCAGATTGGCTAAGATGACAGGAAAAAATAATGATGGATGTTGAAGGGGATGCGGAAAAACTGGGACATTGATGCATTGTTGGTGGAGTTGTGAACAAATCCAACCATTCTGGAGAGCAATCTGGAATTATGCCCAAAAAGTTATCAAACTGTGCATACCCTTTGATCCAGCAGTGCTACTACTGAGCTTATATCCCAAAGAAATACTAAAATTTGAGAGATTGCAAAGTTCTCCTGTCTGGGACTAGAGTCATAATAATTTTCATTTTCCCCAGCACCTAACAGTATTTTGCAAAAACTAAATTCTTATTAAACAGTTATGAATTAAAAAAAAAACAATTATATACATTGTCAGACATAATTGTGGTGCCTGTCAATTTAGGATAAATTTTTTCTTTATTAAAATGAGGTTATTAATTTGTATGGGTAAATGAAGAGATGTACATCCAACAATAACTTTCTTTCATTTCCTTCTTTCCATGCTTCCTAACTCTCCCTCTCCTTCTTCCTCTCTCTTTTTTCTCCCTTCCTTCCTCCCTCCTTATCTCCTTTCCTTCCTCCCTTCCTTCCTCCCTCATCTCCCTTCCTTTCTTCCGCCCTTCCTCCATTTCCCCTCCCTCCCTTCTTTCCTTCCTTCCTTTCTTCCTTCCTTCTTCTCTTCTTCCCTTCCTTTTTTCCTTCCTTCTTCCCTCCTTTTCTCCCTTCCTTCTTTCCTTTCTTCTTCCCTTCCTCCATTTTCTCCTCCTTCCTTTCCTTCTTTTCTTCCTTCTTTCCTCCCTCCATTCTTACTCCATTCCTCCCTTTTCCCCTCCCTTCTTCCTTCCTTTCTTCCTTTTTTCCTTCCTTCCTTTCTTGCTTCCTTCCTTCCTTCCTTCTTTCCTTCCTTCCTTCATTCTTTCCAAAGAATGCAGCAGTACATTTGACAATATATTTCACAAAAGTATCTATAGTATGCAAGATGGTGAGGGCAGCAGTGTAGCACAATAGAAAGAACTTTAAATGACCTGATTTCAAATCTTAGCTTTGCTGCTGCTGACTTGTGTGACTTTTGGAGAGTTACTTAAATAAAATGTATTTCAGTTTACAAATCTGATCCATGAGGAGACCAAGCTAGGCTGCTTGAAAGTTCCCTTCCAGTTCTAATCTAGAAAATGTTAAAACAATAATACAGGTAGATGTAGAATTCATAATGCCAAAGAATGACAGAATCTCAGAATTGGAAAACACCTGATCCAACTCTTACCTGAATGGAATCCCACTTACAATACCATCTCTATATCCAAAGAAATCATTTAAACCCTATTTAAAGATCTTCATTGTGAGGGTACTTAGTGATGATTGATATAAACTATTCTGGATTATTTTAGTTGCAAAGAAGTTTTCCTTACCTTGAGCCAAAACATATTCATATGAAGTTTTCAAATATCATTTATATATTTGTCCTTAGAGTCATATTGAACAAGATTGACATTAACCTTTTATTAAAAAGATCTATGAAAGCACAACATAGAACTCTGCTTCTGTACCTACTCTGTTTAACATTTTTTATCAGGGACTTGGAACAATATATTGATGGAATATTTATCAAATTAAGAATGTCTGGGAAGATAGTTAATAAATAGAATCCAAAACTTTTCAACATGTAGTAAAACAAAACATAAGAAGAATTAATATAAAATCATGTATTTAAATTTTTTTAAAATCAGCTTTACAATTAGAAGAAGGGGAGAAAGAATATGTTTATATAGCAGCACACATGACAAAGACTTCGGAATTTTAGTTTAGGTCAATGTGAATTAAAGTTCTTAACCTCTATGAGTTCATTTAAACTCATCTATAAAATAAGATGACAGGGGCAGAAATAAAGTTGAAAAGGACTTCAAAAGCCATCTATATCAACCCCTTCATTTCACAAATGAGGGAATTGAGACTGAGAGAGCTTTTTCAGGGTCATAAATGTCATAAATCTCAGTGATAGGATTTGAACTTGATCTTCTGGTTCCTGAACCAACATATTTATGGGATTTCTGTGAGAATCAAGTGAGGCAATATATAAAAAATAAATCATAATAAGAAGATACTATTACTATTACACCCCCCCCAAAAAAAAAAAAAAAACTGATTCAAGCTTAAGCTACATTAAAGGAAGTCCCAAAGCAAGGGAAGTAATAATCTAACTGAATGATGGTCACATTACAACTGGACTATTTAATTCAGTTTTGGAAGCCAGAGGGATATGGCCTGAAATGTCTTCATAGTAGCATAATCAAGATATTGAAAGAGCTCATTCATATTATTTAATAAAGTGAGGAAAGAATTAAAGATATTTAACTTAGAGTTACAAAAAATAGGAGCTGATTATATGCTTTTAAGCATTTTAAAAGGTTGTCTTAGTATAAGATAGGTCACAGACCTTAGAGTAAGGAAGACTTGGTTCAAATTTAAAAAAAAAATTGACACTTACTAGCTATTTGATTTTGTTCAGGTACCTGATTTTTAAAAAAAATCTCTCTATGCTTCAGTTTCTTCATCTATAAAATGACAAGGTTGGACTCATTGGTCTCCAAGATTATTTCCAGCTTTATGATCCTGTGAAGAATACAGAAGGATCAAAAGGATAAAAGACATAGAGAAGTAGATGTTGATTTAATGTGAGGAAGGGAAGTAGCAAGAAAGAACATTGGCTCTAGAGTTTGTCTTAGTTCAAATTTTCTCTCTGAATTTTATTATTTCTGTGACCTTGGGCAAGCAACCTGTAACTATGAAATGAAGACATTGAACTTGGTCTCTGAGGTCCCTACTAGTTCTATATATCTCTCCCAGTCTTTAAAACTTCCTAAACATTATAGTTGTCCTCCTAAAAGTATGTGGAACTTCATGATATAGTAATACTCCAAGTAGTTAAGACTATATAATCATATTGTGATAATGTTATCAATAGGTTTGATATTCTTGAGATCATTTGTATAGCAGAGCACTCTGAACTCATATTGGTCTGATCAGCCACTGTAACTCAAATCTAACATAATAATGTCATTTTGGTCCTCTTCACTAACAAAAGACAACAACCAACCAATCAGCTCTGTCAAAGAACTTGTTGAACTACATTTGTTTTGTGTTATCTCCCTCCTCTTTCCCAAAAAACCTTTCTTTGCAGATACACACTTTGAGAGGCATGAAATGTGCAAAACATGCTAAGTCTAGAACACTGTCTTGTCTTCCATTCCTTCCATAAGAGCTGGCATTTTAAAAAGAAATTTTCTCATTCAAATTATCCCTATACTAATGAAATCACAGATATAATCTTTAACTCTATGTTGTTGTTCATCCTTGTTCTTGAGGAAGACCTATGACATCATCAGGGTGATGTCTTGACTTTCATGTGAATGAATGGTTTGAAGTGAAGCAAAGATACACAGAGTCATCAACCTTACTCTCTACTTCAGAATCAGTACAGTGACAAGACAAACCTCAAGATGACTGGTGATGGCCCAGCTTAATGCTATGAGGACTTGGGGAGTAAGACACATTTTTGTACAGACAAAAGTGTCTAATATTGCCCAATAATAGCTTAAGCTTAATAATTTTAGGGACAACAAGATATAGTGGCTAGGGAGATAGTCTCAAAGTCCAGAAAACTCAAGTGCTTCCTCTGTTACATATTGTTTTTCTGAACCAGGTAGACCACTTGATTTCTCAATGCACTCATCAATCAGTAAGGCTAAAAGCTGTAGCAGCAGTTGTTGATATGTATTTGTAGAGGAATTTTTCTTGTTAAAAATTCTTTTTACCAATTAAATCACAAATCCAAATGTCACCATTATCATCAATATCATCATCAATAACATATATTTAGGACACAGCCTTATAATTTACAAAACACTTCAGATACATTAGTTGACATTAAAAAAAAAATAAGGCCTATAGTCATCTTCTACTTTTATATTAGTCATTTGTATATTTATCTCTCTCCTGTCTTAATCCTCACCCCTGCTTTGATTCATAGACTTTGTAACGAAGAAAAGCAAGTTATTAACATCAATCTATACAATGACTGAATCTCATTGCACATGTACCATTATACATCTGTACTTCTCTGCTTTTCTACTATTATCTATTCTATAGTAATAATAGTAACAAATAATATAATATTAGAAATAATAGAATAAAATGGTCAATATAATTTCAGTAAGATTTTTTTTCATTTACATTATTAGACCAGGGGGTTCTTGCTTCATTTTCCATAAGTTCATATGACCTTTTCCCATTCCTCTGAAATCCTTACATTAACATTTCCTTTGTTTTTCAGTCATTTTAATTGTGCCTGATTTTGTGACCTGAGGTAAAATCCAGGTAAAGTTTTCTTGGCAAAGAAACCAGAAGAGTTTGGTTATTTTCCTTCTCCAGCTCATTTTACAGATGAGGAAATGGAGGCAAAGAGATTTCTGTGACTTGTGCAGTGTCATACAGCTAATAAAGGTCTGACACAAGATTTGATATTATAAAGATCCATTGTTCCACCTATCTGCCATTTCCTACTGAACAAAAAATATTCCTTTATAGTCTTATGACATTTTATGCATTTTCCAATTAATGGGTACCCATTTTGTTTTTAGTGTTTTACTAGTACAAAAAACATATTGCTGTGAATATATGTATGCATATGTGCATTTATTAACTTATATATATAACATATATATAATATAATATTATATATATAAAACCTATGTGTGTGTTATTTTTTACCTTTGGAGACCTACGCCCACTAAAGAAATTGCAGCACTAAAGAAAAAAAAAACAAATAAACATCGGCAGTTTTTCCAATGTAAAACCAAATGGTTTTCTAAAACAATTGTCTGAATTCATTACCACTGGGACTTTTCATAGTTCTTCCAATATTGATTCTGATTTTTAGAAATAATTTTTGTCAATTTGATGGATGAACGATAAACTGTTGGTTATTTTAACTTGCCTTTCTTTTAACAATAGTGATTTAAAACATTTTGCAATTCCTCTTGTGAAGATCATTTGTATCCTTTTATCACATACATTGTGCAATGCTTCTTAGTCTTTTGTATGTCAATTCTCTATGAATGATACAATACACAGGTGACTTCACAACAACCTTGTGGAACAGATTATACTGTACTTTTACCCCCATTTTGTAGATGAGGAAACTGAGGGCTTAGGAGCTTTCACATCTGGCCCAAAGTTCCTTGGCAGAAATAGCAAAACCAAATCTTTTGACTTTTTAGTCAAACATTTTTTTTTCTAATCCATCATGAAAAAGGAAATCTCCTCTAATTCACAAACTTGCCAAATACCAGTCCTAGAGGTAGCATTGTTCCTGTCTCCAGTCACCTTTAATCTCTACTCCTAGCTTTAATGGAGTTGCATTGTCAGTGATATGCAGACCATACTTGGTAGCAAGTAGCTCCTGAACCATACAGGTGTGTTAAGGACACAGAAGTAGCACACTATAAGTACCTAGAACATGTTAGGATTGTGAGCTAAATAACAATTGGATTTTTAAAAAAAATCAACAGCAAAGGTATAAAAAGGTTTGTGAGACAAGTAAAACTAGACTGTTAAATATTAGCATTCAACGATTTGGGGTGTTCAGATTTTGCAACTGTGTGGTTTGGAAGTTGTCCAGAAGAAAACTGTATTTTCTTTTAAGAGCAGATTTCCCTGCCATATTTTCTTTGCTGTAATAATGTGATCCTTAGTGACGTCTTACATGACCTAAACTCTAAATAGGCCTATTATTTTAGCTGACCTCATTTGTAGTAGGTTTCACAGGTCAGTAATGAACTATCAACAGCTTCCTGCTAATTAATCCTACTTACTCCAAGAATTGTTAGCCTGTTCAATCTTATCTGTGTTAAAAGAAAGCTTTTAAAAGAACCAAATCACCTCAGTGAATAACAACTGCATCCTTCTCCACCTTCACTCCCCCCACCAAAAAAAAAAAACAAAACCTTCTTTGCAGATATACTAGATTGAAAGGCATGAAATTTTCAAAACATGCTAAGTCTAGAATATTTTTCATCCTACCAGAGGGCTAGCATTTGGATGTCTCCTATTTATCTATTTTGCTTGGGAAAGATTGCAAAATTTAAGATTATGTTACTGAGGTTTGTTCTTTGTCTCCTTTGATGCCGTCTCAGCATTAGCTAATCCAGTATTAGAAAGCAGAGACCAGGAATAAGTATTTCCTAAGCACCTAATATGTACTAGACACTGTGCTAAGCACTTTATTTGAATCTCATTGCAGCCTTGTGAGGTGGGTGTTGGGGGTAGAGAATGCTTTTCCATCCTCAAGAGTCCCCATTTAAAATATAAATACTTCACCTTAACTGGGGCCCATTGATAGGCAATTCATTACAAGAAAGGTCTTTGGCAGGACAAAGGGATATGAGTCCCAAATGAGAGAAGTATAAAATAAGAAACGAAAAAGCATCACTGTTAACCTTTGACTTTTTCACATGAGTGCCTAAGGCTGAATTTATTCTCACTTGCCAATTAATCAAAAAAAAAAAAAAATTAACACAAGTGCTTTAAAGATGTTTGCATCATTTGTGTTTATATAGTATAGAGTGAAAAGTTATAAGCCAAGTCCAGATCTAAGAGAAAGAAAGGCAAAGTTTCTAGAATTAAAAAAACAAAACAAAACAAAAACAAAAAACAAAACAAAATTTATAATGAAAGGATTTCTTAGGTTTTTTCCTCCCATTGTTCATGGCATTTACCATTTACCTCATAGTGACCTCCCATCTACTCTGGTTACTGATGAGGTCTAGATTTTGGGGTTCCTGGTCAGGGGACCAAAATGATCAGGTTAGGGTTCCTGGTGGTCAGGGAGTTAAATGATGAGGTTAGTGATGGGATTCAGGGAACCAAATGAAGGGGTTTGGTTCCCCTAAATTTCCGAGATTCGGTGCAGGGTAGGGAGTTGTGGGAACCCCTTCTGGTGGCGCAGAGGTCCTTCATAAAGGAATTTATGAACCTGAAAAGCTAGACTAGTAAAAGAAGTTTATTATTGGCATTGGGAAGTCAGCCTTTGCTATTCATGAATAGAAAGACTGAATTCCTTGGTGGCAAGGTCCTGACAGAGAAGTAAAGTTTCTAGTGGAAGAGTGCTGGCAGAGAAGTAAAGTTTCTAGCAGAGAAATCCCAACAGCGAGGTAGAAAGTCTTGTTAGGGAAATAGGTGAGAAAGATAAAGAGAGGGAAATGCTGAAAGAGAATATCATTTCAGTGAGTAGAGGTTGCTGCTATACCATGAAGAGAGAAGTTCCTTGGCATGTTAGGTCCTCTGCAAGGAATGAGCCCCAAGTTGTTTCATTTTATGATAGAAGCCTAGGCTAGTAGCCTGGGCTGGAATCAGAACAGAGAATCTTGGGATTGAATGAGTGTTTCTGGACTAATCTCCAATTCAATTGGGTTAGAATCTCCAACTCTGGACTCAACTAGCCCCACCCAGATAACAGAAAGAAGCTATTTGTCCTGTTTCCCTCGGGTGGGGTCTTTTACAAAGGCCAGAATTCAAGGAGACTTTCAAGGAGAAGGAGTTTTCAGAGAGAGAGTTTCAGGGTCCCCCCTCATCATTCCCCCCTCATCAATTACTTCCCATAAAGTGTGAATGTCAATGGCACCCAAAATTCCTTTCTTTCTAATATGACCATCCCTCTAACTCAAGCATAGACTCTGTATCTCCTTTCTTGCATTTCTCCCTAGAAATTAATACAACAAAGTCCCCTTAGTTAGGACTTCTTCCTTCAATTCCCTCTCCTCAATCTCTCACCAAAGCAGCAGGCCATAGGAAGAGGAAAAGGTACAATCTTTTTTCCTCAATTTCACTTCTTTGTTGATCTTTCAAGGCAATACTGTGTAATGGAAAAACTGTGGGTTTTGAAGTCAGAGGACATAACTTCAAATCTCAGTTCCTTTACTGACTACCCCTGTGATCTTATGCAAATCACTTCTCTGTGCTCCTCAGGTTCTACAATCTATAAAATTAAGAGTTTATACTAGATGATCTCTAAGATCCTTTCCTGCTCTAAGTATATGTATGAGCCTATGGCCTCCGGGGTCTTTATCACTGAGTCTAAATCCTTGTTGCAATCATCTAGACAATGTAAAACATTGGAATAAATTTATCATGATGAAATTTAGTAGGGATAAGCATTTAGGTATGAATATTGAAAATTAAAATACAAGGTAGGTTAGGAAAGGGCAAAACTAGTAGTTATTTTTAAAAACTTAATGTGTGTTGGAGAAGCTATATAGTGCAAGGGATAGAGTGCTGGCTCTGAAATCAGGAGGACCTGAATTCAAATCCAGGCTTAAATGCTTAATATTGACCATGGGCAAGTCATTTAACCCCAATTATCATAGGGGGAAAAAAGATAAGAGGGTTTTAATGGGCCACAAGTTTAATATGAGCCACAATTATAATGTAACAGCTAAAAAAAATCTAGTATGATTTTGGGCTACAATAAGAGACATGATTTCCAGCAATAAGAAGATGATATTCCCTATGTATCCTGCACTCATTAGACCCTATTCAAAACATTATGATCAGTTAAGGGCATCCTGGTTTAAAATATTGATATACTATGAATGTTTAAAGTGTTAGAGCAATCACAATGGTAAAGAATTTGAGTCTGGGACATATGATGCCTGGTTGAAACAAATGGACGTATTAGCTTGAGGAAGAGAAGACTCAGCAGGGACAAGATAGTTGTTTTCTAATATTTGAAAGACTATCATGTGAAGGATTAGACTTATTCTGTCTGGTTCTAGAGGATAGAACCAGGAGCAATGTCTAGAAGCTGCAGAAGCAATTTTAGAATTTCTATGAAGAAAAAATCCCTAATAATTGGAGTTGTTTAAAAAAAAAAAAAAAAAAAAAAAAAAGAATGGCTGACTTTGAGAACTAGAGGATTTTCAAGACCACCTGGGGGAGGAGGATGGGGGGAATCTTCCCTTTCTCTCATCTTCAATCTGATGTGTGTGTGGTCCCTTTAAGATTCCTTTCTGATTCCCAACCCATCCTAGTTGATATAATTATCATTCAAGGACCTTTTGATTCGAAAATCCTGGTCACTTTGAATTCCAATAGAAGATCTGGGCCTGTCCCAGCCCTACCCGGATCTGAGCTAACTTGGGACTATACCCACAGGCCCCTCTAGCCAAATGTCCCATTATAAAAGAGCCAAGCTGGGACCCCGTCTTTGCAGAGGTTCCAAACATGCCAGCCTTACATCTGGCATACCAGGACCCTCTGTCCACTGAACTCTTTGTCTGGTGCCCTTCTTATCTCTACCTTCACCTATTTCCTTAACTATACTTTAACCTCGCTTCCAAACGCCATAATAAACCTCTTTTATCAATCTAGCTTTTTGGGCCTATAAATTCTTTTATAGGGAACTCTTGCACCACTACTAGACTTCATTTAACCCCTTGCGCCATATCCTTGCGCCAAATCCAATGGTATTGCAAGGGAGCTCTGTTTGACTCCCTGCACCCCAAACATGCCACTAGATCTCAATCAAACCCTAATTTCATTTAAGTGCCCCATATCTAGACCTCATCAAATCTGCCCTTATTTATTCCCCCCAGCCTATATTATTTCTCATTCTTAAAAACCATTCACTCCAACCTGCTGGGTAAACATTTATAAGATGAGGATTTCTTTTGTGCATGTATTGGACTAGATAAGAAGCCACTGAAGTCCCTTCCAATTGTCAAATTCAATGACTGGAACTCTTTCTCTACAACTTCTTCCCTCTTAGCAGAGAATGTCACTTCATTGTTTACTGAGAAAAATAAAATCCATCTATTATAAGATTCCTCTTTTCCCCAATTCAGTCCTCTTCATTCGCTCCTTTGCAACGATATCTAATAAAAAGATTTCTCCTTACCAAATCAAACTATTTTGTACCCTTGATCCCAGATTCTTCCAGGAGTTTGTTTTCATCTTTCTCTCTTCTTTTTCCCCCATCTTCAATCTGCCTGATTTAGTGATCCTTCCATGTTGCTTATCGTCATATTTAATTCCTCTATTTATTCCTCAACTTTAAGAAAATCTTTACTTGAACCCTCAAGGCATCAGTTCTCGTGAAACTTATAAAAAGTGTCATTTATGGTTATTGGTTATTGTCTCAATTTTGTCATCCCCACACATTTCTCATCCTTTGCAATCTGGCTTCCTACTTCTTTTCTTGACATAACTCTTATAGGTTACTAATAATAGTTTGACAGCTAAATCAAATTCCAGTTTCTCTATCCTCAATCTACCTGATATCCCTTCAGTTTTTAATACTGCTGATCATCTACTCTTCCATGGATATTCTTCAAACCTGATAAAGTTACACTCTTAGTCAAAACATGTTGTGTCTTCCTATTATTGAGTTTTGGATAAAAGACAAAATACTCAGACATATTTAAAATCTCTATAATCTGGCTCCCACCTACCTTTTCAGTCTTACTTCACATTATTCATATTCATGTATTCTTCATTCTAGTCAAATTGAGTAGATGATCCCTGTGCAAAATATTCACTCTCCTTCCTCAAGTACTTTAGCACAGATAAGTCCACTATGCATGTTCTGTTTATCTCTGCCTCATATCCTTACTTTTCTTTAAAGTAGGTTCAGGCCCCTCCTCCTATACAAGGCCTTTCCTGACCCACCCCAAGTCCATTGTTAGTGTTCACTCACTATTTAAATTCCTTTGTATTTCTTTATACAAACTTTGTGTTTACTTTTCTATATACAAATTGCAAATGTCAGAATTAAAGTTCCTTATGGGTAAGGATTGTTTTGTTTTTGTTTTGTGAACCTAGCACTTAACACAGTGTCAGGCACGGTGTTTAATAAATATTTGTTAAATTGAATATAGACAGGTGCAACTTGAGGTTCCTATTTTTGACCCAAATTCAATTCACCAAACACTTATCAAATTCACTTTTGACAGTTACTAGTTGTATGACTCTGTACATACATAAGATTTAATATTTTCTCTTTAGCTCTTGAAAAAATATGCACTGAAAATATAATTTCTGATGATACATCTAGACAGTCCCTATAGAATCTATATTGTGGATCATTGCATTACTGTAAAGAATGAAGTAATAACACAACTCTGTCCATATGGGTTACTAGAGTACAAAGATAAACATATAAAAGTATCATAAGCAAGTATAAGAAGTTATCTATGTCTGTGAACTGTTATCTGAGAGACTCATTAAAGGTTACGCTATACCAATTCCCCTTTTGGTTCTAAGACAGTGTCTGAAATTTTCTTCTCATTCCTTTGTGTTAAGATATTGAAGGTTTCTATTAAATTTCAATTATTATCTAGAAAAGATAAAATTTTCTTATTATCTGCTATTAGCAGTCTATTTCAAATTAGTTTATTAGACTAGCTGACTAGTCTCCTTGGGTCTAATGAATTCCAGAGGGAAAGATGGCAAGATACTTTATGGTAAGAATTTTTAAGAAATGAATTTAGCTCTTTGCATTTTCCTATCCCAGCTGAGGCTCTTTCATTAACTTCTATGCACAAAAGGAAGAATAGGACCATAAGCATGAAAGCAGGTCTCATATTCATATTTTCTCTCAACATGAAGTACAGATGATCAATTGGGAGACTTCTAATACATGTATGAGATAAATAATAAAGGAAGATGGTATAAAGTTGAATGATGAATTGACAGAGGTCCAAGTCTGGAAGAGAATGAAGGTATGATCTAGTGTGATAAAGTGATGGAATTTTGATCTGAACATTCTAGGAACAAATACTGGAAATCTGAGAAGGGATTTTCTATTACTGAGCTAAGGACTGCATTCTTTACCTTTGCAAAATATATACTCATAGCTTCTTTGATTTATTGATATTTAGTCTATGTAGAGCATATAGCTCTATATAGCACTATATAGCACTTATAGCACTGATAGCATTCTCTCTAGTAGAGAGGTTATTAATCTCATATGGACCCTCAAGGGGTTCATAGATATATTTCAAGGCTTTGATGAACATGGATGGGGAAAAAAATAACATCTCTGTTTTCACTTGTCTTCGGTTTCCTTTGTGATCCTTTGTGGTTTTTTACTTTAATATTTTAAAGAAAATATATCTGATTAAAAAGTGATCCTTTTAAAAATAATATTACTGGAAGGCAATGTGGAAGAGTGAATAAATGAATGAACAGAAAAACTTGTATTGAGCACTTAGTACAATATTGGTTAGCCTAGCCCTTGATAAGTCTCTGCTCTTAAGGAATTCACATCCATTGAAGATGCAAAAATGAATATCAGCAGATCAGATATATCACATAAATGTCAATTATTGCTGTTATTTGGTTAGATCTGTTCTGAATTTATGATTTTATTTATGTGGGGAACTTCTAGTGTGGAATTCCCTCCACAAATGCAGAACCTCAGCTGTTCTGTAATTTATAGCTTTAGAGAGGAACTGTCAGACACTTTGTTACTAAATGACTTTCTCGGGGTCACACAATATATCAGAGGCAGGACCAAACCTTCCTGACTCTATTCACTCTTCCAAGAGGCTTTAATATATGTACATAGAATAAATGTAGACATTAGGGATGTAATATAATGCACCTTCAGATTTATTTTTTAATATTTATCTCCATTGCATTAATCAGGAAAATGAGATGCTATGTTAGGTGTGGCATAATGGGAAGGCTGCTGGTTCTGAAGTCCAAGGACCTGGGTTGAACTCTCAGCTTTGCCACTTGCTACTTGTGTAATCTTGGGTAAATGATATAATCTCTCTGAACTTCAATTTCCTCATATCTTACTTAAGGGAGTTGGACTGAATTACTTCTTGTGAGTCCTTTCCAGCTTTATATCTCTGTACCTCAGAAGGATTTGTACCCAAAATCACAAATCTAGTAATGAAGACATGTACTATAATCCACAACACTCAGTGGCCTCAAAGAACAAGCGAAGCTCTTTTTGATACATTGTAGAACATTTGAATGATATTGTATTCTTGAGATGATAGGATGATACAATGTACAACATTCAACTGAATTGGAGGAGGCAAGCATATTTAACTCAATGCTTCACACATAGTATGAGCCTATTCAGTGATTGTTGGATTGAATTCAATAGTGGAAAGAATCATAAAGAGAATCAGAAGACTTGAATTTAGATTCCAACTGCTAATACTACCTTTATAACAGTGGGCAAATGATTCCTCTTTTCTAAGTTGAAAGTTCCAAAAATGAGGGGTTGAAGAATAGACTACCTAGCATCACTTTCAGATCTAATCCTATGACATTTCTGAGAAGAACATTTCTCTCAAAGAATGATATTTTTTAGACTCCTTGTCTGATTGTGGATGGCACAAATTAAGTAAGAAGAAGGGTCCATCTGGGCTAAAGAAAAGAGGTATGACATTTTGTTTTTTAAACTATCTCACCAGTAGAGGAAATAATCTGACACTGGTATTAACTAGTATTATTATCCCTTATAAAATTCTTTTTTTAGAATATAATATTATCAAGTTTTGTATGATATATAATTTTGAAGGAATAAATAATTAATGAAGCAGAAGATCTATGTTTTATTCTAAGCATTTCTGAAGATAGTATTTTTCTTACTGCCTGGTACACACTTTTGATTTCTATCTTTTAAAAAATCATATCATCTGCTCACCTCCAGAAATCTATAAGTATTTTGGCTATCTACAGAAGTTTCTTAGAAGCCATTTCCTAAGTACAAAAGACATATCATAACATTCTGTAAACAAACAAAAATATCCTGATCTTATATATTTGACAAAGCCAATGTTTTTGCTAATGAGCTAGAAGTGGCAAAATATGTAAACTTAAATATGCAAAATTTCTCATCTGACACAAGGTAACCATTTTAGAAAAAGAATGACTCAAAACATGATGACATCACTAAACAGGGGAATGAAGACTTATGGAGACATTCTTTTCTCCAATTTAGACATTAATGATATTCATCCTTAATTGATTAGTAAATCATAAACGCTTTAAAGCCATAGATTATAACCTTTTGTCATTATATTCAAGTACCTAGCACAGTGCCCTAAAATACAGTATTATTTATTTGAAAAATCAAAGAATACTGATCAATATGATGACCAAACCTGGTCTAGATGACATATTGAAGTCTACTGCCTATCTTTCAACAAAGATGGTGAACTTAAGATGTGTCTATCTATCATGTCAATAGGGACATTTGTTTTACTTGACTATGCATATTTATCACAAGACTTTTTCCCCTTATTGATGTCAGAGGAGATGAATGTAAAAAAAATTATTAATTAAAAAAATAAACATTTAAAGAAAAATAAATATTTCTTGAACGTATTAACAGAATCAGATTTAGTGTAATGATTAAAATAGGAGAAAAGACATAAGAGGGAAATGGTAAAAAGGTTTTTTTTTTTTTAAATAAAATGTCCTTTTTAAATCAGTGCTCCATGTGCAATCTTGAATAAACATGGCATTTCTTTCAACAATACTAAATTTTGTCAATGCCTTCATTAATATGGTTATGATTAATATGGTCACACAAAGTAATATGACTAGGTATGGTATAAAATTATCCCATAGCAAGAGAACTATAAAAATGATAATTATACCCCAGGGAACATTACAAGGTAAACCCAGTCCCTTGATTCAGTTGCTTGATTTTATAATCAAGCATATCCCCAACTGGTCTCGTTTTGATTTGCCACTTTTCTAGCTGTCAATAATGAGGAAGGCACTGTTTAAACCTGGAGCAGCCTCAATATCAGGACGTCAGGAAAGGCTTCACTGGTTTTTGGCATGTGTTGCCTTTTGAAATAGGTCCAATACCCTCATAAGGACAAATAGGCTTGGGATTTCAGTTTATTAGAATCAAAAAGTCTTAATCATTTCCAGGATGGCACTTGACCACTTACCTCAATTCTATTTTTGGTAATGAATAATTGCTATTTATTTTTTTTTGAATGTGAACCTAACCTATTCCACTGATTGACTACTCTGTTTCTTGTCAATATCAAATGGTTTTGTTGACCTCTGCTTTGTAATATAGTTTTAGGTCTGGCACAGCCAAGTCACTTTCATTAGCAATTTTTTTTTTCATTAATTCCCTTGAAATTCTTGACCTTTTGTTCTTCCAGATGAACTTTGTTATTATTTTTTCTAGATTTGTAAAATAATTTCTTGGAAGTTTGATTGGTATGGCACTAAATAAGTAGATTAATTTAGATAGTATTTTTATTTTTATTATATTCACTAGGCCTATCCATGAGCACTTAATATTTTTCCAGTTGATTGGATCTGACTTTATTTGTGTGGAAAGTATTTTGTAGTTGTGTTAATATAGTTCCTGACTTGTCTTGGCAGATAGACCCCCCCCCAAATATTATATTATATTATTACTCCCCAAATATTATATTATAAACAGTTATTTTAAATGGAATTTCTCTTTGTATCTCTTGCTGTTGGACTTTGTTGGTAATGTATAAAAATGCTAATGATTTTTGTGGATTTATTTTGTATCCTGCAACTTTGCTAAAGTTATAAATTATTTCTCATAGTTTTTAATTGATTCTCTAAGTATATCATCATATTGTCTGCAAAGAGTGATAATTTCCTCATTATCTACTCTAATTCCTTTACTTCTTTTCTTCTCTTATTGCTAAATCTAACATTTCTAATATAATATTGAATGGTAATGTTTATAATGGACAACCTTGTTTCACCCCTGATCTTACTGGGAATGGTCCTAGTTTGTCCCCATTACATATGATGCTTGCTGATTGTTTTAAATAGATGCTGATCATTTTAAGGAAAACTCCATTTATTCTTATATTGTCTAGTGTTTTTAATAGGAATGGATTATTCCTTTTTCTGCATTTTTTATCAACTTTTTCTGCATTTATTGAGAAAATCATATGATTTTTGTTAATTTGGTTATTGATATAGTCAATTATGCTAATAGTTTTCCTAATATTGAACCAGTCCTACATTCCTGGTATAAATCCTACTTGGTCATAGTGTATTATCCTGGAGATGACTTTCTGTAATCTCTTTGCTAATATTTTGTTTAAGGTTTTTATATCAATATTCATTAGGTAAATTGATCTATAATTTTCTTTCTCTGTTTTCATCCTATCTGGTTTAAGTATCAGCATCATATTGGTGTCATAAAAGGAATTTGGTAGGACTCTTAAAAGGAATTTGGTAAAGAACATATTTTAAAGGATATATATTTTGTCGTAGGAGAGTTTCCCAGGTTGGAAGATAGAAAAACAGAGTGAATTCAATAGAAATAATGTAAAGATGGGCTATTGAAAGTGGAGAATAATCAAATTCCAGAGCTTCAGCTGATACAAAGCAAGTTACTTTGCATTCAGGGGATAGTTAGGTGAGAAAACTGACTGCTTCATTTGCTTGGAAAACATTGAATACAGACATAGGACCTATCTGCTATCATAATATTATTCCAGACATGTGTTTATTAACTGTAATAAAGGTTCAATATCCCAAAGTAATTTCAATAAAATAAAAAATAGCACAAGCATTTATTTGCTTAAAATGATAGGAAAATACCATCTGCTCTCTCTCCCCTCCCCTAAATAAATTCAAAATAAAAAGGGACAGATGCAGAGAGATGAAGATAGGCATGTAACTGATGCAGAATACAAATAAATATATTATAACTGAGAGCATACTAAATATACTAAGGTAGGAAATGACTTTCTATGAGAGGCTATTGGAGGAGATTTTGAATGTGCCAATTGAACAAAATCATTTCATATAAAATTGGAAAAATTCTGCTTCTCTCAGGAATTAGTTTAAGCACATAAATACTCTTTAAAGTCTTCAAATTCTGAGGCATTTTCTCTTTTCATTTTTTATGTTGCTTCTCATGTACACAGATAAAAATAATATATGTACCAAGTAAATACAAAATAATTTCTTTTTTTTTTTAAATTTTATTTTTATTTAATAGCCTTTTATTTACAGGATATATACATGGGTAACTTTACAGCATTAACAATTGCCAAACCTCTTGTTCCAATTTTTCACCTCTTACCCCCCCACTCCCTCCCCTAGATGGCAGGATGACCAGTAGATGTTAAATATATTAAAATATAACTTAGATACACAATAAGTATACATGACCAAAACATTATTTTGCTGTACAAAAAGAATCAGACTCTGAATTATTGTACAATTAGCTTGTGAAGGATAAATACAAAATAATTTCAAAGGTTAGAGGAAAGCAGAAAAGGTCTTCAGAAAGAATCTTGTACCTGAACCATAATGATAAATCTATCAAATAAAGCACCAAGTATTAATTAAGCATTTAAGTATTAGGCACTGTTTTTTTTAATTTTTAATAATAGCTTTTTAATTTCAAAATAACATGCAAAGAAAGTTTTTAGCTTTCATCTTTGCAAAACTTTGTGTTTTAAACTTTCCCCCCCTTTCCCTAGATAGCAAGTAATCCAAAAAACATGTACAATTCTTCTAAACATATTTCCACATTTATCATGCTGCACAAGAAAAATCAGATCAAAAAGGGAAAAAATCAGAAAGAAAAAAAGCAAGCAAACAATGACAAAACAAGGTGAAAATATTATCTTGTGATTTGTATTTAGTCCCCATGGTCCTCTTTTTGAATGCAGATGGTTCTTTCCATCAGAAGTCTATTGGAATTGTCCTGAATCACCTCATTGTTGAAGAGTCAAGTCCATCACTGTTGAGCATCATGTAATCTTCTTGTTGATATGTACAATGTTCTCTTGGTTCTATTCACCTTACTTAGCATCAGTTCATGTAAGTCTTTCCAGGTTTTTCTGAAATCAACCTGCTCATTATTTCTTATAGAACAATAATATTCCATTACATTCATATACCAGAATTTCTTCATTTCCCCAGTTGATGAGCATCCACTCAATTTCCAGTTCCTTGCCATTACCAAAAGTGCTGCTACAAACATTTTTGTACATGTGTGTCCTTTTCCCTTTAGGCATTATGTTTTTTTTTTTTTTTAATAGCCTGACAATTGGTCTCCTTGATTCAAGTCTCTTCTCTCTTTAGTTCATCCTCCATTCAACTGTCAAATTCATTTTCCTTAAAGTGCAGGTTTAAAAAAAAAAAAAGGAACATTCTTTCTACTTCCATTCTTCATATACCATCTACCTTTCTGCCGTGTACTCTATGATCCAATGACACTGACCTCCTTGCTGTTCCTTGGAGAAGACTTTATATTTTAACTCAGGGAATTTTCATGAATTGTTTCCTATGTTTCCCAGCCTGCATCTCTGCCTTCTAGCTTGCTTCAAGTCCCAGCTAAAATTCCACTATCAACAAGAGATCTTTCCCAATCCTCCTTAATGCTAATACCTTCCCTTTGTTGATTACCTCTAATTTATCCTGTTATATATCTTATTTGTACATGGTTGTTTTCATATTGTCTTTGTTATTAGTATAAGAACTCCTTGAGAAGAGGCTGTCTTTTTTTCTTTTTTTGTATCTCTGGTACTTAGTTCAATTGCTGCTACATAATATCTGCTTGATAAATTCTTGTTAAATAACTGTGAATTGTTTATGCATTAGAGACACAAATAAAAAGAATAAAATAATCTCTACTCTCAATGACCTTATATATGCATATATTAATGTAATTTTTATTATGAATAATCAAAAACTCTTATGAATCTATGGGGACTGTTTGTCTTTTGAATTCCATATTACAATTTTTAAATCTAAAATTGATAGTTTCCTCATAGATTAAAAAAAAAAAGTAAAGAAACAGAAAAGCTTAAAATATATGAGAATACTTCTAAATGAGCTTGATGAATTTTAAAATAAGCAAAAGAAGAAAACCCTAAAATATGCAATAAAATCCTATCAATCATATTTGAGAAAAGTGTGAATCATGAAAAATCATGAAATACTGAAGGTCTCTCTCCCTATTTAGATATTTACAGAAACTTTAAAGTTCATTGCATACCAACCAAAAATGTTACTTTTCTAAGGAAATGGATTATATTCCCCAGAGATACCCAGAAAAGGTATTTAGGTCACTTAATTCATATTAGAATGCCAGGTTATATTTTAGGTCACCATAGTAACAAAAATGAAAAGATAAACAAAAAAGGATAGAGATTACACAACCTGATGGCACGAGGTACAATCCTTTATGGTACAATCAGCTTTTGTTTATCTGTATTAATGAATAGGAAATGAGATAGGGAAAATATCAAACAACAAGTGGCCCAAAAATAATTTGCTCTACTCTGAATGCAGGAAGCAAAACACACTCAACTATTCAGACTTAAAATCAAGCTATTCACCTCCCACTCTGCACAGACCTCTGTCTGGATTTAGATAATTGTTGGTTGTACCAAACTAACATAGAAAATCTCCACTCTGAATGACCTATTCCTATATAATTTTGCATTTATGGGATTAAGAGATCCCAATTCTTCCTTTACACTATTTAAAAAGTGAGGAGGATATTTATCATTTAGCTAATTTGAGAATCTAACACCTAAAATCAAATCCTAAAGCAAAGCTTTAAAAGATTAAATTAGCTTTTTTTGTTTGTTTGTTTTTGTTACTGAATGAGAGGTAGTATGATGTAACCAATAATGAGCTGCTTTCATTGATCTGGATCCAAGTACTTCTCTTGAAGCATACTACTAGTTCAAGGACCTTAGGCAAATAAGCTTCTCAGTGTTGCAAAGAGTTACTTATCTGCATTGGTAGAGGGAGTTTCCTCCTCCAGGAATCCTCTACACTAATTAAATCAAAAGCTGAGGCTCTATTTCTATTATTAATAACAGGAGTATGTCAAATTGTACAAAGTGCTTTCATTTGAACCCCAAAACAACTATGAGGTAAATATTATAGGTATTACTATCCAGATTTACAGATAAGGAAAATAAGGCTCAGAGATGTAGTTATTTGCCTATAGTTACATAGCTAACAAATATCACAGGTGAGATTTGAATCCAATATCAAGTCTGCTCTTTCCACTGATGCCTTTCATGGAACAAGTAACTCTCCTCCCCATCTTGTCCCCATAGCCAAATCTTCCACTCTGATTTATACTGTAAAATGTGAGAGATTGGATTTATCCATAGCCATTTCCAGATAACTAGTCAATTAACACTAATTAAGCATCTACTATGTTCCAGGAACTGTGCTAACCTTGATATCCATTTAGATGAAGTAGCTGCAAGATTGACTGAAGTGTTTAATCAGTTGAAAAAAAAAGTCAGAAGAATTGCTTTCAAATACTATCTCTGTTGCTTATTATCTGTGTGACCTAATGCAAAACATTTAAATTCCTTGGGCCTTTAATTTCCTCATCTATAAAATGAAGCTATTATCTTAAATAATGTTTTACCAAAATATCTGTCTTGTCTAGGCATGATCTGTGTTAAGAATCAGCCAGAGAAACCAGATTTAATTGGTTCAAGAAACACTTGGAAAGCTACTACTCAAAATGTTTCTTCAATCTAAGATACAACTGTTATTTATTTACTTTTATACCAGATATTTTTCTTCCTCTCATTTTCTTTCATTTGGTCTGGAACAACTTACTAAGCACCTAGTATATGCCAGACACTGTGCTAAGAAAATTGTCTATTTGTTTGACAAGTAGGTAATGAACACCCCACTTCTAGAAAGCCTCAGAAAGAGAGTAAATGAGCAGAACCAAGAGAACATAGTATATAGTAATTTCAATATTGTTTTAAGAACTTTGAGCAACTTGGATAGGGCAAGCAAATATAATAAATACAATACAATACAAATAAATACAATATTACCTAAACTAATCTATTTATTTAGCGCTATACCAATCAGACTCCCAAAAAACTATTTTAATGACCTAGAAAAAATAACAACAAAATTCATATGGAAAAACAAAAGGTCAAGAATTTCAAGAATTAATGAAAAAAAAATCAAATGAAGGTGGCTTAGCTGTACCAGATCTAAAATTATATTATAGAGCAGCATTACCAAAAACCATTTAGTATTGGCTAAGAATAGATTAGTTGATCAGTGGAATAAGTTAAGTTCAAGGTATAAAACAGTCAACAACTATAGCAACCTAGTCTTTGACAAACCCAAAGACCCCAGCTTTTAGGATAAGAACTTACTGTTTGATAAAAATTGCTGGAAAATTGGAAACTAATATGCAGAAACTAGGCATTGATCCACATTAACACCGTACACCAAAGATAAGGTCACAATGGGTTCATGACCTAAGGCATAAAGAATGAAATTATTAATAAATTAGAGGAACACAGGATAGTTTACCTCTCAGACCTGTGGAAGGGAAGGAACTTTATGACCAAGAAGAACTAGAATCATTACTGATCACAAAATGAAAATTTCGATTATACCAAACTGAAAAGTTTTTGTACAAAAAAAAACTAATGCAAACAAGATTAGAAGGGAAGCAATAAACTGGGAAAATATTTTAAGTCAAAGGTTCTGAGAAAGGCCTCATTTCCAAAATATATAAGATTCTCTAATTCATAAAAAATCAAGCCATTCTCCAATTGAAAAATGGTCAAAAGGATATGAACAGACAATTCTCAGATGAAGAAATTGAAACTATTTCTAGTCATATGAAAAGATGTTCCAAGTCATTATTAATCAGAGAAATCAAATTAAGACAACTCTAAGATACCACTACACACCTGTCAGATTGGCTAAGATGACAGGAAAAAATAATGATGATTTTTGGAGGGATTGAGGAAAACTGGGACATTGATGCATTGTTGGTGGGTTGTGAACGGAATCAACCATTCTAGGGAACAATTTGGAACTATCTCAAAAAGTTATCAAACTGTCATCCCTTTGATCCAACAGTTTACTACGGGATTATATCCCAAAAGTTATAAAGAAGGAAAGGGACCTGTATGTGCACGAATGTTTGATGGCAGCCCTTTTGTAGTAGCTAGAAACTGGAAACTGAATGGATGCCCATCAGTTGGAGAATGGCTGAATAAATTGTGGTATATGAATATTATGGAATATTATTGTTCTAAGAAATGACCAACAGGATGATTTCAGAAAGGCCTGGAGAGACTTACACGAACTGATGCTGAGTAAATAGGCAGGACCAGGAGATCATTATATCTTCAACAACAATACTATATGATGACCAGTTCTGATGGACCTGGCCATCCTCAACAATAAGGATCAACCAAATCATTTCCAATGGAGCAGTAATGAACTGAACCAGCTCATGAAGAAAAAACTCTGGGTGATGACTAAAAACCATTACATTGAATTCCCAATCCCTATATTTATGCCCACCTGCATTTTTTATTTCCTTCACCAGTTAATTGTACAATATTTCAGAGTCTGATTCTTTTTGTACAGCAAAATAACAGTTTGGTCATGTTAAAAAAAAAAAAAAAGAACTTTGAGCAATTAAATCATTTGCGCTGTTAAAAGTAACCAGATTAGCTACAAAGGATACATGAAGGAAGATGCTTCCCATATCCAGAGAAATAATTGATAAAATAGATTATAGAATAATTTCACATATATACATATTCATAGGTAAGAGCATTATACCCTATGTGAACAAAGGGAGAAGAAGTAGGAAAGCAGAGAAGAAGAGAGGAAAGAAAGAGGAAGAAGAGGTCACTATGACTAGAAAGGAGAGTGCTGGAAGGGAATGATATGAAATAAACCAGAATGATAGATGGGAGCTAGATTGTGGAGGGTTAAAAAAAAACAGACAGATAATTTTGGATTTTATCCAAAGGGCAATATGAGTCCCTGGACTTTCTTGGATATGGTAAGGATAGGATTAGATCAGTTCTTTAAAAATATCAATTTAAAACTACAGGAAGGATGCATTGAAGAAGAAAGTGTTGGAAGAAATAGCATTTAGGAAGTCTTTGCAATAATTTGGAAAATAGGTGACAAATCTCTTATTCTTTCTTTAATCCAACCTTTTCTTTAATCTTCAACATCTTGTTTTGTGTTTGTATAACCCGGATTAATAATTTTCCTCTTCTAATCAGAATTGCTGGTGGTAGTTATTGTTGCTTTTGTTTTGGTCCAGAATATAGTGAAAATAAGCTTCCCATCCAACTATATCTTTTAGCTTAGGCAACTGACATTGTTCATTCATTTGGTTTAATATGGGGATTATTAAACCAATTATTTTTGATTAGCTGTGGATCTTCTTAAAGGGATCTTCAATTTTCTGGGGCTTTGGGAATGATATTTAAAAACAAGAACATCTATAGGACCTTATCATCTATAAAGAAGGAATTCCTCTTACACCACAGACATCTACATGATGTGATAGAGAGGGCTGAACTTTGAATCCTGTCTCAAAACCTCTAACATTGTGTGACCCTGGTCAAATCACTTAAAGTTTCTCAGCCTGCTTTCTCATCTGTAAAGTAGCAATAATAATAGCACTTATTTCACAATATTGTTGTTAAGATCAAAAAAGATAACATACATAAAGCACTCTGTAAACCTTTAAGGTGTTATTGTCAGCTATGGTTAATCATTTGGATTCCACATGGTAGTGATGAGCATATTTTGCTGAACATATATTTCCCCATATTTTATCTTGCTTATTTTTTCTTTTATTATCTTTATTATCTCATTATCTCCTCCTAAATCCTCCCCTCTTTCAGGGTTCCTTCTGAGTTTCTTTTTAAACAATGTTTCTAATTTATTATCTATTTTGTCTTTAACATTCTTTTTTTTTAATTTTGACTTCCACATTCTCTCCTCAGTCATCAAGAAAGTAAACAACATGGAATTATACTTGTGAAATAATGCAAAACATCTCCATACTAGCCATGGTTTTTTTAAGCAATAAAAATAAAATGAGAAAGTTATACTTTAATTTGCACTTAGAGTTTATCAGTTCTCTCTCTGAAGATAGATAGTATTTTTTTTTTCACCAATTCCTGTCTTACTTAATGGTGGTCATTCATTAAACAAACTTATCTCTGTGGTTACATATATAAAATAATCTTTAATTTAATAATATTATTCTCTATAAATGTATATGTTCATTTGTAGCATCAATAAACAGTAAACACCCAGGAGAGGCTTTATTTTATTTTAACCTTGCAGTCAATCTTATTAATCAGTCAAAAAGCATTTAGGTACCTAGTATATGCCAAATTCTAGACATGTGGAATATAATAGAATACCACAGTTATTCTCTTCTCACATTTTCGAATAGAAAATCTTTGATGGCAAACAATCGAATTTATTAAGAGCCTGTTATGTTCTAGGTATCATAGGTAGGTGATGGTGAATACATGTAAAAAGAATAAAGCAATTCCTACTTGAATGGAGCTTATGCAGGATGTCCTGAAAATCTTAGTGTTGTTTTAAGCTTACTAAAGCTAAATATAAAGTTTTAAGGATATATACAAGTGGAAAATAATAAGTTATTAAAGCTTAATACTGCTCTATAGTAGTTGTTCTTGAGTTTTTGTTGAGCAAGACTGGGTTGTTGTTTTTAGCAATAACATTGTCTAGAATTTTATCTGATTGTTAAGGTATCTCAAAACTCCATTCTGATAACATCACTGCCCTGCTCAAGAAGATTTGGTGATGCCCTATTGGCTCTATTGTAATGCTGAAGAAACTGAACAGGACAAGGATTAGAAACCAATTCAATAGTTTATTAAATGGAAAGAAATACTGGGACCATTGGATCCATGTTTGATCCCAGGGCTAGATGAGACTATCATCTCAAAGAGTCTAGCCCCGAGTATTGGGACAGCAAGCTTTTTTATAGGATAATAAGAACAATGACATAATGGAGGTACCTAGGTGGGATAACCTAATGGAGAGAGGTTACTGATATTCTAATGACACCTAAAATGGATAAACCTTTATTTTGTCAAACATTAAGAAGGAATGTCTATAACCTAAAGATATAAAACCTTTATCTCATCAACAGTTAAGAAGGAAAGGTTATAACCTACAGCAGAATAACTAAATAGACAATTGGAGAAACTGAGTCCCGACATTAAAAAGGGAACTTTGGCACAACACTGTAATCAAATAAATATAAGCCCCTCTGTTTGGCATTTAACACCTTTTCTTTTTCTTCTTTGTTGCTGAGGCAAATTGGGGTTAAATGACTTGTTCAAGGTCACACAGCCTGGCAGTGACCAAGGTCAGATTTGAACTCAGGTTCTCCTGATTTGAGGGCTGGTGCTCTATCCATTCTCCACCTAGGTGCCCCATTTAAGAGCTTTTCTAATTAGGTTTCAGATAACTTTTTCAACTTTATTATGAATTTATTCTCTATGGTTCCACCTAACTGGCCTTCATACTATTTCTTACACCTCTATCGTTGTATAAATTTTCTTCCATGCCTGCTTGACCTTTTGCTCCTTTATGCTTCCTCCATGCCAATCTGCTGGTTATATAGAGCCACCAGCTGAGTTACAAGTAAACACACACACACACACACACACACACACACACACACACACAGTGAGAGAGAGAGAGATACACATGCAAAGTAAAAGTTTAATTCTTGCAAAAATCTTTTGGCTAACTCAGTAGGAAACTAAAAATTCATCTTATTCTTCCTTGTACTCTTTTGAAAGAACATAGCTTCAAAAGCAAACATTGACATTTCTCTTAAGAGAGGTTAAATACCTTTCTAGCACAAACTGGTAGATGGAAAAAATCCTAACACAAATATTACATTTTGTAGAATAGTTAACTTATTCATATTTGTTAGGTTATATAAATATATGTATATATACACATTGAAATATGTATATACACACATATATAGATAGATATATAATATATGTATCTATTTTTATAAATATGTGTATAGCTATACATGTATATTCCTAGTTTACTTTTTTCCAAATGCACGTAACTTGCAAATGAATGGCTTTTTTTATTTGTCAAGGGAAGATTGAGCTGAGAGATCATTCTAATGCTCAACTGAACTTGCATTTCATTTCAGAAACATCAAAAAAGGAAGAATTCTGGTATAATCAGTAATTGATAATAGAAGAAAATATCAGCTATTCTTCCCACTGAAGACATATCAACAGACAATCTGATATTTACTGGTGATGATAAAAACTATAGATATAGATGTGTGTAAATCTGTCTGTCTATCTATATATTTATAGATAGAGAGATATACACTTCTGAATACACATTTTATCTACTATGTACGTAGAGGAATTTCTTTTGAAACATACTGAAAAAATTAATGAATTCTAAGTATTTCAATGTAAAAGTTGTAAATGAAATCAATTTCATGGCATACTGGAAAGAGTATTGCCTCTTGAATTGGAAAACTTGGTTTCAAATCTGACACTACCTGTGTGATTTTACACAAGCTGTTTACTCTCCTTTTCCCATAAATTCATCATCTACAAATTGTTTAGACTAAGGTTCCCTTTAGTTCTTTATTTTATGCCCTTTATATAGTATTTTAACAGGTCTTCCTCCTAAACTCATCACCATAAGAGTTTGAATTCTTGGGGCAGCTAGGTGGCTCAGTGGATAGAGAATCAGCCCTGAAGTCAGGAGGACTTGAGTTCAAATCTAGCCTCAGACACTTAATACTTCCTAACTGTGTGACCCTGGGCAAGTCACTTAACCTCAATTTGCCTCAGCAAAAAAAAAATTCCCCCTTCCCCCCAAAAAAATTGGATTGTCCCTCATAATTCCACTCTTTGTTACTTACCACTTTATCTCCTGACACAAGGTAATGATTTATATGTTCTTTCATTGTCTAAATATAAATTTTATAAATATATTAGGTTGAGGTGAATGTTCTTTCAGATCTTTAAAAGAGTGGGCATATTGAAGAATTATGCAACTCTAACCCTATAAATTTATGCATTCTAGGAATGGAATAGGCCCTTGCCTTTTCTTTTTAGAAGTCTCCTTCTATCCATCAAGTCCTGCAAATTAAAGTTTATGCATGAAGAGAGGGCGCAACTGTATAGTTGAACATATAACATACTGAAGGAATATTAAACTAGCTCTGGAAGAGCGTATATAATTCAAACCTGAAGTAGCTAGATGGTTCAGTGCCAGATAGAGTGCCAGAATCTGGCACTGAGTCCAAATCTGGTTTCAGGCCTTATTAGTTATGTGATCCTGGCCAAACTGTTTAATCCTTTTTGCTTTAGTTTCTTCATCCATTGAATGAACTGTAGAAAGAAATGACAAACCACTCTAGTATCTTTGCCCCATCTTTCCAAATGGGGTCATGAAGAGTTGGCATAACTGAAAAATGACTGAACAAAAAAGTTTATACTTGCAATGTCTACCTCACATGGTTTTTGTGAGAAAAATCCTCAGTGAACCACAGAGTACTATGTCATCATCATCAACACCCCCATTTACCCATTTATTTTGTAGATGAGGAATATGATACAAGGAAATTAATGACTTTTACAAGTATATACTGCTGAACAGTCAACTAGTGAGAAGATATTTATTAAGCTTCTGCTTTGTAGTCGGTAATCAATCAGCCAGTGGGTACCAGAAACCAGGCCTTCTAACTCCATTGTTCAGTGTTCATCATTGTCCTCCCTTCTACTCACCCACTTCATGAGATTAAACTGGAATTTTCTGACATTTTAAATAGTGGAATATAGGCACTGGAGACCTTAGCAAAATTAAAAAAAAAAAAAAAAGAGTATATGCCTATAGAAACTAAGAATAATAGGCAAACAAAGAAAGCATATTTAAAGGAAGCTATTTTGTGAAATGTTAAACATGTCCAAGATCTAGTGGGTAAAGCACAGAAAAGGTCTCATTTAGAAGACCCAAACACATCCAGAGAGAATGTTTTATCCCATTTCTGCATTCTCTTACTCTCTTGTTCCTGAAGGTTCCTACTTTTGTGCTAACTGCCTTTGGGAAATAATTTAAGAGCAATTATAAAACTTCCAAAGACTGAAATAAAGAGCCTAGACAAAAAGGAAATCAAGAGAGAAATAGGAGATATGAAGTTGTGATAGTCTAGGAGATTTACTTAATCAGATACTAGTTCAGTCAGATGTCCTCTGATGCCCCTTCCAGCTTTAAAATCTTTTGGGGATTCTAAATAACCAAACCACATGGCAGAAGTGACAGTTGGCTTGGCTACTGTGCAGAGAGGCTAAGAAAATAAAAATTATTCTCTCCAACCAAAAGGAGTCAAAAATCCAGGGGAAATTGCCATGTTAACTGAAAACACTCATATAAAAATTCCTCTCATAAACAGCATTTAAAAAAAAAACAGAACTACATAGGAGACAAATTTATAGAAGTGAATTTCAGAATTGGAAAGGATGTCAGATATCTTGTTCAACCCTACATGACCAATGGCTTGCTAGTACCTAGGGTTTATGTTTATGAGAATTTATCCAGTAATTCTTGTGGAAACACTTTTGTAGGACAGTGAAAAAAATGCTAGTTTGAATCCTTGTCCCTTAGTATCTCTGTGATCTTGGACAAGCCAACTTAATTAACTTTTATAATTAAGTTTAAAAAAACTTCAATTCTCATCTGCAAAATAAGTGCTAACATAGATGAAATATAAGATCTATTATCTCATCTCATATCTTGGATGTAACTGTTAGCGGGTTAATAAGTTGGAGGCATGAAGACAGACTATGATTATGTATAATATACTAGAGAAATTTTAGACTTTAGAGATGGAAGAAACCTTTAAATAGCATCTAATTCATACTTGCAATGTCTACCTTACAGGAGTTTTACAAGCAAAGAACTTTATGAAACAAAGCACTGAATCATCAACCTCTTCTTTCTCTTCCTTCTCTTCATCTTTGTTATAGCCATCTCCCTTATTTTGAAAATAAGGAATATAAGGGCAGAAAATTAAGTGCTTATACACAAGCACATAGCCAACCAACCGTCTGCTAGGTGATAGTCAGTCAATCAGTAGGGTCTTGGAACCCAGGTCTCCTAATTCTTTTCTTCAGCCCTTCCCCTGACCTCAGTTATTTCATTAGTAAAACGAAAAGCTTGGATTAGATGTTCTCTGGGAAAACACTTTCAGATTCTAGAGCTATGAAGCTTGAAGCTTAATGAGAGATGGGAGATATTTGTCGGACAGAAATATGAGACTCAAGCTGTAGGGATTGAAGATGATTCCTATATTTGTCCTGGGACTAGATTTTCTTTTTACCTAATAACAAGAATTTCCAAGAAGGAAAATTATTATAAACCTTAATTGTGGAAAACAATTGACTTTCTGTTTTGTTCTCTCTAGTGGACCTTCACCTGCTCAGAATACAACAGATTTTTTTAAAAAAATAGGGACTATAAAATCACTTTTCCGTTTTCCTCTTCCATCTTACTCTCTCTTCAGTTTAGAAAGGTTATCAAGTACTGGCTTGGACAATAGGGTGTATATAATGAGTGGCTGAATGTATTTGACTTATTTAACTAAGTCGTGTAGAGATCATTCATTCTACCATTACCTAGCTAAAGAAATGCTTCCTAATTCTGGATTATTTTCCAATTATTAGTCTTTTATGGCGCTGAAATGTTCCCCACCCTCATCCCAAACCCCCCCCCCATCCCATCAATTATTGAAATTTGCTTTGGTTTGCGTATAGTTCTTTCTCTCTCCGGCAGGGGGAGGCCTTGTCACACAGCAGGATGCTCTCCGGGTACCCTGCCCACCCCCTATCCGAACAGCAAATATCCAGAGATCTCGAAGTTGCAATTAATTGCAAGGCGTCTATCTCCATTCCCTATTTAAATTGACTCAGGGGAGGATGCTCTATCCAGAGATTTCCCCGGTGGCTCGTGGGTGCCAAAAGAGCTGTGATAAATTCTCCTTTTAGTTCCCGATACTTTAGTATATATGCTGGGTTCTTAGCTCTCGCAGCTCTCTAGGGGCATGTGATAAGTGTGGGAACATATCTCTTTCTACTACCACAGGTACCACTCAAAGCACGAAAACTCTAGGTTTCATGATCGGATTATTTTTTTTTTTTTTACACTTTTGACAGAAACAATACTTTCTACCAAAGCACAGACTCATCTTGTATATACGATGTGGAAGGGACCCTTCTGAATTACAAACACTAACACTAAACTTTATTATTTTATTTTCATACGTTGAACTTCAATAAATTTTAGAGTCGAATCACAGAAGATTGAAACGGAATTCTGAAAGTGTAACTAGCCCATTTACGCCCTGAATCTCGGAGAGGAATTCTTTTACTTTAATGATCCGGAGGAGGGGTAAAAAAGGGAGAAAGATTGGGATGGGGGTGGGGGGGAAGACAGGTGGGAGAGGAGGAGGAAGAGGAGGGGGGAGAAAGGAAGAAGGGAGGGAAAAAGAGAGAGGGAAAAATGGAAGGAAGAAGAAAAGGAGGAAGAGAGGGAGGAAGAGAGAAGAGAAGAAGGAGAGAGAGAGAGAGAGAGAGAGAGAGAGAGAGAGAGAGAGAGAGAGAGAGAGAGAGAGAGAGAGAGAGAGAGAGAGAGAAAGAGAGAGAGAGAGAGAGAGAGAAGGAGGGAGAGGGGAAAGAAGGGAGGGAGAGGAGAGGAGATATTTTATTGCATGTCCTCTTTAAAAAAGAAAGAAAGCTTTAGTAGGCTGCAACAGAAGAAGAAGCAAAAAAGTGCCTTTTCCTCCTTTCTAGTCTTTTCTAGAAAACGTGACGGGAGTCGCAACTAAACTGCCCTGCGTGGGCGGATTGGTCCCTTTCAGGGCAACATCTTCCTTCCACCCCCTTCTTGCGCACACCGAGTCCATTCAGACTGTTCTGACAGCAGGCACAACCCCGCCTACGCAACTCTCCCATTGGTTTCTTCTCTTCCCCCTTCCCCCCCACCTTTCACTCCCGCTTCCCTCCCTTCCACTAGCTAAGGGAGAGGCTTAAGCGTCATCGCGGAGGTTTCTGTGATTGGTTTAGCCTTTCTCTCATCAAAGCCACCAGGAATCGCCTCGCAGCTGGGGCTGGAGCGCAGATCTCAGTGACGTTTGGTCCAGTCGCGTTACTGCGTCTCCAGCTGTGCATCAGACTGCTGCTGTTCTTCTAGTCTTAATCCAGCCCTAGGAGAAACACTTTTACGTGGGTGCATGAGTCATCAGCATCCTCCCCTACTGCATACTGCCAGAATCTCAAAAAGTATCTCTTGGGTATACTCACTGACATATATACTTGTTGCGGAAGCTGAATTTCAATTATTCCAAACTCTCATTGGAAATTGACCGGCTGTTCCTAGTTGTAGGAATTTAATCTAAATTAAGGGAGAAATTTAAATCACCCCTACACTCACACACACACACACACACAAATAAACAAACCAATCCACTCCAAAAACCAATTTAAATTTTATGAATAACCCCGCATTCATTCATATGCTTGTCTAAAATATTTTTAATAAAGGAAATTCATGGAACTTCCACTTGTTTAGTTGAGAAAAATTAATGAAGTGACAAGCAGCGACATCTTGCAAAATGAATTCTATTTTTTTCCAGGAAGTTTCAGTAGTTCAGAAGAGGCGATCCGATTTCAGTAGCCTACTTAAGATTTTCTTTTCTTTTTTCTAAGCTATTTTCACTGCTATTTCTTAATGAAAAGTAAGGTGGCGTAGGGGGAAAAAGGAAAAAAAAAAAAAAAAAAAAGAAGGGTGGTGTTTTCTCTCAAAAGATGGTTCTGGTCCTCTCGGTAGGGAGGGCAGAAGCAGTCTTCTATGTAAATGAGGTGGGCGGGAGAGCCAGAGCAGGGTCCGAAGACCGCTCTCTATGTAGATGAAGTGGGTGTGGCTAAAGTACAGCGACTCTGAGCCCCGGAAGCGCGGAGAAATCCCTTATAAAAAAGTACAGAAGACATTTCCCAAGCCATAACTGCTAAAGCTCTAGAGGCTGAAGCTTAGGAGGGACCGCAGCTGCAATAGCAGCAGCAGCAGCAGCCGCCCAGGACAGAGTAGCTCCGACGGCTGCTGTCCCAGGCTCCTAAAGGGGAGAGAGCGGCGCTTAAGAGGAAGTAGAGAGAAAAGATTAAAGATCTTGGGCACCCAGAAACCCACACTCTGCCAGCCAGACAGAGAACGAAGGGCACAGAAAGAACGAAAGAAGTTAATTAGCCAGAATTCAGGAAGAGAACCTCCTTTGCCCACCTCTGCACCTCCAACTACCCACGGCTCCTTCTCACTTTGTCCTAGGATTTCTCTCCTTGACGGTTGTGTTCACTCATTGAGCTCTTCAGAGCAGGAGGCTGCGACTGAGCCCAGGTGTGACAGAATTGGGACGGGAACACGGGATCAATCCCAAGTCATCCTTTTGCAGCTGAGACTACTCTTCATTTTGTAGTAGGCTGAGGGGCTTCTGGTCTCTGTATGAAGAAGAGTAGGGGTAGGGGTCGGGGTGAGATAGGAGAAGAGGTCCGGGTTTAGGCTAGGGGGGGTGGGGAAGCGAAAATCCTGTGCTTTTGAGTGAAAAACCATTCAGCAACTCCTCGGTTGGGATCTTCAGGCTGTCACGGGGCTCTGACTCCTCGCTGCCAGCCACCCGCATTCTGGTTCTAACTTATCTTCTCTTTTTCTTTCTTATCTCCTAGGACAGAACCTGGCATTTACTTGGCATTTCGCAACGGAGGGAAAACGGCTTTTTACCATGGCTGATGACGAAAGTGCCAAAATCACCCGCATCTGTACTGGTAGTGGCAGTGACTGGTGCGGTTGCAGCTGTAGCAACAGCAACTTCGGTGGGAATAACTGCTGTGTTAGCTGCTGTGAGAACCCCACCATGCATTGTAACGTCCTGAGCTGGGAGCAAGTGCAGCGACTCGACGACATCTTGAGTGAGACTATCCCCATCCATGGTCGGGGTAACTTTCCCACCCTGGAGATGCAGCCGCGTCAGATAGTGAAAGTAGTGAGGAGCCGCCTGGAGGAGAAACGCATTGGGGTCCGGGACGTGCGGTTAAACGGCTCTGCCGCTAGCCACGTCCTGCACCAAGACAGTGGCCTGGGCTACAAGGACCTGGACCTCATTTTCTGCGCGGATCTCCAAGGGGAAGAGGAGTTTCAGACTGTCAAGGACGTGGTTCTGGACTGCCTTTTGGATTTCTTACCAGAAGGAGTAAATAAGGAAAAGATTACGCCGCTGACTCTTAAGGTAAAGCCAGTCTTCCTAATGAATTGATTTGGAAAGGAAGTCGAGGATAAGAATGAAACTAAGTAGCGTTGCTTGATCTGGGAGTGGAGCTGGAAAAGTTATACTTGACTGATGGTTCTTTAGAGGGTCCCACCTCCCTTACCGGTCGTCTCCTATGTAGTGGTGTCATATAGTGTTATGTCTTAGTTTAAGTAACTTCCTAGTTTCCTTAATCCCTTTCGACTCCCCCTACTCCCCATCCCCCACCCCCACCAGAAGCTCAGTAAAGTGTAAGCAGCCTAGCGTTGATTTGGAGAATGAATTTTGGAATCTTCAGAGGTTGGTCGCTCACGTAATTTTAAGCATTTGTAAAAATGTGTCTAGTGCCCACATAGTAGGCGCTTTGTTTCTTTCCTTCGTTCTATGCATCCCCTCCTACCCCATTTTACTTTATTTTATTTTTTTAAAAAAGCCTTTCATGCATCACCTGAGAAACTTGGAACTAACTTAAGGAACTAAAAGGTAGTGATGTTTCGAAAGTCGTTTAATTTCTATAATTATTTAATTATTTAAATTTCTTTAGTCCTGTTAGCAATGAAATCCCAAGCTTGGTGACACTGGCTTGAAGAAGTAGGTCTGAGACAATAAATTGAGTGCTGTTGTATTGGAAAATATGAATCGTTTGTGGGCTCTGGATTCTGGAAGCCCGCATGCTTTAAGGCTTACAGAGTCGGCCTTTTTGGCAACATTTTTGCAAATTGGTTAAAATTGTGTGAGCAGTCAGCCTTCTCAAGATATCATTACTACCGGAACCTGTTAATTGTGAGCCGATTCTAAGAGGCACTTCAAACTACTACTTTTCTTCTTTTTTTCTGTCCCAGGTTGCAAAAGCCACATTTACCAAAGGGATGAGTTTGTTGTGGGGGAGGGGAACCTCCTGGAGGAAATACTGAAACCCCGTAGCTAGACTAGTGAGTTTGGGTAAAATGTGAAAGAAAGGAGCCAGCTGCTTCTAAGTTGTGAAAGGAGGTTGATTTAAATTAGTAGTCCTGTTCATTTGCTTGCTTTGTCTTTCATGTTTTAGGAAGCTTATGTGCAGAAAATGGTAAAAGTATGCAATGACTCAGACCGATGGAGTCTCATCTCCCTGTCAAACAACAGTGGCAAAAATGTGGAACTGAAATTTGTGGATTCCCTGCGGCGCCAGTTTGAGTTCAGTGTAGACTCTTTCCAAATCAAGTTAGACTCTCTCCTCCTCTTTTATGAATGCTCAGAGAATCCAATGACTGAAACTTTTCACCCCACTATAATTGGGGAGAGTGTCTATGGGGATTTCCAAGAAGCTTTTGATCACCTTTGCAACAAGGTCATTGCTACCAGAAATCCGGAAGAAATCAGAGGAGGAGGGCTTCTTAAATACTGTAATCTTTTGGTTAGGGGATTTAGGGCTGCTTCTGAAGCCGAAATTAAGTCCCTCCAGAGGTATATGTGTTCCAGATTTTTCATCGACTTCTCAGATATTGGTGAACAGCAGAGAAAATTGGAATCCTACTTGCAGAATCACTTTGTGGGATTGGAAGACCGCAAGTATGACTATCTCATGACCCTTCACGGTGTGGTGAATGAAAGTACCGTGTGTTTGATGGGACATGAGAGAAGACAGACTTTGAATCTCATTACCATGCTGGCTATCCGTGTGCTGGCTGAGCAAAATATTATTCCCAATGTGGCCAATGTCACCTGTTACTACCAGCCAGCTCCTTATGTAGCAGATGCTAACTTTAGCAATTACTATATTGCTCAGGTTCAACCAGTGTTCACCTGCCAGCAGCATACATACTCAACCTGGTTGCCCTGCAATTAAGGACCATTTGAAAAATGTCCAGTGGGAAAAGTTTTCCTAAGAATTTTTTTTTTTTTTAAGAGTGACCCTGTCTGTAGAATGGGGTGTGTTTTGTGCAATGATGATCTGCTCCAGTGTTCAAGCTTGATAAAGCTTGTTGGTATTTTAATAGACATGGGAGCATGATCTAGAAATGAACCAAAACAAAACAAAACAAAAAAAAAGAAAAAAAAAAAGAAAAAAAAATTGGATTCTACCCTGGAGCACACGAGGCCTGTCATTAAAAGCAACCGGCTTCTCCTGAATTAAAAAAGGGAAGGAGTGCTTGATGACAATATGGGTTTGCAGTATCTGCTCCCATAGCTTTGGCATAGACAAAGTTGGAAAGCTTTTTCTAGAATGGTATTTGAAAATGGGAGAATGTGAAAAAAAAACTTACCCAATTTGCTACTATATATTTTGGAGTTTAATTTAACAATGTAGAGGTATAATACAGAAAAAAAACTGATCTCAAGTATATTGGAATGTCTTTGGAGCTTGCAAACAAGATGTTGTCTGTGGAATGATCCCATAGAATGTATTGCTAGTTTGAATAGAATGCTCTAACTGAACAGTTTTCTCCAAATGAACAGTAGTAGATTGGTGTTATCATGAAAAACGGCAGACCTTACAATGATACAATTCATTATTTCCAGCTGAGTGCATAGTTCATGTTTTAAAAATATGAAAATGCAAACAAAAACAGCTGTATCAAAGAAAGTATGCTCAAGGACCAAAGAATTCCCAGACAAAATACCCAAGTAGAGAAAGGGTAGCATAATATTAAAAAATATATATTTGTATACACCAATATGAATCAAAGTGCCTGTTGCCTTCAGAAAATTTGAAGTAAAACAACACCATTTTGTGGTTTAACCATGTATTTTGTTTTATCAGGGACACAAGAAGAAAACAACCCAACATAAGCTTGTGAATTAATGGTGGAGGAAATGCCCTATTTTTCTTGGCAAATACTTGTATAAAGTTAATGTTATTGTCAGTGTGATGTTATAGTTGTGGTGTGTATGTGTGTATATTATGTGTGTATATATGTGTATGTGATATATGTATATATACACACAATACATTGAATATGGTCTAGGACAATGTAGCAATTAGGGAGTTTTAAATAAAGTATTGTGTATTTTCCAGTTTCCAGCAGGATATCATGAGACTTGAGCACATTGCAGTAATGAATTTATAACATATCCTAAATTTCTGAAGTAAATAACTCATTTGGAAGACGGTAAACAATATGATAGCAAGAACAGAGAAGACATGATTTAGTGATATCTCTGAGCCAGTCTGCCACAAGTAGAATATTTGATTAATGGTTCCCTCTTAATGTTGTATACTAGACTGTCATTTTGACAGTTCCCAACCCACAATTTCTTCTTGACTGAATACCTCTGCAATGTATAAATCAGTGAAATGTGGATCAAAGATAGGCTGTTTAATCCCTGACTGCTAAAAGGAGATTGTCTTAGTTGGTGATTGGAACATTACTTGTTTAATAGTTAAATTAATATTTTTACAGAATGCACTCTGCATTCCAGGACCACTAGAATTTAGTAAATGTGAAATGACCCTTTTGAGAGTGTTGCACAATGGCTTAAATTTATATTTGAAATATATAGATATATATAATATAAAATTTATAAATTCATGCAAACATGAAACATCTCTAATCTGGGTGTCACACTGCATTTAAATGTTCAGTACTGTACTTTAAATTAAATAACTTTGCATTAAAACAATTCACTTTTATTTCCTCTTTCCTAAGAGACCAATTAGTTCTACATTTGTAAAAAGATCATGTATTATAATTTCAGCTTAAAAGATACTTTCCTCCCTCTCTTTGAATGCCACCAAATTTTGGTCTCTTTAATGAAATAATTAAAAGCAAATATATAATACATTAAAAATATTTTTAAAATAACCATCAAAGAACAAAACAAACTCAAACCCTAGAGAAAAAAACATTTACTATGGCATTTCATACTAAAAGTTGACTAGAGCAGCAGTTTTAGCATTAAGGAAAATTAAAGGGGATCAAGGAAGAATCCGTCATCCTGTTGGCAGTGTATTTTAATGGTTTTGATTTGCTTTCTTGAAGTTAAGACATATATGACTGGGTACATTTATTTTTACTGCCTTTTGTACTCCTTTCTTTGAAGTTGTAACAGGAATCCGGTTTGTTTACTATAGCGCCTTCCCTGTGATTTCTGCAGGAACCATAAAGCTATTGCACTGCCATTCACTGTGTTTACTAGGGAGCCTCTTCTTACTTGCTCCCAACTTGGTTCCCATCTTGTCTTTTTCCCTTCTCTTTCTACCCATGTCTTCAAATTAATAGTGAAGAGACAAAGTTTGTTTCCCAGGGCTCATTCATTCTTCCATCTCCAGATCAAACCCAAGACTCACTTGTCAGAAATCTGCTCACATTAACCCTTGGGAGGATTTTCTAGGATAAAATCCTGGGAAGCCAGGGGAAATAGGAGCAGCTGGTGATTTGGGACATCCCTTCTTAGCACAACTATTTGCAAATGAGTCATTCACTATTTTAAAATATTTGGGGGTTTCGAAGAGATTCTCTGTGTGGCAGCCACAAATAGGCTGTTAATTTATGACATAGTCGATTTGTCTGGAGGAGCCTGATCTTAAAGTGTGTATATATATATATTTTTTCCTTTCACTTTTGTGTACTGCTTGATAAAATGTTGGTTGCATAGTTTTAAATGACAGTGTTTTGGCTTCAGGTCCTTTAGGCTGTACTTCAGACAACCTTCAGTCTTTGCATTTTGAATGATATAATTTATTTCTGTTGTGTATATACTATATTCCTATGCATATGTATCTGAACAAATGGTGGAATGTATGTATGTTTTTTCCCCTTTATGTAATTTGCTGCAAATGACTTTGGATATCCGGCTTCAGAAAGAGAACACCCCAAGCATACCAGAACTTAATAGGATCGTTGTCAATCTGGAACTCCAAGGGACCTCAGAGTCTATCTAGTTCATCCTTTTCAGGTTATAGCTGAGGGAATTGAGGTCCTTGACACACAGGATTTTGAACTCGGGTTCTCTGACATCAGAGCCTTTCCACTTAGAGTTGCTGGATCATGCTTGTGACTTATTCTCTTTTGCTTTAAATGATTTAGTCTGCCGAAGAGATTAATCTTCTGGAGTGTCTCTTCAGTGGGATTGGATAATAAGGAAAAAAATGAACATAAGAGACCATTTCCTGTTGAAAGTTTATTTTATTGGTAATAAACTCAGCTGCCTCAAGGATTTTACACAGAGGTTACATAGATATTTGTATATGAAGAGATTTTTTTTTTTCTCATAAAATTGAGATTTAGTACCTGAAAGTTTCAGTTAGATGAACTATTTTAATGTTGCCCTTAAATGTAATAGTTGAAGATTTTTGCCATTTTCAATTAAGCATGGCACATTTAGAGAACATCATACAATTTCTACCAGCCTTTTTTGTTAGGTTATATTGTTTGTTGCTTTACGATGCATCAATTCCTTTAAATACATAATTTGTAATGACTATTGTGGAATATTTTGTAAATGAAATGTATTCTGTTGAGAGCTCTCAGCAGCTCAAAAATAAGCTTTTTTTTTGTTTGTTTTTGGAGATGAAGTGTGTGGGATGAAACCAAAAGGAAAAAAAAAAGAAAGTGTAATTCCATATCCAGCACCTATTTCATTATACTCTTTTGATAAGGTTTCTTTTGAGTGCATCCCTTTCAGGGTGAAGGAAGGAAATCTTTGTATTGTTTTGCTATTGTAATAATGGCTTGCTAACAAAGTGAACAGTGAAAGTGAAAATTTCAAGATAGTTTGGCTACGTTGCTGCAGAATTTTGCAGTATGGAAGAGATTGTGTCGATGGGTTATCCCTCCAACCCCTACCCTATGCCTTCTCAGGGCATCCTGTTGCAACAAACTGACCCATGGATTGCTTTTTTGGAATATTTTGACAATAGGCTCTGTCACAGGCAGAAAGAAAGTTGATGTAAAACAGACTCAAGAACTGACATGTTTGCATAAGTGCTAGAGGGAACAGATTGTGAATTTTGTTTACAGCATCCAATATTTGGATTTTTTTTTTTTTTTGTAAATAAAAAGAAGTTATTTTTTTCTATTGATTGGTGTCTACTGTCTTCAGTGTCTGCACTGATTAAGAGCTGTTTCCTAATGAATACTAATGTACTTTTCATTAAAAAGGACAAGGACAGCATTTTTCTAAGAAGCACAGTATTCAGCAGCTTTCTGATTGGAGCACAATAAATTTAAAATGCCCTGCTTGCTGCCAGCTGATCTCTGACTGGCTCAGTCAGCTCCTAAAGAACCTAGCTAGGAGGTGCCAGAAATTCTTGGCTGGCTATTGACTCAGCAGTAAATGACTTTAAAATCAGGTCTGTTTTGAACTGGCAAAGGAGATCTCTGAGGCTCGATGTTCAGTCTTCCACACATTAAAAAGAGTGTGGGCCTATTTTTTTTTTTTTTTAATGAAGATAAGATTCATTTTTTATCTTGTATGCATTTAGTAGACCTTTTCTTGCAGGGTGTTTTAGGATCTTGGATTTAGAAATAAAAGGGACATTTAAAGTCATTTAGTCTATTCTCTTTCAAAAGTAAAAATAAAAAAAGGATGAAAAGATGATGAGTGGCCCAAGATTGGGAGTAAGTAGCAGAGCTGGGATTTGAATCCAGTTTCTCAAATTTTAAATCCATATCTCTTTTCTTGGATACCACTCAGATATAAATATTGAAAGTTTGTGAGACAAGTGTGTAGAGGATATAATGGAGAATGAGGGGATGCCTCATTTGGTGCCAAAAAGTGCCTCTTTGGTTGTCATAATATGAAGTGAGCTCAAATTTAGATACTTTGCAAGGATAGTTATTTTCCCTTAGGTTTACAAATGAACCAATTCTGACATTGATTTAGATTTTTCTGCAATATGTCCTATGGGACATATGTTATGACATAAGGAAGCTATTTTAACCCTATGATGATAGGTTACTCTATTTCCATAAAGAGTTAGGTTGAACATCAAAGATTCCTCTTCTTGCTCCCTTTTTTTCAAACATTTAGAAATTGCACTTCTATATCATTCTTTACAAAGATTGAATGAGAGAACTAGGTGACCTTAAACTAAAGAATTGCATTGTAAATGTTTTTTTCAATAATATAAAATAGAAATATATGCTATAAAATCTACATTGTAAAAGATAGCAATAATATCTTTTAAAAGATCATGGGATTTATAGCTGCAAGGGATCTTAGAGGTCATAGGATCATAGGCAGAGATGAAAAGGTTTTTCAGAGGCCATCTAGTACAGTAGTTCTTAACTTAGGGTTTATGAACTTTAAAAAAAATTGATAATTATGTCAATACTATTTGGTTTCCTTTGTAATTCTATGTATTTTATGCATTTTTGTTTTTCCTGAATTGTCCTCAGTTTCCTGAGTCACATCTGACTCTTTGTGACCCTATTTGAGGTTTTCTTGGAAAAAAATACTGGAGTAGTTTGTTATTTCCTTCTCCAGCTCACTTTACAGATGGGGAAATCAAGGCAAACAGAATTGAATCATTTGCCCAGGGTCACATGGCTAGCTGCCATATTTTATGCATATAAAAGCATTAAGCATTATTTTGAGAAGAGACTCCTAAGTATTTCCAGTGTGAAGTCCAAACACATTATTTCAAAGAGGACACTGAAGCCCACTGAATTTAAATAACTTGTCTAAACCACATAGGCAGTGCTAATTGGGATTGGAACCAAGATCCCCTGATTACAGGGGGACTTTCACTACTTTATACTGCCTTCTCAATTTTGTCCACCCTTCATCATTTTACAGATGAGGAAGCTGAAGCTCCCAGAGATTATAGTTTTGCAGTTGAGGTTTGAACATAAACCTTTTGATATTGATTATACTGGCTCATCCTGAAACCTATTTTACAGATGAAGAAACTGAGGTCCAGAGGAATGAAAAGATTAGATAATGTTCACTCACACATGTCATACACCCACACACTCTGATTCTAAATATGGTGTTCTCACCATAAAATGAAATTGAAACTTAAAGATGCTTTGATTTCATAGATTTAGAAGAAAAAAGAGGATAGAAGAAAAAAGAGGAGATGTTGTATGCAAACATATGTGTGCATACATATATACATCAGAGATAGATTACCAAACCTGAATTTGGGGAGATTTCATCTTCCTGAGTTCAAATGTGACCTCAGACACATTCTAGCTTTTCCATTCTGGCCAAGTCATTTAACCCTGTTTTCCTCATGTGTTGGAGAAGAAAATGGCAAATTACTCATATCTTTGCCAGTAAAATCTCAGATGAGGTCACAAAGAATCAGACATGCCTAACATGACTGAACACTAACAACAAGCCAGTTCTGTAGGTAGATAATTTTTAAAGTTAGTACTTCAGGAGCATACAGAGCAATAGAAAGTATATAGCTTAGTCCCTATCTTTCTAAGTCAAAAACCATTTATTGGGTTCTTACTAAATACAAATAGTGGGCTGAGTGATGGGGATACAAAAAAAGACAACAGTCCTTATCCTCAGAGGTAGCTAGATGGCACAGTGGATAGAGTGCTGAATCTGGAATCAGGAAGACCTGAATTAAAATTCAGTTTCAGTCACTTACTAGCTATATTACAACATTTAGCTGCCAGTTTCATCTGCAAAATGAGGATAATGCAATAGCACTTGTTCCTAGGGTTATTGTGAGAATTGAAGTAAATCTCTATGAAGTATTTAGCATAATGCCAGACACACAGTAAGTACTGAATAAATGCTTACTTTCTGTCTTTCTTAAGGAACTTATATTCTAATAAGGGGATCAAAATGTAAACACTTATGTGTTTCAAAATGTATATAGAGAATTTGGAGGGGTGTGCAAAATGAATATATACTTGTTCAATTGTGATCAACTATTTGTGATTTCATTTGGGATTTTCTTGGCAAAGATTCTGGAGTGGTTTGCCATTACTTTCTCCAGCTCATTTTACTGATAAGGAAACTAAAGCAAACAGGGTTAAATGACTTGCCCACAGTCACACAGCTAGTAAATGTCTGGTCAAATTTGAATTCAGGATGAGTTTTCCTGACTCCAAGCTTGGAATTCTACCATCGCGCCACAAACACTACAAATGGTTATAAATGTTCATGTGAAAAATTGTTCAGGAGGGAAGGAAGGATTATCTTCCTAGCTTGAGTGACAAGTACATATAGCCATGGCTCATTTTACACACACATTTATGAGAAGTTGCCTATAAGACAATTTTTTTTTAATCAAATGTTAAACACAACAAGAAAGCTTCTCACTTAAAGAAAACCCATGACAGCTCTTTGTGTGATGAATAATAATGATTTTATTTTTTCTATTTAAGAATTCCGTAGTTGTCACATCTTAGTTTCTTAAAATCACATAATATATATCTTCATAATCACACATCCCTTAGTCTACTATTTATACTCTTGCCTACTATTTGCCTTTTAGAGAGGACAGACCTGCAATGTTATCTAGTATAGCCCCTAGGTCCTACACTGGGATTTGAACCACGGTCTCTGAACATCCAGCTATTCTTTCCATTGTCCTCTGTAGTCCCAAATACCATATAAGAAAGGAAGATGTAGTAAGCTTTTTGCAGATGAGATTTGACCATTTTAAAAGTAGAAATTGCAGTTCCTTGCTCTGTAGGTCCAGTGCAAGATTTGTGTTTTCTTGCTTTGGGACACAATGCACCCTGCATTACAGGAATTTATGAGTATGGGGCTAAGTTATTTCAAACCTCAATAACGGAAAGTTCCCTTCAGGATTCCCTTCACAAACTATTGATTTTCCAGTACAGTGTGTACTTATCTCCTGTGCCAAGAGTTTGTGGCATCGTCTGGTCATGTAATCAAAAAACGGCTGAAACCTTATTCTCTTTTTCCCCTTCTTTTAGTAAAATTCAATATCTTTGGCTCTATAGGACACTGTGGATAATGCCATGTTATGTGTTAACACTGAATTATATATAATGCCATGGCAGATTTCACCATAATCTCTTCTGGAAAAGTCTGGTAAGAACAAAACAGAGTTTACATGTTCCTGTGTTGAATGTAGGAAGCCAAATAACTAGGAAAACATTGGATTTTAAAAGTTCATTACAGGGAAGAAGGAAAATCTGTCCTGGGTGCAAGACAGTGGAGTCAGTGGGTATACTTTATCAGATTTTTAACCACTTGGACATCATCTTTACAAATTTGATTATGAGCTCAAAAGCTTTCAAGACTGAGTCCCTTTTTGACTGAAGACTATTGATTCCATCAAGTATGGTTTACAGAATTAGGGACCTTGTGAACTCTATAAAATATTGTTAATTATACCTAATTACATTAATACACACCTAAAAATTTTAAGCTTAATTCAGCAAATATTTATTGTATGCTTCCTGAATACTTAACATTGTTCATGATATTCTTAGGGTACATTAAAAAATGAAAAAAAAAAAAACTATTCTTGCCCTCGAGATTTATAATCAATTTGCATGAGGTTCTTACCAATTAAACACTCCATTGAATATCCTTACCTTTCTGTAGTCCTAGGGAACTAAGACAAAGGAGAGTAAGCTTAACTAAGTAAGGGACAGAACTATAGCTAATGGGATACAATGTGGAGTAGTGGAAAGTGTGGTTACCTGAGAAACTTGGAATCTGAGTTCAAATTCTGAATGTGCTCCTTAACATACTGCTTGTTTGTCTTTGGATATATGACTAAACATCTCTTAGAATCAGTTTTCTCCTTTGTAGAAATAAAGGAATTGGATTTCACGACTCCTAAATTTATTCTTCTGGATACCTAGGTGACTCAGTAGATAGAGGGACAGCTCTATTGTTAGGAAGACCCATCTTCTTGAATTCAAGAAGGCTGTGTACTGGCTCTGTGACCCTATGCAAGTCATTTAATCCTGTTTGCCTCAGTTTCCTCATCTGTAAAATGATCTGAAGAAGAAAATGGCAAATCAGTCTAGTATTTTTGACAATAAAACCCCAAATGGGGTTATAAAGAATAGATATGGCTGAAAAATGATTGAATAACAACAGCAAAATAACCTTCTAGCTCAACTCTGTTTTGCTGGCAGATGCTAGAAGTTGTTTTTTTTTTTTTTTTTTTTTGCCATGAGGAAAGTGTAAAGGATTCTTTTGTGATTTTTGGGCAGAGATGGCCACAAAGAAAAAACCAATCTAACAATACTCATGTCCATGTGTATAAAATTTTTAGAAGGCCTACTAAATGAATCTTTTATGATTACAAGGCTGTTTTCCCTGACCCACTATTGCCCAATAATGTTTGTTGTAGCATTTTCCAACTGGAGATTTCTTATGTAACTATGACTGATTAGCTTTCATAGCAGAAATGACTATAATTTTAGTTATCTTCACCATCTTTATCAATCAACAAGCATTTTTTAAGTGCTTGCTCTGGGGTCAGACAATATGCTAAATGCTGGGAATACAAAGAATGTTAGGCTGAAACAGTACTTTCCCTATAAGAATTGACACAGTAAAATAGAAAGCATACCTATTACAATTTATATGTAAGATATGTAAAGAGTTAAATGGAAGTAATATTAGACGGAAAACATACAGTAAAGGAGACAGGTAAAGGTCTCTTGCAAAAGGTGAGGTTTGAGCCAAGTCTTGAGAGAAAATAGGGAATTCAGGAGGCAGGCATGAAGGACAGCTGGTAGAAAGGCATGGAATCTGGAAATGAAATGGAATAGCATTTATTATTTTCCTACTTGTAAAAAGAACATAAAATCTATTTTGCTAGCTCAATTGTTGGCATTTTTAACATTGAAATGATTTTGTTACAAATAATGAATAGACACTCTACTGGTGCAAGTGATCTTCATTCTTCCTACAAATTAAACTAGAAGTTGCAAACTATATGGTAGGATTCTTTCAGGTATTCCTAGAAAAAGTGAGAAAAGCAGTTAGTTGAGTTGCCTTTATTGTATACTCCAAGGAAACAGGAAACCCAATTTCCTGGGCTATCTGCTCTTTCTTTTCAATGCTCATGATGAACATAAGTATACAAACTATGATGGAGATATTTTCAATTCATGTATCAACATTTATGACAGAGAATGATGAAAATAGAGATATTCTATCAAAGAGCTGATAACATCTCTCTAAATCAAGTCATCCTAAACTAGGATGCAAAGATTAGAATTCCATTTCAAAGGTAGATACAAAATTTTAAGTGTGATACATATACTGGACAATACAATTCAGTACTAAGAAATGAATGAAGCCTGAAGGATGTTATGATAGGGCCAACTCTTTTTTTCTTTTCTTTTTTTTTTTTTTTTTTTTTTTTGATGTGTTTACTTGATGGCCATAGCTTCTTTGCCATAGCTTCCTGGTCTAGAAGAATAAAAAGTTCTGTCTATGATGTGTCTGGGCCTCTGAAATTTGATGAGTGCTCAAGATTATGTGAGTAGCCATATGTCAATGATTTACTGACTAGACACATTTCTAGGTGGACACATTTTGAGGGAGGAATGATCAGTGCTATGTCCAGAAAAACTGAGTGTGACATTATTTTTTCATATTCTTACTCAGTTAGGACTAAGTAAATCTTCTTTGTTAAATACTCATTGACTTGAATGTGCTTTATTTTGTCCCAGTATCAAAGTTGAACTAAGAAGGTACTGACATTAGAGCCATGTCTCCCATAAATGTAGAGTTCTAAAGAAGGTCATTGCTGTATATTATTGTTTCAAGAGTATAGCCACTAATGATAAAATATAGATATATGATCTTGCTGTATGCTATTATAGTAGCTTCAATCTGACCTATTTCAACAAGCTGTCAACTCTGAAAAAATGGAAAATGGATAGAAGTGAAGATGTTGACTTAGATTATTCTTCTTGGAGAAGTTCAATCGCCAATCCCAATATCAGCCCAAGTTGCCTAGAAACCACATCAGTCAGCAAATACGTGATATGTTATTATTTTAGCAAACATACATGATAACCAAGCTTTAGAGCACACGGTTACTTATAAATTTTTGTGAAAGATAATGTTATGAACATTATCTCCTCACAAAAGAACAAAAATCATATGGAAGAAAATAGAGACTATAAAGAATTTGACATATGGAAGAGAACATTTTTTGAATGACACTGCAGGAAAAGAAACAATGAAACATATTTCTATATTTCTATAGCATTTTTCTTATATTGACAGAATTGAGCTTTCCACAGCTGTACTCCAATATTGGATGCACAATTGGGTCTCAATAAAGAATATGCTATATGAGAAGGTGGCATTGGCAATTGAAAAGATAAAAGTCAGAAAGATCTCTGAACTTGATGTAATGCATTTGAAGGAAATTGGGTTTGGGGTTACTTTATTTCAGAGGAACTCAGAGATCATTTTTAGGCTGTCTTAAAAAGGGGAAGATCCCAAAAATATTTGGAAGGTTTTTTGTGGGGGACATGGAACAGAAGAAGGAACAAAAAGAGGCTAGTAGTTATTGATATTTGGCCATATTCATATTTTTGTGAATCCTCAGTATGCTATAGGCAAACATCAAAACAAGATGAGAAGAGAATAGGCATTCTTTCATCAGAAATCTTAGATAGCAGAATGTCTATAACCTAAAGATGTAAAACCTTTATCTCAACCATTTAAGAGGGAATGATTATAGCCTGGGTTTTTGGGGCAGAGCAACTGAGGTAGACCTTTATCTCATAAAACATTAAGAGTAAGAAGTGGTGAGAACTAAACCAGACTGATGGTCCCTTAACAAGGGGACATATGAAAGAGATGTAGTAGGCAAAGAATCATAGAGACTGAGCACTTATAAATATGCTCTTATTGAAGTATCTACCTTCAAAGTCATAGAGTTGATTGAGAAACATAGACTGAAAAGATCTTAGCCTAGCGTAGTGAAGGAATTAAAGATTCAGGATCAGTAAACAGACAGGTTCATATTTAAACTTTAGTTGGCACAATGAATAGAGCTCTGGTCCTAAAATCAGGAAGATGTAAATTCAAATCTAACTTCAGACTCTTAAAAAAAATTGTTTCATTTTTAATTTATGGAATAAAATAAGAGTTTTTGGAATATAGTATAATAAAAATGTTGTTTGCACATGAAACTGCAAATCTATTATGTACATCTTGCTATTCCTTTTAAATATATAATAGTTAACATATAAATTTCATTTTTCTTTATTTTCTTTCCTCCTTTCCCCCCCAGCCTTAGAGATGGCTGTCATTAGATACCATGAGACATAAATAGATGTGTGTACATATAACAAGATCATATATATGTATATATACATGCGCATGTATAATGTGTGCATTGTATGTAAAATCATTCTATATGTACTTTTATTAATCAATTCTCTGGAAGTTATGTCTTTTATAGCTAATTTGGGTATTTATAATAACAATGACTACTAAAAGTCATTCTTAAAACAATATTGCTATTACTGTACACAATTTTAGTTCTGCTCGTTTCACTCTTCATTATTTCATAAATTTTTCCATGTTTTTCTAAGATTGTTGAGCTCATCATTTCTTATATAGAATAATACTATTCCATAATTACCTATATTTTATCAGTCATTCAAAGTCAGTCAACAAATATTTGTTTAGGATCTACTATATGCCAGATATTGAATAAATTTCTTAAAAATTCAAGTGCAAAAAATACAACGATTCCTACTTGGATCAGTGAAAAACCTCTTTGTCTCTCTACAGATGCACAGAGCAATCTAATAGCAGTTATACAGAAATTAGAAGAAGCCATGTATGTTAGTAATTGTAGCTAATAGTTGGCATTTATATATTACTATAAAGTCTGTGAAACATTTTAATTATCCCTTATTTACTCCTTGTAACAACTTTGGAAGGTAAGTGTATTATCCCTATATTTGCAGAAGAGCAAACTATAGAAGGAAAACAAGGTCAAACAATTAATAAGTTCCCTAAATGAGGTTTGAATTCAGATTTTCCTGATTTCAAATCCAATGCTCTCTTCCCTTTTCTATTTCACTATTCATAATATGTTTCTCAGTCATATATATATATACACATATATGTGTATGCTATTATAGTAGCTTCAATATACACACATATATGTGTGTATGTATATATATATATATATATATACACACACATATATGTATATATGTATGCATGTATCCTTTTATTTTTTCCTTTCTTTTATATGTGCTTGAGGAAAATGTAAAAAAGGAGCAGCCAGGATTTTATGTTATTTTCATAATCTCTCACAGATACACAATTTACTAGAAAGCATAATGTATGCAAGCATGATGATTTTGTGTTTTTTTTTTTTAATGGTATTAACTCCTGCAAAGTTTTTTCTGTGTGTATTTGATCAAGTCTGACCACTCTTCCTTATTTGTTATAGGATCAAAGATTTAGAACTGGAAGGGACTTTAGAAACTATTTGAGGGAACTGAGGCCCAGGTTGTGACCAAGAATGCAACAATTACAAAGGTCAGATCTGCGATTTGAATCTAAACCCTCCAATTTGAATTCAATGCTTCTTCTCATACAACATAATGCTTCCTATGCCATCTTCTTCAATGCTTTTCCAGTTCCTCATATAGTATATCTGTAACTTTGTATTGAGTCCAAATGTGGTGGTTATATTCACCTAATTTAGTGTCCTAAAAGTCTTTGTTCAGTTTTAAGCTGTTAAGTTTTGGAAGCTTAAAACTGCATCAAAATTTTTGGGCACCTTCTAGATTAAATCATTACTGAAGTATTGGTAGAATTTTGTTCATTTAATTCTTTCTATTAATATAATCATTATCCTACCTCAGGTACCCATCATCTCTCAACCAAAGTATGAAAAACTCAGTTTTGTTTTCTATTTTAAGAATGTCTCCTCTCCATTCAATTCTCCACAAAACTATGGAAATTATCTTTCTAAAGCATAGATCTATGTCACTCATCTGCTAAGAAACCTTTAGTGGCTCCTTATTGACTTTAGATTAATATAAAAACTCTATTTTGATCTTAAAATATTTCAGAATCAGGTGCCAACATACCTCTTTATACTTATTTTGTATTATTCTCTTACTCCCTTCCTTCTCATCTTTATTCTAAAATTACTTAGCTTTCTTCAGGGATTAGCTTAGTTACTTCTTTCTATGGGATGCTTTTCTGAATCCCCAAAAAGTCAAAGACAGATCCAAGAATATATTAAAATATTCATAGCTATTTTCTATATAGTAAAGAACTAGAGACAAAGTGGGTTCCACCTGAATATCAAGAATAAAAGGATGGTATGTAAACATAATGAAGTATTATTATGCAGCAAGAAATGATGACTATAAGGAAATCAGAGAAACCTATGGCTATTTAGAGAAAATTATGCAGACTGAAATAAGCAGAGTTACCCCATAGCAAAATAAGGCCAAAATGGATACATGATTTGGGTGTAAAGGATGATACCATAAACAAATTAGGAAAACAGGGGATAATTTATCTATCAGATCTTTGGAGAAGGGAAGAACTTATAACCAAAGAAGAACTGGAGAACATGATGAAAGGCAAAATGGATAACCACTATAGCAAGAAAGTTCATAATGTTCTCATGAGTTATAAGTATCATCCTCCCATGTAGGAATGAAAACTGATAAAATTTATTAAATCCCTTATGATATCCCTTTCCTGATTATATCCTTTTGCTGCTCCTGAGTCCTATATTTGAAAATCAAATTTTCTATTCTGCTCTAATCTTTTCATCACAAATGCTTGAAAGTCCTCTACTTCATTGAATTTCCATATTTTCCCCTGAAGGATTATACTCAGTTTTATTGGATAGATGATTCTTGCTTATAATCCTAGCTCCCTTGCTCTCTGGAATGTCATATTCCAAGCCCTCCAGTCCTTTAATATAGAAGCTGCTAAATCTTGTGTTATTTTGACTGTGGCACCACTATTCTTGATTTTTTCCTTTCTTGATGCTTGTAATGTTATCTCCTTGACTTGGTAGTTTCAAAATTTAGCTACAGTTTTTCTGAGAATTTTCATCTTGTGATCTCTTTCAGGAAGTGATTGATGGATTCCTTCAGTTTCCATTTTATCCTCTGATTCTAGAATACCAAGACAAATTTCCTTGACAATTTCTTGAAAGATGATGTCTGTATACTTTAACATATTTAACATGTATTGTTCTACCTGCCATTTAGGGAAGGGGGTGGGAGGAAGGAGGGGACAAATTGGAACAGAAGGTTTTGCAAGGCTCAATACTGAAAAATTACCCATGCATATATTTTGTAAATAAAAAGCTATAATTAAAAAAAAAGAAGAAAGATGATGTCTCTATTTTTTTTTTTTTTTGATCATGGTTTTCAGGTAGAACACTAATTTTAAAATTATTTCTCTTGGATCTGTTTTCCAAGTCAGTTATTTTACCAATGAGACATTTCACTTTTTTTTCCCCATTCTTTTTGTTTTGCTTGATTGTTTATTTCTCATAAAGTCATCAGCTTCCATTTGCTCAATTCTAATTTTCAAGGAATTATTTTCCTCAGTGAACTTTTGTGCTTCCTTTCCCATTTGACCAATCTTGCTTTTTTAGGCATTCTTCTCCTCATTAGCTTTTTGTATTTCCTTTTGCTCCTTTCTCAGTTCTCTTCCCAATTTTTCCCCTATTTCTGATACTTAATTTTCAAAATCTCTTTTGAGCTCTTCCATGACCTGTGAGCCTCCCCCCATTAGGTTATCCCCACCCAGGTACCTCCCCCATTGTGTCGTTGTTCTTGTTACCTCATAAAAGACTTGCCCTCTGAGTACTTCAGGGCTGGACTAGATTATCATCTGAGACTGTCTAATCCAACTCCCTTATTACAGATAAGAACATCCAGGTAAACAGGATGCAAAGGAATTTGCTTAATCACCCAATTAAGTCACCACAGAACTCATACTAGAAGCTGGAAATTGATTGCAACTTTTTGCCACTATGATCTCTAAAAATCAATTAATATGGACGATTCTATTTTGCAGGTGTTTATCTCCAGTTTTTGGGTGGCTAAATATAGTGGAATTTGATTAGAGATAGTTATTTACAAAATGAACATTGGATCCATGGGTTGGCCTAAGGGCTGGAATGAGACTATCATCTCAAAGAGTCCAGTACTCAGAGGGCAAGCCTTTTATGGGAAAACAAGAAAAACGACACAATGGGTGAGGTACCTGGGTGGGGATAACCTAATGGGGGGAGGCCCCTAGGATGACACAATGGAGGGAGGTTACTAATATTCTAATGACATCTAAAAAGGATAAACCTTTATCCTGTCAAACATTAAGAAGGAATGTCTATAACCTAAAGATATAAAACCTTTATCTCAACCATTTAAGAGGGAATAATTATAGGGCAGCTAGGTGGTGCAGTGGCTAGAGCACCAGCCCTGAAAAGTCAGGAGGACCTGAGTTCAAATCTGATCTCAGACACTTAACACTTCCTAGCTGTGTGACCCTGGGCAAGTCACTTAACTCCAATTGCCTCAGCAAAAAAAAAAAAAAAAAAAAAAGAGGGAATGATTATAGCCTGGGGTTTTGGGGCAGAGCAACTGAGGTAGACCTTTATCTCATCAAACATTAAGAGGGAAAAGTTATAATCAGGCAGAATAACTAAATAGGACAATTGGAGAAATTGGGTCATGACATTAAAATAAACTGGGTCCCAACATTAAAAGAGAACTTTGGTACAACACTTCCTCACTTTAAAATTCTCTAATTCTCTGAATTTTTTCCATAATGTCATGGAGAATTACCTTCACCAAGTTATTTCTTTCAGCTGGGATTAGTGGTCAGAACTTCTGGATCTTTGTTCAGCACTCCTTTTATGATATTATAAAATAGCTTTTAAGTTCATGAAATATCAAAAATTTCCCCAAGCAATTTAACTATAAACCTCATTCACATGGCTTTTTAATGCTGAACTATACTAATGAATTATTATTATCTCAAGGGCATTTGGGTAATTTATTGCAATGATCTATTGCAAAGGTCATTCAGACAAATGATGTATTTTTTCATATTTCTAAAGAAATGTACCTTCTAATTATTTTGATATTTCCATTGTTCTCAAAGGATTTGTGATGCCATTGATGTTACTACTTCGTCAAAAAAGTATAGATCATAATTCATCTGTACCTGTCTTCCTTCTCTGTCTTTCTCTTTTGTTTATACCTTCCCATAAATCTTCTATCTAATATGCTGGGAAACTCCCTACCAATGCAGGGTAACATCTTGGCTGCAATTTATAGTCTTAGAGAGTTTCATGGGACACTTAGAAGATAAATTACTTGTTTAGGGTCACATTGTATGTATCAGGGGTAGACTTCAAACTGGGTTCTTTACTCAGAGGTCAGCTCTTTCTACTATGTCATATTACCTCTCCTGAAATGATGTCTAAGTCATTCGAGAAGGAAGAAGTATATTTGCATCCCACTTGGGTGAAAATTGGTAGTCCATGTAATGCTACATGTGGTACTCTCTAGGTTCCCCTTTAGTATTAAACTTCCAACAGTATGACTTAGTCCTGGACTTTAGTGTTCACTTAATTAATGATTGCTGTCTGATGGCTGAATGAAGGAGCACTAGATTGAGAGTCAGACCTTAAGATAAGTCTTAGTTTTTCCAATAACTAGCTATGTGACTTTGGTTATGTCACTTAACTATTCTAGATCATAGAAACCTGATAAGTAAAATATTCAATTCTTAGTTATATTTTTAGCAATTAAGATAAATTTTCTTGCATAAATAAAGGCTTAAAAAAAAGTTGATGAGCTATTCTTTATTCAAACCCTGAACTTAAATTCTGACAAGGAAAACTTTAGTTAGTTTTAAGAGAAAAAAAAAATTTCCTATAGATTTTTGCTTACACCTATTGTTACTTCTGCAATAGGCAACAACCACATATTTCAGGAAATAATGTTCATTCCTTTTAAGGAACAATAAAATCTACTCCAATTCTTTTGTTTGCCTCTCCAAGAAGAACCTGCTTGTCAACCTTCCATTTGATTTCAACTTCCTTCTTTCTCAGGTTTGGTTTATAGTAGGAATGTAAAAAATAATATGATAGGTCTTCCAGGAATATGCCCACGCATTGTAATTAGATAATTCACATTTATCGATAACTTGAAAACTGATTCTTGGCATCCTTTACCATCTTTTCTATCATTTTGCCACCATAATTGTGGAAGCAGATGAATATCACACAGAATGAAGGCCTATTTTTTAATTTCACTATGTATCACCAATTGCTATGGCTTAAAAAAAAAATTCATCAGCAGGAAACCTTTCTCTCTGTAATTAAGAACACTAAGTATGTTGGTGATAAGGTCCTAGGTTACTTGGTGGCGTTAGCAAAGAGAGTTTGAATTTTTGATAAAATTACTCCCTGAGGCAAGCACGGAACCTTATAGTTCCATCCTGTATGGAGGTTGTGGGTAGTCTCACATTGCTGTGTCCAACCAGAAATCAGAGTTAAGGCAAACCCATGATTTTTTATTCCCTTATAAATCTATCTTTGGCTCAGCCATCTTTGCTGAATCCCTATTGGGTTGATAGCCCACCATTCTGCCTTGTGATCTTTCCCTACTCCTTCTATGGCATGTTCTGTGTCTCCATTTATTTTCACACCATTCCTTATGGCATCTTTCTCCTTATTACAGCTAAATAACTCCCTAGTTCACATATATATTTATTAGTTAGTGTGGTGATATAATGGTTCTCTAGTTCACATATTCAGTGATGATGTAATTGTAATAGGGTATTTAAACTGTGGACAAAGAATGAGAAAAAGACTGGTAGAGACTATAGACTGTCAAGATTCCTGGAGGAGACTGGGTCCGACTATGACATACACAGTCTGTGTAAGAGACAAGACTTTGGTAAAGTAAAGGTAAAGGCTTTGAACTCTATTCGTGTCCATTCTCGTAATGTCTATCTTGCTGAGACTAAGGCCCTTCCGGAGGACCTCCAGAAAAGTAACGATGACATTACACTCCTGGTTAATCGTGAGTTCTGTGTGGGACAGTGACCCTTACCTAAATTAAAATCAGAGACTCTCAAGGTAAAAAGCAAAAAGGATTACAATGTCTTGAGAAAGGGCAGCTCTCAAGGACAGTAGTATCAGTGTAGAAGTGCAAAGCACAAACTGCCAACACAGGATTATATACACTCTAATGTGGAAATCCCCACTCCCCTTTTGACCTCTTTACCCATTGGTTGGGAATGTTCACTCTTACATCCTAATGCGAAAATCTACTCAGAGAGTAAAATGTACCTAGAGACAAAGAATATTAGCCACCTTGATATCACAGACTTTTTCTGCTGACCTTTCAAGATACCTTCAGCCAGAAAATGTTCTACTCATCTTTTTGAATGTTCTGATGTTTAAAAAAAAACAAAAACAAAACATCACCCAAAGGAATTTGGAGTGGCCTGGGGGAAAGTTGGGTGAGCCCTTACCTTTACTCTATCATCTTGGTTCTGCCTTTCAAAATTTTTTTGCTTGAGGACCAAAATGTCTTCCCTAATAAAAAGATACCACACATCTTAATTATAGCTTTATTTAACATTCTCCTTCCATTAGGTAATTACTAATACCCTTCAAGGTTTTTTTTGTTTGTTTGTTTGTTTTGCTTCAATATCTTACAACCCTTTTCTCCTTCCTTTTCTGAACCAGGAAAGAATTAAGTACCAGTTGTTTGCTGAGTTTTTAAAGTAGCAGCGAACTGCTTTTCTATTTCCCTAAAATTCCTCAAGCTTTCAGGTCCTTCATTCACCCTGTTACCTTTCTAATTTTCTTTCTTATTCTGATCCAATGCTTTCATGCTTTCTTCTACTTGCTTTTAACATCTTCATAATGTGAATACATTTCCTTTCTTTCTCTATTCCATTCACCCATTCTTGCTTGTTTTTTTTTTTTTTTTTTAAGGTGAAAATACTATACTTTTATTCACATTTAGTCTCCATATTTCTCTCTCTGTATGCAGATGGCATTTTCCATCCCAAGTCTATTGGAATTGTTTTGAGTCATTGCATTGCTGAGAGGAGCCAAAATCATCATAGTTGATCACATAGAAATTGTTACTATGTACAATGTTCTCTTGTTTCTGCTCACTTCACTCAGCATCAGTTCATGTAAATCTTTCCTGGCTTTTCTGAAATCAGCCTGCTCATCATTTCTTATAGAACAATAATATTCCATCACATTCATATACTATAAGCTTTTTTAGCCATACCCCAGCTGATGGATATCCATTTGATTTCCTTTTTTTTTTTTTTTTTTTTTTTTTTTATTTAATAGCCTTCTATTTACAGGATATATACATGGGTAACTTTACAGCATTAACAACTGCCAAACCTCTTGTTCCAATTTTTCACCTCTTACCCCCCCCACCCCCTCCCCTAGATGGCAGGATGACCAGTAGATGTTAAATATATTAAAATATAGCTTAGATACACAATAAGTATACATGACCAAAACATTATTTTGCTGTACAAAAAGAATCAGGCTCTGAATTATTGTACAATTAGCTTGTGAAGGAAATCAAAAATGCATGTGTGCATAAATATAGGGATTGGGAATTTAATGTAATGGTTTTTAGTCATCTCCCAGAATTATTTTTCTGGGCATAGCTAGTTCAGTTCATTACTGCTCCATTAGAAATGATTTGGTTGATCTCGTTGCTGAGGATGGCTTGATCCATCAGAACTGGTCATCATCTAGTATTGTTGTTGAAGTATATAATGATCTCCTGGTCCTGCTCATTTCACTCAGCATCAGTTCGTGTAAGTCTCTCCAGGCCTTTCTGAAATCATCCTGTTGGTCATTTCTTACAGAACAGTAATATTCCATAATTTTCATATACCACAATTTATTCAGCCATTCTCCAACTGATGGACATACATTTCCTTTCTTTCTCTATTCCATTCACCCATTCTTGCAACAAGGATTGGGGATAGTTGGGCTTGGAGAAAGAAACTTTTCCTTCAAAATTTTCAATCTTATCTATTGATTTCTCAACCAATCTTTCTTGCTCTTAAACCACTTTTTTTTTTTTTTTTTGTATAGGGAAAAAGCAAGACCAACCTTAAGATTCAGAATATAGGTAATATTTAAATAATTTTGAACCAAATTTCACAAAATTTTTGACACATGTCCTTGGAGGGCTGACCAAAATGTTAATGCATAGCTCATACAATTTTTACAAATTACTCAATGTGCAATTTAGAAAGCAACATGGTAGTTTAAATATATTTCATCTAATTAGGAAATACAAACATGATTTCTTTAGGTAGAGAACTTTGTTTTAATACCCAATTTTTTACTTAAAATCAAATCAGATACAAATTCAAACTTCTAGTAACAATACTTCAATATCAATGCACACATATTTCTAAAAAATTATTTATAAATTTATCAAAAGTAATTCTAATCACATAATATTTAAATCTAAATACATACATTTAGGTCACATTTTTTGAAAGAAAATTCTTTTCCCTTAAAAATTTCACCATCCTAGATTCTCAAAATCTTTACAATAGTTTCTATCTCCTGTCCAAAATTTGTATTCTTTCCTAAATCCATGTGATAGGTATAGATAGGCTGAGGCCACATTCTTATGAGAGGTCTTCACTCAGTTTATCCCATTCAGTTCTAATAAGGAATTTGTTTTTTCCACTGTCAACTGTTATATTCTTTCTCAACTCGATTTCATATTTACTATTCTTGTTGTCTATTGTATCTCTTCTTTTTGTCTGTAATCCTTTCTAAATAAACCTATTCTTTTGCCAAAGAGAATGGCCATTAATTCTTCACATGACTGAACCCCAACATTTGGTGCTGAACCCCCAATATATCATTTGGAATTAGGAATTGCTCTCCTAAATAATATCATTAACACATCTAAAAGCTTCTATATGTTAGAGAACTTGTCAGAGCTTATACTGTATTGGTGTAGTCTTTGAGAACTTATATTCACCACCTCCATTACAATGAGGGTTTAAAGTACTTTAATTCAATAAATATTTATTAAGGCTTGCTTTGTGACAAGAGTTAGGCACTAGGGATGCAATTAATGGAAAGAAAGACAGTCCCTGCCCTCTAAAGTCAGAGACAACCTACAAATGAAAATAAGAAAGAGGGGAGAAGAGGATATCAGGGAGGTAACCAAGAGTTATTTTATTCTATAGATTTGAAACCAGGCAGGGTGGCAGATATAAAATGGAGTCCAGTTCTGCTCCTCTAAAAGAAGGCATTGGGAAATGATTGGTACCTACCCTCTAGCTCTCTAATCAGAAGGGAGAGGAGGAAGGTAACGTCAATCAAAACTTTAGATTAGAGGTGACCACCTTATCCTGGGAGGGACATCTGTTCTGTGGAATTGCAAGTAGAGAAGGCCCACCTACGCAGTAGAGATTGTTAATTCAAATCTTCTTAAACTGCAATATTCTCCCACTGTAATAAATTGTGCCCTGAACATTTCTTCAAAAATCTCCTTGTTTTTAATTTAGCACCATAGATTTGGAGCTGGCAAGGACTACAAATCTCACCTAATGTTATATTTCCATCTCCATTTTACCTTAGTTCTGATCCCACTGATGATATTTATTCCTCATTTGACTGTGAATGAGTTTTCTCTTTTCATCTTATCTTAACTAGATAACCATGAAGTTTCCTTCCAAGTGTATGCCCTGCCTATATAACAGAACTGGGATTTAAACCCAGTACCTCTGTTTACAAACATAGCACTTAAAAAACAATAACAACAACTATATTATGATGACTTCTAAAACTAATTTAAAATGTCTTGAATGTCATATTTATATAGACATTTAATATTAATTTTGTTGTGCCAAAGTTCCCTTTTTAATGTTGTGACTCAGTTTCTCTAATTGTCCTATTTAGTTATTCTGCCTCAGGTTATAATCTTTCCCTCTTAATGTTTGATGAGATAAAGGTTTTATATCTTTAGGTTATAGACATTCCTTCTTAATGTTTGATAAGATAAAGATTTATCCATTTTAGATGTCATTAGAATATCACTAATCTCCTTCCATTAGGTTATCCCCACCTAGGTACCTCCATTATGTCATTGTTTTTGTTATCCTATAAAAAGCTTGCTGTCTATCTGGGCTAGACTCTTTGAGATGATAGTCTTGTCTAGCCCTAGGATCAACCATGGATCCATTGTTCCCAGTATTTCTCTCCATTTAATAAACTAAAGAATTGGTCCCTAATCTTTGTCTTGCTCAGTTTCTTTGGCATTACAATTTGACCATTTACTTTTAAATGAATCATCAAACTGCTATTCTTGTGAAGGACTTGCAATGTTGTTCATTCACTTTTTTCCTTTCTGTTTAGTTGTTGGACATTGTGTCTGGAAGGAAAAATAAATCAGATTCAAAATCACATCCATAAATTTGAGAAATGCACTTACAATTACTTCCTCTCAGATTTGACAATTTTTAGAAGAATTTGGTTAAGTACATATTAATGAGAAGAAAGCAAGATCCTGATTGAAAATTCTAGAAAGAAACCTTTGGTAGAGGCTACTTATTTTCATTTACCCACTTAAGTACATTTATGTTTTTTTAAATCTTAACCTAGTAATGTTTTCTTTTTGACTGCCATATGATTATGTTTGTTTTGTTCATGACATGATAGAAAAAAATAAACGCCTCAATATTATTAATTCTCTATCCAATCAGGACTGTCATTTTGCTAAGTTTCTTCTTTGAAACTTAACAATAAACGCATGTGATCTTTCAAAAAAGGGCTTTGTTCATTCAGGTAAAATAGAAAGTTGTTTACTAATGGTTCCCAGGAACTAGTGGTCTAATCCAACTCTGAATTTGTCTCTGCAAACCTAGTTTTTCTAATTGTTAGGTTTATTGCATCTGATAAATTTCCTGTCCTTGAAAAACTTTTTCTAACCTGGGAGTGACTGTGCAAGTGAAGGGGGGGGAAAAAACCTACAACCCATTCACTGTTTTTATCTACTTAATTGTTGGGCATTGTCTCTAGAAGGAAAAATACACTAGTTTCAAAATCATATCCCTGAGAAGTGTGTGTGCTACTGAAAAAATGTACCTATGGTTCACAAAATGTGGACACTTATCTCTTCCCTGGAGCAATTAATGAATAGATGCCCCTGTGATAACTCCATGGGAAAATGTTCCATTTAAAATGCTCAGTTTGTATGTTCTTCAGGTGAAATCCATTAGTGAGTAATAAAAGCCTTTCTTTTCTTTTCTTTTTTTTGATAGCCTATGGAAACATCAGACTCTCAGGCTTCAGATAGATTTCTCTATGTAGCTTCTTGTACACAGCAATTTTCTTAAACTTAGTAAAGCCTCAAGTAAAATAATAATAGTAAAATTTAATATACCTCTTTAATATTTCCAAAAAGTTGAATATTATTTTATCATTTAATCCTAACAACAATCCTGTAAGATAGATGTTATTATTATCCCTGATTTACAGATAAGGACTGTGAGACTGAGTGACATTAAGTGATTTATTTAGCTAGTGACTCATATCTGAGGCAGTATTTGAAATTTACCCTTAAATGTGGCTTTATACATGCATCATCTGCAACTTCTCAAGTGAAAGGACTAATATGAATGAAATGTCTTGTTACCTCAGTGGAAATCCATCCTTTGTTTCACAGGACTCAGTTGTGAAAATAGCAAAATGGAATCTCAATAAACATTTTTGAAAATAAAAGTCATGGCAGCTTTTCAATAAGTATCTTTATGAGTCAATGAACATTCTTATGGGTCAGGTTGGAGTCAAAACCATCCCACTCCATTTTAGGTTGAATATATTTCAATCAATCCATCAATCAAAAGACCTTAGACTAGATATGAAAAATCTTTGAAAGCCATTTGATGAAATAAAATATTGCCAGACAAGAAGTCTGTTCCAATTGACTCTGTGATTTTTCGTTACCTGAGTAAACATCATTACTTAAAATGGAAAACTTTTCAAAAAATTGGGAGTGTGATTGCTAGTATATCACTGAGAAAGAATTTTGGGGGGCAGGGAAGAAGAAAGAAGAGGTCTTACCTTTGACTAGATCTTTTCATTCCATCTCTTTATCTGGAGAAGGACCTTTAGCTTCAAATGGTCTGGAGATCTTGAACTTCCTATCAGTATCCTAAAAACCTTTTTGGATCAGCTAATGGTAGTGAATCTAGGCTTGAATGGACTCATCAGTTTATGAGGATCCTTTCAAAGAGATGGAGATGACAGCATTCTTAGATGAAAATAGGAGAGAAGGACTTCCAGCAACTAGGAGCTTTGCCATGTGTACTTCCTAAGTACTTTTCTCTGGATTTCATATGTACTGGTGAGAGAGTACATTATAAATGTTTTAGGGTGGCATGTATTGTACCAACTGTTTTTTATTATTTCAGTTAATAATGTCTTGGTAAAGGTTACTTGATGCTGCTTAAATAAATTTAATTTGGACTGATAATCTTGTGGGAAAAGCACCTTAGTGACAGCTTTAACCTATGGCATTACAGATTTGCCCTAAGTGTTCACTAGAAATTAAAATGAGATATAACTAATCTCTTGCGACTCAATTCATCAGTGAGAATAGGACAAGAATTGTAGCTTATGTGGGCTACAATTACTTTTGGCCTCAATCTGCACTAGAAAGTTGGAGAGAATTAAATTTTTCTGAAGTAGTTATGCCCATTAAGATAGAAACATAAAACAGTTTAGTTTTCCTGAACTCCATCATATTGCCTGGATACTCATTCTGATCGATATACATCATACCCAAACTATTGGTTATTTTTATTTTTTATTTGTTTTTGCTTTAATTTTTCTTTTTCTTTTTTTTTTTTTGCTGAGTCAATTAGGGTTAAATGACTTGCCCGGAGTCACACAGTTAGGACATGTTAAGTGAGACTAGATTTAAATTCAGGTCCTCCTGATTTCAGGGCTGGTGCTCTATCCACTGAGCCATCTACCTGCCCCTATTGGGTTATTTTTAGATGATTGTGAAATGACCATAGGGAATACCTGGCATATAAAAAAGAGAACATTTTAGTTTAAGTCAAGTTGGATTTGGATGTTAGTTCTACTATTTATTATCTTAGGCAAATAACTTAATTTTAATTGAGTCAGTTGTCTTATTTGTAAAATGAAAGGTTTGGACTAGGTGGGCTTTGAAGTCCTTATCCACTCTAAAATTTTCATACATAATGTGACTAGTAGAGGACAAGACATGCTTTTTTTTTTTTTTTTTTTTTTTTTTTTAATTTAATTAGTTTTTAAAGGTAGATTTCCCATCTTGTCTTTTGTATTTCTTTTGGCATTGTTTAGAGTTTCTTTGAGAATAACTTGTAAAACCAGAGATATCAAAATCTCCTTTTAGTTGTTTGAATTTCTTCCTAACCCAAATAAACCAAACAGTCCTAGAAGCCTTTGGAAAAAGGTAGATAAGTATTTTTCAGGAGTCTTTCCTGACTAAAAACAGATCAAAGACTAAAGAAATTTCTCCCCTCCTCTTACCTCAAACTTCAAAAAACAAAACAAGAAATAAAGTTACCTTAAAGACCAAATAAAGCCTTAGGGACCCATGACCAATATTCAAAAAAGAACTTGGAGACTTGAAGCCTCTATGGCTGCCAACTCAGAAATGATTGTTTTGTGTAATAAATTCATGTAAATTATTGGTTAACAAATCAAATAACATGTTAAATTTACTAAAACAGACTCTCAAGCATTTTGAATAAAAAAAAACCTTTTAATGTTAAAAATGTGGTAGGCTCATACATAATATTAGAAAGTCTGATGAAAAAAAATGGTATGAATTCAATCATGTTTTTAAATGAAGTTGTACTTTATTAATCACAGCAACATACACATAGACTTGAAAATGTTCATACAAATATCTAGCTAGCTAGCTATCTTCCTGTCTATCATTTTTCATTTGGACATAGCCAGTAGAGAAATTTGCTTTGTTAGACTACTGATACTTGTAACAGGAGTTTTCTTTTTCTTTTTCTTTTTTTTTTTTTAAATTGGAAAATGAAGAGAGAAGAAAGAAAAAGCAGATTTTTGTTGACTAAAAAATAAAATTTAACTAAAATATTTATACACAAGTGTGTACATGTATACACACACATCTATATGGGAGTCATTATTTTGGCTGCAGAAGGCATGTTTTCTTAAGTTTTACCCTCAGTTATTTAATATCATACTTGGTGTTTATGTGTCTCCATGGACCCCTTGGAATAACAGTATGCCCCATAAAATAAAAAAATCAAAAATGTGGGAATTGTTGTATTAAGGGAAGTTACCATAAATCATTTTATAATGTGAAAGATCATCTAACTTTTTTTCCCCCGTTTCCCTCTCTTCTTCCACCCCTTCTCCTCCCCTCTCCCCAACAATGAACAAGCATTTATTAAATTCCTACTTGTAACTAAAGTACCTGCCTTAGAGTTAGGAAGGACTTGGTTTATGGTCCTACTTTACACATGAATGTTCTGTGACCTTGGGCAAATCAGTTAACTTCTCTGTGTCCCAGTTCCCTGAAGTTGTCTTTTGAAGGAAATGAAAGATTTTAAGATTATCAAGTGAGAAGGAACTATGTTTTAGATCTAGAGAGAGCTGGCAGATACAGATGCATGGACATGGTAGATAAGGTGCCACATATAAAAAGCATCAAAAAAGGCATTTTCACTGTACTTTGTTGTTGTTGCTAATATTTGTCCTTTATTTTCAAAGAGGATCATGACATCAGAAAGATGATGTCATGACTTCCAAGTACATTGCATTCAAGGAAGGTAAAAGTATACAAAATCACCAATCTCACTTTCTCCTCCAGAGTCATTGGAACAATAGAGATCAGGAAGACTAGAGATGGTCCTTGATGCAGAGGGAAACCTTGAACTTTTAGATTATATGATGAAGAATAAGACATAATAAAATTGTAAGGGTATATTGGAGCAGGTTCTGAAGTGTTTTAAATGGTAAATAGATTTATATTTGATCTTTGAGGTAATCACTAGAATTTAATTAGTGTATGGGAATGTGTATGCATGGGGTGAGGAGGGAATAGTCAGAGTTGTGCTTACTTTTACAACTTTGTACAATTCAGATTGATGCTGGGGAATAACTTGGAATGTTAAAACTAATTATTTCAGTGGAGAGGTGATGAAAACCTGAACTAAATTGGCAGCCATGTAAGTGGAGAGAAGGGGACACATAAAAGATGTTTGGAAAATAGAAAACAAAATTTTGTGTTGGAAGTGGAGGGTAACAGAGAGCAAGAAGAAGATGTGTCTTTGGATCACTAGAAGGATGAAGCCGTTGACAGAAATAGACATCTGGAAGAAGAATGAACATTTAAGCTCATTTGATGGTTTAAGCTTGGTATTGGAGCAAAATGTGATAGTTGTATGTCATGATAAATTACCAGAATATGTTTACAATAATTTGGAAAGCATATGCAGCAAGGATACAGCACTCAGATGGCCTCAGCCTCCACCCCATCATTTATATGATACCATAGCTGGTCAGTATGGTATTTTGGGTCAGGAAGCATTGAGAAATTTGTATGTCTGAGGGTCTCCTTAAGAGGCTATCTTTTATGTCCTGTGCAACTGAAGAAGTGAATTAACAAATGAAGCCTAGACAAAATGAACTCCTAGACTTGTCAAGTCTTAGGTTTGTTTTTTCTACCTTTTAATAAAATGCCAGCTCAGCCTATGTAATAGGAATGTAGTCATAGATGTATTATTATCACAAGAGTAGAGGGGGGAGTGGTGGTGGAGGGAGAGTAATGAATTGTTTTTCACTACTTTTAGGCTATGTAGCTCAAACCATATAATAGGCAGTCCAGTTGGAGAAGTGCTAACAGGGTTCAGGAAAGAGACTAGGACTCAATATTTAGATCTGAAATCTGGCACTTATCTGAATGGAGATAAATATGGGAAAGTTGATGAGCTAGCTAAATGGAAAAAGAGAAAGAGAAGACAGAGGACGAAAAGAAAAGAAAGGAGAGGAGAGAGGAAAAGAGGGCAGAGGGAAAAGGTCTCTAAATTACTGTTTTTCATGTTTCACATATTCAAAAGTTAGGGTACTCCAATAAAATGTTAGTTATCTATTAAAAATCTTTACTAGGAAGCTAGGTGATGCATTGAATAGAGAGCTGGGCTTAGAGTCAGGAAGACCTGAGTTCAAATTTAGACTAAGAAACTTATTAGCTGTGGGATTCTGTGCAAAGCATTTAACCTTTGTCTATCTCAATTTCTTCAACTGTGAAATGAGTTATCTTGCCAGTATGTGAGTTCTTTGCCATCTCTCTTTTACTCCTCTCCCAATCTCTTTCAATCTGAAACATATCCAAATAAATACTGCCTTTGTTACTGGAAAAGATGTGTCACAAAAGATGTGTACAGTTATCAGTAGCTCCAATCACCATCCTTGCAATTTTCCAAATCAAAATATATCTCCCTGTCTACCATTCCCCTTTATTTATGCTTTTCCTCTCATTAAAATGTAAGTTTCTTGAGGCAGATACATTTCAGTTTTGTATTTGTATTTCCTGGGCTAAGCACACAGTTTAGAATATGGTAAATCCTTAATAAATAAAAACTTAATAAAATATTTTAATAAACATGTATCATTTATTTACAATGCTTATTGATTGATTATAGAAAGAGAAGGAATATGTAAATATTTTCAGAAATATATTTTCAAATATAAGTTATAGTAATCCTATGTTTAACAGTGGCAAGATCTGAAATAAGTAGATCTAGTTTAAATGCAAGCTCTGCTCTTTACTACCCATGAGTCCTTAGGAAGACATTTAACTTCAGATGACCTCAATCTCTAATCTTTAAAATGAAATGACTGGACTAAATGAAGTGTCAAATTGAAATAGAAATGAGGCATCTAACCTGTACATAAGGATTCATGTGTCCATACTAACTTAGAAAACCATTAATTAACATTATCTGGTTTCTATTGTAATTTTATTTATTATATGAAATATTTCTCATTACATTTTAATCTGGTTTTTGTGACATTCGGGAGTGTTGCCAACAGTATTGACCTCAAAAGTCCCTTCCAGCTCAAAATTTATTATTTGAGCCATGAAGATTGATTTCACTCAAATGCAACATTACTTTTATTAGTTTTTCTTTGCAAACGCACTTTCTATAAATTCCCAAACAAAAATATTTGGGAAATAAACATTTTATGTATGCAGTGACCTATAGCACCTCCAGATACAGGAACACTGAATTAAAAATCACTTGAAACAAATCATCCACATGTAAAATAACTATCAGCTCATACATCAAAATGACTGTCAACACTACAGAGTCTCTTTATACAAGATTAACAAATCAATTCCATTTCTATCCTCCCACCCCCAGTTACCAATCAAAACTAAAATTTCCTTATTTGATTTGAAGTTTCCATTTTAAATAAAGTACACACTGTTGGTCAGGGTCGGGGGTGTGGCAACATCTCCAATAACTTGGCATTTCCCTTTACAAAAAATAACAAGTGCCATTAAAAAAAATAAAGCTGTATGGAGCCAGGATTACTGTTGGTACATTCTGATACAATATAAATGCTTTGAAACTCTCATGAAGGACATTTAATGATGGACTGCTGAAAATGTCATATTGAAATTTTCCAGCTTGATGTGACAAGGGCTTCATCATTCATCATGCACATGTACAAAGCAATTATCCTCCCTCTCAACCAGTTAATAAGGAAACACAGGGAGCATTGAAATTTTTATTAAGAAAAAGTACCAGGTGTGTTAGAGTGGAATGACCCAAAGAAGCATGAGAGGGATCAAAACACAAAAGCTGGTTCAGTGTACTTCTCATATTACCTAGGAGAGTTGCCAATTCTGCTTATTTGAATGTGGGGAGGAGAATAATTCAGTAAAACTGCCTAATAGGTGAAATTCATTGAGTTTTCTTCCCCATCGTACCTTGGACTTGCTCAACTGACCTGAATTCTACAAGAAGGAATACAGTAAAAAATAGACTATTGAGAAGGGGTATAAATAGAAAAAAACTGATAGAAAAACATTTAGTTTGTTAATTTTTTCATATTTTCCTCCAACAAATTATCAAATGGTAAGCAACATATACTTAGAAAAAAAATGTGGTGTTAGATGATTGCTTTTTTATTCTTTTATTCTCTGAGGTTTGTGGCATGGTGGGGAAAGTCCTGGATTTGGAGTCAGAGAAACGAGTTTCTGGTGTTAACTCTACTATTTGCCACCTTTGTGGCAGTCAAGTCATCTCATCTTTCTGGGCCTCAATTTCCCCACCTGTAAAATGAATCAAAGAAGGATTTGATAAACCACTCCAAAAGCTTGTGAAGAAAACCCTAAATGGGATGACACAGTCAGACCCAACTGAAAAATGACTAAACAACAAACAATTGAATATATACAATATGTCCCAAAAGTCTTAATGAGCAAGAAATACACATACATCCACACATATACATATATAGCTACATCTGTATGGATGTATGAGTATATATACATGCAGATTCATGTTCAAAAGTCTTAATGAGCAAGAAATATATATGCATATACACATACATAGAGATATGCATATGTATATGCACATACATTATATATGCATATATCTATCTATCTATATATAGATAGATAGATACATACATACATATACATATCATTAATATTTTAAACTGCACTTTTGGAACTTTGGTCCAAAGTAGTAATATTCTATTTTTTTAAGTATTCTTTTAAATCACCTGGGAATTTCTCCATTCTCTTACACTTGATGTTTGAAATAAAGTACCTTTCTCATTTAAGATTCACACCCTCTGGGACACTTCTCTTTACTTTTCTTAAATATAAGAATATCTATAATATCACCAAGTAGATTTTGGGCAAAAGGTGTCAGATCATTATGCTTGGGTTGTTTTTTGTTTTCTGGTTTACACTTTGGAATATAAGCTCTACTTGCATTCCACTGTCCACTTTGGAATCTTAAGAAATATTAAAGAAAATTGGGATAGCTATTGACAGACATGTATTAATCACCAGTTTAATGTTAAATAAGAAATGCAAACATTAAACGAAACATCCTTTTGCAAATGAATTTTTCTGTGAATACCTATGACTCCTTGATTTATTGAACTCAATTCTTTGTTTTGTCCTACTTTTAGAATCTAGTCATATCTGGGTTCTGACATCCTATCTTTCTAGTCTTCAGAATCAAATGCTAAGACTTCCCTGAAGTCTTTAGACATCATCTGAAATCAAATAGCTATGGTTTATACCACTGCATGATTCTCTTTGCAATTATGCTTCTCGGGAATCTTGGGTATTATCATTTATTTGCTAATATGAGCATTTGAAGCAAAATGGGAATAATTATGCCTATTCTGACTTAATCCTATAGTTTTGTTGTAAAGAGACAAAGTGATATAATCATATGGAAGTGAAAATCATAAGGTACCATCCTTTTCTTCTTTCTTTTTCTTTTCTTTTGTCATCTTCTTGTTCAGTATGATTGATTTAATCTTACAACAAATAATGGTTCCCTAGTGATGTAATGATTGGCTTATATTCAGTATGATGAATTGATTTAATTGTAATAGAGTATATCTACATAGGGTTGTTCTCATCGATAATGAATGGGTATGGGGACATCATAATTGGTATGTTATCAATGTTTTTGAATTTAATTATTAATTATCACATTGATAATGGCACAACATTGAGTGGGACTCCTGTGACAGATGTATGGTATGAAATAGGTAAGAGTCATACAGAATTGACATGAATAGATTGGTTGCTGTCTATATTATTAGAGGGAATGCCCTCTAATACTTCATTGGCAGTTTCATTGGCATAATAAAAACAAGAGATAGTAGATATCCTGGTGATTGATAGAGAAAAGACCATTGATAGAAAGGGAAGACCATTATCAGTTAGTCTGATACTTTTTTCATTTACAAAATCAGACTGCTAGCTGCAAGGATCCCCCCAAAAATCATCTCATCTACCTATCTCATTTTCCTGAGGACAAAATTGAGATTCAATAAAGTGAAGTGACTTGTGTAAGATCATTTGGTGTAATTTGGGAAGTAACAGTTTGCTAAGAGAGTCTTTCTTTTCCTAGGATGTGATATCCATCTTGGTACCTCTTTGAAGAAGTTGTGAAAGGGGTTGCAATATGATAAAAGAATTAAAAAAAAAAACAAAAAACAACCCATTGAGTAATAAAAGGAGAAAGAGTCTGGGAAAGAATAGCTAAAGAGAACTAGCCCAAAATTTAGAAGTCCCAGAAGAAATTAGGGTAACACTATTCCTATAATTTGGAGAACATGTGCATTCTCCCTTTGACCTCTCTTCCCCCTCCCCCCAGCTCAGCATTTTTGGCTCACTTGCCTTTACATAGGACTTATCTAAAACTTGGCAAGTCTGTGTCAGGCAGAATAATTGAATGATTACACTATATTCTGCTCATAAAATTACTGTTTGAGAATATGCTAATAAAGAGAGTATATTAACTTTTTTTTTAAGGTCCAGTGATAATGTTGGCTAGTAGACTAAGTATGTGCAGGCCTCTATAATAGTTAATCACAGCCCTTGGTATTCCTGTCAAAGAAGTATAACCTTCTCCATTCATTGTAGAAAAGCTCATAGATCTACTAATTTAATCACTTACTTTTGTTTTTGTTTATTTATTTATTGAATTTCATTTTTATTCTGAATATAAAGATCAAATCAAATTAACATGATAGGACAGAAAAGGGCAGTTATGGAAGAAACTATGAAAGTTTGTTTCTCTTACAGATGAAGAAATAAGATTCAAAAGGTCAACAGTATATATCCTACGTTGCAGGAAAAATTAGGGAGTCTCAATTTGATCTGAGTCTTTGGACCCTAAATCTAGTACTAATTTCATTACTTAGAAATTCCATTCCATGCCATTTAATTACTACATGACTGCTACATATCTCTGACAGTGTGGGAGGCCTAGGAATACAAAAGACAAAAATGCAAAAGTCTCTTGCCTAAAGAAACTTATATACTATTGGGTTCTGGGATAGAGTAAAGGATTTAATATATGTAAAGCACTTTGTAAATCCTAAAGTGTTATATAAATATTATTACCACCACCACCATTGAATCAATCAACCAGCATTTATTACATGACTATTATGTTCCAGGCATATATGCCTAGCACTAAGTACAGATACTAAGAAAAGTAAATACAAACCATTTACAAAATTATTTGAAGTAATCTCTCCAAGATAGCACAAACATTCAGAGAGTTTAGGAAAAGCATTTTATAAGTGGTAACACCTGGGCCGTACTTTGACAGAAGTCAAGTTTTCTGACAGGCTAAGATTAGAAAGGAATGCAGTCCAGATAAGCCATTCCCTATTTTAGTCTAATGTCATAAAATTTTCTGATAATTACAATTTGCAAATACAACTGTATACTTTGACTTGACTTCAGGTAGATTAATTTTTGGTTGTCTTAATATCATTTTCTCTTTTGAGCCAGTTAAGAGAATTCGCAAGAGACAACAAATGTGATCTTGCTATGCTATTAGGAGCACTCCTTCCCACTCAGCTTGTCAGACATTTCCAATCTTATGCTATCAATATGGCTTTTATAGATAGATATTTAATTTTGTTGTTCAGTCGTTTCAGTTGTGTCCAACTCTTCATACCCCACTTTGAGGTTTCTTTGACAAAGATACTGGAAGTGTTTGCCATTTACTTCTCCAGTCCTTTTTAGATGAGGAGACTGAGGCAAACCAGGGTCTTATAGCTAGTAAATGTCAGAGGCATTTAAACTCAGGAAGATGCCTGTTCTAAATCCAGACACACTTTTTACAATGCCTTCTAGCTGCTCAGGGTCACATAGTTAATTTCTATGGCAGAATTTGAATGTAGGTCTACCTGACCACAGATTTAGTTTTATATCTATTATACCATGGTGTCTATTAAAAGACTAACAATGAAACAGAATTAGATGAGAATAGGATTATTCTGTCAAGACCAAGATGTTCTGTGGCAATGATGGCAATGCTACTAATAAGAATCCCCTTATATGGAAAGCTTTACAATTTGCAAGGTATTTCTTTGAGGTAAGTGGAACAAGCATTACTCATGTCTATTTTTTACAGAGAAAGAAATGGGGACTGGGTTAAAATGAAGTACTCACAGTCTGAAATCTATACAGATTTAGAACCACAATTCAATTCTAGGTCTTTGAGTTCAAGATCATTGTTTCTGAACCTAAACACTAAATCAAATTAACATTTTCATAGACATAATAATAACGCAATCCAACATCTCACTCTATTCCACTCTCCAACTGCACAATACTGCCTTCCTCTGAGGGAATATACAGATTTTCTTTTATGTGCTTCAATCAGTGTATTTGCACTTAGCTCTAGAAACTCAATTTATAGTGGTAAAAGTGACTTGAATGGCTTTGTTCTTTTATCACAATTTTTTGTTTTTTGCTACAATATTTAGTAGAAATCTTTTTGAAAAGGGACCTCTTGACTTAGCAGGGCTAAATGTCTATCTCCTTGGAATTATTTCCATGGTAAACATGTCCCATTGGATCAGATGAGTTGATTGAATGGATATTGCTCCATTGTTCTTTTCTAACTCCTTACCCACAATGGAGAAGGAAACCGAGGCATCTCTCTAGATTAGGTACCTATATAAATGTAATCTATATAAAATGCTTTGTAAACTTGTTGTACAATATCATGTTCTACCATGCTTTAAGGATTACAAAATGCTTTACATGCTCTTATTTAATCCTCACAATAACCCTGAGAAAGAATACTGTTATTATCCCCACCGGTAAGAAGAATCAACTGAGATTCAGGCGGTTATGTGATTTGGGTCACATAGGTAGTAATGATGAACGTCTGAGTAACTGAATCAGGTTGACAGAGAAGGACTAGAGTATTGATGCAATCACTCCCTGGGGCAGGCAGGAAGGGCACTGATGGGTATCAATATAGCCTCATAGTTCACCCTCTGTGGAGATCATGGGCAGCTCCACCTTGCTATGTCTAGCAAGTCAAAATATTAGTTATGTCAAACTCCTGAGGTAAATTTCCTCTATAAATCTGTCCATGGCTCATGTTATCTTTGCTGAACTCTTTTGCATCACTCTGCCACAACACTCTGCCTTGTGGTGTCTCTCCTCCATGCTTCTATTCTTTCTTTTTCTTATAGCTAAATAACCCTTTTAGGTTCTAGTTAGAACCTAAAACAGCATACTCCAACCTCATGGGGTATTCCCTTTCTCCTGATTAATTATGAATTTTATTAAAGAACTTATCTCTTTCATCATTAATTGTTAAAACCCCTTTCCTTGCTAACTATATGCTCTCCTAACTCTTATTTCATATTCACCACTCCTAATGTCCATTGTATCTCTTCATTTTGTTTGTAACCTTTTCTCCTTTTATCCAAGAGAATGGCCATTGTAAATTCTTCACAAGATTGAACCTCAACATTTGGTACCTACAATTTCATCATTTTCTGCTAAACCCCAAACACATCATTTAGAACCAGAAATTGCTTTCCTAAATCACATCAGTAAGTGTCTAAGACATTATTTGAACTCAAGACTGCCTGACTCCAAGTACAATTCTTTAATCACTAGTCAAGGATCCTTTAGATTAAACTGTGGGTTGCAATTCCATAAAGGGTCATGGAACAGAATGTGGGGGCCATGAAATTATGATTTATTATCAATTATTATTTGATTTATAAACCTATATACCTGAGGTCACATGAAAAATTTTGGGGTGAAAAAGAATTGTTAGTGGAAACAATTTAAGAAGCCCTCTTATAGGTCAGTTTGCTTTTGGTGTTGGACTAGTTCATATACATAAAAGCTTACATTATTTTATTCTTATGTAGAAGGTTGAGAGAAGGATATTTCAAAGAGATCATCAAATATAGAAATGGTGATAATGGAAGAAGGATGATTCTTAGAAAAAAAAAACAAATACAGTATTAGTTTATAAAGCACTTTCATATTTTCATCCCAATCACCATTAAGAAATAGGTATTGTGTTCTAAATATTCATAGCAGCTCTTTTTGTGGGGACAAAGCATTAGAAATTGTGAGGATCAGTTGAGGAATGGCTGAACAACTTGTGGTGTATGATCATCATGGAATGCTTCTGTTTTATGTGAAATGGTAAACTCAACGAGCTTTAAAAAACCAAAACAGACTTGCATGAAATAATGAAGAACAAAATGAGCAGAACCAAGAGAATGTTGCACAAAATTAGCAACAATTGTTGTTTTAAGAACATCTTATAGTAACTAAGTCATTTTGACTATTATAAATATCCAAATTAACCAGAAAGAACATTACATTCAGAGAAAGAACTGCTAAACTGAAGAATGTATAAAATGATTGAACATATATATATATACATATTTGTAATATGTATACATATTAGTCATCTTTAGGGTGGGGGAAGGAAGAAAAAAAGGGGGAAATATATAACATTTTTATATATTTAAAAGAAACAGCTAGTAGTACATAATAAAATTTCAGTTTCATGTACAATCATCTCCCCCTCCCTAATTCTACTGTTATAGAAATGCTTGTTTTATTTATTAAGTTCAAAATGCAGTAAATAATTTTTTAAAAAAAATTAAATTTTATTTTTTCTTTCTGGTTATACATGCACATTATTTTTAAAATACATTTTTTTTTTTATGAATCATGTTGGGAGAGGAAAATCAGGACAAAAAGGAAAAATCACGACAAAAAAAAAAATCCCAGAAGAAAAAGAAATAAAAAGTGAACATAGTATATATTAATTTACATTCAATCTCCATAGTTCTTTCATAGTTGATCATCATGCAATCTTAGTAATTGTATACATTATATTCCTGTTTCTACTTGTTTTGCTCACCATCAATTTGTGTAAGTCTTTCCAGGCTTTTTAAAAGTCAGCTTATCATTTTTTATAGAACAATAATTTTCTATTACCTTTATATAATATAACTTATTCAGCCATTTGCAAATGATGGACTTATACTCATTTTCCAATTCTCTGTCACTACAAAAAAGAGCTGCTACAAAAATTTTTGTACATCTGAGTTCTTTTTCCTCCATTTTGATTTCCTTGGGATACAGACCTAGTAGTAGCACTACCAGATCAAAGGATATGCAGTTTTGTAGCCCTTTGGGCATAGTTTCAAATTACTCTTTAGAATGGTTGGATCAGTTCACAACTTCACCAACAATGCATTAGTGTCCCAGTTTTTTCACATCCCCTCCAACATTTATCACAATCTTTTTCTGTCATTTTAGCTAATCTGAGAAATGTGAGGTGGTACCTAAGAGTTGTTTTAGTTTGCATTTCTCTAATCAATAGTGATTTAGAGCATTTTTTTTCATATGACTATAGATGATTAATTTCATCATCTGAAAACTGTCTGTTCATATCCTTTGACCACTTATCAATTGGGGAATTAAATAAACATTTTAAGAAAAGAAATAGGTAATATAAGTATTATTATCTCCATTTTATAAAGTAAAGGACATTCACAGATGTTGCCAATGATATTTAGTATTGGAAAAGACTTCAGAAATCATTGAATTTAATGCATTTTCCAAATGAAAAAACTAAGGTGTCAAAACAGGAAGTGATATATATATGTAGTCAATTAATTAATTAAGGGCCTACTTTTTATCAGGCACTGTGTTAAGTCTTAGAGATATAAAAGAAGACAAAATGTAGTCTCTGCCTTCAAGGATCCTCACAATTTAATGGTGGAGCAAGTCACTTTGTCCATTCAACTCTAAATCCAATGCTCTTTCATCCAATGCTCTTTCCACTGTTTCATGTAAAATCAAGACTCAAAGCAAGGCCCTTTAGTATGGTATATTTTCTTTTTCTTTATATTTGAAAATATCATGGAGAACAGGCATCAGAAATAGAAACAGAATGGAAAAACTAGTTAAGAATGAAAAGAACTAATTAAAAAAAGTGTCTAGGTGCAAGTCCTTCCCTCCAATGCATACAGCATTGGTCAAGTTTCATGTATTTCTGATACTGGGTGCTTTGACAGAGACTTATAATGCTGATTAGGTAAAGGACTGGCCCACAGTTTTATAACTAGTAGGTGTCAGAAATGAATTTGAACAAAGATCATCCTTACTCTGGAGCTATTTTCTAGCCACCTTTACTTAAATGGAACTCACATTTTCCTTCTTTTTTCATTTTCTTTTTGCCACCTCACCACACCCCTAAGGAGTGCTATGCACTTACCTAGTGTAAACAAAGAATTTCCTTTTAAAGAAGTGACTTTATTCTTTTATTTTCACATAGAATTGAAAATGCTGGCAAAGGAATTAGTGAATGAACAATTAAGCAACAAAATGAAGGGAACAACATTGTACACAATCTTTTCTTAAGCTTGCAAATAGCTACTTATACACTGCTTGATTTCTGAGGTTCTTTCCCATTCAATTTACCTATGATCACTTTCTCTCTCTCTCTCTCTCTCTCTCTCTCTCTCTCTCTCTCTCTCTCTCATTTTTGCAGCATTCTTTTATCAATACTTTTTTGATTTTAAAAATATTTTTCCTTAAATCAATTGAAAAAAAAAACTGCACAGTTTTGGGCTACATCAAATTATATGTTCAGAAAAATTTTGTTTTTCTCCTTATATAAAACTAATTAGCATTTAAATAGTGTTAAGGTTTGCAAAATATTTGTTACTTCATTTCATTTTCACTACAGACAACCCTAGTTGTTATTTTTAAAAATTATTTAAAACAAAGCAAATTAAGAAATAGAAAAAGAAAGACAGAAAAATAAAAAAAAAAAGGGGGGGAAGGGGGAGAGGGAGGAATTTCCATGTGCCCAGTAGAACATCAGGCAGGATTCAAAATATGTAACAATAAATTTTCATTTCAAAAAAGCATATATAATAGAAGACATTATATTCATGAATATCTTGTTGTTTTTTTTCCTGCTGTAGTACTTTTTAATTTATTCTTTTTTCCCCTTTCTTTCCTCTTACCTTCTCTAAGTGGGCTACAGTGAAGAAAAAAATATATATATGTATGTATTTTTTTTTTCTTCACTGTAGCCCACTTAGAGAAGGAACACACATATATATGTATACACACAAAATTATATACATATATGTATATATACACTTAACATACATACCCCCACACCAACATACATAAATCATCTTTATACTTACATCTACATAAATATACACACCATATACATATGCATATACACAAATATAAATATGCATCTAAAATAATATTAATATAGCTGACATATAAAGTAGGTTTTTTTGTTGATTAAAGTTTGTCTAAAATCAGTGATTACTAGCCCTATTTTTTTCTTTTTCTTTTTCTTTTTTCTTTATTTTCTTTTTTTTAAATTAAAACTTTTTATTTTCAAAATATATACATGGATAATTTTCAACAATCATCCTTATAAAACTTTGTGTTCTAATTTTTTTTTCCTTCCTTTTCCCCACCCCCTCCTCTAGATGAAAAGTAATCCAATATATGTTAAACCTGTGCAATTCTTCTATACACATTTTCACAAATATCATGCTGCACAAGAAAAATCAGATTAAAAAGGGGAAAAAATGAGAAAGAAAACAAAATGCAAGCAAACAACAAAAAAGAATGAAAATACTATATTGTGGTCCACACTCAGTTCCCACAGTCCTCTTTCTGAGTGCAGATGGCTCTCTTTATCACAAGTCCAATGGAACTGGCCTGAATCATCTCATTGTTGAAGAGAGCCACGTCCATTAGATTTGATCATCATATAATCTTGCTTTTGCTGTGTATAATGATCTCCTGATACTGCTCATTTCACTTAACATCAAGTCATACAAATATCTCCAGGCCTTTCTAAAATCATCCTCCTGATCATTTCTTATAGAACAACAATACTCCATAACATTCATATACCATAATTTATTCAGCCATTCTCCAAATGATGGACATCTACTCAGTTTCCAGTTTCTTGTCACTACCAAAGGGCTGCCACAAACATTTTTGCACAAGTAGACCCCTTTCCTTTCTTTATGACCTTTTTGGGATATAAAACTCAGTAGAAATACTGCTGTATCAAAAGGTATGAACAGTTTGATAGCCCTTTGGGCACAGTTCCAAATTGCTCTCCAGAATGGTTGTATCAGTTCATAACTCTACCTACAATGTATCAGTATCCTAGTTTTCCCACATTCCCACCAATATTTGTCATTATCTTTTCTTGTCATGTTAGTCAATCTGGGAGATGTGCAGTGAGTTGTCTTAAATTGCATTTCCCTCTGATCAATAGTGATAAATCACTAAAGCACCTTTTCATATGACTGGAAATGGTTTTAATTTCTTCATCTGAAAATTGTTCACATCCTTTGACCATTTTTCAATTGGAAAATGGCTTGAATGTTTATAAATTTGAATTAATTCTCTATGTATTTTAGAAATGAGGCCTTTATCAGACCCATTGAATGTTAAAAAAAAAAAAAAAAATCCACGTTATTGCTTCCCTTCTAATCTTGTCTGCATTGGTTTTGTTTGTTCAAAAAAATTTTAACTTAATATAATCAAAATTATCCATTTTGTATTTAATAATGTATTCTATTTCTTCTTTGGCCACAAATTCCTTCCTTCTCCAGAGATCTGAGAGGTGAACTATCCTTTGTTCTTCTAATTTCTTACAATATCATTCTTCATGTCTAAATCATGAACCCATTTTGACTTTATTTTGGTATAGGGTATTAGGTGTGGGTCCCTACTTTTTTTTTCCTAATTAATTGTACTCCTGATTCTTGTTATTGTGTTTGTGTTCTCTACTCACTCTTCTACTTTAGTTCTATTCCTTAACTTGCCTTGTTATTACTTATCTTGCTATTACTCCCCATGCATGGACCTCTCCCTTATCTTCTCCCTTCACCCTTCATCTTAGTACTTCATTATATATATATATATATATATATATGCACACATACATATACACACATATGTATGTATGCTTTTATTGTTCCTTATTTAATCCATTCATGATATGAGCAGGATTTCAGAACTACCAGCTCTCTTCCTCCATCTAATGCTTTGTCAGTTCTTCCTCTGTACCTCATTTGTATAGCATAATTTCTATTTTTATCTTTTCCTAGATAGTTTTACTTTTTAGAGTCAGATTACACTCAACTTTGCATATTCTGTTTTGTTATTTCTTAATTTCTTTTAGCTTCACTGGCTCCCCCTTGTTCAATTTTTAATTTTCAAAGAATCATTTCTTTTATTAAGACTCTGGATTTTCTTTTCTAGTTTTTTCATTTTCTATTCATCATAGTTCTTATCTTTATTTATTTGTTAGATTTTCTTCAATCTCTTTCACTTGATTCATAAAGTCTTTTTTGAGTTCTTATAGAAATTATTTCTTGGCAGGTAGCCATTTAATGTTACTTTTTGGGATAGGAGAGAATTTTTTTTAACTCAATGTCCACAACATTGTCCATGTATTCCTATAGTAAGTTTCTTTGGTTGGATTCTTTCTCTTCGCCTGGCCATTTTTTAAAAAATGAGAATTTATTAGAGTAACCACCTGTAATCCTGGGGTAGCAGGTGGATAGTGACTCTGGTTTCATTTCAATTCTTTCCTCTGGTCTGGAACCCACAAGAACTCCATTATCTGTAAGTACCAGCAGCTAGTAGCAGCCATTAGCTTCCCTGTCACACTGCTTCTGCACTCAGAGGATATACTGGTTCCTTCTCTCCCAGGGCCAAGTCTCAGTAGCACAGCTAGGCCTGGAGTTCCTAATCAACTGAAGTTCCCTCAATATTCCTAGATTCAGACTCCAGACTTGCCATGCTGTCCAGGAGGTCAAAGTTTCTGCTGTTTAGGCTGAGACTCTCTCCAAATCCAGCTAGCCCCAGGGCTTTCCACTTGCTCTGTCTGTGGAACTAGTCGTGAGGTGTTTATACTTCACATCTGTTAAACTCAGTCTTGGGGTCTTTTTCTTGGTTTTCTAGGATTGTCCTAGGAGGACCCCTATTATGTCTGAAGTCTTATTTATTTTTTATGCTTTATGCTTGCCTATTTTGTTTGTGTGGGAAATCTAAAAAGCTTGAATTTTCTAACTTAATGAGCCATCTTCCCAGAATCCATTATTATAGTTATTATTTTGATCCTCATTTTATAGAGGAGAAAACTGACATTAGTAGAGGTTAAATGACTTTAACACACATTATTATCTGAATCTATATTTTGATTTTGGTCTTCCTCATTTAACTGCCAATTACCTTTCTGTCTTCTATCTTACTTATAACCAATAGATTGTGTCAAAGGTGATATTTATTTTAATGTAATTTCTTTTTTTAGACCATGCTTTTTGTTCTCATAATTATTAAGAATGTATGACCAGGAAAATATTTGGTAGCTATTAATAGTAACATTTTAAGTGTTAACTTTTGCTTTTATGTACTAAAAGAAAGTGTTTAAAAAGTCAAAAAATGATCTTTGGACTTTTTTTTAGCCTATCAAATCTCTTTAGTGTAAGGTGCAAATTTCCAATTTAAAACAAGATATATTAAATTTAAAAAACAAAAATAGTTTTACATTTAGTCATTGTCAGCTGAAAAAATAAATACATAAACAAACAAAAGCTATTAAACATTCAAGTTCTTACTTGAAGGACAATTTGTAAAGAATACAGATGAATTGTTTTAGCAGATGAAAACATGATGGAGATCTCAAAGCAGGGCTTTATTTCCCTGAGAACTTATGGTCAAGGAGACATTTTGCTTGTTGTGCCACTCTAGAATTTGGTAAATCAGAAAGATCTTCCAAGGTGTACAATTTCCTTTTTCTTTTTGTTTTCTCATTTGGGGATATTCATGAACAGGGCTATTGGACAAAGTCCAGGTGTTTGAAAGCTGCTAGAATTTCCCTTGTGGTGTCCTCTTCCTTCAAGGGGTTTATAATAGTTTATACATGTTTAAAAGGAGTTTGTATCCCAATAGCACCTCCTGTGAGATTCTAGATGACTTGAAGTGAAATAATTCTTTCCCAACAGAGCTACAATCTTATAGCACATAAAAATAAATCTCCAGATTTTGCTCCAGCAGATTATTAGTGTCAAAAGTGGCATTTATTTTAATCTAATTTTTTTAAGACCATGTTTTCTGGTCTCATGATTATTAAGAACATGTGACCAGGAAAATATTTGGTAGCTATTGATGGTAGTATTTTAAAAGTGTAAACTTTTGCTCTTGTGTACTAAAAGAAAGTATTTTAAAAGTCAAAAAGTTCTTGTGGAATTTTTTAATCTATCAAGTCACTTTTCCACATTAATAATAGGATAAAGATATCAGACTTCAAAATGACAGTATTTAATGTGTTTTCCACATTCTCTTTAAACCTGAAGAAGACTTCCTCTCTTGTTTTCATGGGAAATTTATGAATTCCAATATGTATATTTTTCCATCTGTAGCATTTTATTTGCAATGGAAATTCCTTTCCTATGTAAAAGTTACTCATTCTAAATCTTAGTCAATAAAATAGATTTTAGGTGCTTAAATTTTTTTATACACATAGTTTCTTTCATACTATTTTCACCTACTGACATTGGAACCTCTAAACTAGTGTTATATTCAGCCTTATTCCTTAATATTTCTCCCTTATGGTCTTATTTAGTCCTCTCTATCATTAATGGTAAACAGTTTCGTTTCTATGTGATACCACTGGAATGAATTTTCTCTTGATTGATGACATTCTACATCCTTTTTGTCTTGTTTTGGTCTTCAGCATTCTGTCCACTTGGTGGTCAATTTTTTGGTAACAAGACTTTCTAAAATAAGTGAGGTTGATCTTCATATGACTATTATAAAATCCAGATCCGTACTCAAAGCCATGGCTTCCAAAGCTTCTCTCCACTGATGTAGCTTTGGAAAATCCAAGAACAACTTTATATTTATATCTTGCCTTGAAGTGGTTTGGATTTAAGTGAGACAGAACTGTACAAAGTCATCAATCTCATTCTGTCTTCAGTCAAGTCCAGTGGCACAACAAAAGTCAGGATGACTGATGATGACCTGGGATGCAGGGAATAATTGTGGCATCTTTTGTCTGATCAAACTCTAAGTGTTCTACAGCATCTGCTTCAGCTGCCCCAATTCCAAATGGAACAAATTGTTCTAATCTGCCCATTTCACCAAGGCAGGTCTTCATGTACTTAGGGTATATATCCCCCTAACTCACTGAGGGGTTTATGGTCTGTTGATTAGCCTCAACTTGCTATGTTGAGATGGTTTACCAGGGTATGACCACTATGGATGTTACAATTTCTTGAAGTCACAGGTGAAGTTGCATGAAGATGGACAACAAAGATGGATGAGGACACTATATAAAATTAACTGAAGAAAGGTTGTTTAGCCTGGGAAAAGAGGATTTAGGGGAAACATGATTACTTCTTTCAAGTATTTAAAGGGATGTCATGTAGCTGAATAGATTAGGAGAACAGAAATGCTTCATTCTTCATTTTGAGGATATCTTTGTATTTCTACATTTAGGAAGCATGAAATAATATTTGTAGAACTGAAATGAATTTGTTCTGAACCCCAGTAGGCAGAACTAGGAACTTACAAAGAGGCAAGTTTTAGAACAGTATTAAGAAAAATTAAAACAAACAACAACTTAATTTAAAATTGTTTTAAATATTATTGTCAATTTGCAACCTTCAACAGCCCTTCAAATATACAAACAAAACCAGATTTGTAAGTTCTAGTTACAATTTTGGTATGATATAGTACTCACATAATTAAATCATTGAAATCATCAACCTATTTCATGCACATTGAAGCTTTGCCTTCTGCATTGGTCAATGCCATCTGCAGCGAAATGTTTCCAGGATGTGGGGTAATAGTATTCCTTAATTATTTCTGGGATCTTTCCTTCCTAGGCAAGGTAGATAGTACACTGGCCTTGGAATCAGGAAATACTGATTTCAAATATGGCCTCAGATATTTTCTAGTTGTGTGACCCTGAGCAAATCACTTAATCTCTTTCTGTATAATATAGATAGTATTCTCAACTGTAAACTATGGATAGTAATAATACTTACCTCCCAGGGTGCTGTGAGGATCAAATGAAGTAAAATTTTAAAAGTATTGAGCTTAATAAATTTTTCCCTTCCTCTCATCATTCTTATGGTTCTTATGAAGTAACTTGATTTACTCTGTTGTCCTTCACGTGCAATCGATTATTATGACCATTTTAGATATACAATAATGTCTTAATTATTCCTTTGGTTATTATGGATGATTGAGAGTTGATTCAATGGTATTACCAAAGTCCAAATTCATAGGTTTCAATAAGTGCTTCACAACTATTCTAGTTGGCTCAGGGAATGCAAAATTCTCTCTATATGTTCCTAATGAATATTCCACTACTTCCTTGTTGCTCTACTCCCTATTATGCCATGGATGATGGTTTTTGATCTTGTCATTATTATTATTATTATTCATTATTATCTGCCTTTTTTTTGATAGGGTTCAGATAGCAATATCTCGAGGATAAGTCAGTAACCTACTATTCACTTATACTTAAGCTTCTATAGACTATTGCATAGTTAGATAAAATGGTTGTTCTTTGGAATTAAGAATATTAGTATTTCAGTTAATCTATTTGGCCACTAATGGAAAGGATCACCAGTATAATTCTAGTAGCAGGAAAACACTTTGGGAATACATAAGCTTCAACTATTCCTAAGTTGTTTTAATTTCTTCTACTAGGTTTTTATGTTTTTTTTAAATCTCTTTATCTTTGGAGATTATAAATATTTTATCTATTTTTAAACTCACATGGCTCTCATGAAACAAGGATTCCAGTTGTCATCAAAATTATTTAATATTGCATTGGAAGTCTTAATAACAATAAGAGGAAAAAAGAAACAGGAGAAATCAGAATAGTAAACAAGTTAATAAAACTGTTTCAGACAGTATGATAATATACTTGGAATATCTCAAAGACACAACTAGAAAGTTAGTTGAAACAATAATTTTTGTAAAGGAGCAGGATATAAATATACTCAAATCATCAGTATTCCTATATATATAATTATTATTATATATATTATTATATTCATATATATATACATAGGAATACTGATAAACATACCCACATCCACACCCACACACACATATATAATAAATAAACCCATGCAAGAAGCGATAGTAAGAGACACCCCATTTAAAATAATTGAACAGTATAAAATAACGGAGAGTGTACCTGGCAAAACAAACCCAGAATTATATGAACAAAATTGTACTTAAAAAAAAAAAAATCTTTTTATTCAAATTAAATTAGATTTAAATAATTAGAAAAAACAATACTTGTTCAAGGGTAGAGTCAATATAATTAAAAATGACAATTTAATCTTAACTAATTTACATATTCAGCATCATTTCAATTAAATTACCAAAAATTATTTTATTGATTTAGAAAAAAAACAACAGCACTAATTTGGAAGAAAGATCAAGAATATAAAAGGAATTAATTTTTTTAAAGGAAGTTTAGTAGTACTAGATCTTAAATTATATTATAATGCATTAATTATCTAAATTATAGTGAAACAGATTAGACATACAATTTATAGCATCAAATGACCATAATAATCTTCTGTTTGACAAAGTGTAAAGATTTAAGTTTTTGAGATAAGAATTCATTATTTGGTTAAAAAAAAACAAATTGTTGGGAATACTGGAAAGCAATCTGGAAGAAATTGGGTATAGTCCAATATTTTTATACCATTTACTAAGATAAAGTCAACATGGATATATGTCCTAGATAGAAAAAGAGATATTACAAGAAAATGTGAAGAACATGGAACATATTAGTTATCAGACTTAGGGGTAGGTGAATAATTTATGAATAAACAAGAGATAAAGAGCAGTTTGAGATAAAAAATGGATAATTTTATTTACATAAAACTAAAAAGTTTTGTATAAATACAGCCAAGATTAGAAGGAAAGTAGAAAATTGGAGGAGAAAATTATAGTTTTTTAGATAAAGTTCTTATATCTCAAACATATAAAAAACTTTGTCAAGTTTATAAGAAATGAATCTTTTCCCAATAGGCAAATGGTCAAAGGATATGAAGAGGACATTTTTTGATGAAATCAAAGCAATTTATAGCCATGTAAAAATGCTCTAAATTATTATTGCCTAGGAAAATGCAAATTAAAACAACTTTGATATATCTTTTTATGGTTATTAGATTGACTAAAATGATTGTGTTTTTCTTCGTATATGATTGAGCCTGAAGTTTTACAACATCTAAAGATCTGATGTAGAATTTCCATCATGTTATTATAGAACCATCCCACTTTCTAGCCATATTCAGACCATACCTCTTGTAACCTAGCCCTTTTTACCTTCTAATAGAATATTTCCTACAACACTGATGTGCTATAAGATGGAGATTATATCCCTGAATGGTTAAAGAAAATGTTTATATATCTGTTCTTGTAGTAAATATTTGAGTAAATATTTCTTTGAAAAACTATTATTGGGGCAGCTAGGTAGTGCAGTAGATAGAGCACTAACCCTGAGTTATTCATAAGGACTGGAGTTCAAATCCAGTCTTAGATACTTGACACTTACTAGCTATATGACTCTGGGCAATTTATCCCTGATTGCCTTGCCAAAAAAACCAAAACCAAAAACAAACCAGAAAATTAAAAAAAAAAAAAAAATGAAACCACCAGTGATGTAAGTTGCTGTTAAGGACCACGCCTAAGTGTGAAGGGGCAGGTCAGTTCTCCCAAGGCCCCCACAGCTATCAATCATAACACCCTTGTTGCTAATCAGTCTTTACTGACACAGATGTTGCTTGTGGATTGGGAATGAAATAAATTGGAGAAGAGGGAAGAGGAGAGAGGTCAGAAAATGCAACTGGCTCTCAGTCTCCTTATCATCCTCTCACATGAAGGGATCCATTCTGCTCCTCTGAGTTGGATCCCTAGCAGCCACTGGCAGGAGGCTCCCATAACATCCAGCAGCCATTAGCAGGTTGCTCCCATAACAAATGGCACCGGAACAGGGACACAAGGAACACAAGAAACAAAGAAGCAGCAGCACTGGAGAACTGTTCATGAGTAGGATCCTCCCAAAGTTCCTTTGGTAATCTGCAAGGAAGGAAAAGGAGAAAATGTGGTATTCTTGTTGTTTAAAATATAATATGATGGTTCTCTCTGGGAGAAAGCAGGTTTCTCGGGGAGCTTTTCTGGAGGCGGCCTTAGTTTCAGTTATAAGTAAATAATCATCCAAAATGCAGCCAGCTGATAAAAAGCAAACGTTTATTTTCTCCTTCCAAGTCTTGTCTCTTTTCTTGGGCCTGGTTAGCTCAGAGGCCTATCTCTCTGCTTGGTTTCAAGAGCTCTTGCAGATTGTTCCTTGCTTCTACCTCGTCTCTCTCCTTGGTTCTAAGAGCTCTTACAGCTTTGTCCTTTGCTTCTGCTTTCTGCAGCCTCCAGATGGAATGAATCTCTCTTGCCTCTGAGAGAGGGTTTCTGGCTCTCAATCTCCCAGAGTGCTGAATCTCCGACGCTTGGGAATGTTCCAAGTAAAAACTCTCAAATGGCTCACTGAAGATATATTTATGCTGCTTCTCTGAGAGTGGGATTGTGGGATATCTCCCAATGTGCTCTCTGGCCCTAAGAGCTTCAAGGGAGGTGTGAATTCAGATATCTCATACTAAACCCCGAAATCTCCCAAACGTGTGAACTCCAATGAGTACTAAAATACTTCTAGCTTATAAGAGCTCTCTAAAGGTATGAACACAAGCATTATTGTCTATCAGTTGTACTTCGTACCTTGTTTCAAGTTCTGGCCCATAACATCTCCTCGTAGGATCAGATTAATCATACTGAACCATGCTAAATTAGATAATTATTATCTCTATCAACTCTAATGACTTAACAATTTGTAAAGATTCCAACAAGAAGAGACCCGGTAAGTCTTTTTCAGTTGGGATAACCAAATGGGTCAACACATCAAAGGGCCAAACTAGGAGACTGATGAGAATCTTATGAAAAATTCCTGTTCTGACTTCAGTGCTCTTTTTTGTTAATCAGAAAGTTTGCCTCCATGACATCTCATAAGATTCAACACCTGCTATAGTATCTCACCCTACAATCAGCCAGAGGTGATAGTGCTGTTTGCATTCCTCAGCATCTGTACTCAGATAATAGTTTCACAATATTGGACAAACTTACTGACCATGCTGTTAGGGGAAAATGAACAGTGTTCCCATAAAACAAAAAACAGGCAATTTTTAAGAGCTAAGCCTAAGTGTGAAGGGACAGGTTAGTTCTCCAAAAGCCTCCAGAGCTGTAAATCATAACAACCCTGATGGAATTACAAATCAACCTTTACTGACATAGATGTTGCTTGTGGATTGGGAATGAAATAAATTGGAGGCAAGAGGGAAGAGAAGAGAAGTCAGAGAATGCAACTGCTTCTCAGTCTCCTTGTATCGTTATCATCTTCTCACATGAAAAGATCCATTCTGCTGGTCTGAGTTGGATCCTCAGCAGCCACAGGCAGGTGGCTCTCGTAACATCCAGCAGCCATTAGCAGGTTTCTCCCATAATAAATTGCTAAATGGAAACAAGATGTTTGGACCCCAAAACTGGGGGAATACAATCAATGAGAGCTTAAGCCAATAGCAGATAATAAGAAACCTTCTCTCAAGACCTTTTGGAAAAATCTAAGGTAGGTAAAAAACATAACATCTTTGGTCTTCTAATAGTTGGGGACCAGAGAACACTGGCATTTCACTAATATTAATTTTCTCTAAATCTATTCTTCCTATTAAGCTTTGACTTCAGGATACTAATATGTCTGAACATATACAGTCTTAACTTTCTCCTTAATAATCATATATTCCATATATCTTACCTAGAAAAGAATTTGGCTTTTGGCTGATGTACTGTCTTCATAGGTTGATTAAATTTGACCTCCAGCTTTAAGTTTAAAGAGTTTAGTCTCAATTCTTTCTTGGTGTGCATTCAGAATCTTATGTTTTTTGGGTTCAAATTGTAGTCTGATGGCTTTGGAGATAGTTACCATTATTTAAAATAGTTATGTCATATTTTTTTCAATTGAGTAATATCGAGTCATTATTTTATATCAAGTCAATAAACAATATAGTGTTTGGGTATAACTTTATTTGATTTGAAGGTCATATTCACTTATATTTAGAGTTATTATATTAATTTATATGACTAGATAGAACTACAGTGGATTTAAATTGTAATCCTTAAATATGCTGTATTTTATATAACCCTTCTTGACATTGTTTCATAGATGGAATCAGAATAGTTTTCCAGATGAGCATCAAATACTCTAGTGTTCTCACTATACTTGGATCTATTTTCATATTAAGTCAAAAGTGCAGAAATGAGTTAGAGACATTGTGGTGATCATTAAGTATATTATAAGTATTACATTGTTTTGGGGTGATTTGTTCAATAATCACCAAATTCCTAATGAGTTTTTCTTTTTTATTTCTGAGACTTTTTGATGTATGGTTTTTCTCTTTAATCAATATATATGGTTATCTTATAAAATTTATTAATGTCTTTGAGCTATAAAAGATAAAATTCTTTATGTGTAGTACATACATGTATAGTTATACTTGATTTTTAAGACTCATGGTATTCTTATGGTATTCTTATGTATTAGTATAAATATGAAATGCCTTCTAGTAATAAAAATGTGACTGAGTTTATGTCAAAAAGAGATCTGGTCAGTTCTTTGGTAGATGTTTGGTAGACATTTGAGTCTATTATCTAGAAATACTATTTTCCAATTTTGCAAAGAGGGTATAGTTTCAGTCATCTTCATTGATTTAATTATTATGCTATTATATTGATTTTACAAACTTTTTGTTTTGTATTTGATTCAACTTATTTTTTGTCTTATTGAACTTTTTTCAACTATGTAGATAATCAGAAATTTTTCTCTACTTTCTTCTTTGAGATCATTCTCTGTTTTAATTATTTTTGCTACTCAAGGCTATATAGTCTGGTTCTGCTTAATGTTAAATAATTGTTAATTTTGTTCTTTGCATGGCTTTGTTTGTATTTTCTTTACCTTTTGACTTTTACTTTCAATGGTTGATTTAGAGTATCAAGAGTTTGTTATAGTTTTTTTAATCAAATTTCATAATGAATATTTATTTTTGTTACTTTAATTGAATGAAATTATATTCAGGTTTTTTTTTTTAACTGAGTATTGACTAGATAATGATGTCATCCATTATTTTTCTACTTTCCAAAGAAAACTTTAATAGTTTTCTCAAGTTTCTTCTACCATGATGGTACTCCATGCCTTGCTCTTATTGTCCTTACTGCAGAATATACTGTTCTGCTCTGATGCTAAAATATTTTTTATACTCTGCCAGATATTATGGGAGAATGTCATGATGTTTATAACAGATGCTACTTTTTATAAATTACTGTGTTTAAGAGACGTTTTATTAGTTGTAGTTTTGCCATAAAATGAAATGCATTTTTTAAAAATTCAAAGTATGCCTCTCTCCTCTTGAACACATTTGAAACATTAACATTATTTTAGCCATCCACTTAAAAAAAAATAGATAGCAATTGTGGAGTCTGTGGTATATACATTTTTAAATACCTTCAAGATATTTAGATTTTTTTCTCTTTATATTTAAATTGTCTTAGTTTTAACTCTTATTTCATCAAATGTGGGAATAGAAATGAAGTTTGTTGTTTTTTTTTTTTATTCCTGACCTGTATTGATTTTTAATACATTGTTACATAGCTTAGATCTGGGAATATATTTTATTTACCAATAAGAAGTATAGAATCCATTGATTAGATAGTTCTGAGTGCTTCATGTCTGCTGTTCCACTTATTATTCCTTTGATTCTTTAAGTTCTGAACAAATCTTAATTTTTATATATCTTTTTAATTCTTTGATGATGACTACTTTTTTCTTTTTAATTTACAAGTCAATCTTTCTCTAAAACAATGACAACAACGACAACAAACCTTTAAGTCTGAGGACATTGATTTCATGATATATTTGTTATTTTTATTATTTCCTTCATTCGTTCATTTAGTTTTATTATGTTTCTATTGTTTGGTACGTTTGGAAGTTAAATATTTTGTTCATTTCTCTTTCTCTTTCTTCTGATGTTTGCTTGAATGCCTCAAAAGATTTTCTTTTTTCTATACACTCAATTTTTCACTGATAATCTATTTTCACTGATAATTAACCTTACATTTTCAAGATACAAAATTTTAAGTTAAGAATTAACTTTGTTGCTTTTCAGAATACAACACTATGGAATAATGCTATTCACATGTTCTTTCTTTCATATTTAAATGTATTTATCTTGGCCACTTGAAAAATTTGTTTGTTGTCAGTGAAGTTGCTATAACTCCTACTAACTTGGAGTTTGAGGCAAGAATATTTTTTTTCTGACAGTAAACTATAGATTATCTTGATTTTTTTAAATATTAATTTTTTTATAGTCAGAAGTTCTTGTTGTCTTTAAGTTTATTATTTTGGTTGATCTATGATCTTTAATTTGCCTCTTCAAGATCAGTGTGTTTAGCTTATATAAAATTCATGTATTCTTTCAATGTTATTGCTTGTTTTCTCTTCTGCTATTCTACTACCACCACTTCAGTAATTTTGTATTACAAGTTTCTCAACTCCCCTTTCATTTTTTATAGAATTAATTTCCATTATTAAGTAACTTTTTCTAATTTTCTAATTGTTTTGGAAATTTTGAAAGTTCCATTTTTTTTTTCCTTATATTCAGTGATAATTTATTTAAGAATTGTTTTTCTCTTTTGAATCATTCTGAAATTTCTAATTGTTCCATGCTTTTTTAAAGAGTCCAAGGTATTCTCTTTCATTAGATAATATTGATTTGCTCTCTTAAAAATTATATTTGTTAAGAGATTTTTCTATTTGTGTTTGTTGGTAGTTTATTTGTTGTTTTTGTTTTTGTACTTTTGACTTATTTACTAATACTCTCAGATTTTATTGAAACTTTTTCTCTTCATATTTTTAATGCTTTATCTTTTTTATATATTTTTCTATCAATCAATTTCTGACCCTTGTGCTTTGTTATTCAACAAGTAAAGACCAGTCTCAGAAATTCTTACTCTCTTTTCAGTGGGGATTCAATGCTTGCTACCACACTTCCGAATAACCTCTGGGAGGGTAGAACTCACCCCAGCTGGACTTAAGCCCTTTAAACATGTGCTTAAAAAGTTGTTTACAATGGCACTTTCCCAATTCTTCCACCATTCTCCTTCCCTTTGAATGATTGAGTAGTTTGAAACTTCTAATTCAGTTGGTGTATGGATAGGCAATGACACTGAAAACTCTAGAGCAGTCTCTACTCTGAAGTTAGCTAGGTTCTTATTAAAAAGCAACACAAGGAGGCAGCTAGGTCAGGGGGGTCCCTGAAGTCAGGACCTGAGTTCAAATATGACCTCATATACTTCCTAGTTGTGTGACCCTGGACAAGTCACTTAACCCCAATTGCTTCAGCAAATAAAATAAAATAAAATAAAAAATAAAGCAACATATGTTTAGTTTATTCAATTCCTATCTCACTCTTTTCCTTCAGTTTACATTGCTTGGTAGAATCAGTTCCAGTTGGATTTTGTGGGGTAGCAAAAGTGTTTAGAGAGACTAACTATTGCCATGTGGGTCTCTACCATAGTTCCTGGCTCTCTACAAGCCAACAAGCCTGGTTGTACCTCTCCTAGGGGACAAATTAAATCTTACAGGATGTTACAGTTTTAGTGTTATAAGCATTAATTCATAAAGGATTTTATCTCATTTGGAATTCTATCTTCTTCCATGAATTTAGTTGCAATTATTTATATCTAGTTGGTATGGTGGATAGAGTACTGGTTTTAAAATCAGGAAGTTTCATTTTTATGAGTTCAAATTTAACCTAAGCCATTTACTAGCTATGTTACTCTGGGCAAGCCACTTAACTCTACTTCAGTTTCCTCCTCTACAAATTGAGCTGAAGAAGGCAATTTGCTCCAGTATTTTTGCCAAAAAAACTTCAAATGGTGTCACAAAGAGACTGAAATGATTGAACAACAACAACAAATTTAGAGAACAGAACCAGAAGAAAAGAGTAGAAGCTAAAAATTCAGGCTTAGTGTTGGGAAAAAGTTCCTAACAATTACAGTTACCTAAAAATAGGATGACCTGCCCCAAGTGGTGGTGAGTTTTACTTCCTGAAAGGTCACTAAACAAAGCTGCATGACTACTTGTTGAGTATGTTATAGTGGAATAGGGACTACATGATCCCTGAGATCCCTTCCAACTCATAAATTCTGTTAATTTACTGATAATTTGTTATCATCCAAATCAAATATCATAAAGAGAAATTCAGGGTTCACTTCAGAGTTCAGGAACTACAGTTGAATAAAGCTGTGTAATAGAAGAGATTTCATTATTCAGTCTTTTAGTATCATATTTGTCCATTCCCACGAGTTAAGGCAGATTGAGCAAGACATTTTACCTTTTCATCATTTTATTGTTTTTAATGTGTAATTTTTGTGTGTGATGAAAATTAAGCCAGAAATGTTAAAGGTTCTCTAGAAATGGTGTGTAATTGCCTCAGCAACCATGAGAAGCACATTCATTCAGGATTACTGAACTGTGGAGAAAAACACCAAATAAGCCTGCCCTTCCAATCTAGCCTCAATTAAAGAGCAGTATAAAATGTTTTGCCTGTAACTATACAGTAATAATCATTTGTTTTATCATTTCTGAGGAAATCTAATTGGTAAAAGTCATTTTATCAAAATGAGCATTCTCTCAATTTAAGCTTCAACTCACTATCTTGATACTGTTCTTGAAAATGTTCTTTCATATTTTCTGCTTCATATATTATCATTGAGGATGAACAGTTTACAATGAATGGTTGTGGTGATTAAGCATATTCACTAAGTAAATTCAGTTTGCCATAGTCTGTTGCAGCTGCTTTTGTGGACTTAAGATGTTTCCAGAGAAGCAAAATTGCCAGTGAATGATGATGCAATAAGCCTTTATTCAGTGCATTATAAAGAAAGTCATAAAGCCTACATGTGATACATGTGGACATTGAGTTTGTGGTAGCCATTTCTAAATAAGATCTCTAAAAAGTTTTCTAGAAGGAAGGGCTTAAAGTTCGAGTTACTTTTGCCTGAAATGTCAGAATATTGATGATTCTTCTTCCTGGGAAAGACAATGTATTTCACCTTGACTTTTCTGTCCTTTATATTTATTGTGTTGGCAGATAGTACTATAGTGATAATCTCATATTACTTGTATCAGACTTCAATGCTAATCACATATATTCTTATAAATATTAATGTAATATCATATATTGTAATGGTACTGAATCTGGTATAATAACCATCTCTTATCCCATTAAATTTCTCTCAGCCAGCTGTAGTTGTTGAATTTAATATGACTTCTGTTAGTCTGGAATGTAAAAGGATCAGTCTCAAGGCTCAAGATGGATATTTACTTCTCAAATTCACTAGTCTTACAAATTCAGTTTTTTTGGGGATTATCATTACTAACTAATGCAAGTTTGAACTGAATTAGGAGTTTTCCTTGCATGATCATCAGTCATATTGGTTCTTCCAGAAACATCTCCATTTGTGCCCAAGTCTATATGGTTCTCTTAGGTTATATTCTGGACCTTCTTTATCAGGCCCCAACTCTTCTCTCATTGAATTCACACATTGGAAGCATTCTCTTAGACTGTCCCCTCTCTCTGATAGGATGGTTCTTTTGAAAACCTCTATTTAAGTAAGGCCCTCAGGCCAGCCATGCATGTCTCAACCCTCCTATCTGCAGTCAGGATTCTCTCTGCCTTGCCTCTGTATAAGTTTTCTTTCCTTCCTCTCAAGTTCTCTTTCAGCTTCCTTTAATATGCTATCTTCTTTCAATAGAATGTAAGTTCCTTGAATATAGTGACTTTCCTTTCTGATATTTATATTTCTTAAATTTAGCATAATGCTTATCATACACTAAGTGCTTAATAAATACTTGGTTTTTTATGGCATATATTTCACAGAGAAGATATTTGTCACTTGAAAAGATGCCTTTATAGAGCATTTTTGTAATTTAAGCCCCGTTTTTCATCTAATGTTCTTTAAAAGTGAAGATATATCTCTGAGTCACTTGGTAGGATGAAATCATGCTTATGATACCATGTAACTTTCAAAATCATGTGTTTTAAGATTAAAAAATATGAATATATTTGTCACAAAACTCACTAGGAGAGGCAGTTTTGTCCAGTGAATAGGCAGCAAGACCTGGTTGGATTTACATTCTGCCTTTTACACACACCAGCTGTCTGTCTGATTCAATCCCTCCAATTCTCAGTGCCCTAGGCAAATTTCTAAAAAATTAAACTGCAAGAAGATGCTAATCTGTATTGTTTGAGAAGGTTTCTTTTTTTGGCAAAATGACTGGGATTAATCGACATGTCCAGGATCACACAACTAGGAAGTATTGAGGCCAAATTTAAACTCAAGTCTTCCTGATATCAGGGCTTGTATTCTCTTTACTGCCCCACCTTACTGCCCTTACTTTGCATTCTTTTTTTTTTTTTTTTTTTCTCTTGAGGCAGTTGAGGTTAAGTGATTTGCCCAGAGTCACAAAGCTAGTATGAGGCCACATTTGAACTCAGGTCCTCCTGACTTTAGGGCTGGTGCTATAAACACTGCACCACCTATCTGTTCTCTATTTTGCATTCTTTGAGAGTTCTTTACACCAAATAAATCACAGGCCCAGTCCAAAAGTTAATGTTAAAATATATTCATCATTCAATAGGCATTTATTAAGTATCTACCATGTCCCAGGCATTGTCCTAGGGGATAACTAATAAGCATAATATTAAATTATGAGAATAGTTGTAATGTCTGGGCTAGCTTTCTGGAGGGCCTTGGGACCAGCCTTGGTCTCAGCAGAAGAGACACCTCAAGAATGGTCAGGAATAGAGTTTAAAGTCTTTATTATCTCCTTCACAGTCTGTGTCTGTCATAATCTGACTCGGTCTCAACCAGTCTCAGTCAGTCCACCATTCAGCAGTCTGTACATCTCAGTCTCTGCTCTTATTTAGGTCTGACTCTGACCTCTTAAAAACTCTATTATAATTAAATCAATTCATCATACTGTATGTAAGCCAATCAATATATCACTAGGGAATCAATTATCTCATTAATTCCAGTGAATTAATATCTTATTGTAGGATTAAATCAATCATACTGAGCCTTAAGTATACCTTTTCATAGTTCCTACCCTCTACAGATAGTAATGCAAAGTGCCTAGTTATTTGTTGTTTGCCCCAATAGAGATGTAAAGGAAACAACAGCAGTAGCTAATTTTATGAAATAATAATTGGTATTTATGTAGAATTTATGATATATAGTTTTTGCAAATTGCTTACTTTACCTGAATGATTTTCATAAGGATCCTGTAAGAGGTGCTGAAGAAATGTTCATCTCCATTTTACAGATTAAGAAATGGAGGCAGTGAAATATTATGTGACTCTTCTAGGGCCATGTGACTCAAAATGTCTGAGGAAGTTTAAAAAGTCTTCTTAACTTTGCAGAGTTATTTCCCCTTTGCTGGGCTCAGATGTCTTTTAATTTCTATGAACTCCTCCCATTCAACATTTGACAGCAGAATAACCTGTATGACATTTTAGGAAGATTGTATTAATAGTTGTGTAGAGGAGGTCTTAGAGTGGGGAGAGATATTTAAAAAATCCATAAAAAGTCCATTTCAGTATTCCAGGTGTGAGGTTATGAGAATAATCTTCCTAAAATGCATATCTGACCATTTTATTACCCTATTCAATAAACTCCAGGGATTCTTTAATACCTTCAGGATCATACATAAAATCTTCTGTTTTACACTTAAAGACCTTCAAAATTTGTCCCCTTTCTACCTTCTCATTCTTTTGATACGTTACTTTCTTTTATATATTTTATAACACTGGTCATCTTGCTGCTCCTTGCACAAGAGGTTCAAATTCCTAACTCTATTCATTTTTACTGTTTCTCCCTTATATCTAGAATACTTTCCTTCCTCAATGCTATATCCTGGTTTCCCCAAATTCCTTGAAGGCTCAACTATAATCCCACCTTCTACTTTCCCTCTGTGCTTTTCCTCTGCAAATATTTCCAGATAGTTGCTTAATAAATACTTATTAAGATTTTAATATACGACACATAAATGACTTATTAAGGTCTAGACATACTGATGTCCTCATGTGCATTTTTTGTGACTCTCTGTCCTCTAAGCCTTTTTGTATGTCTAAACTGGGGTTTGAGACTGAATAAGACTCTTCTAACTGGTAGAGATGATTATTATCCCAAGCTGTATGCTTGTGTGAGGAACAGAATTGTCCAGAGTTTGTGAGAGGAAAGACCTTGTTCTTGTTTCCAGCTTTGAGAGAGAACACATGTAATTTCAAACTTTTTTTTCAGGGAGAGATCCACCAAAAGAGAAAAAATACTTTGGGAAGCAATATAATTACCAAGCTTTCTGTGCCTCAGTAGATACCTGATTTCCAGAATTTCCTCTAGAGACTTCTGGGAATTTTCTCTTGGGTGAGACCAGTAACACTCTTGGTTGATCTGAAAATATTTTCGATGCAAAAATTCCTTCATTCTGTGTATTTTCTGGCATATCTGTTTTAAATAACTTCTCTGGATTCTATTTGCCATCTGTTTGGTTTATTTACTAATTCACTAATGATGATGGTTTTTTATGTAAATAACATTTTGTGAGAAAGTAATCAAGTCTTAGGATATAAACTTCAACAAAAAAGTGGCTTAAACCTAAAAATCATTCTTTTAAACTAACAGTATTTAGAGGAACAGTTAAATATAATTTCAGTCTGTCCCCTCTTCTTTGAGAAGAATAGAGTAACCATCCTCCTTTCCACTTGTCTTGCTCCCATTTAGGCAAGAATCAAAATATTTCTTGGATAAAGATAGGTAAGATTCAGAGATATTTATTTAAGTCTTCCTGCTAACAACATTTAAAGAAACCTTGTGGACAGGTAATAATATAGATGGGTGACACATACCTTACATATAGTTAAGGAACAAGGATTTTATTTGTGATAGACTACTTTGGCAAGGGAATTAAGCAATACCCATTTTTTTCTGAAATTTTATATGACAATTTTTCCTTTTCTTTTTTTCCCCTTTTACTGCCATAGTCATAATCATAATGCAGTTACACAAAGTTCAGCAAACCTGTTCCACTATTTAAAGTGAATCTCCGGAAATATAAAAGTCTTGAGGTAAATCAACATTTTATGTATGACCCAAATCAAAAGCTGCCTGTGAACACTGGATGACAGATGCTCACTTAAAGGACTAATTAAAATTGAAGATAGCAGGACTTTAAACAAATGTCAAGGATTTTATTTCTAGCCTACAGACACAAAAATGGTATTGTCATATTTATTCCTTTCACATTTTATTTTCAATTTGGTAAGAGCTATGATTCTCCTTATTTAAAAAAAAAAAGCCTTTATGATTTCATTTTATTCTACCAAATCTTATTCACATGCTGAGTAGTCATATATTATGTGATCTTAGCATGTGCATGTTTAATGATCTTCTAATTATTTGTGTGAATTGATATGTAAAGTAGTGGATGCTCAACAAAGGTTTGGCATTGTAGTGTGGGTCCAATTAGAAAATGTATTCTCTACAGTTAAAGATGTTTCTTTAAATTTTCATAATAAGCTGGTAGGTATAGAAGAATTTGTCTACATCTTGAAGACTTTATATATTCACATTCTCACACAATGAACTAAATGTAATTGATGATCTGAGGCACTATTTTAAAGTCAGTACAATATACAAGAAAAATATAAGCTAATTAAAAAGATAACTTTAAGGAAAGGCTTTAACAGTTTGGAAATTAGGCAGAGTTCTTTCCTCCTTCTCCTCTTTTTCCTCCTCCTTCTCCTCCTCCTCCTCCTCCTCTTTCTCCTTCTCTTCTTTCTTTTCCTCTTCCTTCTCCTCTAGTGGTCTATATACTTTATTGAGTTATTTTGGATAAAAGAAGTTCCTAGTTTTATTTGTAGTTCAAAGGTTTTCTTAATTTTGATTTTATTAATCTCTCCTTTGATGTTCAGAATTTCTAATTTGGTGTTTAACTGAGGTTTTTAATTTTAGGGGTGTGTGTATGTGTGTATTTAGTTGCATGCCCAATTCATTGATTGGCTCTTTCTCTATTTTATTAAATATTTAGAGATATAAATTTTCCCCTAAGTAGGGAGAAGATTTTCTTGCAGTAGCTAATGTTAGAATTGGATCTTGAAGAAAGCTCAGATTGTGATTGAGAATAAGGATCCTCCTGCCTTCCCCACAGAAACCAAAACACATTCCAGAGGACCTCAAGAAAACTAGCTGAGCCCCAGGCAAGGAGACAATACCTTGAAGGAGATAATAAAGAATTTGGTCTTTTAACACCTGGCTATTCTCATGGTGATTACTCAGCTAAAATGAAAGCTGGTTCCAAGACCTCCAGAAAACCAACCAAATCTGTCCACATCCAGAGAAAAAATACTGATGGAGTCTGAACACAGATAGATACATTCTATTTTCACTTTTTAAAAAATATAGTTTGTTCCTTTGTTCTGTTTCTTGTTTTATAGCATGATTACTGTAGAAGCATATTTTACATGATTGCACATATATAATATATAGCAAATTGCTTATTGTCATAAAAAAGGGAGAGGAGGGGGAAAGAAAAATTTGGAAATAAAAATCCTATAAAAAAGAATGTAAAAATTTGTCTTTACATGTAACTGAGAAAAATGTAATGCCAGTAAATCAACAGTAAAATAAAAGAAATATGAAGTATGGGGTTTAATTTCATAAGAAATCATTAAGTAAACTTAAAATATTTCCTTTCTTAAAGAAGTGTACTTGAAATTTAGTTCTTTAAGTGAAGCTATTTCTATTTACATTTGTTTAAGGTTAATTATTTGATGAAAGCCACTGACAAAATAACATCCCATTAAAAGTTTTCTCCAAACATCTGTTTGCAGAATTGTAATGCCAGAGAAACTGAGGCAGGAGAGAGATGAGAGTTTTCAATATTTTATTAATTGGAGAGTATAATTGACTGGACAGGACTCTTGTCTCAAATTATCCAGTCAGATAAAGATATACTGGGACCAAGGAATCCATGTTGGTCCCAGGGCTGGGGGAGACTGTCATCTCAAAGAATTCAGCAATAAATAAGAGAAAACCAGCTTCTTAAATACCCCCTTTAGAAACAAAGAATCAAGAAGCGGGGGAAGACTTCTGTCAGGATGGGGGGAGACCATAAATCCTAAAAGCCCAGAGACAGGATGTCTGGGTGGAGCTTTAAAACTTCCAAATAGCATTAACTATAAGCCCAAGAAATTTTACCCCCAATAACAAATTCCATTAATCAAATTTTTTATAACTCTGAAACAATTATTTATCATAACCTTATAGTAATAACAAAGAAATTTTGTCTCAGTAAGTTCACAACTCAGAACAATGATCATATCTAAGTAGATGTTACATAAGTGAACATTATTCATACAAATAATTTTGCTTTTAAAATACCCAATACATAGAAAAACATCCCAAATTATATTGTCCATAACAGAAACATTTTCAAAAGGACAAAGAAAGAAAACCTGTTATTTTCAGAGGCTCTTTAAATAACCCCAGGATTATCCAATACAATCAATTTAAACTTATACAGAATACCCAATTCCACATAAAAGAATTCAAGAAGTTTCTTTTAACATAGCAATTAAACTTTTAGAAATAATCCTACCAAAGTATGGATCACATTTATGACCATATTCCTCAACCAAGAAAACCTTTTTATCAAAGAACAAATATTCAGTCAACCTAAAAGTAACATGCTTACTTTAAAGCACAGTTTGCTGCGCTGGCCATAATCAGATAAGAAAAATGGCAGAAACTCAGGGGGGTGAGGGAAGGAGAGAATTCCACGTGGCTGCCCTTCCCCTACTCCAGCCCCCTAGAAAAAACTTTCCTCAAGTTCCCCACTCAAGGTCTTACATGGGGATCCTTTTCAAGATTTAGCCCATCAGTTTCCCAAAATCAGGTTTCTTCCCAAATCCACCCATTTCAAACTTCCTCTTTCTCTCTAGCTACATACTTGAACAACCTCCTTAAAGAATTTACCAACCTAGATTCTCCTTTGGTAAAGTAGCAGAATGCAGTGGGGGTGGGTGGCTTGCTCCCCCACCTCTTCACCTACTCCCAAAAGTTTTTCTTTCACCTTCCTAAAACCATGCATACCTCTAATTTCCCTTACAAATCAGTCCTTCCTAAATAACCCGCATTCCTCTTTCCTTTTTCCTTCAAAAACCTGTAAGATTCACACTCCACAAAACCCACACATGTCCAGCAGAGCTGGATTTAAAGTACAACTTATGTTAACAAATAACTCAATATATTTCAGAGGATAACAAACTGAATCAAACTAATACAGCTGTTGTTAAAAGTTGTTTTTTTTTTTTTTTTTTTCCTTAACCACTGTGAGAGCTGTTTCATTTCGGGTGGGGAAAGCTTCTGTCCACCCTGAGAAAGTATCTACAAAAACCAACAGATATTTGTAGTCAGCTGTTGATGGCTGTACCTCAATATAATCTACCTCCCATCTCTCCCCGGGGATATGTCCCTTAAGCCTGATTCCCACACGAGCCTCTTTAATTCTTTTCATATTTACTCTAGTGCAAGTGTTGCATCTATAAATATAACTTCTGATCAACTGGCTAACATCCTTTATATAATATGTTCTCAATAACTGATGCATTTTTCTTTTCCCCCAAATGAGTGAAATCATGCAAGTCTTTCACCAGCATTCTGCTTAATGCTTGTGGAATATATATATATATATATATATATATATATATATATATATTTTTTGTCCTCTATATACCACCAAGGTCCCTCCCTTTGTCCTCCCTTCCGAGATGTGAAAGAATCTTCTGCAGGGGTGTAGACAGTAACATGGCGGAGGGGAGGGATTGCCAAAGGAAGGGAAGAAGTGGGGAAGGAGGTGGCAGCTCTCTGAGCTGCTGCATCCACAGCCCGATTTCCTACTCTTTCCACTGTTTCACCAGATTGGTGAGCTGAACAGTGGATAATAGCAACAGAGCTGGGCAACCAGATAGAATTTAGTAAGGAAAGTATCTCAGCCTTATTCCTAATTTCCCTCCCAGCTGATGTCAGTAGGCCCCTTTCTTTGTAGAGAGAGGCATGGACATGAGCTGTTGCAAAGGCAACAGGCTGTCAGTGTAAATATTAGCTGATTTACCCTTTGCAATGCACAGTACCTGAGTCAATGCTACAATCTCCACTTTCTGGGCAGAAGATCCAGGGGGGTGGGAAGAAGACCATAGGGCAGAGAGAGAGGGATAGTCTACCACTGCTGCCCCAGAAACACAGGTGTCCCCCACAACAAACTGCTCTTGTCTGTAAAAAGAATCAGGTCAGGGTTTTTCAGCGGAATGTCAGAAAGGTCAGGCCTTGCTGACTGAGTCTCCTCAAGGAGCTGGAAGCAGTCATGCATAGGAGCCAGGTCAGAACCAGGATCTGGGAGCAAGGTGGCAGGGTTCAAGGTGGACAATTTGGAGAAAGTGAGGTGAGGATGATCTAGAAGCAGGGCCTGATAGTGGGTAATGCGAGCATTAAAGAGCCATCTGTCAGGGGCGGACCTGAGCAGAGCCTTAACAGAGTGAGGGGCAGAGATAGAGACTGGCCCAAGGAAAGTTTGTCAGCCTCCTTTACCAGGAGAGCAGTTGCGGCTATGGCCCTAAGACAGGGGGGCCATCCAGCTGCTACCGAATCTAAATGCTTAGATAGATACGCAACAGGTCAATACCAGGGGCCAAGTGTTTGGGTCAGGACGCCCTTCGCAATACCTCTAGCTTCTACCACAAAAAGGTGAAAGGACTTTGTGATGATGTCAGGAAGAGCTAGGGCCAGGGCCTTGGTGAGGGCGTTCCTGAGATGATCAAAGGCAGATTGTTGAGTGAGCCCCACACAAGGGAACCCTGACCGGTTGTAGCAGATAAAGGGGTTTTGCTATCTCAGCAAAAGAGGGAATCCACAATCTAAGTCTCCAACTGTTCCCAAGAATTCCCGAACCTGCTTTTTAGTAGTGGGTTCTGGAATAGATAAGATAGCCTGGATACGTTCGGAAGACAGGGAACGGTGGCTAGATCTGAGAACATAGCCCAGATAAGACACTTTGAGAAGGCAGAGCTGAGCCTTTTTAGCAGAAACTCTGTATCCTAAGGATTGAAGGAGTTGCAAAAGGGCATGAGTTGCCTGCAAGCAGAGGGATTCATCAGGGGCCGCAAGGAGAAGATCATCTACATACTGGACCAGAGAGCAATAAGAATGCTCCTTACAAGAGGGTTGGATGTCAAGATGGAGATCTTCTCCAAACAGGGTAGGGGAGTTTTTAAAACCCTGTGGCAGCCTTGTTCAAATAAGCTGCCCTGACAATTCTCCTCGGGGATCTATCCATTGAAAAGCAAAGAGAGGAACAAATTCCATTTACTTACAAAATTAGTACATCAGGTTAAAAGTTTTAAAATCACAAGCAAATTTTCAAACAACCAATTCCCAAATTCCTTAACCATTGTTCTTAAAACTTAACAAAGCTCTTAAATCAGCAAACAGACTAGGGGCTGTTTCCAGGACCTCCACCCCCAGAGAGAAGTTTGTTTCACCTTGAATTCCCTTTTCCCCTTCCAAAATCCAAAGGGGCTTCTCTTGACATAGGGTACTGCTTAACAGAAACAGGAGAGGCAGTGGCTAGAAGTTGCATGACCACCGGTGCATGGTGAGCAGCCAGACCCGGAGGGTTATTTTCTGCCCACACCTGAGGAAAATCTGTTTTCAGCTGAGAGAGAAGAGAGCAGGGAGCAGGAGAAGGCGATGCAGGGGAAGCTACTAAGATATGTTCAAATTGGAGAAGTAGGGTAATAAGAAGATTTAAGGTTAGAGAAGTCTGATCCTCAGAAAAGGAAATAGTTGCCTAAAGCTTTCGAAGTAAGTCCCTACCCAGAAGGGGATAAGGACAATCTGGCATGACCAGAAAAGAATGAGTGACTGTGTCGTGCCCTAGGTGGACCGTGCGTTCAGTAGTCCAGGGATAAGAAACAATTTTACCAGTAGCACCTTGTATAGAGATAGATTTTAGAGATAATGGGCCCAAAGGTTTTGTTAAAGCAGAGTATGTAGCTCCAGTATCTACCAGGAACTCAACAGGCTGACCCCCAATTTGTAAGCATATCCTAGGTTCTCTGGGGTCTAAAGAAAGAGAGAGAGAACCAGAGCTCCCTCAGTCTGTCCCCTCAAGAGTGAGGACGTCCCTAGGACGATTTCGGATCGGGCATTCATTCTTCCAGTGCCCTGTGTTCTTACAATAGTCACACTGGTGTGAGCCTAACAGCTGCCGCCCACGGGAGCACTGGGAAGTACTCCTAGGGAAATTGTTTGCTTCTCTCATGGCTGCTACTACCGTCTTGGCACATTCTTTACTTGCTGCCGTAGCTGGTGTGTCTCGTATATTAAAGACTTTCAGAGCTATCTTGACTAGTGGTTTCTCAGAAAAAGGGGGATTTTGAGCTTTCCAGTTATAAATGTCACTTGTAGAGAAGGGGACATAAACTAAGAAAGGAACCCCTTCTGAGCCCACCATTTCTCCCAGAGGCAGAACAGGTTTGGGGAAAACTGGGGGTTGCTGGACAAATCCCAAAGCATTGTATGCAACTCCACCTCCAGTACAAGAAGGAGAGAGAGGGGAGCTGAAGGATTAGCCAGAGTGGGAAATGACACAGGAGGAGGAAGAATAGGGATGAGAGAAGGCAACGAAACAGGAGTCAGCACCTCAGTGCTAGCCGTACCAAGCCCTTGTGTAAACCCAGATATGGTAGAGGAGGGGGATTATCTAAGGGGTCTTCTGTGAACTTCCAAACCCGTTTAGTGCTTTTCTCTGTGTTCACAGAGAATGCCTAGATATTCCATTCAAACTTCTTTTCTTTAAATGTTAGCACACTGCTCTTATATATATATTTAACTTTCCAAACTTTCAAATCCCTTTCAATCTATTTTTATTTATTTATTTTTTCTTCCCTTCTCTCTCTTTTCTCCTTTTTTCTCATAGGCTGCTGCAGTCAGTCAGGGACAGAGAGAGAGAGAGAGAGAGAGAGAGAGAGAGAGAGAGAGAGATTTTTCAAGCTTCTTGATGTTTTCTAAGCCTGCAACCCAGGCTAAATTCTTATCTCTTACAAGCTTGCTAATTTTTAACATAGACACACAAAATGCAAAGCAAACAGACACACACAGACACACGTGGAGCTCCATTTTACTAAGCACAGTTGCAACTTTGTTCTTAAAAATTTTTCAACTAACATAACAGACAGACAAATCACACAGAACATAGAACACACAGTTAACACAACCCCAGAGGATATTTTCCAGCGTCCCGGAAGAATACCTGTCTTAAAATTTGTAAACCTGTCGGCATTTATTCTGAGACAAGGTTGCTAGCAACAGCCCAGACAGAACCAGATGGTACCCCAAAAGGTACCCAGACAGACTTACTTTCCCAAATGTCAAATCGATTCCATTGTCCACCGTAGGCCGGACTGAGGCTGAAGAACCACTTCCTTTTCCCTGGAGGTATCCAGAGTGATGGTCTTTTCCTAAGGAATAGACCCAGATCCTGAGCCTCCTCAGGCCTAGGTGGAGACCAAGAGGTCTCTAATCTCCAATCCATGACTCAGTTTCCCTTATCTCGGTGGGACCTCCAAATTGTAATGCCAGAGAAACTGAGGCAGGAGAGAGATTAGAGAGTTTTCAATATTTTATTAATTGGAGAGTATAATTGATTAGATAGGACTCTCGTCTCAAATTATCCAGTCAAATAAAGATATACTGGGAACAAAGAATCCATGTTGGTCCCAGGGCTGGGGGAGACTGTCATCTCAAAGAATCCAGCAATCATTAGGAGAAAACCAGCTTCTTAAATACCCCCACTAGAAACAAACAACCAAGAAGCGTGGGAAGACTTACATCAGGATGGGGAGAGAACATAAATCCCAAAAGCCCAGAGACAGGATGTCTGAATACTCAGAGATAAAGATGTCAGTGAGGTATCTTGGAATATTTTAGAGGGATACTGTAAATTCTTGAGAATAGGGGAGGGTCAGGAGTTCTGCTCTCTTGTTTATCTTGCTAACAATTTATAACCTTAGGGTAAACAGTTCCCAATCTTAATGGACCGGAGTGGATTTTTCTGGTTTAGGGGATTTCAGACAGAACAGTTAAGGAAACTCAGACAAAGGAAACTAGTTCAGGGAAACCGAGTCAGAACAGTTAAAGAGAACTGTGGCATAACAGTATCTCTTCAGCCAGATGTTTGAACTGGAAAAGAATTTTGATCCATATTTTAGAATTTGGACAAGTTAGATAAATCTTAGGAAAACTTAAATTGATCTGTTGGGTTCTCTGCTTGAAGTAGCTTATAGTGACCAAATATTAATGTTAGTAATTCTTCAGGTATCAGTGAGTTTAGAACATTCTTTCTCTCCCCCTTCCTGTAGGTCACTCCATCATCACCCCTACTTTGACCCAAGCTTGCAGACTAGATTGAAGTCTATAAAATGCTTCTGGGTCCCTGAAATAGCATAAGACAAATAATATATTCTCTAGGGACCAGTGAAACCCATAGGGAATCCAGTTGGAGGTCTGAACAAAAATCCTGGCTTTTCCTTTCCAGGAACAACAAAATCCTCTGAGTTCTTATATTTAACATGGAACTCCATATACTGAGTATAATATAATAGAAATCAGTAATACCATTCAAATAATCCAAAGTTAATAGAAAGATTCTTGTCTGACTTGTAAGGAAATGCATTACAAAATTGATTACTATACTGTTCTAATTTAAAACAAGAGAAAAAATATTTCAAACAAGTTTTTTCTCTAAAGCATTCCTCAAACCATTAATTAGAGTTTCAGGTAAATGATCTCTCCATTGGATCTCTTTAAATATGAAAATTCAAGATTCAAGATGATATCCTACATGAAATTCATAAAACTCAAAACTCAATTAATTCATACTTGGAATAGAAGGTAGGATCTCCAAATTGTATTGATTCTTTTTCCAGGATGTTAGAAGTGACCCTCAGGAACTAAAGATATATATATATTTCTGTCATTTCTGAATAGGCAGCTAGGTGTACAGTGTATAGAATACTCAGCCTTGAGTCAGGCAGGCATCTTGCTGAGTTCAAATCCAGCCTCAGACATTTACTAGGTGTATTACCTGGACCAGTCAATTAACCCTGTTAGCCTCAGTTTCCTCATCTATAAAATAAGTTGAATAAGAAAATGGTAAACTACTCTAGTGTTTGTGCTAAAAAACAAAACAAAACAAAGCAAACAAAAGGGGTCACAAAAAGTCAGACATGGCTGAAAAACAACAAAAATCACTCAAATCCTCATCATGTGAGTTCTTCCTTATAATAATCTTTAGTTAATATTTCCACCAATATGAATTTGATTAGTTGATCTCGCCTTAATATAAATTACCATTTAAAATAAAATATGTTTATAGAGAAAATAAAACATGGAGAGAATTACAAATATATCAGTGTTCTGGGGAACATTCTCCTCTGCACATACCTACTTGTACTGGGAGGGAACACTTAAATTTAAGATGGCCAATACTTTACGTTTGCCCATCAAGTTAAATCTTTTTATAATGGTGAGAAATTGGAAACTGAGTGGATACTCATCAGTTAGGGAATGGCTGAATAAATTATGGCATATGAATGTAATGGAATATTATTGTTCTTTAAGAAATAACAAGCAAGATAATTTCAGAAAGGCCTAGAGATACTTGTATGAACTGATGCTAAGCAAAGTAATTAGAACATTATACACAGTAACAACAAGGTTATGTGATGATCAACTGTGATGGATCTGGCTCTTTTCAAAATTGAGGTGATTCAGACCAATTCCAATAGAACTGTGATGGACAGAGCCATTTGCACCCAGAAAAAGAATTACAGAGATTGAATGTGGATCACAACATAACATTTTCACCTTTTTGTTGTTTACTTGTTTTTTTTATTTTCCACTATTTTTCTTTTTTGATCTGATTTTTCTTGTGCACATGATGAATGTGGAAATATGCATAAAAGAACTGCACATGTTTAACCTATATTGGATTGCTTGCTGTTTAGGGGAGGAGGGTGGAGAAAAGGGAGGGAGAAAAATTTGGAACACAAGATTTCACAAGGGTAAATGTTGAAAACTATCTTTGAATATATTTTGAAAGTAAAAAGTTCTTATAAAAATAATGACAAAAACATAGGTTTAAGAGGAGATACCCATGTGCATTGGTAGAGGGACTTTCCTTACTTAGAGGTTGTCTATTTTTGTGAAATCACAATAATCCTGATGTACACCTACATAAATTTATCTTTGTATAAATTGCCTGTATTATATACAATGTCATTATATGTTTATATAAAATATTAGACCAAAAATCTTATTACCTGCTACTAATAATAGATAGATTAAAGTATGTTTGTGTTCATTAAAATTATAAATCTGGAAAATTGCAGATTGTCAATTGTCAGAAAACATAGCTATTTCTTAGAATATTCTGGTTCAGACATATATAATTATTAAAAATAAGAAAAATAGAAAAGAAATACAAAACAAAATAAAACAAAACAGAACATTGTCATGTGCCCAGCAGAGCATCAGGGAGGATTCAAAACATGTAACAATAAATTACCAATTCATAAAAGGATATATAATGGTATAAGAAATTATATTCATGAGTGTCCACTTTTTCTTGTATGCTGTTCTCTTGTACTCTGCTGTGAACCTTTTCTATATTTTCTGAAATTCAGCAAATTCCTTAATATAAAAAGAATTAAATTAATCAGATATCTTCAATTAACTAGATCTATGGTCCACTTGGCTTTTTTTTTTTTTTTTTTTGGAAAAAGCCAAAAGATAAAATAAAAGAAAAAAGTTGATATCAGAGAGGAGTATGGTTTTGTAAAATGTCTCATTTCAGTTCATATATTCTGGGTCAATATTCAGCTCACTGTCTTCTATATCTGTAACAAAATATAGTATCTTACTCCTCTCCTCTTCCCCCAAGACACAGAGACCCTGACCTGAGGCCATTAAAGTTTCAAAGGACAAAGTTTTTGTCCTTTATTATTTAAAGCAACAAAGCAAGCAAAAAAATGCTTTAGAAATATTTCAGCAAAAGTTATTTAGTTAGCAGAATGCATAACTCTTTGAAGAGTTTTCTTAGTTCACTGGGGATAGGAACTAGACCTACAATTTCACTTAGCTTAGAAACTCCTAGATGCTGAAGGTTGATAATTGCAACATATAATCTTACAAAGTTTGATGGGGCATTGAGTGTTTAAGGGATTTTCTGTGGGTTACACAGACAATGTGTCAAAGACAGAATCTGAAAAAAGAACTTCCCAAAGCCAAAATGACAGAATAGCTAATGAAACATTTTAATTCTCCAATATTCATCTTTGGGCAACCATAAAATAGTACCACAAGACAGATTCTAGAGCAGTAGAACTAGCAAGAAGATGGGATGAAACAAACTATTAGCCCAGGAAACTTGGGAGAGATCTATCTCACTAAAGTAAAAGGGGGCATAATTCAGGAAAGGAAGCATTTCAGCAAGCCAGGAGCAAGTCCCACTTCAGTAAACCAGTAGGAGATCCTGAGCCCCAGTGTGGGAGAGCAGGTGAATGACAACACCAGGACCTCCCACATGTCTTAGCATAGACACAGAAGCCTGCAGACATCAGCCGTGGAATCACCACATAATGTGGTATAGCCCCAGACAGACAGACATTCTCTAGTGGTGGGATCAACATATGGTTTGACCTAGTCCTAGGCAGGCAGGCATCTTCCAGTTGCTAGAACACCACATAATCCAGGGTGACCCTGGGGAAAATTAGAAATTTAACACATGATAATTAACACCATTAAGACCCGAGTTCATCACCAGATAAACTGTCAGAATCTTAAAGACGCCAGCATCATCAGCCATTTTTCATACCACACTCTCAGTTAGCACTAGAAAAGAGGGTCCCAATGGGTCTAAGGCAACATTGTTGCAGCACCATAACCAGGGCCTGCAGACACTGGCACAAGAAGCCTGAGACAGTATTATTCCACCCTGGGAGTATAGCTCAAATTTAAAGAAAGGAAAAAATTAAAAAAAATGAGCAAAAACAAAAGAATCTGCCTATAGAAAGTTATTATGATGATATAGAAGACCAAGACACAAACTCAGAAGAGGACAAGAATGAATGTCAAGACACCAATGAGCAAAATCCCAAAGAAAAAAGTGGTCTCAAACCCAGAAAGAACTCATGGAAGAACTCATAAAGCAATTTAAAAATTATATAAGAGAGGTAGAAGAAAAATTAGTAACAGAAATGAAAGTGATGCATTAGAATAATGAAAAAATCAACAATTTGGAAAATTGCTTAAAAAGCATTGATCAAATATCTGACCAAAAAAATCGGTCAAAAAGAATTGACCAAATAAAAAGAAGATACAAAAATCTATTGGCAAAAACAACTCTCTAAAACATACAATTGTCCAAAGAAAAAAGAAAGGTTAGAATTGGGCAAATGGAAGCTAATGTCTTTGTGAGGCACAAAGAATTAATTAAACAAATTCAAAATAATGAAGAAAATGGAGAAAAAAAAGTAAAATATCTCATGGGAAAAATAACAACAACAACAATGACTTGAAAAATAGATCCAGGAGAGACAATATCAAAATTGTTGGATAACTTGAAAAACAAAATGAAAAGAAGAACCTATACAACATTTTTCAAAAAAATTATTAAGGAACTAATCTATTTATTTAGCGCTATACCAATCAGACTCCCAAAAAACTATTTTAATGACCTAGAAAAAATAACAACAAAGTTCATATGGAAAAACAAAAGGTCAAGAATTTCAAGGGGAATTAATGAAAAAAAAATCAAATGATGGTGGCTTAGCTGTACCAGATCTAAAACTATACTATAGAGCAGCAGTTACCAAAACTATTTGGTATTGGCTAAGGAATAGATTAGTTGATCAGTGGAATAGATTAGGTTCAAGGGATAAAACAGTCAACAAATATAGCAACCTAGTCTTTGACAAACCCAAAGATCCCAGCTTTTGGGATAAGAACTTACTGTTTGATAAAAATTGCTGGGAAAATTGGAAACTAATATGGCAGAAACTAGGCATTGATCCATACTTAACGCCGTACACCAAGATAAGGTCAAAATGGGTTCATGACCTAGGCATAAAGAATGAAATTATTAATAAATTAGAGGAACATAGGATAGTTTACCTCTCAGACCTGTGGAAGGGGAAGGTTTTTATGACCAAAGCAGAACTAGAGATCATTACTGATCACAAAATAGAAAATTTCGATTATACCAAACTGAAAAGTTTTTGTACAAACAAAACTAATGCAGACAAGATTAGAAGGGAAGCAATAAACTGGGAAAATATTTTTACAGTCAAAGGTTCTGATAAAGGCCTCATTTCCAAAATATATAGAGAATTAACTCTAATTTATAAAAAATCAAGCCATTCTCCAATTGAAAAATGGTCAAAGGATATGAACAGACAATTCTCAGATGAAGAAATTGAAACTATTTCTAGTCATATGAAAAGATGCTCCAAGTCATTATTAATCAGAGAAATGCAAATTAAGACAACTCTAAGATACCACTACACACCTGTCAGATTGGCTAAGATGACAGGAAAAAATAATGATGATTGTTGGAGGGGATGTGGGAAAACTGGGACATTGATGCATTGTTGGTGGAGTTGTGAACGAATCCAACCATTTTGGAGAGTAGTTTGGAACTATGCTCAAAAAGTTATCAAACTGTGCATACCCTTTGATCCAGCAGTGTTACTACTGGGATTATATCCCAAAGAGATTATAAAGAAGGGAAAGGGACCTGTATGTGCACGAATGTTTGTGGCAGCCCTTTTTGTAGTGGCTAGAAACTGGAAACTGAATGGATGTCCATCAGTTGGAGAATGGCTGAATAAATTGTGGTATATGAAAATTATGGAATATTACTGTTCTGTAAGAAATGACCAACAGGATGATTTCAGAAAGGCCTGGAGAGACTTACACGAACTGATGCTGAGTGAAATGAGCAGGACCAGGAGATCATTATATACTTCAACAACAATACTATATGATGACCAGTTCTGATGGACCTGGCCATCCTCAGCAACGAGATCAACCAAATCATTTCTAATGGAGCAGTAATGAACTGAACTAGCTATACCCAGAAAAAGAACTCTGGGAGATGACTAAAAACCATTACATTGAATTCCCAATCCCTATATTTATGCACACCTGCATTTTTGATTTCCTTCACAAGCTAATTGTACAATAATTCAGAGTCTGATTCTTTTTGTACAGCAAAATAATGTTTTGGTCATGTATACTTATTGTGTATCTAAGTTATATTTTAATATATTTAACATCTACTGGTCATCCTGCCATTTAGGGGAGGGGGTGGGGGGGGTAAGAGGTGAAAAATTGGAACAAGAGGTTTGGCAATTGTTAATGCTGTAAAGTTACCCATGTATATATCCTGTAAATTAAAGGCTATTAAATTTAAAAAAAAAAAAAAGAAAAAAAAATTATTAAGGAAAAAAAAATATTATTATTAAGTTCTGATGTCTTGGAATCAGAGGCCAAAGGAGCCATTGAAAGAATCCTCCAAACATGTCAAGAAAGAGATTCCAAAATGAAAACTCCAAGGAATATTATAGCCAAATTTCAGAATTATCAGGTTAAAGGAAAAATACTACAAGCGGCCAAAAAAGAAATAATTTAAATATCAGTGAGTCACAGTCAGGATTATATAGAACTTGGCAGCAGTAACATTAAGGGATCAGATATCATGGAACATGATATTCTTGAAGATAAACGATCTAGGACTATAGTCCAGGATCATCCACCCATCAAAATTAAGCATAATAGTTCAAGGGGGAAAATGATCATTCAATGAAATTGAAAGATTTCAAGCTTTTATAAGGAGAAGACCAAAACTAAACTAAAAATGTGACCCCAATATCAAGACCCAAAAGAAGTGAAACACAGGTTTGGAGGAAAATGGTAAAGAGACAGAGAGGACAAACAGAAGAAAGAATATCAGGGAAGGAAATACACAGATAAAAATCATAATTGAATGTGATTGGAATGAATTCTCCCATAAAACAGAAATAGATAGTAGAACATATCAAAAATCAGAATCCTACAAGATGTTGTTTATAAAATACACAATTGAAATAGAAAAACACACAGAGTAAAAGGAAGGAGCTGGAGCAGAATCTATCATGCTTTAGCTGAATTAAAAAAAAAATCAGGGATAGCAATCTTGACCTCAGATAAAGGAAAAGCAAAAATAGATTGTAATATATAATTTAAAAAGATAATTAAGGAAACTATGACTTACTAAAAAATGCCATAAACAATTCCAATATTGAACATATATGCATCAAGTGATATAGCATCCAAATTCTTTTTTTTTTTTTTTTTTTTAGATTGATAAAAGAGGTTTATTACTGAGTTTAGAAGTAGGAGATAAGTGAAGGTAGAGACAAGGAGGGCATTGGACAGAGGGTCCAGTGGACAGAGGGTCCTCACATGACTGGCATGTTTGGAATCTCTGCAAAGAGGGGTTCCCAGTGTGGCCCTTTTAAGTCAGAGACTTAGCTCCAGGGGCTTTGGGGTGTAGCCCCAAAGTTGGCTCAGATCCGGGTGGGGCTGGGACAGGTCAGGATCTTCTATTGGAATTCAAAGGTACCAGGATTTGTGAGTCAAAGGGTAATTTACATTAACTGGGGGGGGGATTAGGAATCAAAGATTGGAATCTTTCCCCGCATCATTCCCCCCTCAAGCAGTTGGAACTTAAATTCATTTAAGGAAATTGAAGATTTTCTCCTTCCAGGATTTTCCAAGTTCAGGGGTCCCCTCTTCATCCCCCCCTCAAGCAGTCACCTCCAAAGGCATGTGGGAAAAGGGTCACTGATCTCCTCTTAACTGCTTCGAGCTGGCAAGGGTCGTAGAGATTTGGGGTTCATGCCAGGAAGTGAGGCGTGAGGTATGGGATTTGGGGATGGCAGCAGGGCATTTAAGGGGTGTTTGTCCCAGTCAGTTGTTCCCAGTCAGTTGTCCCATGTTCTCCAGGCTGAAGGGCAGTTGCAAGTCCAAAGATTGAAGCCCAAATCTCGGGAGCAGGCTAAAACCGGGGTGTCATCCAGGGTGGAGATGGTGACAGTAGGAAACGCATCAGGCTGCCTGTAAGAACGCTGATGGCCCATCTAACAAGGAGAAGCAGGAGAAAATGCTGGGAGCAAAAGATTATTTGTCTATAGTAAAAAGTGTTAAGTAGTAGCCCTTTCATTCTTAATTTCCAGGAAAGCTAATTTCTCCTGGGGTTGGTATTAAAGGGTGTGGACTAAGAAGTCAGGGTAAGCAAGAGGCCTATACATCTAGTCAAGATAAGAAGCATCCAGATTCTTAAAGGAGAAGTCAAGTGAGGTACAGGAAGAAATAGACAGTAAAACTATATTTGTGGAAGACCTCAACTGTTTTCTCAAGGAACTTGGTAATTTCAACCAAAAAAATAAAAAAGAAACTAAGAAAGTAAATGGAATATTATAAAAGTTAGAGAACACATTTTTGAAAAAAAAAAAAAAAACTGAATGGGAACAGAAAGGAATATACTTTTTCCCTCAACAACAATGACACCTAAACAAAAATAGACCATGTAACAGGGCATAAAAACTTAAAAATGAAATGTAAAAAGGAAGAAATATTAAAGTATTCTTTCTGGATTATAATATAATAGGACAGTGGAAAGATAAATTTAAAATTAGTTGTAAATTGTAAACCAAATTTGTAAACCAAACTAATCCTAAGGAATAAATAGATCAAAGAAAAAAAAATCATAGGAACAATCAATAATTTCATTAAAGAGAATGACACTAATAAGACAACTTATCAAAATTTATAGGATGCAGTCAAAGCAGTAATAAGAGGAAATTTTATTTTTCTAAATTCTTATATCAGCAAAATGGAAAAAAAAATAGATTAATGAATCAGGCATATAACTTAAAAAACAAAAGCTTGAAAAAGAACAAATTAAAAATCCTCAATTGAGCTACAAATTGAAAATCCTAAAAATTAAAGACGAGAATAATAATATTGAAAGAAAAAACTAATTGAACTAATAAATAAATCTAAAAGCTGGTTTTATGAAGAAACAAATACGATAGACAAACCATTGGTTAATTGAATTTGAAAAAAAAGGAAAGAAGAAAACCAAATATCCAGTGTCAAAAAATGGTGTGTGGTTGGGGAAATCATCACCAATGAAGAAGAAATTAAAACAATAATTAGGAAATATTTTGCCCATTTATATACCAATAAACCTGAAATATGAGTGAAATAGATGAATATTTACAAAAATGTAAATTATTTAGATAAACAGATCAGGAAAATAGACACTTTAAATAATCCCATTTTAGGAAAAAAGCGACCAAACCATTAATGAACTCCCAAGGAAAAAAGAGTAAATTTTACCAAACATTTAAAGAACAAATAATTTCAATATTATATAAACTATTTGAAAAAATAGATGGAGTCCTATCAAACTCCTTTTATGAAACAAATATAGTGCTGATACCTCAATGAGGGAAAGCAAAAACAGAGAAAGAAAATTTTAGATCAATTTCCCTAATTAATATTATCACAAACATTTTATACAAAATAATAGCAAGATAATTACAGTAATACATCACAAGCATTATATACTATGAGCAGGTGAGATTTATACCAGGAGTGCAGAATAGGTTCAATATTAGGAAAACCATCAACATAGTTGACTACATCAATTACAAAACCAATAGAAATCATGTGATTTTCTCAATAGATTGCTCAATTTTGACAAATAATTTCCTATTAATATATACTAATTCCTAATAAAATTCCTGATAAAAAGACTAGAGAGAATAGCAATAAGGGGAGCATTTCTTTCTTTCTTTTTTTCTTTTAATAACTTTTTATTGACAGAACCCATGCCAGGGTAATTTTTTACAACATTATCCCTTGCACTCACTTCTGTTCCGATTTTTCCCCTCCTTCTCTCCACCCTCTCCCCCAGATGGCAAGCTCTGGGGATGGCAAGCTATACATGTTAAATAGGTTACAGTAGATCTTAGATAAAATATATGTGTGCAGAACCGAACAGTTTTCTTGTTGCTCAAGGAGAATTGGATTTAGAAGGTATAAATAACCTGGGAAGGAGAACAAAAATGCAAATAGTTTACATTCATTTCCTAGTGTTCTTTCTTTGGGTGTAGTTGCTTCTGTCCATCCTTGATCAATTGAAACTGAGCTAGGTCTTCTATTTGTTGAAGGAATCCACTTCCATCAGAATACATAAGGGGAACATTTCTTAAAATGAAAAGCAGTACCTATCTAAAACCATCAGCAAGCATTATCTGTAATGAGGATAAGCTACAAGCTTTCCTAATGAGATCAGGGGTAAAGCAAGGATACCATTATCATCACTATCATTCGCTATAGAGATGCTAGCTATAGCCAAGAGAAGAAAAAGAAACCAAAGGAATTAGAATAGAAAATGAGGAAATAAAATTATCACTATTTGCATGATGATATATTTAGGAAATCCTAAAGCATCAACTAAAACATTACTTTAAAATTTACTTTAAATTTTATTAAAATTACTAAAAATTTAAAATTATTTTAACATTACTTTAAAAATCAACAACTTTAACTTAGTTGCAAAACATAAAATAAACTCACTTAAATCAATGGCATTTCTTTATATGAGCACCAAAGCCTAGTAGCAAGAGATAGGAAGAGAGATTCCATTTAAAATAATTATAAATAATATAAACTACTTTGGAGTCTATCTGACAAGACAAATTCAGGAACATAATTGCTAAATACTTCTCACAAATAAAGTCAGATGTAAACAATTGGAAAAATATCACTTGTTCATGAGTAAGCTAAGTCAATATAATAAAAATAACAATTCTGTTTTACCTAATTTATTTATTCAGAACTGTACCAGTCACACTCCTAAAAAACTATCTGATAGAGCTAGAAAAAAATTACAAAATTCATCTGAAAGAATAAAAAGTCAAGAATATTAAAGGAATTAATGGGAAAAATACAAAGGAAGGTGGCTAGCAATACCACATCTTAAACTATATTATAAAGCACTAATATCAAAACTATCTGGTACTGGCTAAGATATGGAGTGGTATACAAGATATAATAGTCAGTGACCATAGTAACCTAGTTTTTTTTATAAGACCAGTTTCCTTAGACACCAGGATTAAGAACACAAAGTAACTGTAGACCAACATCTCATAATGTTGGATGGATGATTTAAACATAAAGGGTGACATAAGCAAATTAGAAGAGCAAGAAACATACCATCCATCAGATCTCCAGAAAGGGGAGAAGATCATAACCAAACAAGAGATAGAGAGCATTACAAAATGCAAAAAAGATAATTTTGATTCTATTAAATCAAAAAGCTTTGATGTGACCAAAACCAATGCAACCAAAACTAAAAGGAAAGTAGAAAGCTGGAAAACAATCTTTACACTATGTATCTCTGATAAAGACCTCATTTCTCAAATATATTGGGAACTGAGTCAAATTTTAAGAATACAAGCCATTATCTTCAGATAAATGGTCAAAAGATATGAACAGGCAGTTTCCAAATGAAGAAAACAAAACTATGTAAAGGCATATGAAGAAGTACTCTAAATCATTTTTCATTAGAGAAATGCAAATTAAAACAACTCAGAGATACCACCTCATACCTATCAGATTAGCTAATATGACAATAAAGGAAAGTGATGAATGTTGGAGAGGATGTGGCAAAACTGGGACAAATGCATTGTTGGTGGTGTTGTGAATATATATATTCAAGCATTCTGGAGGATAGTTTGGAACTATTGTCAAAGGGCAAATTGTGCATACTCTTTGACCCAGGAATACGATAGGTCTGTATCTCAAACAGATCACAAAAAGGGGAAAAAACATCTACCTGTACAAAAATATTTGTGGCAGCCTTTTAATGCTCTCAAAATAATGGAAACTGAGGAGATGACAATCAATTGGAGAATGGCTGAATAAGCTGTGGTATATGAATGTGATGAAATGGTATTGTGCAATAAGAAATCATGAAGAGACAGCTTTCAGAAAAACCTAGAAAGATTTGTATGAACTCATACAAAGTAAAATGAGCAGACCCAAGGAAACTTTGTACACAGATTTAGCAACATTATGTCATCATCAGCTATGACTGAATCTGCTCTTCTCAGCCACACAATGATCTAAAACAAGTACAAAAAACTTAAGGAAAAAAAAAATGCTACAACCAAATAAAAAACTGATGTACTATGAATGCAGAGCATATTTTTAAAACTTAAACAGTCTCATTTTTTCTTTTGATCTGTTTCTTCTTTCAAAACAGTTTCTAATATGGAAATATACATGAAAACTCATGTATAAACTATATCAAACTGCCCACCATTTTCAGAAAAAGGGAGGAGAGAGAGGATGGAAGGAAAAAAAAAATTGGAACTCAAAATCTGGTAAAAATGAATGCTAAAAGTTTTCTTGACATAACTAGGGAAAAATGCTTTTTGAGAAAAAAAAAAGGCATAACTTGAATTCAAGTAAGCTTGATTTGGACACACACTCATTGTCACCTAAGTCATTTTGCATAAAATATTTGTAGGATATGTTCTTTCTGGCTCTACAGTTATGATGCTAGAATTTTATTTACTGTTAGAGGACCATATCTACACTGTGGACAATTCAGTGTTATATTCGCCTTTTTATTCAGCTTTACTTGTCTTTTTTAAGTAATGCTACTGGACCATATGAAATGAAACCATAAATATGAATATACATATAAATGTGAATGTATAACTGTATGTGTACAGGATATCTCAAAAGTCTTAGTACAATTTTAAACTTTAATTGCTTAAACTGAAGTTTGGCCCATGTGTAGACTTCATCATATTGCTAAATTGACATCTCTATACATATGATACTAGGAAGTGCTTTAGAAATGGAGCATATGTAGACATATGGTAATTGGGTCTAATTGTCCTAAAAGATGGCTAGGAGAGTAATTTTTAATACTAGAATCATTAAGATATTTAAATGAGTCCTACCCAGGTAGCTACATTTTTGCAATTAAGGATGGCTTTTGTAGTCAGTGCAATATTGATGCCCCAAGGAGCAAGACTGATTTTTGAGAGAGACCTTCAGGAATTTTTAGCTCAGTGGAACTACTCATGAAAGAGTAAAGCTGCCTTTGGACATGAATTTGGTGGATTTGGTGCTGTCTAGGAACTTATTTAAATTGTGAGTCCAATCCCCTCAAGGAAGGCTATGAGAAAATAATGTCCCTGAGGAATTAATTAAGGGAAATGATTGGATATTTTTTCCCCTTTGTTTTTGAAGTAAACATACTTTAAAAAATTTTTTTTAATATTAAGTAGTTAAACAGAACTGGAATGCCAGTCCCAAAACACTGAAAATGAGGAAAAAGGGAAATAGCCAGTGGAGATAATAGAGAAAACAGATGTTCTACCAACCCCTTAGGGTATCTGAGAACCATGATGGGGAGATTTAACAGTTTTGGTCCTATGAAAGTAGATCAGAATATACCACATCATATATATATATCTTTATGTGCATACATAGTTAGGTATATTATATATGTGTATGCATATATGTCAAAACTGTAAAAAAAAAAAAGTGTGATTTTTTTATTTTTGGTAGAATGAGCAAAAAATCTCGGCCAAATTGGAAAAGCTTTAGAAAATGCAAGATGTGTATCTAGGAAGACTTCATGTAGGCAGAGCTAATTTTCTCAGATTAATAAAAAATGCCAGTTAAAGGAGTCTTCTTTTGTCTTTGCAATTTTAACATGCAAGTATGCATTTTCTGCTTATCTTTTTCAAACATTGATAAGACCTAAGATATTTCTCCAAATTAAAATAAACAGTTCTGGGTACTCACAATAATAGCTATAGCACAATAAAGACTCATTTAGACAAATGACATAGGTTTCTAAGAAACAAGCTTTGTCTTGGTGAATGAGTGTCAAGTAAGGAGTCAAGTTAATGAGATCCAAATGTCATTTTGAATAACATTCACTTTCCCGTGGTGCTCTTTAATGGAAGATAATAGGAGTCATCAAGGGCCCCCATAGCAAACAGAGCTATATGCTGCCAAAATGATGAAGGACATAGAGCACTAGACTTAAGAATCAAAAAGTGACCCAAATTCAAATCCTATCTTTAGCACTTGTTAGTTATGTGATCCCAGGAGATCCATATAACCTCTCAGTCTCAATTTCTTCATCTGTAATATGAGTGAATTAGATTTGATGGCTTCTTATGTCCTAAATCTATGATACTATGATCTTAACCTTAAGAGAATCAATTTGGTATTTCTAGCACTTGAAGACAATGCATTATTAAGAAGTCACTCAGGCAAATGTTAGTTTCTAGGAACTATCCCTGTGATTTTGATTGCTTTTTTGTCTTTTTTTTTTCATTTTTAGCATAACAACTAATATTTATCAAGCACTTGCTAAATATTAAGTATTGAGGATATAACAACATGGATGAAAACATTATGCTAAAAAGCATAGGAGCAAGCACACTTGTTTCACTTCTCTGCTGACTGGGAAAGTGTGAGAGCATAATACATTTTTAAACACCCGGGAAAGCTTACCATCATACAATTGGTATATCATATTGATAAACTTTTCTGGCCAACCAAATTTTGATATAATCTTCCATGAACTCTCATGACTGATAGTGTCAAAGACCTTACTCAGAACTACAAATGTTGTGTACAGACCTCTTTTCTGCTTTTGTCATTTCTCTCGGAGTTGTCAGACAGTAAATAACATATTGATTGTTCCTTGGCCCCTTCTGAAGCCACACTCACTCTCAGGTAGAAGCCAAACAGGCTCCACCAGATGCAGGATCAGCCTATTAAGGAAAATTTTGGCAAAAGTCTTTATAGCAATGACTAAGAGAGAGATTCCTCCTGTGATTGTCTCAGGATGATCTATTCCTTTTACTTTTATAAAGTTGGACCAACATGATATCAAGTCAGCTACTACAGTGATGGTAAATGAAGTTTTGAATGTTGGGGATTAGTTCATTTAACCTGGAAGTATACTTTCCAGGGATGTACACATTGAAAATGAGGTTGACACAGACATTGCCAGAACTAGCTCAGTGTTTGGAAGGCTCTGAAGAAAAGTATAGAAAAGACTGACTACCAAACTGAGTATCCACAGAGCTGATAGTCCGACATGATTGTTATATGTCTGTGAAACCTGGTCAGTGTACCAACACTATGCCAGGGAACTTAATTGCTTCCATCTGAATTAGCTTAGGAAGATTCTGAAGATCACCTATCAGGATAAGATATTGACATTGAGGTTCTTGAACTAAACTGCCAACCATTCAAACTCTACTGCAGAAAGTTGGGCTTCGTTGGGCTGTCCACATTGTTTGAATGCCAAATGTACATTTGCCAAAAAAGATGGTCTTATGGGGTTGGTGAATGAGTGTCAAGAGCTCATGTGGTGATCAGAAAAAGTGATACAAGGACACTCTCAAGGTCTTTCTTCAGGACTTTAGAATTGATTGTATGACTTGGCACAGGACCACTCAGTATGACATACCTTCATCAGAGAAGGTGCTGTGCTCTATGAACAAAGCAGAATTGAATTAGCTCAAAAGAAATATGAGAAGCACAAAATTAGAGAAGCCATCCAAAATGTTCCTATGAACTATTTGTGCCCTACCTGTAGCACAGCTTTTAGAGCTCATATAGGTCTAATCAGCCACAGCTAAACACACTATAACTTGACTCATTTTCTCTTTGAGAGCAATGAACAACAACCACCCAATTGGGGATATAAACACAAACAAATGAGATAGTCCCCACCGTCAAAAAAAGCTTACATTTCTTAGGGGAGGGGGAAGCAAACAAATAAGTCAATACCAGACAACCTGAGGAAAGGAAACCTTATTAATTTGGAGATAGGAGTGAGGGTCAAGGAAACCACAAAGAGGTTGCATATCAGCTAAGTTTTAGAAGATGATAGTGTTTAAAATGTGGAGATGAGAAAAGACTTTATTTGAGTTATGGGGATTAGCTTGGACAAATACACAGAAGTTAGACCCCCTTGAGAGTAAGAAAGTTCTAATTTTTAGGTTTGTATATTGAGTACCTAGCAAGATATTTGGCACTTAATAGGTGCTAAAAATTGCCAATTGTTTGGTTAATTGGAGATTAACATCATTTGTGGAGAACAGTTAACAAAGCAGTTTATCTGGAACTTAAATAAATTATGTGAAGGATGATGGGAAAAAAGCCTGGAAAGGTAAGTTGTAGCCAGATTTTTTGAAGGCCTTGAATGTGAGTATAAGCAATTTGTACCTAGAGACAATAGGAAACACACTCTTAAAAAGAACTCATTAACATATCCTAGATTATTCATAGGCTTTGATATCAGTACATGAAAACCAAAAATGTGACTAAAAAATATTCACATACATTAACATTCTATACAAAATGCTAGATTCCTCTGTCTGGTGTCTAAACTTTTATGCACTTATATGAAAAACAAAATGGGCTCCAATACTTTTTTTGAAATATGGCCCAAATAAGTATACTTTGAATTCTCTAAGGGAAATATGTGAGTGTACCAATTTATTTGTTTTCCTGTACCAAATTTCTAATGACGAAATGCTGTGTACTCAAATAAATTCTTAACCTCAGACTGGAGTTCCCAGACAGCACTCCTCCTCACAATTTAGACATTATGCCAGAACAAATCAAGTTCATTATCTTTTAGAATATTTCCAAGTATATACAAATGAAAATAAATATTTTTTAACATTCTCTAAAATTGACTTTAGGACATTTCTAATCAGATATAGTCAATGAAATTTGGAAGGCAAAGTTTAATGTTAACTTTAAATACACTTTAAAAGGAATTTTTTAAAAGTATACTTTGAAAAAAATAAATTGCTAACAAGGCAAAAAAGAATCACAAAAATGCAGGAAGAAAGTTTTTTGAAATGATTCCAAATATGAGAACAGAGCTCTTTTTTATTTCTTTCCCAGAGGGACTGATCATTTGTTATTGTGTGAAGCATTTAACTCATTAAAACCTATTTGGTAGGTGCTGAATTATTTTTCTTTGACTTTTTTCTGAGCAATAGAGTTAAAGTGAGGATTTTCCACCTAATTAAATTTTTTACCTGCAACATTTCTCTTAGCTGCATGGATGTTGGAGATAGAGGTACATGGAAAGGAAATTTAAGTCAGGTAGAGTACAGTTTGTTCATGCATATGGAAGAGGATTCCTATAAAATCCACATTTAATCTACCTCTGCTTGAAACACTTGTACCTACTCACCCTCTACATATTCATGCAAACTCTATTAACTAAATACATAAACTGTGGCTTTCAGCTTTAGTTCTCTGACTCTTCCCCAAAGGTCACTGGCACGCACACATGAGGCCTTTTGTTCACTTCTCAGAGGTAGGTGACCCCAGTGCACCTGCTTTTGAATATCTGGCAAGAAAACAAGACCTGTAAATGAATATGGTCTTTTCAAGGAGTTGCATATTTTCCAGTGAAATTCTCTTCTGCACAGGTGCCAAACCCATTGCTAGAGGGAATGGAAACCTCTGTATCAGTTGAGGACAGGCCCAGTTCTGGTCTTTGGCTGGAGAATCCTTTCCCAAATCCCCTCTGCCAAGAAAAGCCTTTAGTTGAGGCTAGCCTCCTTACTTAGAGGAGACCTCTGTCATTGACGTCCTGAGTTCTAGGCAGGCCACACTTCTCCTCCTTCAGCCAATATCTTCTTTACTTTTGGAAATTCAACATTCCATAGGCAGTAATCTTTCCTTTGGTTTAAAACACAGTATGATGGAGTTGAGAGGAAACTAGATTTTTTTTTATTCAAACCTGGGTTTGAATCTGGACTTTTACCACCTATGACCTTAGATAAGTCACTTTACTTGTTTAAATCTGTTTTTTATTTGTAAAGCTGAATTCCTAATCTTTTATCTCTATTGCTTAGCAGTGTCTGAAACATAGTAGGTGCTTATTGTTTTTTGAATGAATGAATGTTGACTAACTGAATGAATAGAAGTAAGATCTTATGATTTTGTCAATCTTGACTTGCCACTTAGTACCACTAAGTGATCTTGCCAAATCACTTAAAACTTTAAAAGTTGTGTGAGTCTTGAAACTGTAATAGATGGTTCAATGAATGAAGTCATCACTAGAAGGCCTGGTGATTGTAGACTAATAATTAATAATAATAATTAGAACTTATATAGCACCAAAAGATTTACAAAATATTATATCCATCATTTCATATTGAGCCTCAGAACACTCTAATTTCACTTTCTTGAGGCTTAGTTTCCTCATATTGAAAATTTATCTGTTAGACTAAATCATCTTCAAGATTCATTGTAGCTCCAAAGATCTCTATTGGTATTAAGATAATTTTGATAAACATCCCTTCTACCTGCAATCAAAATATGATGTCTTTTCCCTCTCTTCCCATATTACATCAGCCAGCTATAATCTTAAATTGCCTCCACTTTTAAGATGCCATTTCCCATGCTCCAACCCACCCCACACAAGCAGAAGATATAACATATGAATGGACTACACAATGCAATAGAAAAAAAGGGTTCTCAAATTATTTAGGAAGCTTTTATACTCTTAAAAACTATTGAGAAACTTTTGTCCCCAAACAATTATTTTTATTTTATATTTGTCACATTCAAAATTAAAATGCCTTAATATTATCTCTAAAATAATCTTGACTTCCAGGACCCTCTGAAAAGGCCAAGTGGACCTCCAGGTTTTCTGGACCACACTTTGTAAAGAGCTGCAATAGAAAAAACTTAATTTACCTCTTACTCAAAGAGATTTTCAATCCTGGCCTCTGATACACACTGGCTTTGTCACTCTGAGAAATTTACTTTTATCCTTGGTTTCCCTTGAAGTATATTGAAGTGGTATAATAGATGGAAAAGTGGGCTTGGAATTCACATCTTGCTTTAGAAATTAGCTGAATGACCAAGTCACATCACCTTTCTCAGTCTCAGTTTCCTCATCTGTAAAATTAGGAAGTTGGACTAAATCATCTCAAAGATCACTATTAGCTTTAAATCTATTACCCTAATACTATATGCTACCTGTGAGAGTACCATTTACATTGGTGGAGAGGTTCCATATGAGGAGTTCTATATATGGACGAAATCATAACAAAACAAAAAACTCTCAACAGTAGCTGTTTCTATTGGACAACCATCCTATTCTAAATGGATTGAACAGATTTTTTAATATAAGAGCTTCTGTCCAGAGACATAAAAGAGGAATGGAGAATAAAGCAAGTGAGAGAGCAGATTCTCTAAAAGAAAATTCCTCCAAACATATCTCAAAATCCTTTAAGGAGCAACAGAAAACTATTGAACAGATCAGGTTGTGATAATAAGGATACTTTTTATTTTTTTTGGAGGTGGTAACTTTAAAGTTTATAGAAAACCTCTCACCATCCATGATTATTGCTAGGTAATCACAGACTTTTAAGGACATTCTTTAAAAGTCAAATGACTCATGCTGACAAGGAATTTGGTTTTTAGCTTAATATGCTTGTCAAAGTGCCTAGATATAAGTGATAGGGACCTTAAAAAAGCATGGTATAAAGATGAACAGATAAAATTCTTCAGATACTAAATCTGCCAGTGTTGGCTAAATCAATCCAGCAGTAGCTTTGTTTTCCTACCACAATTCAACTCAGCTTCCCAATAAGATAGCTGGCTTGTGGTCCCTTAAATTTAGACCTAATTATAGAAGCAGCTAGGTGATGCAATGAATCTGGAGTCAGGAAGACCTGAGTTCAAATATGAATTAAAATATTTCCTAGTTATATGACTGGCTAAGACACTTAATCTCTATCTGCCTCCATTTCTTTATCTGCATTAGATTTGTTTGTACAAAAACTTTTCAGTTTGGTATAATCAAAATTTTCTATTTTGTGGTCAGTAATGATCTCTAGTTCTGCTTTGGTCATAAAGACCTTCCCCTTCCACAGGTCTGAGATGTAAACTATCCTATGTTCCTCTAATTTATTAATGATTTCATTCTTTATGCCTAGGTCATGAACCCATTTTGACCTTATCTTGGTGTACGGCGTTAAGTATGGATCAATGCCTAGTTTCTGCCATATTAGTTTCCAATTTTCCCAGCAATTTTTATCAAACAGTAAGTTCTTATCCCAAAAGCTGGGATCTTTGGGTTTGTCAAAGACTAGGTTGCTATATTTGTTGACTGTTTTATCCCTTGAACCTACTCTATTCCACTGATCAACTAATCTATTCCTTAGCCAATACCAAATAGTTTTGGTAACTGCTGCTCTATAATATAATTTTAGATCTGGTACAGCTAAGCCACCATCATTTGATTTTTTTTTCATTAATTCCCTTGAAATTCTTGACCTTTTGTTTTTCCATATGAACTTTGTTGTTATTTTTTCTAGGTCATTAAAATAGTTTTTTGGGAGTCTGATTGGTATAGCGCTAAATAAATAGATTAGTTTAGGTAATATTGTCATCTTTATTATATTTGCTCGCCCTATCCAAGAGCATTTAATATTTTTCCAATTGGTTAGATCAGACTTAATTTGTGTGAAAAGTGGTCTGTAATTTTGCTCATAAAGTTTCTGATTTTCCCTTGGCAGATAGATTCCTAAATATTTTATATTATCAGTAGTTACTTTAAATGGAATTTCTCTTTGTAACTCTGACTGTTGGATTTTGTTAGTGATATATAAGAATGCTGATGACTTATGTGGGTTTATTTTATAACCAGCAACTTTGCTAAAGTTGTGGATTATTTCTAATAACTTTTTAGCAGAATCTCTGGGGTTCTCTAAGTATACCATCATGTCATCGGCAAAGAGTGATAATTTGGCTTCCTCATTGCCTATTCTTATTCCTTTAATCTCTTTCTCAGCTCTTATTGCTATAGCTAGCGTTTCTAATACAATATTAAATAGTAACGGTGATAGTGGGCAACCTTGTTTCACTCCAGATCTTATTGGGAATGGTTGCAGTTTGTCTCCATTACATATGATGCTTACTGATGGTTTTAAATAGATGCTGCTGATTATTTTAAGGAAAAGTCCATTTATTCCTATACTCTCAAGTGTTTTTAATAGGAATGGATGTTGGATTTTATCAAATGCTTTTTCTGCATCTATTGAGATGATCATATGGTTTTTGTTAATTTGGTTATTAACATGGCCAATTATATTGATAGTTTTCCTAATATTGAACCAGCCCTGCATTCCTGGTATAAATCCTACTTGATCATAGTGTATTATCTTGGAGATGATTTTCTGTAGTCTTTTTGCTAATATCTTATTTAAGATTTTAGCATCAATATTCATTAGGGAGATTGGTCTATAATTTTCTTTCTCTGTTTTCAGCCTACCTGGTTTAGGTATCAGTACCATGTCTGTGTCATAGAAGGAATTTGGTAGGACTCCTTCATTCCCTATTTTATCAAATAATTTATATAGCATTGGGGCCAATTGTTCTTTAAATGTTTGGTAAAATTCACATGTAAATCCATCTGGTCCTGGGGATTTTTTCTTAGGGAGTTGTTTAATTGCCTGTTCTATTTCTTTTTCTGAAATGGGACTATTCAAGCAATTTACTTCCTCCTCTGTTAGTCTGGGAAGTCTATATTTTTGGAGGTAGTCATCCATTTCACTTAGGTTATCAAATTTATTGGCATAAAGTTGAGCAAAATAACTCCTTATTATTTCTCTAATTTCCTCTTCATTGGTGGAAAGTTCTCCCTTTTCATTTTTAAGACTACTAATTTCATTTTCCTCCCTCCTTTTTCTAATCAGATTTACCAAAGGCTTATCTATTTTATTGGCTTTTTCATAGAACCAACTCTTAGTTTTATTAATTAGTTCAATAGTTTTTTTACTTTCAATATTTTTAATTTCTCCTTTTAATTTTAGAATTTCCAATTTAGTATTTGATTGGGGGTTTTTAATTTGGTCTTTTTTTAGTTTTTTTAGTTGCAAGCCCAATTCATTAATCTTTTCTTTCTCTGTTTTATTCAAGTAAGCCTCTAAGGATATAAAATTCCCTCTTATTACCGCTTTGGCTGCATCCCACAAATTTTGGTATGATGTCTCATCATTGTCATTATCTTGAGTGAAATTATTAATTGTATCTATAATTTGCTGCTTCACCCAATCATTCTTTAAGATGAGATTGTTTAGTTTCCAATTACTTTTTGGTCTATTTCCCCCTAACTTTTTGTTGAATGTAGTTTTTATTGCATCATGATCTGAAAAGAAAGCATTTACTATTTCTGCTTTCTTGCATTTAATTTTGAGGTCTTTATGTCCTAATATATGGTCAATTTTTGAATAGGTTCCATGAACTGCTGAGAAGAAAGTATATTCCCTTCTATCTCCATTCAATTTTCTCCAAAGATCCAACATACCTAATTTTTCTAATATTCTATTTACTTCTTTAATTTCTTTCTTATTTGTTTTGTGGTTTGATTTGTCTAATTCTGAGAGTGCAAGGTTGAGATCTCCTACTATTACAGTTTTGTTGTCTATTTCTTCTTGCAACTCTCTTAACTTCTCCTTTAGGAAGTTGAGTGCCATACCACTTGGTGCATATATGTTTAATATTGATATTGCTTCGTTGTTTATGCTACCCTTTAGCAGGATGTAGTTTCCTTCCTTATCTCTTTTAATTAGATCAATTTTTACTTTTGCTTGATCTGAGATAAGGATGGCTACCCCTGCTTTTTTGACTTCACCTGAAGCATAATAGATTTTGCTCCAGCCTTTTACCTTTACTCTATATGTATCCCCCTGCTTTAAATGTGTTTCTTGTAAACAACATATTGTAGGGTTCTGACTTTTGATCCAGTCTGCTATCTGCCTCCTCTTTATGGGGGAGTTCATCCCATTCACATTTACGGTTAGAATTACTAAATCTGTATTTCCTGCCATCCTAATAACCCCAGATTGTGCTTTACTTATTCTTGCCTCCCCCAACCCTCTTTCCCCCTTTTAAACTTATGTACCCCTCTTGTATCACGATACTTATCCTCTTTATAATCCCTCCCTCCCCCCCTTTGAGTCTTTCCCCCTTCCTTCCCTTATTACTCTTTTTCTTTTCCCTTTTCCTCTCCCCCGTTTTTAATGAGGCGAGAGAGAATTTTCTCTAAAACAAATGTCAATTATTTTTTCTTTGAGCCAACTCTGATGAGAGTAAGATTCACACAATGTTCCTCCCCCTCTCTAAATTCCCTCAGATATGATAAGTTTCCTTAGCCTCTTTGTGGGATGTGGTTTCCCTCTTTTTATCCCTCCTTCCCACCTTATTCTGCCATCATCCCTTTTCCATATCTACTTCCCTTTTTTATGTTATATCAGTACAATCAAATTATACATGTATTCTTTTTGTATATCCACAACAGAAATACAATTCTCAAGAGTTATTTTTACCTTTTCTGCATCTCTTGAGTTCTATGCTTGGAGATCAAATTTTTTGTTTAGTTCTGGTTTTTTCTTCAGAAACAAATGGAATTCATTTGTTTCATTAAATGTCCATCTTCTTCCCTGGAAGAAAATGCTCAGCTTAGCTGGGTAGTTTATTCTTGGCTGCATCTCAAGTTCTTGTGCCTTTCGGAATATCATATTCCAGGCCCTTCTTTCCTTTAATGTAGAGGCAGCCAGATCTTGGGTGATCCTTATTGTGGCACCTCGGTATTTAAATGGTTTTTTTTTGGCTGCTTGTAAAATTTTTTCCTTAATCTGATAGTTCTGAAATTTTGCCACAATATTCCTTGGGGTTTTTATTTTAGGGTTTCTTTCAGAAGGTGTTCGATGAATTCTTTCAATGCCTATTTTACCTTCTGATTCTATTACATCTGGGCAGTTCTCTTTGATGATTTCTTGTAAAATAGTATCTAGGCTCTTTTTTTCATCATAGTTTTCAGAAAGTCCAATAATCCTCAGATTATCTCTCCTAGATCTATTTTCCAAGTCTGTCGTTTTTGCAAGTAGATAATTCATGGTTTTTTCCAGTTTGTCATTTTTTTGTTTTTGCTTGACTGATTCTTGCTGTCTCAATGAATCATTAGTTTCAATTTGTTCAGTTCTAATTTTTAAAGAATTATTTTCTTCATTAGCTTTTTTTACTTCTTTCTGTATATGTCCAATTGAGTTTTTGAATGTATTGTTTTGGTCTGTGGAATTTTTTTCCATTTCACTAATTTTTTTTTTTAGTGAATTATTTTCTTTTTCCAATTCACAGATCCTACTTTCTTGCGTGTTCTTTGTCTTTTCCAATTCACGGATCCTACTTTCTTGCGAGTTCTTTGTCTTTTCCAATTCACAAATCCTACTTTCTAGTGAATTCTTTATTTTTTCCAATTCACAATTCTTACTTTCCTGAGATTTTTTTATTTTTTCCAATTCACCAATTTTGTTTCCCTGCACTTCCTGGGAATTTTTTAACTTTTCCAATTCGTATTTCAGGAAGTTGTTGCTCTCTTGTAAGGCTTCTCTTTCCTTTCCCCATTTATCTTCTAACTCTCTTTTGAGACTTTTAATGGTCTCTTCTATGAGAGCATCATGTAAAGGAGGACAGTCTGATGCATTTTTGCTGTTTGAGGTCTCTTCAGGTTTGCTGACCTGCTCTTTTTCTGCATAGAAGCTGTCGATTGTTCTTTTCATCTTTTTATTCATGTTTTAAAGCCTTTAGGGTAGGTCTCCTAGGCAAGGGGGTTACCAGCTTCCTCTGCAGAGCAGGGAAAGATGTAAACCGATTTCCGGCTCCGAGGTATGGGAGTGCTCTGAGTGAGAGTTTTCCCTTCCCCCAACAGGAAGTGGATTCAGCACTGGCCGAGCTATCAAACTGCTTAGTAGGGCTGAGTGGATTATCGATTGCCCTCGGCTAGAGACTAAGTGGTGAAAGTGTCACCGCCCAGGCCGGAGCCTCTTGTGGGACTGTGAGTATTAGCAGCTGACCGCAGACCGCAGACCGCAGACTGCAGACCGCAGACCGCAGACCGCAGACCGCAGACCGCAGACCGCAGATCCCCCAAACTCTGCCCCAGTGTCTCTGCCTGATGCAAATTGGCCCTGGAAAAGCTCTATGGCCCCAAGCCGAGCTCCCCACTGTGCAGATTGGAGGCTAACCCGGGCTGCGTCCTCCTGCCGTGCAGGATCACAACTGCCCCAAGGAAAAGCCCTTACTGCGGGTTGGGGCTGCTGGCTTGTGCTGAGATCTGTGCTTTCACCCTCGGTTTGAGACTCTCCTCGGAACCTAATTTCTCTCCCCGTCTGCGCCGATCTCCCCCCTGGCCCCGTAACCAACCTTTTTTGGCGAGACTGCAGATTTTCTTTGGCAGGTGAGTTGTTCTACTTCTTATCTTTCCGAATTGTAGCAGTCAAGACTATTTTTGAGGCTCGATATAATATTGGTAACGAGGGTAAGAGAAGAGCTTAGAAAGTCGCGTGTGTCTTCTCCGCCATCTTGGCTCCGCCCCTCTCCATTTCTTTATCTATAAAATAGGGATAATAATAGCACCTACCTTCCAAAGTTGTGAAAACCAAATGAGATTATTTGTAGAGTGAGTCACTTAAGTGTTGTTTGTTGTTGAGTTACTTCAGACCCTTGGTAACCTCATTTGGGGTTTTCTTGGAAAAGATAGGGTGGTTTGCTATTTCTTTCTTCAGTTCATTTTATAGATGAGGAAACTGAGGCAAACAGGGTTAAATGCCTTTCCTAAAGTGACACAGCTACTAAGTATCTAAAACCAAATTTGAACTTACATGCTCTAGATCCTAGGATCAGTGTTCTATCCAATGGATCTCCTAGTTACTGGTCATTTAGCATAGTACCTGGCATATAATAGGTGCTTAATAAATATTTGTTTAAAAAAAATCTATAGGTTAAAAGAGTCTAGAATGTTTTTATCTTAGGTGAGGCATTTAGAGGATAGTCTCCTTAAGAACAAAGAATCCTACTTCTTTTGTATGTTTTATGCTTTCCTTTTTCACCCTTCTACCCTTAATCCCCACAAAAGCAGTTCTTTTTTATAAATTGCAAAGTCTGTTAATTTTTCTAAAATGATGGTGGTGGTGGTGGTGGTAGTGATGGTGTGTGTGTGTGTGTGTGGTGCTGGTATTGGTAGCTGGAATTAATATTTGTACATTGTACCAAAGCAATATCTATTAACTGGAGTGCTTTTTAAAAATCATGATCTTAAGAAACATCAACAAAAGCAAACATTTACATATACAAAGAATAGAAAAAGACAATTGTATATGAAACTCTGAATCTTCTACCTTGCCAGAGCTTTTGTTGGTTTTTAGTATGTTTGTTTAAACTGAACACAATAATACCCACATTGCTTTGTTTTTCAGTGTAGTATTCGTTATGCTACTTAAAAATTAATTATTAATCATATTATGTTATTTATTATATATTTATTAATTTAATTATTATGGGGACTGTTAGGTGTCACAGTGAGAGCATTGGGCTCATTCGAGTTTAAATCCATTCTCAGATACTGTGTGACCCTAGGCAAGTCACTGTTTGTCTCAGTTTCCTCATCTGCAAAATGAGCTGGAGAAGGAAATGGCAAACCACTTCAGTATTTTTGAGAAGAAAATCCCACAAAGTCAGGAAGAGTTGTACACAACTGAAAGGACTTAGCAAGAACAAATTTCTATGCATTTCTTAGTGTTTCACCTTCATACTTTGCTTTCTTCCTATTGTAGTTCATATTTTCCCCCTCCCTTTCTCCTCTCCTCCATCACTATCATTGCTATTCATTCACTTTTAATTTCTCCCACCCTTTGCTTTTCAACTTAGAAACTCTGGTGCCAAGTAGACAAAAGGTCAGTCCCAGAACCTGGAAAAGCTAAATTAGAATCTCTAATTCAGACACACACAAGCTGTGATTATAGGCAAGCTACTTAACCTCCCTCAACTTCAATTCCTTTACTATAAAATGGAGATAATAATACTTGCAGCACTTATCTTATAGAGTTGATATGATAACTGAATAACAATGCATATACAAAGTGATTTGCCAACTGAAAAGTGCTAGACAAATAACTAAAGTTCTTATTACTTTCAATTGGAGAAAAAAAAGTTTCAGGGCTGAAATTCCTGAGAAATATATCTAAATAAGGATAATATTTATTTTGTAGTCTACATGGTAATACAACTATGAAAAACAAAGATTAAAAAACAATACTTTCCCCTTTCATTGAACAAAAATATACTATTAATAGATACCATTGGCTTCCTATGTTACCTTAGGCTTTTTGCTTCTGCCCCTCTGGGTTTCAATTTCCTTGTATAATGGGAGCTAATGTAAATCTACAAGTGGATGAAAGATGTGAGAAAATCTTGACAGTAATATACAAACAAAATGTCAGAGAGCCATATTACTTCAGGTGCTCAGATTGGTGTCAATAATGTGAAAAACACACAGATGAATTCCTTTGTATGGGAAGAATATCATGATTTAAATCCTCCTCCCTATACCTCAGAACCTTTTAGGACCACTCCCTTTGTCCCAGAGATTTCCTTGCAAAACATTGGGAGGTGACTGAGAGAAGTTGGCTTTAGACAATGATGATTCAAGATGTTGAAGGGATCCTAGCCAGTACTGTCACTCGTCCTTGTGTTTCAAAGTGTTCCAGTGGTTTATTAATCCCTTTCCAAATAGATGTAGGACAAATCCATTTTGAAGCAATACCAACATAAGGAAGCCAAATCTAGACTCATTCATTCTGGAAAGGACTGAACTGCTGGCAAATACATTTTTTTTTTTTTAAATTGTCCTTTTTAGTAGAAATGAAAGCCAATTCCTTTCCACATTGGGAAGAGCCAATGATGCAAGCTGTTGATTATAAAAGTGAGGCCAAAGAGCAACAAGAGGTATTTACTTTGGAGGAAAAGAAGGTAAAAGACTAAAATGTTAAACCATAAAAGATTTTATACCAGTTTAGATGAAACCAATAGTTTAAAAGATAAATATTTTGCATTTTTCGTACAGATGCTATTGGTAAAAATGGCTATTATCTTAAAAGGTAGAGGCAAAAATTATGAGAGAAAAATATGGAATGAAATGGGGAGTTCAGTTTGTTGCTTTTGAGCAGTAACAACAATAATAAAAAAGATTTTTCTTTTTATAAAAAAATAATAAGTGCTCTTGAGGTAGGAGGATGTCTAGGCTGGAGTTTGGCAAGATTTTTAAGGTATGAGGTCAAAGTTTCAGATCCTTTTCCCTTGGTTCCAAGACTTAGATTGGCCCTTGTTCTTTCTTCTCCCCTCCAAACACCCTCCCCAACATGGAGGTATGGGAAGAGAGTGTGGGGGAGTGAGGAGAGAATAAACTTTGTACTTTATGCAGTAGTAATTCTCCTCTAAAGTAAGAAGGGATTAATGATGAGATGATCACTAAGAATCATAGTACCATATAAGTAGAGGTGTAAGGGACCATGGACAACATAGAGTCCTACTCTTTTATCATACATATATAAACTGAGACCTAGAGATACTGAGTAATTTTTCAAAGTTCAGCCAGGTAAATACCTGGCTTAATATAATCAAGGCATAATCAAGGCTTAATCTTATTCAATATTCATTAATATGCCAATGTATTAATTAGGCATATTGGTTGGAGCCAGGTTGGGAGAAGAAAGAAAAGGAATCTAATGTTAGCTGCTAGCCTATGTGATTTTTAGTATAAATGAAATAATCAATCAATCAACAAACATTTTTAAGAGCTTACTAAGTGCCAGGTATTGTAGAAGAATGCAAATAGAGGCAAAAGACAGCCCCTGCCATCAAGAAGATTACAATCTAATGGGGGAGACTTGAAATGTATACAAAATAAGTTATATAAATACTATGTAGATTCCTGGACTAAACCAAACTTTGGGGCAATAGAAAATGGGGATGGAGTGAGCCAGACAAATTTTACTTCTACTTCTAAATCACTATATAACCTTGAAGAAATTCATGTTTCCTTTCTAAAGTTCAATTTTCTTACATAGTAAAATTCAATTTTCTTATCTTTATCGACCTATGTGATTTCTCAGGTTCTTTTGAATTGTAAAATTCTATGATAATAAATTACTATTCACGTTAAGATTTTTAGAATCTAAGATTTCACAGTATCCTTTAGAAGACAATTCTGGGGCTTCAATCACACTGATATCTTCCTTACTTCTAAAAATGAAGTCTTCCAATTGGATTCAGACTTATTTATCTTTGTTAATTCTTCTGTGGGAGAGAAACCAATTATTCATTACTTTCCACATATAAAACTCTTCCAAGCCTTGGAAAAATAATTGTTACACCCAGCTTTGGGTTGAGCAATCTCTTTTCATAAGACCATAGATTTAGAGTTGAAAAAGACCTTAGAGGTCATAGGATCTCAGGCCAAAGTTATACATAATCTAGTTGAAAGCCCTCCTTTTACAGGTGAGGAAATTGAGGCTCAGAAAAGAATATATCACTCTTCTATAGTTGCACACACAGTTAGTGGAAGAACTTATATGTGAACCTAGATCCTTAGATTTTAAATTGAGCATTCTTTGCTGCTTCTTTACTTCATTACTTCACTAAAGGAGATATTTTATATCTTGATAATACTCTCCTCCCTCCCCTCCCTCCCCACTCCTTTGAATTATTTATCATCTTTCCAATCACTTTTAAAATTTTGATCACCAAAACTGGATAGAAAACTTCACTGAGAAACTGTCATAATTCAATTTATTCAACAACTAGTGAGGAAGTAACTATGAATGAACCATTGAGCTAGACATTAGAGATAAATATATTATATAATATATATTCTTGCCTCTTAAAGAATTTAATTAGTCATCAAATATTTATCAAGCAATAGTTACTGATGAGGTCCTAAATGGTGTATTGGACCAAGAGAAACTAAAGAATTGATCCCTGAGGCAATAAAGCACAAGGCACCAATAGAGATCAGTTTAGCTCCAAAGTCCCACTCTCTGGGAAGTTTATTCAGTCTGAAATCCAAGTTACACCAACACCCTGAGATCTACCCTCTTTAGAGGTCTTGAGCAGTCTGTCCTTGCCATGCCCTATCAGAAACCCTAATAATTTCACTGAGGTTAAATTTTTCTTATAAAATGTACTTATGGGTAGATGGCTACTGCCTTTCTTTGGGTTAGTCCATGAAAGTGCTCTGTATTGTGGTTTCTTCCTCCTTACCTCACATACCATGTGGTATCAACCCTGATTCAACTATGCTTCTCAACTCCACTTCTCCTTCTTACAGATAACTCTTTTAGGGTGCTAATCCAACATGGGGACCCTTATGAGCATGCTCACTTTCCTTCATTATTGTGCATATTTATGTATATGAGGCACCATTTCTGTTGTATGTAGGAAATTTTATTTGCTGAAAATTACAGAAGAAAAATTGTATAAGGAACATTGATAAAATAAACTTGAGAAGAAAGATAGGTCTTCAAAAAAGTGAAAAGAACCTGAGAGGAAAAATACCATTCAGATTAATGTATTGAGAGAAACTTTATAAGGCAGAGTACTTAGTTAAAAATGTCTCTAATCTATCAGTTCATTTACATGTGACTATTTACCAAGTTTTGAAGGCTATAACTGAAAAATCATAACTCAAATAAATGAGGAATATGAGATGATTATATTAAGTCTTTGGGGAGCATATATGACAGAAAGGTTAAAATTTCACATCACGAGGCAGAGATGGATGCTGATTAAGAGGAGCCCCAGATTTGAAACATTTAGTGGGAGCAATGTACCCATTCCCCTTGCAAGTTGACTGTGGGTTTTGTTGTTTGTGTTGTTGTTATTTGTTTGTGTTCTAAAAGATATTAAAACTGCCCTAAGGATTTAATTGGCTCTAAGTGCTAAGACTCAAGATATTTGACATAGCTTCCTGGTCATTTGGATGAAAAATAGACAGGTTCTTAGGACCTGCAGCTCCTTTTATTAGTCTCAGACCCTAGACTAGCAGGATGACCAGTACTGCTAGTGGAGAATTGTATGACCAGTGCAAAAGAAGAGATCTCTATTCAGCCAAATCAAACATTATTAACATGAATATCCCTTTCCTGCTCTGAAGTACTTTCCCTCTTAAGAATAATGAAGTCTCTTCTTGTTAATTATTAAATAAATTAAGAACTTCTTTCATTTCACTTTCAAATCTAAACTAACAGAAGATTATCTTAGAGTTAGCTCTAACCAAGGGCAAAACATTCAAAGTCATAAGGAGAGGTAGGAGAAGACCATAGTAATAAGAGCTAACATTTATAAAGGGCCTGCTCTATATTAGGCACTGTGTTAAGTGCTTTAAACTATTCTTATTTGATCTTCACAACAACTCTAGATAAGTGCTATTATTATACTCATTTTACAGATGAGGAAACTGAAGCAATAAAGAGATTAAATGACTTACTTTATAGTAAATTTGTGTATTTGTCTGAGGATTTGAACTCAGGTCTTATTGATTCTAGACTTAGTTTTCTATCTACTGTGCCTCCAACTGCCCCCAGTGAAGATTGAAGTAGATGATGATAACAATAGGAATTGAGAAAAAAAATGAGACACAATACAGAAGATGATAGGAATCAAACTGACAGACACACTGCAGCTGTTCTGCTGAGAGTGTGCTGAGGAAAAACATTGTTTTGCTGAGAGCTAATTAGAGAAAAGCAGTATTGCCTCCTAACATTATCTTCAGTCTGAGAAAATGGAAATCTCTCATGGGTTTACCCATTTTGAGAGAGAGAGAGAGAGAGAGAGAGAGAGAGAGAGAGAGAGAGAGAGAGAGAGAGATTACAACAGGTTTTGCACCTACTTTACTGTGAACTGTGTCATTTGCTATTTAAAGAGCTAGTTGGGTCCTATTGCTATCTGAAGTCTGAGAAAGAAAAAAAATTCAGCGTACCAGAACCAACTGAAGGAGCTTAGCAGTGGTCTATCTGAAGGGCAGTTTGTCACTGGAAGAGCTTGGTATTCTCAGCACTCTATCAACAGTAGCTATGTACTAAAAGAACTTGATACTGTTTTAGTTGCTCTAGAATATCAAAGAAAGTTCTTTTCACAATAGAAAAACTATGAGGAGTAAAAATGATATAGATAATAGAAAAATGGTTTTGTCCAGAAGCTTTGTGTGCTGCAGATTGTCTTTTAAAGAGTCCAAGGACATCCAGTTCTGCTGTCCATAGTCATGAGTTGTCCTAGGCATTTGCATTTCTCAACTCATGTCTTTTTGCTAAATTTTTGTAAATGTGTATCTTTTCTTCCCCAGAAGCACATTGTTAAGACTTAGGTTTATGCACTTGTTATATTTTCATTATTGTTACTTTTGACTTATTGTTTAGTAAATGTTTCACAATTAAGAGTAAATTGTGTTACTGTGATTGATACTGTCTAACTAGAAAGCATACCAGTGGAGGCTAAGGAATTACAATTGTAATTGTAATTACATTGTAATTGTAATTACCATTACAATGGTGAATAGTGAAAATGAATGCTTCCCAAATGTATCATATAGCAAGGTTAGCTCTAGAACCTTGAATGTGTACTAAATAGTAGTGGCAAGAATGACCCTCTAGGGAAAACAATTTATCAAGTTGAAGTGGATCCACATATGCAGGTTGAGCCAGACTCAACCTAGAGAAAGGAAGAGTTGGAAAGTGTAAGGGATTAGTATCCCGCTTGGGCTATGTATGTATGACTGTTTACAATATATAAGTATTATATAACACTGACTACCCTGGTCCTCATTGCCTAAATTTTCTAATACATCACATCTTCTGGAGTTCTTTGGCATTTTTAAGGGAGATTATGGGTGTTTAGGCTTCTTACCATTAGTTCTAGCCTCACACTGATGGTATTTCCCCATTGTAAGCATGAGATCCCTGATATTCCGGTTTTTTTACCTACCAATAATAGAACGACCTTTTACAAAGCAATATTCATTTCATGTTTATAAACTTATACCCATACCATATGAGACTTAATTATCCTTACCTTTTGCAACCTTATATTCGTCCCAGTCTGGCATCTGAAATGTAGGCCATTCTGTCTATTGTTGTTACTGTTCAGCTGTTTCGGTCATGTTCAGCTTTTTTGACCCTGTTTGGAGGTTTTTTTTTTTTTTTTTTTTTATGAAGATACTAATTGCGATTTCCTTTTCCAGATCATTTTACAGGTGAGGAAATTGAGGCAAACAGGATTAAGGGACTAGTAAGTGTCTGGGGTTAGATTTGAACTCAAGGAAATGAGGTCTGGCACTATCCATTGTATCACCCTACTTCCCTATTCTTGCAATATAGCCAATCAAAAGAAGCTTCCACTTACATTGTAAGGGAATTTATAGAAGCAGAATGCTTCCATCTTAGGTGATCTGGGCTTGCTCCAGGACTCTGAGGTCCCATTACACACACACACACACACACACACACACACACACACAGGTTTGTATTTATATATGTTGTTATAGGGCTGGAATCCATGTCTAAGCAGAATGGGACTTTGTAAAGGAAAGGATTCTTTTTTTTCCTGAATCTAGAAGGTAAGGAATTGAGAAATCCCATCTTATATATTTTCATCCTTTTTAGGAAAATCCAATAGAAGGTTATTTGATGAGAGATAAAGGAAAGGGAAATAGAATTAGGGCTTTGAAGAGAGTAGAAAATGTTCAAACATCTACTCTTAGGAATGTGACTAAAATTCACGAAGAGATTTTTTTTTAAAGATCATTTAATTATATAAGGTAAAGAAGATTAGCATGTCAGGGTTCTTTAAAAATGATACTTTTTATTGCTATCTTTTGTTTTTATAATTTGTTATTTCCCCTCCTTTTATACCCTCGAAGGGAGCCATCCCTAATAACAAAGCAAATTTTGAAAATGAAAATTGAAAGAAAGGAAGAGAAGGAAAAAAGTCAGGCAAACCAATCAGCATATTGACAGCTTTGAAAAAAATCAGACAATATATGCAATGTTTCACTCACGTCAACCTGTTCTTCTACAAAGGAGTGTGAGGAAGTGATTTTATTTAGCTTTATCTTGGGACAGGTTTATTCTTGGTAATTTTTGTAACATTCATTTTCAATTGTTTTGTGGTAGTTATTTATTCTTTCTATTTATATTGCTGTAGACATTGTTATTTTTAATAGAGTCCTACATGAAATTGTCTTCACAATAGCACTATTCTCCAGTATTCATTGGTTTTTAGCAAACAATGACTGCTAGGATTTTTTTTTTTTAATGTATCTACATAGAATCGTGTTTTCATATTCTTTATTATTATTTTATATTTTAAAGTTTATTATCTAGCATTTATTCTTCTCACCTATGCAATTGACTTTATTTTGTCTTTGTGAGGCTGTTTTTTTTTCCTTTAATTTTATCTTTAATTTTATTTCTGATTTATGGGATATTAGTCTGTGAACATGATAAGGCAGTTAGGTGACAAAGTGGATTGGAGTCAGGAAGATTCCTCTTTCTGAGTACAAAGCTGAGCTCAGGTATTTATTAACTGTGTGATCCTGCACAAGTCACATAACCCTGTTTGCCTTAATTTCCTCATCTGTAGAATGAGTTGTAGAAGGAATTGACAAATCACTCCAGAGTCAAATGGGATCATGAAGAGTCAGAAATGACTAAAAAGGACAGAACAACAACATCAAGCCAATGTGATAAGTATCATGCTCAATTCCTTTCCCATACTATCAATAAAGAAATGAAACTGAATGTCTCCAGGAATGATTTCTTTTGGGAACTAGTTAATTCTAGCCTGTTTCTAAGTACCTAAAAATGACCCTTAAGTTATCTGTTTAGGCATGTAACAATACATTCAAAAGAGTATTTTTTTCTAGCTTTTTGATAAGAATATTTTATAGGCTGGAATCAAAAGCTTTTCTAAACTCAAGAGAGATTAGAATTATTATTTCTATTTCATTTCTTTGACTTGTTACAAACACAAAAGGAAACTAAATTGTTCTGGCAAGATTTTCTTTTTACAGAGCTTCCAAATATATCATAAGACAAGGTCTGCTTCAAATTTTTGTGAATGACTTGGATGTATACATGGAAGATATTCTATCAAGTTTACAGATGATACAAAATGGGAAGTGAGAGAAATAAATGGATGAATGGCCAAGTCAAGATTTTATATAACCTGGAAGGGCTAGAATACTGGTCTGAAATTGAGATAACATGTGGAGTGGGTAGAGTACTAAATTTTGTTATCAGAATGAGCTGGGCTTAAATCTTGCCTCAGATAACCTCCCCTTTCTCTCCCCCACCCCTATAATCACTTAACCTCTGTGGGACTTAATTTCTTCATCTATACAATGAGGGAACTGGATTTCACTAAATCACTTTTGGTTCTAAATATAAGATTTTGCGAAATATAAAGTTCTTCCATAAATTATAAAAAATAACAATATAATTACTCAGATGCAGTGTAAAAAGAATCTGACTTGGTAGCAATTAATATGAGAAAAAAATCCAGAATTTTTAATAGAATACAAGCTTAATATGATTCCTCAGTATAATGTGGTTGGATAAAAAATCTAACAAAAATCTAATAAAAATTTAAGATTTGTAAACAATATTTAGATAACAAATAATCATCCAAATTTCTGTGATGGTTAGCCAATATGTACTTTATTCTATTTTGGTTATCACATTTTATGAGGGACATGACAGAAAAGCATTCCCCAATTATTATGCTAAAAGCTAGTAACAAAAAGATTAAAATGAGACAAGCATTCAAAGACCGGCAATGTAATTAGGAGATAGAACATACCTAAAAAGTTTCAGCTTTGGGACAAGTGGTAAGACTGCAGAAGAATTTGTTGAACAATGACAGGGTAGATTGTCCCAAAACAACAACTGTGGAGAAGAGAATTGTCTCAAGTATTGGAGTCTAGGTTATATCAGGTAAAAAGAAGAAAGGCAATATACATTTGTTCAGCACCTATTATATGCCAAGTATTGTGCTAAACACTTAAAAAGTTATCTCACTTGAAGAAGTGCAGTTATGCATAGTAGGCAACATCCAATTGAAAGCAACTGTCCAATATTTGATTTGAGAGTAAAGAGAATAAGCTCAATTTTGGAAATTATAGACATGATGACTTCCCAAGTGGTACTGAAGTGCTAGTGAGGTGGATCTGGAGATGTAAATATGGTGCTCAAAAGAAAATCCAGAACTAGAGAAATAGATTTGTATTCATCTGCATAGAAACAGGAGCCAAAATTATGAAAGTGAATCACATTGCCAAATAGTGTAGTGCCAAATGGAATAGATGATGGTCAACAATAGAACCTTGGTACACATTTGTAAGAGAATGTGAAAATGGGAGGGGGGAAGCTAATAAAGAAGATAGATAAGAAACAAGGTAGGAAAGAAAACTAAGAGAATATTATTTCTCTGAAGGAGACAGTGTGATCTGAGATAGAAAGAGCGTGGGGATGGTATGGAAGAAGAGAGAGAATAAGTGAGAGGAAATTTAATGTAAATAGTAATTATAAAATAATTTTGAAGCAATTTTCTCTAATAAGGTCTAATTTCTCAAACCTAGAAAGAACTGAGTCAAATTTATTAAAAAAAAAAAAAAAAGAGCCATGCCCCAATTGACAAATGATTAAAAGATGTAATCTATAAATGATCAAAGGATATGAACAATTTTCAGATGAAAAAAATAAATCCATTTATAGTCATATGAAAAAATATTCTAATTCACCTTTGATTAGAGAGATTCAAATTAAAACAACTCTGAGGTACCACCTCACACCTCTCAGGTCAGCTAAGTTGACAGGAAAAGATAATGATAAATGTTGGAGGGGATGTAGGAGAACTGAGACACTAATGTATTGTTGATTGAGTTGTGAAATGATCCACATATTTTGGAAAGCATTTTGGAACTATGGCTAAAGAGCTATCAAACTATGCTTACCCTTTGACCTAGCAGTGCCATTACTGGGTCTGGATCCCAAAGAAATCATAAAAGAGGAAAAGGACCCATATGTACAAAAATGTTTGTAGCAGTTTGTGTGTGTGTGTGTGTGTGTGTGTGTGTGTGTGGTAGCAAAGAATGGAAAAATGAGTAGATGCCCATCAATTAGGGAATGGCTGAACAAGTTGTGACATATGAAGGTAAGGAATATTATTGTTCTATAAAAAATGATGAGCAAGCTGTTTTAGAAAGGCCTGGAAAGATTTACACAAATTGATGCTAAACTAAACAAGCAGAATCAGGAATACCTTGTACACAATAACAGCAAGAATGTGAGATGATCAAGTATAAAAAGAAACGATATGATCTATGCTCATAGGGCTATAAACTCATGTATATCCTTTGACCTAACAATTACTAATAGGCATGAATACCAAAAGAAATTAATAAAGCCAGTAAAATGACCTAGTTGTACAAAAATATTTTTATTTATAGCTCTCTTCTCAGGGAAAAAAATTGGAAATTGAAAGGAATCCTATCAATTGAGAAATGGCTGAATAAATTGTGGCATGTATTCATCATGGAATATTATTCTATGGGAAATGATGAGCAGGATGCTCTCAGGAAAAAAAAAAAACCTGGAAAGATCTCCATGAATTCAAGCAAAGTGAAATGTACTGTATACAAAGTAATAACAATGTTTTGGGATGCTATTGTCAGCAGTACAATGATCTATGACTACTCTGAAGGACTTAGGATGAAAAATCCTATTTTTATCCAGAGAAGGAACTGATAGTGTTGGAATACAGGTTGAATCATATTCTCTCTCTCCCTCCCTCCTCCCTCCCTTCTTCCTCTCTCTTTCTCTCTTTTTCTCCCTCTCTTCCTCCCTCTCTTTCTTCCTCCCTCCCTCCCTTCCCCCCCACTTCTCTCTCTCTCTCTCTCTCTCTCTCTCTCTCTCTCTCTCTCTCTCTGTCTCTCTCTGTCTCTCTTTTAACTTTATTCTCTTGAGGGTTTTTCCCCCCATTAGAGTGGGAAATCTATGTTTTCTTTCACAACATGACTTTTATGGAAATGTTGTGTATAATTTCACATGTGATTTCTTAATAGGGGGTGAGAATAAAGGAGAAAACCTGGAACTCAAAAGTTTTAAAAACAAATTAAAACAAATGTTTTAAATGTAACTGAGGAAAAAATATTAAATAAACTCATTTAAATAAAAAAAAAGAAAAGTTAAGAGTTGTATGTCTTCCATCTTGATTGTAAGAGGTTAAGTTATCAGTTGTAAGCTTGTGAGACAATGGGTTATTAAGGATTGTGGAAAGATTTTGGGCTAGTTAGTGTGAGGTATGAGAGGGGAGTTAATAAAATGGCTAATAATAATAATTGCCAATATTTACATATTACTTACTATGTGTCAGGCATTGTGCTAAACATTTTATAATTAATATCCCATTTGATACTCACAAAAACCTTGACTAGGAAGTGCTATCAATATCCCCATTTTACAGTGGAGGAAATTAAGGCAGACAAGAAGTTAAGTAACTTGTCCAGGGAGTTAACACAGCTAGTGTTAAAGGCTGGATTTGAACTCAAGACTTCCAAACCCTAAATCCATAACTCTATCTGCATACTACCTACCTACTTATTGTGCCACCTAGCTAACATAATAAGAATCATATAGAAGATTATGAAGAAACCATAAAAACATAGTTGATATTATGTATCATGAAGTCATGGCATATACCCATATACCATGTAATTAATCAATTAATTAGTTATTTGTCAATTTTTATTTAAAAACTAAAATAAAATTTTTAAAAATTTTATTAAATATTTATTTATTGTAATTTGTGTAAAAATTTATTGTGCATTTATTATTAATAAATTAAATAATAATTAAAATTATATATAAAATATAAATATATATTAAAATAAATAAAACTAAAATAAAAACAATTTTCCTCATTCCATATATGAAGAATTTGAGGTCCATAGAAGTTGTTGTATGCCCAGGGTTACACAGACAATAAGAGAAAAGCCAGGATGAGAACCTATGTCATCTAATTCCTAATTCTACTCCTTTTCCATTAGCAATTTGCTGAAAAAAAAAAATTGATTTTCTCTTTTACATGATAATTTAAAACCATTTATTTTTTCTCATTTATATTCCCATTGCTAGTTGAATCCTCTTTGCAACATGAGCTTTTCCAATCTTGTGCTTATAGAATTATTTCACACTTTGAAACTTTTCAGTAATAAAGATCTATAGTACTACAGAAAAAAAAAAAACCCAAAATAAGAAAACATTAAAATGCAGTATAAGAGGCTTTTTATTTGCAAATTCTTGTTAACATTTTAAGAAAATATTAATTAAAAATATTTCATTGGAAAATGCTGCAAAGTAAACTAAAAAATAAAATGAAATGAGGATTCCTTTAGAATGTAATTATGGACAACTGATTACTAAAATCCATTACAGAAAAATGTAAGTTAATAATGATCTAAGAAAGAATAATACAAAATACAGGTATTCGGTGAGAAAAAGGAATCTAAAAGAGCTATAATGACAAAAACAAAAATAAACCTCTACTATGATAGGGGATTGCTAATGAGTTTACCATATGGCATAGCATCAAGAAAATGTTGACATAACTTTGACTTACAAAGGAAAGTACATTATGGACAAGGGTGGAAACAGATAGACTTCTCACTTCAACAATAAATGGTCATTTGAAATTTTGACATTACAATATTAGAAAATCTTAGAGAGATAAGGGAATTCAAAGAAAAGTAGTCTAACCTGAATAAAGACTCTTAAAATCAATATATATCAAATAATGAAAAATATTGATAGGCTAAGCAAGCTACATTTCAGCGGTGGGTACATGGAGGATAGGGAAACATCCTAAATAAAATATCATCAAACATACAATGTTGCAATAAACTAAATCAGTTTGCAATTAATGAATCTTCTGGAAAACTCAGGATGCATGATAACATTTGTTATAGTGAGAGTTGTTAGGCTTGGTAATTACTTAGCAACTCATATCAGAGAAGGACAAGGGATTCTGAGAATCTGTGCAACAGCTCATGCCTGTGAGGTTAATATTAAGCTATCTTATTCCCAACTTTCCAACAGAAAATGAAGAAATATGAAAGCTCTTAGCAACTGAATGATTGTTTGAACCAGGAATAAATTTAAAGTCTATGACCCAATAACATATATTCAGTGTCTCTTACTCAAAAGAATTGAAAGATATACCATGTCTAGGGACATCAATGTAAGAGAAGACCTGGATTCTAATTATCAAAGTACTTGGTCTTTGGATATGGATGGCTTCTAATTATAGTTTTTTCTTTGATGGATATGACTGAGACTGATTTCAATCCCCCAATAGGTTAGGTTTGATCTTGGAACAAATTGAGATACTTGTAAGTTGTTCAGCAGTTAACAAAAAGAAATTTACTTAACCACAGCAGGAGGATATTCTATAAAGATAGGCACTGAAGTAATTCAGATGAATGAAACTCCCTTGCCAGCATTACCAGTAGTGATCCACTTGCCAAACCTCAAGGAACCCTGCTAGGTTGTCAAGTCTGCTTTGCATTCAGGAAATAAAATGATGTCAATTGTTTGAGCCTCTAGTATGGTGAGCCAGCTGAATCTTGAAGTCAATGTACTTGAAGGAAAAATACAAATCTAGTTTATATGAGGAAAGAAGTTAAGATATTGCTTCTGCAACATAATACTACTCTAATTTTTACAAGTCTGTTTTTTAAGCACATGGAGAAAAGCTGGTCTGTTACCTTACTTTTGTAGACTACAGAAAGAGATATACTTCCAATCAGTAAATTATATTCCTTATGTCTTCTCAGCAAGGTGTTAGGAGGCATGTCCATACTTCATAGGGAAGTATCCCTCGGAAGTTTTCGAACTGCAATAATCTTATCAGGCTGATAGAGAATTGGTAGGAATCTTCAAATTGATCAGCTTCCCTACCCCACCCCCCATTACCTCTTCCCATAGAAAAACATGGTTCTAAATTGATTAGATGTATGAACAAAATGTATTGTTTTGGTTCTTAAAATGCCTGGCTATTACAATTTGACTCTATATTGGTAGACATTTAGTGAGGCATTGTGGGAAACAACAATACAGAAGTAGGAAGAAGCAGATTTGGGTTCTGCTTGCTAGTTTTGTGACCTTGAGAGCATTGCCTAAACTCCCTCTAAACTTGCTCCCAGAATTTTTCCCTTTCCATTGAGGAAGGTTGGTCTAGGTGATCTCTAGGGTCCCTTCTAGTTCCAAGATTTTATGAATATGTGTACATAGGGAACATCAATATTTCCCACGTAATGACTGGGACTTTTTTTTTTTTTTTGGGGGGGGGGTCTTGTGTATCATCCTGAAAGTCATTAGCTCAATTACCACTTTTAGGTTCAACTTGATGACAAGTATCCACACGAAAAAGTGAAATTTGTCACCAGTTGTTGGAATGTTTTCTTGGCTTAACAGTTCCCAAACTGAGAGTCCCAACTGGGAAAAGGCTGAAAAGGGTTCTATTTATGTCCCAGAAGAGAGCATACCACTTTCATCAGTGGTTTTGATATAGCAAGAAAAAACTTCTGTTTGGTGGGAAGAGAGAGGGATAAGTAAAGGGTGGGGGGAGTACAATCAGGAGAGATTTGTTTAGAACTTGGCACCCTGCATCCTGCCTGAATAGTATAAAACAGGAAGAAAGGTTGCCACTATTATTAGAGGAACAGAAGGTAATGTTCTTCCCTTGTCCTCACTTCATTTTTTTTAAGTCTCAACAGAAAGTACTTGCCAACACTTTAAATGAAAAGAAATCACATAGAACTAAGCTCCCCCATTAATGGTTCCTCAGGGATCTCAGTTCTATGTTCTCCACTCTAATATGAATCACTGCCTATCACTATCTGAAATTGTTCATTATACAGGAACAAGGGAGGTTTTCTCACAGCACCAGTATGAGGAAACAGCAAAGAGAATAACAATGATAACAATGACACAGCACAAAAATAGCAACAGTAGCAGCAGAAGCAACAACAACAAGAACAGCAATAATAACAATAGCTATAACAACAACAGCAACAGATGCACCAGCAATAATATTCAGATGCACCTCTTTGAGTAGGGTTGAGCCTGGCTTTCCTGAATCTATGACAAGCTCTGGTTGGTTCTCTGTACTATTTTGAAAACTTACCTTTGCAATTTTATTTTGCATTGCTCCATATGATCAGCTGACCTGGCTTACTCTCCATCTCTTATTCTTTTCCATTTCCTATCCAATCCCTGACACTTTGCCAAGAATGAACTTAATTCACATTCACTTTCCATTTGTTGCAATATCTCCTTTCCTTTTTTTTTTTTTTTTTTTTTTTAATTTAATAGCTTTTTATTTACAGGTTATATGTATGGGTAACTTTACAGCATTAACAATTGCCAAACCTCTTGTTCCAATTTTTCACCTCTTACCCCACACCCCCTCCCCCAGATGGCAGGATGATCAGTAGATGTTAAGTGCATTAAAATATAAATTAGATACACAATAAGTATACATGACCAAAACGTTATTTTGCTGTACAAAAAGAATCAGACTCTGAAATATTGTACAATTAGCTTGTGAAGGAAATCAAAAATGCAGGTGGGCATAAATATAGGGATTGGGAATTCAATGTAATGGTTTTTAGTCATCTCCCAGAGTTCTTTCTCTGGGCATAGCTGGTTCAGTTCATTACTGCTCCATTGGAAATGATTTGGTTGATCTCATTGCTGAGGATGGCAAGGTCCATCAGAACTGGTCATCATATAGTATTGTTGTTGAAGTATATAATGATCTCCTGGCCCTGCTCATTTCACTCAGCATCAGTTCGTATAAGTCTCTCCAGGCCTTTCTGAAATCATCCTGTTGGTCATTTCTTACAGAACAGTAATATTCCATAATATTCATATGCCACAATTTATTCAGCCATTCTCCAACTGATGAGCATCCATTCAGTTTCCAGTTTCTAGCCACTACAAAAAGGGCTGCCACAAACATTCGTGTACATACAGGTCCCTTTCCCTTCTTTATTATCTCTTTGGGATATAATCCCAGTAGTAACACTGCTGGATCAAAGGGTATGCACAGTTTGATAACTTTTTGAGCATAGTTCCAAACTACTCTCCAAAATGGTTATCTCCTTTCCTTCTAAAGTGAATTCAGGAGCAACCTTCATCATAGATGGTTTCCTCACTTATCCAGGTGAAGTAATTACTCCCTCTTTTTATCTCTCCCCTCTCCCCCCATAAGACTTTGCTTTGACCTATGCTTTTCAGTTATCTAACTTTTCCTTGTTTTGATCTTATTCCATCATAGAGATAGGACAGGGATTGGATGAGTAATTTCTTTATCATTCATAACCTACAGAAGATGAAACTCCCTTAACCAATGCAGTTTAATACCTTCTCTGCAATTTATAGTCTTAGAGAGTTGACTAGAGTAAAGCTCCTTAAATTAGGGGTCACAACCCCAATGGGGTCATGTAACTGATTGTGGGGGGTTGTAGAATTATGAATTATTATAAGTAAATGTTTTATTTTTATACATATTTTATATACCTACATATCTGGGATTGCATAAAGATTTCTAGAGCAAAAATGGTTAAGTGGAAAAAGTTCAAAAAGCCTTGGCTAGAGCACTAAAAGATTAAATAAACATCCCATGGAAACAATACTAATTTGTCTTAAAAACAGGATTTGAATCCAAGTCTTATGGACTCTGAGCCTAGGTTAATTCTATGTGACATGCTCCTTACTTCTCTTACCTATCTTCCTTTTCTCAATTCCCTGTTACGTTATCATTTTCTTGATATGGAATCTGTTACATATTTATCTTTGTCTTGCTGGAATCTAATAAAGTAACTTGCTCATGGTACACATTTAACAAATGTATCAACATATATTGAATTAATAACATAAAGCTTTAAAAATTCTCATGATTCTGTGATCTTACAATGACTACCTTCTCTAGACATTGAGGAAGACAGAGTGGAGAGATAAGAAGTTTAGTTCAATGATTGTCAAAATTGGCTGAATATGTAGTACAAAGTTTGACAATATGGACATCCAAAAGCTTTAGAAAGCATGGTCCCTGACTATGAATAATTCATAGTCTATTGTTAAGACTAAAAAGCCACGTGAATGCAAGTAGGAAAAAATATCAAAGAATAACAAATGATAAAGCACCTCATAAAAACACTCTTTCCTAGTGCCCGTCTTGATTTCTAAGTTAATTTTCCATTATTATTCTTTTATTCTCCCCTTTCTATAATATACAATTTTCTTCTCTTTGCCATTTCAAACTCATCTTTTATTTTTTAAATTTGTGTAATGGATCATTGGTTTCAATTGTGGAAAGCATACTTGGGAGATAACTATCAGTGAAGGCTGGCACCTACTTTTCAATTGAAGATATTAGAAAGAATGTTACTAGTCATGTGTTGTTGATGATTTTCAGTTATGTCTAATTTTTCATGACCACTTGTGGGGTTTTCTTGGCAAAGATACTGAAGTAGTTTGACATTTCCTTCTCCAGCTTATTTTACAGAAGAGAAGAGTGGGGCAAACAATAAAATACTTGTGCAGGGTAACACAGCTAGTAAGTGTCTGAATTCATATTTGAACTTGGGGCTGTACAGTGTATGTTAAAGATAGAATTCTGAACCCATGTCTTCTGAATTCTGAGACCATTTCTCTTTCCAAACTCTATGCTGCTCCCTCTTCAATATACAATGGCCAACTTATCATTTTGTTGGCAAAACAAGTTCTCTTCTCAAATTCTCTTCACTAATGTTGTAACAAATAATTAAACTTTGAAGTCATTAAACCCTGTGAATTCTTCTTTTGGAATTGAGAGTTCCCATATGAGTTGAATTAGAGGGCTTCTGAGATGCCTTGTCACTTTCAGAATTTGTGGTCCTCTATCTCACTACTTTCCCCTCTATGATTCCACTGTTTTCATTTTATTCTAAAATATGATCTCACCAACTTGCAAAGAAATTAGTCATAGATTATAGGCAGAGAAGTAAACTAGTAGTCTATCTGTCCTCTATACTACTGGCAGACTGTTTTCCTTGAAATTCAATCTCATCATTTATAGGTTCAAAAACCTTCTGTTATTTTTCATTGAACGTCACATCGAGTCTAAACTCTTTTGTCTGGCTTCCAGACCTTCACAAAATTTGGTCCTAACTATGTCCAAAGGGCTAACAAACTGTGCTTTACCTTTGATTCAGCAGTATCTCTATTGGGTCTGTATCCCAAAAAGATCATAAAAAAGGGAAAAGGACTTACATATGCAAAAATGTTTATAGCAGCCCATTTTGTAAAAGCAAGGGGATTGCAAACTGAGTGGATGCCTATCAGTTCGGGAATGGTTGAATAAGTTATGGTATATGAATGTTATGGAATATTATAGTTCTATAAGAAATGATCAGCAAAGTGATTTAATAAAGGCCTGGAGGCCTACATGAACTGATGCTATGTGAAGTGAGTAGAACTAAGAGAACTTTGTACATAGCAACAAGAAGATTATGTGACGATCATTTTTGATGGATGTGACTCTTTTCAACAATGAGGTGATTCAAACCAGTTCCAACAGACTTGTGATGGAGAGAGCAATCTGCCCCCAGAGAGAAGACTGTGGGCATTGAATGTGGATCACATGGTATTTTCAACATTTTTGTTGTTTGCCTGCTTTTTTCTCTTTCATTTTTTTTTTCCTTTTTGATATGATTTTTCTCATGCAGCATGATAAATGTGGAAATGTATATAGTAGAACTGCACATGTCTAACACATATTGGATTACTTGCTGTCTAGAGGAGGCAGTGGGGGAAGGGAGGGAGAAAAATTTGGAACACAAGGTTTTGGGAGGGTGAAAGTTGAAAACTGTTTTTGCATATATTTTGAAAATGAAAAGCAATTATTAAAAAAAAAATGAAGGATGATAAAAAAGAAATGAGTTGAATTGACTCCCCCGCCCCAACAAAACATGGTTCTAAATTCCTTGAAATTTAAGGTCATGTATAATAAGTAATGTGTGGTTTAGCCTTAATTAAATACTGTCACGTGTTGTTCACTAATCATTTTATTTGTATTTGTCTTCACCCATCAACTATATTATCCCCTCCTTAAAAGCAGGGACCATGTTTTACCTTTGCTTTTGTTACCTATAATGCCCAATGTATTAGCACATGGTAGGGACTAAAGAGTTGTATGATGAAGAGCAGGCACAAATGTATAGAAATGTACACACATGCAACTTTTCTCCATATAATATAGACTTTTAAATCTCAATGTAATGTCCTTTACACTGCAGAAATAAGACAACTCATTTATTTTGTTATCTACAAACAGCAGTGAAATTGAAGGATAGTTGGGGAATAGAGGAAAAGAGAAGTTACTATTGGCTTTAGCAATTGAATCCAGAATGGAAAATGTAATATGAAGCTTTTTCTATACAATACACACATTCATGAAAAGACTCTTATTTGTATTCCATATGAGTCTTAGCTCATTTACAATATGTTCTAAAAGCTGTAGCCAAGAAATATGCTATAGACCTGAAGACAGCGTCTAATTGTGTGAGATCCTGAGGTAGTCACTTTAAAACAATCTTTCCTCTAAACTACTAAGTTGATGGAGATACTTTATTACTGAGCCAAGAAAGTTATGAGCAAACCCAAATGATGATGAAATGGGATAGCTACAACATAGTTGTGCTGTCATATGCATTTCTGAAGCAAGCTTTTTTTCTTCCTTTGAGGGTAATCCTCACAAATGTGGCTTGGGCCAACAATAACATAACTAAAAATTCTGTGAAGTCTCTTGTCAATGGATTTCAATTTGAACCACTTTTATGAGAGGCTCCAATCCTGAAAATTAGAGAAGCAGACTCTAAGTAAGAACTTGCTTACTTCCATTTGGCTTAGTACAAAGAACCACAATAAGGGAAAAGAAAGATGACTTTCTCCCCCTTGATACCTAAGTCAGGATAATCCATTAAGCACTTCATAAATGACACTCTGTATACTAAAAAAAATTCTGTTTATAAAAAAATGAACAAGTACTCTATTAAGTGAAATGTACTACAGTTAAAAGTATGAAACATGGCTAAAAATAATTGGAGCATGTCTATATAGTTCAAGAATTTGCCATGTTGGTTTTTAGCCAATTTGTCATTGTTAACTGTATGACAAGTTCTTACTTTACAGAGGGGCCCTTTTTATAATTGAGCCACTATATCAGAGGATCAGAGGTTTAGATTCAGAAAAGACTATTAGAAGTCATTAGTCATTTTATAGAAAAGAAACTGATACTTAAAGCAATTAAGTGCCTTGCTCAGAGTCATATAATTAGTTAGGAAAAGTCTGAAGTAAGATATGGTCTTCCTGATTCCAAATTTATTATTTTATCTTCTGCTTGTGTTTCATACATCCTTTGACCTTGCATTAAGAATTTTTAATACAATTATAGCCTAAGATTTCAACTGGTTTGTAAAGTAGGTGATAATTTCTTCTACCTTGGATATAAATAACTAAGTCTTCCTGTATCTTTATAAAAGATGTTTTCCTTAAGTTATTTTGGTTATTCACTCATTCATCTATTTTTCATTGTGCATTCATTCATTTCCCTTCCTTCATTTGTTTGGTTATTTATTTTTTGCCTATTAATGCTATGGATGGAGCCCTGGGCCTAGAGGAAAGCCCGAGCCCAAATCTGTTCAAATGCCAGTTGTTTACTAGGTGTATGATCAATGTTATGACACTTAATCTATGTCTATCTCAGTTTCCCCAGTTAAAAAATGGAAATAATGATAGAACCCTATCTCTCAGGGTTGTTTTGAGGGTCAAGTGAGATATTTGTAATGTATTTAGCATGTGCCCAGCACACAATAGGCACTATATAAATGCTAGCTATTTTATTAACTGTAATTATGTCATTTTTAATTTATATTGTAGTTTAAATAGTTAGAGAAAAGTTTTTGTGTTACTTTGATTTTTTTTTTCTTTTACCAAATCTTATGTGGTAAGCCTTTTCTAGATGCTCACTTCCTGGATTTTTAAATGAGGTTAACTTTCTGGATTCTTTGGCACAGGTATTGAAGATGGTCAGAAGCATAAAGGGAACAACTAGAAGTTGCCAGACCATCCATCTTCATTTTAAAGGGGGAGAAAATGAATTCTAGAGAAGGTTAGTGGTTTACTAAAAGTCATACATATAGTAAGTAGTAAAGCTTGGATTTGAACCCAAATTCTCTAAGTCCAAATCAAGCACTCTTATAGCAGTGGTTATCCATAAGAGAAGTCCCAAGGTAAAAGAATTGGTAGACAGGGAAATGAAATAACTGGCAGCCCTTCTTCCTACTGTAACTAACTTTTTTATGTTTTTATTCCTGAACTTCATTTCCTGAATTAGCTCCAGTGCTCATTTTATCTTAACTTCTGCTTCTAATTTTAAGTAGCTTCATCTTATCATGATGCATTATCCAGAAAGACGCTTTCTTGCTTGATCAGTATCTAATGGTATGGTCACAATTTAAATTTTTTTTCAGTTCATTTTTAAAAACCATTATTGAATAGCTTTGATGATTACTGGCTAATATTTTCAATGTGATTGGTCTCTTGGGTTTATATAATTTTTGTTATTCTAAATGAACTTTATTATTATTTTGTCTAATTCTATATAGTTTTCTTTGGGTAATTTAATTAGAATATTAATCCACCATCTTAACTTTTATTTTATATCCTTTCAGTCTTTATGACTTTGGTTTATATTTTTGGGAAGTAGGAATAGGATTTAGACCTATGGTTTCATTATTATGAGCTTGGAAGGAAGGAAAGAAGGAAAAGAGATGGAAGGAAGGGAGGAAAGACAGGGGGGAAAGAGGATAAAGTCCACCAAGAATTTGCTATGAACCAAGCACTGTGCTAAACTGTGATTACAAAATAAGAAAAAAGAAAAAAATAAATCAATCATTCCTGATCTCAAGGAGTTTCTAGTGGACAAGGAAGATAACACACAAGAAAACTGAAAAGGAATGAGGGAAGGAGGAAGCTGAAACTGAGGTCCATAAGGTCCCGAACAAAACCAGGAAGGGGATGAAGGCAGGTCAGTTTGAGTTCCTTCACAAAATGGAGCCTACAGGAAGAATTCACCAATGAGAGAAAAGGGCAAGAGTAGAAGCAGCTAGATGTTGAGCAGATTAAACTCTGAGTCTGGAATCACTAATTGTGTTAACCTGGGCAAATCACTTATCCTCTACCTGCCTTAGTTTCCACAACTGTAAATTGGGAATCACAATATAGTATATCTCACAGATTTATTGTGAGGATCAGATGAGATAATATTTGCAAAGCATTTAGCTCAGTGTCTAGACTATAGTAGGCATTGGATTTGAACCCAAGGTCTCTGAGTCCAAATCAAACACTTTTATAGCAGTGGTTGTCCAGAAGAGAAGTCCCCAGGTAAAAGAATTGCTATATGCTATATATCCTTCTTCACCTTGGCAGGGATATTTCATGAAAAGCAAATTGCATGGAAGATAGAATGATATAGTAGAGAAAGGAAGTCGCAGGTGCTGAGGGAAGTTACAGGAAGAGACAAGCAATAGACATGATTCAATGAAGAACTTGTATGTGTGGAAACTTCCACTACCCATCATACAAATAGGCAAGTAATTTGGAACAAATTGTCTTAGAGATTGGCCTGAGCCACTGAGAAGTTAGGTGACTTGTCTTTGTCCACAGTGGCACACTAAATATATGCCAGGTACAGCCTTGAAATCAAGTCTTCCTGACTCCAGGGTCACATGACTACTTCTTGCTTTTGGTAGATAGATGGAATAGTACCTCAAAGATGATACATTTCCACATCTGGGAGTTCCCTAACCCTCTGAAACTGAAAATCCTTATTTCTATTAGCTTGTCTGCCTCTTATAGTTTTAGAATTACCTGGGACCCTGAGAGGTTAAGTAACTTGCTCTGTGTCAAAGATAAGTAACTTGCTAGAGTCAAACCTCTGATCAATAATGACAACAAGAAGACTGAAGTGCTGGTCAGGGAAATCTAGATTCAAATTTCCTGCCTGACACTTAATAGCTGTATTCCTGGCTTCCTTCAAAACAAATCTCCTCTTTCTTTCTTCAGAAGACTTGCTGATCATTCTAGCTTCTAAAAACTTCCCCTCCCAGATTAACTCCCACATGATTTACTTTGCATGCATTTTGCATGTTTTTAGTTATCTTCATGTTTATGTCCCTCCAGGAGAAGGTGTTATCCTTGGGGGGAAAAGAGCTGTTTTTACTTTAATTTGTATTCTCTGTGTTCAGCACAGTGCCTGGAACATAGTAAGTACTTCATAAATACTTTTTAACTTATTGACAGACTGAGTACCATGATATAGGGGGAAAAGTACTGATTCTAGAATCAGAGTATCACATCTCAAAGCCCCTTTCTGATGATTACTTTCTGTGTCACCTTGGGAAAATAATTGAATTTCCCCAGGTCCTGGTTTTCTTATTTGTAAAATAAAGGATCTTAAATAAATAGCCTCCAATATTCCTTCCAGGTCTAGATCTCTTCATGATTCCCTCTCTGATTCTCAGTTTTCTTACATGTAAAATAGGGATAAACAAATATACCTTCTACCTCTTGGGGCTGTTGGAAAGATCATATGCAAATAGTTTTGTAAATCTTAGAAAATAGATCAACATGAGTCAGCATTATCATTATTTTTTTGGGAAACTCCCTCACTAACAAGGAAAACAGATCTTCTATAACTTAATTGAGTGTTCTTGAGTTGTTGTGACCCCCCCTCTCCCAAATAACTACCATATGATCTTTTGATTAACAACTAACTCTCTTGGAGGTATTGGGGAGTAGCTTTGCACGTTGATTCCTTTTGGGGAACAAGAATTGAATGCCTCCCAATTTGTCTGAATAAGTGAGACTCTGCAGAACTGAAGTGGCCAAGGTACATCAAATCATCCATTGCTTCAGATGCCTGGAATAAAATATAGCACCCACTTTTTCCCCCTTTCCCCTCCACCCTCTGCCATTCCTTTATAAATGATTTTTTTTTCTGGCGTTAGGTAGAAAAATATATAAATCAGAAGCTTGAAATATGCACACAGACTTTTGGAAGCCATAAAAAACTGGGATTTTCTCAGTTTGCATCTAATAAAATAAAACAGCAACCTGTTTGACAGAAAGTGAACTCATTGAGGGGACTGGCAGTGCCAAGCTGTGCCGCACACAGGACACATTCAGTGTCTGGGCCATGTTGACACGTTGAAATAAACGGGGCACTGCCACTGACTAAAATGGAAGACTTTCAAAAATATATTTTTCCAAAGCTCCTGGATTAATGGCTTTTCTGAGCGAGGCTCATTCATTCTAGGAAAGCAGAGATAGCTCCTTGCAAATACATTTATGAAGGCACATCTATTGACATATGGGTGCTGCCGGGAAAAGTGACTGGAGTGAGTGTGTGTGTATGTGTGCATGTGTGTGTGTGTGTTTGTGTGTGTATTTTTTGCAGTTCCAGAAACACACTGTATTACTTGATGAAAGGATATTTTTGCTCAGAATCTTTCTTAATGAAGTCAGATTATGGTTTGCTTCTCCCATCTCTATTTTCTTTTCATATCCAAGCCTTGACTTCACATTAAGGCTACCCAGGCATTTGGATTTGTGTTTCGTCCCAAATATACACAGGAATAAAAGCTGCAAAATTTCATTGCATTTGTCTTTTCTTTCAGATCCTTTGGCATGTCTCAGGCTTCACTGTTAAAACACAGTTGTCTCTAAGCAGTCATCATAGAAACTATAAAGAGAAAGGCAGTTTAACTCTTGAATGGAGGATAGTAATAAAACTGTCCTATATATGTCCTTTTAAAAACATATATATATATATATATATATATATATATATATATATATATATATATATATTCATTGATAACTGCTAGGTTCATGATGTGAAAAATACTGTTAAAAAAATTGGTTCTCCCTACCTTGCCCAGGCTAGAATTATGACTTCAGTCCCACTATTGATCACCATGGAAAACTTGATCTGTTTCAACCTGGACTGTTTTACCTTTTTCTTGGCAAACTGGTGAGCAACCTCCCACTAGGGGTTCCCTATATTGATGTCAGACTTCATACAGACAGCTGATTGACTTACTCACTGCAACCCAGGATACCCAAGCTCTTAAGATCTACCACTCATCTTCTTTCTGAGGAGCATAAAGGGATATGTTGCCTTGTCCTATAAAAGACAGTTAGAATTTAAATTGAGGTTTTCTGACTTGAAATCTGTCACTCTTTCCACTGTATCATATCACTTCCTTGGTTCTAAGCCAAAAATAAACAATTAAAAAACATTGGGATTAATTATAGAAAGGTAGGGGTTGCCACATATGGCCATACCTCACATACCTCAGTGTGCTTATAACCTGATGCCCAATTCTCTCCCTCCTTCTCTAGAACCCTTACTCTCTCCTCTCTCTCTCTCTCTCTTTCTCTCTCTCTCTCATTCTCTGTCTCTCTCTTTGTCCTTCTCGTGTGTGTGTATGTGTGTGTGTGTGTGTGTGTGTGTGTGTGTGTGTGTTTTAATGGGTTACTCACATAGACAAAGTAGATAGTTGCCTGTTTACAAGATTTGAAAGCTTTAATGAAGCTCCATAGACCCCAAAGAACAGCTCTCTCCCAATCTTCCATAATGCCTGAAATTCTCTATAATATAATCATTGCTTTGGGTTGTCTGCTTCTTCCATTTAAAGAGAATGACTAATATTTGTTTAATGTTTTGCAATTTATTTCTTTGCAATAGCCCCATTAGGTAAGTATTGCTAATATTATTATTCCCATTTTACAAACAAGAAAAGTCAAGCCTTAGACAAATTAAATGATTTTCTCATGATTAGTAAATCAGTACTTGAACAAGCTCTCAGTAGCTACTCAGATTAACCCTTATGGCACATGCATTTGATATGCATTCTTTCATTTGGGGTCCTTTATTACCTCCTTTACCCAGACATATTGCATTATAATCTGACATTTTATGCAAATTTTGTATTTGTTTTTTAAGTATATGTTGTTTCTTCTGATAGAATGTAAGCTATGTGAGATGGTAAATGCTTACTTTTTGTTTTTAGATTTCCAGCATCTAGCACAGTCACTGGCACGTAATATTATTGATAAATGAGTTGATTGTCATAGATTAAAACAAAATGTTAGAATTTTAATATATCTCAGAAATTGCTGAACTTCTGTCCTTATCTAGATCCAACACTAATAGATAAGGAAAATCCAACCAGGAAAAGGTCATCAGACTATGGGAAATAAAGCATGCTAAATTTTCAGAGGAAAGTTTTCAAGCATGTATTTGCCCTAAAAAGGATTAATCTGAGTAGCTACAGGGTGGGGAACAGCATTCAACAAAGACTCCTAAAATGAAAAAATACAGACATTAGATAGATGTAATTGTTGTTATTGTTCTTCATTTGTGTCTGATTTTGTGTCCCCATTTGGAATTTTCTTGAAAAAAGATCTTGGGGAGTTTCCCATTTCTTTCTATCTCATTTTGCAGATGGGCAACTGAGGCACACGGTTTTAAATAACTTAAACCCTGTGCTCTATCCACTGTGCCACTTAGCTATCCTATCTTAAATAGGAAGGTTCTATTTTGTAATTTTCATTTTTGTTTTTAATTACCACTACTTAGTATAGTGCCTGGCATATGCTTATTGATTGGTCAGTTTGTATATGTATGTGTGTGTATATATGTGTATGTATATGTGTTTTACAGAAAAATGGCATGTTATAATATCTTCCATCCCCTACACACAATTAGCATATAATGAAAATCAGGTCCGAATGGGTTATATGACTTGACTAAGGTCTTACAATTATGTTTGATCTAGTTGATAACTGTTTGGTAACTATGATTATCTACTTTTGAAATCAAATCGTAGGATACCCAGGAAAAAATGAGACAAAATAGTCCAGTTTGTTTATGTATATCTAATGAATGAATTTTTCATTTTGGGAATTTTTTTTTAAAAAAATAAACTTATCTCCTACCCTTACCTGATTATTGGAGTCATCTTGTTTCATAATTGTGAGAAATGTTCTATAAAATAAGGATTTTGATAATGAGTGAAGACTTTTCTTCTTTCTTTCTTTCTTTCACTGAGGCAATTGGGGTTAAATAACTTGCCCAGCTAGGAAATATTAACTGTCTGAGAACAGAACTCAGGTCCTCCTGACTTCAGGCCTGGTGTTCTCTCCATTGTGCCACCTAGCTGCCCCGAGTTTTAAAAAAAAAAATTAAAAAAAATTTTTAATAAATTTTTATTGATCTTTTATGTTTCTTAGATCATCATAGTTATTCCCAGTATCCCTCTTTCTCTCAGAGAGCCTCCAATATAACAAACAATCCAGGAGGTGAAAGTTTTTTGTGGTTCCTGCTGAAGCTCCAGCCACACCCAGGTAGCCCAAGGGGACTGTACTTGGAGTTCTTCTAGAGCTAGCCTGGAGGTGTTTGCACTTCAGACAGGTTAATTCCCAGTCCAGGGTCTTTCTTCAGATCTTGTCAGATTATTTTGGGGAGGACCCCTATTCTGCCTCAAGTCTTTTTTGAGTTTTCACCAGAATCTCTTCTCCTTGAGGTGCAAATTTGTTCTATTTGTAGGGGAAATCAGGAGAGCTTGAAATTTACCAACCTACTCTGCCATCTTACTAGAATCCTACCCTTGAGTGAAGACATTTCAAAACAGCATTGTGAAGCTTCTTACTGCCTGTAGGAAGCTATTTTCAGATGGAAACAAACTGAATGCTTCTTCTAACTCTAACTCTTTTTGCCAAAGGTTATAGTCTTGTATAAAAGTCTTATGTAGTTGTTGTCTAATTCTTCATGACATTATTTAGGATTCTCTTGGCAAAGATACTATAGTGCTTTGCAATTTCCTTCTCTAGTAAATTAAGGGAGGTTAGGTGACTTATTTAGTCATGTAGCTAGTATAAGAAACAAGATCTGATTTGGGTCTTCCTGAGTCCAGTTCTAGTGCTCTATCGCCTGAACCATTTAGTTGCTCCTTTAATGGGCATATCTCCCTCCAATAGCTGGAATCTTCTAAGTTGCAAACTTTGACCATTTTGAAATTTCTTTAACATCAGAGGTAAGATGTGCCTATATGAGACCTTAATCCTAGCCAAATATCATCCATATCACCAAGTAGTCCCTTGTTTAGGTGGGAATTCAGGTGTACTTAAATCAAACTTGGAGAAATGACAAATGCATGGGATAACTTCAGAGGCAATTCACTTATAGATTTATTATGAGGAACATCATCTTTCTTTGTCCTCTCTTGGACTGAAAATGCTCTCTAAGTTTATAGTTTGGTTTGTTTCTCTGAATCATAGTTGTATCCTGTCACTAGAGATTTAATTGTGTTTTTCTCTTTCCAGTGTCTATGAATTAACATATTCTTGCCCTGGGCAGCTAGTGGGGTTGCCAAGCCAAGAGAAGTTGACCTCTGACTTCAGATACTTACCAGCTGTGTGACCTTGTTTGCCTCAGTTTCTTTATCTGTAAAATGAGCTAGAGAAGGAATTGGGAAATCACTTAGTATCTTTGCCAAGAACATCCCAAAAGGGATCACAAAGACATGGCTGAAAATTAAAAATGAAAACTAACCAATAATTCTTCCTTCATTACCCAAACTCCTGAGTGTTATAGGTTGGCTTCTTGCCTTCTTGTGAGAAGGGAAAATGAAGCAAATAAAAGATGATTACTTTTAGCATTTTTAGAATCTATTTCTTCTATGGGATCCTCTAATTTGTAATCCCCTCCCCCCCAAGCAGATAGAAAATTATAACACACCTTTAAATTGGCTGTCTACCATAACTGGGATGCCCTCCTTCCTCATCTCTTCTTATTAGAAGCTTTAATTTTTTAGAAGACTCAGCTTAGGTGTTATCTACTAAAGGAAGCCTTTCCTAAACCAGTCCAGGTGCCACTGTACTATCCCTCTAAATCAATTCATATTGACTTACTCATGTATATATTCTATTCCTTTGGTATAGTGCAAATTCCTTAAGAGCTAGAGCTGTTTTATTTTCATCAGATTGTAATGGCCTGTAAATTTGGGAATCTATCCTAGATTTTCATTGCATAAGAAATTCATGATGAAGAAGTTCTCTCTACTGATGCAGATCTGCAATTGCTTTGCAATCTAGAAGTTTTACAGAATTGTGTGGGGGCAATGAGAGCTTATGTGACTTCACCAAAATCACAAGTTTAGCATTTGTCTGTGTCAGCGGCATGATTACTAAAGTCTTCCTCAATCTAACCCTGCTTTTTACTTACTACTCCTTGCCATTTCCAGTTTTCCTGACCTATATCTTGTCACTGAATCCAGAGGACTCTGGAGGAGAGAGTGAGACTGGTGACTTTGCACAGCTCTGCCTCCCTTAAATTCAATTCACTTGCATGTCAAGACATTATCTTCTGATAACATTGGTCCTCAAGAAGAAAGGACAAACAACAATAATGTAGTAAAATTAATAATTAGCATTTACATAATGCTTTAAGGCTTATGAAATGCTTTACAAATACTAATTCATTTTACCCTTACAACACCTTGGGGGTATATGATATTAGTATTCCCATTATACAGTTAAAGAAATTAAAGCAGACAGGTTAAGCATTTTGCACAGTTGCAACTAGGGTGTGACTGAGGCTGAATTTAAACTCTTCTTGCCTCTAGGGCAAGTGCTCTGTACACTGTATACCTAATTGCTGACAATAAATATTTTTTGTTGAATTAAGTGTTCATCCTCCATTAACTGTTAGGGTTATTTCTCTATTCACAGTCTATACTGAACTAGTAAAGTAGTTTAAAGATTATAATTTTGAAGTTGAAGGATGTGGATTGTAATATTTTGCTACTTTATCACCTTGGGCCAGCCTTAGCCTTAATTTTTTCTTCTTTAAAATCAGAGTTTTGAATTTGATGTCCAAAGTTCATAATGTTCTATGGTCCTTTCTTAGTTGTAGATCCTAGGATTGTAGTGGATGTTCTTAATTAGTGAGCAGAGAACCAGGATGAAGGTCATCATAGAACCAACATTCTTTACTAGACAGAAACACAGCCTGCATTGGGAGATTCATATAATGAAGTACTCAGGGTTACAGACTTAGAGAGACTTGAGGGGATCTGAGGTCTGTGATATAGTAGTAAAAGATAAAATATCTGCTCAAGGTCCTAAATTCTTCAGGAAATATCCAGCTAATATTCTTCATTTCATGTAGACCATCTAGAATGGAGATGATGAGCAAGGCAGATCAGCTTCCAGTGAACCAGAATGTGAAAATCTTCCAGAGACCTCAATATGTCTACATAAGGGAGGAATCCAAAATTCAAACCAAAGAAAAACTAGGGGAATAAAAGATTTATTCATTCCTTAGAACCTTTTATCTACTAATTGAACACTGGAAGAATTATTCTGTAAGGTTTTAAAAAAAACTTTTATTTTATTCCGAACTTAACAAATAAAAAAGCATTTCTGTAACATAGTAGAATAGGAAAAATAAATCAAAGACATGGAACCACAAATCTATTATGTGTAATTTGTTATTTTAAAAAAAAAAATATAATAAAATTATCATGAAACTTTCTTCCCCCCCTCTGTCTCTATCTCCTTTCTTTGTCTTTCTGTCTTTGTCTCTCTCTCTTTTTCTTTCATCTCTCTCTCTCTCATCTCTCTCTTTCTCTCTCTCTCTCTTCCTCCCTTCTTCTCTCTCTCTCTCTTTCTTTCTTTCTTTTTTTTTTGCTGAGACAATTAGGGTTAAGTGATTTGCTTAGGGTCACACAGCTATTCTCTCTTTATTTTGTATGTGTTATCCCCTTTGCTAATTTCTAGAGATACAAAGAAAAGCAGACTATCACTGTTCTTAAGGGAGTCACAGCTGCCTTCTTTATTCCCATTTGGTGAGAAATATAATGCTTGCAAACTTGATTCTGTTAGAATAAACGGTAAAATAAATTAGCTTACTTATGTTCGGTTATTCTATATTAGAGAGGGAAGAGAGTATGTATTACTCTTTCAAGAATAAATTTGAAAATTTAATTATACTTATGGTTAACATAACTATGCAAGTAGGTATGTTGATGACAAATGATATTCAACAACGTTGAGGAATCAAAGATCAATGGGGACTAGTGTTAAATGTTTAAACCTATGATGATGATCCTGATTTTAAAAAAGGGAAAGAAAGGGAGAGAAATTTATATTGAAGCAGAAATATAAAAGTTGGACTTGTACATTTGCTTTGTCTGAGATATTAGAGTGGCACCACTAACTTTCAGGTCATTTAGTCAGGTTCCATAGTTTGCTAATGGGATGAAATGCAACTGATAAGAATGTCACAATTTGGGTCACAAACGTGATTGCAATGTGACAGTTCTGAAATCTTGTTTATTAAAAGCAGAATGAGTTCTCTGGCATTATCTAGCACATATTCAACCAAACCATTTTCTATCATTATCTCTAGAAGCTCAGTTTTGCACAAATTAGCTCTCATACATTCATTTTCATAACATTTAGGGAAAAGCTAATATAAGGCATTTTCATTTAAATATTTTATTTTCACAATGTGATCTTGTTTATGGGAATGTTTTTCATTGTATTATATTGATATAAGATTATTATGACAACAATCCTCTTCATATAAAAGATAGCATGTGTCTTATGAAATTTAGCTTACACATAAAGATATTAGATTTAGACTCTTGCATATGTATCTTCTCACATGATCTGATTAAAGGCATAATAATCAGAATCAGTTAAGAGAGGAAAAAATTTACAAAGAAAGACATGGATAGAAAGAACAAAAAAACAGCATCTTTCCATAAATCAACATGGGTGGTGTTAAGGACATTGTATTGAAGTGAGATGACTTGGTTCAAATCCAACTTACACCATTTCATATTTATGTCTCCATATACATGTCACAGTTTCTCTGAACCTCAAAATATTTATAGTGGCTCCTTTTGGGTGGCAAAAAATTGTAAATTAAAGGGATACCTACCAATGGATTAACACATTGTATTATATGATTGTGGTGGAATACTATTGTACTATAAGAGATGATAAGCAGGATACTTTTAGAAAAGTCTAGGGAACCTTATATGAACTGATACTAAGTGAAATTCATAGAACCAGGAAACCATCAAACACAGCAACAGTAATATTGTGCAATGATCAACTTTGAATGACTGAAATGTTCACAACATTACAATAATCTAAGACAATTCTAAAGGACTCGTGATAAAAAATATTGTTGGCTTCCAGAAAAAGAACTGATGGAGTCTGAATGCAAATCAAAGCACACATTGTTTTTCTTACTTTTTGTATTTTTTAATCTATTTTCTTTTACAATGTGACTAATTGGAAATACATTTTATATGATTGTATATATATTACCTATATTAAATAGCTTGCCTTCTCAATGAAGGGAGAGGGAGAGAACTTGCAACTCAAAATTTTAAAAAATGAAAGAGAAAATTGTTTTTGCATATAATTAAACAACAAATTTATGAAAAAAAAATTGTTGTGAAAGGACTTTGTAAAGCTTCAATAAACTCCAATGGCTTCCTAATATTTCTAAGATCAAACACAAACTTCTCTTTTTGACATTTAAAGCTCTTCACAACTTTCTCCAACCTTTCTTTTTAGTGTTATTACATTACTATACATCATTCCTCTTTGTGTAGTCTTTGATCCAGTGAAACTGGTATTCTTGCTGTTTTTTAACCACAACTTTCCATTAGCTGTCTTTGACTTTGCACGGGGTATAGCCCATGCATGGAGTGCAGTTCTTCACTTCTGCTTCTTAGAAGTCTATTTCCCTTAAAGGTAAACTTATATACTACCTGTTATACAAGGTTTTCCTTTATTTCCCTAACTGCTAGAGGTGATTTGCTGAAATTATATTATATATAGTCAGTCAATCAGCCAATAAATATTTATACACTCACTATGCTGTGTTGAATTTATTTTTGAATATTTTTATATGCACTTAACTTATATATACTTGAACACATTCTATCTCCTCCTATAGAATATAAACTCCTTGAAGGCAGGCATTGTTTTTGGTTCTTTGTTTTTGTGTTTGTATCCCCAGTTCAGCCTAGCACAGAGTCCATAGTGTTTTGAGACATAGGAGATGAACTTTGAGGGAAGAATTAATATATTAAAATAGATTAGATGTGATGGAAAAGATACTGGAACTGAAAGCTAAAGAATTAGGTTGAAACTTAGCCTTTTGTAGGTATACATGAGGACAGCCTCTCTGGGTCTCAGTAAAATGAATGGATAAAACTAGATAGCATCTAAGACTTTTAAAGCTCTAAATTATAGTATCTTATTTCAGCAGGTATGATCTTTCCACCCCTTCCCTCTTATTGAATTCTTTATCAATCTTTCCTCTTTAATTTCAGTGAACCAGAATCCTACCAATTAAGTAAGTTCTTAACTTTGGAATTATATTACACTTTTTACTTTTCTCCACCTTCTTTATCTAATTAATTGCTAAGTCTTGTTAATTCTATGTCATCAGCATCTCTTCCATCTTCTTCTTTCCATTCACTAAGAAGTCATCTGGCATCTACTCTTGGTCATCTCATCAAGTTGAATTGGGGACTCAAAGCATTATTGTTTTTAATTACATTTTTTCATAACTATATACATTTCTCAGTAGAATGTAAACATTCTTTACATCCTTTTGCTTCTTCTATGCTGTCTGTGATATGCCATTGATCAATGGACCTTTACATCTTCTCTACCACCATACCTTCCTGAAGACTTAACCCTCTCTTCTCTAGTCTGTGTGTTGTTGTGATTGATGTGTCACATGGCCTATTCCATTTAGCCAGACAGGGTCATGCTCATCATCTCATCATAACTATCTTCTTTCCATTTGTCCTAATATATTGTCTTAATATCTCACATGTAATTTACCTTTCAATTTTGTATATCTGAAATATATTAAATCAATAATAACCTGGAAAACTTACTGAATGTATGATGTGTGAGTATTAGAAACAACTCTCCAAGTTATAGAGAAGGGTCCAATAGACAAATAGAAAGATAGAAAGATAGATAGATAGATAGATGATAGGAATTCCCTCATCATGAAGTTCTGTATAGCAATGAAATCATAGGTATCCCGATCCTTAACATTATTTTAGGTCAAAGTGGATGTTTTTACTGGAAAGGGAATATATTTTTTGGACTAAAGCATAATGAAATTAGTTGAATCTACACTGGGAACCTTCATCTAATATGCTAATTGAAACATAAGAGATGGTTGAAAGCAATACAAAATGGAAAATGTAATCTACTTAGGGAATAAAAGATTTCAGAGAAGCTTTCTGTATTCTCTTTCAATTGAATGGTTATTTGAGAATTTAGATTTGATTAAATCTTTTCATTTAGAAGAGCTTTGGTTAATTGAAAAGAAAATGGATGTCTTTCGGTACTCAAGTAAAGCAATTATTTTTCATATCAACCAGAGGGCTCGTTTTTAAAATAGTTTAAATGTTGCTACAACTACTACTACTTCTCTTCCTCCTCTCCTCTTCCTCCTCTTTCTCTTCTTCTTCTTCCTACTACTACTATTATTGCTACTACTACTACCACCACCACCAACATTACTACTAGTATTACTGTGATGCCTTAGCATCAAGCTATCATTAGTTTCTCAAAGACATTATCAATGACATGCTAGCTACCAGATTAATAAGTGTGTTAGTAAAAAATAGATAGAGTATTTTAGTAAACACTCTATTTCTGCTGTTTTAGGATTATTATATTATAGATAGGAGAATTGCCTTCTGATGTTTGTACACTAATTGGTGAATGAATGCTTTTGACTGGAACAATTCCTTGCAGTAATTATTAAGAAAGTTTCATAACCTTCCTGGACCTTGGATTACTCATCTGTAACATACAGGAGTTGGCCTTGAACATCCTTTCCAACTCTAGATCCATAATCACATGATTTTATGAAGGGTTAGGTCTATAATTTGTATAGGTTAAGGGGTCACCCACACCAATCAAATTATCCTTTTTGAAATTCATTTTCAAGTGATATATACTACATAAAAATGAAAAAAGAATGTAGGTAATAGGTAAATTCCTATTTCCATATGAGGTTCCTATTAGTTCATAAACTAATATGGTTATATTTTCATTATTCAAAAATGAATTAACCTTTTAAAATACTCAAATGACATTAAAAATTATCAAGGTCCACCTTTTTGATTCTGTTGATGTGAGGCATAAAATATAATAGTCTTCAAAGAATTAAAGTTGAAGATCACTCAAAGTATAGTGGAGAAGCGTATGTGGGGGATGTGATTAGGTTGTAGCATATTACTAACAAAAAATTATATGAGAGAAGTGGCAAAAAGAATGTCATCAGTTATGTTATGATAGGGAATATAGCAGGTGCTTAATAAATGTTTTTGATAAATGTATTGGTTGATAGGAAAATTGGTGGATGGGTCAGATAGTGAAAATGAGGGACAACCAATAGATATTCCATGTTCTTTATTATTTATATAATATCAATTGTTCTAGAGAAAGATCCAAATATGAAATCCTTTTAGGAAGATTTTTAGGAATAGAGGCTGAATAGATCTACAGGAAAACAAAACAATTCCCCTCCCCCACCTGCAAAAAAATAGTTTGGATGATTTATAATCTGTACCTAAATTGATGAGGTTCACAAATCCATTGAAATAAATTCATTTATAGATATTAACAATTGAATTCATATATTGTCTTCACATAGGCAACCAATATCCTGATAACTTGTCTTTAGTTTCTTCAGGAAAAAACAAATACATCTAAGTAAATTCAAAAAAGCATTTTCTAGGGATAGCTAGGTGGCATAGTGGATGGCGTATTGGTCCTGAAGTAAGGGGGACCAAAGTTCAAATCTAGTCTTAGACACTTAACACTGCCTACTTTTGTTGCCTTGAGCAAGTCACTTAACTCCAATTATCTCATCCTTCCAAAAAATATATTTTCTACATTAAAAAAAAATAGTTACAAAATGAGAAACACTTATTACATGCAAGCTACTGTCCTAAGCATAATCTTTTCCTTTGTTCATCTTTTATAGAGTTAAGCAAGCAAATAATCATTAACAATTATTTAGTAAAAACCTACTATATACCTGTTTTTGGTGTTAGAATGCAAACACACACACACAAAAAATCTCTACTCTTGAGGAATTTATGTTTTAATAGATTTTTAAAAATGTCTTTATGAAATCATGTTGGGAGAGAAAAATCAGAACAAAAGGGAAAAACCATGAGGAAAGAAAAAACAGAAGAAACAAAAAAAAAAATGGAAATAGCATGTATTGATTTACATTCATTCTCCATAATTTTCTCTCTGGATGCATATGTCATTTTCTATCCAAAGTTTAGTAGGATTGCTTTGGATCATTGAACCATTGAGAAGAACCAAGTCTTTCATAGCTGATCACCATAAAATCTTACTGTTACTGTGTACAATGCTTTCCTGATTCTACTTGTTTCACTTATATCAATTTGTGTAAATCTTTCCAGGCCTTTGTAAAATCAGCTTGTTGATCATTTTTTTTTCATAAAACAATAATTCCATTTAGCCATTTCCCAATTGATGGGCATCTACTCACTTTCCAATTCTTTGCCACCACAAAAAGTCACTACAAACATTTTTGCACATATGGGTTCTTTTCCCTCCTTAAGGGTTTTTTTGTTTAATAGGATTTCTTTGTCTTAAAATAACTTAAAATCACTATCTTAAACCCAGTTCTGCCATTTATTTCCTGTGTGATATTGGACAAATTATTTTCCCTCTGTGTGATTCTGTTTTCTTAGTAACAAAATGAAGGGGGTGGGACTAGATGATCTTTAATATTGCTTCCAACTGTAAAGCTTTGTATGATTGTGAACTTTTATCCCACATGTAGAGTTATTCCTAATATCTGATAATGGAACAAATCTCTCTGGAGTCCCATGCAGTTCCAGATGACTGAGACCAAACAATGAGAGAAGGAGTAGGAACCAAAAATAATAAATACTTGAGGCTTGTATTGCATATGATATACTCTGATCAGATTTTGGAGGCCTATTCCACTTGAGCTATGAAATGATGACTTCTTTTCTCTAGATACAACCTTCCCAATTCCTTGTATGGAATGGACTTGAAGGCCTTTACCATTTTAATTGTTCTGTTTTCTGTGTTCTCCGGTCCCTCCCTGATTTTCCCCTTTCTCCTTTTCCCTTTACCTCCTTCTCTCTCTTCTTTCCTTCCTTTCTTCCTTCCTCCCTTCCTTCTTTTTTTCTTTCAAATTTATTTAGTATATTATTTTTCCCAGTTACATACAAAAACAATTTTCAACATTTATTTTTTTTTTAAACTTTGAGTTTCAAATTCTCTCCTTTCTTCCCTCCTCAACTCTCCTCATTGAGAAGGCAAGTAATTCAATACAGGTTATACACGTGTAGTCATGTAAAACATTTCCATAATAGTCATGTTGTGAATGAAAACATAGACACCATAAAAGCAAAACTCAAGAAAAATAAAGTAAAAGAAAACTTGTATTCAGACACTACCAGTTACCTAGAAACAATGGCTCTTTTAATGTAACCAAAATTACCTTATATTTTTGGCTGCTATATCAAACTGTTGATTCATATTGAACTTGCAAAAAGTCCTCTAAATATGTTAGGCCTCTCTTAGAATAATACTGCCTAATCATGACTTTTGAGGGAAGTTGATTTCTCCCTACTGAATTTCATCTTGTTAGATTCAACCGAATGCTGAAATCTGTGGAATTCTTTTTGAATCTGAAATTGATCATTCTCTCCAGCTCTGTATCATCTGTATATTTGATTAGGATGCCCTCAATGTCCTTATATACTTAAATGAGAAACATGTTAAATAACATAAACATAAACCAAGAACAAAATCCTTGTGAATCCCAGAGGAGATCTTCTAATGAGACATCAAACATTTAATAATTGTCCTCTGACTCTAGCAGTTCAACCAGGTACAAATCTGTCCGTTTCTTACAAGATTAATGTATGATACTTCGTCAAATGTTTTGAAAAAAAAATCTAGGGACATTATAACATCCCTTTATATACCAGTTTGGTATCCTTGACAAAAAAGGAGATGAGATTAGTCTTACATAACCCTTTATCAATTGAGCTGCTCACTCTCTATGATTACTGATTGGTTTTCTAGATCTTGATTAATTATCTCTTTAATAAGATATCCTAGAATTTCCTGAGGAGCAGATGTCAAACCCACTAGACTAGTGTTTGTCAAACCCATTCCTTTCTCTTTTTTGAAGTATGAAACAACACTTCTCTTTCAATTCTGTAGTATTTTCCACAACCCTTAAAAATCACAGACGGTAGCTCAGGAATTAGATCTACTAGGTCTTTCAATGTCTGAGTATATCGTCCATTTGGAAATTCATTTTGGTTTATTAAGAAAACTTCTTTTCCCACCTTTGAATCAGAATTCTTTCTTTTTCTGAATTCCAAATGTCATTCTTATAATTTTCCCATTCCTGTTAGTCTTCCCCTATAGAAGTTTGATTCCTAGGATCCTACCTAACCTTCTGAATCTACTAAAAATCCATTCATCTCTAGTTAAGAGTGTCAAACTATATCTGTCTTACTTCTCTTTCTTTATGACAAACTGTAGGAGGGAGAGGTCAGAGAGTGCTAAGGTCTTTGTAATTCCCATGTCAGCAACAAATTCAGCCTGCTGGAAGGAATCAAGTTTCCTCAAAAATTCAAACTTTCTTGTCAATTTAAAGGAAAATATTTGAAAATTTCTGAATGTTTATGAAATTAAGCACAAGAAGAGCATTGTTTTCCTGTACTTCTCCAGCCAAGGTAAGTTTTCAGACAATAAAATGGTTATTAGATTTAGTTTGTGCATTTCTATGTAACTCAGACATGATGCATTGAAAACATTTTATTCATTCACTTTATAAGTTAAATATGAGTGTATATGCACATATCTTGTTGACCAACCATATGTCACTAAGACAACCACATCTTTGCTTAATGTCTTATACTTTTATATCAAAAGCACACATATTTATATTTTTGTGAGTCACAGTTTTTTTTTTTTTTTAAGTTAAAATGGTTGATGATTCTATTATGAGGGGAAATTAATATAAAACTATTCACAAGTTTGCTTGCATAAGAAGTATACCTTTTGGGTTTAGAGGGTAATACTCATCAGAAATTGAGAGGTCAAATTGGATGGATTGCTCTGTTTTCACAACTGCCTTCTTTAGCAGATATTCAAAATCATTATAACATTTAAATTGCTCTTTAAAAAAACCTGCAGTTGCACAACCAATTTAAAGCGGTGAGTTGACTATCTAACAAATTTCATCTACAATAGACAAAACTGACCAAATCAAGCTAGACTTCTACCTTTCTCAAGTAAAACTTATTTTGCTTGGCCTCAAGCAGCCAACTGATTACAATATACAGGGAAGCAGATTTTGCCTAGAAAAAAAAAACCTTTTCAACAATTGTAGTTGTCTCAAAGTCCAATGGGATGGACACCTGCTCATCTTACCTATCATTGCTCAAGGTTAGCATAAGTAAAGTATATAAAAATATATCAACAGCTTTATAGAGCATTGGGCCCAGAATCAGACATTTATTAGCTGTGTCATTCTAGTCATTTGTCACAACTCTATTTGCCTCAGTTTTTTGTCAAATGAGATGGAGAAGGAAAAGCAAACCACTCTAGCATCTAACAGTATCAACAGAATGGAATGGGTTGCCTAGGTTGTAGATTAAGGAGAGAATTACTACCTGACTTATTATCCCTATAGTTATTCAAATGGAGCCTGGATAATTCTTTCATAAAGTATCTACCCAGTTCAGTGGAGAGAGTTTTTATTTACTAAGTTTATTTACTAAGTTCTAGGCATTTGTTTTATAAAGACAGACATGAAAACATTATGTGTCCTCAATGAGCTTATACTCTATTGGGGGAAAAATAACACATCCATAAGTAACACCATAGCATTAAAAAAAAAAAAAAAAAGAGAGAGAGAGAGAGACAATAACTTTGGGAAGGAGTGATAACATCTTTAACCTCTGGGGTGATCAGGAAAGGCCCTTAGAAAGTAACATTTGAATGGAATCATAAATAGAACTAAGGATTAAAAGTTAATTCTTATGACATTGTTCATCCATGATCTTGTGTGATTTTTGAGTATGTCTTTATATAAACATTTTATGAAGCACAAACCCAACATGCTAAAGGCCACTTTCTCATTCTTCTAATATCTTCAGGGTCCAATATATTCATCTTTCCCCATAAAACACACCCACATTCACACACAATACCCCTCCTTCGTCTCCCTTCCCCCCCCCCCCCCCCCATGCTGCCCTTAGTTTCACATTTCTGTCAGGGCAGCACCATTTTCTTAATTATTCTGGTTTAGACCCTTGTAATTTACTTTGACAGCTCTCTCACCTTCTCTCTTCAGCCAGTAAATCACCAAAGAAATTCAATGCAACAAAGATTTAGCAAGCATTTAATTCTCACCACATGAAGAATCCAACTTTTGTCTTGCCATATATGAGGACTAGGTAGGGCAAGCAGTTTGCTCGAAGTCACAATACAGTAGTAGAAGTAGAAGAGCTGCCTTTTGAATACAGACCCTTTAATTTCAGTTTATTTTTTCCAAAGTATGGGGTCATCTGGCCCAATATTCTTCATTTTAGACACAAGAAAACCAAAGCTCAGAGAAGTGAAATATCTTGTCCACAACTGCACAAGCAAAAGGCTACAGATTCAAGATTGAATCCAGGTCTTCCATCTTTAAATTCAACATTCTTTCCACTGCAAGACACTATTTGTATTGCTGGGTATTTGCCATATCAATTCCTTGCAACTTTCTTCTTAAAGTACCCATTGATCACTTGAAGCCAAGCAAAATAAATCTTACTTGAGAACAGTGAGAAGTATAACTTAATTTGGTCAGATTTTTCTGAGGTAGATAAAATTTAGTAGGTTGTCAATTCACCACCTTAAATTATATATGCAAATGCAGATTTTTAGAGAGTAATTTAAATGTTATAATGATTTTTATTTGTCCTAAAGAAAAGAAAAGAAATCATTCATGGTTTATAGGCATGTAAACCTTTCAGCAGCCATTGAAATTTGATATATTGATTATGAACCATATTTTCCAATATAATTTTCATCATGCTCATTTCTGCATTAATGTTATCTAGTACTAAGATAGATATTGACTTAATTTAAAGGTTATTGTATATACTTTTTCTATATCTTTCTTTCTTTACAATAGCTGTTGGTATTGTATATATATATCTATGTTCCATTTTACTTTTATATACTTAACTCATGCTAACCTTGAGCAATGCTAGATGAGGTAAGCAGGTGTTCCATTGGAAAAATGTCTTGTTTCTAAAGGCAGAAGAAAACCAGCTTCTCTGGCTGTTTCATTCTTTGAATCCTTGACTTCTTTCAAGGTTAAGCTCATTTGTCACTTCTTCCAGGTCTTTCCAATCCAAATAACTATTGGTGTTCTTTTTTCCATCAATAACTACTTACATATTTGAGACAAGTAGGTGGCATAAAATTCAGGAAGACATGATGAAATTCCTGCCTCCATGTAATTGAATAAGTTACATTATGTTTTTTCTGCTTCAGGTTCCTCTTGTATAAAAGGGGTGTATATATAATAGATAATAATAAATATACTATATATAGTTAAATATAAATTTATATATATTTATATTGTACATATAATATTTATGTTTATATTGTTTACAAATATATTTATGCATAAATATGTATATATAATATATAAAAGGATCAAATATAATACTCATAAAGTTTTTGTGAGGTTTAAATGAGATAGTATAAATGAAAATACACTGCAAACTTTGAAATCCTCAGTAAGTGGCAACAGAGTGAAGCTTTTGTACAAGATATATTTATTTCCAAAGGAATCATCACATATATACAATCCTCCTTAAGGGTCATTTCAAAGATCTGGGGTAAATGAGAGGTGAACAAGGGAAAGCAAGACCCTTCCTTCTCATCTTTTCAATTTATGGCTGATATAAGCAGCTATTTTATGGTAAGAATACATACAGTGGACCCCAAATTAGACATAATCAAAAGCTAGATCACATTATCTGTTAGTACTTATTTGTTATCATTTTGTATTTCTCATATACTCCTTGAGATTAACAATTTTTTCATTAAAATTTTGTCTTTGTATTTCTGTTGTCTGGTTTGGTGCCACATACGAGAAACATTTAATAAATGCTTTGGGGGCATTCTTTTTTTTTTTTTTTTTTTTTTAAGACATTAAGTGCTTCCTTTGTGCCAGACAATGTGATGATGTCTGGGGATAGATACAAGGAAAGGCAAAATTGTCTTTGTCCTTGAGGGAATATTCTAGTGAGAAAGGCAGCATAAAATACCAATGTAAATAAAAGATATATACAGAGTAGATGGAAGGTAATCTCAGAAAAGTGGCAGCTAGGTGGCATAGTGGATAGATTGCCAAGTTTGGAGTCAAGAAAAATCATCTTAAATTTAGAACCAGCCTCAAATACTTACTAGCAATATGATCCTGGACAAGTCACTTAACCCTGTTTGCCTCAGTTTCCTCATTTGTAAAATGAGCTGGAAAAGGAAATGGCAAACCAATTCAGTTGTTGTTGTTCATCCTTTATTCCCAAAGAGCACCAGTGACATCAGGAGAGTGATGTCTTGACTTGCAAGTGAATTTGATTTAAGTGAGACAAGGCTGTGTGAAGTTTTCAGCCTCACTCTCTCCTGCAGAGTCATCATAGTCCAGTGGCAAGACATAAATCAAGATGACTAGCACTAATCCCAGCAGAACTCTCCAGTATCTTTGCCAAGAAAATCTCAGATGGTGTCACAAATAGTCAGACATGACTAAAATGACTGAAGAAAAGCAGATTTCAGAGAGTAATTTATTGGCATCTAGGGGGAATAGGAAAGACCTTCTAGAGAAAGAAGCAATTAAACTAAGTCTTGAAAGAAGTCAGAGAAATCAAGAGGCGAAATGAGGAAGCAGAATATTCCAGGCATGGGACATAGCCAGTGCAAAGACATAGAGACAGGAGATATTGTCAAATGAAAGAAAAAGCAAATAAGCCTATTTAGCTAGATTATAAAGTATATGGAGGGAAGGATGCTTGGAAAGGTAGAAAAAGATCAAGTTATGAAGAGTTTAAATGCCAAATAGAAGATTTTAAATTTGATCCTGTAAGTTACAAAAGGCTTTGAGTCTAATGGGAGTTGGAAAATAGAAGGAAGGGACATGTATGATGAGGTCAAGTCTATTTTTCAGAAAAATTATCCTGGCAACTATGAGTGGAAGTAGATTGGAGTGGGAAGAGATTAGAGGCAGGAATGAGAGGTGACAAAGGCCTAAGTTAGGATGGCAGATTTATGAATAGAGAGAAGAGGACATATACAAAATTCTCAAAATTTGGTAAAGGATTGGGCATATGAATGGAGACTGGGTTGTAAACCTAGGTACTGGGAGGATGGTGGTTCCCTGGACAGTTATAGGTAAGTTTATAAGATGAGAAGAGTTTGAAGAAAAGAAAATAAATTCTGTTTTGGACATGTTAAGTTTTAGCCACAATAAGACATGAAGTTCAAGATGTCCAAAAATTTGAAATGTGTTATCACAGCTCAAGAGGAAAACGAGGGCTAGATCTATGGATATAGAAATCACCTATGTAGAAATGCTAGTTGAATCCTTGGGAGCTGAAGATATAACTAAAGAGTGTAGTGAGAAAAAAAGAGAGTCTTGGAGATTTTCCTTTGGGAAATACCCATAGTTAGTGGACATACCATAGATGAAGAAGTCAGATAAATAAAAAAAAAGAAGCAATAGAAAGCAGTGCCAAAAGAAAAGAAAAGAAAAAAAAAACAAAAAAAAACAACTTAGAGAGGAGATAGTACTCAGGGAATCAGGTTATAAACATTGCTGAATATTGCAGATAGATGAAGATGAGGACTGAGAAAAGGACTTTAAATTTGGCAGTTCATCAATAGTAACTTGGAGAGAGCAGTTTCAGTTGAGGGATGACATTGGAAGTCAAAATTTAGAGTTTAGAAATAATTAAAAGGAAAAATGGAAAACATTGTGAATATAAGCAGGAGCCTATGCATAAAGATGGGAGAAATACAGGTGATAATTAGAGAGGATGGTTAAATTGAGAGAAACAATTATTAATAACTAATTAGTATGGAAGAGAAGGAGAAATCTAGGATTTTTTCCCCTCTTATTTTCTCATTCAGAAATCAGTTGTCCAGCATCTGAAGAATGGGGCTGCTGATAGCATTGGATCAACATTCTACATAATCTTGGGCAGGTCCTCACCCAAATGGGAAAATTTAATCTAATCTAGGTAAATTCTGGTTTATTGTTCAACTACGTAAGTAGTCTGGATAGAGATGAGTCTCTTTGTCCAAGAGTGACACTAGTTGACCAGCAGTTCTTTTTCTGCCTTCTTCACCATGTATCCCATCTTCAAAGATAGTGGGAAAACTCCTCCTAGGATGTGTGTTAGTTAATATGCAGTTAGTCTATTAAGCATGTGCAGTTTGATGTTAAGCTTGTTTTAGGCTTAATCCTGGCTAGTTTGAGCCAGATTGGAATCTCTGATAAAACTGTGGTTGAAAAGTTTACGGGGATCCATTCCTGTTTAGTTGGATCCACTTGTTAAACAACTTTGTGGATTATTATCATAATTCTCAGAATTTTAGTTCTTTGTGGAAAACAAACTGTTCTGTTACCTGTTCTGGGGCCCATCTACCATTCCCAGCTCCTTATTAGAACAAACTTACCTTTCATCGTATTCATTTATTTATTGTTAACCAGTTTGTTAGTAGAGAACATCTACTTTTCTAAAGGCATTTAAGAAAAGGGTCTTCAAGATTTATCTTTGGCTTCCAAGAGAGCCACTGGTCTCATTTTATTAATTATTTGCTAGCCATAATTAATAAATTATTTATTACTTATCCAGAAACTGTCTTCTGATTTTTTTTATTCATCACAAGATCAAGTAAAGGTCTTTTTAAAAAATACATACATATATATGAAAAAGGCATGGACATGTTTGTAAGCAGCAGAGAAAAAGCCTATAAATAAAGACAGGTTAAAGATGAGAAAGAAAATAGGAATTATAGTGGGAAAAAACTAATTGAGGAGGCAGTTTAGAATATTGCTTTATATCCTAACCCTTTCCAGACTAAAAGAACCCTCTGGCCTAGCCTTCAAAATTGCAATTATATGTATCCCATGATTTGGCTTCAGAATAAGTCTTTTGTGGATACTGCCAAATTAATAAGACATGTAACTGAAAGATAACTTAGACATTATCTAGATCAGTCTACACAATTTATATTAGTAAATAACAACAATACATATGAGCATTCTTTGGAAGAATAGATAGAGGAGCTGAAGAAGTTTATGCTGGATAGATGGTCTTTTTTTTCTCAGTATAATGAGAAGTAAACTGCTTTGAAATGGGTTTAGAGATTGCACTCAGCCATTTGAAATAGAATGGCGATTTAAAACAACTATTATGGGGGATCTTGATAAAGACCCAATTAGAGATTAATAAAAATCATTATTCTACAGCTGTGGAAGCCCATTTGAAGTTAGATTTCATGAATTTTTAGTGAGCTTTGTTAGCTTGTTGTTAAATTTTCTGAAACAGTCAAGTTTAGGAGTAAGAATAGAGAAGGGATATGACAAAGATTACCTAAAGTTGAGGGAAAGTAGGTAAAAAAGGGGCAAGAGTGTGTTCAAGGGTGCAGAGAGGATTCTGTTAATAATTAGCTAAGTGACTTTGGAAAAATGCTGAAACTAGTCCATGGTTTTTTGGTGTGAGGTTATGAGTTTCTCCCTGGCTGAAGGAGGACTTGGATTTGATTCCAGATGAAATCTTATAACTTATTGTGGGACCCAATTGTATAGTGAAAAAGTCCTGGGTTTCAAGTCACAATATGAGTACAGATTTTAGATCTGCCATTTAATACCTCTAAACCTTCTACAAGTCACTTATCTGTACCGATTTTTAAAAAAGATTACAATATTGTAGTTTTAGTGATTTTTAGAGACCATTTTATCTAATTCATTTTACACAGAAAAAAAAAAAAATTGAGTCTCAGAGACATTCAATCATTTGCCAAGCGTCACACAGATAGTAAATTTCTAAGACAGGATTAAAATCCAAGCTTTCCAGTCCTTTATGCACTAAAACATCTCTAAAGTGAGAGGATTAGGCTATTTGATCTCTAATGTTTCTTCCAACTCCTAGACATAATCTAAACATCTCTTGACCTGAGTTTCCTCATTTGCAAAATGAGGAGTGTTGCACTAGATGGTGTCTAAGGTTTCTTCTATTTCTAAACTCTAAGACTTAAACCTAGATAATCTGACCCTAAATCAGTCTACTGCTATGTCCCTCCTTTTTGCAGATACAGACCATCCTGTTGGAAAATTTAAAATAACCTTCCACTATTATCTACAAGATCAATAATAGTTCTGAAATTCATATATTATGCTTTAAGATTTTAGAGAGTACTTTCTATACTTTGGCCCTTTTGATCCTCACAATTACTACATGAAATTTGTTCTACAGGTATTATTATCCACATTTTATAGATGAGGAACCTAAGTCGCAGAGAGGTTAAATTATTTGCTCCAAATTATACAGCTAGTAATTGTCAGAGGTCAGATTCGAACCTAAGTCTTTTTGACTCCAAATCTACCATTCTTTCAACTATGGCACTTTTCCTCTTGAGAATACATTCCTCAGCATGCCATTTAAACTTCTCCATGATCTGGATCTTATCTATATCACCAAAATTTATTTTCTACTCTCCTATTTTTATAACAGTCTTTTCAAGCCAAACTAGTTTTTTAATTTTCCCTTGAACATAACATTAGCATTCCATCTCAGCACACTTTGTCGTGTTTTGGTACTTCCTGAAGCTTTCCTCCTTGTCAATCCTCAATATTTATTAAAAGCTCATTCACTTTTCAAGTTTTCTTCACCAAAGTCATCAATCTTTCTTCAACTGCCTTACCCCTCAGCAGTTATAGGGTCATAGAGTTAGAGAGAGAGGTCATTGCATCCAACATTTTCATTTTAACAGGTAAGGCAATTGAAGTCCAGAGAGGTTGTCATTTCAATTGCTAATAAGCATCTTAAATAGGAGATTTGAATATATGATTTTCTGATTTCAAATCAAATACTTTATCCACTATAGTATAATATCAAATTTCCTTCTTTGACCTCCTATGATATTCTTTTTACAGGACTGTACTGGTAAATATTTAACAACTAGCTTCCTCACTCTCCCCCAAAAAGTACCTACAATGAATTTTTAAAATTTAACTTTCATTATTAACATTTTATCCTTTACTTTCTGAAGTCTGGAAATTAACAAAACATAAATAAAATCCCTTTTAAATACAGATTGTTGATTGTCAAGGTATGAATAGTCACACTGAAAATGTGCTTTGGAAAGCACCTCACTGATTCTTTATCACTTGATTTTTACATTACAGAATCCAATCTACAAAGAAATTAGATTCCCAAAGTTAGTAATAATAGCATTATCTAACACTTTAAGATTTACAACTCAGTTTTGCAATTTTTTTTTTCATCCTCACAACAACCACCCTGGAAATTTATTATTATCCCCATTTCACATGGGACAATCAAAGGTTAAGTGACTTGCTTAGAATAGAATCACACAGCTAGTTAAATATTTAAGACCTGAATTGAACTCATCTTTTAACTCCAGAAATAGTACTCAAATTCAAAGCTAAGTAGGTATTTGAAATTTTCTGAAATACATAGCATAAAATTTTTTTCACTAGTGGTCAAGGCCCTCCTGCTCAGCCAATCAATCAATTAACCAACAAGATCATATTAAGCATCTACTCAATGACAGACTCTGTGCTAGGTACTAGGGAAACACTTTTAGATATTGAAATTTGCTGATCTCAAGGAATTTGCCTTCAGTGGAAGAGGCACTGTTAAGAGAAAGGTCCATGAACTCTTTGTTAAATGAAAAGAGTGATTCCCTGAGGCAGTAGAAAAAAGGCAGTCAATCCATAATAAATGTACTATTGGGAGTTCTGGGTCATGGAAACCAGAGGCTACAAACTCAATGCAGAAAGGAGAAGGAAAAGGAAGAGTTTCCTGCCTCCTTTTTGAGCTGCGAACTAGCCCAAGGCAAAATTTTGAAATAGCTCAAATTTTTCTTTGGACTTTTTCCACTTGTCTTCCCTAATTCCTCTCCTACTACCTGGTGTTTTTCCAATGCCTTTATCATGTAAGAACCTTCATGGAATGCAGTGGAATCCATTCCACTACTTGAAATGATGCTCACAGCAAAGTACTAATCTACTCCCCTTTCCCTCTAATAACATTCTTATTGCATCAGTGTTGCCAACTTCAGTTAGATGTTTTTGGAAGAAAGAAATCTAGTTGAATTAATTCCTACTGATGTAAGCTAAGTTCTTAAGGATCTCAAAGGTATTTTCATGTGTTGAAAGAAGAATACTTTGTGGCCCAAATAAATTTCTAAGTAGAATTTCAAAGAGTAAAACAAATGAGAAAATAAGTTATTTATGCAATATGTAAAAAAGATGTATTTGAACAAGGAGGACCCAGTATCTAACCCTATTTAGGAATTGGCTCAGAGCTGTAGCCAGAGCAGGACAATTCAGGCTCTGCTTTAGGTGCTAAAATTAGAGGGCGATGGAATGGCACCATTGAATTTATAAGACATTTCCTCAAAGTCTGTCCACCTATCTTTAGACTTCAACATACATATTCTCCCCAAACCCTAACCACTCAGTTGTTCAATCTATTCACTTCTTATGACCTGTTCTTCCAACTATTCAGCCACACAAAAATATAGTTATACTATTTATCTTGTTTTCACCTCAGAATGTTCCACTTCCATATTCAAGAATTCTTAAATCCCCTTATTTTACTATAATTTATTGGCTCTTCTTTGTATTATGCTGTCTAATCTCTTGACCCCTCAATTCTTTTCCAGAACATTTTCTCTGCACTTGCCATTTTCTCTTTTTTTCTCTATCTTGACCTTTTAGTGAACTGTTTAATTCTGTAGTATCTTCTTTCTCTTTAATTCCTATGCCCCCTATTATTTCACTAATCATTCCTTGGCAAGTCTCAGCATTGGATTACTCCCAACATTTTCCATCTTCACTCCTACACATATATTGCTGAATGAAAAGTGGAAAAAATTATGTTACCATTCTGACTAGGTTCAATACAAATTCATGTTTCACAACCTCAGCTGGACTCTTCACAGCTAACTAAGCAATCTTTCTATGTCTGCCATGACAGTTCACTATCATAATCTCATAGAAACTCTTTAAAACCTTTTCATATGTCCTCAAATTTTCCATAACTCCCTTTCCTCTCAACCTTCTCGGTCAAGAACTTTGCCTCATATTATACAGAAAAATTGAGAGCTTTCTCTATAAGCTCTCTCTTTTCCCTTCTTATCCATTTCATACGCCTTATATGCTTACTGATACTATTCCTCCTTAACCCTTGTCTCACATGATTAGGTGGCCTTACTTCTTTTTAAGACCAGCTAATCCCTCTGCCTGAAATCTTATTCCATCCCATCTCCTCCAACAGATTGCTCCTTCTGTTCTACTCATTCTATGACTTATGTTTAGTCTATTTACTTGCTTTTTTCCTACTGACTGTAAATATATTGACAATCCATCTCCAAAATATTTTAAAAAATATTTTGTTCATCTCCAAAAAACTCTTATAATAAAACTCTATAATCTTCCCAACTAAGCCTTCCCTTCCTACTTCCCTATTATCGTAGCAAGCAACACCATCCTTTCAGTATATCAGACTCATAACCAAGGCATCATTGGCAACTCCTTATTATTTCTCACCCTACCATTTATCATCCATTGCCAAGGTTTTATGATGTTTCCTTTTACAACATCTCTCAAACATCTCCCCTTCTCTACTCTGACATTGCTACCATCCTGGTACAGGCTCTTATTTCCTCACACCTGGACTATTGCAATATCCTGCTGGTGGATATACTTGTCTCAAGTCTCTCTTCACTTTAATTTAACCTCCATTCAGGCACTATAGTGATTTTCTTCACATGCAGGCCCAATCATTTCACCCTCATATTCAATAAACTCCACTAGGTTCTTATCATCTCCAGGTTCAAATATAAAAATTCTTTGTTTGGAATCCAAAGCCTTTAATAACTTATCCTTTCCTCCTACTTTCCCAGTATTCTCACACTTTACTCCTCATCACGTACTATTTCATACTAACTTCCTTGTAGTTCTGTCAGTAAGACACTCCAACTCTCAGTTCTGGACATTTTCTCTGACTGTCCTCCATGCTTGGAGCATTTTCTGTTCTCATCTCTGCCTTCTGTCTTCCCTGGCTTCCTTTAAATCTCAACTAAAATCCCATAGTAGGGAAAGTAGGATAATAGGCAATTTCTACATACATGTCATTCTGAATAGTGAGAAATGTATTTTTTCTTTTATCAAAATTAGTAAAACATTTGTTGTATAAAGAATTACTTAGATCTTCAAAACTAATAGAAGGGAAAAAGTACACAAAAACACATATAAACAAGAAGGTAACTTTCTAGTTATTATCTGTAAAACAATTATCAAAGACCTTTTACAAAAAAAATTACAATAAAAGGACTTTCTATTATGTTCCCATATTAGAAGAAAACGTAGGAAGCAGGAAATTTTCTTGGGTCAAATCTATATAAGCAAGATGTAACTATGTCATTATGTTTCTTTAGAGAAAGGTAACTTTCCCTTAGCATTGGACAAAGATGAGTAGTCTTGTCCTGAACATTTCTCATACTTTGAAAATCAAACTGGAGAGATATATACATCACCTCTGGTCTTGGATAAACCTCTTTGGATTTTTGACCATAGTGGCTGAAAATTAGCAATACAAGTGTGGACAAAAGTAGTTTGTCTTGACTGAATTGAAATGGATAGCATAGGTCATATGAGTCTTTAGTTTAGATCTTTAGAGATACTTGGAAGCTTGCTTGGTTCCAAGAATATCTACTTAACTGATTAAACAGTAGCTACAATTTATACACATTTTTTTTAAGTACCTTACCAAGTCCATAATACTTGTGTTAGTTGAAAAAGATATAAACACAAAACAGATACCAATTCCTGCTGTCCAAATATTTACATTCTCCCAGGAAAACATACTATATAAATAAATTATTTGTGTGTGTATACACATATATAAAATGTACTTATACTTTATCAATAAAATTTACTTATATGTTATGTTTATGTATTTATTATATGTGTATTATATACAACATATGGCACAATATATTGTATTATATGTTTGTGCATTCATGTGTGTTGTATGTGATTTATGCATGTGTATATGTAGACATACATATATACATACAGAAATATGTATGTGTGCGCGCAAAGTTAGTTCCACAGAGAAGATATCCTAATAAGGAAGGTTATAGGATAAAGTTGTAGAAAAGGAAGAACATGAAAGACCTTCAGGGTGTATTTTAGAGGAATGTAAAGTTTTATAAAGCAGAGTTCACGGTGGGTGGGGAATTGGGGGACTATTTGTTAAAAGATATGGAGATAGAAAATAGAATGTTGCATAAAAGAAAAAGCCAGCTGACCAATTTGACCAGAATGAGAAATGCTTGTTGGGGAATAATAAGAAAATAAAATACTGGTAACCTAGGTGGAGCCATATTGTTGAGAACTTTAAATGACAGGCTGAGGATTAGATGATTGTGCAATGCCTGACTTCCTTTTGGCTTTGCTAACTTGACAATAGATATGGATTTTGCACATGTTTTTTTCACTCTTCCTTAGAAATCAGACTATAACAATAGGACTTTGTTTTATGTATCCAAATATGGCTTCTTTATTATGAGGAGCTCTAAGAACTTGATGTACATGAATGTTCTGTGAATCCTTATGATTTCCTTATATGGTTGAAAGGAGAAGGAAAATATGAATGTTACCATTGATTCAACAGTCTAATTATGAGCTGCCAGAGTCTGGGGTCTGGGACACAGTGCTTGCTACATTAGTGTGAGCTTTGGTTGAATGGTCTTATGTCTAGTCAAGTAAGAGTAAATAGTAAGCCACAAAACTGCATATGGTATACTTTCCCGTAATACCAGTTTGGGGTTTGGGGTTAAGAAGTCGGAGGAGGTAAAAAGCATCTGTGCTGTCATGAAAAGAACACTAGATTAAGAGTCAGAATACCTGAGTTCAAATTCCAGTTTTTCTACTTCCTACCTCTGTGACCTTAAGGCAGGTCTTTCCCTCAATGTGTGAGCTCCCTCAAATGTAAATTTAGGGCTTTGGATTGCAAGAACTTTTAAGGTCCTTCCAACTCTGGGTCTTAAACAAGTAGATGCTTTTTGGCCAAAAAAAAGGACTTTCATGATCACGAGCATATCCTTTACTATATTACTTTTAGGTTTAAATTTATATTTAGGTTTTAGTATTAAAACTTATTTGTTGGGTATATTACATTTGCAAAGGTAGGTTCACATATTTATGCTCTCAGGAATTTGACCTTTGAATAAAATTATCTCTATAGAGAGAAAAAAGGTCATCTACCCTTTTCATAAATGAATTCCTTCAAACAAGAGCGGAAGTTTGGTTGTTACTCCTCAGGATATGTGCCAGAGAATAGTTGAGTCAACAAGTATTTGTTAACTACTTACTATATATTAGGCACTGTGCTAAATTTCAAAGGTCTAGATTTGAGATTATCTAATGCCTTTACAGATGAAGGAAATGAAATTCAGGTAGAGGAAGTGACTTGCCTTAAGCCATAAAGTGACAGCTAATATTGGAACATTGAAATTCTCCTTCTTAACTTTTCCATTTATTTTCTTTCACAGAAATATACACATTTCCTGCTCATGATCTGATAGCTGCTGTAAAATGTGTCACTCTGGATTTTTCTTTCCATTTTAGTTGTATGAAGAAAATATGAATGTGAGTGTGTGTGTGTGTGTGTGTGTGTGTGTGTGTGTGTTGCATATATCTGTGGTATTCTCTTGGAGATATAGGCTTATATTTTGTCATATATATGTCACTATCTACTCAATCGAGTTGGCCATTTAATAGTTCTCTACCCAGAGCTATTCTATATTGGGCTATGCATGCACATGTAGCAATTTTTTAGGATTTGCAATATCCCTCTTGACCACTAGAGGACTCTCAAAGTTTCAACCCTATTTTCTAAAGAAATTTGGAAATTTTTTCTTTTCTGAATGATGGACTGTGCAATGAGTGGGCTTCAAAATGAGATCTAACCCCTTGTTTTTTCCAAGTTCTAGATTTCAATATGAAATGAAATATTAAAATATAAAACATAATTGTATTTTAGTTCTACCCTCAAACCTTGAAAGTACTTCTCTTGATTCTAACAGTTGTATCCTTATTTATTCGAACACCTATCATGCGATCACCAAAGCTTTATAATACATTGAATGACATTCATCATGGAGGAATAGAATCTGTATATCAAAAGTGTCCGTAGAGACCATATAATCTAACCTATAAATGACATGTCACATTTTATGACAATATTATGACTCTCCTGTTCTATATTATGTATCTAATATCCCTGACTTAACCTCTTATTTTGGTATTTCATCAACGTCATAGGCAGTATCCATAATATATTTTTTCTGACTCATTCCTTTTGATAAAATTGTGAACTCAAATGTAACATGTGAAAAGTTTTGACCTACTTTTTTGGAAGTGACAACATCTACTAAGAATTATGTGAATAAAGCTTTTTTCTGGATGCATTATGGCATTCCTACTATTTTCTACTCTCAAGGAAAGATACTTGGGGGAAAAGGCTATATCTCTGAATGGAAAAGGTTCCCATTTCAATTCCATGGTGGAATTGTTGGCAATGAAGAAGATAAATGTAGTACTTGTGTTGGAGACAAGATCTAGGATAACTTGTCATATTGCAAGTAGGATTTATGTCTTCTCATCCCTAGGTTGAACAATAACATATCCCTAGAAGCCAGAAGTTCTAATTTGGGAGACTATTGAAATAAATTATTTTAGAAATCCAGAGATCTGGATCCAATGCATGGAAAGTTGTACAGGCTGGATCTCTCATGGTCACTACAGTCCTAGCTTCAGTTCTTCCTCTCTGTCTTCTCCTTCTATTCTACCACAACCACGAGAACTCTGCCTTTCGGTCTTGCCTCTTTTTAACCTGTTTAACTATCTCTCACTTCTCATTTCATCTGTTGAGAAAGCATGCTGTTCCTGTTTCGTTCTCACAGCTGCCATTTTTGGCTCTTTCATCTACTGCCATTCCATTGACTTCTGATCTTTTTTAAATGTCACAATCTGAGGGTCAAAGTAACTGCCATACCTCTGTGTATAAATTTTGCCTTCATTTACCCATTTCTCTGGTCATTTTATACAGCCCATCTCAATTCATGGAGTCACAGATCTAGAGTTGAAAGTTTTTTCTTGTGTATGTATTATATATTATGTGTGTTTATTATATATGTACATATACACATACATATACATATAGTATATATACTATATACATATCTCTATCTATCTACTTATCTATCTAATATTCCCCTTTCTTTCTGGTATTATTTTTGTTTGGTTTTCAGAGGCATCTAAAACTAAATTTTTATTTTATATGGATGAGGAAACTAAGACTTAGCAAAATTGAGGGAGCAGTGCAAAATTTCACAGCTATTCGACAAGTATTTATCAAGTGTTTACTATATATCAAGTGCTCTGCTAAGCACCATGGAAACAAAGATAAAAAGGAGGTAATTTCTTTCCTACAGTATCTTCTATTCTACTAGAAGAAACACCACATGTACAGGTAAATCAATGTCCAATGGGCTGGGAACATTAATAACCAGGGATATAAGGAAATGCTTCTTCTTTGAAGCCGCACTTGAACTAAACTTTGAAGGGAGTTAGCAGTTCCAAAAAACCTAAACTGAGAAGTGATTCCATTTCAGGTATGGTAATGTATGTGTACATGAACATGTGAGTTTGTATGGGGGGGCATCATTTAGGCAAATATATGGAAGTGGGAGATGGAATATAATAAAAAAACAGTAAATAGGCCAAGCTGGAACATTTTATATATATATATATATATATATATATATATATATATATATATATGCAGTTTTGAAACAGATCTTGTCACTCATCTCAGCTTTCTCCTTTATTTTCCTATAACTTTTCTACTAGCATCTTCCTCCCACATAGTCCAGATAATGAAGCATTTTGATGGTTCTAATGAAGCAAGACCATATATAAAGTTCTACTGTAATTTATACCCTGAATTATTTAAGAAGCATCACTCCTCTGGTCTGCTCTTAGGTTAGGATCAATAGCTAAATGAAAGTAACAGTAGAGTATAGCAGTAGGCATAGACAGAAAGGACAAGGATAATGAATCAGTGAAATTTGTATTTTGTTCAGTTATTTTTCAGTCCCACTCTTAGGGTTTTCTTAATGCAGATATTAAAGTAGTTTACTATTTCCTTTTCCAGTTCATTTTACAGATAAAGAAACTGAGGCAAGCAGGGTTAAGTGACTTGCCTAGGATTACACAGCTAGTAAATGAGACCCAATTTGAATTCAGGGAGATGAATCTTTCTGACTCCAAGTCTGATACTCTATTCTTTGTGTCATTTAGCTACCTATAAATTTGTACAGATCTTCTTAATGTTTTCTAAATTCCCTGAAAAAATGGCCTGTGAAAGTTTTAAGGGATCAAGTAAACATCAATTTGAATTAAGATCCAAAAAGAAAGAAATTTATTTTCTTCTTCTTCATATAATGTAAGACCCTATAATATATCTACCCTGGACTTACATTATTAGCCTTGTTATTACATCAATTCCCCTCCTCCCATTCACTGAGGTTTTAGGAAACAGGATGTGTAAAAGCTAACTTACTTTCTTGTACAAAAAGATACAGGAAGGAACTCCCTCCAGACTTGAGAGAAAGAGTGCCCCTAAATGAAAAATAATGGCTCTGATATTAGACTATTTAGGTTCAAATTTTGGTTATACCATTTATTTGCTACAGGATTTTGGACGTAGAGAGGGATGTTTGTAAATGTTTAATAACTGGGTATCTGAAAAGGCAAAACTTCACTTTACATTTTACTCTGCATTATTAATATTTTACCAATTATTTTCTTAGATCTTTTCAATAGAGACCAGAATAAGTCAAACACTGATTTGTAGTGTTTGCTGATTCTCTAAATGTAAATGCTCACGTGGAAAGTGTAACAATGTTTTTGCAAGTGGATTTTAGCTGGCTCCAATACCACCTGGCTTTGGAAAAAGGATCTTAATGATCCTCACTTTATTCAGTTATAAAACGGAAATGATAATGAGTATGCTATTTACTTTTTTAGGGCTGCTAATGAGAATTGGATAACATAAAATACACAAAATGATTGGTAACTGTGATTTATTTCTATTTTATTTTCAGCGACATTTACATCTAAACCTTTATTTTACATGCTTGAGGAAACTGAAACCTAGAGAAATTAAGTGGGTAGTCCAAAATTACACAGTTATCCAATAAGCAGTTGGATCATCATGATCATCATCATCATCATTCAACTATTTGAACTTTACATTCAAAAGTCCTATGGGTATTTTGGCTTGCAATATGATTTGAGAAGGTGATTGATATGGACACCTATTTAAAAATTATTAAACTACCTTTCAATTATTTTTCAGTATAACTCCATTCTCTTAAATCTAAAAGGCTTTTCCACTAAAAGGTGGAAAAATACCTTTTCACTTAAGTATCTTTCCTTAAAAGCAAAATAAATGAATGAATATGTAAATAAAAATAAATAAATTAATTAATAAGTGAATGAATAAGTACATGAACGAATGAATAAAAACAGGGAGAGACTCAATAATATACTAAGTTGAAAGCCTAGTTAGCTTATTCCTTGGGATCTGTTGTCACTTCAAGAAATGACCCAAATCAGGATTTTTCAGTAGTTTCTAGCTGTGATCACAGTTCAACCTAGAGGATTGATTTGGGGTAGGGAAGAGTGACATAATGACTGCTTGTGTCACATATATGCTTTCTTTTACCCCCTATAGGCTGAATATCTAACATAAGGCTTACTGTTTCATCACTTCTCAGGGCTCTCAAAATATATCTGAGAACTTATGGGGTTTTTCTAAACCTATTACTCTTATACCTCAACTTATACCTCAAATTTTAACCAGTTGATAGCTTCTCAATATATTGAGATGATCAATTAATATTCCTTAGCTTTTTCAAAGGGATTTTTACTGAGAAATGATAGCCAGAATTGAAGTACAAAAAACATTTGTCCCAAATCAGTGCACATGCTTCCTTTTATATGCTGGTCCCTGGGGTGAGTAGACCCAAACTTAAAAGGATTGTTAAAAAAAAAAAATCTTCTTTGCACTAAATTAATTTTTTTATGCCACATAGCCAATAGACATGTTACTCTTATTTGCAGGACAAGATATATTGGTGGTCAGGTTGTTTTGCTGCTTGGATAATTCAGGCAGGCTGCTCCTCAGGGCTGACTCCTCACTTGACAGCTCCTGAGAAACTATTTTCTGGACTCTAGATCCTGGATCTCTGATTGTATGACTTTTGATCCTATGCTGAACCTATGCTTGAAGCTTTCTATCTCTATTTTAGGATCTAAGATTTTTGCAGTTTTCAGAAAAGTTGATGATTCTGTAGCCTCCTTTTCCTTCTTGCTATGCTTAATCAGTATTCCAAAAATGTAAGTTTAGGGTAGAATTGCTTCTGGGTGTTTATGATGAAGGGTATCTTTACCTCTCCACCCAAACTCCAAATTCAATATAAAACTCAAATGGTATGAGGTAAATTTCATTATTTATTAAACATTGATGTGACTCCCTCCTCCCATATAATAACATATCACCTTTCTCCCAGAGTATATAGATACTTATTCATTCTCTGAGTTTAGCTTACTCAATTCAACTTGTTCTCCCACAAGAAAGTATAGGTTCCCAGAGCTAGACCATCATGCCATGGTTGTACTCAAATTTTTTCATTCCTGTTGAAAGGAAATCTAAAGGTCCACTCTACCTCTTAAATCTGCATGACATATTGCTATTTATACAAACCAACTACTTACAATGACACTCTCAGATCTTAAACATAACCATACACTTAGCAATAAAATGAAAGAATTAAAAACCCCTCAAATAGTCATATATTAAAGCAAATCCATAAATAATCAAATAAACCAAAATCCATATATAAACAGGGTGGTGCTCTCCAATCAAGGAACTTAATATTACTTTGGAAGAGTAGCACTTTACAAGCAGTTGGCAGGAATGTACATAATGAAAGAAAGACCATGAGTTCAGGACAACTTACAGACCTGGGAAAGTTTTGACATGTTCTATTCAAGAATAGGAGCATCATATGAAATCACTTCTGTGCTAACTCCAACTGCTTTCCTGTTTTTGCTTACTTTCTCCTATAATTTTAGTAACTACAAACTATTTCAATAATCAATTACCTTTAAAAGTATATAGAAAATATTATTTCTTAATTTAAATAAGAATTTTCTTTAACTGATAGAAATATAAAACTGATTGGTCTGGCTATCTGTAGGGAGTACAGGCCAGAATAGCTACCTTTTCACTTAGCAAGATATTGTATTACATAATCAGGACAGAGCTCATAGAAGTATTGACTTTTCAGTCAAGGAAAAGCAACCTAGCTAACTCTTTTTCACCTAGTAAAGCAGCTGCGATACTATATTTCCCTGTTTAGCTTTTCCCTCTCAAACAAGAGGAAATCAAAACAAGCAATATATGCTTCTGAGTTTAATAAAGTGTTAGTAAACTATAATAGATTTGTCTGTTCCTTCTTCATTTCTTATAAGTGGGAGTTTTCAGTTCTTATAAATAACATTGTAGGTTTTTGCTTTCAATTAGCTACATTCTTCCACTGTATAAATGAATTCTTTCTATTCACATTCATAGGTAAAACTAGTAATTGATAATATTTCTTATCTATTCTATCATATTTTTTTTTTTGCTCACTGCCTTCTCTTTACTAAGAAAGAGAAATGCTTTATGCCTGAAACTATTAGCTTTTACTCACTTGTTCTGTTCTTGTTCTCCTCCTCTGACATAGACCCCAAACACAGATATTTGTCTTTTCCTTCTTTTTAAATCCCTCAGGGAGGATTCTGGGAAGATGGAAGAGTAAGTAAGAAAATTCCAAGCTCTCTAGATTTCCCCCACAAACAAAACAATATTGTATCTCAGAGTCAACATAGACTGATGAAAAACAAATTAAGAGTTGGGGAAGAGCAATGGTCCTCCTGGACAACAGAAAATCCAAAGAAAGACTGCAGGATGGAGGTTTGGGCAGTGTAAAGTATGAACACCTCCAGGTTATTGCAGACATAGAAAACTGTAATCCCTGGTACTAGCTGCGTTGGGAGATAACCTCAGCCTCAGTCACAGGAACTTTCATCTTTTGGACAGAGTGGGGTTTGAGACTAGGAAGACTGAGGTAACCACTGCTGGTTGATAAAGAATACCTGATAAGATAAAGAATGCTGCTGAGATGCCACTCTGGGTGAGAAGGAACCAGCACACACCTGCTGAATGCAGAAGCAGTGGGACAGAACATAAAGTTGCTAGCTGTGGGCACTTATTGGTGAGTGGAATTCTTTTTTAAAGTTTCCAGGCCAGAGGGGAGAACTGAAGTGAAATCAGAAGCATCATTCCCCTCACTCCAGGACTAGAGGCAATTATATTAACAAGCTCTTAATATATATGTATATATATATACATATATATATGTAAATGAGCAGGCAAAAAGGAAAGAATACAACTTTAGAAAGTTACTTTGGGAATAGGGAAGACCAGATCTATCTTCAAAGATAGATATTAAAGTAAAAAACAAAATCTCTCCTACCCCAAATAGTGATGTTAACTGGTTACCTGCTTTAAAAATTTTTATAAAGGAATTCAAAAAAGTTTTTGAAAATCAAATGAGAGAAACTGAGGAAAAACTAAAAAGAAAAATAGAATAATCCAAGAAAAATAAGATTATGAAAAAAAGTCACCATCTAGAAAAGCAGATCTAGAGTCTTACAGGGAAAAAAGAACTATCTGAAAATTAGAATTGAGTAAAGAGAAAACAGTGAAATTATGAGACAAAGGGATAATAAGACAAAATATAAAGAATGAAAAAGGAAGCAAATGTGAGATATCTCATAAGAAAACCAACATATTTGGAGAACAGATTAAGAAGAGAAAACATGAGAATAATTGGACTCCCTGAAAGTTATTCCCCTTAAAATAACCTTGATATAATACAAGAAATAATAAAAACAAAATTGTCCTATAGTGATAGAAGAAGAGGAGAGGTAAAAATAGTAAAATCCACAGAACCTACCTGAATAGCACTCTCCAAAATTTACACAAAAAAAAATAAAAAGGGGAGGGAATAGATGAGTAGAGAAGAGTGCAGATTAACAGGAGTGGGATAAAGTGTCTAGATAAATGCAAAAGGGAAAAAAAGGCAGGGAAAAATGGAGCGATGACAAGTTAACAGACAAGAATAAAAGAGCTATCAGGGATAGGAAATAAGAGAAGTATCCAAACACAATAACAATGATCAGGAGTAGAATTTATTAGAAAAAAAGTAGGGGGAATAATCACCAACCCTAGATAAAGTCAAAATTTACAAGAATATTCAGTCAAGAGAGAAACCCACATTATATATCAGCCATATTAATATTTGTGTGTATGTGTATGTATGTGTGTGGGTGTGTATCCATAGTTAACTGTAGCCTGCTTAGGGGAGGTAGGAGGAAAGGAGGAAAGAGGGAAAAAAGAATAAAGTAAAAAATGTGCATCAGAAAACAAACAAAAAATTACAAGGAAGCAAAAAAAAAAAAAAAGGCAGTTGTGACTACAATGTCTTCTCTTATTATATATGCGTTCTTAAAACGGAAATTCATTATTATATATTTTGAATTTTCCCTTATGTTCAGCTGTGTACATGACAACTTTTTTCTATTTTGTATTTTTTTAATTTAAAAAAAGAGAAAAAAATCTTTCTTCACAATTCTTCTTCCTCATGCATACAGTTTGTTTTGCTTATGACTAATTTTTCCTTCAATCTAGCTTTCACTTTTTTCTGTTCTTTCTCTCTTTCTCTTTCCCTATTCCTTTTTTATTTGCCTGTTGATTTTTGATGTATTTTTACACTAACCTCTTCAAGCCCATTTTGGCATGTATGTATTCTATTCTTTGTCCAGATCAGATTAAATTGAGATTTTAGGGACATCCACTCCTTCCACTCCTTCTTGTTTGAATAGATTTCTGTATGCATACCTTGATTATATGCAACTTCATCTGGTACTCTTTTTAGATGTTTATTGGAATAACTGTGGGATTTAGGCTCTGCTTGTTGCTATTCTGCCATCTTGATTGGTCTCAACATACACTTCTGAATAGCTTCATTTCTTATAAACTTTAAATGGTACTTAAAAGCAATAGATTGAAATGAAGTTTTTGTTCAATCAATAGATAGGAACAAAAAGCTTCTTATCAGTTAATTTCTTTTATTGTTAGAATTTTTAAACATTACATGTCTTTAAAAAATGCTTTTCATCTCCTGCTGTTTCTTTATCTTTTGCCAATTGTTACTCCAGTATGTCTCCTCACCTATGTTTATAATTAATCTATCTTTCAGTTGGTGGAATCCAAGTCTTCTGATTCTTATTGACTTATTTTTAGATTAATAGATAATTCCCCAAATTGTTTTCATGAAGTCAAATTATTTTAAAAGTATATGCTAGTCTTCAAATGCTTATATAATTTCTCTGTCTTTGTCTCTCTCTAACTCTGTTTCTGTCTCCCTCTGTGTCTCTGTCTCTCTCTGCATGTGTGAGACTCTCTCAGTCTCTGGTTCTATCTCTCTTTAGTTTTATTTATATTATTTGTATAACAATTAAATTCAAATGATCTGAGACCATTTTGCTTTATAACCCAAAAGTCCTCAACATGATCAAATATCCCACATTGCACCCTTAAAGGAAAGTTCTTTCTTTGTTCCTTTAAATCATTAGTATTAATATATAAGTGAATGATTCACTTACATTTTTGGTGACTTTATATTTATATCACAATTAATTTTCTGTCCAAATTTAGAAATATCATCTGAGAGATTTTTCTTTATACACATATTGTAGTTATCTTGAATACAATTAATTTTCTACACTCTTAAGGCATCAAAATGTTTATCAATAATGACATCTTAAACCATTTAATAGCTCACTTAAGTTTTTGCTTTACACAAAAGTTTTTAAATATCCCTTTCAGCATCAAACTGGTCAATATGAAAATTAAACGAACATTAAGAACATGTCCAAATATACTGTTTCCAAATAGACATGAGGCTTCATGGATTCATACTCTGTAGTGATATGAGACTTTTAATTGACTTTTGAATAAAAAATTATTGTATAATCTAATATATTGATCCCTACCTCTCAGGTGTCCTCTTTCTATTTACTTTGATGTCTAAGTATGACTGAGTTGGTTGTGGGGTTAGTTGGAGGTGTACTCCCTCTCACCCTAGTCTTCTATGCAAGCCTATGCTTAGGATGGGGATACAATCCATTTCTGCCTTATTTCCTTTTATATAGAGCTTTGAAGATCATGCAAAGCAACTGATATAGTTCCTTTCTCTGTCACCTGGGAAACATGGTAGCAGCTACAAATAATATGGTGACTATAGTAGCATAAATAGAAATAGATAAAATAAGAAGGAGGAGGGGAAAAAGAGGTGGGGGTTGTAGAAAGAGAGAGACAGAGACAGAAAAAAAGACAATTAGAAAGAACTTATTATTAATTGAGTTTTGCTTATTGGAAATAAAATTAAAAATGACTAAAAAGCAACTCATAAAAAAATTGTTTGCAAAGATCCTGTAACAAGACTTGAATATAGCTTCACAACTGATTTTACTGGTAGTGATAAATTATTAGGTGTTCTTTCCATGATTCTTTTTAAAAAAAATATTTATGTTTTAAATATACATTGCTTTATAAATCATGTTGGGAGAGAAAAAAATCAAAGCAAAAGGCAAAAACCACGGGAGAGATAAAAGAACAGAAAAAAGAAGTGAACATAGCATGTGTTGATTTACATTCAGTGTCTGTAATTCTTTTTTTGGATGAAGATGGCATTTTCTGTCCAAAGTCTATTGGGATTCCTTTGGATTACTAAACCACTGAGAAGAACAAAGTTTTTCATAGTTGATCATTGCACATTCTTGCTGTTATTGTGTACAATTTATTCCTTTTTTTGCTTGTTTCTCTCAGCATCAGTTTGTGTAAATCTTTCCAGGCCTTTCTAAAATCAGCTTATTCATCCTTTTTACAAAACAATACCATTTCATTATCTTCATATGCCACAACTTGTTTAATCATTCCCTAACTGATGATGGAGATGATGGATGTCTACTTATTTTCCAATTCTTTGCTAAAAAAAACTGCTACAAACATTTTTGCATACATGGGCTGTTTTCCCTCCTTTATGATTTTCTTGGGATACAGACTCAGTAATGGCACTGCTGGGTCAAAGAGCTGAATGCAAAGTTATAGCTCTTTCAGCATAGTTCCAGATTGCTTTCCAGAATGGTTGGATCAATTCACAACTCCACCAACAATGCATTAGTGTCTCAGTTTTCCCACATCATTTTTCCTGTCATTTTAAACAATGTGAGAGATGTGAGGTAGTACCTCAGAGTTGTTTTAAGGTGCATTTCTCCAATCAATAGTGATTAAGAGCATTTTTTCATATGACTACAGATGGCTTTAATTTCATCATCTGAAAATTGTCTGTTCATGTCCTTTGACCATTTATCAATTGGGGAATGACTTGTATTTTTATAAATTTGGCACAGTTCTTTATATATTTTAGAAATGAGACCTCTATCAGGAACATTGGCTGAAAAAGATTTTTTTTCCAGCTTTGTCTTCCCTTTTAATCTTGTTTCTTTTAATTTTGTTTGTGTAAATCTTTTTAATTAATGTAATCAAAGTTATCCATGTTCTCTACTTCTTCCTGGTTCATAAATTTCTTTCTTCTCTGGTGATCTGATAGGTAAATTATTCCTTGATATTCTAATTTGTTTATGGTATCATCCTGTAAGCCCAAATCATGTGCCCATTTTGACCTTATTTTGGTATAGGGTATGAGATGTAGGTCTATGCTGAGTTTCTGACATTATTTTCCAGTTTCTCCAGCAATTTTTATCAAATAGTGAATTCTTATTCCAGAAGCTGGAGTTTGGGCTTTTGTCAAATACTAGATTATTATAGACTTTGATTATTGTGTCATGTGTATCCAATCTATTTCACTGGTAGAGGAGAGGAGAATGTAGAGTTTTCTTCATCCCCAGTGACTATCCTAATTTTTATTTTTATTTATTTATTTTTATTTATTTAATAGCCTTTTATTTACAGGTTATATGTATGGGTAACTTTACAGCATTAACAATTTTAAAAACCTCTTTTTAATTTTCACCTCTTACCCCCCACCCCTCCCAGATGGCAGGGATGAATAGATGTTAAATATATTAAAATATAAATTATATAATAAAATACATTAAATTTTTTTGACAAAAAAATCAGACTCTGAAATATTGTACAATTAGCTTGTAAGGAAATCAAAAAAATGAGGTGGGGCATAAATATAGGGATTGGGAAAATGTAATGGTTTTTTAGTCATCACCCAAGTTCTTTCTGAACTGCTTCATTTCATTACGTCATTAAAATTTTGGTTGATCTCTTTGCTGAGGATGCCAGGTCAATCAAACTGGTCATTTAAAAGTATTGTTGAAATATAATAAATCTCCTGGTCTCATTTCTCCAGCATCCTTTTAAGTCTCTCAGGCCTTTCTGAAATCATCCTGTTGGTCATTTCTTATAGAACATTATTCCATAATATTCAATACCACAATTTATTCAATTCTCCAGTTGATGGGCACTATCAGTTTCTAGCCACTACAAAAGGGTCCACAAACATTCGTGTACAACGGTCCCTTTCCTTCTTTCAATTCTTTTGGGATAAAGCCCAGTAGTAACCTGTGGATCAAAGGTATCACATTTTTGATAACTTTTTTGAGCATAGTTCAAACTCTCAGAATGGTTGGATTGTTCACAACTCACCAACAATCATCAATGTCCCAGTTTTCCCCATCCTCAAAAATCCTTATTTTTCCCGTCATCTTAGCCAATCACAGGTGTTAGTATATCTTAAGTTGTCTTAATTTGCATTTCTCCGTTAATAATGACTTGGGAACTCTTTTCTATGACTAGAAATATTCAATTTCTTCATCAGAATTGTCTTTTCATATCCTTTGACCATTTTTCAATTGGAAATGGCATTTTTTTATAAATTAAGTTAATTCTCTATTTTGGAAATGAGGCCTTTATCAGAACCTTTGACTTAAAATTTTTCCCCGTTTATTGCCCCAATCTTGTCTGCATTAGTTTGTTTATACAAAAACTTTTCAGTTTGTATAGTCGAAATTTTCTATTTTTGTGATCAGTAATGATTCTTTTTCTTTATAAAATCCTTCCCCCTTCCAAGGTCTGAAAAGTAAACTATCTTGGTTCCTTAATTTATTAATAATTTTATTCTTATCCTAGGTCCGAACCCATTTTATTATCTTGGTGTCGTTTAAGTGGGAACAATCCTAGTTTCTGCCAATTAGTTTCAATTTTGCAATTTTTATCAAACAGTAAGTTCTTATCTAAAATGGGGTCTTTGGGTTTTCAAAGACTAGGTTTATAGTTGTTGACGGTCCCTTGAACCTAACCTATTCCACTGATCAACTAATCTATTCCTTTATACCAAATGGTTTTGTAACGCTGTTATAATATAATTTTAGATCTGGTACACTAAGCCCCTTCATTTGATTTTTCCATTAATTCCTTGAAATTTTGACCTTTTTTTTCCATATGAATTTTGTTGTTATTTTTCTAGGTCATTAAAATAGTTTTTTGGGATCTATTTTTATAAGGAAATAAATAGATTAGTTTAAAATATTGTCATCTTTATTATATTTCTCGCCCTATCCAAAAGAGCATTTAATTTTTCAATTGGTTAAATCAGACTTAATTTGTTGAAAAGTGGTCTATAATTTTTCAAAAGTTTCTGATTTTCCCTTGGCAGATAGATTCCTATTTTATATTATCAGTGTTCTTTAAATGGAATTTCTTTTGTTCTGACTGTTGGATTTTTTAGTGATATATAAGAATGCTGATGACTTATGTGGGTTAGTTTATAACCAGCAACTTTCAAAGTTGTTGTGGATTATTCTAATAACTTTTTAATAGAATCTTGGGGTTCTCAATTACCACATTCATCGGGAAAGAGTGATAATTTGGTTTCCTCATTGCCTATTTTATTCCTTTAATTTTTTCCCCAGAGCCGCGCATTTCTAATAAAATATTAAATAGTAACGGTGATGTGGAACCTTGTTTCCCCAGTCTTTTGGAATGGTTGCAGTTTGTCTCTATTCATATGATGCTTACTGATGGTTTTAAGAAGTGTATTATTTTAAGGAAAAGTCCATTTATTCCTATACTCTCAAGGTTTTTAAAGGAATGGATGTTGGATTTTTTCAAAGTTTTTCTCCATCTATTGAGATGATCAATGGTTTTTTTAATTTTGGTTAAATATGGGCCAATTATATTGATAGTTTTCTAATATTGAACCAGCCCCCATTCCTTATAAACCTACTTGATCATAGTGTATTATCCTGGGATGATTTTTGAGTCTTTTGTTATCTTTTTAAGATTTTAGCATCAATTTCATTAGGGAGATTGGTTTAAATTTTCTTTCTCTTTTTCAACCTACCTGGTTTAGGTATCAGTACCAGTTGTGTCATAGAAGGAATTTGGTAGGAGGCCTTCATTCCCTATTTTATCAAATAATTTATTAGCATTGGGCCCCAATTGTTCTTTAAAAGTTTGGTAGAATTCAATGTAAACCATCTGGTCCTGGGGTTTTTCTTAGGGGTTTTAATTCCTGTTCATTTATTTTTTTCTGAAATGAGACTATTCAAACAATTTACTTTCTCTTTGTTAGTCTGGGAAGTCTATATTTTTTGGGGCAGTCATCCATTTCATTTGGTTATCAAATTTATTGGCATGAAGTTAGCAAAATAACTCCTTTATTATTTCTCTAATTTCCTCTTCATTGGTAAGTTTCCTTTTCATTTTTAACATGCTAATTTCATTTTCCTCCCTCCTTTTTTAATCAGATTTCAAAGGCTTGACTATTTTATTGGTTTTTTCATAGCCAACTTTAGTTTTATTAATTAGTTCAATAGTTTTTTTTCTTTCAATATTTTAATTTCTTCTTTTAATTTTTAAATTTCAAATTTAGTATTTGATTGGGGGGTTTTTAATTGGGCTTTTTTTTTTTTTAGTTCAAGCCAATTCATTAATCTTTTCTTTTCTGTTTTATTGTAAGCCTCTAAGGATTAAAATTCCCTTTATTACTGTTTGGCTGCATCCCAAATTTTTGTTTACGCTCATCATTGTCATTATTTGGGAAATTATTTTGTTCTATAATTTGTGCTTCACCAATCATTCTTCAAGATGGAATTGTTTAGTTTGTTACTTTTTGGTCTATTTTACCCTAATTTTTTTTAAGTAGTTTTATTGCATCTGATCTGAAAAAAGCATTTACTTTTGCTTTCTTGCATTTAATTTTGGGTCTTTTGTCCTAATATACAATTTTTTAAAGGTTCCTGAACTGCTGAGAAGAAGGTATATTCCTTTCATCTCCATTCAATTTTCTCAAAGATCTAACATAATTTTTTTAATATTCTATTTACTTTTTAATTTCTTTTTATTTGCTTTTTTGATTTGATTTGTCAATTCTGAAATGCAAGGTTGAGATCTCCACTATTTACTTTTGTTGTCTATTTCCTTTAATTTCAACTTCCCTTTAGGAAGTTGGATGCCATACCACTTTGAGCATATATGTTTTAATATTGATTTGCTTGTTGTTTATGTACCCTTTGCGGATGTAGTTTCCTTCCTTATCTCTTTTAATTAGAACAATTTTGCTTTTGCTTGATCTGAGATAAGGATGGTACCCCTCTTTTTTGACCACCTGAAGCATAATAGATTTTTCTACCTTTTACCTTTACTCTTATGTATCTCCTGTTTAAATGTGTTTTTTGTAAACAAATTTTGGGTTCTGACTTTGATCCAGTCTGTTTTCCTCCTCTTTTGGGGGAGTTCATCCCATTCCATTTCGGTGAATTACTAAATCTGTTTTCCTGCCATCCTAATAACCCCAGTTAGCACTTTTTCTTGCCTCCCCAACCTCTTCCCTTTTGAACTTATGACCCCACTTGTTCCGATGCTTACCCTCTTAAATCCCCCCTCCCCCCACTTTAATCTTTTTCCCCTTCCTTCCCTTATTCTCTTTTTTCTTTCCCCTTTTCCTCTCCCCTTTTTAATGAAGGAGAGAATTTTTCTAAAACAAATGTCAATTATTTTCTTTACAACTCTGATGGAGTAAGATTCAAATGTTCCTCCCCCCCAAATTCCCTCAGATATATAAGTTTCCTTTGCCTTTTCGGGATTGGTTTCCCCTTTTTATCCCTCCCCCACCTTTTCTGCCATCATCCTTTTCCATTATTTACCTTTTTTATGTTATATCAGTAAAATCAAATTTATACATGTATTCTTTTTGTTATCCACAAAGAAATACAATTCTCAAAATTTTTTTCCTTTTCTCTCTCTTGAGTCCAATTGGAGATCAACTTTTTTTTTTAGTTCTGGTTTTTTTAGAAAAAATGGAATTCATTTGTTTCTTTCCATCTTCTTCCCTGGAAGAAAATATCACTTAGCTATGTTTATTCTTGGCTGACCAAGTTCTTTTGCCTTTCAAATATCAGATTCCAGGCCCTTCGTTCCAATGTGGGGCAGCCAGATTTGGGATCCTTATTTGGCACCTCGGTATTTAAATTGTTTTTTTTTTTTTGGCTGTTGAAAATTTTTTCCTTAATCTGATGTTCTGAAATTTTGCCACAATATTTTGGGGTTTTTTTTAGGGGTCTCTTTCAGAAGGTGTTATAATTTTTCAAACCTATTTTCCTTTGTTCTATTACATCTGGGCAGTTTTCTTTGATGATTTCTTGTAAAATGTTCAGGCTCTTTTTGTCATCATAATTTTCAGGAAGTCCAATAATCTTCAGTTATCTCCTAGATCTTTTTCCAAGTCTTTTTTTTATAGATAATTATGTTTTTCCAGTTTGTCATTTTTTTGGTTTTGCTTGTGATTCTTGCTGTTTGAATCATTAGTTTCTTTGTTCAGTTCTAATTTTAAAAATTATTTTTCTTCATTAGATTTTTTTATTTCTCTCTGTATATGTCCAATTGAATTTTTTGTTGTTTTGATCTTGGAATTTTTTTCCTTTCATTAAATTTTTTTTTAGTGAATTATTTTCTTTTTCAATTCCAGATCCTACTTTCTTCAAGTTCTTTGTCTTTCAAATTCATAAATCCACTTTCTAGTGAATTCTTTATTTTTTTCCAATTCACAATTCTTACTTTCCAATTTTTTCCTTTTTTAAATTCATTTCAGGAAGTTGTTGCCTCTCTTGTAAGGCTTTCTTTCCTTTCCCCATTTTCTTCAACTCTCTTTTGGACTTTTAATGGTCTCTTCTTAGAACATCATGTAAAAGGGGACAATCTTGCATATTTGCTATTAGTCTCCTTCAGGTTTGTGACCTGCTCTTTTTCTGCAAAAAGTTTGTTATTCTTTTCATCTTTTTTATTTTAAAAAGCCTTTAGGATTCCTCCTAGGCAAGGGGTTACCACCTGTGCAGAACAGGAGATGTAAACGGTTTCAGTCCGGGTGGGGGGCTCTGGGAGTTTTTCTCTTCCCCAACAGGAGGTGGATTCAGCACTGGCTGAGCTATTGAAGTGCCCAGTTGGGCTGTGTGGGTGGGGTTGCCGGCTAGAGACTAAGGGGTGAAAGGTATAAGCTGGGAGCCTCTTTGGGCTGTGGGTTTGCACGCAGCGAACCATGATTCTCCGGGAATTCTGCCCGATCTCTGCTCCAACATCCTTTCCAAAACGGCCCTAAAGCTCTCCCAGAAGCCCCCCACTCTATTCCTGGGCTGTGCCCTCCCCCTGCAGGTTCGGCTCCCCCAAGGAAAACCCCCTGTGGGTTGGGCCTGACTTGTTGAGATCTGTGCTCTCACTTTCTGTTTGACCTCCTGGGAACCAATTTCTCTCCCAGTCTTGCTGATCTCCCCCCGGCCCAGGAACAAACCTTTTGGCAAGACTGCAGATTTTCTTTGGCTGGTGAGTTGTTATACTTTTTATCTTTCGAATTGTGCAGCAAACACTATTTTTGAGGCTCGATATAATATTGATAAAGAGGGTAAGAGAAGAGCTTAGAAAGTCACATGTGCCTTCTCCGCCATCTTGGCTCCGCCCCTATCCTAATTTTTAGTACACATTGATGCCCCTTTCTAACTCCACTTCTTTGAGGAAGAAGGGGAGATGTGATAGCTTTTTTTCACCTTGAGAAAACTCAGTGTAGAGATAGAAAGAGAGCACTAATCTTTTAGTCAAGTACTAGATTTATATTTTGCCTTAGATACTTAACTAGGCATATAATTATTTTCCATACATCTTTTTTGTTTATACTTCCACATGCCCTTGTTGATTCTGCCATTAGAATACAAGTTCTTTCAGAGTAGGGATTGTTTCTTTCATTCTATTTGTATCCTTAGCATCTAGTTCAGTGCCTGACAAATAAGAGGTGATTAATACAGATGTGATTTATTTATTGATTATTTAACCTTGAGCAAGTCACTTAATTTTTTGATCCTCAATTTCTTTATCTGTAATACAAAAAAAGATACAGTCCCATTAAGTTTTCAAGTTATGATCCTGGAAAATTAAGGATAGGATACATCTTTGTTAAAAGAGTTCTAAATAGCCATTCAAGAAGAAACATAAACTCATACCAAAGGTTAAATCAAAGAGGAATTCCAGATACTGGTTGTTTGAGATCAGAACATTGTCTTGTATGAGTAACCCTAATTGTAAAATCCCAAAGTTTGGGTTTTGAAATAGCCTATCAATAAACTTCTAGAAAAGATCAATCAGCTCAACACTGTCCAAGGAGTCTTTGGAATTTGTAAGATAGGCTAACTGTCTCATGTGGAGATAGTAGATAAAAAGAACAAAGTTTCAAGTGAAATGTCTGCAAGGTTTCTCTTTCTTTGTGCAATTTGCAATTTTTTATTAGGCTCTGTTGCCAAGACCAACTCCATTTATTATGATTGAATAATGGATATGACTTGAGTTAAGATATGTGACTTTGTTTCTTTCCTGGATAAAGGTTAGGTCCAAAGGCTCAATATGTTCTCCATATTGGCCAAACTAGGACCACAGATATTTATACTCAAAAGCTGAGTGGGAAAGATACATGGACTCATCCCACTGGAGGAAGTTGGATTTCATACCTTAATCTATTATCAGCTGAGTGACAGTAGGGACTATTGGATTTTTATGTCTTTATATTTCCAGCTTTGCAGTCACAGTACCTTACAGAAGATAAGTTTTGCACAAACACACACACACATCATACATATATTGTTGCATTTCATCATTTTATAATACAGAAAAATAATTGGAATTATATTTGAAAAATGACTTGATTAAAAAATGTAACTCCCTCTTTCTTTTCTCTGCAGAGGTTACAGACTATGGGAATATGCATATGCTATGTTATACAGCTTTGTTTTGGGAAAATCAGGCATCTATGTCTAAGGGAATCTGAAAGATTCACTGGATGCCCATCACTACCATGTCTCACTGTTACCAATAAATCATAGTCATAAGCAATTGCCTTCAAATTCTTAACAGTGAAGCAATAAGAAATCCACTACCTCCCTTGAATGAAAAACGAACTGAATTTAGATTATTTAAACAAATAAGAATGTGGTATGGTGAGAAACAGAATATAAACAAATAGTTATGAGAAGAAAAAAGGAGAAAAAAAAAGTTGTTGCTGTAAAATGAATTTTTTTTTGACAGACCTCTCAGGGAACAGAAGATTACAGCTAATGATTGCTTTAGGATGTTGGAAGTAATCTACTCATTACAATTCAAGTTTCCTTAGATAAACAGTATCCGATAAAATGAGAAAAGATGGGATAATTCACTGGGAAAAAAATGCTACCCCGGAGGAATCTCTGAGTGTATGTAGAGCCCTGGGTTGTCTTGAACAAGGGTAATCTACTGGTGTTTTTGTTGATTTATTTAAGTTTTTGGTGGCACTTAGCAGTCAGACCTATGGAGAACTAAGGGTCTCTTAGCAGTTCTGGGGGATAGCAGGAATGATATATTGAATGTGATGATTTTTGATGTTATATTTCTATTCAATTCCAGAATCAGTTAGCACTGATTCTGACTTCTGGACTTTGCCAATATGCAAGGTCATCCTAGACTATCCCTCCATAGCAGTATCCTTTGGTGAAGTGTTTAAGTTAACCAACTTTTATTCCCTTCTTTCTTTAATTCCATTCCAATATTCAATCCCCTACTCCATCAAGCTTTTTCCTTCCCCATACCAGTATCCTTTGGTGAAGTGTTTAAGCTAACCAACTTTCATTCCCTTCTTTCTTTACTTCCATTCAAATATTCAATCCCCTACTCCATCAAGCTTTTTCCTTCCCCTCTCCCTCCCCTGTCATTTTCAGAGCCTTATATTAAATGCCTTCAAAAATTTAAAATTAAAATACTATTATCACACAGAGAGAAAGAGAACATAATTCTTAGTGATTCAAAATTCCCAGTTGAGGGAGCAGAGGAATCAATGTGGACATTATGTAAACAACCAAGGAATATAGTGTTTTTGGAAAATGGCAACTGGGGAAATAGTGGTTAGAGTGCTGGACTTTGAATCAGTAAGACCTGAGTTCAAAAGATCTGAGTTTCAAATCCATCTTCATACACTTACTTTGTCTCAGTTTTCTCATCCATGAAATGAGAAGGAAATGGCAAACCATTACAATATCTCTGCCAAGAAAACCCTACAAGGGGTCACAAAGTTTTGTATACCACTAAAAACTGACTGAACAACAATACCAAATGCTATTTTCCCAGAATGTGTAACTGTTATAATAGAGAATTTCACTGAAGACTTATCAAATCTACTTTCAATGATTCTCATGGGAATAAATGATACCACTATAAGGAACATGGAAAGAATCTCTATATGTTTGGAAGTCTAGAATAGGAAACTTAAAAGTTCCAATCCTGCTTCAAACATTTACTAGCTATGTGATCATATATTAGTCATTTAACTTTTCTCAGCTTCAGCTTCAGCTAAATGGGTGTATAGTAAGAACATCTGTTAAAAAGGTTTTTGTGAGGATCACACAAAACAAAATATGTAAAACACATTGCAAGCTTTAATGTCTTACATTAATATTAGGGAAGGCAATAAGCATTTATGTAGTACCTACTATGTAGCGTGGTAAGCATTGTGTTAATTGTTTTAGGTTATAAACTTAAGTAAGGGCACAAGTGATATTTTATTCACTGATATTAATTAAAGATATAATCTACAGAAGAGAATGATGGATTTAAGATAATAGATAATATAATTTTTATTTCTGCAAACAGAAATACTAGAGTCCTAGTCAGGGATTAAGTGTATCTCATGAAGACTGAAAGGAATAAAGTTGCTTGAAAACTTTTGTATCTCATGAAGAAGACTTTAAGCTAAAAATAAAAGTATGGGGACAAAAGGGGAATGCCTGTAACCTCTGGCCCACACATCACAGAAGAAATCAGGTTTTCCTAGAGGAAAAAAATGACTTAAGAGAGCCTCCAATCTACTCTGCAGCCCTTCCTTCATTGCCTTAGCTAAAACATAGACTCAAACCCTGACTCCTCGCAAGGAGTCACTATTCATCTGGAAGAGCTACCACATGAATGGACACACTCCAAGATGTTAATGTCTAAATTTTACTTGGAGCTTTAAAAAGGGCAAAATTCTTCAAATCTTCTTATCAGATTAATTCTTCAGAGGCAGCATGTAGCTAGTCTCTTCCAACATAACTCCTTAGATATATTTTAATAACTACCAAGCCGTTTCTTCACTGTCACTTTAGCTAGGTTCATTCATTACCTAGTCCATTCCATTATGCTCTATGGAATCTCTAAATTTTTGTATCCAAACTCATGTAGAGTCTGCATCTTTTCAGGCAATCTTCTTTCTACCTCATTTTAAATATTCCCTGATGATAGTTATTCCTCACACTTTATCAGAATAAAAAGACTTGTGGCTTAAGAGCTGACATAATTCTTGAGATCCAACACCTTTTTAAGAGTACTTTTCTGTCAATTGATTTTAATGATATTCGATGGCACACTGGTTGGGGCAAGGGGTCTAGAGTCAGGAAACTCAGGAGTTCCAATTCTGCTTCAGACACTTATGGTTATGGGATCATGCTAGCCATTTAACTTTTCTCAGAATCACTTATCTCATTTGTTAAATGGGTAAAAAGAGAATCTAAGTACTATCTGTGTGACCCTGAACAGGTCACTTAACCCTGTTTGCCTCATTCTCCTTATTTGAGAAATGACCTGGAGAATTATCTTTTCCAGGAAAACCCTAAATGGGATCACAGAGTCTGACATGACTGAAATAACTCAATAACAACAATAATCTTAATATGTAGTTTTAAAGTCAATATATGCCTAAAGGAATCCTTATTTATGATTTATTGGACCTATTCCTATTTGAGTTCACACTATTATTTTAAGCAACTTTCTAAGAGTATAAGTATTTAAGAAAAGGTGTTGACTTATATTGGTAGAACGAGTTGTCTATAGCAATAAAATCATAGGTCAATCAATGGGTCAGTAAGCATTTACTAAGTTCCTACTATGTTCCAAGCATGGTGCTAAGATACAACAAGAAGAAAGCACTTTCTGATGCAGAAGACAATAAGTTAATAAGTATATACAGATAAAGTGTATAGGAAAAAATAGGAAACAATTAAAAGAGAAAATACACCTGAATTTAAAGAAGTTGGCAAAGGCTTCCTGTAGAAGATGGAATTTTAGGAAACTTGAAGAAAGCCAGGGAAGACAAAAGTAAGGGAGAACATTCCAGGAATGGGAGAAAAGTAAGGAAACTGCCTGGAATTAAGCATGGAATATCTTATTTAGAGAATTTCAAGGAGATCTACAGCACTGTACAGAAGAATATGGGATGAGGAATAAGGTCTAAGAAGACTGGAAAGGTGGTGGGAGTAGTTAATGAAGGGCTTTGAAGGCCAAAGAGGATTTTGTGTTTGATCTTGTAGGGAGCCCCTGGAATTTATTGAATAGGAGAGAAATATAGTTGGACTTGGGCTTTAGGAAAATCACTTTGGTATATAGATGGAAGATGAACTATAGGAAGGAAACAATTGAAGCAAGCAGATCTATCATCAGATTATTACAATAATCCAAGCATGAGGTGATAAGGGTTAGTTCCAAAGTGGTAGTGGTCTCAGTAGAGAAAAAAAAGAGTGGATTGGAGAGATGTAAAATCAATAAGACTTCTTGTTAGGTTGATACAAAGACAAAAACAGTTCTAGTTCCCAAAGATCTTATATTCTATTAGAAGAAACAAGTATTATAATAATTTTTATTATTATATAATACTGTTAGGAACATGGTAGGTCTGTTTTTTTCTAAATAGCATTTTTTTCATCTAAATACATGTAAAAATAGTTTTCAACATATATTTTTGCAAGATTTTGAGTTCCAAATTTTTTTCTCGCTTTGTTCCTTATATTCCCCCTTCCAAAAGATAGTAAATAATCTAAGTTATACAGATATAACTTTAAAGCATATTTCCATATTTGTCATATTGTGCAAGAAAAATCAAACTAAAAAGGGAAAAATAGGAGAAGGAAAAAAAAAACAAACAAAAAAAGTGAAAATGCTGTACTTAGATCAACACAGTTTCCATAGTTCTCTCTCTGGATGTGGATGACATTTTCCATCCCAAATCTATTGAAATTGTCTTGGATCATTGCATTGCTAAGAGAAGAGCTAAGTCTTTTAGAGTTGATCAACACATAATCTTGCTGTTAGTGTGTACAGTATTCTCCTAGTTATGCTTACTTTACCCAGCATCAATTCCTGTAAGCCTTCCTTGACTTTTCTGAAATTAATCTACTCATCATTTCTTATAGAACAATGATGTTCCATTTCAATAATATACCATAACTTATTTAGCCATTCTTCAATTGATGGACATCCCCTCAATTTCTAGTTCCTTGCCATTATAAAAAGAACTGACACAAACATTTTTGCACTTGTAGGTCATTTTCCCACTTTTATGATCTCTTTGGGATACAGACCCAATAATGACACTGCTAGATCAAAGGTTATGCACAGTTTTATAGTTCTTTGGGCATAGTTCCAAATGATCCTGGGAGGTCTTTAAGGAATTTGTTGAATGAATGTTTTCTCCTTTAACCTCCAATTCCTGACCCCCAAGTTTGTTCCTTTTCACTTAAAGGTAAAAACAAAATAAGAAACCTTCAGAAGTATAGGAGGAATGTAATTTCTAACTCCATGCCCTTGGCAAAACACCCCCAGCTGTCAAAGTGGCCTGTCACTGATGGCAAATTTTCATTCATAAAAGGAACAAAGGTTTTCTTTTAATGAAAAATCCAATAATATTTAATTGTAAATCTTATTCTTTTTAAGAGCAGGGTAAAATTCCCAATGTAAAGAATGAGAAATATTATAAGCAGCTAAGAAGGAAGCATTCAAGAATTTTTGCGGTTTTAAAATAGTAGAGCAACGAACCTTTGTTTGGACATGTGTGAGAGCTCACCTATTAGAGTGAATTCCTTATCCATAATAATTCACCCTTACTCTGACAACAGTCTTAGCATATCATGAAAGAAGAAATCAGATGTCTCAAGTAGGCCTGAAATTTTAATGGCAGAATCAAGAGTAGGGACTATTTTCTCCTAGAGTGTGGAGATGGGACATAGGGTACCATGTGTGAGAAACCCTAAGGCTAGATTGAATGGGTAATTTGTGGGTTGTTTGGAAATGCTGAACTTTCCATGATGGTTTAGTAGTTTAGTCTAGTAGGTGCTTAATAAGTGCGTGTTAAATTGGTTGAATTGACTTGAATTATTAACTCTTAGGAATGGAGAAGCACCTAGCTTCTAGGAACCCACAGTCTAGTGAAAGTGATAAGTTATACAGACATAAATATAATGTGCCTTATAGGATAATAATAAAAGAGAGATATAAAGTACTTCTTGATCTGTCAGGGAAAGATCTCCTAAGTGAAGTGGACTGAGGAGATTAGAAAAAAATATTTATGGAACAGGTTGAATTTGATCTTGGCTTTTAGCAATGGTTAGGATTTCTTTTACATAGCCAAAAAGATATCATCAATATAGTTTTTAAAAAGAAAATACAAAAAAAAACTAAATAAAAATTACAAATGCTGTCAATTCTGGCCAGTAGAGCAAGGGATTTGGGGCATCTATTTAATATTCAAGGCACATAGATCTAAAGTCAGTTTACATTTCCATTTTAAATTTGTCTCTAATCAGAATGTGTAATTGGGCTTTAGGGAAGACCTGCTGTGAAATAAACAACAGACTGGAGCTCTAGGTTTAGAATGCATTCCATCATTGCTGCTTTATCTAGAAACCGGCAGGGAAATCATCTTGTCTTAGGGCACAGAGAAAACACTGATTATAATACAAAATTATTAAAGAAGAGTTGCAAAATGATCAGATTATAGTTAAATTAGTGGGGACTTTATAGGAAGCTATGATTTTTATTATGTTTAGAGAATGTTTTTATTTGTAACAAATCTGTGCTAGAGTTTGTTTGAGTGAATAGAGTTCTTATATGCAAAGATTCAAATGAAGAGCCACTCAGCATAAAGTTAATAAAGCTTCAGTTGTTTATCTCAAGAGGATAGGTTTTAATAGATTGGAGGCTAGATTATTTATCCTGGAATCATTCATATTATCACATAAATAAATTTTTATGTCTTCCCAATTCCAAAGGGTACTTTGCTCAATATTTCTGTTAATTTTTTAAATGAAATTAATTTTTACCCCATTTTTATATGCCTATTAAACCTCTTCCTGGGGTCTAAGGATCATTAATATTACTCATGTAGGATGAATTTCTGGTTAATGTTATTGCTATCAACAGCAAGGGAATTAATGAAGAAGGTACATTTAGCTCATCCCAACTAGAAACTGTAAGAATTGTTTTCAGTTATGATGACTGAATTCATCTGACCTGGCACAGTCATCTTTTATGCTCTCAGCCACCCACTGGATGAAACTGCTTCAGGGTCAAGATTCTGAACTGTTCTCCCTGCCAGCTCTGAGGATCTAAGGGAAGTCACGACTTTCCATTGCTTCTCAGTTGCTGAAAACAAATTCAATGACTGATGAAAAGCCCAAGGCAGGATTCACAAAATAGTAAAAAATATAGCAAGAAACTGAAAATAAAAATTGAAAAAAATCTATCAACAAGCCATCTGATAAATGCAATTATTTTTAGAGGGGGAAAAAACCAGGAAATAGATAGTTGAAGGATCTCAGCGAGACTATAATTTGCCTTGTTTTATTTTCCCATCCTGGTAACGCTCTCCCAAAGTCCTCTTTCCAGGCTTCATCTTGACACTGAAGTAATTCCAGATTCCTGAAGGCTAGCTATGTCAGTACAACACAAATTGTTGAAGATTCTATCATGCTGGAAAAGCTTTGAGTCTGGTCCACTAACATCAGTCTATGTTTGTAGTCTAGATAAATATTGAGAGGGTTATTACAGTAGACAATAGATGGTGAATTCTTTTATCTATTTCACCCATACAACTAGGTACAAAATGGTTTTAAGTTCTGTGTAATTCACTGAAGAGAGCAGAGGATTCTAAGACATTAAATAAACTAGTCTATTGATAGCAGGGACTCCTAAACTTTTTAGTTTAATAGACAATCATTGATGACCAATAATTGGTATAGTGAATAGAGTACTTGGCAGGAAGTCAGGAAGACTTTAGTTCAAATCTGGTCTTAGACACCTAGTAATTCTGTCAATCTGGGCAAATAATTTACTCTTCATTTAGGTTTCCTCAACTGTAAAATGAGGAAAATGATAATTATCTCCCAGGTTTGTTGGGAGGATCAAATGAAATGCAATTTGTAAAACATTTAGCACAGTGCCTGGTACATAGTAGGTACTTAATAAATGATTCTTTTTTGCCTTCCTTCCTTCCTTCCTTCCTTGGTCAAACATATAGACTCCTTAAAATAATGTTTTTAAATGCATAAAATAAGATACCCAAGATTACAAAAATGCCAGTTACATTGAAAAATGTTTTTATAAGTTCATGGCACTAAGTCATTTCTAAACATTAATTTAATTGTTGATACATTCTAATTCACATCTTATATTTCAACTGTGACTAAACGAGTGTTTAATTTTCTGTAACTTCTAAAGAAAAGAGAAATCATAGATGAAGAGGAAAAAACAACTCCAAACTCCTGTTTGGGGCGATTAAAAAAAAAACACCTTTATTTCAGTTCTGACTTTATTTAGAAAAAGTGACTTCAACTCAGGAGGGTGGACCCTAGCTCAGACAGAATAAGCCTAAATTCCATTTCTCACTGCCATGCTAAACAGGAAGAAACACGTAAAACTGTCAGGTTATTCCACTGCAAAAATCTATATTAGTGAAGAAAAAGAAGGAAAAGTACATTTCTACTCTTCATCTGGAAGGTTTTTTTTTTTTTTTTTTCCTTCATGTACCTAATAAAGCTGAGTTGGTCATCTTGTTAAAAGCCAACCCAGTTATAGAAAACAAGACACTATAACATTAAATGCTACTTCTCCAGATAGGGATTTACCCCTGATTTGATAGAGATTGCAGTTAACAGTAGTAAACTTTGATCAAAATAAGAGCCAGGATAGTGCCAGGAGAAACCTGGATTTGGAGCTAGAGAACCTGACTTTGAGTCATTGCTCTACTATTAAAGTCTTAGTTTTCCTGACATAGCTAGCCTTCAGAGATCTGGAGTTAAGTTGTCCTGGGGACCCTTTAGGTCTCAGTTTCTTCATCTATAGAATGAAGAGATTTAACCTGATGTGTTCCTCCTGGCTCAAAATTTATGTTGCAAAAATAATGGCAGATGAACTGATTCAGAACAAAATGTATCTTTTCTACTGGTGTTCTAAGATGTTTCTTATTTCCCATCACCAGTAACATTTTTTGTAGAGAAACTGGATAATGTACCACTGAGGGCAAGAATGAAACCATTGTATTAAGTGATATCTTTACTTTAAATTTTTTTCTATTCCCCCAATTATATGTAAAGTTTGAGTTTTTTTTTTAAGTTTTGATTTTCAAATTTTATCCCTTCCTCAGCTTCTCCCCTGCACTTTCCCTGAGATGATAAGCAATCTTAGATAGGCTATATATGTGCAATCATGTAAACATTTCCAATTATTCATTTTGTGCAAGAAGCTTGTCATTTCTTATCATATAATATTATTCCATTGCAATCCTATTCTCCAGTTCACCTATTCTCCAGTTAATAGGTATTCCCTCAATTTCCATTTCTTAGTCACCACAAAAAGAGCTGTTATAAATACTTTTGCACACATAAGCTTTTCCCCCCTTTTCCTTTTTTAATATACCTATAGCAGTGACATTGCTGGATCAAGGGATATACACAAATTTATAGTAGTTTGGACATAGTTCCAAATTGTTCTTCAGGATGATTAGATCAGTTCATAGTTCCACCAACAGTGCCCCAGTTTTCCCACATTTCCTCCAACATTTAAGAATGTTACAACTACATGGAAAACATCTTCCCTGAAAAGAGAAGAAATTAAATTTGGGACAACTGATGATCAGAAAAAGGGAATAGCATGGGCCAAAGGAGGATATGTTATGTTAAATTAGAAAAAGAACAATTTGAAACACAGTAAAGTTTCTACCTTTGAACAATGTTGTTGCTGTTGTTTTAATATGAGTAAGATATAACAGAAGCTAGTACAAAAACACAAAAGAAGGAGCAAGTAAATAGTAAAATCATTCCTCTAAGAATAAAAGTTTAGAATTAACAGCAATGGAAAAGAATTGATGAGGGGAACAAGGTAAAAAAAAATCTAAAACCAAAGGGAAAAATAGCAGCTAATGGATGTTGAAAAGGGATAAAAGAAGGAGAATTTTTAATTAACACTTATTTAGATAGAAAAGATGAAAAAGAGAGGCAGAACTGTATTTAGTTATTTCTGACTCTCATGAGGTTTTTTAAGTTTTTTTTTTTTTTTTTTTTTTTTTTTTGGCAAAGATACTGGAGTCATTTGCCATTTCCTTCTCATTTTGCAAATGAGAAAAATGAAGCAGAGTTAAATGACTTGCCCAGGGTTACATAGCTACTAAGTATCTGACACCAGATTTAAAGTCACAAAGATGGACCTTCCTGGTTTCAGGCTTGGTTCTCTAACCATTGTACATCTATCTACTGAAAGGTTACTTTAGGTTACCTGCAAATTTGATGATCACAGCATCTATGCCTTTAAACAAGTTATAGATAAAAGCAGTAAATATTTCCCAATTACATTTTAATCAAATTGGTCTACTCAGGAATGGAGGTGGCAGATGGCATATTTAGCACTTCTCATTTAGTCCATTCTCTTACAGATCGATAAATTGAATTCAGACAGATTTTGTGACTTGCTTGTGGTAGTGTCTGTTCTCGATTTTGAACCTAAATAGTCTTATTTAAAATCTGCTATTCTTTTAAATGTGCAAGTTAGTTAGAAATAAGCAAATAATAAAGGAAATTAAAGTGGATCCTTGTTTTTATTTTTATTCTTGTTTCTAAAATATAGCTATACAGCAGCTTGATGGCACAGTGCATAGAATATTGAGTCTGGAGAAAGGAGAACTACTTTGTGAGTTCAAATCTGTCTTCAGATGCTTACTAGCTGTGTGACTCTGGCAAGTCAGTCAATACTATTTGCCTCAATTTCTCACATGCAAAATAAGAGAAGGAATTGCAAACCACTACAAAATTTTTGCCAAGAAAATCCGGAACGGGATTGCAAAGAGTCAAACAGACACAGCTGAAAATGACCAAACAATAACAACAACAAAATGTACTTATGTATAAAAGCCTTTTAGGTTAAGTTTTTTTAAAACTTGCTTCACTTGAAACTATTATGTTTAACTTGCTATTCCTTGTAAAATTTATAATAAAATTATAATGTAAATTTTTTCTTTTACATAGAGCCTTCTGCCTTAGGATGTTTACAATGAGAAATAAAAACAAAGACAAAATGAAGACAATTTTAGCCAAACAAATAATCTGGTTACCTTACTTATAGTAAGGAACTATAAGTATTTGGTAGATGATACTAACTCTTATGAGATTTATCATTGCAAAATTTATAAAACACTAGTCTTTCTAGTAAGATCAGAATTTTAAAATTACATTTCTGAGATTTATTAGCTATTTGACAATCAGCAAGCCATTTAATTTCTTTGGGATTTAGGCAATTATTTAAGATTATCTACTACAGTACCCCTTTGAATCTTAAGAGAAATCTCTAAGATAAGTGATCTACAGATGGCTAGAGTTCAAATCCAGTTTCTGATACTTACCACTTTTGTGAGTTTGCACAAATCATTTAACCACTGTCTGCTTCAGTTTCTTTACCCATAAAATGTGAATAATCGTAATAGTTTCCTCCCAGGGTTCTTGTGAGGAGAAAATGATATAATATTTATAAAATACCTTATGAATGTTATTAGTTTCTGTAAATGTTAATTGTTCTTATTAAAACTACTAATTTTTAGATGAGTTGATATCTGAATTATTAGAGGAGTTCTCACTATGATTGAATTAAAATTTCATTATTCGTTTTATTAGACTTGACCTATTCTTCATGGCAGGGACTCCATCCTGATTCTAGGACTAAGACTACCTTTTCTCTTTCCTTTTATTGGTCTTCATTAAGGATAGAGAACACTGTGGACAGTACTTCCATTAATATTTTATCTCTACTACTACTAACAATAGCAACATTCATATTATGCTTTAAAATTTTCAAAGCACTTCATTTACATTACACATCTGAGCCTTATAGCAACTCTCTTACTGCAATTATGATTCTCATTTGACTCAAATAACAAATAACTCAGACTGAGAGGAATTAATTAAGGGACTTTGCAATGGTAATCATCAGTGTGTGTCAGATGTGGGATGTGAATGCAAATCTTTCTGACTTCTCTAACCACTATACCACACTGGCTTAAATCAATGCAGGCCATGTCTCTAAGCAGTACAAAAAGCCTGTTTGTTCAAACCTCTCCACTCTGATCACAACTTGTAGCTAAGCCAGTCAACAATGGTCTGTCTATATGGCAGCTTAACTGGAAGACTGGAGGCTTCTGAGTCTCTGTGAATTGTGCTGACACATAGCTCGAGTCTAGCTGATGGGTTCTGTCTAAAGTTATGGTTGGAACACTCCAGTAATGGTTCTTTCCTTGTTAGTGTAAACATGGCCTGAGGCAGAGTTAGTCCTGCCAGAGCAGAAGTTAAGGCTGAAAGAATGGGCAGAGAGGAAGGAAAGTTCCCATTTCTACTCTCCTTTCCCTCCTTCCTGCAGCTTATGGTGCCATTTGGCCATGAGATTCCATTTCATCTTCCCTATAAGGAAACAAGAATCTTTTTAATTTTTTTAACCAAATACTTAACAGTGACAGATTTTATTTTGATGATATTTTAAAAATTCTCAATTTTGGGACAACTGCATTATTAGTATTTATGAAAGGCAAATTATTCACATTACTAGAAGGCAATGGGTAAAACAGTGGACCAAGAGTAAGGAAGACTTGGAATCGAACTTTATCTCAGACATTTCTTGGCAGTGTCACCTTGGGCAAGTCATTAATTTCTGTCTACCTCAGTTTCCTCATTTTTATGGAGATTATAATAACTTCTTCCCAGGCTTGTAATAAAAATAAAATAAACTATTTCAAAAATGTTTCCAAATCTTCAAGCATTATTTGTAACTTTTTGTTTGTAACTTTTTATTTGTAACTTTTATTATCATTAGATGGAGAAGAAATACAGGAAATATAGCTATATTTTACTGCACACAATCATAACACAGACATAATTTATATTGTATGATAACTGGAAACGATGTTTAAGATGTGTTTTATTGATGTCTTTGTTGTTACATCATAATCATTTCTGGATACTTCTCTCTCCAGACAACTAATAGAAAAAGCTTGATATAATCATCTGATGTTGTATATGATGTTATGTATTAATAGGATCCCCCTCCCCCTTTCTTATGTATACTTTATTATTTTTTTCCTCCAGGACCATAATTTTTCAAAAAAATAATTCATAGTTTTATTCCTTTTTAGCAATCTTTTATATGGTTGTAGTTATTATACGCATACATCCGTGTAGATGTATACATAGCTGTACATGCAAATATTTGTTTGTTTATGCTGTTTTTTAACCCAAAAAGTGTGGCACAGTTTTAAGCTTTAATAGTTTAAATGTTTAGTAAGTTAAAACTGAAATAAGACTTGAAATACCCTATATCATACACACACATACACACAAACACCCACACAGTTCTACTTCCTTCATTCTGTATCAGTTCATATTACTCTTTTCATAAAGCAGGGAACTGATTTGATATGAATTCACTAAAAATGAAATTTTTTAAAGGTCCTATATCTCTGCTGTTTCTATAAAATCTTACCCTATCCCCAACTGATTAATTATTGCATTGTGATTAAAAAATGATTCAGGAAGTAGAATCCCTTACTCAATTTTTTTTTTTATTGCCTTTGAACAACTTATTTTGCAGAGTCTTTGTATTTTCACCACTGTCAGCCTAGATCAGCCTATTTTATTTAAAATAGCAGTGACCTCCACACATTGCTAGAAAATGAAAGATTATGATGATCAAATGAGAAATCATATGACTATGTAGGATATTGGGAATGGGCCTCAGAAATTGGATAATTTCTCAAGTAACTCTTTTATTTTCTGTGAAAAACTACCATTGTTTTTTTGTTTTTTTGATTTTTTTAGGCTGTTAAGCTAAAGTCTTAAACAACAACAACAAAAAAAAAACCTGAGTTACTTTGCATTCATATGTCATTGCTTAATTCAAATGCCATTCATACTGTTTTGTCTAACAACATGCACTTTCATTTTCAATATGGGCTTTTAAAAGTTTGCCGATTGTTGAATGTGATCAGTATTATTAGAATAGCCATCTACAAGCTTGTCTCTACAACTCTGAAAGTAGTAGTAACAGCTTTTCTGGGAACCTAATCTATTAGTGCCAGTATAAATTGGAAGACAGACCTCAGGGGAAGGCTTGTATGTAAACATACATACATATAGATAGATAGATGGTATAGATATAGATAGAGGTATATCTATATATGTACATACATAAAAATAAATATTTATGTACATATACAGATATATCTTTCTTTCTATTTGTTTTTCTCACTTTTCACATTTTCTCTTTTTCTTTTTAATCCACTTGTGGAGATTCCATTATTTTGTCAACCACATTTATTGAGGCATCATTGTGTATAAGAGAATAGTTAGTGGATTGAGCACTGAAGACCTGAATTCAAATTTGACTTCAGACACTTATTTGCTATGTGACCCTTGCAATACAAGGGCCCAATTTTCTTAATTTCTTTTTGCCTTAATCCACTAGAAAAGGAAATGGCATACACTCCAATATCTTTGCCAAGAAAACCTTATGGACAGTGTTGATGTGTTGTGTTCCACAAAGTCAGAAAGAGTCAGATACAACTACACAAGAATAACAATAACTGTGTGTAAATTAATAATGTTAATTATGTATACAAATGCCTGAGAAAATTTTGATTTCAGTTGTGGAGGAACTCTAGAGGTTATAACTTTTTCCATTATAATATATTAAGCTAAGTCTATACCTTACATTATTATCTGAGAAAGTTGCTTGGGGGCATTTAGAAATTAAATGACATATTCAAGGTCACACAGTAAGTTCCAAAGACAGTATCTGAACCTAAAATTTATTCCAATTTTTACTTTCTTTATCATCTGGATTTTCCTTACTCTGGAATATCTCTGTGAAATGCCAACCTCCTTCTTCTCGGAGCCTCCATTTTGGAGATAGGCCTAGGCTCACCATGATTCATTCTTTTCTTAACTGGGATTCTGAGTCTGGAGATTTTGCCACCATTATTTCCTCTGATTCCCATAGTTTTATTCTCCTCATTCTCACCCTACTTTTCACCTTTTCTGTAGGTGTTATTATCCTGCTTTAGTTCCTTCAGGCCCTATTTTTTTTTTTTTTTGGGTTTGTATTTGTATCCTAAAAATTTAACATGATATCAAACACAGAATAAGTACATAAATACTTGTTGCCTGCCTGCCTGCCTGCCTCCAAATCCAGAACTGTAGCTATTATTCCAAGCTGCTTAATGATCATTCATTCTACATAAATAATTTTATTAATAGGGTTACTTCACACACTAAATATCACAAAAGAAAAATAAGTGGTTTTAGACATTTGTTTTACATTTTAATTTTTCTTCTTCCCAATAAGAAAAAAAAAACTAAAATCATTGTATAAATATGTACAGCTAAGAAAAACAAATTCTCCTATTAGCCATATTCTAAAATGCATCATATTCTATGTAATAGTTTTTCATCTCTCCTCCAGGGGCTGGGTAGCATGGTATGTTATTGCTGATCCAGTTTTGAAGATATCTTACCTTGGTAACCGGTCACAGCTCAAACTCCACTCCCATAGATGTGGAAAATACAAGGTCATTGCCAGGCAATGATGCCACATCAGAAGAAGTCTTCAAGATAATTCTAGGGAGATCCAAGTCAAATATTTATGAATTGCACTCATTGTGTTTTATGGGAATCCCAAGCACATTCCAGACTCACAGTACAGTATGAAATTTTATTGTTTCTCAAAATAGGTTTCAGAGTATGAACATTTCTTCTATATTTTAACACTTCATTCTATGTGGTAAAACTTTATTCTACTAGGTGAATGGTATAAATCTGTCTGAAGGAAGGAAAATCCAGAATACAAAGCAGAATTGTTCTCATTCTATTTAGCGGAAATACACATAGACACACAGAAAACTGCTATGTGTGTCCATGTTTGTGCAAGAGAGAAAAAAAGAGAAAGACACAGACAGAGAGACAGTACCAGAGGCAGGGAGGCAAGGAGACAGACAGACAGAGAGACACACACACACACAGACAGACAGAGAAAGAGAGAGACACACAGAGAGACAGCGACAGATTGATAGACAGAAATAGAGACAGGGAGGCAAGGAGACAGAGAGAAAGAGAGAGAGAAACACATGTGGAGAGAGAGAGAGAGAGAAAGAAAGAGAGAGATTCACACACAGAGAGAAACACATACACACAGAGAGACAAAAACAGAGACAAAGAGGCAAGGAGAGAGAGACAGAGACAGAAACAAGAGGCAGGGAGGCAAGGAGACACACAGAGAGAAAGAGAGACACACAGAGAGACAGAGAGAGAGAGAGAGAGACAGAGAGAGAGAAAAAAAGAGACAGAGAGAGATAGAGACAGAGAGAGAGAGAAAGAGCAACGTGAAGTCCAGTCTGGCCTCAGACATTAGTTGTGTGATCTGGAAAGTCACTTGATTCTGTTTGTCTCAGTTTTTTCACTTGTAAAATGAGCTGGAGAAGGAAATGGTAAACCACTATAGTATCTTTTTCAAAAAACCCAAAAGGGGTTTTAAAAAATGAGACATGAGTGAAAAATGATTAAATAACAACATATGTCTATATGTTGTTACAGATGTAGATACAGATAGATATATGTGTATTTATTTACATTTTTACATGTATGCAAAGTCTGGACAAGCTCCCTGGAGGCCTCAGCAGCAGCCGGAGTCAGGATAAGTAAAAGTCCTTAGTCTTTAGGGGGAGAAGTGAAGGAGACAGACAAACTGCCACAAGCTTGCCACCAACCTCCCTTCTCCTGGTCCTGCCACAAAGTGAAATTCTCTGGCCTCTCTCTCCCCACTCCCTAGTTCTTACTTATAATTCTCTTAACCCCAGACATTAAGCCAGCATTAATTGTGAGAAGAGTAATTCCAAACATATGCTAATAGAGTCATTGTCTTATTTCAAATAGGTAATTAGCCTCAAGTGCTCCGTTGTCTGATTCAAATGCACCTATTCAGAGTTTCAGCCCTTTACACATGTATTTATATACAATGTATTATATATGTATTAAATACAATATCAATATATTTATAAACATTTGTTGGATTTCCTCACCTCCAAAATATTATTAAATAAGTAATAATGATTTATGGAATATACAATATTTTTGGAATAGTTCAAATGAAAAGATAGAGGTTTGCTTACATTCAATATATTTTAACACTGTATTTGAATCTGAGTTGGAGGAGGAAGAATAATACTTGTTTTAATTCAAAGGATAAAAGTAATGAGAAAAATCAAGAAAATCCCAATTGATTTAATGTGGTTTATTTGGATACTTTTAAAAATAGCTTCTAATAACTATTTTATATGAAGTTATTTAGGCTTGCATGGTTTCTCATGTATATGCTCTCATTTCATTTTCACTACTTTTCTGGTAAATAGGTGCTCCTATTATATCCATTTTATGGATACAGAAACTGAAATGGAAAAGTTTAGTTATATGTTCAGAGTTACATAACTTAATAAGTGCCCAAAGCAGAATTTGAACAAAATTTCCTACTTCCAAATCTACTATAGACTGAATGACTTAGCTACTTAAGGAAAAGAATGATTTGACATTATGATTCCAGTCCTCCAGTAGAATATCCAATCATGTGTGACAAGGATTTTCCATTTAGAGTACCAAAAGTAATATTAAAATTTAAAGATAGCATAAAATGCTTGATTTTTTATCAATCTCTTTCCTGCTATTCTGTCATCACTGCAAAAGTTCAACAGGAGACAAGACTAGATCATGTAAAAATATTTATATTTATTTTTATTTTTCCAAAGACTGATTCCCATTATCTCACCTAGGCTGGAAATGCTATTCGTGGACCAAGTCCCACTTTAATCAGCACAGAAAATTTAAATTGTTGCTATATCCTCATTGGCTTACAGTATATATGCCCAATTTTTTTTTGAGGGAGGGGCAGGGCATCAGATTGACCTTGTTCACTGCATTTCAGAAAGCTGAGCTAAAGAGATCTGCTAACAGCAGCTTTCCCAACAGCAGTGATTAGCAGTCATTATAGGTCCTCCTTCTGTTCTTTGTTTCTTTGTTGCCATGGACTAAAAAGTAATAAATGAACCAGGTTATATTTGTTATTCATCCTTAGCTGGGACCATCCTTCAGTTTCTATTGCCATATCCATGAAATTTTCTTCATCCAGTGTCCCTTCATCTTAGAATATCCTTGTGTTCTTGAGAACCACTCACCATTGAATAATGCTTCACAAGACTGTCCCTGCTTCTCCTATTGGTTAGCCTATGCTGGTGTGTCTATTTTGTGAAAGGACTGGCCTATCTTCATTTTCCAATTCCTAACTTCCTCTGGATTGTAAAATCGTGCCTTTGTGAAAGGTTCCTTCAACTCTTCACATTCTCTTACTTACACATTTTCAGCTCTCCTCTGTATATTGTCTTCCCTTTTAGAATGTTAGAATGCAATTTCTTTGAGTCCAGGGACAATTTCTTTTTATTTTTTTTCCACTTGTATTCTCTGTGCTTAGGACAGTGCTTGATACAACCCATAGTAAACACTTGATAAAATTTTCCTTTGTTCCTCTATCCCTTTGTTTCTTCCTTCCTCTTTTCTGTGAAAGGTATTTGAGAGATCATTTAGTCCAACCCTTACCTGAACATTAATCCCCCCACAATATTGCTAATACTTTGTCATTTATTTTTTGTTTAATGATCTCAAGTGAGAAAAGCACTATCTCCTGAAGCAGATCATTCCACTTCTGAGCAACTCTGACTGTTAGAAAAGTGTAAAGGGCTGAAACTCTGAATATGTGCACTGGAATCAGACAACTGAGCACTTAAGGCTAATTACCAATTGGACAATATTAGCATATGCTTGGGAAATGGTCCTTCCCACTATTCTGTGCTGGCTCGATCTTTTGGTGTACACAGATAATTGTAGGAGGGATTAGGGGGAGGAGCAAGACAAGCCAGAGTCACTTTGGCAGTAGACAAGGAGAAGAGAGGTCAGGGAGAGCTTGTGTCCATTCCCTTCACTTCTACCCCTAAAGACTAAGAATAAAGACCAAAACTTTCGCTTATCCTAACTCCAGCTGATTCTAAGGTATCCAGGGTGCTAACTCGGCCTTCACAGAAAAGTCTTACATCAAGCTTTAAACTACCTCTTTTCAACTTCCATCTGCTGGTCACAGTTTTTCACCACAAAATCAAAGAAACAGCAAAAGTCTTTCTCTTCAGGATGACTTTTCAAATATTTAAGACTGTTAAAATGACTCTCTTCATCCCTTAATTTTTTCTTATCTGGGCAATCATTCCCATGTCTCTTTATGTGATACTTATTTGGTATGTTCTCCAGAATCTCTCTCATCCTGGGTGTGTTCCACCTAAAATCATTCATTAAAATGAATGAATGAAAATGAAAAAAAAAATTCTCTTCCTCTTTCTGATCCCTTTCTCATTCTTTGAGAAGGCAAACGATATGATAATTGATAATACATGTGAAAGCATGCAAAACATGTTTTCATATTATCTATATTATAACATGTCCCCTCCCCCCACACACAGTAAGAAAAATAAAGTTAAAAAAAGTTTCAATTTGCATTCAGAGTTCATTGATTCTATCTTTGATGGTAGATAATTTTTTTTCATCCTGGGGCTTTTGAAATTATCTTTGATTATTAACTTGATCAGAGTAGCCAAGTCTTTCAGAGCTGATCATTGTTACACTACTGCTATTATAGTGTACAATGCTTTGCTCATTTCATTTTGCATCAGTTCATATAAGACTTTCAAGGTTTTTCTGAATCCATCCCATATGTCATTCTTTATAGTGCAATAGTATTATATTATATATTATATGGAACTATATTATATATAATATATATAATATGTAAATATAATTATATATAATATAGAAATGAATCAAATCTATACCACAACTTTTTTAGCATTCTGCGTTTGATGGGATATATTCAGCTCTCTATTGCCACTGCAAAAAGAGCTGCTATAAATATTCTTATACAAATAGGTCCTTCTTTTTCCTTTTCCTTTTGGGTTACACATCTAGTAATGAAATAGTTGGGTCAAAGAGTATATGCAATTTTATAACTCTTCATAGACTATATTCTCCAGAATACATGGACCACTTTACATTTCCACTAATAGTACATTAATGTCACTTTTTTTCATATTTTTTCTAGCATTTGTCATTTTCCTTTTCTATCATGTTAGTCAATTTAACAGATGTGAGATGTATCTCAGAGTCATTTTGATTTCCATATCTCTAATCAAGGGTGATACAGAATATATTTTCATGTGACTATTGATAGTTTTGAGTTTTTTTCTTTTTGAAAACTGCATGTCCATATCCTTTTGATCATTTAATGACTTTTATTTTTATAGATTTGTTTCATTTCCCTGTATATTTGAAAAATGAGACCTTCAACAGATTTGCTGTAAAATTTTTCCCCCTCTTTCTTTCTAATTTTGCCTGTATTAATTTTGTTTGTGAAAAATCTCTTTAATTTTATATAATCAAAATGATCTATTTCATTTCTCATGATCTTCTTTGTTTCTTATTAAATCATAGTCTCTTCCCATAACATATCTAATAAGTATACCTTTTCCATATTTCTCTTATTTATACTCTCTCTCTTTCTCTTTCTCTTATAAATATACATATGTGTGTGTGTTGTGTGCTTAATCTATTCCACAAAATCACAAATAATCTTTTTTGATTTTATTCTGTAATGAAAAACAAATTCATATTGAAATCAGATAACCTAAAATATCAAAAAAAGTAATAAAAAGCAAACAAACACAAAAGATGCTGGTCTAGCAGTACCAGACCTAAAATTACATTATAAAACAGCAGTCATCAAAACCATTTGGTACTGACTAAGAAATAGAATGGCAGGTCAGTGGAACAGGTTATGAAAACAAGACACAATAGTCAATGACTATTATAATCTAGTATTTGATAAGCCCACAGACTCCAGCTTCTGAGATAAAAAAATTACTATTTGACAAAAATTTCTGGGAAAGTTGAAAAAATAGTATAACAGAAACTAAACATAGACCAACATCTCACATCCTGCACCAATATAAGATCAAAGTGGGTTCATGATTTGGGCAAAAGGTAATACTATAAGCAAATTAGGAGAGCAAATGATAGTTTACCTGCCCTTTGGAGAAGGGAGGAACTTTTGATTAAAGAAAAACCAGAGAATATTATGAAATGTAAAATAGTAATTTTTATTACATTAAATTAAAAGATTTTTGCCCAAACAAAAACATATCCAAGATTTGCAGGAAAGCAGAAACCTGAGAAACTATTTTTAAAGCCCATGTTATGGCCTGATAAAGGCCTTATTTCTAAAATATATAGAGAATTGAGTCATATTTATAAAAATACAAGTCATCACCCAATTGATAAATTCAAAGCATATTAATAGACAATTTTCCAATGAAGAAATTAAAGCCATTTCTTGTCATATGTTTAAAAAATGTTCTAAATTACTATTGATTAGATAAATGCAAATAAAAATAACTCTGAGATACCATCTTTCACCTATCAGATTGACTAAGATGACAGGTAAGATAATGATAAATGTTTTTGGGAATGTGGGGAAACTGGGACACTAATGTATCGGTGAAGTTGTGAACTGATCCAGCCATTCTGGAGGGCAATTTGGAACTATGCCCAAAGAGCTATATAATTGTGCATACCCTTTGTTCCAGCAGTGTCACTATTGGGTCTGTATCTCAAAGAATTCATAAAAGAGGGGAAAGAACGTGAATGTGCAAAAATGTTTTTAGCAGCCCTTTTTGTAGTATCAAGGAATTGAAAATTGAGTGAATGCCCATCAGTTGGGGAATGACTAAATAAATTATGGTATATAAATGTAATGGAATATTATTGTTTAATAAGAAATGCTGAGCAGGCTGATCTCAGAAAATCCTAAAAAGACTTGTATGAATATGCTGATTGATGTGAACACAACCCGGGGAACATTGTACATAGTAACAGCAAAATTATGTGATGTTCTATATGATAGACAGCTCTTCTCAAAAAAGTGGTGATCTAAGACATTTCCAATAGACTTGGGACAGCAAATGCCACTCACATCCAGAGAGAGAACTATGGAGACCAAGTGTGAATTGAAACATACTAGTTTCATCTTTTCTTTGTTTGTTTGCTTGTGTTTATTCCCTTTATGGTTTTCCCCCTTTGTTATGATTTTTATTTTACAACATGACTAATATGGAAATATGTTTAAAATGATTACACATGGATAACCTATGTCAGATTGTTTGCTGTCTTGGATGGGGGAAATATAAGGAAGAAAGGGAAAAAGTTGAAACTCAAAATCTTACAAAAATGAATGTTGAAAAGTATCTTTACACATAATTGAAAAAATAAAATACTGTTGAAGTTTCTGGGGAAGGAACAAAAAAGAAAAGAAAAAGAGGGCAAAAAGAACAGATGACCTGAATTATATTTCTGGTTCTATTACTAACCAGTTTTGTGCCTTTGTGTAAGTTATGTATATTCTGTTTCATCATCTTTAATAAGGATATCAACATCTGAAGGGGATTTCACAGTAACTAATATTCTAATTCATTATATCATCATGGAATGGAAATGACCAGGAATTTTTGAAGGCTATATCAGTAGGTCCTTGTTCTACTGGTTAAAAACAAACAAACTAAAACAGACAAAAAAATCCCAAAACAAATCAAATAACTTTGTGTACAGGCCTTATAATAATTTACATTTTTCTGCTAAAAAAGTAATCCAAATGTGGCAAGATTTATCATTAATGGTGCCTTAAGCAGTAAATAACTTTCCAGTTATACAACTTTATTTTCCCCCTGTGACAATAAGCATATGCATATTTGACACATTACAAGATTATTTCTGCAGCAATTAGAAACATCCATGATCACATACACAATGATTTTCTTTGTGCAATAATCAGAATATGCTTTTAAGTGTAATGTTTTCTTATACTTCCTTAACCTGTCATTAAATTGTTTCCAAACTACAACAATGGCTTAGCATTCAAAGAGAAATCAATTCCCAATGTAGTGGCAGAGTTTATGACAATGTGTTTTGGAAGAGGAAGTTCTTCACTAGAAGTTCCCTAGACCCACAGAAACTTGAAAAACTGGATTCCATCCTCAATCATTCCCCTAAAGGAATATAAACTCAAACTTTTTAGAGTATTTTGCCATTCATTTTCTCATCTAGATGATCGATCTCAAAAGTCTATTTTAAAAATCTTAAATTTCTCTTCTGTTACAATAAAAAATCATCTTTTTATTCATATAATAGTTTTACTTCTAAACGTATCAAATTCATCTGATTCACAGATTTGTTTTAACTGAACATTTATTTAAATGTTGACCAAAATATTGAAAAGGAGACTTCCATTTTAAATAAATGAAATATCACTTTTTCTTATAAAAAAATCTATCTCTTGTTTCTGATATGCCATATTTAATCAGTAAAAAAATAAGTCATGTGTGAGTTCTGGGTTTTTCTGTTTTGACTAACAAATATGGTTACAATTTTAGGAAAGAGTACATTTTGCTGGTTTTTAACTTTGCTATTTTTAAACTTCGTAGGTAAAGGAATACTAACAATCATTACATCCCTTAGAAGATTCATGAATAAAGGAAAATAAATGGTCCTTTGGATACTAGTTGTGTGTTTTACCATGCCTCTATTTTTGTGGAGAAACATTTTTGGCAATTCACTCTTTTTTATTCCTGGACCTTTTATTCTTTTCTTTAGCTTTTTTCTTTCAATAAAATCATCAAATTTCTTATTTTCTGGCACAATCACTTCTGTTTTGGAAGGTGCTTTTTTTAGAAGTAACATCTCTAGTCAATATAGTCACTTCATTGTGGTGGAGTTCCTTTGGAAGAGTTCTGGAATAAGAGCTTTGGAAACCTCCATTGGAAAGAATCCATTTTTCTTTAGCAAAAGAACAAAACCTGCAAGGTCTGCAATTTTCTGGTAGATTAACAGTGGCCAAGAGAACACATTAAAAATACCTATGTGTAAGAAAGAAGGAAGGAGTTTAGCTTAGGTGAAACACCTTAACTCAAAAAAAAGTTTTAATTAAAAAATGAATTTAGAGCAAAAAAAATACCCACAAAATTTTTTCTAAATTATCTATCTTGTTGATTTTCATCTGATCTCCTTTGCAGGGTACCATACAACTGTTATCTTACATCTATTTGTGTAGATGTTTTGATATTGTCTTGATTCATATAAAGGGCCCAATACTTGATTGCACTTTTAGAGAATAACGTTTTTCAAAAAAAGAAAGAAAGAAATGAACTTATATTTTGTAGTCTTCAGCTTGATAATGTTAATATGTGTAGTCAGGATTGGGAAACAGGGCTGAGCCCTTATTAAGTATCTATTACGTGCCAGACACTGTGCCTAAATGATTTCTAATATTATCTCATTTGATTCTCAGAACTTTGACAATTCTTTTTCTTCTTTTTTCTTCTTCCTCTTCCTCTTCCTCCTCCTGCTCCTCTTTGTTCTCCTCTTCCTTCAGTTCCTTCTTCTTTTCCTTCTCTTCCTCAAGGAGCTTTGATTCTAATGGATGAGACAGCATACAACTAATTATATCTATATAGCTAAACATAACTATCTCTATATAAAGATATATATATATATATATAATTATATATAATAAAACATATAGATATAAAAGTACCTATATGTATATATGGGTATATAACATGATTCCAACCTATCTTTCAAATCTTATGATATATAGTTGCATTTCTTTATAGTCCAAACAATCTTTCCTTCTTGCTATTAAACAAACATGGTGTTTTATTTTCTGTCTTTCATCTTTATACTGGCTTTTCTCCAAGATGTAATGTCATCCCACCTCATTTCTGCTTCTTAAAATTCTTTTTTTTTTCTTTTAAAAGCCTAATCAAAAGATCTTTTCTATATGAAACCTTTCTTTATCCTTAAAACTGCTAGTGATCTTCCATCCCTTTCCCCTATATTTACTTTTAATTTGTTCTGTATAAATCTTACATGTCCTTGTGTATATATATATATATATATATATATATATATGTATTGTTGTCTCCAGAGAATTTAAGCTCTTTAAGGGCAAGGATAATTCTACTTTGACCTTTGGATCCTCAATGCTTAGACCAGTGCCTGGCATATACGAGATAATTAATAAGTACTTTTTTATTTGTTTGATTCTTCTTTAGAGCCAGGACTTCTTTTTAGTATCATTGAATGAGCTTTTATCCATTGTTCTGCCATAGCCTTCCATAGTTGGCTTTGGGTCAATTGGTCCATAGCAGACTGGCATGCATTTGAGAGCAGCCATTGTTACTTCCTGTTTATGTGTTGACTTTAAATAAAAATGAATATTCAGTTGGAGCATAAACTTGGCTCAGAACACTTCCTTGCACTGCGTGCAGAATTTCCTTCAGCTTGTACAAGCCAAGGAAGCTGGGATGGTAGTAACTTACAACTGCTTTTCATTTCTCAACAATGAGGTAGGTGATCAGTTCTATTTTTTGTTATTCCCTTAAAATTAGTTGATTTGAAGCATGTCTTACTTTGTCATACAGGTTATATTTAATCTCCAGAAAGAAAGAATTTAGAGGAAATCTTACAGCTAATTTGTTCATATTCTGCCAAAGACATTCTTGGTGTCATAGCATAATTAAAAAATAGATTCATTAAATTTTTTGAAGCTGAAATAATTTAAAAAATAATAGTCTTATGATTTTCTAAAAAGTCAATTTATATCCGTCTTGGTCACAGCTATTTTACCAAAGAAAATTAACTATAAAAAACATTAGAAAGGAATAACAATTATTTCAACTGTAGAGAGCAGTAAAATTTAACTATTAATTAAAGAAGAAGAAATAATTAAGGTTAGAACATATAGATTTTACAATATAAAAATAAGATGACTGCATAAGAGCCAAAATAATCAAATAATATAAACATAAAATATTGGAAATTTTTTGTTGCAAATATAACATGTAATAGGAATACCTAATGTTTATGAAGAATTAATGTAGACATTCAATGATACTAATCAATTACTATTAGATAAATTTAAAAGGATATAGACAACTTAGGGAAAAAAGATGCACAAATTTATACAATCATTGGGGGAATAATTCCATCTTACTAATAATCAAAAGAAATATAATTTAAAATATCTTTGAGTTATTCCTTCACTTATTTCACTTTAGTAAAAATAAGAAAAAGGATAAAATAGTGTAATAGGGTCAGAAGGATATAGGCTTTTTCCTACATTATTGGGAGAATTGAATATTGGTAGGGTCTTAGAAAATCTGGTAAATGTACTTCCAATCACACAAGTAAACCCTTTTGCCCAATAATATTATTATTGAGACTATATCCTAAAAATCATAAAAGCAAAAAGAAACATCTGCTTAAATAACAGCATTTTTTATCATTGCAACAAACTCAAAACAACATAAATACATAAAGTTTAGTGGATGGCTGAATAAACTATAATATATTAATGGCTTGCATAATTACTATAAAAGTGATGTTACAGCAATCAATTTTAGGAAAGAAAAAATTCAAAGGCTGCTATGAAGTTATGCAAAGCAAGAGAATAATAATAAGAGTAAGAAATATACTCACTATATTATATTGAAGGGAAATAAATTTGGAAATGGAAAGCTTCATATACAGAGAATGTAAGGGCACAGAGAGTGAGAAACTATTAAAATATAATAAGCATTTAAGAAGAAATTAACTTTCATGGTTGTACATACATATATGTGTGTGTATACACATATGTATATATTTCAATTTGTTGTTTTAAAGTTAAGATCTTTTTTAAGAACTATAATTTCATTGGCATAAGGAATATCACATATTGAAATTCTCTTTACCAATGTAGATAAGTAATCTATGATTTAAATTAAGAAATTGCATGGGTACTGTAAATTGAAGTACATTTTCACACAGCTAATATTTATCAGGGATTGTGTTTGTAGTTTAAAGTTCAAGTCTTAATTCCAATGTGTGCTGTCTATCTCTTTCAAGTAGACAATAAATTGTTTAAAACAAAATGTGATAATTAACTTACAATGCTCTTCAGGTTGTTTTTTTTTTTCCTTTTAGTTTTATTGTGATTTCAACAATCGCAAACACTTTAAGGCTTGAGAAAACTGATACAAACAAGGCATTGGAACCACTTCATACCCATTTCCAAGAGCTGATATGCTAAGTTTTCAGTGTGAATATTTATATTTCTGAAATTAGCAAAGGTGAAAAACTTGTCTAAACTTCAGGAAAATAATAGAAAAAATGTTAATAATGTGAATTAAACTTAGAATTGTTTAGGGTTACACACACACACACACACACACACACACAAATTTCAGAATCATTAGTAATCTTTCGGCCACATGGTATGATTCTGAATACATGCTGTACAATAAGAATTGGATATTGTGGAAAGGATGTTGGCTCTGACATAGAAAGACAGATTAACATATTATTTCTCACACTTCCTTTGTGGCTTTCGGCAAATCTTCCATTATACCTTGACCTCATTTTCTCCATCTGTAAAATTAAAGAGTTTTTAAGGAGTTTTTCCCATTTTTTTTTCTTCATGAATTCTTTTGGCAGTCTGATTGAGCATACAAATCATCTCAGAATAATGTTTTAAGTTCATAAAATAAAATATATAAGATGACAAAACCCCAAATTATATTGAATTATTTATAACTTTTTTTAAAGTTCATAGGTGTCAGGCTAATAATCTTTGTCCCAGATGGTCTTGAGGGTCTTGTCCAGTTCTAGATCCTATGACCTTTAAATCACTATTATTCAGAGAGGAAGTTCATCTCCTTTCTAGAAGAGAAGATAGAAAGGGTTAAGGTTTGCCTTTCTGTTCTCCAGATTATTAGAGAGAAATAGACATGCTTGCAACCTACTGCAACAACAATAATCCATAATAACAACCAGAAAAAAATAAAAACAGAAGAGCTTCAACAGAAAAAAATAATAAAAAAAAGGATCTGAAAATCTAGAGGGGAATCTTGTCTTTTTTTCACCTGGTTGGAATGGAGGAAAACAATGTGAATGACAGAGAAGAGGAAAGAAAACTATTGTACTCTTGTAATTAAGCAGCACATAGTAGGTTTTTTGCTAAGAGGAGATAGTTGATCCTGCTGAAGAGGAACCAAATAGCTGCTTATCTTCCAAAGAAGCATATGGATCTATGTGTGCTTTTAAGTAAAAGGTAATTCAGTAAGGGTCAGAGATAAATAGTGGTGGTTGATAACTCTCTGTTGAAGGCTTCTTGGGATAGCAATTTGTCAATCTAATTGAGTAATTCACTATCTCTCTGATGTGTCCAAGAATTTTTTAAGTCTTGTCAAACTGGAAGATTACTTTTGCTCTGATGATTCATGTAGTCAGAAATGATACTTTTATGAAGAACCTAAAAGGCAAAGTTAAAATCATGAAATTGGGCATTGGGAAGAATTAGCCTTTTTCTGCTTGGTTTCACAGGATAGAATAAGAGTAAAAGGTGAATATGGAAAAGAAGTAAATTTAGGCTTAATGTTATTTAAGGATGAAAACAATAATATAAAGAAAGAACCCTCTCCCTGTAGTTCTTCAGGTAAAAGTTGGTTAACCATTTATTGACTATATTATAGAAGGGATTCTTTCTCTGCTAATAATAGATAGCCTTTAGTCTTGTTCAATTCTGGGGTTTTGTAATTCTGTAATACACTCATGGGGATGTTGTGAGGATCAAATGATGCACAACACTCACTATGAAATGATTTTATTGAGGAGACAGTATTATTGGAAAAAAATGTAACTTCACATCCTCATAATTAGACTTCATTGTATATTAAACACACCGAGATGTTGTTTTTATTGTTGTTTTGACAAGATTTATGTTATATTTATGTAGGGAAATTCTAGTAAGTCAATTTCTTCTACAAAAGATATAAGGATTGTTTCTGTAATTGACAGGGATCTTTCTTTTCCTTCTTTCCTCACTTTCCAATGAGTTACACTGGAAAGATTTATAGTATTTCATTGAACATAATGCCAACTTTTGGTTTTATATAAAAGCTCTAAATTAAAAAAAGTTCTTTCTATGCCTATAAATTGTGTTTTTAATTCTTATTTATAAATTATTAAATATATAATAAATATTCTACTTTATAAAAATTTTTTTTTTGAATCGACATCAGGTCTTTTGAGATGGGTTTATTTGTAATATAATCAATTATGTTGAATGTTTTTCTAATGTTAAACAAGTCTTTCATTCCTGGCATTAATCTAATTTAGTTAAAATCTATATCTCTCTCTACATAATCATCTATCTCTATTTTTAAAGATTGGCATTTGTTTAGATTGTTGTGATGTTTTTCTGGGATTTATTTTCAATTTTTAAAAATAAATTTTCATTAAGGAAATTTCTTTATCAATCTCTTTCTTTGGTGGCTCCACAAATCAGGAACTTGCTTTATATTTGTCTCATCAAAGATAATTTTGTAGGTCATTTGTCTTTTGAAATCTTGAGAATAATATGTACATCATAGGTATTAATGGCTCTTTAAAAATCTAATAGAATTTATCTGTAAATGTTTATGAACAAAAAGACTTTTTATTTCATAGTTTGTGGTTCCTTCAATTTAATTAATTAAATTGGACAACATCTCTATTTCTTGTATTATTCATTTAATTATTTCATATTTTGGTAGATAATCCTTATTTTGTTTAACTTGTCAGTTTCACAATATAATTTGGAATAAATCTTTTTTATTTTTCTCTGTTGGAATATTATCTTTTTTTTTTAATTAACATATTTTTTTCTTTCCCTTTGTGTTTAGGCTTACGACTTAAAGATTGGGGGCCAAGCCAAGATGGCAGTGAGGACACATGCTTCTTTCTGAGCTCTCCTACTATCCTCACAATAATCACTAAATTCAGCCTCTGAAATAGTGCTGGACTGGTTGGATCCACAAATATTGGGAGTGCAGCAAATTACCAGCAGAAGATAATTTTGAAGAATGCCAGAAAAGGTCTGTTTTGACTGGGCTCAGGTATGGGAGGAGGCCAGGCACAGGCAGGGAGGCAGAACATGGAGACTAGCACATGCTGAGAAGACCAGGGACAGAGTGCAGTCTCCACAGGACAGAGAATCTATGGGGAGAACTCTACCACTACTCTGCCCTGGTTACAAGCCAGTAGATCTGCAGAGAAGTTATAAAACATCCAACACAAACACAAAAGGTAAAGAGTGTACCCCAAGGTGCTGGAATCCCAGCATTGGGAGTGACTCAGCACAATCCCAGTGCAGCCGCTTCTGGGAGTTTGTAGAGGAAACTTGGAATATCCTTGCCCTAACAGCCGATCCCAACATTTTAAAAAATGACTAAAAAGGCAAAGCAAACTCTAACTATAAACAGCTTCTATAGTGAAAGAGAAGAACAGATTTCAAACCCTGAGGAGACTAAAAGAAGACTGTCTCCAAATGAAGCCCCAAAGGATGATATAACCTGATCCCCATCACACAAGGCTGTTCTAGAAGAAATTAAAAAGGATCTTTAAAAAGAGTTAGAAGAAAAATGGGGAAAGAAAAGAAAAACTTTGCACATGGGTTTGGAAAAGGCATATAAATTATTAAAAGATAGATTGGAAAAAGAAAACAACTTCCTGAGAAACAGAATATGTGAACTGGAAAAAAGATAAAGAACTCCCAAGAAAACAGAATTGGAAAAAGAAAATAACTCCTTAAAGTTTTTTTTTTGTTTTTTTTTTTTTTTGTGAAATGGAAAAAAAATCCATAGATCAAAACAACTCATTTAAAATCTCAATTGGACAAATACAAAAAAAAAAAAAAGTAAAAGAAGAAAATAATTCATTAAAAATCAGAACTGAACAAATGGAAATGAATGACTCGCTGTGACATTAAGAATCAATCAAGAAAAACCAAAAAAATGAAAAAAATAGAAAAAAAATGTTAAATACCCACTTGGGAAAACAACAGACCTGGAAAATAGATCTAGAAGAGATAATCTAAGGATTACTGGATTCCCTAAAAATCATGATGAAAAAAATGAGCCTAGACACTATTTTTCAGGAAATTATCAAAGAGAACTGACCAGATGTCATAGAATCAAATCGTAAAATAGCTATTGAAAGAATTCATCAAACCACCTCCTGAAAGAGACCTCAAAATTAAAACTCCAAGGAATATTGTGGTTAAATTTCAGAACTATTGGATCAAAGAAAAATATTACAAGAAGACAGAAAAAAAAATTCAAATATTGAGGAGCCACAATAAGGATTAGTCAGGATCTAGCAGCTTCCACATTAAAAGATCAAAGAGCCTGGAATCTGATATTCTGAAAAGCAAAGGAACTTGGAATGCAGTCAAGAATAAACTACCCCACAAAAACTAAACATTTTCTTCCAGCGAAGAAGATGGGCATTCAATGAAACAGGTGAATTCCATTTATTTCTGATGAAAAAACCAGAATTAAACAAAAATTTTGATCTCCAAATATAGGACTCAAGAGAAGCATAAAATGGTAAAAAGAACACTTGAAAACTATATTTCTGTTATGGGTATGCATAGAGAGTGCATGTATAATTTGATTTTACTGTTATAAAAAAGGAACTAGAGGTGGAAAGGGGATTGCACCAAAAAAAGGGGAAAGTAGAGGTAAAAAGAGGGAAATTGCATCTCACAAAAAGAAAAAGGAAACCTATTGTATCTGAGGGAAAGAAGGGAGGGGAATGAATATTGTGTGAATCTTATTCTCATCAGATTTGGCTCAAAGAGAAAATATCAGACACATTTGATTTACAGAGAAACTTCTCTTACCTTATTGAAAGGTGGGAGGAAAAAAGCAAAAAAGGGAAGGAGTAGGCTAAATAGAAGGGAATACAGAAATCACAGGGGAAAGGCATAAGAAAGGGGGAGGGATTCTAAAGGGGGAGGGCTACTTAAGACAAGTGGTACTCATAAGATAAATACTGGGGAGGGGATAAGGAAAAAAGGAAAAAGAAAAGTATAATCTGGGGATAATATGATGGCAGGAAATACAGAATTAGTAGTTTTAACCATAAATGTGAGTGGGGTGAAATCTCCCATAAAGTGGAGGCAGAGAGCAGATTGGATTAAAAGCCAGAATCCTACAATATGCTGTTTACAGGAAACACATCTAAAGCAGGGTGATACATACAGATAAGGGTAAAAGGCTGGAGCAAAATCTATTATGCTTCAGGTGAACCAAAAAAAGCAGGGGTAGCCATCCTGATCTCAGATCAAGCAAAAGCAAAAATTGATCTAATTAAAAGAGATAAGGAAGGAAACTATATCTTGGTAAAGGGTACCATAAATAATGAAGCAATGTCAGTACTAAACATATATGCACCAAGTGCTATAGCATCTAAATTCCTAAATGAGAAATTGAGAGAGCTGCAAGAAGAAATAGAAAAATTATAATAGTGGGAGATCTCAGCCTTACACTTTTAGAACTAAATAAATCAAACCACAAAATAAATAAGAAAGAAATTAAAGAGATAAATAGAATACTGGAAAAGTTAGGTATGATAGATCTCAAGAAAACTAAATGGAGACAGAAAGGAGTGCACTTTATATATATATATATATATGCTACATATAATAGCAGAAACGATTAATCAACTCCATAAGAAAAAATCCCCAGGACCAGATGGATTTACATGTGAATTCTACCAAACTTTTAAAGAACAATTAACACCAATACTATATAAAATATTTGAAAAAAATAGGGAATGAAGGCCTCCTACCAAATTCCTTTTATGACGCAGACATTATACTGATACCTAAACCATGTAGGAGGAAAACAGAAAGAAAATTGTAAACCATTTTCCTTAATGAATATTGATGCAAAAATCTTAAATAAAATATTAGCAAAGAAATTACAGAAAATCATTGTGAGGATAATACAACATGACCAAGTAGGATTTATACCAGGAATGCAGGGTGGTTCAATATTTGGAGAACTATTAGTATAAATGATTATATTAATAAGCAAATTAACAAAAATTGTATGATCATCTCAATAGATGCAGAAAAAGCATTTGATAAAAATCCAACACCCATTCCTATTAAAAACACTAGAGAGTATAGGAATAAATGGAATTTTCCATTTAACACTTTCAGTAAGTGTCATATGTAATGGAGATAAACTGGAACCATTCCCAAAAAGATCAGGAGTAAAACAAGATTGCCCACTATGACCACTACTATTCAATAGTGTATTAGAAATGCTAGCTTTGGCAATAAGAGATGTAAAAGAGATTAAAAGGAATTAGAGTAGGTAATGAAGAAACCAAATTATCACTCTTTGCAGATGATATGATGGTATACTTAGAGAACCCTAGAGAATGAACTCAAAAACTATTAGAAATAATCCACCACTTTAGCAAAGTTGCAGGATACAAAATAAATCTACATAAACCATCAGCATTTTTGTACATCACTAACAAAACCCAACAGCAAGAGATATAAAGGGAAATTCCATTTAAAATAACTGTTAATAGCATAAAATATTTGGGAATCTATCTGCCAAGGGCAAGTCAGGAACTACATGAACAAAACTACAAAACACTTTCCACACAAAGTCAGATCTAAACAATTGGAAAAAATATTAAGTGCTCTTGGATAGGTCAAGCAAATATAACAAAGATGACAATACTACCCAAATTAATCTATTTATTTAGTGCTATACTAATCAAACTCCTAAGAAACTATTTTACTCACTTAGAGAAAATAACAACAAAATTCATCTGGAACAACAAAAGGTCAAGAATTTCAATGAAACTAATGAAAACAAAATCAAATGAAGATGGCCTAGTTGTACCAGATCTAAAACTATATTATAAAGCAGTGGTTATCAAAATCATTTGGTACTGGCTAAGAAATAGACTAGCTGATCAATGGAATAGGTTAGTTTCACAGAATAAAATAGTCAATAAGTATTGCAATCTAGTGTTTGACAAACCTAAAGACCCCAACTTTTGGCATAAGAATTCGCTATTTGACAAAAACTATTGGGAAAATTGGAAACTAGTATGGCAGAAGATAGTCACAGACCCACACTTAACACTGTATACCAAGAAAAAATCAAAGTGGGTTCATGATTTAAACATAAAGAATGAGATAAATACATTAGAAGAACATAGGATAGTTTACCTCTGAGACCTGTGGAGGAGGAAGGAATTTGTAACCAAAGAAGAATTAGAGATCATTATTGATCACAACATAGAAAATTTTGATTATCTTAAGTTAAAAAGTTTTTTGTACAAACAAAACTAATGTAGACAAGATTAGAAGGGAAGCAATAAACTGGGGAAATATTTTTATATTCAAAGGTTCTGATAAAGGCCTCATTTCCAAAATACATAGAGAATTGATTCAAATTTACAAGAAATCAAGCCATTTTCCAATTGATAGACTGTCAAAGATAAGAAAAGACAATTTTCAAATAAAGAAATTGAAACTATTTCTTATCATATGAAAAGGTGCTCCAAATCATTATTGATCAGAGAAATGCAAATTGAAACAACTCTGAAATACAACTACACACCTGTCAGATTGGCTAAGATGACACGAAAAGATAATGACAAATTTTGGAGGGGATGTGGGAAAACTGGGATACTGGTGCATTGTTGGTGGAGTTGTGAATGGATCCAACCATTCTGGAGAGCAATTTGGAACTATGCTCAAAAAGTTATCAAACTGTGCATACCCTTTGATCCAAAAATGTTACTACTGGGCTTATATCTTAAAGAGATCTTAAAGAAGGGAAAGGAACTCACATGTGCAAAAATGTGGCAGTCTTTTTTGTAGTGTCTAGAAACTGGAAACTAATGGATGTCCATCAATTAGAGAGTGGCTGAATAAATTGTGATATATGAATGTTATGGGATATTATTGTTTTGTAAGAAATTATTAGCAGATGATTTGAGAGAGGCTTGGAGAGACTTACATGAATTGATGCTAAGTGAATGAGCAGAACCAGATCATTATATATGGTAACAAGATTATATGATGATCAATTTTGATGGATGTGTCTCTCTTCAACAATGAGATGATTGAAACCAGTTCCAATTGTACAGTAATGAATAGAATCAGCTACACCCAGAGAGAGAACTATGGGGAATGAGTTTGGACCACAACATAGCATTTCCCCACTTTCTGTTATCATTTGCTTGTATTTTTATTTTCCTTCTCAGTTTTTTTCTCTTTTTCTAGATCTAATTTTTCTTGTTCAGCAAGATAACTATAAAAATATGTAAACATATATTGGATTTAATATATACTTTAACATATTTAACATATATTGGACTACCTGCTATCTAGGGGAGGGGTGCAAGGAAAGAGGGGAATAGTTGGAACAGAAGGTTTTGTAAGGGTCCAAGTTGAAAAATCATCTATGCATATGTTTTGTACATTAAAAAAAACTATAAAAGAGTTAAAGATTATTTTTGATTTGTTTTAAAATAATGAACTTTTAATTTGGTTTACATATTTGGTGGGCTTCTCTTTTCAACTATTTCTCCTATGAGTTTCAAGCTTTCGTCATTTGTGTTTATTTTGAGTTTGTTTAATCAGTAAATTTTATGATTTTAAAATTTCACACTCAGTTTATTAATGCATTTTATCTAGCTAATGCCTATTTTCAGAGACAATTTTTCTTCATAAGACTACTTGAAAACTATGTTGTTTAATTTTTAATATTACCTTTCATATAAATATCTATTCTCCTTACTATTTTTCTTTTGTACATTTATTCAAAATGTCATTATTCAACTTCCACTTAGATCTTCATCTTTTTTCTTTTTTAAATATATTGGTATCTTATTTTATTTTATTGTTTTATGTTTATGAAATGATCACTTATTATATACTTTTCTATTTTTTATAATATCAAAGTTTCATATCACACAATATATTCTAAAGGTATCATTTAAAACTTATAATTTGTACATTCTTGACTGCCCCCATTTAGAAGATGTCAAAAATAATTCATCTCTAAATTCTTCATTGGTTTGTGAAATTTTTTATTATCCTTTTTTGCTTATCTTTTTATTAGATTTTCCCAGCCTAATAATAGGAAAATTAAAGTTTCCTAAAATTACTGTTATGTATCTTTTTGAAATTCAGTTAATTTTTCATTTATATTAATATTTATTCTTAATGAGCATTACACATATACTTCATTTATATTTATATATTTAGATGCTTTGCCAATTGGTGTATATATTTATTAATGATACCATTGTATGTTTCCTTTTATCATATATCTCTCTTGATACTGTAAATGTTTGTTTTTGCTTTTTCTATAACATGAATGCAATTAGGAAATGGGGGGGTGGGGTAAGAGGCAGAGAAAACCTGATTATTATAAATTTATTTCTTTTTTTGTCCATATTCATTTTGCATGCATATATATTTTAGATAGTTTTTTTGTATATAGAATTAAAGATTTTTTTTTGCATTCTATTACTGTATTTCATTTTATCAAAATTTTTGACACTTGTAACTTAAGAGTATAATTTATAGGTATATGTTTTGTTCAGCTTATTTTGGTATTGATTTCCATTTTTTTCCTCTTTTAAATGAATACTGTCTTGTATTTAACTTTGTTAGTACTGCTTTGATAGTTGTTTGTTCCCTAGGTTCTCTCTACTGTCTCATTTCCGTTTATCTGTCCTGTCATAAATTATTTTAATTTAGTCAAGTGAGAAACTTTTTTTCCCTTTGCTATTATTTGTATATTTGCCATTCCTTTCACTATTATTTTTCCCAGTCTGCAAAACTTTTTTTTTCTGCATGTCTGGAAATTCCCTGTTTTAAAAGATTTTCTTTCACTGTACTCTTTTCAAAGTTTTTCTTGGTAGCATCATCTTCATTTCCCTCCCTTTCCCTTCAGTCTAATCTATTTTTTTTTCCGCTGATTCATTAAATATATCTTTACTTATTCTTTATTTATTCTCTCTGGGACCTTAATAAAAATTAAACTTTTTAAATGTCAGATTTGAGTTCCATCTTCTATCTCATTTTGATATCATCATTTCTAGATCTTATTTCTTTTTTCTGTTACATCTACTGTGCCTTACTCTTTAAAAAATTCATTCAAAAAGGAAGCATTATGGATTCAAAGCACTGTCCCTGTGTGTCTTTGTGTCTGTGTGCATATAGAAATGATTCTAGGGCATTTTTATCTTGACTATCTTTTTTGAAATTGATGATTAGAAATAGGTTAGAATATATAATTTGTTTCAAGTCTCTTTGCTTTTTGTAATATATTATCCTCCTTGTTTTTCCATTTTCTCATGAATTTGGAATAGAGCTATTAATCCAATAACACAATTACTGTGTTATTCCATTATATTTGAAGGTCTTTTCCAGCTGCCTATAAGGGTTGTTATTTAAAATATGAAATATGCCTACTTCATAGCTTGGAATCTGAAGAATGGAATATTATTTATTTAATTTTCTGTTAATACTCTATGAATTTAATCAATCAATGCTTCATTTTCTTTACTTAAAAGTTCTGGAAAGCTTTCCTCTTATTTCCCTACAATATGATATTGATACTGGATTTAATGTTCTTCCAGGATACCTATATTTATCCTTAATTTATCTCTCTGAGTCATTATAAAAAATGAATAAATATAGTTTATGTAGGATTAATGTGTTCTTTTTTATCTTTTTTTTTTTTTTTGCCATATTCCCCTCCAATTCAGTACTTTTGAGTTCCAAGTTTAGTATTTTCTCTCCTTAAGATTCTATTTTTGGGGGAGGAATTTTGCATCTTGTATTTAATTTTTCCTACTTATATCTTTTAAAATTGTGAGTTTAGTTCAAATTAAAATTCATTCTTAATAATTTCTTTCAAGAATTCTATACCATTTGGAACTATTTCAGAATTTCTTGCTGCTGGTTTCATCTCTCACTATTAAATTTAATTATTTTTCTTTTATATTTGTTTAATGAGATTCCATTTCTTTTTGAGATTTTACTTATTTTTTCCTTTATTTAAAAATCTCTTCCAGATGGTTCAATTATTTGTGAAGTATTGGATTCTTAAATTTTTGTCTTGAAGTTTTGATCTTCCAGCCTTTCTCTTGTATTTCTGCTAATTCACCTCTGGTTTATCTCATCCTCTTTCCACAGCTGTAAAGACTCTCAAGGCTGGGCTGCCTGATATTTTTAGTCTCCTTAGGTGGTAGGGATGAGTTCCTATAACCAAGAGTTGCAATTTTAACATTTAAATTGCTCATATCATGTGTTAGGGGGTGTTAGGGTTCTTCAGGGAGGACTAGCATCTCTGGTGTGAAGGCTTGCCAATCCCTTTTCACAGATGGTCATCCTTTTTCAGTAAGCATCTGTCCCCCAACTCTCAGCAAACACTTCAAGAAATTGTATCATGTACAGCAGCCACATCTGGCAAAAATAATCTTTGCAGACAGGTATCATCCTCCCTCCCTCCCTTTCTTTCTCCTTTCCCTCCCTTCCTTCCTCCTTTCCCTCCCTTCCTCCCTCCTTCCCCTCCCTCCCTCCCTCCCTCCCTCCCTCCCTCCCTCCCTCCCTCCTCCCTCCCTCCCTCCCTTCCTTCCTTCCTTCCTTCCTTCCTTCCTTCCTTCCTTCCTTCCTTCCTTCCTTCCTTCCTTCCTTCCCTCCTTATACCGCTACTTGTGGCGCTAATTGTGATGACCAGGTATTTTAAAATCAGCCAGAGTCAGGAATTCACGTTAAGGGAAAATCTTCAATCTTTATTCTCTGTGGAGGGGAAGGGGGATTAGCAATGTGAGCAGCCACAACAGGAACCCAGCCAGCAGTCTCTCTCTGCCTCTCTTCCTGCCCCTCTACCTCCATCCACCAAAATCTTCATTTCCTATACAACACATCAGGACTTGCACAAAGAGTGGGCGGGGGCCATTCTTTCTCCAAACATATATATTAATAGAGTATGTTCCAATTACTATTTAGCCTCACCTGCTTGGGACCTCAGTGCATCAACTCGAGCTTCAGCCCATTACACCTCCTTCCCTCCTTCCCTCCTTCCCTCCTTCCTTCCTTCCTTACTTCCTTCCTTCTTTCCTTCCCTCCCTCCTTCCCTCTTTCCTTCCCTTCCCTCCTTCCTTCCTTTCCTCCCTCCTTCCCTCCTTCCTTCTCTTCCCTCCTTCCTTTCTTCCTCCCTCCCTCCTTCCTTCCTTCTCTCCCTCCTCCTTCCTTCCTTCCTTCCTCCCTCCCTCCCTCCCTCCCTCCCTCCTTCTTTCCTTCCTTTCTTCCTCCCTCCTTCCTTCCTTCCTTTCTTCCTCCCTCCTTCCTTCCTTCCCTCCCTCCTTCCTTTCTTCCTCCCTCCTTCCTTCCTTCCTTTCCTCCCTCCTTCCTTCCTTCCCTCCTACCCTATTCCCTTCCTTCCTTCTTCCCTTCCTTCCCTCCTTCCCTCCTTTCCTCCTTCCTTCCTTCCTCCCTTCCTCCTTCCCTCCTTCCTTCCTTCCTCCCTTCCTTTCTTCCCTCCTTTCCTCCTTCCTTCCTTCCCTCCTTCCTTCCTTCCTTCCTTCCTTCCTTCCTTCCTTCCTTCCTTCCTTCCTTCCTTCCTTCCTTCCTTCCTTCCTCCCTCCCTCCTTCTTCCTTCCTTCCTTCTCTCCCTCCTCCCTTCCTCCTTTCCTGCTTTCCTCCCTTCCCTCCTTCCCTCCTCCCTTTCTCCCTTCCTCCCTTCCTTCCCTTCCCCCCTTCCTTCCTTCCCCTCCCTTTACTCCTCTCCTCCTTCCCTCCCTCCCTCCTTTCCTCTTTTCCTCCCTTCCTCTCCTCCTTCCCTCCCTCCATCCTTCTGTCCTTCCTTTCTACCTCCCTCCCTTCCTCCTTTCCTCTTCTCCTTCCCTCCCTCTTTTCCTCCTTCCTTCCTTCCTCCCTCCCTCCCTACTTTCCTCCCTCCCTCCCTCCTTCCCTTCCTTCCTTCTTTCCTTTCTTCCTTCTCTTAATTTCTTGGTTTGGAAAAATGCAACAGAGATTGTACTTACCCATGTGACTTCTCATTATCATTCCCCTTCATGGCAATATTCTAAAATAGGAGTGTACTGGAAGGAAAAAGAAGTAATATTAATATCCTTGACAATATTCAGAAATCTTTGATGATCTCATAACCATTTGCTAAAGAATGTTGTTTTTCTCAATGTATTAGAACAGGAAATTGACTGGGAAATTTATTTGTGGGAGATGGAAAGATAACAACTGTACTACATTGTTCATTGGTGTTATGTTTCAATTATTCCTTTAGTTATGTATATAAAAGGAAGGGTAGTTGCTTTATTGTTTTAGATCCATCTTGATTATAATAATTCTAGCTAGGGAACTGAACTTAAACAAAATCTATACTAAGATCCATAGTTTATCTTTTCAACCCAGAAAAAAAGCAGCCTGGGGATTTGGAATACTGTTCTTTTCTTTTCTCTGTTATCTTTTAAGATGATAATAACTGGATAATCATTATTACTTATTATTACTTAGAGACCCCATGCTGGTACACATGTTTTCCTCTTTTAGTCTAGAACAATTAAAAAAATTTCCTGGTATTTTAATTTTATTTTCTTCTACAGATTTTCTTTATGTGACATTTTTTAACTGGAGAAAACTTTCTGAGCTTTTTGTATCTTTCCTTGTGCTCATAGAAATGAGCACATGAAGAATGGGAATTTGGGCAAATAATTAATTTGACTAATGATAAATATTTCAAGAAACGCCTTCCTCCTTATCTAATATAATTTCCTACTTAAGTCTTTCTCATTTTTTCCTTGATGGTAAGAAACCCATGTCATATGAGAAACAATGTTATATATGGATTGACATATCATGATACATTAGATTAATATTATAGATATAGTGCATCTGAATTTCAGTAAGGAATTTGAGGAAATTTTTCATTATATCCTTGGAGACAAGATAGAGAAATGAGACCTAGATAACTGTATATATGTAAGTGGATTTAAACTTGATTAAATAACTTAACCCAGAACGTAACAGATTTATGTGGATATGTGGGGGGGGTCTATACCATGATATAGTGCATAGAGAGACTTAAAGCCAGGAAACCCTGGGTTCAAATCCTGCTTTAGATAATCCTTACTTTTTGCTATTTATTTTTAATTTCTCAGTCTCTTTTTCCTCTATGTTGCTATCTTTAAAAGAGTAATGATAATGTCAATAGGAATTACCTCACAAGGTTATTGTAAAGGTCAAATGAACAAATGGAAGCAAGCATGTTACAAACTTTAAGGTGCTTTATAAATATGAATGATTATTATGTTTTAGGACTTTCTGCTAGATCCTATTCTAGTCTATATTTTGATAAACACATAGGTGGTACAATGGATTATGTTCTGTATCTAGAGTCAAGGAGAACTGAGTTTTAAATGCAGTCTCAGATACTTTTAGATTTGGACAAGTCAATTCCTCAGTTTCCACATATGTAAAATGGAAAAAAAAAACAACAACACTACCTACCTCTTAATGCCATTCTGAGAACAAAATGAGATAATATATCATGTCCCAAAAGTCTTATTGCAATTTAAAATTTATTAAAGTGCTTTGCGAACCTTAAATCATTACATAAATGCTAACTATTATTGTTATCGTATGAAGAATCAGTTGGCCTACTCCTCAAATTTGCAGGTGACTGACACAAAGCTAGTATAAAGGATCAGAGAGTCCCCAAATCTTATATTAAGGATAGGAAACCAGAAGCAAACTCAGCTGGTATAATTTAGATAGACCATCCTAATCTGAAGCTGACATCTTTTATGAGATTTTTTTTCTTTTCCAATTCTAGTTAGTAATCACTGCACTGGGGAACTAGAGTAACACAAGTCATGAATTCATAATGAAAGAGTCACCCATAAACATAGCCCATTTACCTCAATGACTACAGTACATAAGGGAAGAAAACAACAGATATTGCAGGCATTTCACTCCAATATTTCTCAGTCTCTTAACCATCCACTTTCAAGCACTTTTTTGATACTCAAGCCAAATAGCACTTTATATCCTCTCTACACAAATAAAAAAGCCAACTCCTTCATTTATCAAGCCTTTTATAGTATAGCATCCCCTTTTCTACTGTCTACACCATTTAAATTCCTAATACAAGTAATAGCACAATCATTTTAATTTCCACAGCTGACTCCAAGTGAAGAGTTGGAATTCTCTATTCTTCCCTCACCAAAATTCTTCATAGAACCACACCTGCATTTACCGCTATTACCCAATCCTACAGTGTCTCACATTATTCTGACAACTGGAAGGAATAGTTAATATCTTGAACAACAAAATCAAAATCTCCAAAGATCTGATTTGACTGGAATAATGAGCCAGAGAAAGATGAAATTTAATAGGCATAAATGCTAAATCATGCATGCAGGTTTGAAAATTAATTGCACAAGTACAGGATGGGAAGATATGTGAAAATGACTTGGGATTTTAATTGATTGCATGCTTACTATGAGTCAACAGTGTGATATTACTGCCAAAAATACTAATGCTAATGCAATTTTAGTCTGTGTTAATAGAATATAGTGTCCAGAACAATAGAAGTAATAGTCCCACTGGACTCTGCCCTGGTCAGATGACATTTGGAGTACTGTGCTCAGTTCTGGGCATCACATCTAAAGAGGGAAATTGACAAGCCAGAGCACATCCAGAGAAGAGTGACCAGGATCTGAAGAGGATTTTTAATTTATGTTACATGTTGGAAGATAGAAGGAACTGGGCATATGTAACATGGAAAATGGAATACATCAGGGAGATAAGAGTACTAGAATGAGCTATGGAATAGAGGACATAGTACATAGGATCAGGTACTGGTTCTATCATTTACTATGTATGTGACTTTGAAAAAATTATCTTATTTTTTTGTATGTCTTAGATTCCTCATCTGTGAAATGAGTGAATTGGACTGGATAAATTTTAAGGGCCCTTTCAATTCCTGATCCTATGATTATATTTCTTTGCCAAATTTGAAAGGTTATACAGTCAAAGTGACAAAACTTATTGTGCTTGACTTCAAAGTGCCATCAAGGACAGAAAATCAGGAAAACTTGATTTGTATCATAGCCTAGAGAAGTTGTTTAACTTCGCTGATGCTGTTTCTTCAATTGAAAAATAATAGGGGTGATCTGATTAAAGTTTTTCAAACAGTAATCTATTCCCCACTTAGGTAGTGGCTGGGAAGATTCTCTAAGGGTAGAAGGTAGGAATATAAGCCACAAAATGAACAATTATGCACAATAAAGGAGAAGTAACCCAGAGGCATTGAAAGGGAAGGAGGGCTGGTAATTTTGAAAATTTACTCACATCAGGAATAGGCTAAATAAGGGACAATACATATACATACATACATAAAGATAGATAGATATAGATATATACAATGAAGGATATAGCACTCTCCAAAATCTCTAAAAAAAAAATAAGGGGAAAAGGAATAGATTAGCATAGGCTTAGAGAAGGGTGTTTAGATTAATGGGAGTGAAATAAAGTATGTAGAATAATGGGAATGGTGAAGTGAGAAGATAAAAGAGGAGTCCATCGGTGGGGGGAGGTCTAGTCATAGCAAGACAAGTTAGGGAGTGTGTATATCCATGATTAAATGTAGCCTGTCTGGGGGAGCTGAGGGTGATGTGAAAGGGAAAAAAAAAGAATAAAATAAAAACTGCACAGAAGAGAGCAAAAGAATAACATATAAGGAATTAAAGAAAAGATTGACAGTCATGAATATAATGTCTTCTATTATTAAAAATATTTTTTGAGGGGCAGCTAGACAGAGCATTAAAACCGAAGTAAGAGCACCTGAGTTCAAATCCCCCCTCAGATTCTTCATACTTACAAACTGTGTGACCCTGGGCAAGGCATTTAACCCCAATTGCCTTGCCAAAAAAAAAGGAAGGAAAAACTAAATATGCTTTCTTGAAATAGAAATTTATTGTTACATATTTTGAATCCTTCCTGATGTTCTTCTGGACACATGACATCTTATTTATTTGTTTTTGTAATTTTCCCCTTTCTTTTCTATTTTTTAAAAAATGTATTCAGTTTAATAAAAAATAAAAGAGAACTCTCCCCATCAAAAAAATCTATAAAAAGGTGAATGGATAATCAATCAATAAATAAATAACAAAATTAATCAAAAAATGTATCTGTCCCTTTGTTAGATTTAGACTCATGGTGTTCATAGGCAGTCATATATAAATTTATAAATCAAAGCTTAAAATATAATGCAAAAACCTTTATAAAAATTATTAAAAAGAAAATGGCAGTTGCATGACAATATAGGGGCAGAGTATAGGATACTTTTGAAATACTGTAAAACCTATTTGCTTTCCATTGCCAAGTACTTCAGAAGGAGTTTTAGTGAAAAGAAGAAATTTCTACTTTTCATTCTGATAGTAATAAAGGTGAAGGAATTACTTTTTAATAAAATTTTCCTCAGAAGCTTGAATAGCTTTTTGGTTTTTTAGGGGGTAAAAACTGAGCACTCTAAATAAATCAATACATGTGTTGATTCAAACAGTTCAAATGACTAAATATATAAAATAATTAGAAAAATGGAAATATTTTTATATATATTTTCAAAATATTTCCCAATTTAAAAATATTCTGCTGTGCAAATGAAATGAAATGCAAGGGAAAGTGAATAAAAATTTGTATTGTACTTACTATGCTTAAACCTACAAATATCTCATTTGATTTTTACAATAATTTCCTGAGGTAGTTGCTATTATTATTCTCATTTTACAGTTCATGAAAATGAGACAAACAGATCTTAAATATTTTGCCCAAAATTATATAGCTTGTTGTGTATTTGCAGTCATATGTGAACTCAGATCTTCCCAACCCCAGACCTAGAATTCTGTCCACTGTGCTACCTAGCTGCCTAGAGAAGGTAAAGCCTTGTTTATTAATTATTTAACTGGTATACCAAATAAAATTTTCATTTCGTTTTAGGGACTATTTTAGAAACACAAGTATTTATGAATATAAATGAATGGAGAATCCTATTGGCTATGGATAAGTAGAATACATTCAGTCTCACTCCTTCTGAATAAGAATGATGAATTGAATTGTCTTTTAATTGTACATTGCAATGTGCATTTGAATCTGAAAATCAAATCATGTTGTGACTGAGTGAATAAGGACTTTTCTCATTTGTCAAATAAAATGATAATAATTTTACAACTATTCTTAGCAAATTTTTGAAAAATGAAATTTCTTAGCTATTATAAAATGAAAATATTGATTTCAGTTATCAACTGTAAAAGAATTATGTAGGGCAGCTATGTGGTGCAGTAGTTAGAGCATCAGCCCTGAAGTCAGGAGGACCTGAGTTCAAATCTTAATATTTCCCAGCTGTGTGACCTTGGGCAAGTAACTTAACCCCAATTCCTTTAGGGGGGAAAAAAGAATTATGTGCAGTCATAGCATCAATAACAACTCATCTTGGGATACCTCACATTTAGAACCAAACCTATTTCTATTATTATTGTTAATATGAAAACTATAAGTGATTCTACAAATTTATCAAATGCCCCATATATATTAAACTATCTGTTTTCTGTTTAAACTTTGTTTGTGACATATTATAAAATAATGATGGAAGTATAATTATATTCTAACAAACTATGACAAGGAGCTTTTGTCTGTTGGATAGAGAACAGGATTTGGAACTAGGAAGTCCCATTTCTTATATACATTTGATTTTTTTTAGAAAGGCATATTTGACCTCAATATTAAAAATAGCATTTTAGGGACAGCTAGATAACACAGTGGATAAGAGCACCAGTCCTGAAGTCAGGAGGACTTGAGTTCAAATTTGGCCTCAGACACTTAATACTGTCTTTCTGTGTGGCAATTCCCTCAGAAAAAAAAAAAAGAAAAAAAAAGAGCCTTTTAATTATGAAGACTGTCAAAAATATTTTTTTCCTCAGGAGTTGTGAGTTTTAAACAGTTGTCATCATAGGCAACTCTTTTGTCATTAGGTGGACTGTGCTCAGCTGATCATCTGGCTTCCTTTGGCTATGGCCCACCACATTTCTAGCCTTCATGATTAGAGAAAAGTGTTTAATCACTTCCCAGTGGCTTTTATTTATTTTTCTCCTTTTAAAGTTAGATTTTGTGAATGTTCTTTATTCAATTGCCACTTGTTCCAGGGCCCTATCCAAAGTATTTTGAATCTTGCACATAGCTCCCAGTCCCTGTCCTTAGTTTCCTAACTCATCTTCAAAAATGTGAAATACAGAATATATATATGTATATATATATATACATATATGTTTAAGACATAAAAGGAACCACAGAAATCAACTAGTAGAATACTTAATTAAAATATAATCATGCACGTATCCTTAAGAAGTGGCCATCCACTTGAAAACTTTTAATGTGAGACATTTACTGTACTCTGAGGTAGCCCATTTCTTTTGAGCACAGTTCAAATATTAATTAATATAGTAATTTTATGGACTTTATATGTTATGATAATATGCAATCTCCTATGACAGATCTCATTTATGATAGTCTACATTGAGATGTCATCTTATACCAGATTACATTACCCACATTTTCAAAAAGTTTGGAAGATACATTCCTATAAATATGATAGGCATCTGTTCTCATGGAATTGTATGACAATCACTGGTAGAAGTCAGCATTTCCTTCTCATAGGCTGAAGGAAAAGGAGTGGACTTTGCCAAAGGCATAGTAGAAAATCAGAGTCTTTTCTTGATATAAACTGAAATCCTGGGATTCTGCTGACAAACTGTAGACTCTCCAACCTGGATATAATTAGAAGCTGGATTTTGGTCATAACATGCAAACAAAACTTTTGCATTCATTTCCACTTGACTGTAACAGCTGTGTTAAGTGCCATCTGTACTCTAAGCCCTAGAATTTTCCTCTTCCTCTATCCTCCATGTGAAAATAGGAATTTTTTTGGGAATTTGGACTTGGAGATGCTATTGTGCAAGTTATCCTCCAAACCCACTTAGCAAAACATGCAGAATATGAAAGAACCCATGAGAGTATCCTTTGAGGGTAAATCATTGGAGAGTTTTAAACAGCACCTGCATTCATGGGCAGTAATGTTATTCTCTTATTTCTGCCTTGCCCACTACATACTTCAAGTTCTCATGCATAAATCTTCTGTATGGAACCAAAAAACAACTCCTTTCATTGAAAGAGTGAAGACCAGCTCTGCTGGTTACATTGCTGTGAGGGTTTGAGGCATATACTGATAGAAAGACCTAAAAAAAGGAACTGAATGAGGGCTTGTGCCTGAGAGGAAGTGAGGCTATTAAGGCAAGATTCAAATTAGATTTGGAATGATGACAAAAGGCAAAACTCAAGTTTAGGGAGTCTTAAATATGTTTACATTTAATTACTAATTATTTAAGAAGACCACTAATGAATGTCAGCCAGGAATTTTAGACAATGACTAACTGTTGGGGAATATGAATAAAATGCTAACTATTTAAGAACAGACATCAGTCAGAAGGAGAAACAACCTAAGAAAAGCAGTAATAGGAATGTTAAGTAACAGTCTGATATTTGATGTGAGAAAAAAATTCATTTTTCAACAATTAGCAGAGAATATTATTTGCTAAGAGACTTAAAGATTCTGTGTTGTTTTGCAACAAAAGTTAAAGGTGGTGGCTATATATAAAAAAAGAATAACTTTAGCTGATTATCAGGATAATTTGAGGTACATCAATAAAATTATCAATTTTGTTTGATCTAACTTCTTCAAAAAGAGCATGTTTTATCAATGGGTTCACCAATTCAATCTCCACTTGATTTTGTTCATGCACACTTATGAATTTGGAATTAATTTTCAAGTCTAAAGAATAGTATTAACTTTTAACTCAAATGCTTATTATCCCTGCTGTACAAAATTATTATGAGAACTTTCTATGTATACAGTGAGGGAATACTTTCTAGTAGCAATAAAAGGGGAGAGGAAGGCTTTCAGAAACTATAGTCCAAGAGATCACATCTTTACAATTCTTTCCACTTAATATGTTGATTATTTTTAAAAACATTCAATTGATAGAGTTAAGTACAGTTTTAAATCACACCTCTCATTAATATGCCATACTCATATTTCCATATGGGAAATCTTAAGAGAAGTAACAGTGGAGACAATTTTGTTTTTTGATCCTCAGATTATAAATATAGGCTATTATAGAGCTTTCTAAGTTAGATCCATAATCTCTTCATAGTTGCACCTAATTATTCATAAAGGACAAAACAAGTAAATGATGGATTCCCATTTTTCTGTTTGATGTATACCCTATACAGATTTTTCTGTGAGTACATACAACTAAGTATATACTATTTACAGTATATACTGTAAATAGATGATGAAATAGATGATTGAACAGGACAAAGTAAGTGATGTTTTTAAAAAATTACACAGATCTTTTAAAACCGCTCAAGTCTTTGCTTGAAACAATGGCCCATATTCTTTTTCTTTTTCTTTTTTTTAATTATAGCTTTTTATTTACATAGGTATATGCATGGGTAATTTTTCAGCATTGATAATTGCAAAACCTTTTGTTCCAACTTTTCTCCTCCTTTCCCCCACCCCTTCCTCCAGATGACAGGTTGACCAATACATGTTAAATATGTTGAAGTATAAGTTAAATACAATATGTGTATACATGTCCACACAGTTATTTTTCTGTACAAAAAGAATTGGACTTTGAAATAGTGTACAATTAGCCTGTGAAGGAAATCAAAAATGCAGATGGACAAAAATAGAGGGACTGGGAATTCTATGTAGTGGTTCTTAGTCATCTCCCAGAATTCTTTCGCTGGATGTAGCAAGTAGAGCTCATTTGGTTCATCTCATTGTTGAAGAGGGCCACGTCCATCAGAATTGATCATCATGTAGTATTGTTGTTGAAGTATATAATGATCTCCTGGTCCTGCTCATTTCACTCAGCATCAGTTCATGTAAGTCTCTCCAGGCCTTTCTGAAATCATTCTGCTGGTCATTTCTTACAGAACAATAATATTCCATAATATTCATAAACATAATTTATTCAGCCATTCTCCAATTGATGGGTACCCACTCAGTTTCCAGTTTCTGCAAAGGCCCAAATATTTAACACTAATATTCTTTCAGTAATAAAGTATGACTTCACAACAGGGGGTATTACAATTTCCAAAGAATTGAAATTAAGGATTATCCAAAAACATGTGCCTATATAAACATATATATGCATATATATATATACATATATATGTAAACTTACACACACATATATGTGTATACACTTAAAAATAATCCAAATATAATAAAAGTTTATAATTTCTAATAAAATCCTTTAGGTGGTATCTTTAGATATTTATGTTTTTTAGATGATCATTAAGTTCATAGTAAAAACATTTCTTAAAAATATGTGAATAAAAACAATCTAGTTGCTTATTTAATGAGACTGAGAAAGGAAGAAGGAAAAAAAAGCAGAGAAAATGAACAGCATATGTGCTTCACTAGGATACATAAACTATTAAGAGAATATAAATATGGTCTTCAGAATATCAGGTGAATCCTCTGTAGTGATTTTATGGGAAGACATGGATGAGAGACAATTGTGCATGTGTTATAATATGCATCATTGGAGAAAATAACTATTTTGATGAGATCATATATCTATTTATCTACCAAGGCATTGTTAAGCCACAATCTGTGAGATGGAGATTATTAATAAAACCTCACATTTCTATAGTACTTTAAGATTTTTCAAAGTGCTTTCCTTACAACAACCTTCTCATGATATCAAAAGATAAGTAATGATTACTATCTGAGGAACTATGGAAAGATAGACGCTGTAATTCATTATTGACAAAACAATAAATTGGTAGAATCATTTTAGACATAAATGTGGAATTTTGGTAAAAGTGATTTTGAGCCATCCTTCAAGGATATAGATTATTAAAAAAAAATCTATTTGCAACAAAATATTTATGGTAACACTATTTTTGGGAGCAAAGAACTGGAAATTAACTGGAAATTTTGGCAAGTGGATAAATGAAGTTACATGTCTAGCACTTTTGTGCACTAAATTCTATTGCATTGACTTTCACCCTTGAGCCAGAGGTTCTGCTTCTTCTCAGATATTACTTTCTTTTTAAAAAATTCTAGTATCTGCCTCTTTTATGAATGGTTTTCCTTTCAAACCTGCTGAAGGGGGAAAAAAAATCCCCATTCCTCCCCCGACATGTACAGACAATCGTAAAAGGGGAATGCAAAAGGAAAAATAAGAATAAGCATATTTAAGCACCTACTTACTACCAGGCACTTTACAAATATCTCATTTGATTATTTTGAGCTAATTACCTCAGAAATCCAATTTCTAGCTTGAACGTTATCTCACCAAACTTTTATTTTGTTAATAGGAGTCTAAATCTGAGTTTTCTTCCACTATTTTCCAAATTCTATTTTAGAAGCTCCGAGAAGTTATAGAAATTCTTCCTTTCTCATTACTGGTAGTTAATCACTTGTCTATCCCCCTATCTTCACTGTGGAAAGATATATTCATAGATCATCAGTTCAATGACTAACAATTTTATTTTAGAGTAACAATGAAATAAAATTCAAAACAAGTTCTTAAAACTACAGGTTGGAAAATAAACTCATTTCCTTCTTGATAGAAAGTAGAAACAAAAGAAAGGATGAAAATTGGAGAGCTACTATTTGTCATTCTAAGAACAAAAAATTTCCAGGTATTCCATATCTGTTCCATGTGGTTTCCATATAGATTAATTAGCTACCATCTTTGTCATATTATTTCACCTATTTCTTTCCTTCCAATTTGCTTGAGGTCTAAGTGACATCAGCAGTGGCAGCAATTTAATGTCCAAGGTCCTTACTTCAACTCTATTATCTATGGAGTCTTACTCCTTCTGTCGGTCCTCTCATCTTTCCATTAGGATTGGTTAGCTATTAACTTTTAAATCACAACCTCACAGCTTAATTATCTAAACATTGGGGGATTTCTTTTCCCTTGCAAACATAGATCTACAATATCCTTAAACACATAGATGTAATGAAATTTAACTGTGTGTAAAAAATGGACATAATGAATATAGCTAGAAGTCCCATGAGCTAATATAAAGTGAAGCCAATAGAAAGATTCAAACAATCTACACTAATACAATAATATAAGTGAAAATAACAAAAGCTCCAAAACTACTGAAGTTGACTGCAGTGAAATTAAAATGATGAAGTGAGAGTCCTTGAAAGAATTTTGAGAATGCATTTCTCTCTTTTCTTTATAGAGGAATGAATATATAGATCTTTGCATATAATGTCTTATTTAGTCAATGTGTTGGTTAGTTTTACAGAAGTTTTTACCTCTTTCCATTTTTATTTTTTAGTATAAGTGAGGGCTGTTTAAGAAAAAAGAAGAGAGTTATATATTAGAAAATGTAGAAACAAATTATAGAATAAAAAACATAAAATATTCTAAATCAAGTGAACTAAAGATATTGAAGGAGATGAGGCCTTGAATGAGCAGACTAACTGTAGCCATAATATAAATCAATATTTAGAAAAGTTAAAAATTTATAAAATTTTTAAACATTAAATTATGTGTATTGTAATATTGAGGTTCTGACAATGGCATCATTATATTGGCAATGTTCATATACCACATTCATATTCCTATTATTAAGATTAAATGTCTTCTGTGATTATCACAATTTTGAGTGAGAGATGCATTAACATTAATTAAATCAAAATTAAACAATTATGCTACATATATATATACTTTTAAAAATGCCAAATATTCAATCTTTTTGAAATAAACATACTAAACTATGGTAGTCTCTGGGAAAGACAAAAGCTAAGTAACCCATTGGTAAAAAAGAAATAACAACTTTGAAATGTATTTGTGACATGTTCATAAAGTATATCATTTATGCTAATTAAGACAATGTTTTTAAAAGCAATCTTATTAGAAAAAATATAATATTATTCCCTTTTGAATATTAAGAAAATGGTGTGAGAAGCAAAATAATACACCTCTGGTAGACAATAAGAATCAGAAGTGGGATTTGAGTCTATAATGTCACCAAATCCAGGACATATTATGCTCCAATACTTTGGTTAATTCATTATATTAATTTGTTATTATCACATCTGTCTTTTACAATAGTAGTAATGCAGATGGATTTTACACAGCTATTAAATTCATCAATCAGATTCATAGAGGCTAAATAACTCTAAGCACCCAGCCAGCTAATTTAGTGCATGAACTGATCTTTACAAATTTTCAAATCCTTATTTGACATCCTGTAGAACAACAAAAAAGATGGCTAATGGAAGATTTGGACTGCTTTGCCTACAAAAATAGGTGTTGTAAATAATAAGTCTGGTTCAAATCCAGGATCAAAATTCTGAATTATGGCATTATATGCTAGTTTTGAAGGAATTTTAATGCGTCACATTGTACATTCAAATTTTATATTGAAGATCTACCCATGATGGGGGAAACATTGAGATCATAAAATAATCCCATGAAGACTAGAAAGTGAAAACAAGGAAGCAAAACCTCCTTTTCATTGTAATGAAGGAAGACTGCACATACCTTTCTTCAGAGCCTGGGAGGATGATAATTCATTAAAAGTTAAAGAGGGGTTATAATTGTACAACATCATATATAGACTTAATATTTAGTATTCAAGGGGTCACTGGCCAGGTTGCTGCCAAAAGAACTCCCTTGTGTTTGTGTAATTTCAGAAATGTTTTTTTCATTATCACACAATTTATGTTCCTATAAATGTTAAACTAAGTGAAATCCCCATGATCAATGTCAGAGTCCTTCACAAGACTTCCTTTGGTACATAAACACTTCCTGTTCTATCTCCTAATCCTGCCCTAGAGATCTGTAACCACTTCCTATGATTGTTGATTTTTCCACTTTCCATTTCTCTGTCCATCCCAAGCTATCCCAGCTGTGGTCAGAAAGCTCTACTCATAAAGTTTTTCCCCTCAGAGATAAGACCCTCTTTCACATAATTCTTTTCCTTTTGGACTTGATTCTTACTAAAATACAGCTTGCTCAGTGTCTTATAATGTTTTAAAACTTTTTCTAAAAATGTTTTCAATTAATAAGGATAGGGGATAGGAAATGAGCTGGTGATTTCATTAATATAAGGAAATCTTGGATGAAAGAAGTCCTTCTAGCAATGAAATTCTTTAGAACTTACATTTTCCTGGTTTTGAGAGCAAATCTTTATCTACTATATCATAGTGCTTTTCAATTATTTTAAAAATAGTTTGTTATATCAATTTGATAGTTATATAGCTTCATATTGACAGCACATTATAAAAATATAGGAAAGCAAGAGAGAATGTGTAAATTATGAAGTTTCAAGGAATATTGTTTCCAAAGCCCAAAAGGAAGAATGAGAAAGATAAATAGATATAGATATATTTTTGTCAATATGTACATATCTGTAGTGTGTATTTATATATGTGTAAATATACAAATATATATGTATATGCATATGTATGTGTGTATACATGCATATTATATATAATATATCAAATGAGCAAATAGATTCATAGAGGTAAAATGATTTATCTTAAAATCAAAACTATCTTCATTTACCAAACAAGTTCAGCTCCATTAACAAATTAGTTTTAGATTGTGAAATCTAATTGAGTACTTATTGAAAGCCAGTAGAGCATTTGAGTAAACAATAGGAATCCTCCTGAAAAAGGAGGAAGACTGTGTTCTAGAGTTGAATGAACAACAGGCTTCATATTAATCATATCTCCACATTAATCATGTTATGAAGGAAGAATCAGAACAAAAAGGAAAAAAAATAAGAAAAAACATAGTACATTACAATCTATATTCAGACTCCATAGTTTTTTTTTTTTTTTAATGTGGATAGCATTTTCCATCATGATTCTTTTGGAATTGTGTTAGATCATTTTATTCATGGAAAGAGTTAAGTCTGTCATCATGGTTCATCACACAATTCTGCTGTTGCTGGGTTGGATGTTCTTGTTCTGCTCACTTCATTAGCATCATTTCAGGTAAGTCTTTCCAGGTTTTCCTGAAATCTGCACTGATCACCATTTCTTTTTCTCTTTTTTAAATTTTTTACATACTATTTTATTTTTCCAAATACATGCAAAGATAGTTTTCACCATTCGGCTTTGCAAAACCTCTCTTTCCCCAGTTTTTTCCCCCTACCCCCCAGATGGCAAGTAATTCAATATAAGTAAAATGTGCAATTTTTCCACATGTTTTCATATTTGTGCTATTATGCTTTTATGCCATTGTGTTACAGAAGAAATATCAAATAAAAAGGGAAAAACATAAGAAAAAATCAAGCAAACAAACAATAAAAATGAAAATACTATGCTTTGATCCATACTCACTCTTCATAGTTCTCTCTCTGAGAAGTCTATTGGAATTTCCTTGAATCACCTCATTGATGGGAAGATGTTCATCATTTTAAAAAACCAATAGTATTCTATTACATTATTATACTACAACTTCCATTCACTAATTGATGGGCATCCACTCAATTTCCAATATTTTGTCACCACAAAAAATGCTGCTATAAATATTTTTGCATATGTGAGTCCTTTTTACTTTTTTTCAGAATGATCTTTTTGGGATCTATTTGGATTAATTCACAAATCCACCAAAAATGGATTAGGGTCCCAATTTTCCCTCATCTTCTACATCATTTATCATTTTTCTTATCTGTCATATTAGACAATTTGATATGCATAGATGATTAAAATTATTTTGCTAATCAAAAGTGATTTATACATTTTTAAATATGAAGATAGACAGCTTTAATTTCTTCATCTGGAAATACCTGTTCATATCCTTTGTCTATTTATCAGTTGGGGGATGGCTTATATTCTTATCAATTTGACTCCATTCTTTATAAATTTTAGAAATGAGGCCTTTATCAGAAACACTGATTAGGGTTGGAGCAAAGGCATGGCAAAGAATAGACAGGTATTTGAGCTCTTCCTGGCATCTCTCAGATTAACACCAGATCAAGTGTCTGAGTAGGTTTTGCAGTGACAGAATCCACAAATATTTGGAGGGTAACAAATTTTCAGCAAAAGATATTTTGGAAGAACTTCAGGAAACGTGTGTCTTAATTGGTCAGGGGGGAGGTGGTCCAATGCAGAATCAGTACAGAGACCCAGGATGGAAATACTGGAGGAAGCTCCTGGGAGGCTCCTAGCAAAAAATACAGCAGGATTGGTTACTCTGTCCTACTTCAAAATCAATGGAATTAGCAGACTAGCTGTGAAACCTTCAACACAATTACAAAAGGCAAATAGTGAGCCCTGAAACCCAGCATAAGAAGCATGACTTGGCCACACCTATCCAGCATGGGAAAGAAGCCAGTAGCACTGATCTCAGCATAGTTGGAAGCCAATGTAGCCTGTAGAGAAAGCTTGGGAAAATCTCCCCTTTGCCCTAAGAGCAGACACCAACCTTTAAAAATGAGCAAAAAAACAAAAAGAACTTTGACCATAAATAGGTATTATGGAGACAGAAAAGAACAGACCTCAAACCCTGAGGACTCTAAAGGCAAAATGTCTTCAGATGCAGCCTCAAAGGATGATATAAATTGGTTGTAAACTCAAAAGACTCTCTTGGAAGAATTCAAAAAAGAATCTTAAAAGGGACTTATAAGAAAATGAGGAAAGAAAATGAGAGCTTTATAGGAGAGTTCAGAAAAGGAAACACAGAAATTATCTGAAGAAAATGCCTTAGAAATAGATTTGGTGAAATGGAAAAAGAAGGTAATGCCTTGAAAAGCAGAATTGGTGAAATGGAAAAAGAGAACACTTTTAAAACTAAAATTGGTGAAATCGAAAAAAATCCAATAAGAAAACATCTCATTTAAAAGTTCAATTGTCCAAAAGGAAAAGGATATAAAAAGTTAACTGAAGAAAATAATTCACTAAAAATTAAAAGTGAACAAAAGGAAGCAAATGATTCAATGAGACATCAAGAATCAAACAAAACCAAAAAACAAATGAAAAAAATAGAAGAGAATGTAAAATATCTCACTGGAAAAACAACTGACCTAGAAAATATATCCAGAAGAGACAATCTAGGAATTATTACAGTACCCAAAAACCACAATGAAAAAAAGAGCTTATATTATATCATGTTTCAAGAAATCAACAAGGAAAAGTACCCTGAAATCCTAGACCAAAGAATAAAATACCCATTGAAAGAATTCACTGACCACCTCCTGAAAGAGATCCCCAATGAAAACTCCAAGGAATATCATAGGTAAATTTCAAAATTCTCAGATCAAGGAGAAAATATTTCAAGCAGCCAGAAAGAAACAATTCAAATATTGAGGAGGCACAATCAGGACTACCCAGGACCTAATACCTTCCATTTTATAGGATTGAAGGGCCTGCAATATGATATTCTGGAGGGCAAAGGTGCTTAGATTGCAACCAAGAATATCCAGCAAAACTAAGCAAAACTTTCAAGGAAAAAGATAGACATTCAATAAAATAGGGGGATTTCATTTATTTTGATGAAAAGACCAGAGCTGAACAAAAAATATTGATCTTCAAATACAGAACACAAGAGAAGCATAAAAAGGTAAAAAGGGAAGAAAAAAACACTATGTTTTTTAAAGGTTAAAAAGTTTATATCCCTATATGGGAAGATGTTATGCTTAACTCTTGAGAACTATAACTTTGTTAGGGGTATAACAAAGATAGAGGATGTGGGAATAATTAGATTTTATTGTCATGATATAAAAAAGAAATTAGGGGTAGAGAAGGGATCGCACTGAAAAAAAGGAAAAGGGAAGGCAAAATGGGGTAAATTATATCACATGAAAAGGATAAAAAAGACCTATAACAATTGAGGAAAAAAGAAGGGAAGGGAATAAGTATTCTGTATTAGATTTGATTCAAAGAGACAATATCAGACACATTTAGCTTTACAGAGAAGCTTGTCTAACTCTACAGGAAAGTAGGAGAGGAAAGGGGAAAGGAAAAAGGGAGGCTAATAGAAGGGAGAACAAAAGTAGAAAGGGAAAGGATTAATAAAAGGAAGGGCTTATTATGTAAAAGGAAGGGCTGTTTGATGGAGGTGGTGGTCAGAAGCAAAACATTGTAGAGGAGGGAAAGGGGGAAAGGAAATAGAAAATTATAATTTGGGGAATATAAAATTAGAAATACAGAGGTAGCAATTTTAACTGTAAATGTGAATGCAATGAATTCTTCCATATAAAGGAAGTGGAAAGCAGACTGGATTAAAAGCCAGAATTCTCCAATAATTCAGAGTAAAGGTAAAAGGCTGAGCAGAATCTATTATGTTTCAGCTGAAGGAAAAAATAAATAGGAGTAGAGATCAAGCAAAAGCAAAAATAGTTCTAATTAAGAGATAAGGAAGGGAATAACATTTTGCTAAATTTTACCATAGAGATTAAAGTAATATCAATGCTAACTACATATGCATCAAGTGTTATAGCATCTAAATTCCTAAAAGGAGAAGTTAAGAGAAATACAAGAAGAAGTAGACCAGCAAAACTATAGTAGTGGGAATCTCAACTTTGCTTTATCAGAACTAGATAAATCAAACCATAAAATAAATAAAGCAAAACATTAAGAAGTAAATAGAATTTTAGAAAAGTAAGATATGATAGACCATTGGAGAAAGTGAAGGGGAACAAAAATAAATATACTTTTTTTTTTCTCAGTGGCATACAGAACCTTCACAAAACTGATCATGTATTAGGGCATAAAACCCTCAAAATCAAATGTAAAAAGGCAGAAATAGAAAATGTATCTTTTTTCAAATAATGATACTATAAAAATTGCCTGTAATAAAGTGAAAACAGACCAAAAATTAATTAGAAACTAAAAAAATCTAATCCTAAAGAATTAGTCAGTGAAACAACAAATCATAGGCACAATTAATTCTTATATCCAAGGATCTTTCTAAAAGCCTCATTTTGAAACTATATAGAGAATTTTCTCAAATTTACAAGAACACAAGTCATTCTCCAACTGATAAATGATCAAAGAATATGAGTAGAAAATTTTCAGATGAAGAAATTGAAACCATTTTTAATCATATGAAGAAACTCTATGAAGAAACTCTCTCAATCACTGTTCAGAGAAATGCAAATTAAGATAACTCTGAGTTACCACTTCTGGGACACATACATGATTGGTGAGGTTGTGAACCTATCTAACCATTCTAGAGAGCAATATGGAACTATGCCCATAGGGCTGTCAAACTGTGCCATATCCTTTGATCCAGCAATATCTCCACTGGATCTATATCCCAAAGAGATCATCAAAAAGGGAAGAGGACCCACATGTGCAAAAATGTTTATAGCAGCCCTTTTTGTAGTGGCAAGGAACTGGAAACTGAGTGGATAGCCATCTGTTGGAAAATGGCTGAATAATTTACGGCATATGAATATTCTTGAATATTATTGTTCCATAAAAAATGATCAGCAGAATGATTTCAGAAAGACCTGGGGAGACATACATGAACATCAATGGTACCTCAGAATTATCTTAATTTGCATTTCTCTGAACAACAGTGAGGCTTTTAGCAAGATCCTTGGATATAAGAATTAATTGTGTCTATGATGATAAATGGTCTGTTTTCACTTTATTACATGTAATTTTTATAGCATCATTATCATATATCATATAAGATTCCTCCATTCCCCACTTATCTTACTGAGTTTTTAAGTTGTGAGACTTTTCTTTTATTGTATTATTGAAGGACATTCCAAAGGTGTAGAATGACAACAAACCCACAGTGTCTATTTCACAAAATTCTTATTAAGAAGGGAACAAATTGGCCCTTGGTGAGACATGATTTCATTTTCTTCTAAGAAGCAAGCAGTGTTCACTCCCTTGAGGTCATGGCACATGAACTGAATTGGCATAGCATGTGTTTTGAGTGACATCAGTGAAAGCAGACTTACATAATTTTGCTTTCTGTCCCAGAAATTTTCAACTTACCAACTGCCAGGGAGTCACAAATATGTAGCATGTGAGAAGGTGAAAATGTGATTGCCTGACTATCTATTTCTTTGCCTCTGGTCTATTTCTCCCATGTACACCAGAGCATCTGTGTCATATTTAAGGATTTATTTATTTTTTTTAAATCACATTTCTATTGGACCAAATAGACACATAAATCTATAATTTTGATTATGTGTTCTATCAATCATAGAATTATAGTAACCATATTTTCATATCTAACACAAATATAGCTATTTTTATTAATCTCAGCCAGTTTGACAGAGAATCCTCTTGGACAATACAGTCATTTTGATGAGATTACAGGACATGAACCTTTGACAGAAGAGGGCACCTTCCATGGAACTAGAAGACTATCCTAATCCCTTAATGAGAAACATTCACTATAAATCACTGCTAGTAAGATATAGAGAATATCTCTGAATGGTCCCTGGTGTTGAATCTGCTTCAAAGATAATTGGTAACAGAATTAGGAGAAATTAATTATGGGAAAGAATAACCTCTATTACCAAGAAGAATGACCTCCATTGAGCTTTTGAAATCTAGAATTCCAAGGGAGTAAAGAGGGTAAAAAAGGGGAAATGAGGCCATTTTGCCATCCCCACTTAGACCAAAAAGAATATTTTTCTACTGACAAATAGTCCATCTCTTTGGACTAATTCTAATAGGTCATCCTTTTGGAGGCCAACCTATTCACTGGGAATCAACCAGAGGAGTTTCTTATAAACTTCCTGCAAATGATTATGGCCTATTTCTCTCAGAAAGGCTTAGGACAAATACCTAACACCAGGATAGATACTTTCTTCTCTTGAATCTGATATTATTTAGGGAAAATTCATCAGATTGATTATCAGCTTTTCTGATAAGCCCTGCATAACTTCTCATTCTCCATGATGACTTTATATATGTTTAAATATATGAAATGTTTCTAAAAACATCTTATTGATTTAAATTTAATACAATAATGGTTATAGGGATAAAACAAAAATGTATACTTGAGAGATGAAGAGAGATTGGTTGTGCAGTGAATACAGCATGAGCTTGGGACTCAACTTTATGAGATTAAATTTGGCCTCAGAGACTTATTACCTATGTGATTTCATAGACAAGTCACTGTTTACCTCAGTTCCTTATTTGTAAAAATGAACTGAAGAGGGAAAGAGCAAACCACTTCAGTATCTTTGCAAAGAAAATTCTAAATGGGGTTATAGAATCAGTCATGATTGAGCAACTACAATTTGCATGCACATGTGTCATTTTCCCTATGGAATTATAAACTCTTTTAATGAAGAGATAATATCTTGCCCATCTTTGCATGTTCTTAAGAGATAACAGTGCTTGTATGTAAAAATCTATTTATAAATATTTGCTGAATGTCATTGAATGCAATTAGAATTGATGATCTTTCACAATCGAGGTCAAATTTAGGTTCTCAAAATAAAGTTCACTATTTCTTCTAGGTAACTTAAAATCCGATTAATTAAGTATATATATATATATCCTCTTTTCCCAAGTTGCTTCAGCTTTTTGACTTTTGTCAAAAAGTTTTGTCATTTGAAAAATGTCTTTTAAATTTTAAATTGTAAATCTTAAGACCTTATGTTTTTTGTAGGTAGAGAAAGAAGATGATAATTCTAAAACTTTTTTTTTTATAAGAAGGACAAAGCATAGAAATTTTCTCACTTAAAAAAAGCTACTGTTGAGGGGGGAGCCAAAATAGTGGAGAGCAGACACATCAGACACATCTGAGCTTCTTCTCATATACCTCAGATCAACACCAAATCAAGACTCTAAACTGATTTTGGAGTGACAGAACCCACAAATATTTCAAGTATAACAAATTTTCAGAAGAAATTTAGAAGAACTTCAGAAAAGGTCTGTTTTAACTGGATAGGGGGAGAGGCTGCCAAGTGCAGGGAACCAGGGCAGGGAATCAGAGCAGGGAGCCAGGGTACTGCAACATCCACAAACCGGGGAATCTACTGTGAGGCTCTGACAGACTACTCTGTCCTGGTTACAAGCTAGAGGTTCCACAGATTAGCTGTGACACATCCAAAGCAAACACAAAAGGCAAATAGCAAGCCCCTAAACCCCAGGAAAACATGGGACCTGGCCATGACTACCCAGCATGGGAATCCAGTCAGCAGCACTGACCCTGGGGGCAAACTAAAGCAGCTGTTGCACTTTTGCCTTAAGAGCAGACCTCAACCTTAAAAAAATAAGCAAAAAGCAAAAAGAACTCTGACCATGGACAGCTTTTATGGAGAAAGAGAAGAATAGACTTCAAACCCTGAAGAACCTGAAAGCAAATTATTGCCAAATGAAACCCCAAAGGGTAATATGAGTTAGTTCTCATATTGCAAGGCTCTCTTGGAAGAATTCAAAAAGGATCTTTAAAAAGAGTTAGAAGAAAAATGGAGAAAGCAAATGAGAACTTGGCAAGAGAGTTTGGAAAACGAAAATTGGAAATGGACATTATCTGAAGAAAACCTCTTAAAAATAGATTTGATGAAATAAAAAAAACAACAACATATAACTCCTCACACAATAGATTTGACGAAATGGAAAAGGCAAATAACTCCTTACAAAATAGGTATGAAAAAGAAACCAATTCATTGAAAAACAGAATCTGTAAAATGAAAAAAATGCAATGAACAAAACACGTCATTTACTAAGTTCAATTGGCCAAATATAAAAAAGAAGATAAAAAAGCTAACTGAAGAAAATAATTCACTAAAAATTAGACGTGAACAAATGGTAGTGAATGACTCAACAAGACTCAAGAATGAGTCAAATAAGACCAAAAAATGAAAAAAAAAATAGAAGAGAAATTAAAATATGTCATTGAAAAGCAAATGACCTAGTAATTATATCCAGGAGAAACAATTTAGGAATTATTAGAGTGCCTGAAAACCACAATAAAAAAAAGAGCTTTTATAATATCATCTTTCAAGAAAACATCAAGGAAAACCACCCTGATGTTCCAGAAACAAAGGATAAAATAGCCATTGAAAAAATTCACTGATCACCTCCTGAAAGAGGCCCCAAAATGAAAACTCCAAGGAATATCATAGGTAAATTTCAGAATTATAAGATTAAAGAGAAAATATTGCAAGCAGCCAGAAAGAAAGAATTCAAATATTGAGGAAACACAATCAGGATTACCCAGGATTCAGTAGCTTCTACTTTAAAGGCTAGGAGGACATGGAATCTGATATACTGAAAGGTAAAGGAACTTGGCTTGCAGCCAAGAATGAACTATCTAACAAAACTGAGCATCATCTTTCAGGAAAAAAGATGATCATTCAATGAAATAAGTGAATTTCTTCTATTTCTAATGAAAAGACCAGAGCTGAATAAAAATGTTGTTCTTCAAACACATAATTCAAGAGAAGCATACAAAGGTAAAAAGGAAAAACAATCTTTCTTTTAAAAGTCAAAAAGCTTATATCCCTATATGAGAAGATGATATATTTAACTCTTGAGATAGATATCGGTTATGTCTATACTTAGAGGGTACAGGTATAATTTGATTTTATAGTGATGATGTAAAAAAGAAACTAGAGAATGAAAGGTGATTCTATTGGAAGAAGAAGAAAATGGAGTTAAAATGGGGTAAATTAAATTTCATGAAGAGGCAAAAAGACCTATTACAATTTAGGAAAAGAAAGGAGGGAGATAAGCATTGTGTGAATCTTACTCTCATTAGATTTGGCCCAAAGAGAGAATATCAGACATATTTAGCTTCACAGAGAAGCCTGTCTCACCCTATAGGAAAGTAGGAGGGGAAAAGGGAAAGAGGAAAGGAAAGGGGGAGGATTATAGAAGGAAAAGCAGAAGGGGAAAAGTATAAGAAATTGGGGAAAGGCTGAAAAAAGGGAGGGTGGTTTAAGGGAGGTGGTAGTCAGAAGCAAAATACTGGGGATGAGGGAAAGGGGGAAAGGGAAAAGTATAATGAGGTAAAACAAGATGGCAAAAAATACAGAGATAGTAATTTTATCTGTGAATGTGAATAGGATGAACTCTCCTATAAAATGGAAGCAGATAGCAGATTGTATTAAAAGCCAGAATCCTACAATTTACTGTTTACAAGAAACACATTTAAAACAGAGTGATGCGTTCAGAGTAAAGGTAAAAGGCTGGAGCAGAATCTATTATGCTTCAGGTGAAGTAAAAAAAAAAAAAAAAAAAAAAAAACAACAGGGATAGCCATCCTGATCTCAGATCAAGCAAAAGCAAAAATAGATCTAATTAAAAGAGATAAGAAAGGAAACTACATTCTACTACTTACAGGTACCATAGATAATGAAGTAATATCAGTACTAAACATATATACACCAAGTGATATAGCATCCCCATTTCTAGAGTAGAAATCCAAAGACTGCAAGAAGAATTAGACAGCAAAAATATACTAGTGGGGGATCTCAAACTTGCTCTCTCAGAACTAGATAAATCAAACCACAAAATAAATAATAAAGAAATTAAAGGGGTAAATAGAATTCTAGAAAAGTTAGGTATGATAGACCTTTGGAGAAAATTGAATGAAGAAAGAAAGGAATATACTTTTTTTCTCAGCAGTACATGGGACCTATACAAAAATTGACCATGCATAAGGGCAATAACCTCAAAAATCAAATGCAGACAGGCAAAAATAGTAAATGCATTTTTTCACATCCATGATACAATAAAAATTACATATAAGAAAAGGCCAAGGGGAAATAGAGTAAAAATTAATTAGAAATTAAATAATGTAATCCTAAAGAATGAATGGGTGAAACAGCAAATCATAGACATAATCAACAATTTCATCCAATGGAATGACAAAAATGAGACAACATACCATATTTTGTGAGATGTAGCCAAAGTTGTTATTAGGACAAGTTTAATATCTCTAGATGCTTACTTGTATAAAGAGAAAATCAATGAATTGGGCTTTTAACTAAAAAAGTTAGAAAAAAAATTAAAAATCTCTAATTAAATGCCAAATTTGAAATTCTGAAAATATGGGGGAGATTAATAAAATTGAAAGTAAGAAAACTATTAAATTAATGAATAAAACTAAGAGTTAATTTTATGAAAAAACCCCCAACAAAATAAATAAACTTTTAGTTAATTTGATTAAAAAAAGGAAAGAAGAAAATCAAATTGCTAGTCTCAAAAATGAAAAGGGAGAATTTTCCATCAATGAAAAGGAAATGAAAGCAAAATGAGGAGGTATTTTGCCCAATTGTGTGTCAATAAATCTGATAATTTAAGAGAAATGTAGGAATAACTACAAAAATAGAGATTGTATAGATTAACAGAAGAGGAAATAATTTGCTTAAATAGTCCCATTTTAGAAAAAGACAAAGAACAAACTATTAACCAACTCCCTAAGAAAAAATCTATAGGGCCATATGGATTTACATATAAATTCTACCAAATGTTTAAAGAAAAATTAATTTCAATACTATGCAAACTATTTGAAAAATAGGGAATGGAGTTCTGACAAATTCCTTTTATTACACAGATATGCTGATACCTAAAACTGATAGGATCAAAACAGAGAAAGAAAATTATAGACCAATTTCTCTAATGAATATTAATGGAAAAAAATATTAAATAAAACATTAGTGAAGGGATTACAGCTAGTCATCCCCAGGATAATACACAATGATCAAGTAGGATTTATACCAGAAATGCAGGACTGGTTTAATATTAGGAAAACTATTAGCGCAATTGACTATACCAATAACCAAACTAACAAAATCATATGATTTTCTCAATAGATGCAGGAAAAGCTTTTGATAAAATCCAATACCCATTCCTATTAAAAACACTAGAGAGTATAGGAATAAGGGGAGTTTTCCTTAAAATGATCAGTAGCATCTATTTAAAAGTGTTAGCATGTATCATATGTAATGGGGACAAACTAGAATCATTTCCAATAAGATCAGGGGTAAAACAAGTTTGCCCATTATCACCATTACTATTCAATATTGTATTAAAAATATTAGTTTTGGCAATAAGAGTAGAAAAAGAGATTAAAATAATTAGAGTAAGTAATGAGAAAACCAAATTCTCACTCTTTGAAGATGATATGATAGTATACTTAGAGAACCCTAGAAAATCAACTGAAAAACTACTAGAAACAATTCAGAACTTTAGTAAAGTTGCAGGATACAAAATAAATCTGCATAAATCATCGGCATTTTTATATATTATCAGCAAAGTCCAATAACTAGAGATACAAAGAGAAATTTCATTTAAAATAACTGATAATATAAAATATTTGGGAATCTATCTCCCAAGGCAAAGTCAGGAACTCTATGAACACAACTACAAAACACTTTCCACACCAATAAAGTCAGTTCTGATCAACTGGGAAAATATCAAGTGCTCATGGGTAAGCCAAGCGAATATAATAAAAATGATAATACTACTTAAATGAACCTAGTTACTCTGTGACATACCAGTCAAGCTCCATAAAAATTATTTTACAGATTTAGAAAAAATAACAACAGAAGTCATTTGGAAAAACAAAAGGTCAAGAATTTTAAGGGAATTAATGAAAAGAATGCAAATGAAGATGGCCTAGCTGTGCCAGACTTAAAATTATATTATAGATCAGTGGTCATCAAAACCAATTGGTACTAGTTAAGAAATAGAGTAGCTAATCAGTGGAATAAGTTAGGTTCACAGGATAAAATAGTCACTAATTGTAGTAATCTAGTGTTTGACAAACCTAAAGACCCCAGATTTTATATATGTTGGTTATTATACTTGATAGTTTACCTCTTAGATCTGTGGAGAAGAAAGGAATTTCAGATCAAAGAAGAATTAGAGTAAATTACACAAAATGGATAATTTTGATTATATTAAATCACAGGGTTTTTATACAAACAAAACCAATGCATAGAAAATTAAAAGCGAAGCAAGAAACTTGGAGAAATTTTTTACATTCAAGTGATCTGATAAAGGTCTTATTTCTAAAATATATAGAAAATTGACCTAAATTTATGAGAATTCAAGCCATTCTCCAATTGATAAATGGTCAAAGGATGTGAACAATTTTCAGATGAAGAAATTAAAACCATTTCTAATCATATGAAAAGGTGTCTTAAATAATTATTTATCAGATAAATGCAAATTAAGAAAACTCTGAGGTATCACTACATATCACCCAGATTGGCTTAGATGACAGGAAAAGATAACAATGAATGTTGAAGGGGATGTGGGAAAACTGGAACACTAATACATTGTTGGTGGAGTTGTGAACTGATCTAACTATTTTGGAGAGAATTTGGATCTGTGTCCAAAAGACTTATCAAAATGTGCATACCCTTTGATCCAGCAGTGTTACTACTGGGCTTTTTTCCTCCAAATGATCATAAAGGTGACAAAGGGTCCCACATGTGCAAAAATGTTTGTGGCAGCCCTTTTTGTATTGGCAAGAAACTGGAAACTGAGTGGATGCCCTTTAATAAGAGAATGACTGAATAAGTTATAGTATATGAATGTTATGCAATATTATTGTTCTATAAGAAATGACCAGCAGGATGATTTCAGAGAGGTTTGGAGAGAATTACATGAACTGATGCTAAATGAAATGAGCAAAACCAGATCATTATACACAGCAACAACAAGATTATATGAAGATCAATTCTGATGGACATAGATAGTTCTTTTCAGCAATGAGATGATTGTAGCCAGTTCCAATCATCTTGTGATGAAGAGAGATATCTATACCCAGAGAGAGGATTGTGAGAGAAAGTGAATGTAGACCACAACATAGCATTTTCACTCTTTTTGTTGTTTGCTTGCATTTTGTTTTATTTCTCTTTTTTTTCCTTTTTGATCTGATTTTTCTTGTATAGCATCATAATTATATAACTATGCATAATATATTGGATTTAATTATATTTTAACATGTTTAACATATATTGGATTACTTGCCATCTAGGGCAGGAGGTGGGGGAAAGGGAGAAAATCATTTGGAATGCAACATTTTGCAAGGATCATTGTTGAAAAATTATCTATCCATATATTTTGAAAATAAAAAGGTGTAATTAAAAAGGTCTAAAAAAAAAAAAACAAACCCTAAAAATAAAGGAAAAAAAAAAGAAAATCCAGAAAGGGATTATGAAGAGTCAAATAAACATAGGTGAAAAATAACTAAACAACAATAACAAAATATTGTTGTGTATAAAAACTTTTTAGATTATTTTTTTTGCTTGAAACTGCAAGTCTATTATGTTCAACTTGCTACTCCTTGCAAAATTTATAATAAACTTATTATAAAAAAGAACTAGTTATTCTGAGAATTAGGAGTAAGACTCAAGCAATTCAATTCCCCATCTGTTATATCCTTATGTCTAATGTTCTCTTTGGTTTGATAATTTCCCTTATAGGATTATCCACATGGTCATTATTATGCCATAATTATCAAGTCAATCTGAGTATTTTTCATTGTCAACTGTGTATTCAGCACAGTGATGGGGCATCCAGAATTGGAGATATCTGCTGTTGAGAGGGGATATTGTTGAGGAATCTCTATGGCCCCAATCATGTTTGAGATAATTTAAACAGAAATTAATCTTGGGAGAAAATGAAACAATTCATCAACAATAGATTAGAAAATAAATAACAATGAAAATGCCAAGTCCAAATGCCAGAAATGTGCTAACTTACTTATTAGGAGAAAGATCTGAAAAGAAAATAACTGTCTATAGAGACTCCCAAAAGACCATAGGTCCAAACTTATTCCATCCAACCTAGACTGGGATTCATTAAGTTATCATCCAGCTTTAACTTTGTTAAAACAGCACTTCTATTAAAGACCACTTGTTCTTTTGAATTGAACCCAATTCTTCAAAGGATCTGGCAACTTCAATTTAATTTTTATGTAGTTATGATTTGGGTCTCTTGGGAAGCCATTATGGTTCTCTCACTACCCTTATTTGCCCCCCCCCCATTTCCCCAAACAAACAATAACACTTGAGTAATTAACAACATATCCTGTAGACCTTAGAGAAATTTGTAGAATATATCTAACTCCATCAAATCCCCTGTACACATCAAGAAAAGAAAAACAATTATTTAATTCTTATACCGAGTAGTATACTGATTAGCACTGGCCTTTGGAAAAAGCCTGAATTCCAAACCTGCCACAGATATATGCTACCCATATGACCTTAGTGAAATCTTCTCATTTTCTTTAGCCTTGGTTTCCACACCTGCAAAATAAAGATGCTAAACAGCTCCAGTCTTAAACTGAATAATACTAGTGGAAAAGATATTTTTATAACAGATTTATATAAATGTTAGATATTGTTACAACACAGGCATAAGTATTAACACTTCAAAGACTGATCATTTCTCTGCTGTAGATAGTTTTTCCACTGATATAAATAGTAAGCCTTCTTTACCTTTGTAAAAGATCTTTGACAGTTCTTAATAATAATAGCTGACAGTGCTTTAAGATTGGAAAAGTATTGCTTTACCCACAGTACTTCATGTGATTCTCTCAATAAATGGGAAATGGCACTATTTCTACTTCCCTATGATTGCTTATGCCATAATACTCTTTCCCCTGGATAGCTGCATGGAGCCTCACACTGTGCCTGGAGTCACGGTGAAGGATGTGAACCAACAGGAGTTTATCACAGAACTAGCAGCCTACTTGAAAAATCAGAGAAACTGAAAGTCTCCAAATGGGTGGGTACGATTAAAGTGACCAAACAATGGGAATTGGTGCCTTACAATGAGAATTGTTTTTCTACACCTGCACTGCTTCAACTTCCAGCCAGGTGCTTCTACCTCCAAGAGGGGTGGGGCAGGCATGGGATCTATGACCAAGATCTATGAGCTCAATAAGGTAATGTCCAAGCATTTCAGCAGAAGCTCCAAGAGCATGGGACAGAGGGTCCTGCAAGCTGTGAAGGGCCTCAAGATGATGGAGAAGGGACACGATGGGGACCAAAAGCTTACACCTTAGGGCCAGAGAGACTTAGACAGATTTGCAGGACAGGTGCCAACTGCCAACAAAAACATTAGGATAAACCACATAAGAGTAATTAATAAATTGCCTTGTTTGTAAAATTAATAAATTGCCTTGTTTGTAAAAAAAATATGATCTAGCAATGAATATATTTCCTGGCACAAATCATTTAATAAATATCTATTAATTAATTATTGATTGATGTCAGTCTGATGCTTTATTGTAATTCCAGCTAAAGTTTCCTAGGATTAAGGTACATTGAAAAAAATATTTGGACTTGGAATTGAAGACCTGGATGGGAGTCTTTATTCTTCTATTTAATACCCTGTGACCTTGAACAAGCACTTAACTTTTCTGTGCCTCTGTTTCCTCATGTGAAAAATGAAGGAATTAGATTAGATAATTTCACAGCTCCATTCTAGCTCTAAATCTATGAATCCATGAATTCATTATTACTTGCACAAACTGCCAAATCTATTTCACAGATTAATATTCTGATATTGTAATAAGGCAATAATAAAGAAAAAGAAACTCTTAAATGTTAAATGTATGTTTGGGGAATGGTAATGGATGAGAGTGGTGGTGAAATTTGAAGGTCTGTGATTATAAATATATAGGGCCCATCTGGCTAGAAGATTCTTTCACAAACAGAAAAGATCAGTAACTCATCTGTAAGTTAAGCATTTTAGTGAAATATATGGGGTGTCTGAGAGATTATCTATGTATCACATTCAAGACTTTAAGACTTCCTTGACTTTAGAGCCATTTTATTCAGTATGTCTCATTGTCTCTGGTTTTACACATTTAAAAATGTAAAAAAATGTCTATATGTATATATCTATACACACATGCATATATACACAAATACATGCACACACACATATATGTATACATATACGCATACATATGTTTATACATGTACAATAAAATTAAATTTTCCTATTTGGCTAGTTTTCTGTTTGCAGGACCTCTGTTAGCATTTGCTAGTTTGACATTAAATGGAAAGATAAGCAAATATTTCATCTTCTCTGCTTTGTTAAGCATAAAGGGCAATAGGTAATTTGTTCTCTATGCTGTTAAGGCAATGCATCCTCAGGCACAAGCACATCACTTTGAAATATTTAATTACATGATTAAATCTGAAAGAAAGATGGGGAGAAGTTCAAGGAAAGGCAGGGAGAGGGCTAAGCACTAACCTGTTATCTCCAGCTTCTCATGACCTTCTAGTTTTATACTAAAGTTAGGACACCAGCTGAAGGGGCACAGGCTCAAAATTCTCCCATTATCTTTTGCAATTCTCAAGGAAATGACTTGAGAACAAAAGATTTTGGCAGAGAAAAAAATGTCTGCATGTGAAAGCCAACACATACTTCCTGTGCCTTCAGTCCACAGAGAATTTCAAGATTCCAGGAGGATTAACTGAGAGAAGTTTTACGTATTCTTGATAATTCTGTATGTAGTTCAAGTATTTGAGTACATAATCAGGGGCCATGAATTAGACATGGTTTAATATGACAATAGAGCTTAGTGGATAAATCACTCTTCCTTGGAATTATCTTTTGAACTGTATAGCATATGAATTGTGAAAGAGGATTATAACTTCATGCTGTTTGAAGGATCCTCTCATACAAGGGCGGCCAGGTGGCACAGAGGATAGTCCCAGGCCTGGAATCAGAAAAAAAAACCCTGATGTTTCTGAATTCAAATCTAGCCTCAGACATTTACTAGTTGTGTCTCTGGGCAAATCATTTAAACTTATTTGCCTCAATTGAAAGGATCTGGGGAGATGTAATGTTCTGGCTACCTTTCTGGGGGTCCTACAGATGGGCCTTAGTCTCAGAAGAATAGACACCACCAGAATGGTCAGGAATAAAGTCTAGAGTCTTTATTCTGGCCCAGTCTTGATCTTAGTGGAGGAGTGCAGAAGGCAGGAGAACCACAAAGAGGATGGTCAAAAATGGAATATCTCATTTGCAGTCCTTCTTAGCACTTAAATACTTTATTACAATTACATCATTTCAGCATACTGAATGTGTGAACTAGAGAACCATTACGTCACCATGCTAAGTACTAAGTATATGTATACTAAAGGACCACCATCTCATCAATTCCACTGAATTAACACCTTGTTGTAAGTATCCATGTTTCAAGTATACTTCTCCAAAGTTCCAGCCCTCTACAGGGAGAGAAAGGGCAAATCACTTCAGTGTATTTGCCAAGAAAACTCCAAATAAGATCACGAAGAATTGATCATGACCAAAATATGACTGAACATGAAATAAGCTGAAAAAAATGAGTTAGAAAACATTCTTGATGACTCATTTTTCAAAATGGTTATATTAGTACAACTTTACTTTTAAGTTAGCAAAAATTTAGATTAGTCATTTAGCAAAATATCCAAAATTATAATTTTGAAACAGGACAAGGAAAATGAAGATGATCTTCCATAGGTGCCAGATTATTTTTCTGTATTTTAGGTAAGAATTCATCTCTCAAGTAGTTTCTATGGTCATGGCATTTGGCTTGGAAAGTCCAGAAATGGCATTCTGTATTAGCACAAGAAAGCTGACAACAATGAAGAAAATGAGGAGAAAGGAATTTTTTAAGAGGGGAAGATAGTGGCAAAGTTTTTGTTTGATTAGTATTTTAATTGAATTCTAGAAAGAGACATTTGAAGAATTTTACAGAATTTTACCTCTTCTAGTCCCTCTATATTCTCTGATATTAAATGAACTTCCAGAATCTTGCACTTCACAGTGCAAGAGATATGGAACAAATACTATAAAATAAAGGTTGAAGCTTTATGTGAATAAAATGAAGAAAATTGAACTATATTTTAGCAAATATGCATAGTCTAATCCATATATATATATATAATTCAGACTGCAAATTCGATTTTATATTTATAATAAACTTTATTACTTGAACTGTCTTTTACTTTATACTTCACTTATTTGGATGCAATCTATACACCCAAGAGATGCCCATCTAAGGAAGTGCAGGTTAAATACAGTATATTGACTTGTTCAGTAAAATTCTGAATTATCATTTCACTGTTGTTCAGTTGTTTCAGTTATGTCCAACTATTTGTGCCCCAATTGGGGTTTTCTTGGTAAAGATAGTGGAGTGGTTTGCCATTTCTTCCTCCAGCTCATTTTATAGAGGAGGAAATTGAGACAAATAGACTTAAATGACTTGTCCATGGGGTCACACAGATATTAAATATCTGAGGTTGGAATTGAACTTAGGAAGAAGAATCTTCCTGACTCATGGGTCAATGCTCTATCCACTGCACAACCCAAATTATTAAATGAGATCATGAAAAGTCAAACATGACTGAACAACAATAGATTTTTTAAAAAGGAGTGGAAATGGAAGTTCATACACTGTAACTAAAAGTCTTTCAGGATCCCTCTCCTTGACCTTTTGATCCTGGGCATTACTGCATTGGCCTCAGATTCCCCATCTATAAAATAAGTAGATTGAACTAGATGTCCTTTAAGGTCTTCCTCAGTTTCTTCACCTAAAAATATGGAGTTTGGCTTAGAAAATATCTAAGACTCCATATAATTCCTCTTTCTCTGTTAGATTGCAATGTCATTGAACTTAGGAAACATATTTCACGGATATTTTTCCTGTCTTCTGTAGATCTGCATAATGAATGCTCATTAAATGCATAAATTAATGAATAACATTTGAAGTTATTTCATCTGGTATTAGCTCAAAAGAACAACCACTGGTGGAAATTCAGTTACTGCATATATGATGGCACTCCTGTGCTCACAAAAACTGCCATAGGTCCTGAAGACCAAATGCAAATAAAGCTGAGCATTAAGAAATCACTCTTTCTTAGTCCTATGAAGTATATGGAATAAGAATTGTGGAAGATGGGTAAATCTTTATTTTATATGAATGAGACTTTTAGAAATTTCATGACTCACGGAGAAAGCCTGAACAAAAAAGCATTCTTTATGACTCAATTGGCTAATTGGAACATGTTAAAAATGCCTTTAAGCTAAACAAAGATTCAAGTGATTCATTTTATGATATAATCTAATTTTACATTTCTGATCTCTACAACCAAGTTCCAAGTTAATTTTTCAGGTTTATGATACATTATTCCCTTTTATTTACTCTATGGTCTGTACCAATCTAACATTCTTCTTTTTCCTCAACCCTACCTCCATGCTCTTGGTCTCTTAGAATTCATTGTTTCATCCTGGCCTAACTCAAATGACATGTCCTAAATGAAACTTCATATCTCAAGCTGCCAATTTATTCCACCACTTTTTTACCTTGCTTTTGTTGCTGTTCAGTCATTTTTCAGTAGTGTCTGACTCTTTGTGATTCCCATTTGTGGTTTTCTCCAGCTCATTTTATAGAAAAGGAAACAGATACAAACAGGGTTAAATGACTTGCACAGGGCCACAGAGCTAGCAAGCGGCTGAGGCCAAATTTGAACTCAGGAAGAGGAATCTTTCTGACTTCAGCTCAAGAACTCTATCCACTGTGCCACTTTCATGTCTATTCCTTGTATTTAATCTTTATATATTATGTATATTTGGATATATATATGTTGCATTCCAGCAAAATGTAGTATTTCTGATCACAAATGACTTCTTCAGTTTTATGTTTGTGTTTTTACTTCCTAGCACAGTGCCAGGACTGGCACATAATAGACACTTAAGAAATGTTTTTTGTTGATTGATTTATAATATGGATACATAGGTGTATATATTTATAACAGAGATATAGATTTATGATATTTTTATATTATAATTTATAATGATAACTTTGTATTTATCTATCAGGTTTTTAGCTCACTGAGAGCTTTTATGTGTTTTATATCATTTTAGCATCAAGAGAACAAACAAACATATGAGGTTTAGAAAGTGATTATAATCAAACTAGGTCTTCAAAGCAGAAAACTAAAGCTCACAAAGTCAATGAACTAATCAGTTAATACACATTTATTATTCACTCTTTCCCAAACTGTGGTGTTCTCTTCTTTATTAAAATATAATTATTCTCTTTGGGAGCAGGTTTCTTGGGGAGGTTTTCTGGAGGCAGCCTTAGCTTTGGTTCAAAGTAATAAATCACCTCAAACGCAGCCAGCTGACAAAAGTTCAAATCTTTATTGTCTCTTCCAAAATAGCCCAGTTAGCTTTCTTTGGTTCTGAGAGCTCATGTTGCTAGCTTCAGCCTCTACCAGCTTCTGCCTCTAGTTCAACTCCGACTCCTGGCAATCTTCCAAACTAACTGACTCCACTGACTCAACTCTTTTTTATGTTCTTTTAGAGGTGTAAACTCAAAGGTTGACTCCTCCTCCAAGCGTGGAGGTGTGAATCTCATTTTTGTGAATCTCACTTGTGAATCTCCCAAACTTGTGAACTAATGTGTGTGAGCTAATGTGTGAACTCTCAAAGGTACAAACCCAAGCACACAAGTATTGCTTCCATAAATTCCAGTGAGTCAACACCTTGTTTCAAATTCTGGCCCATAGCATCTCCTGTTTTCTTTTGATTTAGAACATAAGGTGGTCATGACCTCACTGACCTCTCAAGGAGGTGAGAACCCCCAAAAAGAAGGTGATCACGCCTTCCATGACTGCTCAAAAAAGAAGTGAAAACACCATAAAAAGAAGGCGGACACACCCTCCCTGACATCTCAAGAAGGTAGATAAAAACACCAAAGGAAATGGGAAATCAAATCAGATTAGTGGGTTTGTAAAGGGGTTCATTTGAAACAGGTATACATAAATCCATCAATATGGGAGGCATTACACATAATTACATAAATTACATAAGCACATGACAATATAACACAGGCTAGTAGTGATATAACATGAATCAACATGAGAATTTATACATGTCCATAAGTCCTAGAAATAGTCCAAAAGGAATCCATCGTCCATTAGTTCATGTGCCAGGAATCCAATAATTCCTGCAAGCTTTGAAATACTGCAATAGTCTCATCAACAATTTTTCATCTCAAGGAATCCAATGATTCCTGCTGGTTTTCGAGTCCTTGAAATAGTCTCATCTTGTGTTAGGGAATCCAATGATTCCCGAAGATTTTAAAGTTTTTTTAACGTCTCATTGTCAGCCATGCTCTTTCAGTGTCAGATGTTTCTTAAATCTTTTCCTTTGTTTTGAGGTTTTTCTCTTTTTCTGTTTCTCTCTGATAGACAAGGCAAATATGGCTCATTGACATACATCTGATTCCTTCTCCATCTGTAAAGAACACAAGCAAACCCTTTCTCTCAAGCAGTTAACCTATCTAATTCCCTTCTATTTACCACTTTTGGGATTTCTCCTCATCAGCTGGCAATTACACTGGAGCTGTTTGCACTGGATACTGCCCTGTTGGTTTAAAAGGCCTGTATTCTCCCCAACTATAATCTTTCTGATGGTTGATCATCTAATTTCTTTGTGCCATGTGATTACTTTTAGGCTGATTGATTTGATCAATCACATCACATCATCAGTTCTGATCATAATCACAATCACATCAGAGTCCTGACCTTCTAAAGACTCTCTGGGTATAACCTCAGCTGCCATCATGCCCCATTTATCTTTTATATGATATCTTGGAGCTGGGCTCTGCCTCTCATTTCTCTGGGTCAATCTACATTCAGAGGCCCAGTGAAAGCTTCGGTTGCATTTTGGAGATGGGGTTTGGGGTTTTCTCTCACCCTGTCCTCTCACTCTCTCTCTATATCTACAATGGGCTTTCAGATGTCCAACTTTTTCACATTGAAAACATTGACAATTTTCTCTAGAAGTCCCTTGCCAAGAGGGACCCTGTCTTCCCATATTCATCATAGTTTGGGCATAACAAGCATTTGTGCCCACTGTGGCACAGTGTCTTATGATCTCCTCTAAAGGAGAATCTTTGTCTAGTCCCCATATAATTATTTTGCAAAACTCATTGGCATTTTCCTTAGCTAGATGTCTGGTCATTATTTCTGTAGCTGCATTATCTCCAATGGTTCTTATGACAGCTGTTTGCAAACATCCCACAAAATCAGCAAAAGGTTCATTGGGACTTTGCTCTATTTTTTTGAAGGCTTTACATCCATCTTTCTGTCCAGGGAGAGAACCCCAAGCTTTTATTGGAGCCTTAGAAATTTGCTCATACACTGGTATGGGATAATAAATCTGTTCTGAATTCTCTCCATACTGACCTTCACCAGCTAGTTGGTCAAAAGTGATGTGTACAATAGCTCCTTTTTGCCTATTGTTTTGGGCTTGAATCCTGCATAATTCATGATACTTGGAAAGCCACAACAAGTTTTGTCCAGGTTCTAAACATGTCCATGGTATGGGTTTCCAATCACTCAGGGTTAAAATTTCATAAGACAAATTATCTAGCAACATCTTAACATAAGATGATGTAGCCCTACAAAGAGTGCAACCGTTTTTCAAATCCTTAATTTTTTCCAAATTAAAAGGAATGTATCTTCTCCCTTTTTGACTTGAAGGGTCAAGCTCTTCAATCATAGGATATGCATTTATAAAATCAGATACATCTTGTCCTTCATTTTTTGCCTTAATTAATAATGCCTTTTTAAGTCTTGTTGCAGGCTCCTTAATAGGTGGTTCTGATTGCATTACTGCCTCTCCCTCTCCTCCTTCTCCCTCCACTCATGAATGGTTAATTGAGGGGGGAGGGTCATGAGATGTGTAATGATCTAATTTCTCCTGCTGTGAAGTATCACACTCAAAATTGTACTTAACTCCATTCTTATCTGATTCTTCCTCCTTTTCACGTAGTTTAGTTGGCACCTCCCCTTCCTACTCTTTCTTCTTTTTTTTCATTCTAACACTTATATAATTTCTTAAAACCAGTTGCATTAAATTGTATGTACAAAGTGTACCTTTGCAAATTGAGTCAGGTCCATTTTTATTGTAGAATTGACAAAGATCCTCTCCTACTAATTTCCACTCTCTTGATTCAATTCTTTTTCCATAGAGAAACAAGGACATATGTACTTTACAGTTTATAAAAGTTCAGTGATCTGCTCCAAAATTATAATCAAACCTTGGCTTTTCATAACCTCGACAATGCTCTCTAAACATTTTACTTGAAGAGAAACAGAAGGCTGTTTTCTAATCATCTGTCCCATCTTAGGTGAAATTCTATTTTAACTCTTTTAACAAAATTTCTTTGTTGTACTCACCTTAATTTCTGGGTTGAGGAGACTTTTCCACTGGATTCAGGGTCAGAGGTTTTTCCACTGGGATTACGATTGGAACTTTCCCACTGAAATCAGGGGCCTGTCAGCCCCATGTTCAGGCACCAAAAGGTGGTGTTTTTTTCTTTTCTATAATATGATCCTTCTCTGTGGAACAGGTTTCTTGGGGAGGTTTTCTGGAGGCAGCCTTAGTTTCAGTTCAAAGTAATAATCACCTCAAACGCAGCGAGCTGATAAAAGTGCAAATGTTTATTGTCTCTTCCGAAATAGCTCAGTTAGCTTTCTTTGGTTCTGAGAGCTTGTGCTGCTAGCTTCAGCCTCCAGCTCAATTCCAACTCCTGGCAATCTGCCGAACTGATTGACTCCACTGACTTAGCTACTTTTTATGCTCTTTTAGAGGTGTAAACTCAAAGGTTGACTCCTCTTCCAAGAGTAGGATTATGTGAGGTGTGAATCTCATTCTTGTGAATCTCATGAATTCTGACTTGTGAATCTCGTGATTCTAATCGTGAACTAATGTGTGTGAGCTAATGTGTGAACTCTCAAAGGTGCAAACCCAAGCACACAAGCATTGCTTCCATCAATTCCAGTGAGTCAACACCTTGTTTCAAGTTCTGGCCCATAACACCAAACACTCTACTAAGTACTGGGAATGAGAATATAAGAGAAACTACCTGCCCTAAAGAAACTTATAGTCTAAAGAGGGAAGACAGCACATAAAAGAAATAAAAAGGAGGGTGGGGAAGAAGGAAAGGTACCAGACAGATGTGGAAATCTAAGAGAATGCAGTCAGGTAGAAAATAAAGAGATGGTTTGCTTATTTGTCTTTAAACTGATGTTTGGAAAGGAAATCTTCACTCCATTTTCTAAGGCAGAGAGTATTGATGGTGTGAGTACCTAAACTGATGTTGCAGGATGATGAGATTCCTAGTAAAGATATTACATGACTTGCTCAAGATCATCAATCTAATAAATAGCTAATCTAGAATTTGGAAATAAGTCTTCTAGATTTCAAGTCTTTTCTGGTTCTACCTTTTCTGATAAAACATATAATTTAGGCTCTGAAAGAGAGAATTTCTCTGATTTCTGTGAAACTCTACCAAATTGATTAGTTATATGATCTTGCTCCAAAAGTAGAAAAAAAACAAGTAAGGTTTTTCTTTATCTATCATATTATTACTTTGTTTTTAATAGGTGCTCTGTGAGGAAGAAAAACTCTGACTATATACATTATGAATTGACTTTTATAGACAATATTATAGCTTTACTAAATTAGGAAGTGAAATGAAAACTGTCCTGCAAGGATTAGCATAGAGAAATTGTCCAGAATAAGGACAAAGAGAAATCTGAGGATCTTGAGTGCATCACAAACTAGGGTCCAGTTCTTCCCTAATCACTTCAGTTAAATAAGAAAAGCACCCTAAATACAAGCCAAACAGCAATATAGGAAAAGGCACATTGAAAGAGCTTACTCTAAAATTATTCTAATAGGAAAAATAACAGAAGGCCATTTCATTGACTCTTTACCAATGAGTGAACAATGGCACTCCAAGTGAAGTATTCCAGAGGCCATAAGAGATAAGTGTCCATATATTTCTTATGGTAGCTTTTGTTTGAGGCAATAATCCCTATAATTGTTGTCTTTACAATTTTTCTGTAGATAACCTTTACCAGAGTAGCCTGGGGACCAAGAATCTTACCAATCCTGAGGCTTGAGAGGGAGGGAAGTAATCATCTATAAAGGAATATAAAGCATAAAGAGAAGATTGTAATGAGGAATCCCCAGATGCTGTGGCATTTTCAAAATTTAAATATATATGAGGGAAAACAGGTACTCTAAACCCAGACTGAGAGAAAGATAAATAAGAGACTCAATCTGAAGAGTTTCTTGGAGTCTCCCCTCAGCAGTGTCCCATCCCTGTATGTTTTTGTAAATACTGATTTTGAATCTTACTATCACCCAATTTTAACCAAGGAATAAAAGAAACTAGGTAACTATAGGAAAAGGAAACTAGAAGAATTAGATTGTAAAATTTGGAGGATATGCCAAATTTCAATAACTTTTTAATCAGATGAATTATACTTTATTAAGTATTTTATTGTGTTTCTGACATTTTTAAAGAGCAGGGGTTAATAAGCTGGGATTCATGAACTTTAAAGATGTGTGTGTGTGTGTGTGTGTGTGTGGTTAACTATCTTAAATATAATTGTTTTCCTTATTAATTTTCTATCTTTTATTTTATGCATTTAAAAATTATTCTGAGAGGATGTTTTGACTTTCAGAGGGGTCCGTGATAGCCAAAAGATAAAGAACCTTTATTTTCATCTCTCCCTTTAGGAATATATATATTGGTCCACTGCATTTCTTTTGAACTTCAAGTCTTATATAACCAAGTGATTTGAGAGAATAAAGAATAGACACATAGCTACTAGGGAGAAGTACAACAATCCTAGAACTACAATTAATTATAATTTTTTCACAAGATCATTTAGAGTAAGAATACCATAGAAAATCATCATAGTGGTCAATAAAGATAACTGAAAGGGAAGAAATTAGCAATTAATCAAAGAAGAAAATTTGATAAATGATTACTTCACAGGAAAAGATCCTAGGATAATAAAGTTTTGGCTGAAAGAGAAATGTTATTATTGTATAGATGCAAACACTGAATATCAATGGCTTGCTCAGAATCACAAAAGTAGGAAATAATAGTTCTAATATGAACTCTGGTTCTCTGACTTGGAATCCAGGATTCTTTTTTTTTTTTTTTTTTAACATTAAATGATTTTCTAAGAAAATGAGTGAAAAATCCCCTGAGGAAGGTGAAGATATTATTTTTAAACATTTGATAAGCGAATGGAGCAATTCTCCTGATTATAACAGAATGCTTCAAAAGAGCAATAAAAATTAAATGAAAATTTCAAAGAAATAAGGAAGAAAAGAGATGTCTCAGAAAAAAAAAATCAACAAGTTTAATAAGAGAGTATTCAAGTTAGTTCAAAAGACAAAAATACTTTCCAAAATAGTAGATTCTCAGTGGAAAAAAAGAATGACAAACATGGAATTGAAGGCGGGGGGGAAGAAAGGTGGTGGGGAGGAGAGACAGAGAGACAGAGACAGACAGAGAGAGAGACAGAGACAGACAGAAATAGAGACAGGCAGACATACAGAGACAGAGAGAGATCTATAAGCAGAAGGAAAATTAATAGAAAAAATCAGAAAGCTTGGAAGAATACATAAGAACTCTACAAAAATTAGATTATTGAACTTGAAGAAGGGATAATAAAGAATAATCTAAGGATTATAAATCTTCAAGAAAATTGCTTTCCAATTTTCTCCAAAGTTTTTATTAAAATGAGTGTCCTGCCATGGTAATATTCTTGAGTTTATACAAAACTTTGAATTATCTCTGGCTCTATTTATCTAGTCTGTTGCATTACTTTATTTTCATGTTTTTTAAATATTTCCAAATGCTTTAACACTATTTTGTAATGTATTTTATTATAGGGCAAGGCTGATTCCAACATCTCCCCATCTTTTTGTTTATTTGTTTGTTTTTTATTCTCTGAACACTGGTGAGAATTTTAGTTAACTATCTGCTGGGATCTCATTCTAAAAGTATAAATGAGTTGGGAAGAGAAGCTGCTACATGAATTTGATGAAAGAACATATAAAATTCACAATTATTTCCATGATTTGTATCTATAAGTATATCTATTATTTCTGCTTATACCTTTTGCCTTTGATATTATATAATATAGTGATGCTTTACTTTCCTAATATTTCTCAAAGCATTAATTTTATTTTTATCCTGACAAATCAAAAACAAAAGCAAGAACAAAACAAAAACAAAGAAAAACTTCTTCATCTCCATGTATATATCACTTTTGCAACTCTATTTACTTTAAATAGCAATTTTTTTTTTTTGTAGTACATTGCAATTCAAACATGTTGAACTTCCTTCTATCTGGTTAATCCATGTAATAAATGCTCTGCTCATCTCTGAGGTCTTTGAAAGAATGATTCAATATTTTTCATTTCTATGAATATTCAATTATTTTTTTTAATTGGTAAAGTTGTGCCATATGTGTCTGTCTATATGTCTATATGTACATCTGTTGAGGTGCTGAGGTTGAGGTTAGTGGTAGTGAGGAGGTGCGAGAATTGGGGTGGGAAATCCCCTCTGGCCAGAGGTACAGGTCCTATGATCAAAGAATTCACAAACCCAAAATCTGTGTGGCACTGAGAAGCCAGCCTGCTAAGAAGACAGACTTCTCAGTGGGCAAACAAGGTCCTGTTAGGAAGATAAAAAGGTTAGTACTGAGAAGAGAATATCTTTGCCAGTGGCCAAAAGGTCTGGCAGTTCTTACCAAGAAGAGAGCTTCCTTGGCAAGCATAATCCTGTTTAGGATTTCTACAAAGATTCCAGGTTCAGAGTTGTTTCTTATTAGCCCTCTGAGGCTTGAGCTTCCAATCAAAATAGAATGAGATTCACTCAATTGTTGACAATGCCTTGGGCCTAGATCTCCAATTGAAAAGAGATTGATTACTTATCTTGGGAGTTTGAGCTACTCAATAGGACTATCAGCCTGAGATCTCCAACTGAATAGGATCATTTAACTGGGTGTTGTCTGGGAAAGGTATGCTTTTCCTGGGAGAGAGCTTAAGACACTGAATCACCCTTCTTGTACACATTAAAAGGGACAGAGTTTCAGGACCCCTCTCAAAGGTTAAAGGGGACACAATTTTTCATAGATATATATTTATATGTATATATACATATATACATACATATATGCATACATATATAAGCACATGCACATATAAATATATATTCAATGCACATATAGGAAGTTTAAATCCATTAGTATCTGTATAATGTTGTGAAAGACATTTATCTTCTCTAATACCAGTTTTCTCATCTACAAAAGTAATTAGTAGGCCTAGGTTACCCTTAAGTTCATTTGAAGCTGCAAATTTATGATCCTACTATGCACAGTGAAATAAACAGAACAACATCTTTAAAAAGATATGCAATAACTACAACAGTCTCATGTTTTGAAAAAAATCATTAAAAGGAAGGTAAATTGTAAGTGAAAGTTCAATAACTGTGCTGAGGATTTTGTAACCATTTATAAAACATGATTCTCTCCTTCAGAGAATCAAGAGACTGATCAGACAAATATTTTATATGTATTGTCAGATGGAGTCAGAAGTTTTAGCTGTTTTTCTCAGTTAAAAGAGATTTCCTTTGAAAAAGGGAACGGGGAAGATGACAATTCTAGAAATCATGGTAATGTTTTAAAAAATATTCATTTTTTAAAAATAAAAGCAAAAGGGAAAAAAAAGGAAAGGAGATGAGGAAAGGAAAAAAAAAGAAATTCTGGCCTTTTGAGAATTTCATATAGAATTTGGTGGGAACAAAAATCTCATACTTGTAGCTATGGTTTTAAGAGGAGGACTATTACCATTCAATTATATTCAAATTCTCTTAGAATTGGAGGGATAAAACAGTTATAGGAAACACATCTTCCTTACTCAACACTTTCTAGGTCAGAAAATTCTCTTCTCATCTTTTCTTGAGTTTACAAAGCATTCATAAGCTCTTTCAAATTATAATTATCATTAACAAGAAACTGGAAATGGCTTACACTTCTGAATTGATAGCAGTAACTATCAAACCAGAGAGCTGAAACTCATAGGGGTGGATCTTTCTGGGCTTTTCAAATCAGCTCAACCATTTATCCTCTTTCCAGAATTCTGTGTCATCCAGAAATTTCAAAGCAAACAATGAAACATTTGACTCTCTGGGCAAGGCATATCAGCCCAACTAACTCTTTATTAACCAGAATCCTGTGTTATCCAATTATATTGCAGAACAGCTGCAAAACCTGTCTTTCTTTTTCTTGCTTTTCTCCCTCAAATCACAGAGAAAACTAAAGGCCACAGTTTTACTTCTGATAGGTTTTACCTCTTTGAATTTCTAGGTACTGAAGAGTAATAGTTTGGAACTGAAGTTGTCTTCCAATGAGCTAAAATATTTATTCAGCCAAGAAGAAATACAGTGAAAGCTTTCTTGTCAGATGACTGCTCCTGTTGCTGTTTTATTCAAATAGCTCTACAAACCCCTGATGAGTCTCTTATTCCTACCAGGTTTTTCAATCTTTTAAGCACATATGCAGCTTCAGACTTCTGCTTTTAGCCTATTTTCTATGGATTAAATCAAAGATTCCTTGTACTCAGTGACTTACCTTTCACTTATGAAGTAATAACTCTTCACATTTTCCCTGTGAAATCAATCATCCTTTTTTAATCTTCCTTTAGTTTTCAAACAGATATACGACTTTTCATTTAAAAAAAAATACCCTCAAGTCTTAAAACAGTGACATGGCTATGAGCTAAGAGATTTTAATGACCTTTAGCTCCAGTCATTAATCAGTTCTCAGAATAGTTCTCCATCACATTCTGTGTCTTTGAAAATAGTGTCTCTTCATGCTAACATTTTTATCAGTTTTTAATAAGTGAAAGTTATTTCCCTGTACCTTTAAAGCATCAAATTATTCACATACAAATAACCTCACTTTTCATCCTTTACAAGATGATTTAAGTTTTCATATTTATTCCACAGTTCATTGTCCCAAGCACTTCAAATTACATTTAAACACACACAAACACACATCAACTTTCTTTAAAATTAAAACAAGGTCTTTAAATTTTTTTGTCATTATATTGCTTCTCTATAATTGAAATAATATTTTATATCCTTTACTAGTTTATTTAATTGTTTCAGTTTGAACAACTCTGATATTCACATGTCTATTCACATAGAATTAGGAGTGCATTCAATCTTTCTGGCAAATCCAGTCTATCTTCCAATCTTCTATAATATCATGCTAACCAAATCCCAAGCATTTTGTTGCTTTTGAAAGAACAAATCAAATATGTCCTTTGATGAGGTCTTCAGTGTTAGATGTGGTTAGCAGAGGAATTGATAAAAATTAATTCCCTAAGGAAACAGGGAGAAGGTACTGATAGAAATCAATTTAGTTCCATTTACCCTCTGTGGAAGTCATTCAGTCTGAAATCTAAGTTATGGTCAAATCCCTGAGATCCACACTCTTTGGAGGTCTTCAGCACTCTCATCTTGCCATGCCCTGTCAGAAGTCCAGTTTATGTCCCTGAGGTTAAATTTTCACTATAAAATTTAGTTGTGGATCATACCATGGCTGTTGCCTTCTTTTGGGTCAGTCCACCATGGTACTCTATCTCATAGTGGCTTTCTCCTTCCCCTTTTCCCATGCCACATGGTATCTCTTCTCCATTATGCTTCCCAACCCCACTTCTTCTCTTTACCACTAACTAACCCTTTTGGGATGCTAAGTCTCTTTCAGGATTTAGCTTGTCAGCTAAGAGCATGCCCTAACTTCATGAAATATTCTATTTTCACTGAATAATTGTGAATTTCATTGAGGAACTTGTGTTTCTTATGCTCTTCCACGCTATTCCATAGTGGTATTTCATACCATTCCCCATGTCTATTGTATCCCTTCATTTTGTCTATAACTTCTTCCCTAAATAAATTGACATTTTGCCAAAGAGATTAGCTATTGTGAATTCTTCACATAACCAAACCCCAACTTTTGGTGTCTACCATCATCTGGTGTCTACATCATTCACATCCTTCTCCCTTCCCTATGCTCTCACCCTTACTCTCTATGAAAATTATAAAATGTTACCAAAACCCCACAAAAACCTAACGTGTAATTATGTATGCCGGTCCTAAATTTCTACTCCATTATGTTATGATATTGAAAATCATATTTTAAAATACAGATGGAACAGTACATTGTTATGAATGTGTGGGGTCTTCTGATCTAGCCCACAATATTCATGCTCTTGGATCTTGGAATGAGAGACAGGAGATGGAAATGAGTTAGAATCATTTTTAAAAATGCTTTTAATCTCGTTTTGAATACTTTGTGACAGCAACAAAGAATTGCTAGTCAAAATTTCTAACCTCACACTTCCTTTGGAATTGTCCTGTTAAACTGGGCTGTGCTGAAAAAGTCATGTATCATTTTTTGGGCTAGAAGATTGTCATTTCACTTTTGAGTTAAGTCTTTGAAAATATTCAGTGTACTTCATATGACTGGTGACTCTACAACCCAAAGATAATCATTTTGTGGTGGATTTGTTGCTGCTCTATTTGAGGCAACTGTCATTTGTATCATCATGGTTAAGTTTTTACATTTATGAAGTTGGAAGGATATTTATCCAGATTGGCTAGATTTCAGTAACAAATGAAGAATGCTTTGCTATTAAATAATATTATCATTCTAAGTCAAATTGATTCAGTAACAATGGAGAAATGGTTTAATATTTTCCTAAGAGAACTTGGAATTTATATTTATATTCCAAAAGAATACTAGAATTATCAAAAATTGGGTGACTCCAAGCCCTGGAGAACATTATTAGAAATAAAGGAACAGTTGGCTTTATGGCCAACTCTGTGTCTCTGGTAGACACATAGATTGGAAGTCTTATGTGAATTATCATTCCCCTAAAATTTATTTTTAACCTGCTCTGTATCCTTTTTAAATATTTTGAATTTACAAAGCTGAATCTTTTTGTTTTGTTTTTGGAGAGATGCAGATGTAGAAGAGATCAAAAGTTCTTTTTAAAAAGCCTGTTTTCTACCACAAGTTTTCCAGTTTTTCATAATTCTAGTGTTTTACCTCAATTAATTGTTTCTTATTTATTCTTTATAGAGTCTGTTTGTTTTCTCTAAAAGTATATTGTGAACTGAGGGCAGAAAGTAACTTTTGGCTTTTTCTTTGGTATCTTCCTAGATACAGTGCCTACTATGTTGTAAATTTTTAATAAATTTTAATTTAATTATTAAAAAATCTATTGTCCTTGATGAGCATTTTAAAGAATACTATAGTGCACAAGAGCATTAGAGTAGATGTGGCTACTTAAAGTAAAGCAAAAGCTACTTAATCTAACCCCTTTACTTTACAAATAAGAAAACTGAGGTCAACTGAATTTTCGAAAGTGACTCAGATCAGACATCAAAGGTGGGATTTGAAGCTGTATTCTTAGGTATTAGAGGTCATAATCTTTCCATATCATAGCACCTTTCCATAGCACCTGCCCTGTTTATGTCAGAGATGGGATAGAAGCCATTTTCAGCCCAAATTTCTTTAGAGTACATTATATATTTATACTTTCCCAATGACTTCTAAAGGAGTATGTGATATGCCTTCGAATTAGCCTGCAATTAAGAATACTTCACTCAAGGTAGAGTACTCTCAATTTCACCTAAGTTCATTCTGTTCAGTGGCATAATTGAGTTAATATCACAGCTCTTCAGAATTCTGTTATCATTTAAACATGAGGGTCAAGTTTCTGGGAAGCAAGAGTTCAGGACTAACGACTGAGTCAAGTTTTATATAATAGGATTATAATGTAGAATTGAAGAGGAAATAAAAGACCATCTAGTCCAACCCTCTCACTTTTTAAAGGAAATCTTAGGAATTTTTTTTTTTTTTTTTTTTAGGAAATTTTAGGAAATTAAGGTGCAAGGAGACTCAAAGAAATGAAATAATTTGTCCAAAGTTATAAAACTGGTATATATAAGATGGAAGATGTGAACCCAGGTTTTCCAATTCCAGAGTGAATATTTTTTTCTACTGTCAAGAAAGCCTGAGTTCAGATCCAGTCAGACCACATTTACTAGCTGTGTGATTTTGGGAAAATCATTTAACTTCTATCTGCCTCTACATTGGGCATCATAATAGCACCTACCTCCCTGGATTGTTGTGAGAATAAAATGAGATATTTGTAAAACACTTAGGAAAACTAAAAAGCATTTTATTTATCTGTTTTCTTAATATATTTTATTTTTCCAAATACATGTAAATACATTGTTTACAATATTCATTTTTTAAAAAAATGACTTTGCTATTTTTCTCCCTCCCTTCCTTATCTTTCCCCTCCTCAAGACAGCAACCAATCTAATATGGGTTACAGATGTAAAGCAGTAAATTTAAAACTTGGGACATAATACCTATCAGACTTCTGGATAGGGGAAGTATTTATACAGAAATGAGAGAAAAAGAATTGTGGGATATAAAATGAATAATTTTACTTATTTTAAATTAAAAAGATTTTACCAAATAAAATCAATCTAGCATGATTAGAAGAAAGCAGAAACTTTGGGGGGAAATCATAGATAATTTCTCAGATAAAATTCTCATATCTCAAATACATATAGATAGAACTTTATCAAATTTATAAGAATATGAGTCATTCCCCAAATGATAAATGGTTGAAGCTGTGGACAAGAAGTTTTTTTTTTTATGATGAAATCTAAGAAATATCTAATTATATGGGAACATGCTCTAAATCATTATTGATTCAAGCAATACACATTAAAATTTTAAGAAATCATTTCATATCTGTGAGACTAGCTAAAATGATAGAAAAGGGGAAATGACAAATAATGGATGGGAAGTGAAAAAGTTGAGACAATAAAAACTATTTGTGGAACTGTGAACTGATCTACCCATTTTGGAAAGCAATCTGAAAGCATGCCCAATGAGTTATTAAACTGTTTATACTCTTTGACCCAGAAATCCCACTGTTAGGTATGTTTCCAAAGATATTTGGTAAAAAACAACAAAGATACAATAGGTTCTAAAATATTTATAGCATCTTTCTTTGTGGTGATGAAAAACTAGAAATTGTGTTCCTGCCTGCCAATTGAGGAATGGCTGAACTAGTTGTGGTATATAATCATCATGGAATACTACTGTGTTGTAAGAAATGATGAGCAGGTTGATTTTAAAATGACATAAAAAGACACTTGAAATAATGAAGAGTGGAATGAGAAGAACCAAAAGAACATTATATACAGTAAAAATAGTATTGTTTGAAAAATAACTGTGAATGACTAATTTATTCTGAATATTATAAATGCTTAAATCAATTACAAAGGATTTATGAAGATGCTATTTACATCTAATGAAATGTGTGTGAATGTGTGTGAAAAGGTTACTTTCTATAGTCCATGATGTGGAAGAAGGGAAACAAGGAGAGAAACAATTCAAGAACTTAAAATGTAACCAAAAAAAAAAAAAAAGAATAAAATTAAATTTTAAAGAGTACTTTATTAATGTATTATCTAATACTCTATGATACTTAGGATACATGAACTTTAAAATTCTGTGGATTTCTTTTAGTCACATGACATTGGGATTTAGTTCAATAATCACTTGACAAGCATTTATAATAATATTATCTTACATTTGTAGCATTTACTTCCTGTAATCATGTAAAGTATACAATACAGATATCATTATCCTATTTTACAACTGAGAAAATTAAGATTTAAGAGTAGAGTTGGGGGTGGAACTTGAAGAAAGATCTGACTTTAATATAGCATTCACCAGATAATAGTCTATTCTATTTGAACATTTGTATTCTCAGTGGCTAATTTTTGTTTAAATAGTAAAATACAAATGTAATTTCCAAATGAAAATGAGTGTATTGCATCTGAGCCTCTCTGAGCCTATTGAATTTGAGTAACTGAAATGTTCCAGGAAATGACTAATATTATAATAAGAAGCAACTGACTTTGGTAGCAGAAGATTTCCTTCTGGATCTTGCCTATGTTTTAAATGACAATGAGATGCTTCAGGTAACTATTCCTTGCAAAACATTTAACAAAATAATCTGAAGTCAGGAAGATTTATCTTCCTGAGTTCAAGGCTAGTCTCAGACCCTTACCAACTCTTTGACCCTGAGCACTGTGTCTTGCACCACTTCATGGAAAATAAGCTAGAGAAAGAAATGGCACACCTCTGCAGTATGTTTGCCAAGAAAATCCCAAATAAATCATGAAGAGTAAGATATGACTGAAAAATTACCAAACATGCCAAAAACTGTTCTATAGTCTAGGGTTACAAATATAGTGGTGAAGATAGTTCCTGCTCACAAGGAACTTAATTCTAATTGATGGGTCAATATGGAAATGGTATTACACCTTAGGAAGTTATAAATCATAAAAGTTCTGTGTAGAACACTAAATGACAAAAAATGAATTATTATTATAGCTATTAAAATTTCCATGGAAAATTTTAATAAAACAGAATGAATAAATTGCTTACATTTGTGAAATGGGTCAAAGAGTATAGGTATTTTAAAACTGGTAATAATTCTATATTGCTCCTCAAAATAATCTATAAGTTCAACAAGTAGTATGTTCCATGTTCTTCTAGTTTTTTTTTTTTTTTTTTGGTAAAGTCTCTCTTAATATCTAAGTCATGAATTTATTTTGACCTTATCTTGGCAAATGGTATAGGATATTGTTTTATGCTCAGTTTCAGCCATTTTATTGCTTTCCAATTTTCTCCATGAATTTTTTTTCTTACCAAAAATGAATTCTTATCCCCAAATCTTAACATTTTACCTTTGCCAAGTACAAGGAAAGCATTTTATCTCTTTGCCTATGTTTCCAATATTACTGAATTTTTAGCCTGATGATTACATTATAGAATTAAATAAAATATATTCCTATAGAATCCATTTTTACTGGTAAATAATGATCTAGATGATGAATATTATGGTATATGCACTGTCTCATGAGTAGAAGATCAGGGTTCAAATCTTGCCTCTGATATGTGATCTTAGATGAATTGCTTGAAGGGTTTGGGCTAGATGAACTCCTAAGTCCTATGTAGTTTAAGGTAGTAACCACTCATCCAAGTGTTTATTAAGTACTTCCTATATGCCATGCACTATACTGGCTATACAAATTCAGTAAATGAAACAATCCTCCAAGGAAGGAGAGCTTACATTTCAATAGGGGAGAAAAAAAGAACATATAAAAATGGAGGCTTTTAGGTGACACATTATGTAAAGCACTAGACTTAAGGTTATGAAGACTGGAGGTCAAGTTCTGTATCAGATACTTATTTACTGCATTGCCTTATAAGTCACTGTCTGCTTCAGTTTCCCCTCTTCAAAAATGGGAATAATAATAACATTTTTCTCTCAGAGTTATTGTGAAAATTAAGTGAGATGATATTTACCAATTTCTTTTTGAATCTTAAAATTTTTAAATATATTAATTTAAGCTGTTATAGCTAAATTTAAAGTAATTAAATATGTAGAGTATTTGGAAAGAAAGTAGTTGGAGAAATCAGAAAAGTCTTCAATAAGAAAGTAGTCCCCTTGAACTTCATCTTGAAAGAAATAAGGGATTCCATGAGGCAGAAGTTAAAAGGGAGTATATTCCAGGAATGGCAGATCTAAATTTATGACCATATGAAGCATAACTTAGTGAACAATCATGAAATATTCCAGAAACTTGTTTCCTTTTCCTTGTTATATTTATTTTAAAAAAAGATAAAATACTTTGCTGAAATGTTAAATGACTCAGGGTAATATTTTGAGATTTATATTACATCCTTTTAAATGAATACATATCAGATAATATTTTGTCATATATATATATATATATATATATACACACACACACACACACACACACACACACACATATCCATACATATATTTCTACGTACACACACACACACACACACACACATAGATCCTTATGGTAACTTTTTTCTGAGACAATTTCAGCATACTTTTACATGTAGTTTTCAAAATATGCCTGAGGGAGGTACTTATTATTACTACCTATCTACATTTTCTGAAAGAACAAATTACATACCTCTGACAACTTCATAAATGTGTGTATTGTACCCAAAAATCCTTTGAAAAATAACATCTTGGGACTTTGGGACTGTATGATAATATCATGAAAGCTTGTTTATGGAGATCTGTCCAATTTAGTTATTTCCAACTCTGGTAATCTCTATAATGAACCACACTGATTAATAATATGTGGTTGTTGCACAAAGATGGCTAATACATACACTAAGTCTCTCTGTTGCTGAACTTGGCCAAAAAAGCCATGTGTGAGTCTAACCAGATGTTTCTCTTATTTAGGTCAATAGAGTGCATGTTTATCTTTCAAGAGAGAATGTAATGAGTTCATGTAGACTCAACACCCACCAATATGAGTGCTTAACTAGAGAGGAACACAAAATGGATGAGCATATAAAGCTGTTTGAATTTCACTACACTTTTTATTTGCTGCTCTGTATGATTTCAACTCTATAAGATGTTTCTCTTAGGATAAGATCATCACTTCTGAACTCACCACCATGCTGCTAGCGTTGATTAATCACACGTCCCTCGGACTCCCCTCTTCTAAGACTTTGGTCTTAGACTTGGGGACTTAGAAGGTTATGTATTAAACTCCTCATAATGCCTACCTTTAAAGAGGGCAGTAACATGATTTGACTTAGCCCACTTTATTTTGCATCAATTGTCCTGCCTGGTTTCAGAATCATGGAATAAGTTACCTCCTGGTATCTTGTCCTCCTCTTCCCTTGCTTGCTTTCCTGCCTACTTATTTTTTTGTTTTATGGTGTCTCATCTTTTAGATTATAAATTCCTTGAGGGCAGGAACTATCATTCTTTGTATTAATTGTGTCCCTAGCACTTAGCACAGTGCTTGGCACATAATAAAATTTTTTTTGGTTGCTTGGGGATGTTTAGAAAATATTGTCCTTTCCCATTTGAAAGATAGGAAGTAGAATAGGTGAAATTGGTTTAGCCTTCAAATAGTTGCTATTTTAAAAGGACTATCGACAATGTATTTCTTTAAAAAACAAAACAAAACAAAACACCTATTTCCCAATAATACTTAGCTATTTAATTCCTAGATAAGTTTTGTCCATATCAATTGCAAACTGGCTTTTCTTGCTTTTTTTAGCCTTACTACACCTCAATTTTCTTTATGTACTCTGTAATCCAATGACACTGATCTCCTTGCTATATCTTGCATGACAGTGTTCTACCTGTAGGAAGCTCCTAATAAATATTTGTTAAGTGAATGAAAGAATGAATGAGTGGATGAATTTGGAATCTCTCTCTGTATTACCAGGTTTACAAGAGTTGTCCTGGATTTTAAAGAGAATAAGATTGTAATGAGCTCAAGATACCGCTTTAATTACTAAAAGTACAGAATTCAATTATAATTGGAGAGGTAAATGATAATTCAATACAACACAAAAGCAATTACAAGGGAGTTTTTGATTAATCACCAAAGGAACAACAAGGATAGTAAATATTCTAGGATTGCTGTGGAAGAGTTGTTATTGTTTGCTTTTCCTTCATTCTCAAAGAGGACCATGACATTACAGAAGTGATGCTATAATATGCAAGTGAATTGGATTTAAGTGAGGGAGGGCTGCGCAAGGCCACCTGCCTCACCTTCCCCTCCAGAACAACTGGGTTCAGTGGCAAGACAGATCAAGATGACTAGAGATGACCCTGGATGAAATATGAAACTGTGGCCTTTTCATTCAGTGATTAAGATCAGGTAGCATTTGAGGCAAAGAATCTCCTCTTTCATTTAGTCCAAAAAAAATCTAACTGAATGAATGAATGAATCTCCAAGGAAGAAGACACTCAGGATTTCTGGCCAAAGCAAAAATGACTATTATTTACATTGGAGCTCTTTGCAAAATGGACTGACTATCAGTATCTATTCTGACATCAAAACTTGACCATTTTTTTCCTGGGATAAAATTGCCTTCTAAAGACTGTAAGATGTTACCATCTTCCTTGCCACTGGTCCTCTGGAAGAGAAGCACCTTAACAATTCCTGAGCCTCAATTTGTCTTCTCTCTCCATAAAAAGTCCATCAGGATATTTCAATCTAGCCTGCAGTTGAACCCTACAGATTCAGGTATTGTTTTCCCCTCACTTCACCTACCTTCCCATTATCATTCAGCTGTCTGAGTCTCATTTTCCTCTTTGTACTTAATACTTAACATTAGAACATGGTAAATAGTGATTCATAATTTTTTCATAAATTAATTAAAATATGCAAAATGTTTCACATTATCTTATTTGAGCCTTATTATTCTGTGAAATTAGTAAAAAGAGAAAGAAACAAAAACACAGCATTATCCTTATTTATATATGAGGAAACCAAGGTTCAGGATGGTTAGCTAGCCTTCTTACTGATCCATATATATAATATTTCATCTCCTGCCTCTATACTTTTGCAAAACTTATACCCTGTGCCTGGACTTCTTTTTCCCTTCATGTCCTTTTCTGGGATTCACTAGCTTTCCTGAAGTCTCATTTCAAGTGATTCTTCATAGGAGAAGACTTTTTATACTAACAAACTTCTAACGTCCTCCCCTCCCAAAGCATCTAGTATTTTGCTACTTTGTACATATTCTTTTAATGTTTATTCTATATTTACATACATACACATGCGTTCCCAATTATAATGTAAGTTCTTTGTGAACTCTTAATTATTTAATGATGTGTTCGTATCCCCACATTGCTTGGCACATGTTAGACACTTAATAGATGTTTGTTGAATGGTTGATTGAGTTGTGCACATGTTGTCTTCCTCAATAGAATGATGGCAAGGAGTAGGCAGTGGTAAGTATTTATTTTATTTGTTTTTACCTTTTTTTCCCCATTGGTGAAGTTTCTTAAAAAGCAAAGCTAAACTAACCTCTCCTCTTCTGTGATATTATTGTCCTAAAGTATTTAATAAATGATTGTTTAATTGAATTGGACTGGGTTTATTAGGAATGCTTTATAGAAAAAGAATTTGACCTTAGTCTTATAAATTGAGTAGTATTTAAATAGTTGGCAAAAAGTGAGGAGAGCATTCCAGGAAAGATGATTAGAATGAGTAGAAAAAAGAGGAAGAACACTACATAATTGAGGCACTGCTAGAAAATCAATTTGTTAGATCAGAACATTCAGGAAGGGGAATGGTGGGCAGAATATTACAAAGTAGGTTGGAAACATTGTAAAAGATTTTGTATTCCAGACTGAACATGATAGGAGTACTTTATCTTTTAAAGAATAATATTTTTTTCCAGTTATATTGCATTATCAACTCATTAATATAAACTGAGGTTAGCCTTCAATGAATTTTGTAGATTAAATATGGAAGACTTTGAAAAGTACAAAATCATAAAAGGAGATTGAAATAGGTAATATCTAAGGTTCTTTTCTTCTCTAAATCTATGATTTTATGAAATTATGCAAGGGATACATATGAGTGTATACGCATATACAGATTAAGAAGACTTGGATAGCTTTTGATCTATCTCAGTGATCCCAGTGGAAGAAGGACCAGTGATCAATCAAGGTTTTCAAGGATCTACTAAAATTATGTAAAGTGAAATTTTAAGAAATTGATTCAATACAACTAACACTAATTTTGTGCTAGGCTTTAAATATAGGAAATAGGCCTAAGATGTTATAATGTAGAGTACTCTCAGATAAGGGAACTCCTATGCTAACTTCCTCTGTCTGCACCTCCTCTTAAACTTCTTTAGTTTCAGTTGTCTAGAGCAGTGGGTTCTAGATTTCTGGTAGAATCCTTAAATGTAAATGAACTCTGACAAAATTCTTGTAGTAAAATTTTGAATTATTATTTAGTGCCTTTAGAAAGCAGTCTAACTTTCATAGGAAAAAGAAAAATAGTAATTTTTTTTCTGGGTTCCTTGCAACACCATTTCAAATGCATTTGTCTAGAGGACTGAGAAGTTAAAAAAAAGATACTCTGGTTCACAGTCAGTAAGCATTAGAGAAAAACCTTCAACCCAGGACCTTCTGCCTCAACAATGGCCCTCTGTTCATTCTATACTCATTCCAACAGTTCCCGGAATACAAAAATAACAATGAAACTTATCTTGTCCCTAAGGAGCTTATTTTCTACCAGCAGTTTATAACCTGTCATGAGATTGTAGTACATTTTAATCAACAGAATAAAAGAATAAGGCCTCCAGTCTTTACTTGTTATAGGATTGGCTTAGATATCAATGATATTGAAAAGAGAATTTTGTGACTGACTCAATAAGGTTAAATCTCTAGGAGTAAAATAAATGTCATACATTTGTTAGATAAGCTTGCCAGATAGGTATCATCATCGTCTAATGAGGATTTTTATAGTATATTAGGATTTATAAAATATAACATAAATTTTTTTTCTTTCAATTATCCTCTGAAATAGTTATTATTATCATTAATTTTACAGATAAGAAAACTGACTCTGAGAGAGAGAGATTAATTTTCCAAAGGTCATATAGCTAGCTCATATAGCTAGATCAAGATGAGATTAGAACTGAGGTCTTTTAAACTCTAAATCCCAGAACTCTATCTAGTATACCACTATTGATCAGAAAAACAAATTCCAAAAACTGAACTAGTTTTAGAAAGATATATATTAGACCATTTCATAGAGCTAAGTAATTTTATTTAAGTAGTTATAATTTCTTACATTCCTTGAAAAGACAAGCTGTATTAAACAGACTTTACAGATATACTAAATCAAGTTATAGAATAAAGTACATTTAGAGAACTAACAATGGACTGATAATAAGAAGAGAGTGTTGCATTTCATTAAGGTAAGCAAGAAAATTCAGTGCCAGGGTGTTCCTCCCTTACACAGTTGACCAGGATTGCTAACAAATAGCTAAATCACTTTAGGAAGCTCAAACTTCCCTTTCTTAAACATTTAATATTATTATTCCATAAGTCAAATTTAGGTAAGGTGCTCTTTCTATCTTTACCTGAACTTATTATTGATATAGACAATTCCTTCAATAGGCTAAAAAAACTTAAGAAAATTCTTGAGGGCCTGATCTATAAAACGAACCCTCTGTCTTCTAATATTGTTGAGAAGAAAAGACTTCATTATTGAAAAGACTTCAAAATATGGAAAAAAGAAAGAATCCAACCATAGAAACTTACTACGGGAATAGAAAAGATTGGAGTTCATCTTCAGAGGAGGACAGTGGAAATAAAAAAAATAATTCCTCTTTTACTGCAATGAGTAATGTTAAATGGTTACCTGCTCAGAAAGAATTTATAAACTCAAAAATGATTTCAAAAAATCAAATGAGACTGAAGAAAAAACATATATATATATATATATAAATCACCCAAAGAAAAACAAGAAAATTATGAAAAACATTATTAAAACTTATGAAAAAAGATCCAGAGTATTAAAAAAGAAAATAATTCTTTGAAAGTTAGAATAGAGCAAGGAAAAGTCAATGAAGCTGTAAGAAATTAAGAAATAACAAAACAATATAAAGAATGAAAAAAAGAACAGAATGTGAAATATAAGAAAAAGAACAGATTTGGAGAAAGATCAAAAAGAAAAATATAAGAATAATTGTACTACTTGAAAGTTGTGACCAAATAATCCATGAAATGATCAAAGAAAATTGTCTTCAAGTGGTAGAATGCTGGAGGAAAGCAGAAATAGAAAAAAAAAATCTATCTATCACCATCTCAAAGAGATCCCACATGGAAAGCACATAGGAATATTATTGCCAATTTTCAAAATTCACAGATCAAAGAGAAAATTCTACAAGAGACAAATAAAATAATTCAAATATATGTGTTACAATTATAATTATATAGGATTTATTAGCAGCTTCAATAAAAGACCATAGGTCTTAGAATTATATATATTTACAATCAAAAGAACTAGGCGTATGGACAATAATATCCTATCCAGAAAATTAACCATAATATTGAATGAAGAAAAGTATTCATTCAATGAACTTGTAGATTTTCAGGAATTTGTCTTAACCAAACCTGAACTTCAAAAATTTAACATTTAAGAACAAACATCAAAGATTAATTTCAAGAGTTTCAACAAGGGCAGTTTATTTATTTATTTATTTATTTATTTATTTATTCATTTTCCATAGAAATGCATGCCCTCAGTTTTCCTGGACTCATTCAAACCCCCAATTCTCTTTCAGGGCTAAAGTTTCCTCTGAACCAGCTAGCTCCTGGGTTCCCCATTGCTATTTCTGTAGAGGTAGGTCTACTTCAAGGTTAAATCCAAATCAAAGGGTCTTTCTTCAGATCTTTTTGGACTGGAGGATCCCTATTCTTTCTCAAGTCTTATTTATTTATCACTGGTCTATGTTTGCCCTGAGGTGCAATTTTGTTCTGTTTGTAGGAGAAATCTGGAAAGCTTGAAATTTTGTGACTTACTCTGCCATCTGCCATCTTATCCTGATGTGTAAGATTGACATCAGAAACTGGGTAAGTCAAAAGAAAGAATGGGGGAGAGTTAAGTGTGGTCTGATAATAAAGAGCAAAACTGTCTAGGACAAGGTAAAATTAGTAATAATTCTATAAAATTGAGGTGCAGAGAAAGAAATAACACTGAGATATTAGAGGTAGGATGAAGGCTGGTAATTCTGAAAACCTGCTCATATTGGGAATAGTTAAATAGAGAACAACACATACACATACATACAAACACAAATACACACAATGGATTAGTAGAATTTATTAGAAAAAAAAGTAGGGCTAATAATCATTGATCTCAAACAAAGTCAAACTTAAAGATTCGATTGAGAGAAATATGTATATGCTTAACTGTAGCCTTTTGGGGGAGATGAAGGAATAGGATGAATGGGGGGGAAAGAATAAAGTAAAAAGTGCACAGCAGAAAAAAACAAAACAAAAAAAATCTAACAGGGAAGTAAAAATAGACATTCATGAATAATATTCTATTCTATTATTCTCTTCTATTATTATATATGCTTTTTTAAAATGGAATTTTATTGTTATATATTTTGAATTCTTCCTGATATTCTGCTACATGGCAATGTTTTCCTGTTTTTTCTCTTTTCTTTTTTAAAAAAAAAATCATTTATTTTTAAATAAATGAATAATCAGAAAAATATCTCTGAGGTACTATCCTATACCTATCGGATTGGCTAATATGACAGAAAATGAAATTGACAAATGTTGGAAGGGATGTGGGAATTGAGACACTGATGAATCATTGGTGGAGCTATGAATTGATTCAAATATTCTGGTTGAATTTATGCTTGAAAGGCTATAAAAATCTTGCATATCCTTTGACCCAACAATACCACTACTAGTTCTTTATCCCAAAGAGGTTAATCAAAAAAAAAAAAAGAGTTCAATATGTACAAATATAGCAGCTTGCTCGCTCTCTCTCTCTCTCTCTTGTAATTTATGATTGTGAACAAATATTGTTGTCCACTAAGAAATGGTCATCAGAATGCTTCCAGGAAAACCTGAAAGATGTACATGAACTGATGCAAAGTGAAATGAGCAAAAGTAGGAGAACAATGTCTATAGCAAAATGATATTTTATGATAATTAACTGTGAATGACTTAGCTAATTTTAGAATGACAGTGATCAAAACAAATTCCAAAGGATTTATCATGAAAACATATCCACATCCAGAAAAAAAAAAAAAAAAAAAGAACTGATGGAGTCTGAATTATAGATTAAAGCATACTTTCAAATGTTTTCCTTATTTTTCTTATTGGTTTTTTGTTTGTTTTCTTTCACAACATAAATAATAAGAAAATATATTTTTCAGGTCTGCATATATATAATCTAAATAAATTGTTTTCCTTCCCAATGCGAAGGGAGGGAGGGAGGGAAAAAGAGTACTTGGAGTTCAAAATTTAAAAAATGTTTAAAAAAACAGTTATAACTGTTTTTAGTGTAATTGGGGAAAATAAAATGGTTTTTTTTAAAGGCTTAAAAAAGCAAAGTTTGGGAAATAAATGGTCATTAGCATAATGCAACTCTAAAAGGTTGATAATACTTTAAAGTATTTTTTAAAAATTAAATGTAAACTTAAAATTTAAAAGGGAAGAAGAAGAGAACAGCAAATCCAGACCAGAGTTTGGGCCTTGAATTTGATTTCTGCAGATTACATGTGAATTCTGTCTTTTGCTCTACTCATTGGAACATTAAGAGCCTACATAATTTTTCATAAATGCCATGACCCATGTTACAGATGAGGATATTTCACTACCACCTTACTTTCTTGAGACAAGTTGGTTTTGAAACAAGAATGTCCTGCTTTATAAACAATGGCAAGCTGCTTCTTTATTGTAATTATGTAATTTGTTAGGAACCTCTTACTTTTTTGTTGGAGAGCTAGTGGGAAAGGAGTGAGTCCACAAAACCCACAAATTCACACATTCACAAATCTCAGCATCTAGATGACAAAATAATATTGAGAATTAGAATATTTCCAAGAAAGCAATGAAGGAAAGTTCCAACAGTGACAGTGCATCTTGCCCTCATCTTTGAACCACATTTATGAGTCACCAATTGCCTATTGAGAATTTCCCACTCAGTTTTCTAAAGGTATTTCAAGTTTAGAAGTCCATACAGGTTCATTATCTTTTCCCCCAAAATCAATTATACTTCCTAAATTCTCTATATCAAGGATATCTCCATTATTCTAGTCACTCAGGTTTTCAGCCATAATGTCATCCTTGACACTGGAATTATATTGTCCAACTTATATGCAATGTGGTTTTTCATAATCATGCCCATAATAATATAATATTCCTGCATTTGAGTTGGCCATAGTCCACCATATTTGAATTTGTTATCATTTTAGAGCCCTGTTTATTTCCTTTATGATTTTTCTTAAAACAATAATAATGTCATTCAAATGCATTTATTAGGTGCTTATAGTATGCCAGAAACTTTAACAAGCATTGGGAATACAAAGACAAAAATGGAATTTAACTCATTTTAAGCTACAGTGATTTCTCTCACTTGATATGAGGAAACTGAAGAATACGGAGATTGTCATTGACACAATCTTAGGCACTGTAGTTGAGACCTTTTGACAGCAGGGATAATGATCTTTCCACTGTACCATTCTGCCTCCAGAGTATAATAAAAACAAATCTGTTGGGCATTTAAAGTTTTTCATAATTTGTCTTCAACATGTATTTTGAAAATGATTTCACACTATGCTTCTTTTATTTTTATATTTATTTACTTTACATTGTATCCAATCTGGCCTATTTTCACCAGAATTTCCGGTATAGACTCTGGGTCAGTTCATATCCAGAATGCATTTGGTTTGTGGCAAATAGCATGCTCAGAACACTTTTGAAGTCTTTCTTAAATAGCACATATTTCAAAGAAAACCATTAACAGTTCACAAAACAACAAAACAACTCAGAATGAAAGTGGGGCAAGAGAAAGATACTTTATTTGCATTTCAGTTGGTTGCTCATTACTTAGTGTTGCTTGAGAATCACTCTATTCCCCAGAAGCAGGACGTTTCCTAAAATGAGCTGTGAATTTTTTTTAAAAGCCTAGAGGAAAGATATGGATTTTTATGTATCCTGTACTTCTGAGTCATAGCATGAAAAGATACAACCAGAGCCAAAAATTCATTTCCCGTCTAGTAAGTGTTCTATGTTCTTAATAGAAAAAGGTCAGCATAGGGCTCCTGGAAGTGGTAGTTATGGTACTTTATTATAGTGATAGGAATGGAAAAGCTGAACTGGGTTCAGAACTAAGGGTCAAATAATCGCCAGGAGAGCAGAAGACCTCAAACTGGTTCTCTTAGCAATGAGTATGTGATTGGGGAGGATATTCATAGGAGAGATCATGGAACAGGAACAGTATTTTTTAAATATTATTTTTTAAATGTTCCCCCTCCCACACATAAACATATTTTAAAAAGGGGATAATAATGATTTATTCTCTAAGAAAGACAATGATGTATTTGCGTTTTTCTCATAAGATGTTTAAATACAGATGCCCAGAGAAAATGCCTCATAAATCTTCAGGAAGACTAATTATGTGAGCTAAGCAAAAAAAAAAAAAAAAAAAATCAAATATTTTCCAACTGGGTAGCAGACAGTGTCTTTAAGATATTTAGCTCTTAGAGAAAGGCTAGCTTTGATGCTATGTTGTCCAATATATACATAATGAGTTTTTTTTAATACTTATGTCCGTAATCATTCATATTTATTTAAGTGCTTTTATTAAGTGGATTTATTCAGTATTTACAATATGCCAGACATTATGCTAAGTACTGGGAATTCAAAGACAAAAAAATCCCTGACCACAAGCAGCACACATTCTACTGGAAAAGAATATATAAATAATTCAATTAAATGAAACTTAAATTTGCATTGAAAGTGACTCCACTTTTATTTAATTGCAAGAATGCTATAGTTTGCTAAGTAAATACAATTTGTGACAATGAATATCACAAAAATATCCTGTATCTTTTATATTTCTTTGTTGCAAGCAATTGTATCTATCATATGTAATTTATATCCTTTTAAAACAGGTATTTCTTAACTTTTTGCTTTTTTTCTGCATTTCCATGTATTCCCATACCTTGTTAGTATTAGTACAATAAATCAGAATAGAATAAACGGTTCCTTTGATTTTGTTGCTTTTCCTGTATTCTATATTCTTTATGTTCCTTATATTACAAGTTAAAGTATCATTTGACTAGCAACTGTTACTTAGAATTTTATTTCAGGTAGAACAAATATACAGAATACATAAAGACATATATACACAAATATACATATATATATATACATATATATATATATATATATATATATATATATATATATATATATATTCACACGTACGTCTTGGGGGATACTAAGGAAAGTGAGAAGCTAAATAGGGAGGCAGAACTATGCCAGGCATGGGGGGTTTCACTAGTGTAAAGGCAAAGAGATTGAATAAAACAGTGGATAGCAACCTGATCTCAGAGCTAAGAATACCTGAATTACTGTATGGGTTCTGCAGGAACCTATGGGGTTCTCACTTAATATCTTCTCTCCTTCTCCCCAATACTAGGCATTTCTCAGACTAAATTGCAGAGGTACTTTCCTGCATTGGGAGAGAGTTTTTTCCTCACTAGAAATTGTCTATACTAATGGAATCACAGATCTAGAAAAACAAACAAAGAGAACAAGAAAGCCTCTTTTAAGCTGTAATTTGAAAAAGCTGAAAAAAATGTTCCTCTCTGTAATCAGAAGGGACCTTAAAAAAATATTGGCCATGTTTCTTTTGTGGAATTGGTACCAGGCTGAATCATACTTCTTACACAGGTAGGGACTGATCTCCATCCTATTTTAGACTATCTTTTCACAAAAAGTTGTCTTTTCCTGCATTCTCCATGAGCTTCACCTCCATTTCATTTCTTTTATCAAATTTGAGAGATAAGCAGGGTCAAAAGCAAACAAAAAAAAAAAAATAGGAGTTGGGGGAAGTAGAAATCAAAAGGACTGCCTGTGAAAGAGAGAATAATACTTTTGTTTCTCTCCTGAATAAGAACTGGCCTAGAACATTCCTTAGCAAGAAGGTAGACCAAATAAAAATGCAATGAGTTATATCTGCTTATTATTTGCATTTAGACCCATACCTGTGACTGCTCTTGAAAGGAAAGGTAGCCAATCTCTGCAAATAATGCTGACTCATGACAAACTGCCTCTTCTTTTGTAAGTAATTGTTTGAAAAAGGAGGACCCTCTCCCCCATTTTTTTTTTTTTTGAGATGACAGGGACACTTCTTTCTATCATTGTATAACTGTCAGTAACAGCCTTATCTGGTTCTGGTTTCATTCTAGTGCCTATCTAATTTCTTTTTTATAAAACCTCAACTCCTAGGTGTAGCTTAGATCTCTGATGCTTGCCCAAAAAACTGTCAAGAGGAAATTTGTAGCTTTCACTTACATATCCTCACTCACTTTTGAAAGGATAAAGGTTAGAAATGATAGGAAGCATGAGGAGATTTGGGATAGATTATTTTTTTAAAGGATTTAAATTTTCTTTAATATAGAATAATTTAATAAAGTCATTCAGATTTAACTCATGCAGTTGATTTTTTTAAAATGACATTTTTTACATATAAGAATCCTTCATTGAGTAGTAGCAGTAGTAGTAGTAATAGAACATATTACTTATATGATCATGGGCATGGACATTTAACTTCCCAGGCCTTATTTCTTCATTTGTAAAATGAAGAAGTTAGATTAAATGGCCTCTAAGATAATTTCCAATTTTCAGTCTATTAAATGGCCTCTAAGATAACTTCTAGTTTTCAGTTTCTCATTCCATGGTCAACGTTTGACTGATGTACCTTTGTATAATTAAGTACTAGTATTCTTTATCCTTTTTTTTTTTTTTTTTTTTTTTTTTGGTTATGGATTCCTGTGGCAATTAGATAAAATTTATGGACCCCTTCTCACAATAATGTTTTTTTTTTAAATGCATAAAAATATATATATAGGATTACAATGAAAACTAATTCTATTGAAATAGTTAAATGTAAAATATAAATATAATATAAAATTATTCAATTATAAAATATAAATAACAAAAATTAGAATATAAATATAATATACAAAATATAACAATAAGGAATATGAAATATAAATCCAATTAAAATTAATTATTTAATATTATTAATATAAAACATTTAATATAAATTTAATTTTAATAAATACTATTTGATATTTGAAATAAAATAAATTTACTATTAAATATAAATAAACATATTTAAATTTCAATATAGTTATTTAAATATAATTATATAAAATAAACACAAAATAATGATTTAAAATTAACAAAATAAAAATTTGTGAAATATTAATTAGAAAATAATTTACAGGTCCCCAAGTTAAGATCTGCCTAATAAGATAAAATATATTTACTTTCATCATTTCAAATATTTTCAGTCATTACATGGTAATTGAGGAGGAAAGACAAGGGGTATCCTATTGAGGTAATGAACAGAATTCTAATTGCATTGATTTCAGCTGAGATATATTGAATTACAAGGTACAAAAGTTGTAAGAGTCTTTATAGGTCATCTAATTCAGTCTTCTCATTTTATGAACAAGGAAACTGAGACTTAGGATGGATAAATGAAATAATTTGCCTAAGATCTTTTGGCAGCTAGAAGGTTCAATGAATACAGTATTAGGCCTGGAGTCAGGAAGACCTGAGTTTAAATTTAGTCTTAGACATATAGTAGTTGTGTCATCCTGGGCAAATCACTTAATCTCTTTTTGCCTTAGACCACTGAAGAGGAAGTATTAAACCCACTCCAGTATCTTTGTCAAGAATACTCCTTGGACAGCATTGATGTGCTATGATCCTTGGATGTCATGAAAAGAAGTTTATGACTGGACTGACCAACTGAACAAAGGTCTTGTATCTATTTATTACAAAAGTTGTACAAGAAATCAAATATCTTAATATCAAGTTCATGGCTGTACTCATAACAACATACAAGTTCATAAATGTGGATTAGATGATAATTTCTCTGGTTTAATTTGATGATAGTTGAATGGACAAGTCCCAAGAGAGTAGTGATTAAAAGACTGATGTTAACTGAGAGGGTATCTCTAATGATGTATCTTGAGGTTCCATCCTTATTCTTGTTCAACATTTTTGTCACTTGACTTCAAAGGATAGAACTAAAATGAATGAATATATAACATAGATAAATGTTTACTCACTGTAACTCTATCACAGAAGACCTCAAAGGGGAACTGGTAACCCTTTCTTTTTTTTTTTGGAAATAACCTACATAGTATTTCTATTTAGGTAGTGTTGGCATTTGATGACCTCCTTGAATGACTGATTTTAACTCAGATCCTAGGAGTTTACCACAGATGCTGGAGCCTGTTGACAGCAAGTTATATTTTTTTATTCTTTCTTTAGGCTGAAGTTCCAAACCTGAAATATCATTCATGATTGTTGCTGAAAAGACCATTTAGGCTTGAGATTTCCAGTTGTCACCAGAAGATAATTAAAACCAGAGTTATTGGAAAACTAAGTAATAAAACCTTGTATTTCATAACAATTGTTTATAGCCTGTTAGGTTTGACAGGCTTCTACTAGTAGGTAAATTTCACAGCGTTCCTTTAATCCTTGAATCAATTAAAGTTCTTATTAGATTGTCTACTACCTCTAACCCACCTTTCAAATGCTTTATTCATTCCTTGAAATTTGACAAATGATTTTTTAGAAAAGAATAAGGTAAAAAAATACACGTACATATACTTATATATGTATATATATATATATATATATATATATATATACACACACACACACACACACATATATACATATGTATTCACAAAAAAAGAAAAAATAATCAACAGAGAGAAAATGGGAAAATTTAGAAATTATTAAGGGAACCAGAATGTAAAGGCTTTTTATTTTGTTGTTGTTTTTAAAAAAAGGAGGTGGTAGAACCATCTTCAAGACGTAAATATGATAATTCAATTAAAAACATAAAAATTTGCCAATTGTTAGATTATATATTTTTGCGTGTTTATATACTTTGATGAAGAGGATGATGAAGTGATTGATAAAAAGAATGACTAAGATATAAGAATAGAATAAAAAAATATCTCTATTGATAAAACTCTCATCAATTCAGCCAATAATATATCTATATAATGTAATAATATGTAATATAATATAATAATACAATTATATAATAAATATATCTATAAAGAAACATGAAATGAAGGAATTTATAATTGTAATTAGAAACTAGTTCATTGCATACAGAAAGGTAAACTTTTATAGTCTAGACTTGATAATCAATGGAAATTTTGAAAACAAATTATAGAAATTATGCAGTCCATAATAATGGACTTTGAAAATTAAGATCCTATCAAATACCTAGAAAGATATTATATGTTAGCTAGAATTGCATATTAGATTCTTATTATTTTTCATTCCATGGAAGATTAAAAGCATACATACTACATATTTAGACCATAGAAGTTTTCTATTTAACATTGATCCATTAAACAACAAGTTAAAAAAAATTTAAGAATACCATTTCTGATAGATGTTACTATGACAAATATTTATTCTTTTTTTTTTTTTTAGTATTTTATTTTTAATTATAACTTTTTGTTGACCAAACATATGCATCGGTAAGTTTTTACATTATCCCTTGCACTCACTTCTGTTTTGATTTTTCCCTTCCCTCCCTCCACCCCCTTCCCTAGATAGCAAGCAGTCTTATACATGTTAAATATGTTATAATATATCCTAGATACAATATATGTGTGCAGAACCAAATAGTTCTCTTGTTGCACAGGAAGAATTCAATTCAGAAGGTAAAACTAACCTGGAAAGAAAAATAAAAATGCAAATAGTTTATACTCATTTCCCAGTGTTCTTTCTTTGGGTGTAGCTGCTTCTATCCATCATTGATCAATCAGAACTGAGTTAGATCTTCTTTGTCGAAGAAATCCACTTCCATCAGATACATCCTCATACAGTATCATTGTTGAAGTATATAATGATCTCCTAGTTCTCCTCATTTCACTTAACATCAGTTCATGTAAGTTTCTCCAAGTCTCTCTGTATTCATCCTGCTGGTCATTTCTTACAGAACAATAATATTCCATAATATTGATACACCACAATTTACCCAACCATTCTCCAATTAATGGGCATCCATTCAGTTTCCAGTTTCTAGCCATTACAAACAGGGATGCCACAAACATTTTGGCACATACAGGTCCCTGTCCCTTCTTTAGTATTTCTTTGGGATATAAGCCCAGTAGTAGCACTGCTGGGTCAAATGGTATGCACAGTTTGATAACTTTTGGGGCATAATTCCAAATTGCTCTCCAGAATGGTTGGATTCATTCACAACTCCACCAACAATGCATCAGTGTCCCAGTTTTCCCGCATTCCCTCCAACATTCATCATTATTTTTTCCTGTCATCTTAGCCAATCTGACAGGTGTATAGTGGTATCTCAGAGTTGTCTTAATTTGCATTTCTCTGATCAATAGTGATTTGGAACACAATTTCATACGAATGGAAATAGTTTCAATTTCATCATCTGAAAATTGTCTGTTCATATCCTTTGACCATTTATCAATTGGAGAATGGCTTGGTTTCTTATAAATTAGAGTCAATTCTCTATATATTTTGGAAATGAGACCTTTATCAGAAACTTTGACTGTGAAGATGTTTTCCCAGTTTGTTGCTTCCCTTCTAATCTTATTTGTACAAAAGCTTTTTAATTTGATGTAATCAAAATTTTTTATTTTGTGATCAATAATGGTCTCTAGTTCATCTTTGGTCACAAATTTCTTCCTTCTCCACAGGTCTGAGAGATCAACTATCCTATGTTCCTCTAACTTATTTATAATTTCGTTCTTTATGCCTAAATCATGGACCCATTTTGACCTTATCTTGGTATATGGTGTTAAGTGTGGGTCCCCAAATATTTATTCTTTAAAATTGTCTGGAATTAAAAGTTCCATAGTCTCAGTAGAAACTTTGTAAAGGAAATAAAAATTATGTGGGAACAGGATGAGATACATATCATTACCATCATCCTCTGTGCTTTTGAAATCATATGAAAATGTTCTCAGTGAGTATACAAAGGCTGAGCTTGTATTCTAATACTATTGTTAAAATACAAATATCATTTATTTTTTGTACCTGTACGAGAATCTTCAGAACCTTAAATATAAAAGAATAATGGCAGGAGAATGACATCTCAAGTTCATTTCTATCGAAATATCATTTAAAAGCATGAGAAGAATGAATGAGAAAAAGAATAATAATAGAACTACGTCCTGAGTTCTTTTGTATTTGAACTCCATTCAGCAAAATGGGAAACAAAAATTTTATATAACAACAAAGGTAATAAATCCCAATGCTTTTATTAAAATTAGTAAAATTGGTTTTCTTACCCACCAGTCCAACAAATAAAAAGAAAAATAAATTTAATCGAATAATAGCAGGACCAGGAACATTTTTATCTGACTTCTCATAAAAAAATTGGAATGATTTTTTATGACTGTGATCTAATTTAAAAATGACACTAATATATTGACACCATGAAAAAAGTAATATAATAGAATCTTACAGGGAAACCTTGGTTATAGTCCTGTATAACCTTAATGTCATGATTATCTATTTAAAAAATTACTTGCAAGTTTAAGGGGATATTGTACCAAAATATCTCATTATGTAAGTATTACATATTATGTTGTTATATCATTATATTAATATTAATATTATACAATATAATATATAATTATGATATATCAAACTACTGTGTATAATATTATATGATATTACATTGCATTATCTTCTGTCCTATATTATGGATATAAATGGCCCTAAATTGTATAGCTCCATGAAAAATCATATTAAACAGCTTTGTCATCTCAGAAAACTTTTCTCTACTGATAGCAAAATGTTGTTTGGACTATAGGTATAAAATTCTTAATCTGCACTAAGGTCAAATAGAAATTGAAGGTACTGAGCTTGACTCTGGTGGTTAAATTGAAGTAATGAATGAAGACAATTTTTAAAAATACTCTTCCTCTGATAAAACATATTGAGCAAAAAGCTATCTAGAGAAAAGCTGTGTCTGTATGTCAAGATTTTTTATAAAGTTTGTCTGAAAAGCACATATAAATTAAGGAACACTCAAGCCTATGAAACACTCATCTTAAGGTACATAGAACAGATTTGGAATGTATCCTAACAAAAGTTTGTATAATGTTAGTGAAATACACGGTCTATTACCTTAAGACACTTGTAGAAAGATTAACATTTTCTTACCAAAAAATAAGAAGATTGATAGATTTTCTTGGCCCACATGATAAACTAGTCAAAATCTTAAAAGAATACTTTTGGAATGAATAGACTTACTTTACTGAACATTGAAAATAGATATAGGATAATGAATTTTAAAAGTTATCTGTAAGTGGCCTATCTGCAGTTAGAAGTTAAGAATAGTTATGATTTAAGAGTAGAATAAAAAAAGACCTTCCAAAGGACACACCCAAATAAACTTATCCTATTTCTCAAGAAAGATGTGGAAGAAGAACAGGAAAAACAAAACAAATAAGTACAGCAATAACAACAACAACAAGCTATTGTGAATTTGTTTATGGAAATGTAGTATTTTTAAATAGCAATTCAGGATTAGGTCATCACCACAATAAGTATAGAAAAGCAAATTAATTTAGATATCTAGGTTTGCTGATCAATGCAGAGTATGAAAAGAAA